>NC_089226.1:95553633-96753633 GCF_963924675.1 Phocoena phocoena | reverse complement strand
AGCAGTTGCAGGGCTCTTGGCAGGAACACCATCCCAGGGACAGAGCCCAAGCCATGGCCCATTTTCTCTTGGCAGTGGCGGCATGTTGGTTGGTATCCCCCAGAAACCAGGAGTACGGCTACCCCTTGAGGAATCCATAAAGGGAGAAGCCTGAGTGGAACTTAAGGCTGTCCTTGGAACAATCGCAGGTTGCTTGGAAATGGCCCTGAGGCTCCTGGGAGTAGAGCCAGAATAACCTCCCACAAAAGCTTATAGGTTACAGTACCCCCAGTGGATTGACAGAACTCAAGTAAGAGGGTTTTCTAGAGCCCTCCTGTCTTACCTTCTAAAACTTTTCTTCTTAAGAAAGTTAGAAAGAAGAGAATTAAGAATAAAATAGCACATGAAACTGTATTCAGTATCTTATAATAAGCTATAATGGAAAAGAATCTGACCATATATGTGTATATATATATATATATATATAACTGAATCACTTTGCTGTACACCAGAAACTAACATTGTAAATCAACTATACTTCAAAAAAAAAAAAAGGAATAGCACCAAAGTAGTTTAAAATCTTGAATAAATGCACATTTAGTTGCTTTTGTCAATTGCTTCTGATCATGTATATTAGCATGCTGTCCCATTAATAAACCCCATTAGCAACGTAATAATAGCTAACATGATCTAGTGCATGTTACGCGTCAGGCACCTACTAATTGCATTGCGTGGATTGCCTCATTTAACTCTCACAGCCATTGGTTATGAGGTACGGACACTGTTACTCTAAAGCGGTGAGCCTGAGTTTGGGAGATGTTCAGTAATTTGCCCGAGGTGATGTAGCCAGTGAGTGGCTCACGGAAGTCACGGTTCTCCCTCCTCCCTGTATGATAATGGTAATAATCATCACAGCTGCTCCTTTCCTTTTAGGCTCAGCCTCATACATTTGCTCTGACTAGATTTCCCCATTTGTTTGTGGGATTTTTGCGCTCTTCATGCCCACTCTTAGCCCATCCACTTCCTTTCTAAGTTCGTCATGAGATCCTTTACAGAGAGCCAACCAACTGACCGTGTCTCTCCACTCCCCACCCTAGGGTGGACCTGACCATAACTACACCAAGGAGAAGGTCAAGATTGTAGAGGGGATCTGCCTCCTGTCTGGGGACGATGCTGAGTGGGATGACCTCAAGCAACTGCGCAGCTCCCGGGGGGGCCTCCTTCGGGATCATGTATGCATGAAGACAGACACCGTGTCCATCCAGGCCAGCTCTGGCTCCCTGGATGACATGGAGACGGAGCAGCTGTTGCAGGAAGAGCAGTCTGAGTGCAGCAGCGTCCATACCGCAGCCACTCCTGAAAGACGGGGCTCCCTGCCAGACACAGGCTGGAGACACGAACGCAAGCTCTCCTCAGAGAGCCAAGTCTAAACGCCCATGTTTCCTTCCCTTCCTACCTGCTCCTTCTCCTTGGTGGGCTTCAGTCCCTGAGTTCGCTTATACAGCAGGCCCCTTTCCTGTGTGCTCGTCCTGCGCCGCCTCCTCCCGCCTCGTAACTGCTCCCAAGCCCTCCACTGGAGCTGTTTCCACCTGGGTTCGTAACTACCTGTGCACAAGAAATGATGGGGCATCCTGAGAATTTAGACCTGGATTTTACCACGAACCTCACCTCATGCACGCCATCCTGAGCCCCCTTGAAACCAGGCTCAGTAATGATTCCTCGTCAGTACAGAGCTCCACCTCCCCTTCCCCTGGCACCCTCAGTACCTGCCCCGCAAGAGCTGATGATCCAGGACTGCACTCGCTCCATCAGAGCTGGCCTGACCGCATCTCTGAGGGACCTTGCTGACCGGGGGGCTGGGGCGGGGGAGTGGGGGTCATGGGTAAAGAGAGAGATGAAGGATAGAGGCTGAGAGAAGGAGGAGTCAGCCCAGCTGGCATGGGCATCTGGAAAACCTCCAGCCTCGAGTGCATTGGCAACATGAAAAAGCTTTTAAGGGTGATTGGGCCTGGGTGTCCTCTCCACTGCCAGCAATGGATATTATTCTTGCCCTGACAGTTGTTGTTTCTTCAGCTGCAGATACTGATGAGGTCTGGGTACGGCTCAAGCTGTTCTTCCTCCTGCTAGAACATCTGGAGCCTTTTCTACCTTCAGATGACTGGGGGGTCTCTATCACATGGCAGCTGGCTAATATGAATTCCCTCCTGCTGCCTCCAGGTTGTGAGCCGGTGTCTTGAATGCATGTGGGACCCTCAGGGCTGGGTCTCTGCAGTGTCTGAGAAGCACTGCTTAGACCAATCTTAGCACATCCCCTGAACTGTAATGTTCTGCCACTTTCTCCTTCCTCATTCTCTGGGATTCTGAGCACAGAGATCCTGAAGCAACTCTCCAAAGAAGGGCCAGAAGTTTTCATACATGGTCAGGAAGAGTGATTGGTTTAGAGACTTGAGGCACCCAGGGCTTAAAGGGAAGTATCCATGAAGCTGAGCCTCCTGTGTTCTCTCTCAGGTGCTCAGGGATCTAAGTGAGTAGACAGAGCCTGCGGCTGTGGGTGGTGAAGTTCCCATTCCGACTCTTCCCAGCTAAGTGACTCCCTTTTCATGCTGAGGTGCCATCACTTGGTTCATGCTTATTCACACGAAAGGCATGTGTGTCACACTAGTGTCAGGGGAGTTGAGACTTTTGACTATCCTAAAACTTCTACCTAGCTCTTCTTTTTTGGGGAGGAGGGGAGGTGCCTAATTTGCTTTTTCTGACCTAGCCTTGTAGGCACGTATGGTGAAGAGGCCTAAATAAAGATGCAGAGTGGGGGGCGAGGAGTAGGAAGGTAGAGAGAACCACTGAGGAAGCCCTTTCAGCCCAGGGCAGATCCAGACCTCTTTCACCCAGGGATCAAAAGCAACAACAGGAACTGAGAATGGAGTGGGGGTGCTTCAAGGGGAAGTTTCCGGATTTGAAACACATCCTGGGGTTCTTGGTATTGAGAAATCAGCTGCCAAACATGTAAGTGAAAAGGGAAGATCAGAGCAAACCTTTTCTGGTCAGTTCTAAGACCGCTAGAGACAGGTGCCAGGCTCTTAGCCCTGCTCGCCGTAGCCAGCCCCAGGTCTAGACCCTCATAGGACAGCCAGGCCAGGCCAAGCAGGCTTTTCCAGTACACAGAGTGGGAAAGGAAAGGTCCTCTTCCTGGGAGGAAAGGGGGACATTTCACACTTGATGGGGCAGTAAAAGAAGGAGCCCTTTGGGTCCTCAGACTCACGGTTGAGCATGGGGAGAAAGTAGCAAAGTGGCATTTTCTTGAACGGAAAGGGGGAAGGATCTTATTGCACTTGGGCTGTTCAGAATGTAGAAAGGACATATTTGAAGAAGTATCTATTTGAGCACTGATTTACTATGTAAAAAGCAAAATCTCTCTGTCCTAAACTAATGGAAGTGACTCTCCCACGCTCATGTGTAATGGTTTTAACGTTACTCACTGGAGAGATTGGACTTTCTGGAGTTATTTAACCACTATGTTCAGTATTTTAGGACTTTATGATAATTTAATATAAATTTAGCTTTTCTTAATCACCTTGCCTGGCTTGGAGTCATGACTAATAACTGCACCTGCTCTGTCTGGCAGAAACATGCTGTGGAAGACCTGCTTGCAAACATCACCTCTAAGTCCCTTGGGGATGTGAGGACACTGAAGAGCAATAAAGGGTGGGAGGTTCCTGGCTGGAGGTTCAGCTCATCCTGAAAAGACAGGTTAAGACCAGAGTTCATTGGCTTCTGAAATCCTTATTTCCTCTAGAGGAGGGTGGATGATAGGTTTCATCTTGAGTGCCAACTCTGGTTGGTCATGGCTGCCTGAGGTTCTGTTCAGACCCAATGGGAAAAGTGTCATGATGGTTAGTGGCGTCTCCTTTGGGCAGCAAAAGGAAGTGTCATGGCATGTATACCATGTATCTTCTATTTCTCTTCTAGGTCTACGAGGACTTCAGTGTCACAGAACTTGACTTTGCCTTTCAGTGATGGTCACTGGCAAGACTGTCTGATGTCTTGAAATAAAAGTACTGGGATGGGGACAAGAAGGGCTAATTCCAGTCCTAGATCTGCCTCTAGCTCTGTTTGATCTTAGTCATGTTTCACAGTTACTCTGAGAATGGGTCAATCAACACTAAGATTCCTTTTATTTTTAAAAAGCTGTCTACTCATAGCTCATCCATTACATCTCAAGCCTAGAACAAGGCATTGGGGAATCTCTTTTCAGGTATCTGGACAAATAATACCTCTCAGTGAAGATTGGGAATCATGCAAGTCTTAATGCCAGTTATAGAATTTGATGTCAAGGGTCAATAGTTGATTTTCTAAGCCATAAACCATTTATAGAACATTGCTCCCATTTATTCATTCATTCATTCATCTGCTAGGGGCTGGACACTACCCAAGCATGACCAAGAAAGAGTATCACAGAGCTTAGAGTCTACCAACAACCCCACCCCCCCCCAAAAAGAAAAAGAAAGCAAGAAGGACCGAATCCTTTTGAATGTAAGTGACAAGAGATCTGAGTATAAACTGCAGTGTATAATTCTTCCAACTTTGGTGAGGGATAGGTGTGCTACAACAAAAATAAGTGGAATAGCTCAAGGACAACCATCCACCATTCTTTTTTTGGAAAGAAACCCCCCCAAAAAACACAACAGAGAGAAAAAGAGGACATTTGAAGCAATGAAATCTAGCCTAATGCACAAGCCTGTATACCTGTAGGAAGTACCCCTTTCCAGAGCCTCAGAATAAGTGCCCTTTTCCATAGCCTCAAGCTATGAACAGTGACCACTAGAGCTGGGAACTCAGGAAGAACTTTTCAAATGGGAAGAAAAATTGAATGCATTGAACACACACCATTTGCTTGCAAAACTGCAAGTGTTTCTGGAGGAACAAAATTTGTTGAGTGCGTTTTGCTAAACTGTGACCGTCCTGCTACTTCAGAAGGGGATGGGAGAGGACCTGATGGCCCAGGTCTTGACGAGAATTTGACCACTGGCAAATGAGAATTTTGTAACAGCATCAAGGACTAGCACCCTGTTTTCAGGTTATGCTGGCTCTTAGTTTCCTAATCAGTAAAATGGAAAGGCTGAACCAGATGATTGCTAAGGTCATTTCTGGCCTGAGACTTCTATTTATGTTCCTTCCAGGAAACCTTGGGGCTGAAACAAGAGTTGAGAATTCCCTGTCTGGTTTTCTGGATATAAAACCTAAAAATGATAAGTAGGGAGATTTTGAGTCAAATTCTAACAAACGGGACATATTTTTGCAAACTAATTATGTTCAAAATATAGTCACTGCCTTTCTTTCTATATTATTTGAACTGTGCAACCTAAAGTGAAAAGATCTCTGTAGCCTGTAAAGAGGTCTCCATGGCATGAACTGAAGCTTTCACCAAACCTAGGCCTGAAGAAAACAAAGTCAGTGCTGCATAGGAAGCTGGAAAAAGCATCTACAAGAGCTGAGGGTGCATGATGTTCTAAGTGTAATGCACTGACACTCAAGGGCATCTTTAGTCATTTCTACTAATGGACATGATGAAAGAAATGTGGTTGAGCCTTTTTTGTGGCTAAGAAACAGTCTATGTCTTTTCTTCATATTTGAAGATGACTCAACTGATCCAGTTAATAGGATGTGTGTTTGGGGAATGTTTCAGGCAGCCTTTGTTTTGAAACATTCCCTCACTTGCCCATCATTTTCTCTCCAGATCATTCTTCCATTAACCAGCTGACAGAGGCTAAGCAGAGCTCAGCACAGGGAACAGAGTTTTATTTCCAGTCAAGGCTCCACCTCACAACTTTGGATTCCTTCACGTGCCTTTAAAAGAGATCCAGACAGCCTAATTAAGGGTCTGAGTTTAAATCCAAGGCTGAGGTTAGCCCCAGGCTATACAATCTGCTTATTTCATTTTACAAGACACAAAGAGCCAAGAACTCTCACTTAACCTGCCCTTCTCAGTGGTTTTTCCTCCAGCCCCTAAAAGCCTGTTGACAGCTTGCTAAGGAGGTTCCTATCTTTCCCTCCTGCCTACTTCCTTTTTGGTGGAGCTGATCCTTCTGTGGTCGAAGTTCTTGGGCAGCCTACATTTTGGGGCCTATGGGAAAAATGGGCTATGAGAAAAGAGGAAAAAAAGCTGTCCATTCCTTCAATCAACCGGCACCTTTAAATGCAGCCAACTGCAAGATGGGACAGGCTTTGCAGTCTTGGAGGCCAGTCAAGGCACTGAACCCATAGACACTTGAGGTCTGTGTTAATGTCACCACTGCTGTCTCCAGGGAATAATGCAGGGGGTACCTGGACTGAAAGTTGAAGTTAATCATTGAAGCTGCTCCTTTTAGGCTGGAAGTATGGATCCATGTCCCATGCTAGGGATGTTTCCACCAAAATGTAGCTTGTGATTATGATGGAATGAGCACTGTCCCAACACTAGTAGACTTCTCAGAAAGGCTCAGCACAGTTACTCAGCAGCCACAACGTTTGGCATTTGTTTCCTACTTGCAGTTGCAATAATATAGTGTTCACTTAGATCTCTAATGCCCACAAGGGTTTCACTGTCCTATTATTAACCTCCATATGTGGAACTATTGAGAGACCCCAGGAATAAAGTAGGTACACATAACTCTAATAAATACATAGATAAATGCCATTTGATGATAATCCTAGACTAGCCAAACATTTATTGAGCATCTACTATGGGCAAGGTACTGTATTAGGTTTCTACAAGGCTCTACAGAATCTGCCATTCCCTTCTCTCCATTATCAGACCTCAGCTCCTACTACCTTCCTGCTGCCAACTATTCTGCTCCAGCTATACTGGCCACCCTGTTTCTCAAACCTGCCAGATATGCTCCCAACTTAGGGTCTTCGCATAGCTGTTCCCTATGGCTGGCACTTTCTTCCTCTAGATATACTCATGGTGAACTGCTTTGCCTTACTCAAGTTTTTGCTCAAATGTGATCTCAGTGAAACTCTGACCACCCTTTATAAAATTACAGTCCTTCCAACTCGACTTCCCAATCCCTTTTACCTTGTTTTATTCTTTTCTATTTTCCCATTGCACATATTGTCTAATAATATACCATATGATTTTTTGTTTGTTTCCTCACTATAATGTGAGCACTATGAGAAGAAGGATTTTTTGAGAGGAGGGGCTCTATTTTGTTCACTGATAATCCCAAATGCCTAGAACAGTCCCTGCACATACTAGATGCTCAATAAATATTTGTTGAATGAATGAATACATTAATGGAATCAGACGTCTAATGCCCACCTTCTAGTGGGGCTGCACTTAAACCATATAAGACAAAAAGGGATTTTGCCATCTTGTTCTAAAACTCTCCAGGGTCTAGACTCTGCACGTTACTTAATGATCAGATTCCAGGTTACCATCACTCTCTACTTAAATGTAATCTTCAGTTTATTTCTGGTAATATTTATTTTTTTATTTTTATTTTTTTTTTGCGGTACACGGGCCTCTCACCGCCACGGCCCCTCCCGCCGCCGAGCACAGGCTCCGGACGCGCAGGCCCAGCAGCCATGGCCCACGGGCCCAGCCACCCCACGGCACGTGGTACCCTCCCTGACCGGGGCACGAACCCGTGTCCCCCGCATCGGCAGGCGGACTCCCAACCACTGCGCCACCAGGGAAGCCCTCTGGTAATATTTAAATAAAGTAAACATGCCAATGATCAATGACTGAAGAAGACTATTTCTATATATTTCTAGCCTGTTTCTCAAAAGTTATTGTGGACTTCCCTGGTGGTGCAGTAGTTAAGAATCCATCTGCCAATACAGGGAACACAGGTTCAAGCCCTGGTCTGGGAAGATCCCACATGCTGCGGAGCAACTAAGCCTGTGCACCACGACTACTGAGCCTGCGCTCTAGAGCCTGCGAGCCACAACTACCGAGCCCGCGTGCCTCAGATACTGAAGCCCGCATGCCTGGAGCCCGTGCTCTGCAACAAGAGAAGCTACCGCAATGAGAAGCCCGTGCACTGCAACGAAGAGTAGCCCCCACTCACCACAACTAAAGAAAGCCCACGCGCAGCAACGAAGACCCAACACAGCCAAAAATAAATAAACTAATTAATTAATTTTAGAAAAAGGTTATCGTGAGCTTTTTGCTTCAATTGGCTCCTCTCTCCTACCTCCACCTTGGATCTGTCCTCATCTCTTATCTTTTCACTCTCTCCACTCTGTGGTCTCATCCACAATTTCAACTTTTCACTTTATGAAGGTGATTCCCAAATTTATATCACTTGAGTCCTAACCTCTTTTCACAGCTCTCACTCTGTATTTCCTGGGCCTACTTACATGATTCCATTTGCATGTCTCATTGGTATGTAAAAGTAAACAGGTCTGAAACCAAATACCTTGTCTTCCCTTTTTTTTTTTTTTTTTCCTTGTCTTCCCTTTGAGACTGGCTTCTCCTGACTTTCTACTTCCATTTGGTCAATCAATGCCTCCCAGTCCCTAGGCTCAAATCCTGGCACACTCTGACTCATCTCCCTAAATGGGCCCCACCCTCACCTTTATAACTAAGCTAGTCTGTTGCCAAATCCTTCCCTCTTTCTTGAATCTGTTCTCATCATTTCCACCGCTCATATCAGACTCCTAACTGGGCTCTCAACTCTAACCCATTTTAGAATTAGACAATCAAGCTAATTAGTTTTCCTAAAGTGCAATCCTGATTTTGTCACTCCCTTGCTCAGAAACCTTCAATAGCTCCCCACTGCCTACTTTAATAAAGTACAAATTCCTTACCCTAGTATTCAAGACCCTCCAAAAACTGTTCCTAACTTTATCTGTTAATCTGTGTCCCACTACTTCCTAACATGAACCCTGTTCTAAAATCAACCCACATGTTCAACTCCCAACATACTATGTACTTTCTTGTCTCTGTGCCTTTGCCTGTACTTTTCCAAATACTAGACATTCTCCCTGCTCCTTCTATTAAAAAAAATTTGTTTTAACATGTCAGTGGTAAAAAATTCATTTCCCTCCCTGGCAAGTCCCATCCCTATTAAGTTTTTTGAAATTCCAGTAATGTTCTAACCATTTTCAGGCATGCACACAAATATACATACATTTATAACCATATATAATAAAGTCATTCCATATATGTATGCTTTTCTGCAATTTGCCTTCTTTTCAGTGAAAGTTGGTGCATTTTTCTAACCAGCATGTCACTCCCATGCTCTAACCAGCATGTCACTCCATGTTCTATTGAATGGATTATACCATAATTTATATAATAAGTTCCCTATAGATGAACATATAAATTTCAGGGTTTGTTGTTGTTTGTTTGTTTTCTAAATCAGTGCTGCAGTGAATGTCTTTGTACATTTTTCTTTCCATACATGCATAGGTCTGTATGACAAATTCCCATCAGTAGCATTACTTGGCCAGAGATTATGTACATTTTATATTTTAATAACTGCTAAATTGGCCTCCTAAAAGTTTGTATCAATTATACTTTTACCAAGAAGTGAGTTTGAGTGTGTATTTCTCTAACTCTTGGCTAACCAAAAGTTGTTAAACTGTTTCATCTTTGCCAGTTTGATGGATTAAAAAAAAATTGTTTTATTACTTTCACCCATCCCCTCTCCATTTCTTAGTCTCTTGGCTACATATGCTTTAAATCCCAGATTAAAAATCCATCCCCCTAAAAAAAAAAAAAAATCCCCTTCCCAGATCCTCCCCCATCTAATTTCTCCCTTCGGTTAAACATCTACAGCTTTTCTTTTATATTGTTCTCATATTTCTTTGAATTTTAGTGACTAGTCTATATGTTTTATTCTTCTGACCACTGTAGTTTGCAGATTCCTTGGAAATTAGGACCAATGTTTCATAGAAACATTGGATGTAGAGCTAAACAAGAATTTTCGGACCAAATTAACCAAGCCCCTCATTTTTATAAACAACAAGATTTATCAAGCCTTTGAAGAATGCATTACTGTTCAAAGCCCATTTCTAGAAATTCAATTAGTTATATTAAATCCTCACACTAAGTTTAAAAGGGAAACATCATTATCCCGTCTTACAGATGAGGAAACTAAGCTCCAGATTATTTACTAAGAAGAGTGCTTTACTCAGAGCAGGTCTAAGACCAGAATCCAGCGTCCCGGCTCCATCCACCCTCCTTCCACTAAATCCAGCAGCCTCTCTGGTTTTCCTCACGCCCTTAGCTGCGCAATCAATATTTGGTGAATGAAATGACTCATAAAAAATTGCCAAGTGTTGACAGTAGTTTAAATATCTGTAATTAAATAAAGCAAACCTGCTGACAGCCGGAGATGCACAACTCTCCACAGACCTTTCGCGCTTCTTTTCGGGGTTTTCTGCATCTTTCTCTCCGGCGACCCCTCTCCCCACCGGACCAAGCAGCGCCGGGTTCCAAGGGAAACACGGCTGCGCGTGGCCCCTTTAAGGCTGAGGGCGGCGCGTGCCCATAGTTCTTTCAAATGGACCAATAAGAAGGGCGATGGGCGGTCCGCCGAGGGCCAATAAACAACGAGGACACTGCGGGGTGTGCGGCGGCCCAAGCGGTTTCAAACGGCTTAGAGCAGACCCTCGGTTCTGACCCAGCGGAGGTGAGTGGACTGTGGGCCTGGCCCACCCGCCTAGGCCCTTGAGTTCACGAGTCGCACGCGCGTAGCGGCCCTGAACCCCGGGCGGGGAGCCTCCGTGGACGCGCGCCTCCCTCGCCCCACGAACCCGGCGGGTCTGAGGCGGCGAAGCGGGGCGGAGGCCGTTGGACTCGCGGCTGGGAGGGCGAGGGGCGTGGGCGCTTGTGTGAGGCGGAGGCCGGGGCTGGGATCTGGGTGACCAGAGCGTGCCGCGACGGGGTTCGGGCGGTAGAGTCCTGGGGACGCGTGCGGCGCAGGGCCGTGCCTGGTGGCTCAGGGTGTTTGGGTACTGGGGCGGGGGCCTGCGAGCCGGCCCGGCTACGGCGCCCCTCGCGTAATTGTCAAATGAATGAATTGAGTAAGAGCGTCCGAGGGTTGTGGTGGTCGTGAAGGGCCTGGTCGCCTCAGAGCGTGACAAGGACAGTGGTACCGGGGCCTGTCCGCGCACCTGGGTCCCTGCCCGCGCACCTGGCTCCCCACCGGCTTGCTGCGATTTAAACGATTCGGATCATACCGCTCCGCCCTTCCGCCTGGCTTTCTCTCTCAGAAGGTGTCAGTAGAGTTAAGGTATCTTTCCAGCTCTGAAGATTTGGGGGACCAATACAATAGCCAGCAGTGTAGGTGAAGCAGGCCTTGCTACTTTAGGGTGAGGGCTTGGTAAACTAGATTCTTGCTTTTTAGCTTTTACCACTCCGGCTGTTGAGATAGCTACCCTGCAATGGTGGTAATTGTCGGGCTGGATTTAAATGCATGCGTTTTGTTTCTGGGAGAGAAAACGGTGAAAGTCGTGTTGCCAGAGTGGCTGCTGTGTGTTAGAAAATATATTCGTGTTGATGAATCTTAACAATGAGTTTTTCATTCAGCATCAATAGAGGATGAAGAGGTTTTTGCAGAACTTGCCCCAAATTTATGCATGGCTCCAATTTAATTCTTAGGGGAATCAAGGCTTCAAATCGTGGCCCAGAAATGCTCCCTGTCTTATTTTATGCATAATTATAGTAATTGAAAACTCATTTTGAGAGAGGTGAACTCCTCCTATCTCCATTTTTATCACCCTGAAAAGTCCTTCTTTGACCTAAAGAGCTGATAAATTAAGCTAACAATCTTTTGAAACTTTTAAGAAATAATAAAAGATTTGCACTTAAGTGAGTGGATAAAGTGTAATGTTGTTTTTATAAAATGATATAGAGAAAGGTGAAATCAATATATTTTGCCAGCATAAATTAAACCTAGTTGGTAAACTCATGAGAAAAAAATTTTACACAAGTTTTTAAAGTTTGTTCACTCAGGCAATGGCAAGCAAAGATACTCCTTAACAATATACTATATAATGTATTACTTAAAAATTTTTAACAGACAGCTTAATTTTAGCAGCAGAGTTTTAACTGCAATAAATTTGAGTACCTTAGTATTTTGAACACTGTCCTAGGTTTTGGGGAGGCAAGTAAAAATAATAAACATTTAACAGTGTCTTAGGTTATTGTTAAAAATCTTGATGAGGAACGAAAACTTTTCTTCATATTGGAGCAAAGCCATACTCTTTTATGCTCCTTTGACTTAATGGAGTCTCATTCATTCATTCAACAAATATTGAGATTGATGCCTACCGTGTGTTAAACATTGTTCTAGATTCTGGGAATACACTAGTGAACCAGAAAAAGACAAAGCCCCTGAGCTAAGGGAGTTTGACAGTTTTATCTCTCAAACAATTTGCTGTAGCAAATTGTAGTTTCTATATAATCCCTCTGGCTAGCTCTAGTCCTTGAACAAAATAAATGCTCAAATACTTTTACCAGCATTAGTTAACATTTATTGAATATTCACTAGGTGCCACGTTTTATCTTTTTTTATTCTCACAACTTTTTACAGATGAGGAAACTGAGTCTTAGGTTACGCAGCTTGCTCAAAATCATACAACTGATAGAACCTCAGTTTGAACCCAAGTTAGTGTGTCTTCAGGGCCTTTGCTCGTAACCTCTGGTTGTTCTATGTGAAGTAATGAGATCTGTTAGGGAGAATTCAGGATCATTTTCTGGGTAGAATCTCCCCTCACCCCCTCCTTTTTTAAACTTCTGTCACAGACATAATGAAATATGAACCATAGGCATGGTGGGTTTTAGAGGGAAGGTGGAGCAGTTCAAAATACAGTATTTACCATATGGGAGATGGACAGCTGTGACAGTGGGAGGGGGACTAAGTGGGGGCATAAAATTGAGATCTGGATCTCATTATGATTGATGGATTCCTGGTGATCAATGTTGAAGAGGTTTGAGATTTTTTTAAAATTTTGAATTAATTTTAAATGCATATTACCTGTAGAGTTCAGAATATGTTAGTTAGCTTTTTTCTGTCAGGGCAGTTGCCTTGACTACTTGTTTATCTCAAACACATTAAACTTATTCTTTTTTTTAATTAATTAATTTTATTTATTTTTGGCTGTGTTAGGTCTTCGTTGCTGCGTGTGGGCTTTCTCTATTTGTGGTGAACGGGGGGCTACTCTTCGTTGCGGTGTGCGGGCTTCTCATGGCGGTGGCTTCTCTCATTGTGGAGTACCGGCTCTAGGCGCGCAGGCTTCAGTAGTTGTGGCACATGGGCTCAGTAGTTGTGGCTTGCAGGCTCAGTAGTTGTGGTGCACAGGCTTAGTTGCTCCGTAGCATGTGGGATCTTCCTGCAGTAGGGCTCGAAGCTGTGTACCGTGCATTGGCAGGCGGACTCCCAACCACTGCGCCACCAGGGAAGTCCTAAACTTAATTTCTTTTTGGCCTTTGTGTTTGTTCTCTCTGCCTGGGACTTCCCACCTGCTCTACCCCTACCTCAAGCCTGTCTTTGTATATAGGCTTCACTCAGTTTGCAACTCAAAGGTCATCTCCTTAAAGAGGCGTTTTCTAAGCTCCAATTAGAGTAGCCCTCTTGGTCATGTTTACCTCACATTCTTTTTTTTTTTTTTTTTTAAACTTCAAAGCGTTTATTGCTATATGATAGGCCATTTATTGTTTCCTTGTATATTGTCTGATTTCCTCACAGAAATGAAAGCAGAGCACGGGAGCATAGGTTTTTGGGTTTTTTTTTTTTCATCTGTGAGGTTACCTCAATGACTCAAGCAGTGCTTGGGTCAAATAAGGTGGTCAGAAAATATTTGCTGAACAAAGTTGGCCAAAACTGGCATAGTTTTCTCCATGTAATGAAGTGATAAAGACAATATATAACTAACCAGTTGGCTGTGTTACAGTGTCTTTGGATGTGAGCAATATCTTAGCAGATTAATTTGGAAAGTCTTCAACTAAGAATCATGGAAAAATGATAGCTTTTTGTTTGTGTTGACTGGCAGAGAAGGCAGATCTGGCTTCCCCTCCCACTTTTTTTCCCCCCTATTTTTAAAAACTTTCAAATCTGTAGAAGTTTTTAGGGGTACTGGTCAGGTATAGTGGAATGTTCCTGTATTGGAATTTATCTGATGTTTTTCTCATGATTAGACTGGGGTTATGAGTTTTCGGGTGGAAGATCACAGAGAGAATGCCATATTCATCACATTAACATGATTTGTGACTGTTGATATTGATTTGATCTTATGGCTGAAGTAGTGTTTGTCAGGTTTCTTTACTCTTTTCATACCGTGCTCTTTGGAAGGACGTAATTATGTACAGCTCACTTACGGAGAGAGGAGTTGTGCTCCCTGTACTTGGGGTGGAATATCTACATAATTTATTTGAATTTCTTCTGCATGGGACATTTGTCTCTCTCTCTCCCCATTTATTAATTTAATTAGTCAAACATTTATATCAGTATGAACTGAAGGATATTTTATACTTTGAGTTATAGTCCAATACTACTTTATTTTGTTGCTGAAATTGTTCCAGCTTTATCCATTGAGAGTTCTTTCTGTTGACTCCTGTGCCCCTTTAACATTCCCACATCTGTGTGCGTGTGTTTGTGTGTGTGTGTGTGCGTGCTGTTTTTATTTAATTATATTTGAGCACTTCCCTACTTTCTGGCACTATAAGGTGCTCTAGGCTCATCTTGTATATTTCGTGTCACAGTTCTAGAATTAGCCATTTCTCCAAGAAGCCCTGGCACCTTTTACTGGAGAATGGTAATAAAAACCAAGATCTGGGCAGTAAGTGTTCTCATTGCTACTGGGGTGTCATTTTTTTTGGGCCCTCTCAGCTAACAGAACAAAGAAATATAGATGTATATGCTAACTGGTGTATATAGACATATCTATAGATATTTCTATATGTCACCATCTGTATCTATGTTAAGTTAAATATGAGTTCTTACTGATATCTCCAAGTCTAATTCATTACCCTACAGATCATTCTAGCCTCCTCCCCCTTGTTGATCTGAATTTCCACTTCAACAGTGAGAAACTTGGCTTCCATCATCCATTTACTTAATTGTTCAGTTCCAGTATGCATGTATAGCGATATCTGAATCGTTAATTCACACTCCCATAGGAAACTTTATTAACTAGAAGTACAGTGCTTTTACACAGTTCCTTTTGCCTTTAGTTTTCAGACTCCATTCATTTCTGAAGTTACCTAGGTCAGTTCTTTTTCCCCACCCACTTCAGTGAGGTGGTTTCACACATTTGTAAGATAGTTAGATTCTCTTGTCACAAGTCTGCATTCTTTTATGGGATCCCCAATCTCCTAAATGACTTTTTTAAATTAGCATGCATTAAAGTTTACTCTTTATGTTGTAAACTTCTGTAGGTTTTGACATTCATAATGTTATTTATCCACCATTACAGTATCGTAAAGAATAGTTTCACTGCCCTAAAAATCTCCTGTAATTCACCTATTCATTCTTTTCTCCCTTGCCCACCCCCTTGCAACCACTAATCTTTTTACTGTCTCCATAGTTTTTTCCTCTTCCAGAATGTAATATAATTGGATCATACACTATGTGCCCTTTTCAGACTGGCTTCTTTCACTTAGGAGTATCTATGTAAGGTTCTTCCATGTCTTTTCTTGGCTTGATAGCTCATTTCTTTTTTATTGCTGAATAAGATTTCATTGTATGGATGTACCACAGTTTGCTTATCCATTCACCTAATTGAAGGATATGTAGGTCATTTCTAGTTTTTGACAATTATGAACAAAGCTGCTATAAACATTTTTGTGTGTGTGGACATAAATTTTTTTAGTTCCACTGGGTAAATACCTACAAGTGTGATTGCTGGATCATATGGTGAGACAATGTTCAGCTTTGTAAGAAACTGCCATACTCTCTTCAAAAGTGGCTGTACCATTTTGTATTCCCACCAGCAGTGAATGAGGGTTCTTTTTGCTTCACATCTTGTCAGCATTTAGTTTCATCAGTGTTTTGGGATTTTAGCCATTCTAGTAGGTGTGAGGTATCCCACTTTTTTTCGTTTTTTTTAAGAGAGATTTCCTGAATCTTTTTCAGAAATCTTTTTTTCAGCTAGGTTATTTAGAAAGCTTCTGAGACTTAGGGTTTTTTTTTTTTTTAAAGAATTTATTTATTTATTTATTATTTATTTTTGGCTGTGTTAGGTCTTCATTGCTACACACGGGCTTTCTCTAGTGGCGGCAAGCGGGGGCTCCTCTTTGTTGCAGTGCGCAGGCTTCTCATCGCCGTGGATTCTCTTGTCACGTAGCACAGGCTCTAGGCATGCGGGCTTTAGTAGTTGTGGCATGCGGGCTCAGTAGTTGTGGCTCGTGGGCTCTAGAGTGCTGGCTCAGTAGTTGTGGTGCACGGGCTTAGTTGCCCTGTGGCATGTGAGATCTTCCCAGACCAGGGCTCGAACCCGTGTCCCCTGCATTGGCAGGCGGATTCTTAACCACTGTGCCACCAGGGAAGCCCTCCCACTTTTTTTAAATTTTGTTTTTCAAGACATGACTTTTTTGAAGATAAATAATAGGGTTTTGTTTTTTTTTTAGAGGAAACTTAAAAAATAACCTTTTTATTTTGTAATAATTTTCAATTTACAGAAAAGTTGCAAAGATATAGAATTCTGTATACCTCTCACCCAGTGTCCTCTGTTGTTAACATCTTACATGATACATTTGTCAAAATGAAGAAACCAACATTGATGCATTAGTTTTAACTGAACTCCAGATTTTGTTGGGATAGCTGTAGTTTTCTATTTATATCACCTTTCTGTTTCAGGATCCAATCCAGGGTAATCTGTTGCCTTTTCTTGTCATCCCTCTGAGTCTCCTCTGGTCTTTGACAGTTTCTCAGTCTTTCCTTGTCTTCATGGTCTTGACAATTTTGAGTACTAGTCAGTTATTTTCTGGAATGTTCTTCCTTAGGGTGTGTCTGATTTTTTTTCATTATTAGACAAGGGTTATGTGTTTTTGGAAAGAATGTTACAGAATACTATCATTTCCTATCAGGAAATATGCGCTATCCACATGACATCACTGATGATGTTAACCGTGAACACTTGGTTATGGTAGTGTTTGCCAGGTTAAGTAGTAGTATTTTTCCCTTTCTATACTTATTCTTTTTTTTTTTTTAAGTTTTGTTGTTGTTGTTTACTTATTTATTTTTGGTCACACCATGCAGCATGCAGGATCTTAGTTCCCCAACCAGGAATCAAACCTGTGCCCCCTTCAGTGGAAGCACAGAGTCTTAACCGCTGGACCACCAGGGAAGTCCCTATGCCTATTTGGAGGTGAGTGACTGAGTCTAGCCCATCCTCAAAGTGGGTGGGGGGCTTAAATTCTACTTCTTGAAAGGAGGAGTATCTATATAGATTATTTGGAAATTTGTAATGAAGATTTGTCTGTTCTCCCCCATTTATTTTTCTGTTTAACCATTTATATCAGTATGAATATCTGTTTTAAAAACTGATTATTTGTTATTTATTTTTGCTCAAATTGTTGCAGCTTTCAGGTTGGCTCCTCCTGTGTTCCTTTGACATGCTCCTATTCTTTTTTTCTTTTTGAGCATTTCCTTTCTGTACAACAAGATGCTCCAGACCCATCTTATATTTTCCCTGTCCCAGCCCTAGAATCAGCTGTGGTTCCTTTTATGGGACAGTGGTATTTAGAAGCCGAGATCTGGATAGTAGGTGTGCTTATTGCTAGGGTGTCATTGTTCGTAGGCCCTCTCAGGAAACAGAGGTAGGTATGTATGTATACTAAGTCATTTATGTGCATATATATACAGTTGTTTTATATATTTCCATCTGTATTTACATTAAGCTAAACATGAATTCATACAGGTCTCACCAACTTTCAGAGGAAACTTATGTCCCAAACACATGTCCTCTTTGTGGTATGCTTTTTACTGAGGTCTAACTTCTCTCCCAATAACTCTTTTTGTTTAATTTTTAATAAATTTATTCATTTATTTATTTTTGGCTGCGTTGGATCTTTATTGCTGCATGTGGGCTTTCTCTAGTTGTGGCAAGCAGGGGCTACTTTTCGTTGCGGTGTGCGGGCTTCTCACTGCGGTGGCTTCTCTTGTTGTGGAGCACGGGCTCTAGGCATACGGGCTTCAGTAGTTGTGGCTCACGGGCTCTAGAGTGCAGGCTCAGTAGTTGTGGCACACGGGCTCAGTTGCTCCGCAGCACGTGGGGTCTTCCTGGACCAGGGCTTGAACCCCTGTCCCCTTCACTGGCAGGCGGATTCTTAACCACTGCGCCACCAGTGAAGTCCCCCATAACTCTTTTTAAGTACCATAGAAAACATTGTTTTCCCTTACTTGGTAACAGCAATTGTTTATTCCTAGAATATGATCTTTGTTCAGAGATGCATTCAAAGTAAATTCTGACTCAGTTGGAATGGCCAGACATTTTTGGCATAAATACGATGTCAATATGCCTTGGTGACCTCCTGTCTCTTCAGACATAATTTTTATTATTTTATGAAGAGATTAGAAACCTAATTCTTTGATATCTTGATTATATTTCTTAGAGGTTACTTTTAAATTTTTTAAAAATAAATTTATTTATTTATTTATTTTTGGCTGCACTGGGTCTTCGTTGCTGCACGCAGGCTTTCTCTAGTTGCGGCAAGCGAGGGCTCCTCCTTGCGGTGCGCGGGCTTCTCATTGCGATGGCTTCTCTTGTTGCAGAGCACGGGCTCTAGGTGCATGGGCTTCAGTAGTTGTGGCACACGGGCTCAGTAGTTGTGCCTCGCAGGCTCTAGAGCTCAGGTTCAATAGTTGTGGCGCACAGCCTTAATTGCTCTGTGGCATGTGGGGTCTTCCCGGACCAGGGATTGAACCCGTGTCCCCTGCATTGGCAGGCAATTCTTTTTTTTTTTTTTTTTTTTTTTTTTTGCTGTACGCGTGTCTCTCACTGTTGTGGCCTCCCAGACTCCGGACGCGCAGGCTCAGCGGCCATGGCTCACGGGCGCAGCCGCTCCGCGGCATGTGGGATCTTCCCAGACCGGGCACAAACCCGCCTCCCCTGCATCAGCAGGCGGACTCTCAACCACTGCGCCACCAGGGAAGCCCCTGGCAGGCAATTCTTAACCACTGTGCTACCAGGGAAGTCCCTTAGAGGTTATTAATTAAAGCAACTTAAATTCTTTCTATAAAGATGAGAAAAAAGTTGAGTAGTCTCAAGTATTTCATTCATTTAACGCAGTTGTCTTTTTTCATTTTTCAAGCATAAGACTTAAAAGTAGTGTTTTATTTATCTGCAAGTTAAATACCAGGAAATAAACCAAAAAAGTATTTTCTGCAGTCTAAATTTTATTGACTTCCTTCAAGTAGATCCTACTCCCTCTTTATGCACAGTTTCACTCTGCTTGGTTCTTTCTTTCTTTCTTTCTTTTTCTCTTTCTTTCTTTCTTTCTTTCTTTCCCTCTCTCTCTCTGTCTCTTTCTCTCTTTCTTTCTCTTTCATTCCTTCCTTCTTTCCTTCCTTCCTTCCTTCCTTCCTTTCATTTTTGGCTGCATTGGGTCTTCGTTACTGTGTGCAGGCTTTCTCTGGTTGCGGCATGTGGAATTCTCATTGTGGTGGCTTCTCTTGTTGCGGAGCACAGGCTCTAGGCTCGCGGGCTTCAGTAGTTGCAGCATGCAGGCTCATTAGTTGTGGCGCACGGGCTTAGTTGCTCCGCAGCACATGGGATCTTCCCAGACCAGGGCTCGAACCCATGTCCCCTGCATTGGCAGGCGGATTCTTAACCACTGTGCAACCAGGGAAGTCCCCCTGCTTGGGTCTTTAAATCA
This sequence comes from Phocoena phocoena, assembly GCF_963924675.1. Lineage (NCBI taxonomy): Eukaryota > Metazoa > Chordata > Mammalia > Artiodactyla > Phocoenidae > Phocoena > Phocoena phocoena. Next base: position 96,733,847 of record NC_089226.1, on the reverse strand, counting down.
AGAGCTAAAATTAGGCAGCACTGCTCTAAGCTAAAGTGTTAGTTTGATCACAAAGTTTGAGGAAGGAAAGCTACAAAACGTAAAACATTAAAATTCAAAAAAGCCATATTGGAACCATTTGGTTTTGATGCAAGAGTCCCTCATACCTCTTTGGCAGTACATCTTGAGGGTTTTGCTACATTGATTGCTCAAATGGATTATCCTGAAAAGTTTAAATAATTATCAGTCTACTTTGTTTAAGAAGACTGGGAGGCTTATGTATTTTCTTAGATTTATTTTACATGGAAAAAAGTTACATAAAATAATTGATGTTGGGACTTCCCTGGTGGCGCAGTGGTTTAGAGCCCGCCTGTCGATGCAGGGAACGCGGTTTCGTGCCCCGGTCCGGGAAGATCCCATATGGCGTGGAGCGGCTGGGCCCGTGAGCCATGGCCACTGAGCCTGCGCGTCCGGAGCCTGTGCTCCGCAACGGGAGAGGCCACAACAGTGAGAGGCCTGCATATCGCAAAAAAAAATAATAATAATAATTGGTGTTTCAGGGGTAAACCTCTGATACTTGGCAAACTTGGCTGTCTAGAACATCTCTTTCTCTAATTTGTTTTGCTGTTTTACTTCTTTTATGTATTTATTTGCAGTGTTTTTTTAAAATCATTTCATGTCCTTATTCACTTAAAATATGAAGTCTCTCATTTTTAGATTTTAGGAATTTTTTTCAGTACTCTAATTACACACTTTTCTTCTGGTCCTTTTTCTTATGTGATAACATTCCTTTTAAAAAAGAAAGTCTCATGAAAAACCCCTAGTCTAGAACTAGCATGAGTTCTTCATTTGGGAGTAAAGACCAGATCCCATATCAGAAATCTCTGGGCAGTAAGGGAAAACAGTTTTTTTATGCTTTAGAGGACTGCCCACTTATTTTGAGCTATGTTTAATATGGGGGATTCCTCCAAACAAAATATGGACAGTCCCCTTGAGTATTATAAAATGACATTTACTTGTTTAACTAGTAGTAAATTTGCTTTCTATAGGATAAAAAGGAATAGATTGCTTATACACCCAATGAAATGGTTTGTTTTAGATCCGAGAAGACTGGCCTTACTTGGTCCCAAGAGCTCTAAGCTAACTTAGGCCTTTCTTGAACCAGAGGACTGAAATGTGGGTTTGGTTAAGTCTGAAGTCTTTCTAAAATCTCTAGATAACTCTGGGATGATGCTTATAATAATAACACAAGGATAGCCACTGTTTCTTGAGTGCTTGATGTTTCTGTGCCATCTGTTAGTACTACTTCCTTGCATAAAGTCACTGGCTTTGTATGATCTGGCCCTTTTCAGTCTGCCCTTTCTCTCAACTCCTGTTTTGGCCACATGAGTTGCAGTTCTGTTCTTTATCTTGCCTAGCTCTTTCAGGCTTTTCACACACATGCCTGAAACATTCTCTTATTAAATCTAGTCATTATGCCTATGCCTGGCTAATCCGTATTAATTTCCTTTAGTTCTCAGCCTAAATATCACTTTCTCAAGGAGACCTTCCCTGACCCTCCAGTCCAGATTAAGTGCCTCTGTTACACCCTCATAGTATTGCCCCTGGGCTACTGTATTTCACTTCCCATACTCAGTAAGTAGATAAGTGCCTAATACAGAATAGTGTCAGATCATGAGATGCTACTCTGTATTAGGTACTTAGCTACATACTAAGTGTACCTGTGGGACAGGGGGATAATATGGGTATTTGCGGGGATTCTTAACAGGTATAAAGCAGAAATCTCATTTTCACTTCAACAGTTCACCATTACAGTTAGTTGAATCACCTTAGGCAAGTTAGTTAACCTCTATGCCTCAGTTTTCTTGTCTGTAAAATGGGGCTAATATCAATCTCAGAGTTATGAGAATTAAATGAGTTAGTATATGTGAAGTGCTTAGAATAGTGCCTGGCACATAATGAATGCTCCAGAAGTGTGTATTAAATAAGGAACCACATGAAGATGGTACTGTTACGACGGATGATGAAACTGAGGCTCAGCTAGTGTGTGACAAAGCAAGCTTTAGAACTCAGATCTAACTCCAGCGCCCAACACGACAATTTAGATTGAATTTAATTTTGACTGGAGTGCTCTGTAATAAGATTTATTACAAGCAACTGTTCTGCCATGACTTTACCAAATGATTCTAAAATTAAAATTTCCCTCTTTTAATGGATTTTATAATCAAAAAATAGGTACTAAAAAAAGTGACAAAAATCATAAATTTTTTGAGATCTATTAATAATTTTTCACTTTGAAAGTGGATTTACTTTAGAATTCCATTAAATATATCATGTTTCCCTTTCACATTTGAAATACGCATTCAACATACAATATTTTATAAACTCAAAGAACACACTTATTGTATATTTAAGACTTCTATGATTTGATGAAATTGTGCTATTTTAGGAATTATGTGTTAGAGGACGAAGCACCCTGCTGGATGCTGGGGTAATAAATAAGATTCAGGGGGCTTCCCTGGTGGTTCAGTGGTGAAGAAGCCTCCTGCCATTGCAGGGGACACGGGTTCGAGCCCTGGTCTGGGAAGATCTCACATGCCATGGAGCAACTAAGCCCATGCGCCACAACTACTGAGCTTGTGCTCTAGAGCCCATGAGCCACAGCTGCTGCCACAACTACTGAAGCCCGTGTGCCTAGAGCCCATGCTCCACAATGAAGAGTAGGCCCCTGCTCGCCACAACTAGGGAAAGTCCGTGTGTAGTGACGAAGACAAAATGCAGCCAAAAATAAAAAAATAAATTTATTAAAAAAAAAAAGATTCAGATCTTTCTTTCAAAGGAGGTATGGTGTCCAAAAAATGTTAAGGGGAAGAATTGAGGCTTATGGGATGAGTATAGACAGATCCATCCTCAAGGTGCCAGGCTGGAATTATAAAGTTTTAGAGCTTTTAAAAACATTATGATAGAAAATATTGAAACTTGTTGTTTAAAAAAGAAAAAAGAGGGCTTCCCTGGTGGCGCAGTGGTTGAGAGTCCGCCTGCTGATGCAGGGGACATGGGTTCGTGCCCCGGTCCGGGGAGATCCCACATGCCGCGGAGCGGCTGGGCCCGTGAGCCATGGCCCCTGAGCCTGCGCGTCCGGAGCCTGTGCTCCGCAATGAGAGAGGCCACAGCAGTGAGAGGCCCGCGTACTGCAAAAAAAAAAAAAAAGAAAAAAGACATGGCTAGGTATTAAAGTGAGAAGTAAAAATTCTCTAGCTAGTCCCTTTAGCTACTCGTTTAAAGTGGTCATAGTTAAGTTTTCTATGGATCCATCCAGAAAAGTTTTATGTGCTTTCAAACATGTACAATGTTGTATTAGTTTTCTATGACTGCTGAAACAAATGACCACAAATTTGGTGGCTTAAAACAACAGTAATTTTTTCTCTCACATTTTTGGAGTCCAGAGCCCAAAATTTAGGGTGAGTAGGAGTTTAGGATTAAAATATACACACTACTGTATATATAAAAGAGATAACCAACAAGGACCTACTGCACAGGGAACTACACTCAGTATCTTGTAATAACCTATAATGGAAAAGAATCTTAAAATACACACATATATGTGTGTGTGTGTGTGTGTGTGTGTGTGTGTGTGTGTGTGTGTGTTTGTGTGTGTATCTGAATCACTTTGCTGCACGCCTGAAACTACCACAACATTGTAAATCAACAATATTTCAATAAGAATTTTTTTTTTAATTTAGGGTGAGTCTTACTGGAGGCTAATATTGAGGCAAAGCCATGCTTCTCCAGAGGCCCTGGGGAAGCACTGCTTCCTTGTCTCTTCAGCTTCTGGCGTCTCTTGGTATCCCTTGGCTTGTGTTGCATCACTCCAGCCTCTTCTGATCTTGCTCTTCTCCATCTTCACATCACCTTCTCGTCTGTGTGTGTCAAATTTCCCTCTGTTACCCTCTTATAAGGATACATGTGATTGCATTCAGGGCTCACCCAGATAATCCAGGATGATCTCCCCATCTCAATATCCTTAATTTAATCACATCTGCAAAGACCCTTTTTCCACATAAAACATTTAAAGTTTTCAGGGATTACAGCCCAATATCTTTGGGGGTCATTATCAGCCTACCACCAGTGTGTATGACCCTCTTTTTTATTTTTACTAAACACAAAAAAAGGAATTAGACTTCATAGGCTATCTCCAAATTTCTTTTTAAAACTTAATAATAGATTTCTTCCGCATCAGTATTTAAATATCTTCTTTAGTCTTCGTCTTTTTTTTCTTTAAATACCTATAGAGCATTTTATTGAATAGACAAGTATCTCACCTTTTTTTTTTTTTTGTGATACACGGGCCTCTCACTGTTGTGGCCTCTCCCGTTGCGGAGCACAGGTTCCGGACGCACAGGCTCAGCGGCCATGGCTCACGGGCCCAGCCGCTCCGCAGCATGTGGGATCTTCCCAGACCGGGGCACGAACCCGTGTCCCCTGCATCGGCAGGCAGACTCTCAACCACTGCGCCACCAGGGAAGCCCTCACTTTTTTTTAAATTGCAGCTTAAAAAAAAAAAGCATGTAACAAAATAATTACCATCGTAATCATTTTAAATTAACTACATTCACATTGTGGTGAAACACATCTCAAAAACTTTTTCATCTTGCAAATCTGATACACTGTACCCATTAAACAACTTTCCTTTTCCTCCTTCCCCCAGCCCCTAATAACCACCATTCTACTTTCTGTTGCTAATTTAATAGTTTAGATACCTCATGTAAGTGGAATCATATAATATTTGTCTTTTTGTGACTTGCTTATTTCACTTAGCATGATATCCTCAAAGTTTATCCATATTGTAGCATGTAACCGGATTTCCTTCCTTTTTAAGACTACTATTCCATTGTATGTATTTACCACATTTTGCTTATCTATTCATTCATTCTTCTGTGGACATTTGGGTTGCTTCTGCTGCTTTGAACATGGATGTACAAATCTGAGCCCCAGCTTTCAACTCTTTTGGATATATATATACACACACTCATACATACACTTAGAAGTGGAATTGCTGGATCATATGGTAATATGGTATTCCATTTTTACTTTTTTTGAGGTTACTCCATACTGTTTTCCATAGCAGTTGCACCATTTTACAATCCCACCAACAGTGTACAAGTGTTGCAATTTCTCTACATTCTTGCCAACGTTTGTTATTTTCTGTTTTTTTTTTTTAATTGGTTTGTTTATTTGATAGTAACCATTCTAATGGGTGTGAGGGATATCTCATTGTGGTTTTGACTTGCGTTGCTCTGATGATTAGTGATGTTGAGCATCTTTTCCTATGATTGTTGGCCATTTGTATTTCATCTTTGTAGAAATGTCTATTCAAGTCTTTTGCCCATTTTTAATTGGGTTATTTGGAGTTTTGTTGTTTGGGGAGTTCTTTTTTTTAACATCTTTATTGGAGTATAATTGTTTTACATGTTGTGTTAGTTTCTGCTGTATAACAAAGTGAATCAACTATATGCATACGTATATCCCCATATCCCCTCCCTCTTGTGTCTCCCTCCCACCCTCCTTATCCCACCCCTCTAGGTGGTCGCAAAGCACCGAGCTGATTTCCCTGTGCCATTCAGCTGCTTCCCACTAGCTATCTATTTTACATTTGGTAGTGTGTATATGTCAGTGCTACGCTCTCACTTTGTCCCAGCTTACCCTTCCCCCTCCCCATGTCCTCAAGTCCGTTCTCTACGTTTGTGTCTTTATTCCTGTCCTGCCCCTAGGTTCATCAGACCATTTTCTTTTAAGATTCTATATATATGTGTTAGCATACGGTATTTGTTTTTCTCTTTCTGACTTCACTTAACTCTGTATGACAGACTCTAGGTCCATCCACCTCACTACAAATAACAATTTCGTTTCTTTTTATGGCTGAGTAATATTCCATTGTATATATGTGCCACATCTTCCCCCCCCCAATTTATTTATTTATTTTTGGCTGTGTTGGGTCTTCGTTTCTGTGTGCGGGCTTTCTCCAGTTGCGGTGAGCGGGGGCCACTCTTATTGCAGTGCGCGGGCCAATCTTCATCGCGGTGCACGGGCCTCTCACTGTCAGCCTCTCCCATTGTGGAGCACAGGCTCCAGACGCGGAGGCTCAGTAGTTGTGGCTCACGGGCTTAGTTGCTCCACGGCACGTGGGATCTTCCCAGACCAGGGCTCGAACCCGTGTCCCCTGCATTGGCAGGCAGATTCTTAACCACTGCGCCACCAGGGAAGCCCCGCCACATCTTCTTTATCCATTCATCTGTCGGTGGACACTTAAGTTGCTTCCATGTTCTGGCTATTGTAAATAATGCTGCAGTGAACATTGTGGTACATGACTCTTTTTGAATTATGGTTTTCTCAGGGTATTTGCCCAGTAGTGGGTTTGCTGGGTCATATGGTAGTTCTATTTTTAGTTTTTTAAGGAACCTCCATACTGTTCTCTGTAGTGGCTGTATCAATTTACATTCCCACCAACAGTGCGGGAGGGTTCTGTTGTGGGAGTTCTTGATATTCTCTGGATATTAAGCCCTTATCAGATAAATGATTTATAAATATTTTCTTCCCTTCTGTAGGTTATCTTTTTACTCTGTTTATTGTGTCCTTTGATACACAAAAGTTTTTAAGTTTGATATAGTCCCCATTGTCCTATTAATTTTTATGTATGGTGTAAGGTAAACGTCCAACTTCATTCTTTTGCATGTTGCTATCCAGTCTTTCCAGTCACCATTTGTTGAAGAGACCATCCTTTCACCTTTGAATGGTCTTGGCACCCTTGTCATAGATCATTTTACCCTAAACGCAAAGGATTATTTTTGGGTTCTCTATTCTGTTCCATTGGTCTGTTTGTCTTTATGCCACTACCACACTGTTTTGATCATTGTGGCTTTTTAATGTGTTTTGGAATCAAGAAGAGAGCCCTGCAACATTTTTTTTTCAAAAGTGTTTTGACTATTCAGGGTCCTTTGAGATTCCGTATGAATTTTAGGATTAATTTTTCTATTTCTACAAAAAAAATGCTGTTGGGATTTTGAGAGAGATTGTGTTGAATCTATAGATTATTTTCTGATATATGGAATCTTAATAATACTAAGTCTTCCAATCCATGGGTATGGGATGTCTTTTCATTTATTTGTGTCTTCTTTAATTTCTTTCAGCATTGTTCTGTAGTTTTCAGTGTACAAATCTTTCATCTCCTTGGTTAGGTTTATTCCCAAATATTTTGTTCTTTTCAATGCTATTGTAAGTGGAGTTGTTTAAATTAACACAACTTTGTAAATGAACTATATACTCCAATAAAAAAATTTTTTAAGTTTATTTTAGTATATGTAAGTTATACCTCAGTAAACCTGACTTAAAAGTTCTTAGATTGGGGAACTTCTTCTCCCTCTGATCCTCAGTTAACACTGCTTCTGACAGCTGAGAACACAGGTAACTAGGAGCAGTCGGGGGAGGGGGGGGACGCTGCTATATGTTTGCGTTTTAGTTTTAAAAGGAATGTAACAGAAAAGACAGACAGTATTTGTTGAGCGTTATGCATTTTATTTACCAAATACTTATGTATAGCAATTAATTCTAGGCACTTTACAAATATAATAAACTTAACTCATTTAATTCTCCTAATAACCCAATAAGGTGAAAAAATTCCTCACTTTACAAATAGAAAACAGAAGCACAGAGAGGTAGGAGTTGTCTAAAACCACACAGCTAATAAACGGCACAACCAGGATTTGAACTAAGCATTCTGGCCCCAGAGTCCATGCTCTTAATCTCTAACTTGGCCTCTTTCCTTCACTGAATATGATCTAATAAGGAATTCCAGTTAATGCTTAAAACTTCTTTCCCCCTTGCTCTGGCTATGTGTACAATAAATATTTTTCTTATCTCTGCTTGATTTGTTGCAGGAAAAACATTACAATGAAGAAGGATTTTTTAAAAGCACAAGAAATGCCACCTTTCTAATATATGACTTGTCATTTTCCCATGTTTTCTTCCATATATAATATTTGCTAAATCATTTCCTAAACAGTTTCAACTTTGCCCTGTTAAGGAGAATACTTCTATCTGGTAATTTGTTGAATTATGAAGGTTTTACATGTCCAGTTGAGTCTTTTCATGGTATAGTAAAGAAAAGGATACAGTAACCAAAATAAGATGGGCTGTGTTTGGGCTGTGATATTTGGTAAGATATCTAAGTATTATTTAGGAATTTTTATATAAAATGTCTTTGCTTTGGGGCAAAAGATATAAATCTGATTGTACTGAGCTGTACAGTAAATGGATTTTTTTCTCTCTAAATTCTTAATTCACTAATAAACACAGCACTGGGTATTATCCATTTGTGTGTGTGCATGCGCACATATACTCACTGCAGTATGCTTATTGAAGTTATCTGGACTCCTGTGTCAAAATAAGTGTTGGTCATACCTTTTGTGTTAATTATTTATTGAGTATTCATTTGGTATCACACGGAAAAAATATGAGTGAGCTACATTCTAACCCTTGCCCTTGAGGTGCTCACAATCTAATGGGAAGGCTGCTCTACAAACCGTTACTCTCAGAACAGTGTGATAAGCTTGATACAGACTGAATGAAAGAAGGTCTTAATTACTTAATTCAAAAGTATCATTCACAGTTAAATGCACTTGAAAATGAGATTTTTTTTGGCAGTTCAAAATCAGACTATTCTAATCTGAATCAGTTTCTCTTCATGATAACCTTAGCCTAGAATTTTCTAAGACCTTCAGAATAAGGGTAACCTGGGTCTGCTCCATATTAGAGCAGTCTTTGGGCCTGTTCTTTGGAATCTAAATTTCCTCTTGAACCCCTTTTTGGGATGGAAGATGTTAGGGCACTTGTAAATGGTCTTTAGCTTTACTAAATTGATTCCCATAGAGGTTTGGTGGTGGCTTACGGTTTTAATAAGGTATGTTTATTCATCAAGATTAGGTGAAGGTAACACCAGCTTAATAACCACATAAATTTCTTTCCTGACAGTTATAAAGGAGACACAAAATGCATACAAACCTTATAATCTGAGATTGAGGAAAAATTCCTCCTATGAAAAGAAATTTAAAATTCATTAATGACCTGTGGAGAGCTCAGAGACCATTACTTAACTCCCTGAGATATTAATCCAGTTTCTCCTACAATTTTTCACAAAAACTCTTCATATTACATTAGATGACTGCACATCACAATTGTATTTGCACGCAAGATTTCTTTATCTACATAGACTTGTAGTGAATTCTTGGCCAATATTTCAAAGATCACCTTTTACTCACAAGAAGGAGAATGTTATTTTTCTATTTTGCCCCCTACTTCCGTCTTCTATCGTTGTCTAGGATTCCTCATGTTGTACAGAAGAGAAAGAAGTCACTGAGAGGGTGAGGTGAAGCAGTGCAGGCTGTCAGAATTCTTTTCTGTGCCTTTGAGTTGCCATTTGAAAAACACTAACTGCTCAAGTTAATGGAAGAAGCCACTTACATAATGGGGGCTATATGTTTACCCTGATGCTTTGACTGTTTCCTGCAGCAACTTTTTTCGCCCCTGGAGGAGGAATTAGGATTGTGATAGTAAGAACAGGTCACCTCCTTTGTTTCTGGAACATTATCTGTGTTGCCACAAAAAAAGAGGTCCCCACCCAGCTGCGGTGGTTTCCCTAGCTGGGCCTCCATTCACCTCTTGCCTTGGAAGCCCTCTGGGCTGGAAGGAGCGCCCTGGGTCCTGCAGACCTCTGAGCAAAGGCACGCTGCGGCCCCTTTAAGCCGTCAGTGTGTGCCGGGGCGGGGGCGAGGTGGGGCGGGCACTCTGACTGTGAGCTCTGGGCCCCGCCCCCGAGGAGGCGTTTCTCAGCGGCCTCGGCACCAATGCCACCACCGCCCCCGCCCGTCCGGTATTCCTGCAGATTCTGCCTCGGACCGTAGGGCCCCGACCTCTCCCTGCCTGGGGAGCGTAAGTGTCAAACTGCGGGCGAGGGTCAAGCATCCCGTGCCCATGCCGGAAGTCCTGGTGGACTGTACAGGGGACTTTCCTGGCCTGTCAGAGGCTAAGGCGGCGAAAGAGCGTAAACAATGCCGGCTGCAGTGAGCTAAAGCCTGGGGCATCTGCTCTACTTCTGGGTGGTGACAGCGGCCCTAGGGTGCTGGTCTGGATATGCAGTGGTTGAGCGGTGCCCAGAACCTAGCTTTGCCCCAGCCTGGTTCCTACTTGGAGTGAGGCGAGGGTTGCTTTTACCCTGTATAATCCCACTAAGCTAGATGGGTGGAGCTGGATCTAGTGCCCTGGGCCTTGGGTCCTTAGCCTGGCATTTGGAGACCTTGGTAGCTTTGGGATGAGTAAGCATTAGATTTTTAGCTACCTTGGTACAATTGAGCAGTAACTCTCAAAGTTGACCTAATTCACAGCCGGGTTTAGCTCTGTGTCTCCCCAGAGGCCTGTGTTGCTAGAGTCCCCCTTTTGAAGACACTGATGGTGATAATCTATTAGGGAGAGTCAGTTAACCCTCTTTCCCACAGATACGAATAGCACCATGTGAAAGAGTCAGCTCTTTACCCCTCTCTGAAGGAACTGGTGGGAGGCCACCATCCCAGGACTACTACAGCAAGCCCACCCAAGTTTGTTGAGATAACCTACTAGAGGAGCAGTTCGCATTTCTGGCCCCCTGATAATGCAGAATACTACAAGAGGATAACACTTGTCGTTGTTAATGAGAATTACCTGGAGGTAGTGAGTTTTTTTTAAATTAGAGGGAAAGGCTTGTCATTTTTGTTACTGGCTACTTAAGTGATGAGATTTTGTCTCGCTTAGCCAAGTAATAAAATTTAAAGTTTTCTGTGACAGTTACATAATTGCTATGCTTCTTTAATCCAGTTGGCCTTCTTAGACATAGATTGAGTAAAGATTTCTGGGCATGTATGTGTATTTTGTCTTATCCTTGTTTTCTAATTATTTCCTTTTTTGAGCAAATTTACATCATTCTTTATTGGTCGTTCAAATGGTTTGCTTTTTTTTTTTTTTGCGGTACGCGGGCCTCACCCTGCTGTGGCCTCTCCCGCCGCGGAGCACAGGCTCTGGACGCACAGGCCCAGCGGCCATGGCTCACGGGCCCAGCCGCTCCGCGGCATGTGGGATCCTCCCGGACCGGAGCACGAACCCGTGTCCCCTGCATCGGCAGGCGGACTCTAAACCACTGCGCCACCAGGGAAGCCCAGGGTTTGCTTTTTGAGTGGGCAGAATTTTTCCTCAAACTTCCCTCAGACTCATTCTGTGCTTCTGCAGTAACATTTCCTTAGCCAGAAGTGAGAGTCCAGGAATGGTAATCAGATCTCGATCTCTTGTGTTGTGATAGTGAAGAGCTTTTGAAGGTCAAGAGCTTGAGAATTAGCCATAAAATAGTTTTACTGTCATAGCTTCTTCTTCTTTTAGCTTTAGAAAGCTAAAACAGTATGTTTAGTAGCTGTATAACTATTTTTATAAGATGTCGTGGTACAGGAATTTAAAGTAAAAGGACACTACACATGGACCCTTGAGTGATGGGGAAGAGTGGTGGGTGGACTGAGAGATAGGAGACAAAGGTTCTAGCCCAACTCTAACATTACTGATGACTTAATCTCCCTGTGCCTTACTTTTAGCTGGTTGATGAATGAGAAAATGCATAGATATCATATGTTAATGATAGTACATTATGCACACTTAAATATTGAACACTAAACTGAAATTTATTCTAAGTTCAGAGTTTATTCCAAGTTGTGTCTTTATGTATGTCTTTGGAAACATTTCTTAACCTCTGGTCTAAAAATAAATAATTACATCTAAACCTTCTTCAGCAGTAGTGTGGACTTTATGGTACTTGAGCTCTTTGGAAGACATTTTAGATAACAGCCGTGGTATAAAATGATAATATTTCCGTGGAACAGATTTATTTTAGCTGACTCCCTTGCCTTTTCCTCTGTTTTAGGCTAGGGTAAAACCTCCTGAGAGTGCCGAATAATTTGAAATTTCTGAGTATTTGTAGTATTGACTAGACTGAACCATAGCAAGCATCATATATAGGTCAAATTAATTTTATTAATGCTTCTCTTTGTTGGCAATTTTATTTACTCTTAAAGCATCAAAACTTGCTATGTAATGAAGACTTGGTTTCATACATCTATGTTTATAGAATGTTTATATGTTTATAAAATCCAGAACCCTCTGTTCATTCCTGGTCCCACATTTCCAGCCACTTGAAGATCATATTTCTCAAGTCTAAAACCAAACTCATCATATTCTTAACCTCTCCTCCACTCCCCCAAAACAAACAACTCAGAACTTTCTTCTGAGATTTTTCTGTCATTAGCACCACTGTTCTCCAAGTCATGTAGACTGGAGCCTCCTACTAGGTCTGCTACATCCTTACTTGCTAAGGCTTATTGATTCTGCTTCTTTAATGTAATTCCCTTCAGTCTCCTCTGCTCATCCTTTCCATTCCTAGGAGTCTGGCTTCTATTTATCTTTGCCCTCCAGTACTGCAGTAATTTCCTATCAGGACTCTACTTTCTCTCCCTTCCAATTCATTCTGCATAGATTTATCTTTCTAAAGTAATTAGGATCATGTCATTGCCCTGCTTCAGGTCATCAGCATCCTCTGCTGTTTAGCTTAATATTCAAGATTATACATGATTTGACCCTAGTCTGTCTTTCTGGTCTTATATTTAATAAATGGAGCCATTTAGTGTTCCCTAAACATGCTTAGTACTTTTCTACTTCCAAGACTTTGCCTTTCTTGTTTTCTCAGCCTAAAATATCTCTTCTCCACTCCTGGTTTTGTTTTTGTTTTTATTTTTTTAAATCTACCTATCATTTATCACTGAGCTCAGATGTCATCCTTTCTATGAGATTTTTCACTGACCATCCCTTGCTCACTGGCGGTTGATCCTGTCTTTGAACTCCCTTAACCCTTATTTGTCTCTTGCTTAGGGCACTTTCCACATATAATACATTTTGTATTATGGTTATTTGTTTAGACATCTACTTTTACTCCTGTGAACTCCTTGAGTCATCATGGTTTACCCATAGGGAAATTCATCAAATGAATGCTTTAGGTAAAATTGGAATGGAGTAACTCCTTAGTGTTAGATCCTATTATTTTACACCCAGCCCATTCACATGTAAAATGATCAGCAACTTTAACAAATCACTCTTATCTCCTAAGGACTTCTGTTAGTAAACTTTGTTAGTTTGTTTTTTTAACAGTTTTAATGAGATATATAATTTACGTACCATTCACCCATTTAAAGTGTACAATTCACTGACTTTCAGTATATTCATAGATTTGTGCAGCCATCACCAACAGTCAATTTTAGAACACTTTCATTACCCCAAAAAGAAACCCCGCACTCCTTAACACCCTTCTAATATCCCCAAACACCCCAGTCATAGGCAACCTCTCATCTACTTTCTGTCTCTATAGATTTGCCTATTCTGGACATTTTATATAAATGGAATTATATAATAAGTGGTCCTTTGCAACTGACTTCTTTCACTTAATATAATGTTTTCAAGGTTCATCCATGTTGAAGCATGTATCAGTACTTCACTTCTTTTGTGTGTGTACACATAACGTAAAATTCACCATCTTAAGCATTTTTAAATATACAACTCAGTGGCATTAAATGCATTTGTAATGTTGTGTAGCTACCACCATCCATCTCCATAATTCTTTTCATCTTGTAGAACTGAAATTTTACACCCATTAAACAGTAACCCGTCATTACCATTCTCCATCCATCTGCTGGCAACAATCATTCTACCTTCTATCTCTATGATTTTGACTACTCTAAGTACTTGATATAAGTGGAATCATACACTATTTGTCTCTTTGTGGCTGGCTTAATTTCACTTAACATAATGTCTTCAAGGTTCACTCAGGTTATAGCATGTCCGAATTTCTGTCCTTTTTAAGCTGAATGATATTCTTTTGTATGTGTATACCACATTTTGCTTATCCATTCATCCATCAGCGGTCACTTGGGTTGCTTCCATATTTTAGCTGTTGTGAGTAACGCTGCTATGAACATGGGTGTACAGATATCTCTTCAAGATCCTGCTTTCAATTATTTTGGGCATATACCCAGAAGTGGAATTTCTGGATCATATTGTCATTCTGTTTTAATTTTTTGAGGAACGGCCATACTGTTTTCCACAGTAGCTGTACCATTTTACATTGTCACCAACAGTGTACAAGGGTTCCAGTTTCTCCATATCCTTGCCAACATTTGTTGTTTCCTGGGTTTTTGATAGTAGCCATCCTAATAGGTGTGAGGTAATACTTGTGGTTTTGATTTGCATTTCCCTAATGTTTGTAATCTTGAGCATCTTTTCATGTGCTTATTGGCCATTTGTCTGTCTTTGGATGAATGTCTAATCAAGTTCTTTGCCCATTTTTTAATCAAGTTGTTTGCTTTTTTTGTTGTTGAGTTTTAGGAATTCTTTATAGTACTTAATTTTTATTACTGAATCATACTCCATTCTGTGGATTTACCACGTTTTATCTATTTATCAGTGGATAGAGGTTTGGGTTGGTTCCACTCTTTGGCTATTATGAATGTTAGTTTGGTTTTAATTTGCTGTGTATATTGAAAACAGCACTACATTTCTCTAAAGAGATCACTCAGGCCTTTAACTGGTGTGACTTTTCATGAAATTGTTGGTTTATTCTACATGTATTCTGTTTTATGAACTCTGAGGGTCCTCTTCATTACTTCCTGAATATGTTCTAAATGTTCCTAAGGCCTTTACTTTCCTTTGTGATAATGGCTAGTTAAAATTTGCATATAGAGGCAAAGTTTAACTTACAAACAGGTAGCCACTTTAATGACTTTCCCCTACTGTCCCCCCTGCAAATATTCTAGAATTATAGTTATAAATTTAAAACTAGTATGAGCTATAGAAATTATAGTCTACCACCCTTTAGTTTTTTAATTAATCTCAATGAAATATTTTCCTTTTCAACTGGTAGAGTCAGTATTCAATGGAATAAGGGTTGTGAGGGAGAAGGGTCAGACTACATGGATAACCCCAAATTATAATTAAAACTGTAGTCATTTCTTCCTTACGCAAAGACAGGTTAACAGTGTTCTGAGGCCCAACTGGGTAGTTAGGCTTGATTATTCGGCAGCTGCTGATTAGGGATGATTCCCCCTTACCAACTAACTGTATTTTAAATTTCCCTAAATTACCTAAGTCCTTTGGAGGCAAATAAACTTGTCTTTCACATATACTCTCATTTGCCCTTTATATTTTTATTGAGTTAAGTAATCACCAAAATAATTCTTACTGTTTATACTGTAGAGTGTGAATAGATTTCACTATAGATAATGTAGAAACCATATGTAGGTCAGTTGTAGGAATTTCACCAAACTAGGTATCAAGAAATCTCTTTCAGGGGTTTCCCTGGTGGCACAGTGGTTAAGAATCCGTCTACCCATTCAGGGGCCACGGGTTCGATCCCTGGTCCAGGAAGATCCCACATGCTGCGGAGCAACTAAGCCTGTGCACCACAACTACTGAGCCTGTGCTCTAGAACCCACGAGCCACAAATACTGAGCGTGTGTGCCACAACTACTGAAGCCCACATGCCTAGAGCCTGTGCTCTGCAACAAGAGAAGCCACCGCAATGAACCACAGCATAGAGTAGCCCCCGCTCACCGCAAGTAGAGAAAACCCGTGTGCAGCAATGAAGACCCAATGCAGCCAAAAATAAATTTAAAAAAAAGAAATCTCTTTTAGACCATTGTCCCCTACTTAAGTGACATTGGGCAGGACGCTGAGCCTCTTTTTCCCCATATGTAAAAAGAGGATAATGATACTTTATTTATTTATTTGACCCTTTTGAAGATAGAGATTAATAAGACAAAAGGCTTTTGCTCAAGAGAATCTTATAGTTTAGTAAGAGTCACATAACTAAGAATAATATGAAAAAGAAAGAAACTAAACCTGAATGAGATAATATAACAGTGTGCTTGCATTTACATTATGAAATACATAGAAAATGAATGATTGTAAAAATACATGTAAAATATGAAGTGCTACTGAAATACAGGATGGGTGTTAACTGTTATTTTAACTAGGGACTTTGAGATGATTGTAAGCAGTGCCCTAAAGTCTTTTTTTTTTTTTTTTTTTTACAATTCTACATTCACATTTATTTATCTAATACAATGGAAATACAATGGAGAAAATAAAGTCTCAATAAATAAAGGACAGAGCTAGCTTTTTTAAAACTTTCATATTTTACTCTTAAAACTACTATTGTCCAACAACATTTATATATCATAGTGTTTCCACATCAAAACTGATGGCAAAGTTACATGTCCTCAGGGAATGCCCTAAAGTTTTTGATCATAGAATTTGAAAGGTTGTAGATCAAGAGGTTTAAAGCTGGGTTAGAATTCAGGGACTCTGTAAATTTGTATGGAAAAATAATTACATCTGTATTTGCACTAATCTTATAACTGAAATTTCTTTTTCTTTCTTTTGGTCTGCGTTGGGTCTTTGTTGCTGCGTGCGGGCTTTCTGGTTGCAGAGAGCGGGGGCTACTCTTCATCGCAGCATGCGGGCTTCTCATTGCAGTGGCTTGCTTGTTGTGGAGCATGGGCTCTAGGTGTGCGAGCTTCAGTAGTCGTGGCACCTGGGCTCAGTAATTGTGGCGCACGGGCTTATTTGCTCCACGGCATGTGGGATCTTCCCGGACCAGGGATCGAACCCCGTGTCCCCTGCATTGGCAGGTGGATTCTTAACCACTGTGCCACCAGGGAAGTCCTAACTGAAATTTTGACATTTTCTTCAGTTAATAATGTAGGCAATAAACTACAATAATATTATAAGAACCTATGCCTTTGTCACCAATAGAAATCATTTTCATAATCATGTTATGTAGTATATAAAAATATTTTTAGGGCTTCCCTGGTGGCGCAGTGGTTGAGAGTCCACCTGCCGATGCAGGGGACACGGGTTCGTGCCCCCGTCCGGGAAGATCCCACATGCCGTGGAGCGGCTGGGCCCGTGAGCCATGGCCGCTGAGCCTGCGCGTCCGGAGCCTGTGGTCCGCAACAGGAAAGGCCACAACAGTGAGAGGCCCGCGTACGGTAAAAAAAAAAAAAAAATATATATATATATATATATATATATATTTTTTTTTTATTCATAACAAGAGTTACAGTAGTTATTAAATCTGCTGCTAGATTTTATTTAATATATTAATGAAGAAGCCCATATATTCACATTTCAAAATATTTTGATAACTATATTTCAACATAACTATATTATATTCAACATATATAACTATTTCAACATAACTGATTTAATATGATCATATATTTTATGCATTAAACAATATTCTGAGGTGCCTATAGACTTGCTCTTTTAATCCTATAAAATTCCAAAGTAAAGTCAACTGTAATTTAGAAATGAAATAAATTCAAATTTGGGATGCCAAATAATGATAGTAAATTGCTAACATTTTTTGAGCCCTTGCTAGATGCCAAGTACCTAGTCTAAGAGCTTTACATGTACTGACTCATTTAATCCACACAACAATTCTCTGAGGTATGTATTATTATTCCCACTTTACACACAAGCATGCTGAGGCAATATATATTTGGCTAAGTAACTTACCCAAGGCCTCAACCTCAAGTTAGTGGTGGTTTTGAAGATACAGAATTCTTTTAATTTTTTTAAAGTGTAGATTTGCAGCCAGACATAGAAAGTAATAAAGTTTCCCTCAAGTAGCAAAAACTCAAATTTGATAAGACTGTTACTGCATTTTGAGTTATTGTGGGTTTTTTTCTTTCCCCAGCATACATTAATTGATCATTTTATGTGTGTCAGACACTGTACATGGTGGTCTAAGGGGCTCATCTACCTGTCCTGTAGATGCTGGTTTCATCTAAACTCTAACCTGGGGCTCTTCTCACTATGTACTCTCCCTCAGTACTATCATCCATCCCCTTGGTTTTAATTACATTTATCTACTGTTAACTCCTAAATTTTTATCTCTCTCGTGAATACCGGGCTTGAATCTCCAGCTGCTTCCCGCATCTACCCTTGTCTAGTGTACATGTCAAACTCAGCTTGCCCAAAACTTCATTTTCATCCGTGTCTTACACTCCTTCTACAGTCACTCAATAAAGACAGTCCTTGACATTCCTTGTAGCTCTAAAATCCATCCCGTTTTCTCCACCTGCATTGCTACTACTCTAAGTTCCAGGCCATCATCATCCTTCATTTAGATTACAGCCTTCTAACTGATTTCCCTCCATTGTTAACTGCCTTCCAAGACATTCTTTACATTGCTTTTATATTTACATTATATAGTCTTTGAAAAATGCAAGTTTGGTAGCATATGAAATTTTCCTGTCTACAGTCCTTCAAAGTCTCCTTCTACCTTTGGGATAAAGTCTAAATTCCTTAATATTGCTTACAAGACCTTCCAGGGTCTGATTTGGACTACTTTCTAGCCTTACTCTTTATACCCTTTCACTTTTCTTGTTGCATTTTATACTTTAGCCTTGCTGAACTTTTTTCAGTTCCTCAAACCACTATAATGAAAGAAGTTAGAATAGATGTTATGGCAGTTTCTAAACACTTACCTCTATTTCTGTACTTATCTCTGAATGATAAGTTTGTGAAACAGCACAAGTCTTTGGACCACACTTTTAGTAGATTTAAACTACAGTATACCACATGGATGAATTTTACAATTGAAACATTGAATGAAAAAAGCAACTTATGGAAGACTACAACATTTTTCTAAGGCTCACAAACAAGCACAGTTAATTTTGTTTAGGAATATGTGACTGACTACAGCATAGAACCAGGTGAACTTTAGGAAGGTGCTTCTGTGGTAAGAAGGATGGGGTAGGAAAGAAATGCACAGGTGCAGTAATAATATTAGTAGTGTCCTAATTTTCAGTTTGGGTGGTAGGTCAATATATCAAGTTTATTGTAATGCTTCCTAACACATATATTGTATATATTTTCTTATATATGTAAAAAATTAAATTGTAAAATTAATTTTAAAATTAAAATAATTATGGGGAAAAATTAGTGAAGTGCTTTTTTTCTTAGTATATTGATCCTGGAAAAAGATAAAGACAGAGCAGTAGTCCTCAGTGTCACACGTATACACAAAACACTATCCATTATTTCAGTGGCTGGGAAAGTTTTGCTTTTTTTAAATAAATTTATTTATTTATTTTTAAATTTTTGGCTGTGTTGGGTCTTTGTTGCTGTACGCAGGCTTTCTCTAGTTGCAGTGAGCAGGGGCTACTCTTCGTTGCAGTGCACAGGCTTCTCATTGTTGTGGCTTCTCTTGTTGCGGAGCACAGGCTGTAGTCGCGCAGGCTTCAATAGTTGTGGCTTGCTGGCTCTAGAGCTTAGGCTCAGTAGTGGTGGCGCGTGGGCTTAGTTGCTCTGCAACATGTGAGATCTTCCCAGGCCAGGGCTCGAACCCATGTTCCTTGCATTGACAGGCAGATTCTTAACCACTGCGCCACCAGGGAAGCCCTGGGAAAGTTTTGGTATGAAGCAAGCCTTTCCTTTGAATGGAAAGCAGCAAAATCATAAACACTAATTTTTTTTAAAAAACTGAAGCTATGAAGTAGTAGAAGCCATTTCAGAAAATATAGCACAGTGACATCAATATTTTAATTTTTTTGAAGATTTTTTAATCACAGTTTCAATTTTGTTACTTGTGATTGGTCTGTTCATATTTTCTATTTCTTCCTGGTTCAGGAAGGTTATACCTTTCTAAGAATTTGTCCACAAAAAGAGTCATGTACCAAAATGTTCATTGCAGCTCTATTTACAATAGCCCGGAGATAGAAACAACCTAAGTGTCCATCATCGAATGAATGGATAAAGAAGATGTGGCACATATATACAATGGAATATTACTCAGCCATAAAAAGAAACAAAATTGAGCTATTTGTAATGAGGTGGATAGACCTAGAGTCTGTCATACAGAGTGAAGTAAGTCAGAAAGAGAAAGACAAATAGCGTATGCTAACACATATGTATGGAATTGAAGGGAAAAAAATGTCATGAAGAACCTAGGGGTAAGACAGGAATAAAGACACAGACCTACTAGAGAATGGACTTGAGGATATGGGGAGCAGGAAGGGTAAGCTGTGACAAAGCGAGAGAGAGGCGTGGACATATATACACTGCCAAACGTAAGGTAGATAGCTAGTGGGAAGCAGCCGCATAGCACAGGGAGATCAGCTCTGTGCTTTGTGACCACCTGGAGGGGTGGGATAGGGAGGGTGGGAGGGAGGGAGACACAAGAGGGAAGAGATACGGGAACATATGTATATGTATAACTGATTCACTTTGTTATGAAGCAGAAATTAACACACCATTGTAAAGCAGTTATACTCCAATAAAGATGTAAAAAAAAAAATACACATCAGAAAAAAAAAGAAAAGAATTTGTCCATTTCTTCCAGGTTGTCCATTTTATTGGCATAGAGTTGCTTGTAGTAGTCTCTTAGGATGCTTTGTATTTCTGTGGTGTCTGTTGTAACTTCTTTTTCATTTCTAATTTTATTGATTTGAGTCCTCTCCCTCTTTTTCTTGATGAGCCTGGCTAAAGGTTTATCAATTTTATCTTTTCAAAGAACCAGCTTTTAATTTTATTGATCTTTGCTATTTTCTTTGTTTTATTTCATTAATTTCTGCTCTTTATGATTTCCTTCCTTCTACTAACTTTGGGTTTTGTTTGTTGTTCTTTCTCTAGTTCATTTAGGTGTAAGCTTAGATTGTTTATTTGAGATTTTTTCTTGTTTCTTGAGGTAGGCTTGTATTGCTATAAACTTCCCTCTTAGAACTGCTGTTGCTGCATCCCATAGGTTTTGGATCTCGTGTTTTCATTGTCATTTGTCTCTAGGTATTTTTTGATTTCCTCTTTGATTTCTTCAGTGATCTCTTCGTTATTTAGTAACGTATTGTTTAGCTTCCATGTGTTTAGGTTTTTTACATTTTTTTCCCTGTAATTGATTTCTAATCTCATAGCGTTGTGGTCAGAAAAGATGCTTGATATGATTTCAGTTTTCTTAAATTTACTGAGGCTTGATTTGTGACCCAAGATGTGATCTATCGTGGAGCATGTTCTGTGTGCACTTGAGAAGAAAGTGTAATCTGCTGTTTTTGGATGGAATGTCATATAAATACCAATTAAATCTATCTGGTCTATTGTGTCATTTAAAGCTTGTGTTTCCTTATTAATATTCTGTCTGGATGATCTGTCCACTGGTGTAAGTGAGGAGTTTAAGTCCCCCACTATGATTGTTACTGTCGATTTCCTCTTTTAGAGCTGTTAGCAGTTGCCTTATGTATTGAGGTGCTCCTATGTTGGGTGCATATATATTTATAATTGTTATATCTTCTTCTTGGATTGATCCCTTGATCATTATGTAGTGTCCTTCCTTGTCTCTTGTGACATTCTTTATTTTAAAGTCTTTTATCTTACATGAGTATTGCTACTCCAGCTTTCTTTTGATTTCCGTTTGCCTGGAATATCTTTTTCCATCCCCTCACTTTCAGTCTGTTTGTGTCCCTAGGTCTGAAGTGAGTCTCTTGTAGACAGCATATATATGGGTCGTGTTTTTGTATCTATTCAGCAAGCCTGTGTCTTTTGGTTGGAGCATTTAATCCATTCACGATTAAGGTAATTATTGATATGTATGTTCCTGTTACCATTTTCTTAAATGTTATGGGTTTGGTTTTGTAGATCCTTTTCTTCTCTTGTGTTTCCCATGTAGAGAAGTTCCTTTAGCATTTGTTGTAGGGCTGGTTTGGTGATACTGAATTCTCTTAGCTTTTGCTTGTCTGTAAAGCTTTTGATTTCTCCATCGAATCTGAATGAGATCCTGGCCAGTTAGAGTAATGTTGGTTGTAGGTTCTTCCCTTTCATCATTTAAAATATATCATGCCACTGCCTTCTGGCTTGTAGAGTTTCTACTGAGAAATCAGCTGTTAACCTTATGGGAACTCCCTTGTATGTTATTTGTCGTTTTTCCCTTGTTGCTTTCAATAATTTTTCTTTGTCTTTAATTTTTGTCAATTTGATTACTGTGGGTCTTGGCTTGTTTCTCCTTGGGTTTATCCTGCCTGGGACTCTCTGTGCTTCCTGGACTTGGGTGGCTATTTCCTTTCCCATGTTAGGGAAGTTTTCGACTATAATCTCTTCAAATATTTTCTCTGGTCCTTTCTCTCTCTCTTCTCCTTTTGGAACCCCTATAATGCAAATGTTGTTGCGTTTAATGTTGTCACAGAGGTCTCCTAGGCTGTCTTCATTTCTTTTCATTCTTTTTTCTTTATTCTCTTCCACGGCAGTGAATTCCACCATTCTGTCTTCCAGGTCACTTATCCGTTCTTCTGCCTCAGTTATTCTGCTATTGATTCCTTCTAGTGTAGTTTTCATTTCAGTTGTTGTATTGTTCATCTCTGTTTGTTTGTTCTTTAATTAGGTCTTTGTTAAACATTTCTTGCATCTTCTCGATCTTTGCCTCCATTCTTTTTCTGAGGTCCTGGATCATCTTTACTATCATTATTCTGAATTCTTTTTCTGGAAGGTTGCTTATCTCCACTTCATTTAGTTGTTTTTCTGGGGTTTTATCTTGTTCCTTCATCTGGTACAAAGTTCTCTTTTTATTTTGTCTGTCTTTCTGTGAATGTGATTTTCCTTCCACAGGCTGCAGAAGTGTAGTTGTTCTTGCTTCTGCTGTCTGCCTTCTGGTGGATGAGGCTATCTAAGCGGCTTGTGCAAGCTTCCTGATGGGACAGACTGGTGGTGGATTGAGCTGGGTGTTGCTCTGGTGGGCAGAGCTCAATAAAACTTTAATCTGCTCGTCTGCTGATGCATGGGGCTGCGTTCGCTCCCTGTTGGTTGTTTGGACTGAGGTGACCCAGCTCTTTGGTGGGGCTAATGGCAGACTCTGGGAGGGCTCACGCCAAAGAGTACCTCCCAGAACTTCTGCTGCCAGTGTCCTTGTCCCCACGGTGAGCCACAGCCACCCCCAGCCTCTGCAGGAGACCCTCCAACACTAGCAGGTAGATCTGGTTCAGTCTCCCGTGGCATCACTGCTCCTTCCCCTGGGTCCTGATGCGCACACTCCTTTGTGTGTGCCCTCCAAGAGTGGAGTCTCTATTTCCCCCAGTCTTGTAGAAGTCCTGCAATCAAATCCCGCTACCCTTCCAAGTCTGATTCTCTGGGAATTCCCCCTGCCGTTGCCAGACCCCCAGGTTGGGAAGCCTGACGTGGAGCTCAGAACCTTCACTCCAGTGGGTAGACTTCTGTGGTATAAGTGTTCTCCAGTTTGTGAGTCACCCACCCAGCAGTTATGGGATTTGATTTTACTGTGATTGCGCCCCTCCTACCATCTCATTGCGGCGTCTCCTTTGTCTTTGGATGTGGGGTATCTTTTTTGGTGAGTTCCAGTGTCTTCCTGTTGATGATTGTTCAGCAGTTAGTTGTGATGCAGGTGCTCTCGCAAGAGGGAGTGAGAGCACGTCCTTCTACTCCACCATCTTGAACCAGTCTCTCACTTTGCTGTATACCTGGTTTCAGGACTTAATGAAGCTCAGGTTCTTGATGTCCCATCACAGAAAGAATTCAGTGAGAGACAAAATGATAGGTTAGAAGTGGATTTATTTAGAGATAAACACACTCCACAGACAGAATGTGGGCCATCTCAGAAGGCGAGAGTGGCCTTGGGAGAAACACATGCCACAGACAGAGTGTGGGCCACCTCAGAAGTTGAGAAAGGCTGACATCAATATTTTATATGAGGCAGTTTAGGTTAGGTAACCTTTTTCTTCATGTTTCGAAAAACAACCAAGAAGAAAAAAAGAAAGTATTGCAGAGAATTCACAGAATACCAAAAATCGAATATTATTGTTCACATTCTCTTGGCTGGAAAATGTTTTTAAAACTTACATTGACTGTTTCTCTTTGAAACACAGATAGGAAAGATTGCTTTTGCAGCTCAAACTTGTGCCAAGAAAGTAACATTAGAGGTTTTTAACCCAGGTTGCATATTACAGTCACCTAGGAACTGAAAAAAAATATATTTTTTTATTGAGGTGAAATTCATATAACGTAAAATTAACCATTTTAAAGTGAACAATTCAATGGCATTTTGTACATTCACAATGTTGTGCAACCACCATCTCTGTCTAGTTCCAAAACAGTAACATTTCCATCACATCACAGTAAGACTCCTTCCCCATTAAGCAATTTCTCCCCACTCCCACTCTCTCCCCCTCTCTCCTCAACCCCTGGCAACCACCAGTCTCCATCTGTCTCTATGGATTAATCTATTCTGGATATTTCCTATGAATGGAATCATATAATATAGAACCTTTTGTGTTTGGCTTCCTTCACTTAGCATCATGTTTGTGAAATTCATCCATGCTCTAGCATGTATCAGTAAGTACTTCATTCCCATTTATAGCTGAGTAATAGTCCATTGTATGTATGTTTCACAGTTTGTTTATTCATCCATGGATAGACATTTGGGCTGATTTTTGGCCATTGTGAATAGTGCTGCTATCAATATGCATGTACATGAACTTGTTGGAGTACTTGCTTTCAATGCTTTCAGTTCTTTAAGTTGCTGTATAATATTACATTCAGTGAATATACCACTATTTTTTCATTCTCTTTTTGATGAACTTGTAAAAAGTGTTTCCAACTTTTGACTTTTCTATGAAGAACATTGCTATGAATACTCTCATACAGGTCTTCTGGTGCAGTTGGCATCAATTTCTAGGGTATATACCTAGGAATGGAGTTGCTGCATAGTGGAGTATGTGCATTTTCAATTTAAATAATGCCATACTGTTTTCCAAACTGTTGTACTATTTTATCTATCACTATTGCTGTATTAGAGTTCCTGTAGATTTGCTATTAAGGTTTGACTCCTGCTCTAAAACACACTGCTGTTGTTTCACAGACTCTTGGGGATTTTGAAGAGAAGTCTTAATGAAAGTTCCTTTTACTCTAATAAACTTTTACAATTCGGTCTCTAGTAACTTTCCCTGGGATATTTCCTGCATTTTAATGGGAGGCAACAAGTTGTAAAGAAGAGGCATAGACTTGGAATCTTAGTGTGATCTCACGGCCTGTTAGCTTTGTTGTTTTTGGCAAGTTACTGAATCTTTGTGAGCCTAGTGTGTAAAGTGGGGAGAATGTCTTTCTTTCGTGTAGTTGTTAGTATAATGAATCAGTATGTTTAAAAAGTAGTTTGCACAGTGCCTGACTCATAGCGGATACTATCAAGGCATATATTCATTAGACAAATATTTATTGAAGACGTATTTTATGTCACACCAGGACTGGGGATGGAAAGATTAAGCAAGATCCCTTTTATGTTATTTATAATATTGGAAAACTTGAAACAATTTAAATGTCCGGTGTTAGGCTTGGTAATTATGGTACATTCATAAAATGGAGTGTAGTGCAGCCTTTAAACATCATGTTCTCAAATATGAGGAAATGTTTGTGACGATGTAAGAAAAAAATTACAAGAGGATTAGCCCTTTTTCATATAATTTATACACTGCATGTGCATTGAAAAAAATCTGGAAGGGTTCAAGTGGATACATTGCAGTGTTCATATTGGTTACTAATTGATAGTGAAATTGTATTTTAATGCTTTCCTTTCTTATATATTTTCTATACTTTCCAGATTTTCTACAGCTAACATAGATTACATTTTTTTAAAAAATTAATTTATTTATTTTTGGCTACGTTGGGTCTTTGTTGCTGTGCGCGGGCTTTCTCTAGTTGCAGAGAGCGGGGCCTACTCTTTGTTGCGGTGTGTGGGCTTCTCATTGCGGTGGCTTCTCTTGTTGCAGAGCACAGGCTCTAGGCACACGGGCTTCAGTATTTGTGGCTCATGGGCTCTAGAGCGCAGGCTCAGTAGTTGTGGAGCACGGGCTTAGTTGCTCCGCAGCATGTGGGATCTTCCCGGACCAGGGCTTGAACCTGTGTCCCCTGCATTGGCAGGCGGATTCTTAACCACTGCGCCACCAGGGAATCCATCATTTAGAATTTTTATTAACTTTTTTCGTTTACTTTTTAAATGTTCTATTAATGGAATTAAATGGGCATTTGACCAAAGAATGAGATTTTTTACTTTTGTTGGTTTACACATGCTAAAATAATAGTCTTAGAAAAATCTTTTTGTCTTAAGAGACAGCTTGGTTGCTAGAGTTAATAGATACCGATTTTTGTCTGACCAGGAATTACTCTTAATTCTAAGAAGAAACTGGAAGCACAATGGGAGATGACAGTGAGTGGGTGAAACTGCCAGTTGATCAGAAATGTGAACACAAGGTAAGACTTTTCTGGAACTCAAATTTCAGTGTCATTGGCTTGTTTTGTCAGCAGTTATACTGTATAGTGTAGTAGAAAGCTGCCTGATGATTACACAATACAACTGGAGAAACAGCCTACTTTGGAGATTGGGCAGTTTAAGCAGGAAAATTTCTCATGTTTGAATTGTTACATCTTTAATGTCATGTTACAAAGAAGTAATGACTAATACTTGGATACAAAGTGGGATACGTTTATAGTGGCCTGTTTATGAATTCTAGAAGGCCTTGACAGAATGTCATAAATATTAAACACTTATAAGAAAAAGTTTATTAGCTAATCTTTAAAAAAAAAAGCTATCTGGATTTCTTAAACTCCGTTTTTGTTTCTAGTCTGGGGTCCTTTGTTCAAATTAGGTAGTATAAGGTAGTCATTCCACCCCCCAACCCCAATGGTAGATAATAATGTCATTAAATTTTGTTTTGTTTCAAAATACTTTTCTTTTAGCTGTGGAAAGCAAGGTTAAGTGGGTATGAAGAGGCCCTGAAGATCTTCCAGAAAATAAAGGATGAAAAGAGCCCAGAATGGTCCAAATTTTTAGGATTGATCAAAAAATTTGTGACTGATTCCAATGCAGTGGTTCAGTTGAAAGGATTAGAAGCTGCACTTGTTTATGTTGAAAATGCCCATGTAGCAGGAAAGTAAGTAGTTTCTTTCCAACTATTCTGGTAAAAACCCCTGTCTCGTGCTACATGGATTAATTTATGTATATTTATGGATCACTGTGCTTAGTTATTAGCACTTTTAGAGGATATTCATTTCTTAACTTTCATAGCTCCTTGACACTTGTTTTTCATTTCAGTCTTTATCTGCTCTCAGAAGTCTAAATGGTACAAGAGATCTTTAGAGAGGAGCAAATTAGAAATCAGATCTTGAGTTTTTACCTTAAGCTTTGATGAGCAAGTGCTTTTCCTTTTGAGACTTTTGTATGAGAATTACTCCAAGGGGGAAAATCTTTTGTAACTTTTAGAAGAAACTGAGGTGGTTAGCAAAGACGTCAAAATTTCACTGAAAACATTTGGGCATTACTTAAATCTTTTTCTACAGTGGTTCCAGGCTAGGTGATCTTAGAATCACATCTTTCTCCCTATGGTCATTAGGCATTTTTATCTCTTAGGAGAGATAATGCGAACTAAATAACCTCTGTAACTCCCAGCTTATTGGATGATAGAGGTTTCCAGTCACCCCAGTCTCCCATACCTGATAAACCTGACTTTTCTAATACTAGTCTTTATGTCATTGAAAGGAGCCCTCCATACAAAAAAACAAAAAAACAATGGGGACCCTTGACCTAATTGCACAAGAAATATATATACACATCCCTAGGTATCTGCATGGGAATTGATTCCAGGACAAATGTCCCCACCCCTACGCCCTAGGATAGCAAAATCTACAGAAGCTCAAGTCCCTCACGGAAAATGGCCTAGTATTTGCATATAACCTACATACACTCTCCTGTATACTGTAACTCATTTCTAGGGTACTCTCAATACCTAACACAATGTAAATGCTGTGTAAATAATTGTAACTACAATATAAATAATGTGTAAATAGTTGTTGGCTGCATGGCAAATCCAAGTTTTGCTTTTTGGAACTTTCTGGAATTTTTTTTCCCAAATATATATATATATTTTTTGCGTTATACGGACTTCTCACTGTTGTGGCCTCTCCCATTGCAGAGCACAGGCTCCAGATACGCAGGCTTAGCGGCCATGGCTCACGGGCCCAGCCGCTCCGCGGCATGTGGGATCTTCCCGGACTGGGTCATGAACCCGTGTCCCCTGCATCGGCAGGCGGACTCTCAACCACTGCGCCACCAGGGAAGCCCTTCCCAAATATTTTTGATACAAGTTTGGTTGAATCTGCAGATGAGGAACCCATGGATAAGGAACCCACCAATATGGAGGGCAGACTGTACTTGACTCACCTCAAAAATTATACCAAGAAAGACAGTCATTAATTTGACAGTTTTGTTAACCAGCATCAATGAGTTCCCCTTGCCGTCAGTGAGACCATTGCTTTTTTAATTTCATTTTTCTTCTGATACTAGAAACTTTTTTGACAAATGCTGCATGTAATTCCAACCCACTCAGTTTTCTCCTTTCCAGTAGTACAGGTTTTATTTAATTTAGAAGAAACTCAAAGCAATAAAGCTACTGTAAAGTCTTGCCAAGGAGTCAGGAACAGCCTTTTGTTATTAAAGGTACATATCCATTCCCTCTGTGAAGAAATTCTCTTGTCCTAAAAAGTGTTTAAAATGACTTTCAAAAATTTTCCAAAAAAGTAAGAACTCTGTAATCTTATTTTTACAAAATGTATCTGTATCTGTCTATCTACCTCTGCATATAGAAAAGTCTAGAAGGATGGATACCATAAAGTTGAAAGTAGTTTTCTCTGGGTAGTGAGATTTCAAGGGATTTTTGCTTTCTTGTTTAAATTTCCTATATGTGTAAATAGAAACTATGGTTCTGTGTCATTGTCTGTTGTGACATGTCTTAACCTCTTATGGTTTGCATAAGTTTTTTTTCATGTTCTTGAACATAATTTTTTTTAACTTTTTATTTTATACTGGAGTATAGCCGATTAACAATGTTGTGGTAGTTTCAGGTGAACAGCAGAGGGACTCAGCCATTGATATACATATATCCATTCTCCCCCAAACTCACCTCCCATCCAGGCTGCCATATAACATTGGGCAGAGTTCCCTGTGCTATACAGTAGGTCCTTGTTGGTTATTTAAATGCAGCAGTGTGTACATGTCGACCCAACCTCCCTGGCTATCCCTTCCCCGCAGTAACCCTAAGTTCATTCTCTAAGTGTGTGAGTTTGTTTCTGTTTTACTTGAACATAAAGTTTTTAGAATCTCATTTACTTTATTTCTCAGCATTTTTTAAAAAGTATTTGTTTCCCCCACTTTCCATGACCTTTTCCAGCTCTTTCTACTAAAGTGTGTTTTTATGTGTATGGTTGTTGTTGTTTATAATCTATATTACAGAACCACAGGGGAAGTTGTATCAGGTGTTGTGAGTAAAGTGTTCAACCAACCCAAGGCCAAAGCCAAGGAGCTAGGCATTGAGATTTGTCTAATGTACATAGAGATTGAGAAAGGAGAGGCTGTGCAAGAAGAGCTCCTGAAAGGCCTGGACAATAAGAACCCCAAGATCATAGTGGCCTGTATAGAGACACTGAGGAAAGCCTTAAGGTAAAACCTTTTCTTTTTGCTTTAGTTCTGTTAACTAGAATATCTCAATTGAGTTTGGGTTCCTGGTTTAAACAGAAATGAAAGCTGTTGGGCTTGACTTGGCAGACCATACCAACCAGAAAAGTGACCTGGAAAAGCTAAAGCCATTCCTCAAGTGTGACACTTTGTATTCAGTAATTTTAGCCTTTAAGTGTGTTGCATAGTTATTTTATCTAAATCTCTTTCTTTTTTTTTCTTTTAAAAATTTATTTATTTATTTATTTTTGGCTGTGTTGGGTCTTTGTTGCTACGTGCGGGCTTTCTCTAGTTGCGGCAAGTGGGGGCTACTCTTCATTGTGGTGTGTGGGCTTCTCATTTTGGTGGCTTCTCTTGCTGTGGAGCACGGGCTCTAGGTGCGTGGGCTTCAGTAGTTGTGGCACATAGACTCAGTAGTTGTGGCTCATGGGCTCTAGAGCACAGGCTCGGTAGTTGTGGTGCACGAGCTTAGTTGCTCCGCGGCACGTGGGATCTTCCCGGACCAGGGATCGAACCCATGTCCCCTGCACTGGCAGGTGAATTCTTAACCACTGTGCTACCAGGGAAGTCCCTAAATCTCTTTCTGATGAAGATGAACGGGGGATATTTCTGACGTTTTCTCAGATTATGAATTAACTTTTTCATGGAAAAGCACTCCTCAGGGTAAGGAGCTCCGTTTCTCTTGTTATCCTCAGGCATAAATTTATGTACCTTGAAACGCTGGCTGAAGTAAACCTTTGTTTAGGTGCTTTTTAAAATAAAATAGAAGCAAATGCTATATGCCTTTAAATAGAAGCATAGCAACAGAAATAGAAAATAACTTTTACTCTTATGTAATAAGTTATTTTCAACCCTAGAATTAAGTGTTGTTTGGCAGTGAAGTTTTTCATGAATGGGATCTGTTTCAGGAACAAGTGGCTGTAATTTTCTATGGAAATCTGAATTAGACAAAACACTGGTTTGTTCTGATTTGGCAGTCCTTCTAATCTGATATCCTGTCCCCAATACTTCCACATGAGATACTTTAGAAAGCAGCTCTAGTGAAATCCTGAATGTGTGACCTGTGGGTGTGAAGATCATCCCAACTCACCTCTCTTGTGATTTTGTATATGACCTACTTCTTGGAGAATATGCTTCCTTTGGTGTTTATCTTACATGAAAGTATCAAAATTCTTAAATTTTGTTAAACTGTCTTCAATTTATGTCAGTAAACTTTGCTTTCGCTTGGTTCATAATGTTCTTATATAAAATTTGACTTTCACTTAGATTCTTTTGTGATAAAATTTTCCTCATCCCTAGCCTATTCTAGTATAGTAGGCATGTATTTTTATGAGTAATAAATAGTGTGTTCATTCTGTTGTCTTAGAAATTTAGTGAATTGACTGCATTGTCAAATTGGTGCTTGTCTTAATAGATCTGTTCTGTCCTTAGTAATGAGTTTCTTAATAAAAATATATATTATACTATATTCTACCTTAAAATTAGAAGTTTCTAATCTGGAGTTCTGTAAACTCTGGCTATTTCATTTTTAAGCTGACTGGGAGAATAAGGGTAGAAAAAGGACAAGTTAGGTATATTGTCTTTTATGTCTTCCTTATAGATGTTGTTGTTTAGTCCCATCCTTGTATGGTTCTTTATTTGTCCTAAGGCATCTCAGAATCTATAGTAGAACTACTAGATAGCTCTCTGGGACCTTCAGGAACTGTTCAGTCCTTGGTTCCAGAGCTTCCTCAAGCTGTCTATGTTAGTGGTAGCTTCAGGAGACCAAAAATGATCTGTGGCCCCTAAAACAAGCTTTTAGAACTTTTTCCCCCCTATAGTAATATGTGTAATATCAAGATTAGGTTTTGTATTGTTAAGGTATCTATTTTCCATTTGGACCTGCTCCATCTGTTTTTTTTTTAAATATCTTTCAGAACTAGGCCAGGATAGTGAAACAAATAAACAAAAATGAGATGAAACAGTAGTAATGTAAAGGAAGTTTAAGAGATCCTAAATGTTAGGTTCTTCAGACACTGTGATGAGTATTCCTAAACAGAATGGTTTATCGTCGCTCTAAGTTCTTATTTTTCCTTTAGTCTTAAAGGTCTGCTGAACCAAGTTAGAATGTTTTTTTTCTATTAAAATAGAAGATTTTAAAGGAAATATTGAAGATCATCTGGTTTATTTTCATGCTATGATGGCTATATTTGAACCATTTACACAAACTGGTGTCTTGTTAAATATCACTTTCTAGGGAAAGTATTATCAGTCTCCTTCTTTAACCTGTTAGAGTGTGTCAGTAGCTATTACTGAAACATTTTGTTGCATTTGTGTACATTAGATAATAGATAAATAGTATATATGGATCCTAGTACAGAATGTCAATCTTCTTTCATAACTGAATCTCTCTTGCTCTAGAATTTGTTATTCAGAAATGTTAGCAGTGAATCAGAAAGCTATATTTTTAAGTTGGGAACTTAAAAATATGATATGTGACAGATATATAATGTTAAATATGCTGCCATTTTAGTTTTTTATAAATGTATTTATTTTTATTTTATTTTTGGCTGTGTTGGGTCTTTGTTGCTGCGTACGGGCTTTAGTTGCAGTAAACAGGGGCTACTCTTCGTTGGTGCGAGGGCTTCTCATTTTGGTGGCTTCTCTTGTTGCGGAGCACGGGCTCTAGGCTCGCGGGCTTCAGTAGTTGTGGCATGCGGGCTCAGTAGTTGTGGTGCACGGGCTTAGTTGCTCTGCGGCATGTGGGATCTTCCTGGACCAGGACTCAGACCTGCGTCCCCTGCATTGGCAAGCAGATTCTTAACCATTGTGCCACCAGGGAAGTCCCTATACTGCCTTTTTTTTTTTTTTTTTTTTTTTTTTTTGCGGTACAGGGGCCTTTCACTGTTGTGGCCTCTCCTGTTGCGGAGCGCAGGCTCAGTGGCCATGGCTCACGGGCCCAGCCGCTCCGCGGCATGTGGGATCTTCCCGGATCGGGGCACAAACCCGCGTCCCCTGCATCGGCAGGTGGACTCTCAACCACTGTGCCACCAGGGAAGCCCTATACTGCCTTTTTAAGAAGTCAGAATGCAACTGTTTTCCCCATAGAAAACTGAAGCAAAGAGAGATTTAAGTTGCCTGAAGTTATAGTGTGATAGCTTCGAATTAGGAATGAAAGACACACTGCGAGGATTGGTGATCTATCAAGTGGAGTGAATCCCCGTAATTACATAGAAGAGCTAATAAAAGCTTATTAAGGGACTTCCCTGGTGATCCAATGGGTAAGACTCCATGCTTCCAATGCAGGGAGCCTAGGTTCGAACTCTGGTTGGGGAACTAGATCCCGCATGCATGCCACAACTGAGTCCGCATATCGCAACTATGAAGTCCACATGCTGCAACTAAAGATCCCACATGTGGCACCGAAGATCCCATGTGCTGCAACTAAGACCCAGCGCAGGCTAAATAAATAAATAAATAAGCAAGCTTATTAAAAGTCGATTTCAGTCATCTAAATATTTATAAATTGATTTGTTTCTATTTTAAACTTAATGTACATACATATGTATTTAAGATGTTACACAAGTGTTGATCCATTTTAGATTTGAGTAATTCCTAGACTGGTTACCTAGAAAGTTTTTAAATGGTAATATTATTTTGGGCTCTGGACATTAAATAATATTCTTGGAAGAATGGCATCTAAATACAGATGTTGTTATAAGTTTCTTTTTTCTTCTTCCCTAAAAAAACTCAACCTATATGTCCCTATTATATATAGATATAGAACTATGTTTGAGTGAATTCAGGCTAACACTTTACCAAAGCATATTGCATGGTGACAGTTTTTTTTCCAATTTTTACTTCTAGTGAATTTGGTTCCAAAATCATCTTACTGAAGCCAATTATCAAAGTGTTGCCAAAACTCTTTGAGTCTCGAGAGAAGGCTGTTCGAGATGAAGCCAAACTAATTGCTGTGGAGATTTATAGATGGATTCGAGATGCTCTGAGACCCCCATTACAAAGTATAAACTCTGTCCAGGTGAGGCACAAAGTTTTTTGGTTGTCTTTGTATAAGGCTAACATGAAGATATTTCCTTCCTGTCATTGTTGTTGATATTCTGTCCTTACAAATAATTATTTTTCATTCTTAATTTTGAAATCATTTTTTTCTGAGCATACCTGTTTCTACTGTTACTATGTCCTCTCAAATTAAATACTATGCATTCACCGATGCCAGTAGGTTAGTGTTGAATCTATAGCAGTTTATAAGATCCTTTTTTTTATTATTATTAATTACTTTATTTATTTATCTTTGGCTGTGTTGGGTCTTTGTTGCGGTGCACAGGCTTCTTTTTGCGGTGGTTTCTCTTATTACAGAGCACAGGCTCTAGGCACACGGGCTTCAGTAGTTGTGGCACGCAGGCTCAGTAGTTGTGGCTCACGGGCTCTAGAGTGCAGGCTCATTAGTTGTGGCTCACAGGCTGTAGAGTGCAGGCTCAGTAGTTGTGGCTCCACGGCGTGTGGGATCTTTCCAGACCCGGGCTGGAACCTGTGTCACCTGCGTTGGCAGGCAGATTCTTAACCACTATGCCACCAGGGAAGTCCTATAAGATCCTTTTATAATACTTTTGGGTGGCAGGACTTAATATCTGTTTAGACAAAATGCATTCTATTTTTTATATTTCAGTTGGTTTTAGAGACATTATTTGTTGCAAATATATGTGAATTCATGAAATAATGAGTGTCTTAAAAAGTGGATTTTATTCTTCTAAGTGCTTAGTCATATATCTTCAGTATAGTAGATATACATCAATTTGACTCATACTACAAAATGTGCACAATTTAAATTTATCTTTTCTTGTTTGCCTTATTAGAGCCACATAAATAAGAAATTGGATTCTGATCTATTAGTAAATATAAATATATTCTCTAATGGCAGAGATATAGATATGTTTTTAAAATATTTTATGATATTTGCAGTTGAAAGAACTAGAAGAAGAATGGGTCAAACTGCCAACAGGTGCTCCTAAACCAAGTAGGTTTTTGCGTTCCCAGCAAGAACTAGAAGCTAAATTGGAACAGCAGCAGTCTGCTGGTGGAGATGCTGAGGGAGGTAAGCCACTTTTCAATGCTGGTTTCTATACAAATTAGCAAGAACTGGCCCTGTCACAGTAACCTGTGTTCACGAGGTGCATTTTGTAGGATTGCTGTTTAATAAAATACATACAATCCTATGGTTTGTAGGATTAATAATTCTGATCCCTCCTGTATCAAGATTTCATCAGGGGTGTGAAAGGACAGCTGATAACTGTTTAATAAGTAAAACTATTTCTTTTCTTTTTTTTTGGCTACACTGCATGGCATGCAGGATATTAGCTCCCCAACCAGGGATTGAACCCATGCCCACCCCCTGCATTGGAAGGCCGAGTCTTAACCACTGGACTTCCAGGGAAGTCCCCATTTCATCCATTTTTAAGGGTTGTTTTGTTTTGTTTTCCTCCTGGAAGGTGGTGACGATGGTGATGAGGTACCACAGATAGATGCTTATGAGCTTTTGGAAGCAGTAGAAATTCTTTCCAAACTTCCCAAAGACTTCTATGACAAAATTGTAAGTAATGGTAGACTTCTTTCATTTTAAATAATTACTTGAATATAATTAGAGTGCTTTTCTGAGCCCTTTTTCTGGTGCACCCTCTTCCACCCCATATCTTCCCTAATAAAGTGAGTCAGTAGTTTCTTCTTTGTTCCCATACTACTTTGTATATGTACCTACTTTAGTCCTTCTTTTTACTTCTTGCCAGAAACCTGAATATTATTCTTGACTTATATCTTTTCCTTATTGTCTGTCTGGTTTTTACCTTTAAATATCTCTCAAATTCATCCCCCTTTCTCCATCCCCAGGATTTCTTTCTCTACCCCGGGGTTACTTCTTTTTTTTTTTTTTTCCCCCTACCCCAGGCTTTCTTGACCTTGGCACTGTTGGCATTTTTTTGCCAGATATTTCTTTGCTTGGGGAATTGCATGGGCGTTGTTGTATGTTTAGCAGCATCACTGGCCTTTACCAATCAGATATTAGTAATACCATTCCTCCAAGTCATGACAGTCAAAAATGTCTCCAGACTTTGCCAAATGTACCCCAAGAGACAAAATTATCCCCAATTGAGAAAGTTTTATCCCAGCCACTACCATCAGCTCTTGCCTTGTATGCTGCTATAATCTTCTTACAAGATACCCTGTCTGCTCTTGCCTCCTTCCCATCATATTTCACAATATAATTAGAGGTGTCATTTTTGAAAATGGAAATCTTCCCATAGTATTGCCTCATTAAAATCCTTCAGTGGCTTCCATGGGTTTTAAGATGATGTCTGAAATCATACTGTAGCCATTGAGGTGTGATTTATGGTACCTTTGAGGTCCCCACTTACCTTCCAGCCACATCTCTAATTCCTCTCACTCTCCATGCTCCAGTCATACTGAATTTCTCCTGGCATCAAATGTGCCAAACTTTTTTTCCCCCCTAAACTCTAGGCCTTAATATGCTGTTCTTTCTGCCTATAACATTCTTCTCCCCCCATTTACCTCATAATAACTCTTCATCGTCTAGATCCCACCTTAAGCATCACTTCTTGGGGGAGATTGTACCTGAAAGCCTAAACTGGGCTAAGTCCTCTTGTTGTATTACCAAAGCAGCTTGTACTTCTCCTGTCACAGTCGTCATGACCTGATAGTTATTTATTGAAGATCATCCTACCTCTGCTATCAGCTCCTTGAGTATCCTGTTATCTTCTGATTAACAAATAAATATTTGATAAATTGAATTGAATTGTAATTCCTTCAGGGTGATGGGTTTGTCATCTTGTTTTTATCCCCAGTTCTCTCCAATAGTGAGTATTCTAATTCTAGTGAAGCATATTGTACTTTATGGCCACAAAACAAAAAATTAGCATTATACCTACAATCTGGAAAACTAATATCCAGGATTAGAACAGTATTGGTTGTTGGTTATATGTTTGTTCTTTTCTGGTCTTTCTAATGTTATCAATATGGAAATTCCTCTCTCCTGTAGATGTGCCGCTGTGAGATATGCTAGAAATACTTTCTATTAATGTTTTCTGTTTAACACTTGCTTAAAGTTTACCCAGAAAATGAGAAGGAAAAGTCTATGGCATTTCATTCTGTTTACTTATTGTAGAACATTAGGGTTATGAAATGTTACAAAAATACTTTTAATATATAAACAAAATTTTGTGTATATGAGCAAAACATTCTGATTGGCTACACAGTTTTGTAATTTTGATTTCTGACTATCTTTAGAAAGTTTCTGAAAACAAAAAATATATATCTTTGAATTAGTAGCATGCAAGAAATAGACTTGTATTTTGCGCTCTTATTTTCTGTTCTACAAGTGACTCATATTGTGTCTTGTAGGAGGCAAAAAAATGGCAAGAAAGAAAAGAAGCCCTGGAAGCTGTAGAAGTACTAGTGAAAAACCCCAAACTGGAAGCAGGCGATTATGCAGATTTAGTAAAAGCTTTGAAGAAGGTAAATGTGAGGAGTTTCAGCATTGGTATCCCAACAGCAGACCAGGCCATTGAGTTTTTCTTCATCAGTCAATCTCTTTTTACCACAGTTGCATTGCCATTTAGGGAACACTATTGATGGTTTTTGAATTATAGGCATACATTTTTTTAAGGGTTATTTAAAATGACTGTCCTAGGCTAGTTTAGAGGGATTGGTTTTCAATCTTTGTTTATTATCACTTTGACTTTAAATATGCTGTTTTGTAGCTTGTACAAATGTCAAGAAATAGAGAATCTTGCTGATCTAGAACCAGATATTCTAGTTTTATAATTCTACAGAATGAGCTTTTTAAATTGGCTCTATTTAATGGGACAAATATTAAATATGAAGAGTGTTTTTCATTAGATAGCAAGGGATACCACCTTGTATTATATCAGCATGTAAAGTGCAGGATCTGGGGATATGTGGTCAATTATAAAGCAGGTAAGTACTAAATAAGAAAGAAATATTTTAGGAAATACTCCTTTGTTATTGCTTAGGTCCAAACAAGTTGAATGCTGGGGTGTATATTTTTGTATGTACTGGCTTTTCATAAAGTCTGAAAGTATAGGTCAGACAATTGTGGATGTAGTTATAGAGCTTAATAACAAACTTTTTTT
Organism: Phocoena phocoena; assembly: GCF_963924675.1. Taxonomy (NCBI): domain Eukaryota; kingdom Metazoa; phylum Chordata; class Mammalia; order Artiodactyla; family Phocoenidae; genus Phocoena; species Phocoena phocoena. The sequence continues at coordinate 96,696,041 of NC_089226.1, read as the reverse complement.
TTTTTAATTTACTCATTTAATTAATTTATTTGTGGCTGCGTTGAGTCTTCATTGCTGCGTGTGGGCTTTCTCTAGTTTGTGGCCAGCGGGGGCTACTCTTCGTTGCAGTGCACAGGATTCTCATTGCAGTGGCTTCTCTTGTTGTATAGAGCGCAGGCTCTAGGCACACGGGCTTCAGTAGTTGTGGCACACAGGCTCAGTAGTTGTGGCTCATGGGCTTTAGAGTGCAGGCTCAGTAGTTGTGGCACACAGGCTTAGTTGCCGCAGCATGTGGGATCTTCCCAGAACAGGGCTCGAACCCATGTCCCCTGCCTTGGCAGGCAGATTCTTAACCGCTGCACCACCAGGGAAGTCCCTGAAGACATCTTCTTGAATATAGCAAGGATGAAAATGTTTTGTTTGCTTCTTCGGCCTGAAATTGCAGAGGATTAGCATGGTGGGGGGAGGAGGTTACTCTTTAATTATATGTGTATATAAGAGTAATTCTCATTATTCATAGTACTTATGTTCTGTAAAGTCACCACAGACACTGAATTAGCAAATGCTGAACCATTGCTCCAAGGGAAGATACAGCGTTAAGGTCCTGCAACCCTCTGGTCACATTTTCATCAACCGATCAATGCATAACCTTGTTTTATTCTGTTTGAAGACATCTTATTCAGTATGTATTATTGATCCATTAACATTGAACTCACAGCCAACAGAAATATAACTCATGCCTGAACAAAGCCTACCTAACACATTTATTTTCTCCGAAAGGGACATCACAGCACTTTTGCACATAGGAACACCAGACAACACTTCAGCAGTACACTTGGGGGCCATTTTAAACAGTGAAAGCCCCAATCAAAAGCACAAAAATGCAAAAAACCAAGGCAGTAAATAGACTACGAAAAAGATACTTGAGTACAGTATGAGAGCTGAAAGAAGAAGGCAGAGTATTGCATTGTTCACCTCAGCTAGGAATGTGCACATCAGGCAACATAGATTTTTCCTAGCTCTGTGTTTGTCTGTGAGTGACTAGGAAAGTGCCTCAATTATTGATTTGGGGCTTATAAGTTAATTTTAATGTGTGGATGAATTCACAAATATGAAATCCATAAATAATGAGGATGGACCATATCTTCTCACAGTCAGCCTTCCTTTGCTTTCCTCTAAGTAGGATTTGGAGACAGGGATATATTATTTGTCAAAATCGTTGTTCATCAGTCTTCCATCTTGAAGAGCCAAAGACCCAGGCAAGACTACATTCGTCTCTTGGTATCCCCGGTGGGAGGAGGGGGGGTGTTCCAGGTGCTCCCACCTATACTAAATCTCTTCAAGTTCCTTGTATAAAAAGGCATAGTACAATGAATACTGTTGGCCCTCCATATCTGCAGTTATGGAGGACTGACTGTAATTAAAAGGGAATTGCCCTAGAGAAAACATTTTGCCAACCTGGAGCCTGGGAGGAAAAAGGAAGGGTAGAAGGTGGTAAGGGAAATGAGATTCTAGTGGCCTTGAAGAGAGCTTCAGATTTTCTGTAAGTTCTAGCATATAATTTTTATCAGGAATCTTATGGAGACATATATTGCACTGAATTCTCAATGGCTCAAATAAAAGCTTTTATTTTTCCCTATGTAATGATCAGGAATGTTAATTGGAATCAGGAATGTTAATGGTTGATGTTCTGTACATGCATTTTCTTAGGATATTATATTTTCAAATGAAGACTGTTCTGTGATTTCCACTGGCATTGTGACTATGAATATAAGCTCTGTCTGTATTCTATACAGAGAAGATTATGGGTCTTTATATTTGGGTAGACATAGACAGTGGATTTCTGTGAGATCTTAGGGTAGCAGGAGGCACTTTCCCTCTTTACATGGTAGAGTGGGGGCAACCAATCAAAGGCAACAAACAAGTAAAAAGAAACTTAATTTTGTGGCTAAAATATTTAAAACAATGAAAAGTTAATGTCAATGTAAATTAACATGACATTTTGTGGGGTTTTTTTGGTTTTTTGTTTGTTTTTTTATTTTTGGCTGTGTTGGGTCTTCATTGCTGCGTGCTGGCTTTCTCTAGTTGCAACGAGTAGGGGCTACTCTTCGTTGTGGTGCATGTGCTTCCCATGGAGGTGGCTTCTCTTGTTGCAGAGCATGAGCTCTAGGAGCATGGGCTTCAGTAGTTGTGGCACACGGGCTTCAGTAGTTGTGGCTCGTGGGCTCTAAAGCGCAGGCTCAGTTGTTATGGTGCATGGGCTTAGTTGTTCTGCGGCATGTGGGAGCTTCCAGGACCAGGGATTGAAGCCGTGTCCCCTGCATTGGCAGGCGGATTCTTAACCACTGTGCCTCCAGGGAAGTCCAACATTTTGTTTTGGTTTTTTAAATCAGTTTACTGTTTTTATGTTTTTTAATTATTTATTTATTTATTTATCTATTGCGGTACACGGGCCTCTCACTGTTGTGGCCTCTCCCGTTGTGGAGCACAGGCTCCGGATGCGCAGGCTCAGCGGCCATGGCTCACGGGCCCAGCTGCTCCACGGCATGTGGGATCTTCCCGGACCGGGGCACGAACCTGTGTCCCCTGCATCGGCAGGCGGACTCTCAACCACTGCGCTACCAGGGAAGCCCTGTTTTTTTAATTTTTATTTATTTATTTATTGGCTGTGTTGAGTCTTCGTTGCTGTGCGTGGGCTTTCTCTAGTTGTGGTGAGCGGAGGCTACTCTTCGTTGCGATGCATGTGCTTCTCATTGCGATGGCTTCTCTTGTTGTGGAGCACGGGCTCTAGGCACTCAGGCTTCAGTAGTTGTAGCATGAGGGCTCAGTAGTTGTGGCGCACGGGCTTATTTGCTCCAAGGCATGTGGGATCTTCCCAGACCAGGTTTCGAACTTGTGTCCCCTGCATTGTCAGGTGGGTTCTTAACCACTGTGCCACCAGGGAAGCCCTATGTATATTCTTTTTCATATTCTTTTCCATTATGGTTTATCCCAGGAAATGGAATATAGTTTCCCGTGCTATACAGTAGGACCTTGTTGTTTATCCATCCTATATATACTAATTTGTATCTACTAATCCCAAACTCCACACCATATTCATATTATATTCACCTGTGTTGGTCTTTGTAGACCCATCCCTCTTCCTTCTGTAAATAGTTTCTTCTCTCTAGTGTCTTTATGAAGTAATCTTAGTAATTTCCCAATTTTACCCTTTAATGCAAATAGTAAAAAACTATTCATTTTGAAATTCCTTATGATATTCCTGAAGTTATTTCATAAACTGTCTTCTTCTAAGTTGTCACCTGACCTAGCTTATTTTGATGGCTTTCTTGTTCTCACGGGTTATAGTTCTTTATAAGATTCCTTTTCTCCCTCCCTCCCACCCCTCAGATAGCTTCTTTGACTTTGTCAATTACCTATGGATATTGGTTGGTATATATATATATATATTTTTTCATCTTTAAGATGTGGGTTTTCAAGGTGTTTTATTATATAATCTCCATTGACTTTCTCTGTGTTATTAACACTTTTTCACTTGGTCTTTCTTGGTCTTTCTTTTTCTTGTATTCATTATAGTTTTCTAAACACAATCATGATGGGTTTTTGGTTTGTTTGTTTGGTCAACAGTGTTTTTGTTTTGATTACTGTTTAGTGGCTTACACTACTAGTTAAAGTTAAATACTAATTATTACTTAAAATCACATTGTAGGCCTAGATTTATAGGAGAAGTGACAGCACTTTTAATTATAGAATATTTCCCATTATTTAGGTTAAGTTAACATTGTGAGCTAAAGCTTTCATTCCCAGCTCTAGAACAGAGTTGCTGAGTTTTTCCTCAATGCTGGAATAGAGTCCTCCCACATACACTGTTTTTCTTAAAATAAACACTTTTCCATATTCCCCACTCCCGTTTTGTTTTTTGTTTGTTTGCTTGCTTGTTTTGGCCACACGGCATGGCATGCGGGATCTTAGGAACCCGTGCCCCCTGCATTGAGAGTGCGGAGTCTTAACCATTGGACCACCAGGGAAGTCCCCCCACCACTCCCATTTCCCAGTTAAGAACAACTTGTTTAATCAAACTGAGATGTGTGACAGTGAGTGTTAATATGCAGATATTGTAATAGATGCCTGGTTCATCGCTCACCAATAAATTCATTCAATCTTCTATTATATCCTGAACTATAATAGGTTCACAGGATCCTCTTCAAAACTTTACATTAGGATCATCAGTGTCTGAGATTCACCTTCCACTGGTTATTGAGCTAATGGTAACTTTAGAGGTAGTCTCTCTCTCTTTTTTTTTTAAATTAAGAACGTCTTCTTTTAAAAAAATTTTTAAATTTATTTTTGGCTGCGTTGGGCCATCGTTGCTGTGCACAGCCTTTCTCTAGTTGTGGTAGTCGGGCTACTCTTCCTTGCGGTGCGCGGGCTTGTCATTGCGGTAGCTTCTCTTGTCGCAGAGCACAGGCTCTAGCGGGCTTCAGTAGTTGCAGCACGCAGGCTCAGTAGTTGTGGCTCTCGGGCTCTAGAGCACGAGCTCAGTAGTTGCGGTGCACAGGCATAGTTGCTCCACGGCATGTGGGATCTTCCCAGACCAGGGCTCAAACCCATGTCCCCTATATTGGCAGGCAGATTCTTAACCACTGCGCCACCAGGGAAGTCTCTAGAGGTAGTCTCTTTTTTTTTTTTTGCGGTACGCGGGCCTCTCACTGTTGTGGCCTCTCCCGTTGCGGAGCACAGGCTCCGGACGCGCAGGCTCAGCAGCCATGGCTCACGGGCCCAGCCGCTCCGCAGCATGTGGGATCTTCCCAGACCGGGGTACAAACCCGTGTCCCCTGCATCAGCAGGCGGACTCTCAACCACTGCACCACCAGGGAAGCCCTAGAGGTAGTCTCTCAAGGATGGGATTGAATGATGGCCTTTAACTGGGGAAGTATAACAAAATCACCTTTTGAGCTATATTAAAATACTGATATCCAAATCCCGTCACAAATTCATTGAACTAGCACCTCTTGGAATGGGGCCTGGCATGTTTTTGATGACCATTCCTAGAATATACATTTAGACGTTAAATATAAAGTCTAGCATGTAAATAATACCTGAGATGCTTTGGTAAGGAAAAATAATCCAGAAGTTTACAAATACCAATAATGTGTTCAATACAAAACTGAATAGAATTTTTACTCCATAGATTTATAGTAATTACAGATTTAACAAAATGTTTATTAGGACCCTGATCTCATTTTCTCATAAGGAAAATGAATTTGCCATGAGTTTACAGGGAGAATATGCTTTAGTAAAGAGAGCAAAAGCTTTGGAGTCAAAGCAGACCTAGGTTTGAATCACAGCACTGCCATTTGCTAGCTCTGTGACCTTGAGCATGTTAATCTCTATTTATTTTTTTTAAATAAATTTATTTATTTTTGCCTTTGTTGGGTCTTCGTTGCTGCACGCAGGCTTTCTCTAGTCGCAGCGAGGTGGGGCTACTGTTCGTTGCAGTGCAGCCTTCTCAGTGCGGTGGCTTCTCTTGTTATGGAGCACAGGCTTTAGGCACGTAGGTTTCAGTAGTTGTGGCGCACAGGCTCAGTAGGTGTGGCCCACGGGCTTAGTTGCTCCGCGGCATGTGGGATCTTCCTGGACCAGGGCTTAAACTCGTGTCCCCTGCATTGGCAGGCGGATTCTTAACCACTGCGTCACCAGGGAAGTCCTCTATTTAATTTTTGAAATCCACAAAATTGAGATAGTAATAGTACCTGCTTTATAGGGTTTGAGTGAAAATTAAAATAAGGATTATAAAGCACCTATAAAATTATGGCATCTAATGTTTTAAAATTTTTATTGGGGTATAGTTGCCTTACAATGTTGTGTTAGTTTCTACTGTACAGCAAAATGAATCAGCTATACATATACATATATCCCCTCTTTTTTGGATTTCTTTCCCATTTAGTTCACTGCAGTGCATTAAGTAGAGTTTCCTGTGCTATACAGTATATTCTCATTAGTTATCTATTTTATACATAGTATCAATAGTGTATATGTGTCAATCCCAATCTCCCAGTTCCTCCCACCCCACCCCACCTTCCCCCTTGGTATCCATACATTTGTTTTCTACATCTGTGTCCCTATTTCTGCTTTGCAGATAAGATCATCTGTACCATTTTTCTAGATTCCACATGTATGCGTTAATATACAATATTTGTTTTTCTCTTTCTGGCTTACTTTACTCTGTATGACTCTCTCTGTGTCCATCCATGTCTCAACAAATGATTCAATTTTGTTCCTTTTTATGGCTGAGTAATATTCCATTGTGTGTGTGTGTGTGTGTGTGTGTGTGTGTGTGTGTGTGTATGTATGTATGTATGTGTGTGTATATATATATATATATATATACACCACATTTTCTTTATCCATTCCTCTGCTGATGGACATTTAGGTTGCTTCCATGTCCTGGCTATTGTAATTAGTGCTGCTGTGAACATTGGGGTGCATGTGTCTTTTTGAATTATGGTTTTCTTTGGGTATATACCCAGTAATGGGATTGCTGGGTCATATGGTAGTTCTGTTCTTAGTTTTTTAAGTTGTTTTTAATAAATGTTAGTCTTTTAACCCTTACTCCTCAGCACTTAGGGAATATATGTAGGTGCCAAATAGAACTTCGTTGAATGCTATGCATTAGGGGTTCTTTAATTCAGGGAATCTGGAATGAATTGTTCTGCTTATGAAATACCAGATCTTAGGGATAAAGTCCAAAATAGAATGGAAGCATTACTTCTACCTGGGAAAAGAGTGAAAAAACAAGGGTTTGGGAGCGCTTAAAAGTAAAGCAGCTTTTTAACACCAGCTAACTTGAGCAGTATACCAAAGTAAAATCTTATTAGGAAGGAACTGAGGCATAGTCACTGTCTTGCTAGATTGACACAAATGCAGCTACTACCTATGACTTTTGATAAGTTCTTGGCCTTGTAGGGTATGCTATCGGAGGGTGGTAGTATAAACATTGCTGGAGGAGACTCTGCTGAGAGACTCTGAATACAAGTCTGATGATCACTACATAACTAAAATGGCAGCTGCAAGGCCAGAAGCTCCCTCAGAGGAATGGTTGCAATGGCATTTGCAATTTAGAGTCCACATCAGCTTCTTTTTTTTTTTATTTAATATTTTTATTGAAGTATAGTTGATTTACAGTGCTGTGCCAATCTCTGCTGTACAGCAAAGTGACTCAGTTATACACATATAGACATTCTTTTTTTTAATATTCTTTTCCATTATGGTTTATCACAGGATATTGAATATAGTATAGTTCCCTGTGCTATACAGTAGGACCTTGTTATTTATCCATCCTATATATAATAGTTTACATCCCATCAGCTTCTTGAAGGTACCTACAACAGTTTCTACTGGTGTTTCTTGGATATAAATTTTAGAGCTGCTACTCTGTGGTGTCTTTTGGAGATACACCGTCTTTTGGCTTTCCCTGCCCCAAAGCAAAGTCAGCAGGCCTCCAGCTTCTCTGCCATTATCAGAGTCACCTCCTGTACAGTTGTGCAATGCTGACAGCCCATACTACCAGAAATGGAGAGTTAGCGATTTGACCTAGTTTTATGTATATTTTACCGGTAGAACTTTAAGATAGGAGACTAAACATAATGAAGGGAAGCTCCCAAATTTGATATTGTCAAGGAAGAATCTTTCCTCTTTTGTAGGAAACAAAGTTGGCTATTCATTACATAATAGCTTTCACAGTTCTTTTAAGAATAAATTTTCAGTTCCCTTCTATGGGGCTGTGACTCTTTTGTTTTCCTTTCTTTCCACCCTTTGTAGGTTGTTGGAAAGGACACCAATGTCATGTTGGTGGCTCTGGCAGCAAAATGTCTTACTGGCCTGGCTGTTGGGCTAAGGAAGAAATTCGGACAATATGCAGGACACGTAAGTAACACTCCTTTTTTTGATACAAATCAACAATGTTATCAAGAATGGCAGGCTAGTTTGCTTTATGCTTTAAAACAGCTTTTTGGCACAGATCTTTATATATATGGGGAAAGTAAATTTCTCACTAAGTTTTGTTAATACTGAGCATAACTCCTTACAACATATCAATAAAAATGTCAGTTGTAACTAAATTCACTAGCTTTATGTAGAAAATCAGGCACTTGACCTAAAGTACTTAGTTCAATTGATTTGCCTATTACCTATTTACTTATATCTTGCTTTGCTCTTAAAATATATACAGTAAAACAGTATGAAGTATAACTTGTGATAACCAGAACAGAGTAAAAATGAGAGCAGGAAAGGCAATATAAAACCGGAAGTGAGTTTAATATATAAAATGTATTTTATGGTGTTTTTCTATTTAAAAAAGTAGTTTACTTGTATACTTGAGACATTTTATATAGGTTACACTGTTGGTGATATATCAGTTTATTATAAGAAACTCTGTCTAGAGACATTCATTGAACATAAATTTGGAAGCAATCAAGTTTGCTAACAGTTTTAACAAATTGCGATGTTTTCTTTAATTCTGGCATCTGTCAGTTGGCCTCTAGATCTCATCTGTATTACTTAAAATGGCTCAGCATCCTGAATATTGACCGTAGTGAACTTTAGGGTTTAACTTGCTAGCCACTGATCATTTGATTCCCTGGATTGACTTTGAGAGTCTCCTAATAGTCTGTAGTCATGTGTCAGTTTTATATTGAAGCAAACGTCAAACCTCACTTAGTTATGGTATTTGGAGCTTGCTTACTCATAGCATTAAAAATAATTTCAGAGAACTCAACTGAAAAAAATAAGACACTACCAAATAAAAATAAATCATGACTAGCTTGTTACCAGGGAAATAAAAATAAGGGTCTTTAAAACCCTTAAACGTGTAAATCACAAATTGGAGTAAAATTATAATCATTATTTTTATAGTAATCATTACTTATTATATAATATCTCTGTGTGTGTATGGTATCAAGTGTATTGATTAGCTTTTGGTCAGTTTTGTGTTACTTAGAATATTTTATACTTCTGTATTATAATTTTTCAAGCTAGAAAACAATCTTTAAAGTACATTTTAATTTACTAAATTTATAGTTAGATGATTACCTGACCATTTAGTTTGAATTCTGATTCTGGCTTTGTGACATTTTGGTGTGCAGCTTAAAGAATGTCTCTAGTGCTTTATAGTTTGGGATATTTGTCTCCCCTTAAGATTACATCATATACAGTGTTTGATATCAAGTATGTTAGTGTGGTTCAGCTTTATTTTCCTTAGCTACTTATAAACTGTCTTTTTGGCAATATATATAAAAGTGAACTTTAGCTTTATAGCTATTAAAATATCTTGATTTTTGATTGGCAGGGGGCAAAATGGGTAAAGGGAGTCAATTGTATGGTGACGGATGAAAACTAGACTTTTGGTGGTGAGCACGCTATAGTGTATACAGAAATCGAATTATAATGTGGTACACATGAATCTTAGATAATGTTATGAACCAGTGTTACATCAATAAAAACAAACAGTTTTTAAAAGTATATTGATTTTCAGGTTTATTACTAACTCTTAGTATTAAAAAGTCTTTTATATTTCTCCATGGAAACTGTATTCCTTCTGATCTGTATCACTTCTATGAAATTTTTTTTAAAAATTGGGTTGGGGGAGGTGCCATTGAGCTTTGCTAGATATTTTAGGCCTTAAAAAGCAACTTTAATTTGCCTGCCAGCACAGTGCCTGGCTACATATACTCAATACATATACTTGATATTCAATAAATATTTAATGAATTAGTGATAGTTTATAAGATAAAATAAACATTATAAAAATTCTAACTTTACTGATCTAAACTTAGTACTTGAGTAAGAAGACACAGTTCTGATCGAAATTGCTGGGCTTTCCTGGTGGCACAGTGGTTGAGAGTCCACCTGCCGATGCAGGGGACACGGGTACATGCCCCAGTCCGGGAAGATCCCACATGCCGTGGAGCGGCTGGGCCCGTGAGCCATGGGCACTGAGCCTGTGCGTCCGGAGCCTGTGCTCCACAACGGGAGAGGCCCCAACAGTGAGAGGCCCGTGTACTGCAAAAAAAAAAAACAACTATAACTTCTGGTACTGTTTCTTTTTTCTTTAGTGTAGTGAAGAGGCAGAAGACATCTCAGTCCAAGTGAGGGCTATCAGAATCTTGGGTGGGGAGGAAGAATTGTATACTATACCTGTTCCCCTACCCTAAATCCACCTAGTTGAGAATCATTTTGTCCACTAAGAGTTGTTACTGATAAAAATGATTGTAAGGTTGCATATAAGGTACAGATGCAAAAAAAAAGTTGAGAAACATTGCTGTGGTGGTATAGGCATAAGATTGTTCCAGCATAAGATTCTTATGCCCTTCAAGAAAGGAAATGACTTCTTAATCCAACTTAGATGTTTACTTTTTTTGTTTATTTTGGTAGAGTCAAACATTGTTTTAATAAGTTTTATTGAGATATAACTTACATACTATAAAATTCACCGTCTTAAAGTATGTAATTCAGTGGTTTTAGTATATTCATAAGGGTGTGTTACCATCACTACTATCTAATTCCAGAACATTTTCACCACCCCGAAAAGAAATCCTATATCCATTAGCAGTCACTCCCCATTCTCCCCTCCCCCAGACCCTGGCAACAACTGATATACTTTTCTGCTTCTGTGGATTTGAAGTTTTGTACAAATGGAATAATACACGTGTGGTCCTTTGTGACTGGCATCTTTCACTTAGCATAATGTTTTCAAAGTTCATCCATGTTGTAGCATATATCAGTACATCATTCCTTTTTTTTTTTTTTTTTTGCCGAATACATTCCAACTATTCACTTTTAAAGGTTGTACCAACCATTTTGGAGAAATTCAAAGAGAAGAAGCCTCAAGTGGTACAAGCCCTGCAGGAGGCAATTGATGCAATCTTTCTTACTGTAAGTTGAGTTTGTGGTTTTGTCTAAAGTAAAGTTTGTCAATGTAATATTTTGATTGTTCTTTACATTTGAGAAAAGTTTATTGACCACATTTTCTTTCTAAAGACCACACTACAGAACATCAGTGAGGATGTTTTAGCAGTAATGGATAATAAAAATCCAACCATCAAGCAGCAGACATCTCTTTTTATTGCAAGAAGCTTCCGCCACTGCACTGCTTCTACCCTGCCAAAGAGCTTACTAAAGCCCTTTTGTGCTGCTCTACTTAAGGTATAGACTCTCTTTGAAATTGAGGAAATATTTTATACCTAGGCAAGATTTTGTTTTTTCTACTGATTGTGTACAGTGACTACTTGACTTTAAGACTGTAGATTATTGTCTTTTGAGGAGAGACCCTCTGTAGCTTTGAAAATTGAATCCAAATTCTTGTATTATTTATGTTCCTGTTCTTGAAGAAAAGCACAAATTAGCTTTATAATTTCACTAACTACTAAAACTTTTATTTCTCATTTGGCCCATAAACTGATATTCAGCTGGATCTGGTCAAGCACAGGCATCCAGTTTAGAGTATTTAAAGATCATTTGAGTATGAAGCATTTTAGATAGAGGGTAAGAGGAAGGGTAACTTAATTGGCAAATAGAAAGCTAAGCTTAGATTCTGTGAATTGTAAAAAGCAAATTCTTTATCTAACAACCATCAGTCTGAATAATCACTAATACCTAAAGAACCTTGTATCAAGATCATCTTGCTTACTTCCGGACTACAGCACATCAATGATTCTGCTCCTGAAGTCAGAGATGCTGCATTTGAAGCACTGGGTACTGCTTTGAAGGTGGTTGGTGAGAAAGCAGTAAACCCATTCTTAGCTGATGTCGACAAACTCAAGCTTGATAAGGTAGGTTAGTAATGGGTTGTAATGAAATTGGATAGCGGTCCTGTCTCTGTGCAATATGGGTTTGTTTACTGGTATCCTTTTGATCAGAATTTCTTGATTAGTAGAAATATCTTTCAAATTATAAAAAATAAAATAAAATTGAGTGAACAATCTGTAGAGGAGGTAAAAATGATGTTTTGAGTTAATTTCATTTCTAATATCTGGAAAATTGCCTTTCTAAATATGAATGTCTTCCATCAAAAATATGGTTATTGTTTATTTTTAATTTTCATTGGAGTATAGTTGATTTACAGTGTTGTGTGAGTTTCTGCTGTACAGCAAAGTGAATCAGTTATACATATATCCATTCTTTTTTAGATTCTTTTTCCATATAGGTCATTACAGATTATTGAGTAGAGTTCCCTGTGCTATACAGTAGGTCCTTATTAGTTATCTATTTTATATATAGTAGTGTGTATATGTCAATCCTAATCTCCCTATCTATCCCTCCCCCCTTCCCCCCCGGTAAACGTAAGTTCATTTTCTACAAAAATGTGGTTATTGTAAGTTTAGTAAATTCTCATTTGCATAGAAATATAATATAAGACGTTATTAATGTATATCTACTGCCAAGAAAATATGGATAATTTATCTTTGTTGAAAAGGAAACTTTTCTCTCTGAATTCTCATGTAGTTGTGGTTCAGAAGTGACTTATTAAGTAATGTAATGATTGTGTTTCAAAGTTAGGCTCAGTGACGTCTATCTCAATTTCATTCTCCAGATCAAAGAATGTTCAGAAAAAGTAGAGCTCATACATGGTAAGAAAGCTGGACTTGCAGCTGACAAGAAGGAGTTCAAGCCTGTGCCGGGAAGAGCTGCTGCTTCGGGGGCTACAGGAGATAAGGACACAAAGGACATTTCAGCACCCAAACCAGGACCCTTAAAAAAGGCACCTGCTACTAAGGTTAATAGATGACTTGGAAAATATGGTTTAAAAATTAGAATTTAGTAAGGTAGGGTCTGAATCTCAGGTTCAGGGTTGTTCTTCAGTATGATTTCATTTAAGAGATGAACTCATTACAACATTCAAAATACAGCAGAGCATCTTTTAATGAAGACAGCATATTCCAATAGTACATTTGGTTATTTGAAACCTATATAGAGATAAAAATGGTAATGAAGATACAGGAGTACATTTTAAGGCATCAGAAAGTATCATTAAATAATGAAATAGGGACTTCCCTGGTGGCGCAGTGGTTAAGAATCCACCTGCCAATGCAGGGGACACGAGTTCGATTCCTAGTCTGGGAAGATCCCACATGCCACAGAGCAACTAAGCCCGTGTGCTACAACTGCTGAGCCTGCGAGCCATAACTACTGAGCCCACGTGCCACAACTACTGAAGCCTGCGCACCTAGAGCCTGTGCTCTGCAACAAGAGAAGCCTGCACACCACAGCAAAGAGTAGCCCCTGCCTGCTGCAACTAGAGAAAGCCCACGTGCAGCAACAGACCCAATGCAGCCAAAAATAAATAAAATAAAATAAATTTATTAAAAATAATAATGAAATAGTATGGCAAGGTACATAACATTAATAACGTAAGTTCATTTTCTAACTTAACATAAGGTCATTTTGCTAATAATGCTCTGCAGTTGCAGCACCGAGTCTCCATTCCATCAGGGTCTCACTTTCTAGTGTAGAAGAGGGGGAAATGACCAAGGGCAAATATGGCATTCTTACAGTGAACACTTTTCTTGGACTGGATTCTCTTAAGCATGAAGTTATCTGCTGAAAATGCAAGAAGTTTGATTCTCTTTTCCACCCTGAGCCCCAGCCTGGAGTTAGGAGAAGAGAACTGATATTTAGTGAGCTTTACTTTGTGAAGCATTTTACCTACATAATCTTATTTAATCATCATAACAATCCTTGAGATAAGCATTTTGTGATCCCTGTTTTAACAGAAAAGGAAACTAGGGCTCAGCAAAGTTACATGTCCTGCACATGCTCTTACAATTCACTTGTTTGTTTATTCTGTCTCCCCACACTGTATTGTAAACTTTAAAGGATAGAGATCTTGTCACTGCTTGACCACTTGTGCATAGGAGAGGCTCTGGCATATAGCAGGAACTCTGCATATATTTGTTGAATGACCAGAGTTGCAGAACTGGGATTTGAACCCAGGTATCTAGCTACAGAGTCTGTGTACTTTCATGTTATGCTGTCTCTTCAGTACTCCAGTACAGGGAGTTGGCAGCTATTTTCTCCTTTCTCACCAGCTCCTGCCTCTCTGGACAGTGACCTGGGCGCAGCACCTTAAGACCTTTTCTTATCTTGCTGAACCTTTCTATGCTAGCTGGCTTTCTCTTATAAGGATTCTTTTCCTTCCCCCAAGAATAAGCTGTGGGTGGGGTGGGGAAGAACCTGCTTTTGTTCTTTTGAAAAAATCAGTAGGACAGTATCATCTAATAAACCTACTAAGCCAATAAACATGTATGTCTATGTTTTAAAAAAAAAGTAGGAGATTTATTAATTGAGTTGCCTCTCAATTAATAAAACAGAGTACTATTATATACAAGAAAGGATCCAGAAGAGGTGTTCTAGTAAATCAAAGAGTATAAAATTTTCTATTTTTACAGTGAGAAAACAATTAAATCTCTCTTCATGGGGTAGTTATTATGAACCAATAAAATCATAGTGCTAATGTGAACTGGCAAGTGTTAGAGGTTTCCATTGGATTAAAAACCAGCATCTTAGCTTTGCTAACCCCACCTTAAAAGCTCAGAATATGTTCAAGATAACAGTGCTTTCAGAACAGCTCCGGATGTTCAAGACTAAATTGGTCCTCTGTCATTTTATCTTTTCTTTTTAGGTTTGGGCATTGCTTAACAAATATCCAAAATAGGTAGAAGGAATGATGTGGACAGTGATGTGTGTTGCCATATTAATGTTACTGCCCTTCGCTGTATACCTTATGATAAACGGCTATTTTCTTGTGACCTTTCAAAACTGGGGGTGACATAAATTTAAATCAAGATATTTAAATAGAATATTAGCAGATAGAATCCAGTGGGTACAATAGAAAGTATGAGCAACTGAAGTTTATTCCAGGATTGCAAGGATAGTTTGATATTAGAAAAATTACTGAATTTATAGATCAAAAGAAGTCCAATTTCAGACACTGAAAAGGAATATAATAAATTTCAGCATGTCTTCTTGATAAAAATTCTTAACCATATAGAAATGGATGGATACTTTGATATGATTAAGTATATCATTTTTATAGATTATATGATCATATTCTTGGAAAACCCAAGCAAGTCAACTGGAAAACTAATAAAACAATAAAATATATTCAGTGAGATGGCCATCTTCAACATAACTAGAACACTCACTGAAATTGGCATAACACCTCTTTTCCTTCACAGATTAGATAGTTCTACAGTGAGTAATAACATATTCTCATGTTACTTGGAGTAACTTTGTGGTTAAATAGTGAGTACTTTGTGGTTAAATAGTGAGTAAATGTTATAACTCAGAAACTGCCCTTTACTAGTGTAGGAAGGATCTAGAGGCATTTAAAGGCATCAAACATTAATTCTCAAATTAATCTGTAAATGTAGCATAAATCGAGTTCATCGTTTTTATTTCATTTATCTCATTAGCTCATTTTGAATTAGAGGTTCTTTTTTTTTTTTAATTTATTTTTGGCTGTGTTTGGTCTTCGTTGCTGCTCGTGGACTTTTCTCTAGTTGCTGTTGTCTTCGTTGTGGTGCTTGGGCTTCTCATTGCGGTGGTTTCTCTTGTAGTGGAGCATGGGCTCTAGGCATGTGGGCTTCAGTAGTTGTGATACACAGGCTTAGTTGTTCCGCGGCATGTGGGATCTTCCCGGACCAGGGCTCGAACCCATGTCCCCTGCATTGGCAGGCGGATTCTTAACCACTGCGCCACCAGGGAAGCCCTAGAGGTTCTTAATACACAGCTTCTACAGATTCCCCATGAATGATCTTCAGGAGGTCTGTCTGCCCTTGAAATTGCTAAATTCTGTGGGCACAAAAAATATGGGTCTTTTTGTTGTCGCTGTTGGTTGAGTGATCCCTCATTTTAATCAAAATTTTGAGGAATCTCTAACCCCAAAATGTCTAAGAATCACTATTCTAAATCCTTAAGTGGTTTAATATTTTTCTGTTTGCTTTTAGCCTGGCGGGCCACCGAAGAAGGGGAAACCAGCTGCACTAGGAGGCGCAGGGAGCACTGGAACCAAGAACAAGAAAGGGTTGGAGACTAAAGAAATAGTGGAGCCTGAGCTCTCGGTCAGTATTATACAGTATGCCTCAAACTCAAAACCACAGAAAGTCATTGCCTATGAGGAGGTTCAGGTTCTTTCTTTTCTGAGTTCTGTAACGTATAGTTAATGGATGTCTTTTTAGTTTATTGAAACTGTGCCTTGGACAAACTTTCCCTTTACAGTAGTATAATAGAATCCTCAGATACTAAAACACACGTATGGGAGTGTTCTTGTAGTTCTGGCTGGGGTATTCTTACATTCTTGCCATCTGTTCCCTTAAGCAATTATTAATGTTAATGTTTTGTATCTTACAGATAGAAGTATGTGAAGAAAAAGCTTCAGCTGTCCTTCCTGCTACCTGTATACAGCTTCTAGACAGCAGTAACTGGAAGGAAAGGCTGGCCTGTATGGAAGAGTTCCAAAAGGTGGGTGCACAGGGATGAGTTGAATGTGAAAGAAAATTACATCATACAGAAGTGGTGAATTGATAAATGAAGGACTAGTCCTAATTGCTGTATTTTATAACCAGTGAACATGTCTACAGGGTGTTAACTAAAAATGAGGTGGGGTTTTTATTTGCTTTTTAGCTGTTTAGTATTTATCTTTCAACATCTGCTTTCTGTGGCTTCTATCAGCTCATAACCTAAGTGATGCATACTCAAGAAAATTAGGTTTATTCTGAATTATAAGGCTTACATGAATTTTATTTTATTTTTAATTAAATTTTTTTTTTTTTTTTTTTTTTTTGGCTATGTTGGGTCTTTGTTGCTGCGCTCAGGCTTTCTCTAGTTGTGGTGAGCGGGGGCTACTCTTCATTGAGGTGCGCGGGCTTCTCATTGCAGTGGCTTCTCTTGTTGCAGAGCATGGGCTCTAGGCACACGGGCTTCAGTAGTTGAAGCACGTGGGTTCAGTAGCTGCAGCATGCAGGCCCTGGAGTGTGCAGGCTTTAGTAGTTGTGGCATGTGGGCTCTAGGGCGCGCAGGCATCAGTAGTTGGGACGCACGGGCTTAGTTGTTCCGTGGCAGACCAGGGATCTTCCCAGACCAGGGATTGAACCCATGTCCCCTGCATTGGCAGGCAGACTCTTAACCACTGTGCCACCAGGGAAGTCCCTGAATTTTAATATTATGGTATTAAACTTACTAGGCAAACAGGTCTCCTCACGTAAACCACCCCTCATCCATTTTATGTTTCCCTCTTTGTTGTCATGATTCTCAGAAGAATAGACATTATCACTTGGTATGAGAAGCTTCTTTAAAAAAAAAGCTTGGACAGGAGCTTGGTGGTTTATTTTGGCACACACTCTTTGATTCTAATGAGGAGGGGTGCAGAGAAACTGCAAGAATGCTGCGACTTGAGCCAGGAATCCTGGCTTCCAGTCCTGCATCCGCCACTCAAGCTTAGCCCTGATGTGTGCTTCTTTGAAACCTGTACTTAAATGCTTCTAACCTACTCTACTTTGCTATGTTTTTAGGAAAATCAAATAAGTCAAAATATGTATAAGCAATTTCAGCCATACACTGGGCAAATTAAAACTGTTACTGTTACTTTCTTTGGGGCAAATTATTTATGAATTCCTGAAATGTGAAAAAAAGAGTTTCAGTGGCATCACTATAACAACCATGTACCAAACATCCAACTTAAGAAACGAAGTATTATAACAGAAAGTAAACAAGCTCTCTCTGTGACCCTCCTCATTTCTGTTCCCCTCACTCCTTCAAAGGTAAACACGTAATTGATTTAGTATATACTGTTCCCTTGGAACTAATCATTAATCCCTTAACTCTCCTACTATCTTGTTTTACTTCAAGGCTGTTGAACTAATGGACCGAACTGAAATGCCATGCCAGGCATTAGTGAGGATGCTGGCCAAGAAACCTGGATGGAAAGAAACTAATTTTCAGGTATATTTAAATTAGAGATTTAATGTCTTTTATTGAAGTAATTTTCATTACATCATCCTATGGTGTATTAGAGAGGTATAGTTTGGTAATTTTTAGCTTGCTCTTTTTTTTAAAATCACTCAGCCAATGTGTCATGTAATTTTAAATGAACAATGGAATGTGTGCATTTTGATTAAACACATAACTCTAACTTTGTGCATTTAGGAGTTTATATATATACAAATACTTATTGTTTGTTAATTCATATGTATGCATTTTTCTCATTATTTAGACCTGGAAGCCCTCGAATATAGGGAGGGATGAACAATGAGATAGCTTTCTTATTTCTTTGCATAAAAAATAAATGTAGTCTTTAAATTGCCAATAAGAACTTACCACATAATCGGTTTAACTCATTAACTGATAATAGAGATGAAATTGAGCAGTACCGTTACTTAGTTAAAAAGTAGGTGTAAAGGGAGGTATAGGAAAGTAATACATGAAGGAAAATGAGAAAAGTGTTTTCTTCTCCTCCTCTAGACATACATAGAGCTGATGGGAAACAAAAGTTTGAAATGTATCAGGTTTATTTTTGGCTTCCTGCTAGTCTCTTCTTTACTTCTGTTTTGCCACCTCTTATTCTCTGTTTAGGACCTTAGCTTCCTTGCTCACTGTTCCCTTAGCACCGCGTTATAACCTCATCCAAACCATCCAGCTCCACAAAGGTTTCCCGTGCCAGAAGGTTCTGATACTGCCTTCTTCCCCTCACACCACCACTTTTAAAACTCCCCTTACGTAGCTTCTCAGATAGGTGAAAGAAGCACACCTGATTTGAGCTAATACCCTTCTTTGTATTAGATCCATAACAAGAGATAATTTTATATCTTTTTTTCCTTTATAACAGCTTTCCTGAGGTATAAAATTGTTTTAAACGGTACAGTGCAGCTGTTTTTAGTCTATACACATAATTAGCAACCCCTACCACTATTTAATTTTAGAGTATTTTCATCACCCCAAAAAGAAGCCCCATACCCATCAGTAGTCACTCTCTATTCCTCCCCAAGTCCCCACCCCCAGTCCCTGGCAACAATTAATCTACTTTCTCTCTCTATGGATCACTTCTCCTGGACATTTCATGTAAATAGAATGATGTGGCCTTTTGTGTCTGGCTTTTACTTAGCATAATGTTTTCAAGGTTCATCCATACTGTAGCGTATATCAACTCTACAGTTTTTTTTTTTTTGCGGTACACGGGCCTCTCACGGCCATGGCCTCTTACACTGCAGAGCACAGTCTCCGGACATGCAGGCTCAGCGGCCATGGCCCACGGGCCCAGCCGCTCCGTGGCATGTGGGATCCTCCCGGACTGGGGCACGAACCCACGTCCCCTGCATAAGCAGGTGGACTGCGCCACCAGGGAAGCCCTACAGTCTTTTATTGCTAAACAGTATTCCATCGTATGGATATACAACATTTTATTTACCCATTCATAAGTTCTTTGTTTTTTCTTTGGCTGTGTCACGCAGCATATGGAATCTTAGTTCTCCAACCAGGGATCCCGCGACCCCTTCATTGGAAGCACGGAGTCTTAACCACTGGACCACCAGGGAAGTCCCTTCCCATTCATAAGTTGATGGGCATTTGCATTGTTTCTGCTTTGGGGCTATTGTGAATAATGCTACTATGGACTTTCATGTACAAACTTTTGTGTGAACACATGTATATACCTAGAAGTAGAATTGCTGGGTCTTATGGTGACTCTGTGTTTAACTTTTTGAGAAACTGACAAACTGTTTTCTAAAGTGGCTGTACCATTTTATCTTTGCACTAGCAGTGCAGGAGAGTTCCGGTTTCTCTACTTCCTTTCCAACACTTGTTATTTAAATATTCAAACAGGACAAAGGGAAATATTTTTGGTCAAAAGTGTCTGAAGTCCCAGACATCTGCCATCACCACATTAATATCTTTAAATTGTTTTTCACAGTTCCTTCCATTCTTCCACTTAAAAATCTACAAATTCTTTAAATCTCTCAAGTTCTGGTGTGTGTGTGTGTGTGTGTGTGTGTGTGTGTGTGTACACGAGGGTTGTAATTTTTTTTGTGGGCAACTCTAGTAGGAACTCTGAATTAGTATGGTCATTTTATTATGTATTTCAGGATGTATGCTCAGTACTATATGCAGATAACCATAGGAGAAGGAGAATATAGAAATTATATTTTTCAATTCATAAACTTCATGTGGTAACATTGCTTGTTAATATTTTAAAACACTGGTTTTTTTTCTGTCTTAGCTGTCAGCTACATTAATTGATAACAATTAAAGGATAAAAATTATTTTGTTTCTTGGTTTAAAGTTTGATTTTAGTTTGGTCATGTTCTCAGCTGTTACATCTTCAGGCTGCTATAAAAATAAGTAAATAAATAAATGTCTTTGGGCAATTCCCTGGCGGTCCAGTGGTTAGGACTTGGCACTTTCACTGCCGAGGGCCTGGTTCAATCTCTGGTCAGGGAAGTAAGATCCCAGAAGCCGTGTGGCACGCCCCACCCCTGCGAAAAAAAATGTCTTTGGCTTACTCATAACTTTCTGATACTTATCCTTGTTCAGGTGATGCAAATGAAGCTTCACATAGTTGCTTTGATTGCCCAGAAGGGAAATTTTTCCAAAACTTCAGCTCAGATTGTCTTAGATGGCCTTGTAGACAAGATTGGAGATGTGAAATGTGGGAACAATGCAAAAGAAGCTATGACAGCAATAGCAGAAGCTTGTATGTTGCCATGGACAGCTGAACAGGTTAGTGACACAGAGCTCTCTTTCCTCAAGTTTTCCCAGTTTTTTCCCAAATTTTAATTTAAAGTTATTAGTTAAACTTTAGTTCTTTTCTTCTCAAGTAAAATCTTTTTTGATACTGTTTTACCTTTACCTTTAGTAATTTTTGCACTGTTGCCTGATAATTAAAATTGTCTTAGTCAAGAATATTCTATTAAGAATGAAAGTAATTTTCTCTTAAGACATTATCATCCAGAGTGACCACTAATGAAAAGTTATAAACAGTCCAGATTGCCTTTAAAAAAAATTTTTTTTATTGAAGTATTAGTTGATGTACAATACTGTGAGAATGCTTTTAATACTTCTGTCACTTACCTCATTTTCTTGTGTAAATTAAATATTTCATTCCTAAGGCATTCTTGCAGTTGTGTTAGCATCAGGAAAACCACGCTTAATCTACTACTGCCTTAATGTCAAGTTATATTTCTGTGAGAAATATGAGAGAAAACACAGATCTGTTTTGGTTTTTTGTATGTTTGTTTTTCCACTCCAGGTTATGTCAATGGCTTTCTTACAGAAGAATCCCAAGAATCAGTCAGAAACTCTGAATTGGCTATCAAATGCAATAAAAGAATTTGGTTTTTCTGGGTAAGTCAGAAAGAAATCAAGTGCATGTTTTGCCAGTCTCTAACTGGTGATTATATTTGTTGTAGCTATTGCTGCTTATTTCTGAGAAGCCAGAGCTGGATTGTCTATAATTTATATTAAACAAGACTACCTTTGTTCCTGAAAAGCCTATATTGGCTTGTGCTCCTGCATTTTGATATCCACTAATACTTAGAGTTCTCTAAGTTATTTTTCCTCAAGTATTTGTAACTGTCCCACAGAAAAGCCAGTTCCAAGGATTTCTAGTCAAATACATTTGGAAAATACTATATAAAATCACACTTGTTTAGAGATCTATAGTGCACGTTGGAAAATTAAAGGCTCTCAGAAGGCCTGCAGTTGAGACACTTGTTTAACCCACTCTTTCCCAAAGTTATTTGTCTATTGATCACATTTGTTCACAGTAGTCCCCCGCTTATCTGTGGTTTCACCTTCCACAGTTTCAGTTACCCACAGTCAACTGCAGTCAAAAAATATTAAATGGAAAATTTCAGAAATAAACAATTTATAAGTTTAAAACTGTGGGCCGTTCTGAGTAGCAGGATGAGATCTCACTCTGTCCTGCCCGGGATATGAATCATTCCTTTGTCCAATGTATCCCACCCATCAGTCACTTAGTAGCTGTCTCAGTTACAGATTGATCCTTGTGGTATTGCAGTGCTGCTGTTCAAGTAACCCTTATTTTACTTAATAATGGCCCCATGGGACTTCCCTGGCTGTCCAGTGGTTGGGACTTTGCCTTCCAATGCAGGGGGAGTGGGTTCGATCCCTGGGTCAGGGAGCTAAGATCCCACATGCCTCGCAGCCAAAAAACCAAAACATAAAACAGAAGCAATATTGTAAGAAATTAAATAAAGACTTTAAAAATGGTCCACATCAAAAAAGTCGTAAAAAAAAAAAAAATTACCCCAAAGTGCAAGAGTAGAGATGCTGGCAATTTGGATATGCTAAAAATAAGTTGTAAAGTGCTTCCTTTAAGCGAAAAAGTGAAAGTTCTCAACTCAGTAAGGAAAGAAAAAACTGGCATGCTGAGGTTGCTAAGATCTACAGTAAGAATCTTCTATCCATAAATTGTGAAGGAAAAAGAAATTCGTGAGTTTCACTGTTGCACCTCAAACTGCAAACATTGTAAGTGCTTAGTTAAGATGGAAAAGGCATTGAATTTTTGGGTGGAAGACATAAACGGAAAGAAAACATGACTGATGGCAATGTGTTCCACCCAAAAGCGTGCAGCCTATGAAGATTTCAGTAAGGGATTCCCCTGAAACAAGTGACACCAAGCCATTTGCTGCAAGTAAGGATGGCTACACAGATTCAGAAACAGGTTGGGACTGAAAAATGTAAAAATTACAGGAGAGGCTGCGTTTGCCAGTGAAGCAGCCTCTGCATTTCTGGTAGAGTTGAAAAAATTGATTAAGGAGAAAGAGCACACTCACATAACTTTTATTACAGAATATTGTTATAATTGTTCTATTCTGTTATTAGTTATTATTACTAATCTCTTACTGTGTCTAATTTATAAATTAAACTTTATCATAGTTCCATAGGTATAGGAAAAAAATAGTATATGTAGTACTATCCAAGGTTTCAGGAATCCACTGGGGGGTCTTGGAAAGTATCCCTCCCAGATAAGGGGGAACTATTGTATTTTATTTAACAAAATTTTATAGACTTACTTTATGCCTGGCACTTTCTAAATAATAACTCATTTGATTTAATCATCATTAAAAACCATGTGAGGTATTGTTCTCTCCTTTTATAGATGAGGAAACTAGGGCACAGAAAGCTTAAGTGATCTGCCCAAGTCACAGTTAGAAAGTGGCAAAGCCAAGATTTTTTTTTTTTCATAAAGTTATTTTATTTATTTATTTTTGGCTGTATTGGGTCTTCGTTGCTGTGCGCAGGCTTTCTCTAGTTGCGGTGAGCAGGGGCTACTCTTCGTTGCGGTGCGCGGGCCTCTCGTTGCAGTGGCTTCTCTTGTTGCGGAGCACGGGCTCTAGGCGCGTGGACTTCAGTAGTTGTGGCACGCAGGCTCAGTAGTTGTGGCTCGCGGGCTCTAGAGCTCAGGCTCAGTAGTTGTGGCGCACAGGCTTAGTTGCTCCGCGGCATGTGGGATCTTCCTGGACCAGGGCTTGAACCTTTGTCCCTTGCACTGGCAGGCAGGTTCTTAACCACTGCGTCAGGAAGTGGTTAGGGAAGTCCTGGGAGAAAAACATTCTAGACGAAGGGAACAGCAAGTGCAAAAGCCCTGTGGCAGGAGCACACGTGATATATTTTAAAATAGCAAGGAGTAATTGTTCTTCAGAATGCAGTTGGAGTAGAAGAGTGAGGGAGTAGGGAGTGGTAGGAGATAAAGATTGAAGAAAGAACGGGGCCCAGGTTGTGTAGGGCCTGAAAGTTTTGAATAAATTGGAAACCATTAGATAGTTTTGAGCAGAATAATACGAGGATTATTCAGTCAGAACAGATAGTGAAGA
Source organism: Phocoena phocoena (assembly GCF_963924675.1). Lineage (NCBI taxonomy): Eukaryota > Metazoa > Chordata > Mammalia > Artiodactyla > Phocoenidae > Phocoena > Phocoena phocoena. The sequence goes on along the minus strand of NC_089226.1, from coordinate 96,672,177 downwards.
TCAAGGGCAGAAGCAGGGAGACTAATTAGAAGGCTACTGAAATAATCCTGTCAAGAAATTATATGGCTTGGAAGTATTATGACTCAGAATATATTTTGAAGGTAGAACTAAGCAGGATATTGAACTTAAGAGAGAAGAGGAGTCAAGGGTGACTCTGAGGAGTCAGGGATGACCTGAGCAACTGGAGAATGAAGTGGCTGTTTACTGAGATAGGGAAGACTATGGGAAGAACAGGTTTGGGGGCGGGCTGTGGACAATCAGGAGTTTGGTTTTGACAGATGTAGGATATCTATTAGACATAGAAATGGAAATGTCACAAAGGCAGTCAGATATATGAATCTGGAGTTCAGGAAAGAGATCAACACTGGATTGATCTAATGCATATAGATAGTATTTAAAGCTTACTTTAAATGAGTGTAGAAAGAGAATAGGTGAAACTCAAGTCATATCTAAAGGAAGCTGGTTCTAGAGTCTGGCTTTATAAAACTCCATTGAGTATTTTGAGGTTTCACCTGTTTTTCATTCTAAGTATCATTTCTTCTAGATTGAACGTGAAAGCTTTCATTAGCAATGTGAAGACAGCTCTTGCTGCAACAAACCCAGTGAGTACATACCAGCATGTATAGGAAGAGTAGTAAGTACAGCCATCTTTATGGTTCTGTTCTGATCTGAAAAGTTATTTTTGTTCTGCCAGGCTGTGAGGACTTCTGCCATCACCTTGCTTGGCGTGATGTATCTGTACGTTGGTCCCTCTTTGCGAATGTTCTTTGAGGATGAGAAGCCTGCCCTCCTATCCCAGATAGATGCAGAATTTGAGAAGGTAAAGATTCCACAAATGATACAATCCATAGTTGACTTGAGAATGCTTATATTAGTTAAGTTTAAACTTTTAACCCTTTGGAATGAAGAATATGTATGTATTTGCTTTTATATGTATAAGGTATCCCTGGGAAGAATTCATAAGAAATAGATGACTTTGTGAAGAAGAGAACTAGGTAGCTATAGTATAGGATGGGACATTTTCCCCTTTGTAGCTTTGGAATATTAAACATTTTGAATGTATTACCTATTCCAAAAGTACACTAACTATAACATTAAATTTTTTCTTTTAAGTAAAAAGAAACTTGACCTTCCTTGAATAAACTTTCTAATTGAAATTGCTAAGTTTTGGCAGACTTGCTGTGTATTGTCTTGGGCATACAAGTCAAATGACAGCTTTATGATTGAGAAGTCATATTCTAATAGGTTGTATAAAGATATCTTTTGTCACATAGTCTCAAAATTGGAATCTAAGTAGGAATTAAAATATGTGCTGTGTGAATATTAAGTATTATGAAGGAATATGAAAGTTTGACACAGGTACCATTCTCTAACCAGTTTGCTCTCGTATTCTTCATCAAGTTCATTAGCCTCACTGACTTATTTGTGTGTAGATGCAGGGACAGAACCCACCTGCTCCAACCAGAGGGATTTCCAAACACAGTACAAGTGGTACAGATGAAGGAGAAGATGGAGACGAACCAGATGATGGGGGCAATGATGTTGTGGATCTTTTGCCAAGGACAGAAATCAGGTTTGTTGCTAATGATTTATTTGATGTATTATACTTAGTTCTTAATGGTGTCTTCTGTTTCTCAGTCAAGGTACTTCTGTGACATCATTGTTCTTTTAGGCATCTGGAATTAAGGATTCTTTTTTTTTCAGTGATAAAATCACTTCAGAGTTGGTGTCTAAGATTGGTGACAAGAATTGGAAGATCAGGAAAGAAGGCCTAGATGAAGTGGCAGGTATTATAAATGAAGCAAAATTTATCCAGCCAAACATAGGTGAACTTCCAACTGCCTTGAAGGGTCGACTCAACGATTCAAATAAAATCTTGGTACGTAGAATATATGCCTGTTTTTTTCTCTCCCCTCTCTGCCCCTGCAAGGTGATCCTTTTCAGTAACCTTCACCAGCAAAAACAAAAAGGAGTTAGTCACTCTATTGTTTTGAACTAGAAATAGCTTCCTTTAATTTCTTAAGTGTGCCTCAGGATATGTTGGTAGATGACAAGTTTATTAATCAAATTTTCATGAATCTCAGACTTGCTGTTTACAGGGCTCTGATATTAAGTATTTTTGTATAAAACTGCTTGTAATACCCATAAACAAGTTAATTTCTAATTTTTAAATTTGGATTTTTATGTGAGATTTTTCTTAAACTAGGCTTTACCTTACTTTAAAATATAAAGCATTGTAATCTCTAGTCTAAAATTCTAATACTCCAATTTTATGAACTGATGATAAAATGAGACACCATCACCCAAAAATTATTCATAAGCTGATTAGTATCATAATGAGCTGATTTTTTTAAAGTAGGCCAGAAACTTCCTACTGCATTGACTGTATAGCAGCAAACTTGCAAAACTTTGAGCACACCTTGCAATGGTTTGAACATAAGGTGTTGGCTTTTCCCACCCAGGTGCAGCAGACTTTGAATATCCTCCAGCAGTTGGCAGTAGCCATGGGCCCAAACATCAAGCAACATGTGAAGAACTTAGGCATCTCTATCATCACAGTGCTTGGAGACAGCAAGGTAAACCTGACTCTTTTTACCACAGCTCTGTTCTGGAATAGGCCAGCCACATGACTGGGCTAAGAATAATCCTTTTATTTTTATTTTTTTTAATTTATTTATTTATTTGTTTTTAGTTTTGGCTGTGTTGGGTCGTTGTTGCTGTGCACAGGCTTTCTCTAGTTGTGGCGAGCAGGGGCTACTCTTCATCATGGTGCACGGGCTTCTCATTGCAGTGGCTTCTTGTTGCAGAGCACAGGCTCTGGGTGCATGGGCTTCAGTAGTTGTGGTGCGTGGGCTCAGTAATTGTGGCTTGCAGGCTCAGTAGTTGTGGCGCACGGGCGTAGTTGCTCCGCGGCATGTGGGATCTTCCTGGGCCAGGGCTCGAACCCGTGTCCCTTGCATTGGCAGGCAGATTCTTAACTACTGCGCCTCCAGGGAAGCCCCAATCCTTTTCTTACATGTAAGAGTGCATGTAAACAGTTTATAAACTTTGTTAGAGGAGAGAATATTAGGAGGAAAATAGTAAAAATTTTTACCTCCCAGGCATTATTAAGGTGATCAGATATCTCACTTACTAGCTTTGTGACCCTCAGATAAGTTGTTTATCTTCTTTGAGTTTCAGTTTTTTATCTATGAAATTTAATTCTTACAGAATTAAATAAGCAACTGTACATAAAGTACCTGCACCTGTCTCATGCAGTATGTACTCAAAAAATGGTTGCTATTATGATTATGATATCATTGTTTAAGGTGTTGGTATAAAGAGTGAATAAACATATAAATTTTGGATCATGTATTTTATTTTCTACCTGTTCCCTCAACTACTAGAGTAGGATCTTCTGGTACTTCAGTAAGATATTTGCAGTTTCACAGTCCTGGAATTTGTCACATTGAAAGTTGCAAGCTCTTATGTTTATCCTTAATTGAATATTCGAATGTCTCTTTATTTTTGTGTAATTCATTTAATTTGAGGAATTGAGCTATTTTAATATTTTTCACGTCAGTAAGTCATTCTCATTCTATGAATGCAAATTAATATAAAAACAGAAATGTTCAATCAAATTGTTAATTTCAGTCTAACTACTAAGAATTCTCTAACAGGTAGAATTACATTCTTTAGCAGATAACCAGGGACATAAGAGTCCCCAGAAGTTCAGGAAACAAAACCTAAGAGTTTGTTCCCCTAACATGATATTTTATGCCCAGGTCACTGTTTTCCCTAATTAACTGAGTATAGGATCTTTACAATTTGGAGTTTTATGTTTCTAATTTACTTTGGAGTTTTAGTACAACATGGATCTACATTCTGTTTCAAAGAAGATGAAGTATGTTCCAAGTATGTTCATGTGGACTTTAGAGAAACCTCCATTGTTCGTGTTCATAAAGTAACAGGCTTTTCACTCCCTACCTCCAAACCATAGCAGTGTTACCTTTACTGATTCTGTCTTCCATTCAGAACAATGTTCGAGCTGCGGCCCTAGCAACAGTGAATGCTTGGGCAGAACAGACTGGCATGAAGGAATGGCTGGAGGGGGAAGATCTTTCTGAAGAGCTCAAAAAGGAAAATCCTTTCTTGAGGCAAGAGGTTAGTACCACAAATATGATTTGCTTTACTCATGTCTTTTACCTTCATAGAGGCTTGGACCTACCTAATAAATATACATGAATGGATAGAATGAGTTCCATTATAAAATCGCTAATAATATGAAACCAAATTCCTGGAGCTTTTTTATTCATGTGCTTCCTTTTCTTTTTTCCTTTCATGTGCTTTTTTAACAATAAAACTTTTTAAAGGACTAGCCTTTTTGTGAATTTTTCTCTTTGCTTGAGCTCTTAAATGGTAAAGTAAGAGGTTTTAATCATGACATAAAAATAGTTTAACATTCAAAAGTCTATCAATGTCACCCATCATACCAACAGGCTAAAGAAAAGTCATATAATCCTATCAGTTGACCAAAAAAAAGGATTTGAGAAAATCCAACATCTATTCATGATAAAAGCTGTCAGTAAGTTAGTAATAGAAGAGAATTACTCAAGTTAAATAAAAAAGCATCTGCAAAAAACCTCTGTAAATGACAATATTCTTAGTGGTTAAAGACTGAATGCTTTCCCCCTAAGATCAGGAACAAAGCAAGAATGTCCACTTTCACTACTGTTACTCTGCATAGAACTGGAAGTTCTAGTCACTGCAATAAGGCAAGAAAAAGAAATGAAAGGCATACAGTTGGAAAAAGAATAAATAAAACTATCCATAATTGCAGATAACATGACTGTTTACAAAGAAAATTCCAGGAAATCTACAAGTAAACTCCTAGAACTAATAAATGAGTTCAGTAAGATTGCAGGATACAAAATAAACACAATCACATTTGACAAAAGTCAATCACATTTCTTTATAATACATTGAACATATGGAAACCGAAGTTACAAACACAGTACAGTTTACAGTCACTCCAAAGAAAATGAAATCCTTAGCTATACACTTAACAAAACAAATACAAAATATGTCTACTGAAAATTACAAAAATGCTGATGAAGCATTCAAGGAAGACCCAAATAGATGTAGAGACATGCCATGTTTGTGGATTGGAAGATTTAACATAGTAGAAATTAGAAATGTCAGTTCTGTGCATTTAATGTATACATAATTGATGTATGCATTTAATGTAATTCTTATCAAAATTCAAGAAAGTTTTTTTTATAGACAAAGTCAAGGTTATTTTAAAATTTATATTCTAGCTAAAACAATCTTGACAAAGGGAAAAAAATGGAAAGAACCTCTCTACCATATATTAGGGCTTACTAAATTAAATTGCTAACATAATCAAGACACTGTGGGGAATTCCCTGGCGGTCCAGTGTTTAGGACTCCATGCTTTCACTGCCAAGGGCTCAGGTTCAATCCCTGGTTGGGGAACTAAGATCTCCCCAGGCAAGCTGTGTGGCAAAAAAAAAAAAAAAAGACACTGTGATAGCAAGGGGTAGGAGGAAGAGGATAGACACAGATAGGTGGAGCTGAAGAGGAAACCCAGAAATAGACCCACACAAATATGAGCAACTAATTTTCGACGGTGTTTCCAAAGTAATTCAGTGGAGAAAGTGTGGCCTTTTCACCAGATGATGCTGGAGCAGTTGACATCCAGAGACAAAAAAAATAAACCTTACCTAAACCTCACATCTTACGCCAGAATTAACTCAAAATGGATTATGGGCTTAAATGTAGAACATAAAACTATAGAACTTTTAAAGATAACATAGGAGAAAACCTTCAGGATATAGAAATTCTTCAGGCAAAGAATTCATAGACTAGACACCAAAACCACAATTCATCAAAGAAAAATTTGATAAATTGGACCTCATCAAAATAAAGAACTCTTACTCTGCAAAAGACCATGTGAAGAAGATGAAAAGACAGGCTGGAGTGGGAGAAAATATTTGCAACCTCTGTGTCTGATAACGGACTATCATCGAGAACATATATATATATATATATATATATATATATATATATATATATATAAAGAACTCTCAAAACTCAACAGTTAAAAATCTAATTAAAAAATAGGCAAAAGACATGAACAGACATTTCACTGAAGAGGATATACAGATGGAAAATAAGCCCATGAAAGGTGTTCAACATTATTGGCCTTCAAGGAAATGCAAATTAAAACTGCAATGAGATATCACAGACAACTATCAGAATTACTAAAATAAAAAATTGTGATAACACCAAATTCTGGCAAGAATGTGGAAAAACTTGAACACTCTCCTGGTGGGAATGTAAAATGGTATAGCCACTCCAGAAAACAGTTGGGCAGTTTCTTACGAGACTATACGTGTAGTTACTATATGACCCAGCAAGTCTTGGGCATTTATTCCAGAAAAATTAAAATTTATGTTTACACAAAAGCCTATATACAAATATTCATAGCAGCTGATTCATAATAGCCAAAATCTGGAAACAGCCCAGATTTCTTTCAACAGGTGAATGCTTAAACTATTGTATATCCATATGTGTAATACTATTTAGCAATAAAAGAAACAAATTATTGATACGTGCAACAAGTTAGATAAATCGCAGAGGAATTGTGCTGACAGTTCCAATTCCAAACAGTTACATACTATATTATTCTATTTATATGAGTTTGAAATCTCATATTTTAGAAATGGATAAACAGATTAGTGGTTACCAGGGATTAGGGAGTAGGAGGAGGGATGTGAATGTGGTTATAAAAGAGGCAACACATGGGATCCTTGGGATGGAGCTGTTCAAAATCTTGACTGCGGGAATACACTAACACATGAAAAAATTGTAGAGAAAGCAATATAGACACACAAATGAGACAGAATCAGACTGGGGCAATCTGAGTATGATCAGTGGATTGTATCAATGTCCATATCCTGGTTGTTTATACTATAGTATAGTTTCATAAAGTGCTACTGTTGGAGGAAACGGAGTAGAGTGCCTGGGATCTCTCTGTATCATTTCTTATAACTGCATGTGAATATATAATCATCTCAATAAATATCTCAACTAAAAAATAAATGCAGGGCTTCCCTCGTGGTGCAGTGGTTAAGAATCCACCTGCCAATGCAGGAGACACGGGTTTGAGCCCTGGCCCGGGAAGATCCCGCATGCTGCAGAGCAACTAAGCCCGCGTGCCACAACTACTGAGCCTGCGCTCTAGAACCCATGAGCCACAACTACTGAAGCCTGCATGCCACGACTACTGAAGCCCATGCTCCTAAAGCCTGCGAGCCACAACTACTGAAACCCACACGCCACAACTACTGAAGCCCATGCGCCTAGAGCCTGTGCTCCGCAACAAGAGAAACCACTGCAATGAGAAGTCAGCGCACCACAACGAAGAGTAGCCCCTGCTCACCACAACTAGAGAAAGCCCATGCGTAGTAAATGAAGACCCAACACAGCCAAAAATGAATAAATAAATTTAGTTTAAAAAATTAATTTTAAAAATAAATACAGATTTCCCTGGCATCCAGTCGTTAGGACTCTGCTTTCACTACCATGGCTGCAGTTTGATCCCTGGTCAGGGAACTAAGATCCCACAAGCCACACGGCATGGCTGAAAAACAAACAAAACAAAAAATAAAACGAATATTTTAGAGATACAGAGAAAAACTGTCTATGTAAGGCAGAAAGCAGAAGTCCTGGTAGAACTTGTCATCTTCTAATCAAATAAATATTTTGCATCTTCTCTAGCTGAATAGTTCTTAGAATTAAAAAAGAAGTGAAAGTTTAAGATGCATTAAGAACTATTAAAGCTTTATAACTTAATGCTCAAACGTGGTCCAAAAAACTGTGTCCTTATCTTAGCTGATTATCTTCATTGCATGTTTATCATTTCATTGGACAATGGAAATGACTGATTTCACACTGGAAAGTTGTAGTGTGAGAACTAATTCAGTGTTTGGTACTGATAAAATCATTAAGCTGAAGATCATAAATAATGACAGTTTTCTATGTGCAGTGTGTAACTGGTCTTTATTTCTTTTGGCAGCTTCTGGGCTGGCTGGCTGAGAAACTACCGACTCTCCGTTCCACCCCCACAGACCTTATCCTTTGTGTTCCCCACCTCTATTCCTGCCTAGAGGATCGCAACGGAGATGTGCGAAAGAAGGCCCAAGATGCCTTGCCATTCTTCATGATGCATTTAGGATATGAGAAAATGGCCAAGGCTACTGGGAAACTAAAAGTACTACTACTTGTTGCTGCTGTTAAAAGCTATTTAGAAAAATATTGAACATGAATTTATATAGGCAAAAGATCATATTAACCTCCTATGAGTTTCAACTTGAAATCCCAGTGAGAGCAGAAATAAAATGTTTAGTAGTGTAGAACTTCTAAAGAATCTGCTGTCTTTGCAGGGATGAAAATTGTGACCTTCTAGAATGGCAGCTAATTTACTGTGACTTCATAATGTGTTACTTCTCTTGCACTATGTGCTGCCTCCCTTACTTCATTGGTATTTCAAAACTAGGAGCTCAAGGATTTGACAGCAGGTCTGTTAGTAAGCATAGAATGAGTATATCGTTTATGTGGCCTCTCACCTCTGTTATATTGTCTCCCTAGCCAACTTCTAAAGATCAGGTGTTGGCCATGTTAGAGAAAGCCAAAGCTAACATGCCAGCGAAGCCCGCTGCACCTGCTAAAGCAACTTCCAAATCCGTGGGAGGATCAGCTCCAGCCAAATTCCAGCCTGCCTCAGGTAACTCTTATTTTGAGAGGGTTAAAGGGGAAGGAAATAGTCAAGGGAACTCTTAAAGAAATAGAAACCTTCATTTTTTAATCACATTTCCTCATGGCTTAGATCCCAAATCCTCCCTCCATCTCCTTACCCTCCTTTCATAAACATTTGTCAAGTTACCTGGTTTTATGCCAGGAACTGTGCTGAGGGTTTAAGGATGAATAATTTGATTTCCAACTCCAAAAAGGAGTTTTGGAGTATCACAATGAAATACTCCAGAAAGCAAGTGCTCAATCTTACTTTTAAGGTTTCCACAACTATTTTCTGCTATTGGATATTACAGTTAGAAGGAGAATTGGGACCATCTAGCTTAACCCTCTTTATTAACAGGTAAGGGACACCAAAGGTTAAGTGACTTGCACAAGGCCGAACAGTCAGCCAGTGGCTGAACCAGCAGAGACCTCTGCTTAACTCATTCATAAATGAGTTCCCCTTCCACTACACTTGGCTGTTTGCTGATCCATTCTAATATTTACTAAACTTCTTCAAGGGAAATTTCTTGATTTCTTCATCCTAATGTTAAAATTCCAAAATGTACAAATAGAGCACTGATCTGTAACTGCTGCTCTTCTAGACTTACTGCTTAAACAAAATAATAATATTCTGTTTAGTGGAGTAGAAATTATTGTTGCTATAAAGTGAGAAATTTTACATGTGTTAAATTGTTGGTATCAAAGTATATATTCAGTTATAACATTTATTGGGATCTTGCTATATGGTATATATAGTTTACTATAGTATCAAAGGTGATAGACTCTTCCCTTAAGGAAGTATCAGTCTAACATAAAGGTTTTTTAACTGCTATTTAGAAAATGGTTTTAAACTGCAGTTTAAATGTTGATAAAGGAGATGTAGATTTTCTGAATTAATTTCATGAGGAAATCAGGGAGAAAAAAGATTAGGAAAAAAATCTAACTGAAAGTGCTTTAACAATGGATACATTTGTTTAAAAAAAACTTTTCAAAAAAATAAAATAAAAATAATTTTTTTAATAGATGTATTTAAAACTACTGGCTTTCTCACCATCATTATATATTTAACCTGCCCAGAATATAGTGATATTAGTTAGAGTTTATGTTTACAGTACATGTTTTTTTTTTCTCAAAGCACCTGTTGAAGATTCTGTTTCTGGCACTGTAGAACCCAAGCTTGATCCAAAAAAGGCCAAAGCTCTAGGAGTTTCCTCTAAAGCAAAGGTATGTTAATTCTGCAACTTAGATGTAGAATTGCTTTTAAGTGTTTTATACACTAAGTCATTCTTTTAGCAAAGATTATATTACATATGAAAGATTATTACTACTCTTGATATTATCTAATTATAAAGTATTTATTTATACAAGTTTCTGTGTCTCACTTTTAATGTTACCTCAAAACAAAGACTCCTATTCTCAAGAGCTACTGCCAGGGTTTCTGTCATCCAGGACTTTGAGGGAGATTTTCAGTAGTAGGCAACTTCCTTTACATTTGGCAGGAAGTCATTATATTAGGTGTTCTGATTAGACTAAAAGGAAATATCTTCTGTCCCCACACCAATGGGATTTGATGCATCACCAGTCCTTTTAGCATCCATGCACAGTTGGACAATTTAAAGAAATGTGTTCAAATGCTCAACCTTAAATATCCCCTGGGTGTGTTTTCATTTAATTTTTTTTTTTTTTTTTGCGGTACGCGGGCCTCTCACTGCTGTGGCCTCTCCCGTTGTGGAGCACAGGCTCCGGACGCGCAGGCTCAGCGGCCATGGCTCACGGGCCCAGCCGCTCCACGGCATGTGGGATCTTCCCAGACCGGGGCACGAACCTGTGTCCCCTGCATCGGCAGGCGGACTCTCAACCACTGCGCCACCAGGGAAGCCCTAATTTTTTGAATCATAGCAAAGTGTCATCAGTTTCTATATCAAGATTCAGAGCTTGTCACTGTATTCAAAGAATTGACTGTTTAATACTTACAAAAGGAAAATTGCAAAACTGTGCAATCAGTAGTAAATCTAATAGTAAATATAAATGGAGAAAACTATTTCATTAACTGCATGTCACTGATGAAAGTATGCAGAGTAGGAAATGTTTTATTATTCAGTACATTAATTATTACATCCACATTATAGAAGGGCCACTCTGTGGCCATTCTTCTAAATATTAGTTACTCATTTTCCCTCCCTATGCTTGGGTCCTTCAACTCAGTGAGTTAATTTAAATGAGTAATTATCTTCTGAACTATCCAGTGAAGCTGTTCTTTTCCTGTCCTTCTCCCTCTCCTCCTCCCAAATTTAACAAGCGCTTATTTCAGTATTTTGATCACAAGTGCTTTGAAGTATTTTTGACTCTGTTCTTAATGCAACTTTCTTTTCAGTCTTTTGCAGTTTACGAAGCAGTTTCACATAAATGATCTCACATTTGTTTTGACTGAATGACTTAAGTGTTTGAACTAGAAAGAAATGTTGGCCTACTAAAAATAGCAGACTTTTGCTATATTTATAATATAATAATAATAATTCCAGTAATTAAATTCAAATTTTACCTTAAATATATATACCATGTGTTCACAATTTCTTTCCATCTGATACAAAGGTTCTAAATCTTGGATTCTTTTTAAAAGCCACTTAAAAAAAAATCTATCTATTTATTTATTGGCTGCATCAGGTCTTAGTTGAGGCACGCAGGATCTTTCGTTGCAGCATGCGGGCTTCTCTCCAGTTGGGGTGCGCGGGCTCCAGAGCACGTGGGCTCTGTAGTTGTGGCACGCGGGCTTAGTTGCCCTGTAGCATGTGGGATATGAGTTCTCTGACCAGGGATTGAACCGGTGTCCCCTGCATTGCAAGATGGATTCTTAACCACTGGACCACCAGGGAAGTCCCTAAAAGCCACTTTAGTAACTTAAGTATTTAAAATGTTTCTAGGAAATTTCTCTCTAGAAACAGGTTCAAAGGGTCTCCAGTTACAGTAATGTTATAGAGATACATTTATATACAGAGAAACAGAAAAGTTTTCTCAAGTTATGTGAAATGTGTGCATACCATTCAAAATGTCATTAATATGGAAAGCTATAAACAGTGTTGAAGATTCCAAGGAAGAAAAGAACTATCCATTATATGTCAGTTATATCAATAATTATTTTAAAAGAACTATCCAAGAAACAAAAATAGCCTGTAACCCAGACCAATGATATATAATAGCAGCTTTTCCAACCACATCACATGCCAGCCCAAGGACTAACCAACAGTTACTTAAGAGTGCTATTAGAAACATTTTTAGAAAACCTGTACATAAATATATCAAATGCAAGATTCTATGGTTCATTTGTTTGTTTCATTTGGAATATGATATAGAAAGGTGTCTCTGGTTTATATAGTGCCCGTTTGCTGGGCAGTAACAGCGAATTCCCAAGAAGGAGTAGTCTAAGCTAATCAGTATTCCCTGTACCTTGGTTGTAGACTGCACAAGGAAAGAAAGTGCCAAGCAAAACCAGCTTAAAGGAAGATGAAGACAAATCTGGTCCTATTTTTATTGTTGTTCCAAATGGAAAGGAGCAAAGAATGAAAGATGAGAAAGGATTAAAGGTAAGGAAGAAATAAGAATCTTCAGGAGTTTTTTGCTTGTTTGTTTTAGTTTTGTTTTGTAATCAAGAATAATTTTTCTGTCTGAAATTCATATCATTGTGAAATATCTAATAATTAACTGAATCTTTTGCTTATAAATTATATCTTGTTTCTGTAAGACTATTTTGGGGGGTTTTTTTTGTTTGTTTTTAGAATCAAAGACTGGAAAGTAGTCATTGATTTTCTTTTTATCAACTACACATATGTAATATACTACTCCTTTATTCTTTCTTGTACCTGGCCTTAAAAGATAGATTTGGTAACTATATATGGCTAGCTTGATCATTTCGCTTTTTTTTCTTTTTTAACATCTTTATTGGAGTATAATTTCTTTACAGTGGTGTGTTAGTTTCTGCTTTATAACAAAGTGAATCAGTTATACATATGTTCCCATATCTCTTCCCTCTTGCATCTCCCTCCCTCCCACCCTCCCTATCCCACCCCTCTAGGTGGTCACAAACCACCTAGCTGATCTCCCTGTGCTATGCAGCTGCTTCCCACTAGCTATCTGTTTTACGTTTGGTAGTGTATATATGTCAATGCCACTCTCTCACTTTGTCACAGCTTACCCTTCCCCCTCCCCATATCCTTAAATCCATGCTCTAGTAGGTCTGTGTCTTTATTCCCATCTTACCCCTAGGTACTTCATGACCTTTTTTTTTTTTTTCTTAGATTCCATATATATGTGTTAACATATGGTATTTGTTTTTCTCTTTCTGACTTACTTCACTCTGTATGACAGACTCTAGGTCCATCCCCCTCACTACAAATAACTCAATTTCATTTCTTTTTACAGCTGAGTAATATTCCATTGTATATATGTGCCACATCTTCTTTATCCATATTCCATTGTATATATGTGCCACATCTTCTTTATCCATTCATCTGTCGATGGACACTTAGGTTGCTTCCATGTCCTGGCTATTGTAAATAGAGCTGCAATGAACATTTTGGTACATGACTCTTTTTGAATTATGGTTTTCTCAGGGTATATGCCCAGTAGTGGGATTGCTGGGTCGTATGGTAGATCTATGTGTAGTTTTTTAAGGAACCTCCATACTATTCTCCATAGTGGCTGTAACTATATATGGCTAGTTTGATCATTTCGCTTTTGATGTTGTTTTGGTTTTATTAATCAGTTAAAACTTTTCAAAATATATACATTAGAATTTTTAAAAATTCAAACAATACCAAAAAAGTACAGAAAGTATGAAAAGCATGTCTCCCACTGCAGTCTCCCTACACAGGGAGGATGTTATGACCAGTTATTTTGTGTATTACTCCAGAAATAATAATATTCCATACCTATACAATCATATATATATAAATATATGGCCCTCGTTTTACACAGATGGGAACATGCCATACTCTTTGTTCTGAATCTTACATTTTTCTTTTAATAGTATTTGAAATATATATCTTAAAGATCATTCCATATCTGCAACGCATGTATGCATTCATTCTGTTTATTGATGCATCATATGTATGTACCTTTCTATATCCTCAACCCACTATGTTGAACATTTAGGTTACTTCTAATCTTTCACTCTTATAAACTATACTGCCATAGGCATCTTTGAATATAGGTTTTGTGCACATATGTAAGTATATTTATATTAAACTCCTAGAATAATATGTACATTTAAAATTTTGATAGATATTTCAAATTTGCCCTTTATTAAAATTGTACCAACAGTATCCGCCATGTTATACAATAATAGATCATTGATTTTTCTAGTAAGAATTGCTGAAAATTCTATTCCTAGAAGATTTTCAGAGTTAAGCTTCCAGAAGTATGACAGACAGATTGAGAGTACATTTTGCATTCATACTTAATTATACATTAATCTTGGTGAATTTAAAAATATCCTATTAAACTGATTCCTGCAGCTGCTTTAAATAGAGTTCTCTACCACATTTCAGTTGAACACCTTACAGCTCCTTTTCACTGTTTTTTTTTCAGGTGCTGAAGTGGAATTTTACTACTCCGCGGGATGAATACATTGAGCAACTAAAAACTCAGATGTCTAGCTGTGTGGCTAAATGGTTACAAGATGAGATGTTTCACTCAGACTTTCAGCATCACAACAAAGCCCTTGCTGTCATGGTTGATGTAAGTTTGCAACAAAATAAATATGCATGAATCTCAGGCATGAAAATACTGAGCCCTGTGAAATCATCAGAAGTTTGCATGAATTGAGAAGGAACTGGAATACACCATGTTCTCTGTTTTTAGAGCTTTCTTATTATCTGATAGAATAAATGACTATATGTCTATAATTTGGGGTCTTAAATGGAGGCTTAAAAATCTATCATTTTCTTTTTGCACTGCAGTAAAATTTGAGAGTTACTTGCCTAATAGAACTTAAATTTTTATAGTCTAATTTGTGAGGGTTTTGTATTGTTTTGTTTCAAGCACTTGGAGAGTGAAAAAGAGGGTGTCATTGGTTGCCTGGATCTTATCTTAAAGTGGCTTACCCTGCGGTTTTTTGACACCAATACAAGCGTCCTAATGAAAGCCCTAGAATATTTAAAATTGCTCTTCACCCTGCTGAGTGAGGAGGAGTATCATCTTACTGAGAATGAAGCATCTTCCTTCATCCCCTATCTCATCCTCAAGGTAATGTGTTGTTCTCACTTTGGAAGATTACTCAAGTTCCCAGCTACTTCAGTTCCTGTACTTTTATTCCCTCTCCCCTCTTCATTTATTGTATGATGATGATACCTTCCACTGCTCATTTTATTCTTTCAAGATGTAGTGACACACAAGGGGGTACCTTTGCTACTTAGAGAATGAATCACTTAATCATTATTTTCCTTGTTGACTAGGTCGGAGAACCAAAGGATGTCATTCGTAAAGATGTCCGTGCCATCCTGAACCGGATGTGCCTTGTCTACCCAGCCAGCAAGATGTTCCCCTTCATCATGGAAGGAACCAAATCCAAAAACTCTAAGCAGAGAGCAGGTAAAGCAACAATTTAAATAGAGCCCTATGTCTGCAACAGTGACCTCTAAAAGAAATAATTTATAGATGAACCAGGAAATTTCTTGATTCTAACCTTCTGATTTGGACTGTGAGAGTGATGAGTTGCACACTGGTGGAGCCACAGTATCAGGTGATACAGGCACCGCTCAGCACCACCCTGGTGACAAAATCAAGTGCACAGGGGCCATCTGACTCACAGGCATCTCTTTCTTCTAGGAGCCCTTGCTATAACACCACTGTTTCATTGTGTATTTTATAGAAGGCAGTAAATAAGGAAGAATTCAAGGCAGAGCCAGAATAAGATTTTAGACCTTCATGTATGCCAGGGAAAATGTATCTAGTAACGATAGGTCTCTATGCCAAATCTCTGTTGAGTCTCCTTAATCTAGCCTTTCTCTCCCCAGAGTGCCTAGAAGAACTAGGGTGTCTGGTCGAGTCCTATGGCATGAATGTTTGCCAACCAACCCCAGGAAAAGCCTTAAAGGAGATAGCGATTCACATAGGAGACCGCGACAACGCTGTGCGCAATGCTGCCCTCAACACCATCGTTACAGTGTACAATGTACATGGGGATCAGGTGTTCAAACTGATTGGAACTGTGAGTGACTTTTCTCTGAACATTTTCAGCATGTTGTGAATTGCAGGATCACTTAGGTGTCAAGTTTCATGCCATCTCAACTCTTAAGTTTTTACCACTTTTTGTTAAAACTCAGCCTATCGATATGTCCTAGAATCCATATAAACCTTTGAGGGTGTCTCTGATTACTGCAGGACATTCAGGCTGTGTTTTACTGGAAATTAGATTTTCTTTTCTGAGCATTCTCCTCATAACAATTTGCTTTAGAATGAAAACTATTTTTGAATCAAGAAATCTGAGCTAGTCTGGGATTTAAATTCTGCCTGGCAATCTCCTCAGTAATTTTTAGTGCATTTATTTTCTAGTGAACAAGTACTCACTTGTATATAATGTGGATTCTGGTACCTGTCAGATCAAAAGGGTCTTGAGCTGCAGCTATGAGCCAGACTCTCCAAGCACAGAAGGTTCTGCTTTTGACTCCTTACTTCCTCTGAGCCAGTCACTACTGTGGCTGGACCTGTTCTTCACTCCAGTTACCTCTTAGTAGCACGTGTATTTACCCTGTGCTTATATATTTGTACTTGTATTAATCTTATTAAATCCTCACTACAAGGCCAGTGAAGGAAATAAAGCAGATGGGAATTTTACAGATGACCAAAAGTGAAGCTTCTTGCCCATAGTCACACAGCTAGTTAGTGGTAATACCAAAAAATGAGGAAGCTTCATTTAATTCTTGACCTTTTTATTTGTAGTTCATAGCCTTTCCTTTTCTGTCCTTTCCTTCTTTCATATGTTCTCTTATATAGCAAGTCAGGTTTTAGCAGTAGTTGATTTTAAAATGATGTAGTGCTTTGAAAGGAAACTTACCCTAACATACGAGGTTCTGTTTGCTTCGACATGAAAATGGATATTAATTCTTGGGTCTCCCATTTAGGTTTTTAATTCTCTTCATATTCTAGTAGAGGGGTGTGCTAATAAATTAAATTCGGTCTCTTTTGACAGCTTTCTGAAAAGGATATGAGCATGCTTGAGGAGAGGATTAAGCGGTCAGCAAAGAGGCCTTCTGCTGCACCAGTAAAACAGGTGGAAGAGAGACCTCAGCGCACACAGAGCGCAAGCTCCAATACCAACATGCTACGCAAGGGACCAGCTGAGGACATGTCCTCCAGACTCAAGTATGTGGATGGAGATAGTTGTCTTAGAGCATCTCTGTGGACTTTGCCTTGTGTGCTTAGAGCTTATCCTGTAACATAATCTTGAGTTCTTGTAGCCATTATCATGCATGACACAGTGTCTGGGTAAATGTCTTGTAACCAAATGTTAAATCCTTCAGTCTTCATTGTCTTTGTCTAAAAACCACTTCTAAATAGTCTTGTGCCTTCTTTCACTGCTTTTCCGTGGACAGAATTATGTATCGCACTTATAGGATGTAAGTACTGCCTGCTAATTTCTCATTAGCAGGGCTCTTATATCTTTCTAACTTCTGACTTGGATTCATCCCCTCTGGAGGGCTATTGGTGTAGACTTTATAACCAGGTAGAGGGTGTCCAAGTATCCCATGAATCAAGCCTTCCCTGAAAGTCCACTGGCTAGCAGAAGTGTCAACTCAATGTCATGTGGCTAAAATATGGGCTCACCTTCTTCCTTGTGTTATGTTTGGTTGTGCACAGGTTCCTATTCATCAGATAAGGCTGAGTAAAGTGCATGCAACCCAGAATGGGCTTAGGGACTCAAAAAACTGCCTTCTAAGCAAGATAGCTCTATTTTGGATCATATCATGAGTATAATTTTAACCAATTTGAATTTGGAGACTGTGAATATCTATTGCTTGGATGTAATGCTGGCCTGACCTGAGAGTGAATATTCCTAAAAAGAGGTGATTGACTGTCCCTCAAGTATAAAATTTACTGAACACTGCATGGGATGATGCTTATAATTAGAAAAATGTAAACACTGGTTAAATTGGTAGAAAAGAGCCAGGCAGTCTAGATATTTCTTAAATTTTTGCCCAGAAGTAGTGAGCTTTGAGTCAATATAAATATTCTTTATTATTTACTGCCCCAACTGGAATAGCGTACAAGGTTTGTTGGCTTTAGTGAACTAGAGAGCATACTTACAACTTGGCAGTACTGTAAGTACAAGTCAATCTTCTCTCTTAGGATATTCATGAACCAGTGTTGTTGCCCATTGAAGGCACTTGCTTAGACTCAAGGACTTAAATCATTCAGGGGGGCTGAAACCAGAAGTTGAACATCTGTCTTGCAGCTTTGGGGCAGCTGGCAGTGCTACTCTTGCCCTTTGGTTAAAAAGTCTCTTTTAGTTCAGGAGCCTCCTTTTGCTTCCCTTAGCCAAGCCCGAAGCATGAGTGGGCATCCTGAGGCAGCCCAGATGGTTCGCCGAGAATTCCAGCTGGATCTAGATGAGATTGAGAATGACAATGGTACAGTCCGATGTGAAATGCCAGAACTTGTTCAGCACAAACTGGATGACATTTTTGAACCAGTCCTTATTCCTGAACCCAAGTAAGTTAACCCATTTCATTTAAGTATGAGCAGTTCATGATCATCAGAGTGTATATGTTGAAAAGAGCTCTCCGTGCAGTTAGAACTTTTTAGAACAGATTACTCTCTGACTAATAGCAGTTCTCTACTAAAACCTGGATCTAGTGGGGAATTGCATAATTCCAACTCATTGGGATACCTTATAATAAAGATTGAATCTTTTCCTTTGCTCCACTCTCTAGGATCCGGGCTGTTTCTCCACACTTTGATGATATGCACAGTAATACAGCATCCACAATCAATTTCATTATCTCCCAAGTAGCCAGTGGTGACATCAACACAAGCATCCAAGCTCTGACACAGGTAATGGGGGTATTACTCATGACAGTCATTCCACTGGTGGCTATAGAGGCTGTAATAGTGATGGTTGCACACTGGTTACAGTATTAAGGGAGGCAGGCAGTGTTCAGTACCTCCCTGATGAAAAAAGTGCACAGGGACCACTGCCAGGCATCACTTGCCTCACAGGATAGAGCTGTGATAGAGCCTTGCTTTTTACAGTTGCATTCTTTCACCAGAGGCTGAAAAACAGCAGTTGGTAGGAACCAGCTCTCATGGAACTTTCTTAGATTTTGGTGGGCAGAGACAAACAAATAAAATATCAGTAACTGCTGTGTAAATATAACTCAAATGGGGTGATGGGGGAGAGAGAACTAAGTACTAGTTACTTAGATTGGTGGTCGGGGTTCAAGCAGAGGTCAGCTAGTACAAAAACTCTAGGGTAGGAATGACCTTGGTGTGGTCCAGGAAACAGTACAGGCCCATATGCCTGGAACGTAGTGGTGAAGAGAGAGAATGGTACATGAGATTTGAGAGGTGGATAGAGACCAGATCATGTGGCGTTTTAAAAGCACTGAGGGAGGTTTTAGATTTTAAGTGTGATGGGAAGCCATTAGAGAATTTTGAGGAAAAAGAAGCTACATGTTTTTAAAAAACCTTTCTCTTCTTCCTCTGCTTCCCTTCCCTAACAGTCTAGTCATAAAGCCAGGAGGAGGGTAAAACAAGGTAGGCACCTACCTTGTAGCAAGGGGGTGGGAGAAGAGAGCCACAGTGGCCCAATGTTAGGGCAGTGGCCCAATGTTAGGGTCTTCAAGCCCAAACATTGTGAGGAGGCTGTCATTCAGGAGGGGTGACACACAGCCGGGAATCAGAGCCAAAGCAGAAAGAGGAAGATGTCCATGGGGGGAGCCAGTGTGGCATGAGGAGGACATCCATGTGTGTTGGAGGGGAGCAGGGAGGCATGCGGCTGGCTCAGAATAGGGAGTCAGAGCCAAAGCAGAAGATGTGGGCCTGGAGAACAGCTGGTGGCAGAGGTGGGAGATTGGTTACAAACAAAGGGATTGGTCAAATAAATAAATATAATAAGGAAAATGGGAGCCAAGTTTCTTACTGTCAGAGAAGGGTGATACAAATATGGAAGGACAAGAAAATAGAAACTCTGGTGATGAACCGGAATTAGATGTGTCAGTATGAACTCATGGTTTTCAATACACAGATGTAGAAATAAATATCAATGTAAATGTATGTGCGTATGTATATATGCGGTATATAAATGTATGTTACAGATGATATGCATATATTCCCTAGCTCTTTTCACTGAGAGGACCTGAGAACAGCAACACCCCAGCAGCAATGAGCACCCCCAGATCTTGTCTCCTAAATACCACTTTCCTCTAAAAGGAATAACAGCTCCTTAAGAAATGGCAGATTCCAGAGCTGAATCAGGGAAAGTACTGAATGATTCTGGAGTATCTTGTTGTGCTAGACAGCAAGGATAGGCTCAGAGAATTGTAGGGACATGTCAGAAGGACACACAGGCCAACTAGAACAGACTCCCTGTTGGAAGAGAGCACAGTTTGAACATCAAGATAAATAATAATAGTAATGAGTTATAACCCCATAAACAATACAATTTGTAAATTTATTGAATTTAATAAAATAGGAAACCACAAGTCCATGCACATATAAGCTAATTAAAAATTTGAAGAGAAATGGAATATTTAGTTTCATAGTACCTCTCCACAAAATACAAAGGACTAATATTTTAAAAGTACCCCCAAAATACAAAATATCAAGAATAATTTGACAGTAGAGAAGCCTAGCAGATAACCACCTTGAGTGATCGAAGTAAACATCATCAATCATATGACAAAATGAAATCATGTACCACCTGATAGGATCCAGTGGGAATTCTGCATTACTTCGCTGAGATTCCTGATGTCATCTATTCATGAGAAAACATCAGACAAGTGCAAATTGAGGGACATTTTCAGAATCTTAAGGTGAAGAAAGTCAAGGAAAGAATGAGGGAACCTGGTCTAGAGTGCATGATTCTAGACGGGCCTTTTCACTATAAAGAACTTAATTGGGAAAAAAAAAAAAAAAAGAACTTAATTGGGGCAACTGGAGAAAATGGGATAGAGCCTGAGGATTAGGTGGTAGTAACATCAGTATTCCTGACTTTGATCTTTATATCATGATTATGAAAGAGCATGTCTTGTTAAGAAGAAATATATGATGGGACTTCCCTGGTGGTCTAGCGGGTAAGACTCCACACTCCCAATGCAGGGGGCCCAGATTCGATACCTGATCTGGGAACTAGATCCTGCATGCATGCCACAGCTAAGTTCGCATGCTGCAACTAAGAAGCCCGCGTGCCGCAACTAAGAAGTGCATATGCTGCAACTAAAGATCCTGCGTGACGCAACTAAGACCCGGCGCAGCCAAAATAAATAAATGAATAAATATTTAAAAAAAGAAATACATGCTGAAGTATCAAGAGGGTCATGGAGCATCAAACTGACAACTTGCAAATGATTCAGGATTTTAAGAAGTTCTTTTACTATACTTCCAACGTTTCTGTAATGTTTGAACTTATTTTAATTGGGGAAAAAGTCACTTCTGGCCACTCCATTAGAGACCAGATTATAGGCAGGGCAAGAGTGGATTCCGGGAGGCCTGTTAGACTGTTAGGAAACTGTGGTCAAAATTCATATGAAAGATATGTGCACTAGGACGATCATTGTGGAGAGGAAGAAAAGTGAATGGTTTCAGGGTATCTTTCAAAGGTAGAGTCCACAGGACTTGGTGATAGATTGGATATGAAATGTAAGGGAGGAGAGGAATCAATAGTAACTCCTTGCTCTTTGGCTTGAGCAACTGTGTGGATGGTGGTGCTGTGTACGGAGATGGGAAAGGATGGAGGAAGAGCAGGCTTGAGAGATTGGAAATCAAGAGATACGTCTTTGCTATGTTAGGTCTGAGCAGAAGGGCAGAACCGGAATCCCAGCACAAGGTTTTTGACGTTGCTTGACAAATAGTCTCCTGCTAACACTTTTGCTGTTGGAAGAAAACAAATGGCGGGGAGTCTGGAAAACAGCAACTTGAATGCATGCATCCCTGTTGCCTTTCTCTGTCAACTTCAATCCAAACCCATTTGCCTTTTCTGAGCAGAGGAGCTGGCGGGTCTGGTGGGAAGTATCTGAAGTGTCTAAGCAAATCTCAAGCTCTGTCTGGTACAAGTACAAGACTTTTTCCCATATGGGCCTAAGGAAAACCTGAGGTTCAATAGTGCAGAGCCCAGAGAAGAGGATCAAAACACCAGAAATCCTGGAGAGAGATCTCTCTTCATCTGTGGAGATCGGTAGTTGCCCTAAAGGAAGGGCAGTGGTGGCTTATGTGAGTGTTAATAGGAGTACCTGGTGTTCTCCCTTGCCCCTAAGGAACTACAGGGAGCTGAACAAAAGGGCTGAATTCACTCTCTGAGGCTGGCAAGTCTCTGACTTTTGTACCTTTAGAGGCCAAACAGCAGAAATGCCTGCTCTTGGTACTTTGCCAAACGACTGACAGCTTGCCAGTTGGTATACCACAAACCTACAAGGGCAGAAATGCTCTATCTCCCATTTATTGCCATTGTTGAGGGTTTCCAAAAGGTAGACCCAAGACTGAATCTTGAATATGTAAAGAGTAATAACATGCCTTAAGGCACCCAGTAACTGGGAAGAAGAATAAAACAAAATAACCAGAACAGCAATGTCCTGGCAAAATGAAATTGCTAACGGAGACAAGATGACCACAATGGGGAAGGGCATGGGGTGCAGAAGGATTCTTCCAAGCAAAAAAAATATGATTTTAGAGTTTTAAAAAATTGAGTAGATGGACTGAAGGAGATGAGATAATGATCACTACAGAAACGGAATTAGTGACCTGAATGACAAGAGTAACAAGATCATTCAGTGCGCAAAGGACCGTCTTTTAAACAAATGATGGTGGGAAAAATGTTTATCCACATGCAAAAGAATGAAGATGGACTCTTTTTTTTTTTTTTTGCGATACGCGGGCCTCTCACTGCTGTGGCCTTTCCCGTTGCGGAGCACAGGCTCTGGATGTGCACGCTCAGCAGCCATGGCTCACGGGCCCAGCCACTCTGCGGCATGTGGGATCTTCCTGGACCGGGGCACGAACCCATGTCCCCTGCATCGGCAGGCAGATTCTCAACCACTGCGCCACCAGGGAAGCCCGAAGATGGACTTTTATACCATATGCAAAAATTAACTCAAAATGGATCAAAGACATAAATATAAGAGCTAAAACTATAAAACTCTTAGACGAAGACATAGGGGAAGACCTTCATATAGTGATTTTGGCAGTGATTTCTTGGATTTGACACCAGGCAACTAAAGAAAAAATAATTAAATTGAATTTCATCACAGTTAAAACATTGGATGCATCAAAGGACACTATCACAAGAATGAAAAGGCAACCTATAGAATGAGAGAAAATATTTGCCAATCATATATCTGATAAAGGATTAATATCCAGAATATATAAGAACTCCTATAACTCAATGACAAAAAAACAAAACCCGGTTCAGAAATTGACAAAGGACATGAATAGACATTTCTCTAAAGAAGATACACAAATATCCAATAAGCAAGTAAAAAGATGCTCACCATCATTAGTCATTAGGGAAATATAGATCAAAACCACAATGAGATACCACTTCACACCCATTAGGATTTTTTTTTTTTTTTTAATGGGAAATAGCAAGTGTTTGCCAGGATGTGGAGAAACTGTAATCTGTGTGTATTGCCAGTGGGAACATAAAGTAGTATAACCATTGTGGAAAATAGTTTAGCGGTTTCTCAAAAAGTTAAACATAGAATTACAATAAGGTCCCCAGATCCCCTCCTAGAAAGCAGGGATTTAAGCAAATACTTGTGCACCAGTGTTCACAGCAGCATTATTCACAATAGCCAAAAGGTGGAAACAATCCAAATGTCCATCAACATATGAACAGATAAACAAAATGTGATGTGTATATATATTTATATATACATATATATACACAATGGAATATTATTCAGTCATAAAGAAGAATGAAATTCTGACACATGCTACAACATGGATGAACCTTGAAAGCATTATGCTAAATAAAATTAATCAGGCACAAAGGGACAAACATTATATGATTCCACTTATTTGAGGTACCTAGAATAGTCAAATACAGAAACTAGAATAGAGTTTGCCAAGGGCAGAAGGGTTGATAGAGAGTTATTATTTAATGGGTACAGATTCTGTTTGGGATAATGACAAAGTTCTGGAAATAGGGATGATGGTTATACAACATTGTGAATATACTTAATGTCATTGGATTGTATACTTAAAAGTGGTTAAAATGGTAAATTTTAGTTATATATATTTTACCATAGTAAAAAAAATAAAACCCTGAGCAACAAAAAATTAAAGTACCTAGGAGTGATCAAGCAGTGTATAATATGTAAGACCTTGACAGAGAAAGTTTTTAAGTTTTGTTGAATGACATTATTTTGTTGTGTTTCCAAATAAATAGAAATATACTGTGTTCTCAAGATTGAGGATTATAAAAATGCCAGCTTCTCCTCAAATAATATCTGTAAATTCAATGCCATTCCAATCAAAATCTTAAGTTTTTTTTCTGCAGTTGAGAAGCTGATTCTAAAATTTATATGGGAAATCAAAGGGCCTCAGAATAGCAAAGACAGTTTTATTTTAAGACAATTTTTTAAAATAAAAACTCAGTGGAGAGAATTTACATCACTGGGTATCAACAGTGATTATAGAGCCACTGTAATTAATTAAGTGTAGTACTGGCCCAGGGAAAAGCAGACAGACCATTGGGATGGAACAAAGAGCCCAGAAATAGACTCACATCTAAAGGAAACTTAGAGCAGAGGAGTCATTAAAAATCTGTTAACAAATGCAAAAAGTAAAAGATATACTGACCAAATTCTTTGCTGATAACCCAACAAAATTTTTAGTAAATGATATTAATATCACAAAAATATTGGCTACTTGGAAAGTATGAAACACCCTCCTAACTCTTTCATCAAAAAAAAAAAAAAAACTCTTAGCAGTGAAGGAAAGCATTTCACTCTACAACTATACTCTGAAGCTCCTGAACTCAGAAAAATACATTGCATGAAATGCATTTATTATTCAAGAAGGGATAAAGGAACTTATACTTAGAAATTCAAAAAGTAAAAAATAAAAGAAATTTGAGAGTAGGTAATAATAAAGCTAAAATTCATGAAATAGATTTTAAAGATAATAAATCTAAAAGCAGGTTCTTGTTTAAAAAAATTAAAATTCTAGCCTGATTAGAGAGCAAAAATGTAAGTGTCAGGGATGAAGAAGGAACCAACCATAGATGTGGAAGAGAGTTTTTTTTTTTTAGATAAGATAACACACATGTAACCCTGTAGAAACTTGAAACAACTGATCCCCCTCCCAAATTTTTTGAAATAACCAAGGAATTTGGGGAGAGCATTAAAAAATAAGGAAGGGGGCTTCCCTGGTGGTGCAGTGGTTGAGAGTCCGCCTGCCGATGCAGGGGACATGGGTTTGTGCCCCGGTCCGGGAAGATCCCACATGCTGCGGAGTGGCTGGGCCCGTGAGCCATGGCCGCTGAGCGTGCGCGTCCAGAGCCTGTGCTCCGCAACGGGAGAGGCCACAACAGTGAGAGACCCGTGTACCGCAAAAAAAAAAAAAAAAGGGAAGGAAACCCAGAACCTAAAAAGAAAAGACAAATTTGATCATTTTAAGATTTTAATCTGGAGAAATTTACGGTATACTGTCAATAAATGAGTGTTATATTGTGGAATATATTTGCATATGACTGATAAAGGATTAATAGCAACAGTAAACAGAACTCTTATTAACTCTTGAGAAAAAGAGAACCTAATAGAAAAAAAAACTAACTCAAGGATATGAATAGGCAAATCACAGAAGATATCCAGCTGGCCAGTAAACACATGAAAAGATGTTCAGCACCTCCCTGGCCACAGAAACGCAAATTAAAGTAACAATAGATGATCACTTACTTTGTTTGTTTATTATTATTTTTTTGGCTGCACTGTGCAGCATGCAGGATCTTAGTTCCCCAAACAGGGGTCAAACCCTCACCCCCTGCATTGGGAGCATGGAGTCTTAACCACTGGACCACCAGGGAATTCCCAAGATAATCACTTTTAAACCATCAGAGTGACAGAAAGTAAAATGAGTGGTAAAACATACAGCTGATAGAGACGCTGAAAAAACAGTACTCTCATACATTAAACATAGAAATGTGAATTACATGTTAGTGCCTTTTTAAAGAAAGCAATATAGTAATATCTATTATACAGTAATTTAAAATGTTTCATCCTTCAGCCTAAAAAGTTAAACTCTTGGTGCATTTTTTTTTTTTAATTTGACGGTGCCAGGTCTTAGCAGCACGCAGGGATCTTTGTTGCCGTGTGCAGAATCTTTGTTGCAGCTCATGGGATCTTTAGTTGCAGCATGCGGGCTCTTTTAGTTGCTGCATGTGGGAATCTAGTTCCCTGACCAGGGGCCAAACCCTGACCCCCTGCATTGGGAGCGTGGAGTCTTAACCACTGGACCCATGGTGAGTCCCATTGGCACACTTTTTTTTTTAGAAATTAAAACACAAGTACCTTGGGATATATATATACAAAGATGTTTGTTGTAACATTATTTATAGTGGACAAAATATCCAAACTGGAAACATGTTGAAACAGTCAGGGAATGATTAAGTTCTGGTATGTGCACATGTGGACTATTACGCAGCCTTTAAAAATAGAACCGTCTCTGTTGACTTTAGAGATTTACATAATTTTCTGTTAGGAAGGCTAGATGCAGAGAAGTGTATGTACTATAAATATTCTTATGGAATAAACAGTGCCCTAAACCTTGACCCTATCTATGTGTGCATGTGTGGTTATAAATGATTCTGTGAACATGAAAGAATATATATCAGGTTGTTGATGTTAATTACCTTGGAAAAAGAGTAAGCCCCCCCTCCAAAAATAGATATATTTTTTATTTTGCCCATGTTGAAACAGAATTGTTAAACAGTTCCAGTTATATAAAATTGTATGTGCTTATGGGTATACATGCATAAAGAAATGAAAGTAGGACCACTGGCTTCCTCAACACCAGAGGGCACTATTCACATTGCAGTCTGTATAAATGGTGACCCCTGGAGTTGTGCAGTATAGCAGCCCTGCATGAAAGGGCACGATTGTCTCAGGGTGTAATTTATGTAATCATAAAAATAAAGATCTTTTTACTGTAGTGAATAGGAAATACGTGTTTTTCCCATAGTAACATTTTACCATTAGTGACAACCAGTCTACTGAACCAAAAAGAACCTGGATCCGGTTGTGGGAAACCTGAGTTTTGAGTTTGAACTAAGTAGCCTGATCTTACTGAGCCTCACTTTTCTCATATGGTAAATGAAGATCTTACTCTCAGCCCTGTCTACCTCTTAGAGCTGTTGGAATGATCAAATGAGATAACGGCTATAAAAACACTCTCTTTAATAAATTAGCATTTAAACATAAGGATTATTATTCCTTAAACTAGATGGTGAGCCTCTTAGAATAGGAGCTGCAGTTAATTCACCTAATAGTCTTGCTCTGTAAATACTTGTTGAATGATTGAGTCCCTAAGGACTAGTTATTTATATGTAAGGTGACTGGGTTTTTTCAAGCTAAAAAAAGCGCTAGAAGTGCTTTGCTAATAAATATTACAGAGACTTACAGTGTATTCCTGCTACTTAGAAGTATGAAGCTTGGAAAATACATCTTGGATTTTCGTTATCAGATCGATGAGGTCCTGAGACAGGAAGACAAAGCAGAAGCTA
This sequence comes from Phocoena phocoena, assembly GCF_963924675.1. Classification (NCBI taxonomy): domain Eukaryota; kingdom Metazoa; phylum Chordata; class Mammalia; order Artiodactyla; family Phocoenidae; genus Phocoena; species Phocoena phocoena. The sequence goes on along the minus strand of NC_089226.1, from coordinate 96,644,451 downwards.
TGTCTGGCCATATTGATCAGTTTCTGATAGCCACGTTCATGCAGCTGAGACTCATCTACAACACACACATGGCAGATGAGAAACTGGAGAAGGATGAAATCATCAAGTTGTATAGCTGTATCATCGGCAACATGATTTCGGTAAGGACACCTCCGCAGATCATGAGCTTCCCTTCAGTCTCTCATCCCACCCAGGTTCTCAGGCCTGAGTTGGTTCAGATGTTCCAGTGAAACGTGTCATGTGTGGAATTTTACATGTAAGCCATTGGCTACTTCCACTGGATGTTGGGCAACACTCCAGCTTACCTTATTGTTAGGATACTTACAGACTACCTGAAATTCTGCCAGTTTCTTCATCAGTCATGGTTGGGCCTTAGCTGGCTTTTCACACATGACTGCTCACATTAAAAATACTTTGATAACAGGAAGGAAGCACACCAATTAATTTTGGCTATTCTTGGCGGTTTGGGAGAGTGTAGTGATTTTTATTTTTTCCTAATACTCTGAATTTTTATAAATACAATACAATTATTTATTAGAATATGCCACCCATGTTTATCTTCCTTGATCTGTATATTGAGCTTCATGCCTCTCTAACACAATTATGATTGGATAGCTGTTTCAGATAGAAAGCCTCGCCCGAGAGGCCTCCACTGGAGTTCTGAAAGACCTGATGCATGGCCTCATCACCTTAATGCTGGATTCTCGAATTGAAGATCTGGAGGAAGGGCAACAGGTGATCCGCTCTGTGAACCTCTTGGTGGTGAAAGTTCTGGAGAAGTCAGACCAGACCAACATCCTGAGGTATATCTGTACTCTGAGCATTAGAGCCTGGAACACCCTCTCTTTTGTCTACCCATAGAAACCAGGAGGCACTTAGATCAGTTGTAAGCTTAGGTTTGCCTGATAAGTTGATTTATTACTCTTCTCTTCCTCAAGAGAAGGTATTCCTATCTGAGACAGCAGTTAAAGCTAGTTAAGAACTCAGTAAACCAGCCAGTATTATGAGTATTCTAGAGTAGGACTGTGGAGCTTGTCAGTTACCTTCTCTTCTGTGTACATTTCATGTACATTTCTTTCTTTCTTAGCTACCAGTGACAATGAAAAATAGTGACAAGCTTTACCATTTACCAAGTGGTAACTTACAAAGCTTAAATGATGTTTATTTTCTTAATGACTGTCAAGTAATCAAAGACAATTCCTGATCCATGAGCTCTCAATTTCTCAGATAGATAAAGAATTCTTACATGTGGCTTTCTTTTTTTTCTTTTTTTTATTTTTTATACAGCAAGTTCTTACTAGTTATCTGTTTTATACATATTAGTGTATATATGTCAATCCCAATCTCCCAATTCATACCACCACCACCACCCTCCGACCACTTTCCCCCCTTGGTGTCCTTATGTTTGTTCTCTACATCTGTGTCTCAATTTCTGCCCTGCAAACCAGTTCATCTGTACCATTTTTCTAGATTGCACATATATGTGTTAATATACGATAATTGTTTTTCTCTTTCTGACTTACTTCACTCTGTATGACAGTCTCTGGGTCCATCCACGTCTCTTACAAATGACCCAATTTCGTTCCTTTTTAATGGCTGAGTGATATTCCATTGTATATATGTACCACATCTTCTTTATCCATTTGTCTGTCGATGGGCATTTAGGTTGCTTCCATGATCTGGCTATTGTAATTTACACTTGGCTTTCAATTACTGATTTTAATTGGAAAGCAGGTTTGAAACTTATTAATGCTGTTGTTGGGTTTGTTTTCTAGCGCCCTACTTGTTTTGCTCCAAGACAGCCTGCTAGCAACAGCCAGTTCTCCCAAATTCTCAGAGCTTGTTATGAAGGTGAAGTTGAAATAATTTGATCTCTTTCTTTCAAAGTGTGGGGAAAGAGGAGTTGGAACTAACTCAAATCAGTCAAGGCACACCTATAAAATATATTTGCTCTCCATTTTTCCCTTCCTCCAATTTATACCCCTAGCTCAGGCCTAAAAAATTCCTGGCCTCAAACAGTGAAAAGGAAGAGCTATTTTGTAAATATCTCACCAGTTCTCCTAGAATCAAAAGGCAAGAAGTTTGATGAGACAAATTTCATTTCTTTTGGGGGAAAAGATATGTATAGATTTATAATATTTTGGTCTATTTTTGGAAGACTGCAAGTGAACATATCTGTAACATTATAATAGTTATTATACTGTAATAGTGTAAAGTATTTTGTCTCCTTGGGTTAGATTTGATTAGGTAATATGAACTACTCTACTCTCAGGTACCAAACAAACCCAAGACAGAATTTCCACATTTTCTCATCGTTTAGGGCCCCATCTCTAGGGAGTGGGAAGGAGGAATGGAGATGGTCAGGTAGATGGCTTGTCACACGTTAGCCAGTGACATGGTTGAAGTATATAAAACGGTTCGTGTTTAGCAGCTGAACTTGAAAGATGAGGTGCCACATTCATATCCCTGACCATCTTTTAGAAGTGATCCCAGAGCTTAGGGGAAATGAATGGTGACAGAGATTATCCTCATTCTTCAGTGACTCCTTCTAACTTTTTAAAATAGTGTCTCTGGAGAATGGTTCGACTACTGCCTGATACCATCAACAGCATTAATCTGGACAGAATTCTTCTGGATATACACATTTTCATGAAGGTCTTCCCCAAAGAGAAACTAAAGCAATGCAAAAGTGAATTTCCCATAAGGACCTTAAAAACGCTGCTGCACACTTTATGCAAATTAAAAGGGCCCAAGGTGAGTGAGAACAGCAACCATTCCCAAGGAAACTTGAGAGAACGTCACAGATACGGCATCGCTGCCACTGAATGTGCACGTTTCTTCCTCAGATCCTAGACCACCTAACGATGATTGACAACAAGAATGAGTCAGAGTTGGAGGCCCACCTCTGCCGGATGATGAAGCACAGTATGGACCAGACCGGGAGCAAGTCTGATAAGGAAACAGAAAAGGGAGCATCTCGAATCGTGAGTGTCCTGTCTTGAAAGACTGAGGAATGTGATCTTGTCAAAGGGATAAGCCACCGGAGCCTTTCTTTCTCAGGGCCTAAGATGAAGGCTCAGGGATTGGTCCAATCACCTTGACGTTTTCAAATATAAACTATAAGCTTGGGCTTTTTGTTCCTAAGAAAGGTTTCTGTGTCTGTGTCTAAGGTACTGGTCCCTAGATAAATCCACTCTGAGCTCTAATTAGCAGGGACTTTCCTTATCAAGTTTAATTGAAAACCTGAGATTGTTAATGTTTCTGCTGCAGCCCCTGCAGCACTGGTGCTTCTGTTATTTGTAGGAACATACCTGGAAGGTCTGGATTTTGAGATATTTTCAGTTTTTATCCAACCACTGGTTCCTAATTAATAACTCAGGTCTAACCAATCATTCCTTCTTGTGTCTTTAGGATGAAAAATCATCAAAGGCCAAAGTGAATGATTTCTTAGCTGAGATTTTTAAGAAGATTGGCTCTAAAGAGAACACTAAAGAGGTGAGAGGGAAAGGGTTGAGAGGGAAAGGGATCTGCTTTATGGAAAAGAGTCACTAACAGCCATCCCCACCTCTTCCTTTTCCTTGTTAACCAGGGCCTAGCAGAGTTGTATGAATATAAGAAGAAATACTCAGATGCTGACATTGAACCATTTCTGAAAAATTCCTCACAGTTCTTTCAGAGCTATGTTGAGAGAGGCCTTCGGGTGATTGAGATGGAGAGGGAGGGCAAAGGCCGTATTCCCATTTCAACAGGTATGGTTTCCTCTGGTAGCTCCAGGAATAAGCTCAAAATAGCTCCTAGCATCAGCCCCTGGAGGTTTTTGATGGGTTTACATTTATGTCCGTGCACCTCAGTACTTAGTGGTCACCAGTGATGCAGAGATTAGTCAACTCTCAGTCACTTGCCTCGACCCATCGTCAGTGTCTGGCAATGGCAATGTTCTCTACGCGTCAAACAGTTCCTCCCCTGGGCTCCCAGTCCTCTGTGCTCTCTTGCTTTCCTCCTTCCTAGCTGCTATTCCCCCTTGGCCTCTCTGATAGATTCTTCCTCTCCCTGAACTCTTAATGTTGACGTCCCCCTGGATTCCGTCCATGATTATCTCTTCTTTCTTACTCTCATCCCCTTAACTAATCCATCTACTCTCATCACTTTAAATACCATTTCTATGCCAGCAAAGCCCAATTTTGTCCGATGTCCAGCTCAGACCTCCTTCCTGATCTCTGCTGATAGATCGTGCATGACACCTCGCTGGGTTTCTGGTATAGTAGACATCATAAACTCAGTGTGTCAAAGACGGAGCTCCTGATAACCCCCCAAAACCTGCTCCATTTGCATTCTCCTCCATCTCACTGGATGGCAACTTTGTCCTTCTAGTTTGCTCAGACCCCCAACTTTTGAGTATTCTCTTTTCCTCTATCAGGAAATTCTTTTGGCTTTACTTACAAAACACACAGAATCCACCCACACCTCTCATCTCCTTCACTGCCACTGCCCTGGTCTGAACAGCATCTTCTCTTACGTGGATTGCAGCGCTCTCCTGCACCGTCTCCCCACTGCCACTCTCGCCTCCCTGTAGTCACTTCCACATGTAGCATCGAAACAGCGTGCCTCAAACATTTCCAAAGGCTCTCCCTTTCACTCAGCGGAGCAAAAAGCCTTACAAGAAAGGCCTGTGAGGTCTGACATGATGTGGTCCCCTGATACCTCTAGAACTGCCTCTCTCCTCCTCTCTCTGACTTCTGTTCCACTTCAGCCTCACCAGCCCCCTTGCTGTTCCTGGAACGCACCAGGCGTACACCTTCTTAGGGCCTTTGCACTGGCGTTTCTTGTGTGTAGACTGCTGTTCTCCAGGACAGTCTTTGTTTCCTCCACATCTTTGTCACTGCCTTCCTTTTCAATGAAGTGAGGCTTCATTTAAAATTTGCAACCTACCCCTCACCCCCCATAGTACATAACCTCCTCTAACACACCATGTAACATAATGTTTAGTAGATTAATTGTGTGATGTCCGTCTCTGCTAGAATTAAAAATCCACAAGGGTGGGAATTCCATGGCGGTCCAGTGGTTAGGACTCTGTGCTCTCACTGCTGAGGGCCTGGGTTCAATCTCTGGTTGGGGAACTAAGATCCTACAAGCTGTGTGGCAAATCAGTCAGTCAATCCACAAGGGTAAAGATTTTTGTCCGTTTTGTTGCCTGGCACGTGGTGGGCATTCAGTAGGTATTTTGTTTAATATATGAGTGAATGCTTATCCTAATGTTAAGCTGAACTATTACTGTCCCCCCAGTGAAAACGCCTATACTGGAGAGTTACTGCCCAAGGGCCTAGGGGCAAAAGGAAGATCTAGGAGGTACCAGTTATAAAAAATAGCTGTCAAGAGCCTTAAACCAAAAAAAAGGCCCAACTGCTGAAGTTCCCTCATCATGCAGAGGACAGCCCTCACATTGGTCCTGCATTTAGTTCTTTCTGAGTTTGGTGAAGCTCACCTACTCTTACATTCTAAAATTTGTTTGCCTGTGAAACTGTTCCTTTGTGGTTTTCAGATTCCAGTCATGTTCTCTCTCACCATGTGTCTTTCTAAGCTGCAGGGTCAATTGTATTCTCTTACATTGTTTCTTTTTGTTGTTCTTGTTTTTTCTTTGTTTTTTAATATTTTTCTAACATTTATTTATTTATTTATTTGGCTGTGCCGGGTCTTAATTGCGGCACGCAGGATCTTCGATGCCATGTGCAGGATCTTCGTTGCAGCATGTGAGATCTTTAGTTTCGGCATGCATGTGGGATCTAGTTCCCTGACCAGGGATCAAACCCAGGCCCCCTGCATTTGGAGCGTGGAGTCTTAGCCACTGGACCACCAGGGAAGTCCCTTTGTTGTTTGTTTGTTTTTCCAATAGTTGTTGTTTTCAACACCTTAAATTACCCCTCTCCGAGACCTGGAGTCTTTTTTTTTTTTTTGGAGTCTCTTTCTTGAAGCACAGCGAGCAGTGTCCAGTAGCCACATATGGACATCCCATTGTTGAGCTGATCAGGGTAGAGCCTGTTTCTCATTTCCAGAGTCCTTTCTTGTGATGTTCAACATTTGCAACACAAGCGTGTAACCCCACTGGTAACTGAATGCCTTAAAGTGTTCAGTCTTCTCTTATTGCTGCCTTTTGCATTAGTCTTCATTTTTCACCCTCTCAGAGTGTTCTCATCTCTACATTAAAAGATTCCTTTTTCCCTAGAGTAACCTCTTTTACTTTTCAGTTTACCGTTCTTCTTCCCAGTACTTTATCTTTTGACTAATATAATGCCTTTTCATTGATATCAAACTGGATATTTTAAATGCCTGCATTTTGTGACTGTTCCCTCTCAGAAATTTAGAACTGTGATGGATTTTGGTTCGGTTTGGTTTGGTTTGGTTTTGGTTTCCCCTCTGCTGCCAGAATATTGATCTTGGATGCTCCAGTTCCTACCCCTCCTTTGTTGGACACCACAGTTTACCCCTCCTCCTTATGAACAGACAGTAGCCTTGAGCTCCTTGCTGTCCTCCCCAGTTTGAATAAGAGCTTTGCCCTGTGTATCACCTGGTCCAAACCTAGTCTAATTCTTGCAAACATTTAAAGTCCTTAGGGGGACTTCCCTGGTGGCACAGTGGTTCAGAATCCGCCTGCCAGCGCAGGGGGCACGGGTTCGAGCCCTGGTCTGGGAAGATCCCACATGCCGCGGAACAACTAAGCCCATGTGCCACAACTACTGAGCCTGTGCTCTACAGCCCGCGAGCCACAACTACTGAATCCTGTGCACCGCAGCTACTGAGCCCGCATGCTGCAACTACTGAAGCCTGCATGCCTAGAGCCTGTGCTCTGCAACAAGAGAAGCCACTGCAATGAGAAGCACGGGCACTGCAACAAAGAGCAGCCCCCGCTCGCCATAACTAGAGAAAGCCCGCGCGCAGCAACGAAAACCCAACACAGCCCAAAAAAATAAAGATGAAATAGCAATAATTCTTCAAAAAAAAGTAAAATAAAATAAAGTTCTTAGGTTCTTCACTTGGGCACTTACCATATACTCAGGAGTAGCTTAGGCTCTTTGGATTGCCCAGGTCAGCCGTGGGATTATAAGAATACAACCCCTGCATAACTCAGGATGTAGACGGATGGTCCAACTTAACATTCAGTGCCCTTCTCTATCAGTTCTGGAAGTTCTCATTAAGCGTATCTTGTATATTTAAGAGCACCCTTTATCACGAACTCCAGGTAGATTCTTGTGGATTTTTTTAGTCTTCAAGTACAGTGGTGATATTCAAGGGCCAAATTGTTCCCTTTGGTGGGAGGTTAACGAGGGCAGTCGGGGTGGGGGTGTGTATATCTGAATATTCCTTCTATATTTCCTACTTAGGCATCTCCCCCCAGATGGAAGTCACATGTGTGCCCACTCCCACAAGCACAGTGTCCTCCATAGGTAACACAAATGGAGAAGAGGTGGGACCATCTGTCTACCTGGAAAGGCTAAAAATCCTGCGACAGCGATGTGGTCTGGACAATACAAAGGTACTGCTCCTCTCCTTCTGTGTGGGGCAGGGAGGGCGATGACCAACAGGTCGGGGACAGGCTGGCCAGAGGAGCAGCGTTCCCAGCCTCAGTGTATGTTGCTCCAGAGCCACATCCTGACCTGATTGGACAATGTTTCTTCTTCTCTCAACAGCAAGATGACCGACCTCCGTTGACCTCTTTGCTTTCCAAACCAGCAGTTCCTACTGTTGCCTCTTCCACAGACATGCTGCACAGCAAACTCTCGCAGCTCCGGGAGTCACGGGAGCAGCACCAGCATTCAGAGCTGGATTCCAACCAGACTCACTCTTCAGGAACCATGACTACATCCTCCTCCTCCACAGCTAACATTGATGACTTGAAAAAAAGACTGGAGAGAATAAAGAGCAGTCGCAAATGAAGCCGCCCCACTCCCCTGGCACCCTGCAGCTTTAGTTTACTAAACTAGGAGTCCTCATAGTTAAAGTGGCCTTGGCAGGCCTAGTGTACACAAACTGGTTGTATGTATCATACCGTGGACCTGGGGGAGGAGTCGTTGTGGCACAAGTCTTTGCACATCCTCCGCTTCTCTCCGCCAGCATCCTGCCTCTCTAGAAGACTGTCTGTGTCTTAGTTTAGTGTACAGACCTGTAAACAGCTGCCCTTCTCTCAGCTCAGACTAGTTTCCATATCCTTTTTCTTTTATTTTTAATTGCTCATTTGTAAAATTGTCCTAATCTTTCCTAGCTTTTAACTATTAGAAACGCTTTACTAGTTTTCCTTTGAGTTTGTGAGCTCTTCTCCTTGTAGCCCTGAAGGGTCACTGTATTCTATATGAATGCATGGCATGATACAACTAATTTAAGAGTCTTTTATAAATAAAGTTTGCATTAACTATAACTGTGTCCCAAGATGCTCCGTATCTGGGAGTGTTGGGCAGCTCTCCATCACCTGTTCTTGGGACCAGCTGGGTATTCAGCCAGTTAGAGAAAGGTTCATAATTGCTGCTTAAGGAGCGCTACCTTTTCTTGGCTCACAGACTTGGTCCTTTCACTCCTTTGGAATAAGAGGCACTCACCTCTCCTGCTTTCTGCATGCAACTCCTAGGGGAGCAGAGAAATCTCATTCTTCCCTGTTTTGAGATTTTGGTCACGACTTCCATCCCATCATCAATCACCATGGTTCCAAGGAGCTCTTAGGCTCCTACTACTTTTACTGCCCAAGTACATATTGACATTGTGCCCAGGGATTAGCTGGGCTACAGTGGCTGTCACACCACAACTAGATTTGGGGTCGTCTGACTAAAGGAGTACAGAGAGCATAGGGGCTTCCTGCCTGGTTAGCAGAGTCTCTGAATCTAGACTAACAGTTCCTTCACACTCAGTAAAGACTAGAAATAAACAGGATTCACATCTGCAATAACATTCCACAAGACCTCCTTCCACAGTCAGAAAACATTGTCCAAAGGAACTTTTCTACACCACTTCTTTTTACTGAACTGGTGTTAGAAATGAAAGGTTGATGAAAAATTAGTCCTGTATTGATTCTAGTTATAATTTTGAGATGGCTCCTGTGCTGCCTGAGATAAGAAATTAAACCTGCCTCTCTCCCTTTTAATGCACACAGGAAGTAGGCCTCCACCGAAGGGAACACAGAGGAGTTCGTTGCTGTAGAGAAGGAACACATTTAGAAAGAATGGCTGTGCTTGGGTCTGGAATTAGCACAGCTAATTTGAAAAACCAAAGTCCAGCAGTCTTGTGAGAATGTGCGCCCTTGTTTAAAAACCAGATTTTGGGGTATTACAACTAACTTTTAATCCCTTCCCCCTGCTCTGGTTAAAGCTCAGGGCTGTCAAGATCCTGCAAGCTCACTGAGTTCCCAGTTTTACCCTGGTTTCTGGTCAACTAGAACCGAAGAATGAGGACAAGGAACTCAGTCCTAATTTTCTCTTCCCTGATGTACTAAAAAATGGGAATGGAAAAAAAGGGGAGGGAAGGGGGGTGAAGGTTACCTACCTTAAGTCCCTTCCTGCTTTAAGCCATGATATCTAAAGATCTTAGATCCTAGGCCGAGAAGGTGACCACAAGGCACCCGTGCTCCACCCCCTCCAAGCCCAGGGGTGAGACTTCTCAACAGCCCTCCAGACGGTCACCAAGTGATCAGCACCTCACACCAGTGGCAACTCGCTGTCACACATTATCGTAGGCTGTAGTGCCTGCTTCCCCGAGTCATAAATGCACCCAACAGGAAGAGCAATACACCAATGTCAGCCAGTAACTCTGGAGCTACGTGGAAGGGCAACGATGTGTCAGAGCCGTGCTCCATCCCAGACAGTAACCTCTGCCATCAGTAACCCTGAAGAATGTGCTGTGAAAAGGCATCTTGAAAGTTCTGTGACTCCTAAGATTTTGCCCAAACCCTGTAAGAATCCACTTCTACATTTTCTTGTTCCCATTTCTCAGAAAAACAAATTACTCAATTCTGATAACTGCTGTGAGAGTAGAAACTCCAGGAAGCAGCAACTCCAACACTATGCTATTTCAGAGACCAGAGAGGGAAGTGGGAAGTGGCAGAGGAACTTCACCACGCCAGGCAGTAGTGAGAATAAAAGCAGCCGCGACTTAACAGAGAGCTGACCAGGTACCAGGCATTTTGCTAAGTACACATGCAAATGACCTTATTTAATCCTCAAAACCTTATTAGGTAAGTAATGTCATTGTATACATCTTACACGTAAGGGAACTGAGGCTCAGGGAGGTCAAGTGACATAACCATGGTTATCCCCCCCTTCTTTTGGTCATGCTGCGTGGCTTGTGGAATCCTAGTTCCCTGATGAGGGATGGAACCTGGGCCCTGGCATTAGAAGTACGGAGTCCTAACCACTGGACCACCAGGGAGTTCCCGTGATTATCCCTTTTAAGGCTGGAGCCAGAATATGAACCCAGGCAGTCTGGTGCTAGGGCCCCTACTCAGAACTGCTATCCCACAACCCTTGCGAGTGAAGACACTTAAAATACTGAGCCTTTGGGCGGCACAGATCTGATTTTTTTTTTTTTTTTTTTTTTTTGCGGTACACGGGTCTCTCACTGTTGTGGCCTCTCCCGTTGCGGAGCACAGGCTCTGGAAGCGCAGGCTCAGCGGCCATGGCTCACGGGCCCAGCTGCTCCGCGGCATGTGGGATCTTCCCGCACCGGGGCAGGAACCTGTGTCCCCTGCATCGGCAGGCGGACTCTCAACCACTGCGCCACCAGGGAAGCCCTGATATTTTAATAACATAAGAAAGATGTAACTACTCCCCACCTCACTAGCCTACCCTCCTCCAGCCTCTTCTCTGGTCCCAGAACAGCTTTTCACAGCCTAAAGTGGCTAAAAGCACAGGCTTCAGTTTCTCCTATATTTCAAGTCAGACTTTGACCCTTCTTAGCCATGTGACCTTGGACAAGGAACTTCTCCAAGTCTCAGTTTACTACCTTTTGTGAGGATTAAATGAAATAATCTATTAAAGCCCCAAGTCTGGAACATTTTAAATGCTCATAAATTCAGGCTGCCATCTCCCCTCTCACTGGACCCTGTTCTAGGGGTGGTGGATTCTTTAAGTCCTGCTTGTCCAGTAGTAGGATTGGCTCTTCCTGAGCTACCCATGAACAGCACTGTGAGCACTGAGGCTCATTGATAGGGTCACTTTTATTGAGAAATATAGTTTTAGGAACAAGCCACAAAAATAATTCTTTCACTGGATTGGCTTCTGTGATTTTGCAGTGAGCAGTGTAGAATGTGGGTGGCCCCCTAACTTCCAAACCGTTCAGTGACCTTCTGTATCCACTTCTTCAGGCGGAACACATGTGTGTAGAAGCCATATTTTCCATCCCTGTCACAGCCTTCACCCCATGAGACGATGCCCATTTGATACCAGCGGTTGTTAAAGGGGCTCTGAGGAAGAAACATGGAATTTCCAATAGAGTCAAGTCCAAGGTAGTGTCAGTATTACCCTGTCAAGCAATTGTTTCTGAAAACTTGGGTCCCTCCTCATCCACCCCAGAAGGATCTACCCGCCAGCTCCTGGCCTTCTGGAAACTCAGCTTACCTTCATGACAAACGGTCCCCCACTGTCGCCTTCACAAGCATCCCCTCGTTTCCCTTCACCGGGCTTGTAACCTTGAGAGAGAAAAGCAGTACTCAGGGAGGGGTATAGCTCACACTCCAGCCACTCTCCCCTTCAAGAGATACTGCTGCTGAGTGTCCACTGACTCCTTCTAGGCATCCTTGACTCTGCTCAATTCCTCACCCCACACATCCAATTCTTAGGCAAACCTTGCCAGCTCAATCTTCAACGTACATCCCCAATCCAACCACCCCTCACCACTTCTACACCTGGTCCCATCGCATACACCTCTCCCCTGAACCACTAGTCTCCCTAGTTCTACTTTTGCTGCCTACAATCCATTCTCCACCCAATAAGCAGAATGACTTAAAAAAAAAAACACCTTAAACTGACAGGTGAGAGAAAAATGAGAATTAGGGCAGTTACCTTTATCCAAATATCTCCACATATCCTCCACAAACAACATGAAGAACAACAAAGCTGCACAAAAGCCACACCTTCAACATAACTCGAATACAGAGAACACCCAAACTTCAAACCACTTTATCTAACTGTACGTCGAATATCAAAACTTGTGTGGTCCTAATAAGACCTGGTTCCACATCTCAAAAAAAAAACAAAAAACTTGTGTGGAGATGAGGAGGGGAAAATATCCACCAGATCAAAGAAGTGGATTCAATCAATTAGGAATCTTGTAAATAACCCCAAATCTACAAAATGAATAGACGAAAAGTAAGTACATCTATACCAAGATACTATAGGAAAACAATAAGAACCAAAATACCTCAGCTAACAAAGCTTCTTTCCCAAACACAACCATGAAACAAGAAAACTAACTGAATTAAATATCCTCAAGCAAATTTTTGGTATGTGAAAAAGAATGAATCAGAAATTTAAAAATTAGGGACTTCCCTGGTGTCACAGTGGTTAAGAATCTGCCTGCTAATGCAGGGGACACGGGTTCGAGCCCTGGTCTGGGAAGATCCCACATGACGTGGAACAACTAAGCCTGTGCACCACAACTGTTGAACCTGTGTCTAGAGCCCGCGAGCCACAGCTGCTGAGGCCTACCTGCCTAGAGCCCGTGCTCCGCAATGGGAGAGGCCACTGCAATGAGAAGCCTGCACACCGCCCATGAAGAGTAGCCCCCGCTTGCCGCAACTAGAGAAAGCCCGCGCGCAGCAACAAAGACCCAACCCAGCCAAAAATAAAATAAATCCAAAAAAATTTTTAAATCAAAAATTAAAAATAAATGGACAGGGGTGGGATAGGGAGAGTTGGAGAGAGGGAGACGCAAGAAGGATGACATATGGGAACATATGTATATATATGGCTGATTCACTTTGTTATAAAGCAGAAACTAACACACCATTGTAAAGCAATTATACCCCAATAAAGATGTTAAAAAAAAAAAAAAAATGGACAGGGACTTCCCTGGTGGTCCAGTGGTAAAGAATCCTTCCTGCAATGATCCCTGACCAGGGATCAAATGCAGGTTTGATCCCTGGTCAGGGAACTAAGATCCCACATGCTGTGGAGCAACGAAGCCCGCACGCCACAACTACTGAGCCCGCGTGCCTCAACTAGAGAGCCCACGTACCACAACGAAGATCCTGTGTGCTGCAACTAAGACCTGATGCAGCCAAAAATAAAAATAATAAATGGACAGAACAATGGGAAGTAATTAAAAGCAGAAAGTGGTCGAAATGGAACTCACACTAAAGAAATGAGTCCCTCAATAAGAAAAAGAAAGCAATGGAACAGAGTTAATATGTATAATATAGTCCAAGAAAACTTCACAGAAATAAAAGATTGGATGAATCACAGTAAATGAAACATAATATACATAAAAATAACAAAATCATATGAGATACTAATTCTATTAATCATATCAATAAATATGAATGGGCTTAACTCACTTTTTAAAAAACAAAAAGATTGGATGTGCATATTGAAAGGATCCACTGGGAACCTGGCAAAGCTGATCTGAAATACTGAACTCTGAGACGTGTCCTAAAAAAACTGAGACTTCAAAGATGAAGAAAAAACCTTCAACGCTTGGAAGCAAAACAACTCAACTCCCTTATAAGAGCAAAACAATTACACCGGCATCAGATTTCAAAAATAACATACAAAGCAAGCAATGATAAAGCTATATTTTCAAAAAATTCAAGGAAGGAAAATGTGAACCATGGATTTTATATTCAATCATGCTGAGCTTCAGGTGTCAAGGCTACAGAAAACCAGTTATAAACACACAGAAACTCAGGAAGTTCTATGCCCATAACCCTTCTTGAAAAATCGACTAGTGGACAAGCTTCATCCAACCAGGAGATGAATGCTTCGGCAAAAGGACTTATTAACTGTCTGACAAGTAGAAATAATACAACTAAAAGTATGAGAGGAGAAGAGAAAGAGGAAAGTAAACTCACTGATTGTAACAATTAAAAGAATATAAGAAACTAAGGGCATTTCAAAAAGGTGTAAGACCAAAGATAATGAGTAGAACAAAAATGCAAACCTTCTAAATATATGAAATTATTTGAAAAGTAAAGAAAAGATCACACAGGGAAAAAACACAGTAAATGAAACATAATATACATAAAAATAACAAAATCATATGAGATACTAATTCTATTAATCATATCAATAAATATGAATGGGCTTAACTCACTTTTTAAAAAACAAAATGATTTTTAATTTGACTCACAAAGCAAGACTCAACGATGCTATATATGAGACAAAACAAAGTGATTCATAGAGGCTAAAGTTAAAGGGATGGACAAAAGTATAACAGGAGAATGGAAACAAAGAGAGCAGGGATAGTGAAGCTCAAGTTGAAAGTAAAGAAGGACACTTTTACTGCTAAAAGCCACAGTTCACAATGAATAATTAACAGTTATAAATATCTGCATCAAATAACACAGCAACTGCCTTTATAAAGTAAAAGATTATAAATGATGCAAGGAGATAGACAGAAATACATTAATAGAATTCAACACACCAAACTCAGTACAAGACATATCAAGTGAACTGAAAATAAACAAGGATATAAATGACCTAAATAACTGATAAGGTACATTTATGGACATATATATATATATATATATATATATATTGAACTTTACACGTGGATAAAGGAGAACACATCTACACACCTCAAGCACACATGTACATTCACAGAAACTGATCAAACGGTTCTCAGAAAAATCAGTTCCATAAAGTAGAAATATTACAAACTGTATTCCTGGATTATAATGCAGCAAAACTGAAAATCAAAATGCTAAAGGGCCCTCCCATCTGGAAATTTTAAAACCACCTATTAACTCTTGAGTGAAAGGGGAATACACACTGAAATTAGAGAGTTTCTAAAAAAAAATAATTCAAACATAATTCAATAATTCAAACAAACAGTGTTTTCCATGAATGGTGTTTTCCATTCATAGCCCTACTCGGTAAAAACTGAAGATCAAAGATAAATTAACCAGGGACTTCCCTGGTGGTGCAGCAGATAAGACTCCGAGCTCCCAATGCCAGGGGCCTGGGTTCCATCCCTAGGCAGGGAACTAGATCCCACATGCATGCCACAACTAAGACTTCACATGCCACAACTAAGGAGACAGTGTGTCACAACTAAGGAGCCGGCGAGCCGCAACTAAGACCCCACACAACCAAATAAATACTTTTAAAAATAAAATAAAAAATAAATTAACCAAATTGGCAGCTCAAAAAGCTTTTAGAAAAAGAACAGCAAAGTGAACCAAAAGGAAGTATAAGGGAAAAAAATTAAGATCAAAGCAGAAATTAATGAGGTACAAAATAGAAAAATAATAAGCCTAATTAATAAGTCAAATTCTTAGGTATTTTGTTTCCAATCACTAGCTAATTTACTCAAGAAAAATAAGGAAGAAAACACAAATATATAAAATAAGGTGCCAAGGAGGAAAAAAAAACATGAGAAGACACTGTAGCACAAGATACAATATAGACTTGAACAAATTGAAAGACATTTCTTGTCCTTGGATAGAATGGCTCAACATCAAAAAGAAGTCAGTTCTCCCTAATTTATTTTATAACTTTAATGTAATCCCAATAAAAATACCAAGTTTTTTATAGAGCCAGATAAGTTGATACTAAAATTCATGTGGAAAAACAAACATGCAAGAGTTGCCAGGAAAACACTGGAAAAGAAAAACTACAGGAGAAGATAAGCTCTACCAGATATTAAAACATACTCTAAAGCCTCTATAATGAAAACAAGACAACATTTTAACAGAACAGACAACAGACCAGAAGAACCAAACAGAATGTCCAGAAACAGACTTAGGCACACACAGAAACCTAGTATGTGATAAAGGCGACATCTCAAATTACTGGGGCAAAGACAGATTTTTTTTCTTTAGTATTTTTTTTAATTTATTTATTTTTGGCTGCATTGGGTCTTCGCTGCTGCGTGTGGGCTTTCTCTAGTTGCGGCAAGCGGGGGTTACTCTTTGTTGCAGTGTGCAGGCTTCTCATTGCGGTGGCTCCTCTTGTTGCGAGCATGGGCTCTTGGCGCACAGGCTTCAGCAGCTGTGGCTTGCGGGCTCAGTAGTTGTGGCTCGCGGGCTCTAGAGCACAGGCTCAGTAGTTGTGGCGCACGGGCTTAGTTGCTCTGCGGCATGTGGGATCTTCCCAGACCAGGGCTGGAACCCGTGTCCCCTGCATTGGCAGGTGGATTCTTAACCACTGCACCACCAGGGAAGTCCCCAAAGACAGAGTTTTAAATAAATGGTACAGAGACAGCTTATTAGCCATTTAGAAAAAGATAAATTAAATCCATACCTTACATTGTATGCAAGAATAAACTCCAAATGACTCTGAGATCTGAGTGTAGGAAAATGAAACCAAGTACTAGAAGAAACTATGAGTGAATTTCTCTATGACCTGGGTATAAGGAAGGTTCTTTTAACTCTGACGCAAAATCCAGGTGCACTAAAATGAAATATTAATAAATTTGACTACATAAAAAAATTTAATTGGATGGCCAAAACATAATAAAGGATAAAGAAAAAGAAACTGGAAGAAAATATTTGCAAAGTATATCACAAATAGAGGCCTAATATCACTAACATATGAAGAACTCTTTAAAAATGATAGGAGGGACTTCCCTGGTGGCACAGTGGTTAAGAATCTGCCTGCCAATGCAGGGGACATGGTTTGATCCCTGGTCTGGGAAGATCCCACATGCCATGGAGCAGCTAAGCCCGTGTGCCACAACTACTGAGCCTGCACTCTAGAGCCCATAAGCCACAAGTACTGAGCCCCACGTGCCCAGAGCCCGTGCTTCATAACAAGAGAAGCCACCACAGTGAGAAGCCTGTGCACTTCAATGAAGAGTAGCCCCCACTCGCCACAACTAGGGAAAGCCCGCGCGCAGCAACGGAGACCCAACGCAGCCAAAAACAAACAAATTAATTAATTAATTAATTTTTTTTAAAAAATGGGGCTTCCCTGGTGGTGCAGTGGTTGAGAGTCCGCCTGCCGATGCAGGGGACACGGGTTCGTGCCCCAGTCCGGGAAGATCCCACGTGCCGCGGAGCGGCTGGGCCCGTGAGCCATGGCCACAGGGCCTGCACGTCCGGAGCCTGTGCTCCGCAACGGGAGAGGCCACAACAGTGAGAGGCCCGCGTATCGCAAAAAAGAAAAAAAAAAAAAAAAATGATGGGAGAGGGACAAAAAAATGGACCGTAAAAACATGAACAGACAATTCACAAAAAAAGAAATAAAAATCGTCAGTAAGGATATAAAAAGATGTTCAATTACAAAATATTGGAAATCTAAATACCCATACACAGGAAATGGTTGAAGACACTATCATACATCCTCCTAATGTGACTATAAAATTTTCTTTTTTATTGAAATATAGTTGATTTACAATGCTGTGTTAGTTTCTGGTGTACAGCAGTGATTCAGTTATACATATATTTTTTTCATATTCTTTTCCATTATAGTTTATAACAAGATATTGAATATAGTTCCCTGTGTTATACAGTAGGACCTTGTTATTTATCTATTTTATATATAGTTGTTTGTATATGCTAATCCCAAATTCCTAATTTATCCCTCTCCTCTCCTTTCCCCTTTGGTAACCACTAGGAAGTTTGTGTGGTAAGTTTGTTTTCTATGAATGGATAAAGATGATATAAGATGTGCGTGTGTGTGTGTATATATATATGTATACACACACACACACACACACACACACACACACACACAATGGAATATTACTCAGCCACAAAAAAGAATGAAATAATGCCATTTGTAGCAACATGGATGGACCTAGAGTTTATCATACTAAATGAAGTAAATCAGACAAAGACAAACATCATATGATATCACTTACACGTGGAATCTTAAGAAATGATATAAATGAACTTATTTACAAAACAGAAACAGACTCACAGACATATAAAAATATAAATTTTTTTAATAAGGAAAAGCTCTATAACTAAAATGGAATGAATTTCCAGGATACATTAGGTGAAAAAAGCAAAGTACAAAAGAATATCTATACTGTGCTACTCTGTGAAAAGGGAAAAATAAGAAAATATAAATGTGTCTGCTCATTTGTGCAAAAAGAAACAGAAGAAGAATAAACCTCAAACTACTGAGATTGGTTAACTGCAGGGCCTGGATGGAAATGCGGTGGAAAGGAAGGAGGTGGGAACAGGACAGGAGGAAAAGGGGAATATCATTCTCTGAGTGTACCTGTATAAAGAATCTGATTTTTGGACCATGTTAATACAGGCACACCTTGGAGATACTGTGGGTTCAGTTATAGACCACCACAATAAAGCAAGTCATATGAATTTTTTGGTTTCTTGGTGCATATAAACATTATGTCTACAGTATACTATAGTCTATTAAGAGTGCAATAGCATTATGTCAAAAAATATATACAGGACTTCCCTGGTGGTGCAGTGGTTAAGAATCTGCCTGCCAATGCAAGGGCCATGGGTTCGATCCCTGGTCCGGGAAGATCCCACATGCTGCGGAGCAACTAAGCCCGTGCGCCACAACTACTGAGCCTGCACTCTAGAGCCCGCGAGCCACAGCTACTGAAGCCTGTGCGCCTAGAGCCCATGCTCTACAACAAGAGAAGCCACTGCAATGAGAAGCCCACACACCACAACCAAGAGTAGCCCCCGCTCACCACAACTAGAGAAAGCCTGAGTGAAACAACGAAGACCCAATGCAGCCCAAAATAACTAAATAAATGAATAAAAAATATATATACACATACTTGAATTTAAAAATATTTTGTTGGGCTTCCCTGGTGGCGCAGTGGTTGAGAGTCTGCCTGCCAATGCAGGGGACACGGGTTCGTGCCCCGGTCTGGGAAGATCCCACATGCCATGGAGTGGCTGGGCCCGTGAGCCATGGCTGCTGAGCCTGCACGTCCAGAGCCTGTGCTCCACAACGGGAGAGGCCACAACAATGAGAGGCCCGCGTACCGCAAAAATAAAATAAAATAAAAATATTTTGTTGCATACAAACTACTACGTATAAAATAAATAATCTACAAGGATATACTGTACAAACAGGGAATATAGTCAATATTTTATAACTATAAATGGAATATAACCTCTAAAACTGTGAATCATTATGTTGTATACCTAAAACTTATTGTACATCAACTACACCTTAATAAAAAAAATATTTTGTTGCTAAAAACTGCTGACCATCATTTGAACCTCCAGCAAATTGTAATCTTTTTGCTGGTGGAGGGTCTTGCCTCCACGTGGATGGCTGCTGACTGAACAGGGTGGTGGTGCTGAAGGTGGGGTGGCCATGGCGATGTCTTAAAATAAGACAACAATGAAGTTTGCCCCACTGATGGACTCTTCCTTTCAAGAACAACTTCTCTGAAGCATGCAGTGCTATTTGATAGCTTTTTACCCACAGAACTTCCTTCAAACTAGGAGTCAATCCTCTCAAACCCTACCACTGCTTTATCAACTAAGTTTATGTAATGTTCCAAATCCCTTGTTGTCATTTCAACAGTCTTCACAGCATTTTTACCAGCAGTAGAGTCCATCTCAAGAAACCACTTTCTCCTCAACCATTAAAGTTTTATCGTAAGATGGCAGCAATTCAGTCACATCTTCAGGCTCCACTTCTAATTCTAGTTCTCTTGCTATTTTCGCCACATCTGCAGTTATTTCCTCCACTGATGTCTTGAACCCCTCAAAGTCATCCATGAGGGTTGGAACAACTTCTTCTAAACTCCTGTTCATGTTGGTATTGTGACCTCTTTCCATGAAATCACAAATGTTTTTTTTTTAATATTTTATTTTTTGATACAACAGGTTCTTATTATCTATTTTATACATATTAGTGTATATACGTCAATCCCAATCTCCCAATTCATCACACAACCACCACCACCACCACGGCCAATTTCCCCTCTTGGTATCCATACATTTGTTCCCCACATCTGTGTGTCTATTTGTGCCCTGCAAACTGGTTCATCTGTACCATTTTTCTAGGTTCCACATATATGCGTTAATATACGATATTTGTTTTGCTCTTTCTGACTTACTTCACTCTGTATGACAGTCTCTAGATTCATCCATGGCTCTACAAAGGACCCAATTTCGTTTCTTTTTATGGCTGAGTAATATTCCATTGTCTATATGTACCACATCTTCTTTATCCATTTGTCTGTCGATGGGCATTTAGGTTGCTTCCATGACCTGGCTACTGTAAACAGTGCTGCAATGAACATTGGGGTGCATGTGTCTTTTTGAATTATGGTTTTCTCTGGGTATATGCCCAGTAATGGGATTGCTGGGTCATATGGTAATTCTATTTTTAGTTTTTTAAGGAACCTCCACTCTACGCTGTTCTCCATAGTGGCTGTATCAATTTACATTCCCACCAACAGTGCAAGAGGGTTCCCTTTTCTCCACACCCTCTCCAGCAGTTGTTGTTTGTAGATTTTCTGACGATGCCCATTCTAACCGGTGTGAGGTGATACCTCATTGTAGTTTTGATTATTTCTCTAATAATTAGTGATGCTGAGCAGCTTTTCATGTGCTTCTTGGCCATCTCTATGTCTTCTTTGGAGAAATGTCTATTTAGGTCTTCTGCCCATTTTTTGGATTGGGTTGTTTGCTTTTTTAAATTTGAGCTGCATGAGCTGTTTATATATTTTGGAGATTAATCCTTTGTCTGTTGATTTGTTTGCAAATATTTTCTCCCATTCTGAGGGTTGTCTTTTCATCTTGAATGTAGTTTCCTTTGCTTTGCAAAAGCTTTGAAGTTTCATTAGGTCCCATTTGTTTATTTTTGTTTTTATTTCCATTACTCTAGGAGGTGGATCAAAAAAGATCTTGCTGTGATTTATGTCAAAGAGTGTTCTTCCTATGTTTTCCTCTAAGAGTTTTATAGTGTCTGGTCTTACATTTAGGTCTCTAATCCATTTTGAGTTGATTTTTGTGTACAGTGTTAGGGAGTGTTCTAATTTCATTCTTTTACATGTAGCTGTCCAGTTTTCCCAGCATCACTTATTGAAGAGGCTGTCTTTTCTCCATTGTATATCCTTGCCTCCTTTGTCATAGATTACTTGACCATAGGTGCGTGGGTTTATCTCTGGGCTTTCTATCCTGTTCCATTGAAATCACAAATGTTCTTAATGGCATCTAGAATGGTGAATCCTTTTCAGAAGGTTTTCAATTTCCTTTGCCCAGATCCATCAGGGGAATCACTATCTATGGCAGCTTTAGCCTTATGAAATGTATTCATTAAGATAATAAGACTTGAAAGAAAAAATTACTCCTTAATCCATGGGCTGCAGAATGGATGTTGTGTTTGCAGGCATGAAAACAACGTTAATCTTGTGATATGCCTTCATCACAGCTCTTGGGTAACCAGGTGCATTGTCAATGAGAAGGAATATTTCGAAAGGAATCTTTTTTTTCTGAGCAGTAGGTCTCAACAGTGGGCTTAAAATATTCAGTAATCTATGTTGTAAACAGATGTGCTGTCATCAGGTTTTGTTGTTCCATTTAGAGAGCACAGGGAGAGTAGAGTTAGCATAATTCTTAAGGGCCCTAGGATTTTCAGAACGGTAAATGAACACTGGCTTCAACTTTTAAGTCGCCAGCTGTTTCAGCCCCTAACAAAAGAGCCAGTCTGTCCTCTAAAGCTTTGAAGCCAGGCAGTGACTTCTCCTCTCCAACTATGAAAGCCCTAGATGGTATCTCCTTCCAATGTAAGGCTGTTTGGCTACACTGAAAATCAGTTGTTTAGTAGAGTCATCTTCATGAGTTATCTTAGCTAAATCTTCTGGATAACTTGCTGCTTTACCTTGTAGTTTTATATTATGAAGACAGCTTCTTTCCCTAAACCTCATGAATCAATCTCTGCTAGCTTCAAAGTTCTGGCTTAAGGGAATGTTATGGCTGATTTGATCTTCTAACCAGACCACTAAAACTTTCTTCATATCAGCAATAAGGCTGTTTTGCTTTCTTATTTATGTATTCACTAGAATAGCACTTTTTAATTAATTAATTAATTTGTTTGTTTTTGTTTTTTGCGGTACATGGGCCTCTCACTGTTGTGGCCTCTCCCGTTGCGGAGCACAGGCTCCGGAAGCGCAGGCTCAGCAGCCATGGCTCACGGGCCCAGCCGCTCCGCGGCATGTGGGACCTTCCTGGACCGGGGCACGAACCTGCATCCCCTGCATTGGCAGGCGGACTCTCAACCACTGCACCACCAGGGAAGCCCAATTTAAAAAATTTTTTTAAAATAAATTAAACTCTCTAATGAAGAAAAATTAAAAACAAAAATTTCCTTCAAGAACTTTTCCTTTGCACTTACAGAGTGGCTAACGGTTTGACACAAGAGGCCTAGCTTTTGGCCTGTCTTGGCTTTAGACATGCCTTCCTCACTAAGATTAATCACTTCTAGCTTTTTATTTAAAATGAGAGAATGCAACTCTTCCTTTCACTTGAACACTTAGAGGCCATTGTAAGGTTATTGATTGGCCTAATTTCAATATTGTTGTATCTCAGGGAATAGGGAGGCCTCAGGAAAGAGAGAGATGGGGGAATGGCTGGTTGGTGGAGCAGTCAGAACACACAGTTTGCTGTCTTGGCACAGTTCATGATGCCCCAAAACAATTACAATAGTAACATCAAAGATCACTGATCACAGTTCACCATAACAAACATAATAATAATGCAAAAATTTGACACATTGTAAGAATTACTAAAATGTGACATATGAAGTGAGCAAATGCTATTGGAAAAATGGCGCTGATAGAATTCCTTGATGCTGGATTACCACAAACCTTCAATTTGTAAAAGAAACAATATCTGGGAAGGGCAATAACGCAAAGCACAAACCTAAGTGTCTATCAACAGATGAATGGATAAAAGATGTGGTATATATATATATAAAATAAATATTACTCAGCCATAAAAAAGAATGAAATTCTGCCATTTGCAACAACATGGATGGACCTAGAGGGTACTATGCTTAGTGAAATAAGTCAGACTGAGAAAAACAAATACTGTGTTATCACTTATATGTGGAATCTAAAAAATAAAACAAATGAATAAATATAGCAAAACAGAAACAGACTCACAGATAGAACAAACTAGGAGTTACCAGTGGGGAAAGGGAAGCGGGGAGGGGCAAGGGGATTAAGAGATACAAACTACTATGTATAAAATAAATAAGTCACAAGGATATATTGAACAGGAAATACAGCCATTATTTTGTAATAACTTTAAATGGAGTATAATCTATAAAAACATTAAATCACTATGTTGTACACCTGAAACTAATATAATATTGTAAATCAACTATATTTAAATAAAATAAAAAATATGTAAATAAATAAAGCAAAGCATAATAAAACAAGGTAATAGTCCAAAAATAAACAAGTAAAGACAACAAAGATGGGAAGGAGGACCCAAAATTGAATACAATCATGAAACAAATGAGCCTAACTGTATTTTAAATAAATAACATAGGGAAGGGGATAATAATTACCCAAGTTACTTTTAGACACAGTACTGTAACTATATATATATATATATATATATATATATATATATATATATATATATATATATATATATATATATATCTTCAGGCTAAAAACAGAAACAACCATGAAGAAATGCTAAACTCTAGCTTGTAGAATTATTTTCCACAGTCATGGATGAGTGATTCTCAAACTGTGTATTCTTGTATTAACCAAATAAGTAAATACATTACAGATAATAGGAGTCAGATTTCTCATTATCAACAGAGACTGTAACAAATGTGGAAAGGGAGAAGCTAAAATTAATCATATTGCATTGCAAGAGGGAGGAACACTCCCCAACTCATTCTACGAGGCCACCATCACCCTGATACCAAAACCAGCCAAAGATGTCACAAAGAAAGAAAACTACAAGCCATTATCACTGATAAACATACATGCAAAAATCCTCAACAAAATACTAGCAAACAGAATCTAACAGCACATTAAAAGGATCATACACCATGATCAAGTGGGGTTTATTCCAGGAATGCAAGGATTCTTCAATATATGCAAATCAATCAATGTGATACAACATATTAACAAACTGAAGGATAAAAACCATATGATAATCTCAATAGATGCAGGAAAAGCTTTTGACAAAATTCAACACCCATTTATGATAAAAACCTTCCAGAAAGTAGGCATAGAGGGAGCTTACCTCAACATAATAAAGGCCGTATATGACAAACCCACAGCCAACATCACTCTCAATGGTGAACAACTGAAACCATTTCCACTAAGATCAGGAACAAGACAAGGTTGCCCACTCTCACCACTATTATTCAACATAGTTTTGGAAGTTTTAGCTATAGCAATCAGAGAAGAAAAAGAAATAAAAGGAATCCAAATTGGAAAAGAAGAAGTAAAGCTGTCACTGTTTGCAGATGACATGATACATGATACTATACATAGAGACTCCTAAAGACTCTACCAGAAAACTACTAGAGCTAATCAGTGAATATGGTAAAGTAGTAGGATACAAAATTAATGCACAGAAATCTCTTGCATTCCTATACACTAATGATGAAAAATCTGAAAGAGAAATTAAGGAAACACTCCCATTTACCACTGCAACAAAAAGAATAAAATACCTAGGAATAAACCTACCTAAGGAGACAAAAGACCTGTATGCAGAAAACTGTAAGGCACAGATGAAAGAAATAAAAGATGATACAAACAGATGGAGAGATATACCATGTTCTTGGATTAGAAGAATCAACATTGTGAAAATGACTATACTACCCAAAGCAATCTACAGATTCAATGCAATCCCTATCAAACTACCAATGGCATTTTTCACAGAACTAGAACAAAAAATTTCACAATTGATATGGAAACACAAAAGACCCCGAATAGCCAAAGCAATCTTGAGAAAGAAAAACGGAGCTGGAGGAATCAGGCTCCTTGACTTCAGACAAAGCAACAGTAATCAAGACAGTATGGGGCTTCCCTGGTGGCGCAGTGGTTGAGAATCTGCCTGTCAATACAGGGGACACGGGTTCAAGTCCTGGTCTGGGAGGATCCCACATGCCGCAGAGCAACTAAGCCCGTGCGCTACAGCTACTAAGCCTGCGTGTCTGGAGCCTGTGCTCTGCAACAACAGAAGGCCGCGACAGTGAGAGGCCCGCGCACCACGATGAAGAGTGGCCCCCACTCGCCGCAACTAGAGAAAGCCCTCACACAGAAACGAAGACCCAACACAGCCAAAAATTAATTAATTAATTAAATTTTTAAAAAGACAGTATGATACTGGCACAAAAACAGAAATATAGATCAATGGAACAGGATAGAAAGCCCAGAGATAAACCCACACACATATGGTCGCCTTATCTTTGATAAAGGAGGAAAGAATATACAGTGGAGAAAAGACAGCCTCTTCAGTAAGTGGTGCTGGGAAAACTGGACAGCTACATGTAAAAGAATGAAATTAGAACACTCCCTAACACCATACACAAAAATAAACTCAAAATTGATTAAAGACCTAAATGTAAGGCCAGACACTCTCAAACTCTTAGAGGAAGACATAGGCAGAACACTCTATGACATAAATCACAGCAAGATCCTTTTTGATCCACCTCCCAGAGAAATGGAAATAAAAACAAAAATAAACAAATGGGACCTAATGAAACTGAAAAGCTTTTGCAGAGCAAAGGAAACCATAAACAAGACGAAAAGACAGCACTCAGAATGGGAGAAAATATTTGCAAACGAAGCAACTGACAAAGGACCAATCTCCAAAATTTACAAGCAGCTCATGCAGCTCGATATCAAAATAACAAACAACCCCATCCAAAAATGGGCAGAAGACCTAAATAGACATTTCTCCAAAGAAGATATACAGATGGCCGACAAACACGTGAAAGAATGCTCAACATCACTAATCATTAGGGAAATGCAAAGCAAAAATACAATGAGGTATCATCTCACACCAGTCAGAATGGCCACCATCAAAAAATCTACAAACGATAAATGCTGGAGAGGGTGTGGAGAAAAGGGAACACTCTTGCACTGTTGGTGGGAATGTAAATTGGTACAGCCACTGTGGAGAACAGTATGGAAGTTCCTTAGAAAACTAAAAATAGGACTACCATATGACCCAGCGATACCAGTACTGGGCATATGAAAACCATAATTCAAAAAGAGTCATGGGGGGCTTCCCTGGTGGCGCAGTGGTTGAGAGTCCGCCTGCTGATGCTGGGGACACAGGTTCGTGCCCTGGTCCGGGAAGATCCCACATGCCACGGAGCGGCTGGGCCTGTGAGCCATGGCCACTGAGCCTGCGCATCCGGAGCCTGCGCTCTGCAACGGGAGAGGTCACAACAGTGAGAGGCCCGCATACCGCAAAAAAAAAAAAAAAGAGTCATGTACCACAATGTTCATTGCAGCTCTATTTACAACAGCCAGGACATGGAAGCAACCTAAGTGTCCATCGACAGATGAATGGATAAAGAAGATGTGGCACATATATATACAATGGAATATTACTCAGCCTTAAAAAGAAATGAAATTGAGTTATTTGTAGTGAGGTGGATGGACCTAGAGTCTGTCATACAGAGTGAAGTAAGTCAGAAAGAGAAAAACAAATACCGTATGCTAACACATATATATGGAATCTAAAGGGGAAAAAAATGGTTATGAAGAACCTAGAGGCAGGACAGGAATAATGACACAGATGTAGAGAATGGACTTGAGGATGTGGGGAGGGGGAAGGGTAAGCTGGGACGAAGTGAGAGAGTGGCATGGACTTATATACACTACCAAAATAGATAGCTAGTGGGAAGCAGCCACATAGCACAGGGAGATCAGCTCAGTGCTTTGTGACCACCTAGAGGGGTGGGATAGGGAGGGTGGGAGGGAGACGCAAGAGGGAGGAGATATGGGGATATATGTATACGTATAGCTGATTCACTTTGTTATAAAGCAGAAACTAACACACCATTGTAAAGCAATTATACTCCAATAAATATGTTTTAAAAAATCCCATTGCATTGCAATGGGAGGTTTCAGTGTCATCTCATGGTTTTAGATAGATAAACAGATAGAAAGAACATAGATATAGATTTAGGCATGTGCATAATACATGTATGTTCTAATTCTGTCTGCTAAGAGGGCCTAGGAGCAATGACACCCCAGTAATAATGTGCACAACTGGCACCCAGATCTTGGTTTCTAAATACCATTCTCCACTAGAAGGCAAGTAGGATGAACCTAGAACATCTTGAAAGTACTCAGAGATTGACAGGACATCTCCAAAAGTCACAGAAGCCAGGTTGTTTGTTTTTTTTTTTTACTCCCACTGGCCAAACCTGGGATAATTTGGGCATAAAGAAAGGACCCATGAGTCCACAGTGACAGAGTGAAAGAAAATTCTTCCTTACAATAAGATGATCACTAATAAATGTAGAAGGAATGACAGAATTAAAAGATCACCATTTGGCAGCTACCAGAGTCAGGAGAACAATTTGATGAGAAACAGGACAGACAGTATTCAACTTTCTCCCCACAGGATGTTAGTCTTTAAAAGGAAAACAGAACTTTACAGTGAGAAACATGGCAGATGCAGACACCACCTTAACCAAGAGGTCAGAGTTAATCTCACCAGTTACGGGACAGAGACGTCATATGCCTGAAAAGGACACAACATCACTTAGCTTGAATCTGATCATTAGGAAACCTTAGAGAAAGCCAAACTGAGGCCGATCTACAGAATAACTGGCCTATACATGTCAAATATGTCTAAATCGTGAAAGACAAAGACTGACAACTGAGTACAATGTGTGATCCTGGACCGGATCCTGGATGGGAAAAACGTTTTTGTTTTTCTTTTGCTAAAAAAGACATCAGTAAGTAGGACAACTGGAAAACATTTAAATGAAGTCTAAAAATTAGACAAAGGTATTATATCATTATTAATTTCTTTTTTCATTATTAATTTCTTGATTTAATAAATGTACTGTGGTTATGGCAGAGAACAACCCTGTTTTTTTGGAAATACTTAAGTGTACGGGTAAAAAAGGTAACATGTACAATTTAGTCTCAAATAATGTGTATATGTGTGTGTATAAATACACACACACAGAACACACACACTCACAAAGGAGGTGGCAGAATCTGGATGACAGTATAAAGGAATTCTTTGTATTATTTTTGCAACTTTCCTGTGAGTCTGAAATCACCTAAAATTTTTTTAATTTTTAAAAATTTAAAAATTAAGTTAGATCGTTTACTCACCTGCCCCAAAGTCTCCAATAATGTCCTATCTCAATAAAGCCAAAGTCCTTCAAGGCCCTGAAGGAAGCACCCATCCCCTGACTGCCCACCTCTCTCCCCTCTTCCAATGCTGCCCTTCCTGTGTTTACTGCCCTCCAGCCACACAGGCCTCCCTGCTGCTCCTAAGACACGCCAAGCATGCTCCCACCTCAGGGCCTTTGTACCTGCTGTCTCCACAAGTCTGGAGTGCACTTCCTCTAGACTGGCTCACTCTTTCATGTCTTCTAGTCTCTGCTTAAACATCACTTCTCAGAGAGGCCTCCTCCAACCACTCTGTCTCAATCGTCCCATCCCCACCTCTCATTCCCTTACTCAGCTTAATTTTTCTTCTATCAGGATTGCTATTCTAGATCTGCTTACTGACACACTCTCCTTCTAGGAAGGAAGCTCTCTGAAGACACAGGAGACCCTATCTGTTAGGGTCCTTTTCGGACACCCTGGAATACTGCCTGCACCACAGTAAGCACTCAGTAAATATTTGCTGAACGACTGAATGAATGAATGGCTTTTCCTCCACCCGTGGCCTCTGGTTGGTGTCTGGCTCACATATACTGACAACTTGACCAGTGACTAGCACCACGCCTAACGCCTTAAATACACTATCTTGCTCAACCCTCACACAGCCTAATAGAATAGAGCCAGGACTTGAACCCAGGCCTGTGCTACTCACGTGTCTCAGTCCTCCCAACCCAAGGCCCTGCTGTTCCCGCCTGCCCAGCCAGGCCCAGGGGACTTTACCAGCACAGAACATGTTGTCGGTGATGCGGATCCGGGTGGAGGCCTTGCAGACCAGCTGCCCCACGATGGGCAGGTTCACCACCTGCAGCACGCTGGGCTGCACCTCAGCAATATTGGCTGTCCACGTCTCCCTCAGGTTGCCCCAGCCCGTCACTCGCCCTTTGTATCCAGCCCGGAGCAACCTTTGGGGAAAGGAGAAGGACTGAGTGAGAACAGACCAGTCTAGAAACCTCCTGGCCCCAACACCATCCCTTAGAGACCTGAATCTAAAACACCTGTGCAGGAAGACACTGAGGCCCGGAAACGGGAAGGAACTTCGGCGAGGCAACAGGCTGTCAGAGTCAGGACCAGAACCCAGCCCAGGCCCTCAGCTACCAGCCCCCTGGCCAACCCCCTCGGCTCCCCCCCGGCCACCCCCCGGCTGCCCTTCTGGCCACCCCACTTGGTTGCTGTCTCCTTGTCGGGCAGGCACACGGGGTGGATGTATTCGGTGAAGCTGATGGGCTTCTTGAGCTTCAGCAAGGCGATGTCCCGGTCCAGGTTCTCCCTCCAGTTGTACCTGGGGTGGATGTGGATCTTTTCCAGCATGGAGATCTTTTCAATCTTTCGCTCATAGCTGTGCAGACCCCAGCAGAGAAAAGGAGAAGCTGTAGGCCACCCAATGAGGGGCAGCTGGTTCCCCGAGGAAGAAAACTGCCTGCCCTCAGGGTCTGGGAGTCAGCGTAACCAACAGGCCACCAGTGAGGAGGAGAGGGCCGGCTCCTGTCCTGGCAGCTTCTTCCTGGCCTGAAGTTGCCCAGAGCTTTGGGATCAAACAGCCCAGGCAGGTAGGGGGAGGGACGCAGCCTGTAGGCCCTGATCCAAACAGCCTCTACTCAGAGGTCACACCTGGGCTATGTCCTGGTGCCTGGAAGGGTGCTAAGGGCAGGCCAGGATTCTGCTCTCTGCAAAGGCTTAGTTTCTCTATCCCCAGGTCCAAGTTTCAGTCAGGACGTGGCCATATAGACTTTACAGCAGAGCCTACAGGGTTTTCTACTGTGGAAGATGTACAGACATATCCCTCGTGGCCCAGAGTCACCAGAGCCCCTCACAGTCACTCGGGAGGACACGGACCCCTGCCAGACACGCATGGGCCCCCACTTCTGTACCTGGTGCGGGAGTGCTTGCCAATGCGCACCAGAAGGTCATTCTCAGTGAAGTTCTTGTCCCAAGGCGGGTACAGAAGACAGTGGGCAGCGGTGAGGATCCAGCGGTCACTGATGAGGCTGGCCCCGCACAGCAGCTCCTGGGGGCTCTTCCGGAAAAGCATCACCTGCCTGGGAGAAGAAGTGGGAAGCATTAGGAGGTGGGAGGGCTGCCCCTCCACCAGCCCTACAAGCGCCAAGTCCCAGGTTTAAGAACTAACTGGACAGAGCTCCCTACTGGGCCCGGACCCCAGCTTGACCTTCCCGTCCTTGGGGACCAGGGCATATATGTGACACCGCGGGGCTGCCACCTGCTTTTTGCACACCCCCTCCCCTCATCAAGCTTCTTCCAGGCCAGAGTTGGCACAGCTTAGCACAGCCCTGGGGTCAGAAGAACAGGAATCTAGTCCTGCTCTGTAACCCATTCACCAGCAGCACCATTTAGGCGAGTCACTTAAGCGCTCCAACCCACAGCTTCACCATCTGCTTTGGAGAAATAGTAAACCCAATCTCAAAAGGTGGCTGTGAGGGTTCGATGAGATGTTGGTGCTGGGCTAGGTTGTCTGTGGAGCCTAGACCTGTGAGGGCGGAGGAGTCTCCCAGGGCGCGGGATGCAGGCGCGCAAGGGGTCGGTGGGGGCAGGGAGCACGCACCAGGGCGCCAGGCCAATCTCCGCATCCCGGCCCTCCACGATGCGCCCCTCGATGTAGGAATCGAACAGCTCCTGTTCCGTTTTGTCCTGCACCAACTTATTCTCGAACAGAGGCCGCAGGCCACAGTCTGCCGAGCCAGCGGGACCGTGAGGGGCCGAGCGCTGCAACACCCGCCCCCGCCCCCATGCCGTGGCCCCGCGCCCCTCCGGCCGCCGCCTGACCTGCCTCCCCGGCGCCGAAGGTCCTCTCGTTGAAGAAGGGCTGAAATTTGTCCGCAGCGGTGCGTCCCTCTATGGCCGCATCCAGTTCCTCGCCCAGCCCATATCCCACCTCCTCATCCACCGGCTCCTCTGCAGGGACCCAGACACCAGCTAAGGCTGCGCCAGGCCATTCCTCACCCACCCTCTGACCTCCCCAAGCCCCCAGGCAGCCGCGGAGGTCGCCTGGTGTAGAGATTAAGAGCGCAAGCGCACCTGCGTTACTAGGAAACCAAACCTCGTGGGCCTCAGTTTCCTCAGCTGTAAGGTGGAGCTAGTATTACGCCCACCTGGTTAACGTCAGGTGTCATGAATGCACTCACTGGTGAGTGGTAAGCCTTATATCAGGTGGTAAAGCCTTAGATCGGGGAGGCACTGTTCTTGTTGTTCCCTCCAGGCTGTGTCCTCTGTCTCATGTCCCCTGCCCTGCCCTCTCACCGCAATAGTCCAGGTCGCAGTACTCAAAGTCGCCAGGCTCCCCGGCCACGTAGCACCACGCGCCCTCCTCATCCCCGTCTGGGTTGCGGCAGAAGTTCTCCACCAGTGGGACAGCCGGGCTGAAGTCCTGTTCCTTGCTCAGGGCCTTGGCCCGCTCGCTGGCCCAGGCAAGGCAGGGAGACCCATGTATGGTCACCGCCAGGTGCCCCTGGTACTGCTGGCCGCGATCAGGGATGCACATTTCTGATTGAGGTGACAGATTCACTGCGAAGTCTCTGGAGTTTGAGGTCGGCTCCACAGTGACTCGCTCCTGGCCTGGTGGGTGAGGAAACAGAGGCGCAGAGTGGGTGGGACCACACGTGGAGCCAGACGGGATGTGAATCCCTGCCTTTCGGCCTTTATCCTATAGACCTCAAGTCACTTATCCTCTCTGAGCCACAGTCTGCTTGCCTGTGAAAGGGAATACTAATGCGTTTTTGCAGGGTTATTGAGAGATTTAAACAAAATATATGGCATAAGTGTCTGGTGCATAAGCCAGAGATAGGAACCAGGTTTCATCTCCTGCGCTATCTGTAATCTATTGGTAGTGACTGCCTGGAGTTTAAGGATTCTGTGCTTTCACAAGGGCACAGTAGGAAAGATAGCTGGGATCCACTGAGGATGTCTACACAGGCAGTAGGTCAGTTTCAGCATGCCTGCAACATATTTATCATAGGTGTTCAGGGATGGGGGCTTGGTAAACTGTAGCTGTTTTTGTTACTATGATTGGCAACTCGCTGTAAGACTGGCCCCAGCATCCCTCATTGGGTCCTACAGTGATGCATGAAGGACAAAGAAGAGCAACCCATGTTTGGTAGATTGAGTTACTGGCACTAATTCTTTACTCCTACCTGGATCCACCTGGATCCACATCCTCTGCCCTGTTATTTTACAAGCAAAGGTGTAAAGGTCCACCTCTTGACCTTGGCCTTGATCATGGGACTTGCTTTGGCCAATGGCATGTGGGCAGAGCTGACTCTGCCAGTTCTGAGCCTAGGCTTAAAGATATGTGTCTGCTCACTGCTTGGTATTTCTGCCGCCCCCATGGAAGAAGCTGCTGCCTTTCAGCCTCCCCCCACAATGAGTACACACGGAGCAGACATGGACCCACCCACACAAGGAGCCAAGCTCAGCTGGACCCATTGTTTGACATAGGGCCACCAGCCGAGCCCAGCCTACACCTGGACCCTACCGACGCGTGAGCGAGTGCAGATGAGATCAGCAGAGCCACCCCAGCTGAACCTCAGACACATAAGAAATAAATGCGGGACTTCCCCGGAGGTCCAGTGGTTAAGATCTCCCCTTCCAATACAGGGGGTGTGGGTTCAATCCCTGGTCGGGGAGCTAAGATCCCACGTGCCTCGCAGCCAAAAAACCAAAACAGAAGCAATACTGTAACAAATTCAATAAAGACTTTAAAAATGGTCCACGTCAAAAAAATAAAGAAAGAAATGCTTATCGGTGTATGCCCCCCAGCTTTTGTGGCTGTTTGTGACTTTGTGGGGTTTGCAGCATTATTATGGCTATAGCTAGCTGACACATCATGGGAAATAATGATGACAGAATCATGCAGGGCTGGACTGTACGAGGCTTGCTCTGTGATGCTCGGCAAAGGGTACATGGACTGAAATGGTTAGGAAGGGGGAAGAATGCCTCAAGCAGGAAGTAAAGCATATTTAGAATGGGCCACATCCTGGATCATAAGGAAGCAAAGGCTGTGGAGGGAGGGGAGGAGGCTGGAAGCTAACTCTCTCTGGTCTCCTGACTTCACTCACCAACAAGCTCAAATAGGTCGTCAGTAACTAACACCAGCTCAAAGGGAGCCAGGATCTTGATTCCCATCCTGTGCTGCCAGGCCCATGCAGACCCGTGGCCTTGGCCACGCCCACCTGACCTCCCCCAGCTCACCGCAGACAGGGAGGCTGCACTCCTCCCTCTGCACAGTGGGGAGCGTCGTGTAGCACCAGGGCCCAGTGATGCTGCCATCTGGATTGCGGCAAAAATTCTCCTGCAGGTCAGCTCCAGGGTGGGTGGTAGAGTTGATTCTGGAACAGAAAATTGCTCAGCAGGAGGCGTCTCCCCCACCCCCAGTGTCTCCTCACCCCCTATTCTCAGACCCCTGGCAGACAGGCCTGCCCATCACTCACTCCGGCTTATGTGGGTAGCGACTCCTCCACAGCTGGCATTCGATGCCTGACCGGGTGAAGCTCACGTTCCCTCGGTAGTTCATACCCAGACCTTCGGCACAGTTACCTGCAGAGACCCCCAGCCCAGGTCTCCTACACTGAGGATTTGTCCCCGCTTCTCTCCTAGTAGAGCTCTATCGGTCCATCCCCTCCAAGCTACCTCTGGTCCGTGACCCTTAACCTGCATTTACTCAGCACTTCCTCTGTACCCAGCAGCTCTACAATACATTTAACCGTAGTCACCAAATATTCACTGAGTGCCCACTGTGTGACAACCATGTGACAGGCAGTATGCCAGGTACTAAGGACACAGCAATGAATAAGACAGTCATAGCCAAGTAGGTTCCTGCCCTCATAGAGCTAATGTTCAGTGGCTCCTCATAGCCAGCAGAATGAAAAAGTGAACAAGGTTCTCCGAATCTGGCCCTGGTCTAGGTGTCCTGTTATCTTAGCTCCTCGTGCCTAAGGGCCTTTGCACGTGCTCTTTCCTTTGCCTTGGCCATGCTTTCCTATTTATTCATCAGTGCATCCCACAAATCCAAGTAAAACTCTACTTCTTCTGGGGAGCAGTCCTTGATTCTGCCAGCAAATGAAATGCTCCCTCTCCTGGAATTCTCTTGGCACCTGGAACAGAACTTTTCCGTCAATTACTTTGATGTTTTGTATTTTTGTTTTCTGATGAAACTGTGAGCTCCCTGATTCTCTTAAAATCCCCAGCACTCAACCATAGAGCTTGACGCACAGCAGGGGCTTAGTGAAATGTCTACTGAATAAATTACTTAACAAATGAAAGCATAGCCAGCGTGATTAAAGAGTTCCGTGTTGTGGGGTCTACTGTCATACTAAAGGTGTATTCAGAATGCCGTGGAGGAGGGAGGATGCACCTTGAAGGCTCAGCAAGGTGGTGGCATTTGAACTAATTCTTGAAGGATAGGGGGGTTTTCAGTAGGCACTGACGGCTGCTCCAGGGGGAGATGATAATGTAAGCAGGGGCCAGGATCTAGAAACATCTTGCCCTGTTGAGAGAAGTGCTTGCTGTCAACAAGCTGGGGGGCTGGATTCAGGGTTGGTGCAATGGTAGATAAGGCTTGAAGGGAAGGTTAAGATCAGAACCTGCAAAATTCACTAGGCTAAGAAGCCTGTGCTTTATTCTCGGGGCAATGCGGAGCCACTCAAGGTTTTGGAGAAAGAATGTGACATCATCGAAGCTCTGCCTTGGGGACATGGGGAAGACTGATTGGCATGGGCAGGGGCTCTGATGAGAATGAGGCCTTAAACATTATTTCATTACCCGTGCATTCATTTGTTCCTCCAATATTAATCATCTTACTGACTGCCAGGCACAGAGCCAGGTGCAGACACATCCTTGACCGCAGGACCAGAAAGGCAATGTCAGCTGCTAGAGGCCACCACCCCTGGGCCACAACTCCTACCCAACCCCTACTCTGATCTTTTCCCAGGCTGTCCCCTCCTATCCTGTCCCCACACCCTCATGTCAGTTCCTCACCTTCCAGACATTCAATGAGCTTTTCTCGATGTTTCCTCAATGACTCACAAGCTGGAAAAGACCCAGAAACATCATTGAGATTGAGGTAGGGATAGGACAGGTTCAAGTGAAGGGTGGGATGACATTCAGAAACGGAGAGAAAGGGACACATATGGAAGAAAGGAAGGAAAGAGGCGTGGGTGGAGGAATGAAGGATTGGATGGATCAGAAAATTCTCTGGAGTGGGGCACCCTCTAACTTGGGTCCCCAGGACTCCCTTCCTGGAGCAAACCCTTCCCAGTGCTCACCTGTGTACTTGGCCCAGAACACATCCTGAAAAACAAGGCTGAGTGTGAGGCTGTGGTAGGATCCTGTTTTGTTTTGTCTTTTTGTAAACTTCCTGTCTTCTCCTTATACTTTCCCCTTTCCCTTACCCTGGTTCACGCTCTGGGGAGGTTTGTGGCAGAGTTTTCTACTTTTGCTTCTAAAAGCCCAAGCCCGCGGAGGAGAAGAGTATCTGAGGAGAGGGGAGCTCCCCGCCTTCCCCACCGCCCACCCCCCGCCCCGCCCCTGGCCAGACAAGATTGAAAGGGATTCCCCGGGGTGGGGTAGACTGGAGAAGAGGGGCCCAGGCAGAGCCCCAGGGAAGGGAAAGCTTCAAAAGGCTCCTGGAACACTGAGGCCTAGGCCCAGGCCTGACCAGAGACCCACCTCCCAAGGGTGGCACAGAAGTAGCAGCCAAGCTAAAGTTGAGAGGCCATGTGGCCAGGGCCAGGGTCTCCAGAGATCCCAACATAGACAGATGTCTAAAGACTGAGGAGGCCCCCTTGCCCCCCAACGTCCTGGAGCCTCACCGTACCCTGGGGCCTTGACATAGCCCAGGCACTGGGGCCTCCTAGAAAGGCTGAGCCACTCATCAGGGCAGCCCAGGGAAACGGGGCCAGAGATGAAGTTATCAACAAAGAGCTGGGATGCTCCCTGCTCCCCTCCTTGGTGCCCCTGCAGGGACTAAGGGCCCCCTTGGAGGGACCCCCAGCCCTCCCTCCCTGGGGCCTCACCGTGGCACTGGGAGACTCCAGGGCCTCGAAGGCCTCCTCACGGCTGCACTGCTCCTCCACACACTCTCGCTCCAGGTTGCCCTCCCGCCACTCCTCCAGGAAGCCGCTGTTGGCGCGTCGGACCCGCTGGAGCAGCGACAGTGCTTGCTGAGGGGCCAGGAACACTGCAGGAGAAAGGGCGTGGGACAGTGGCCTCAGGGGCCCAGGCTGTCTTAGCCACCACCAGCCACTTAGGGCAGGAAGTAAGCCTGGCCTGCCTGCTGGCTTCCAGAAAGGGGGCGTCTAGGATGGTGGCAGGACCTGAAAGGCTGCTAACGGCAGCCACTAGCCCCCCTCCTTTCATGGATCACCCCCAGCCCAACCCCCATATTGCAAGAGAGAAGTAGTCACTGTCTGTCCAGCCCTGAGCACCTGGCTCCTTCCCTAAGCTGGACACAGTGAGCCGAGAGCCACCTGGGGGCCGGCCCTGTGCTCTCTGTCGAGCCAGGGGACCGCAGCCCACAGGCCTGCATCCCAGTCCGCCAGCCTGTCCCGGCTTCCAGGGCCCCCTTACCATGCTGGCTGTGCACAAGGCTAAAGAGGGCAGCCAGGGCCAGGCAACCAGGTAGCCACAGGCCTCGGACGTGCGCCATAGTGTGTCCGCTCCCAGGGCTCTGAGGGCTTGTCCTGACCCCTCTGGGTTAATGTTGAACCAACGTGAAGAAATCAGCCAGGAAGCAGAGGTCAGCAGGTCAGGGCCGTGGGGACAGGTGGATAGATAGTCCACCTCCGCCATCTGGGAGGACAGGTCCTCCTGGGACCAGGGATCGGTGGTCTGGGAGGAAGTCCCAGAGCAAAGACCAGTGTAGCTACCATCCAGCACCTCCCTCTCAGAGACACAGGCAAACGTGGGCCAGTGGGGTCACAAGATCTTCCTGAGGCTCCTTCCAATCCTAACACATGGTGATGGTTGTTTTGATCTCTGTGCGTCTGTTTCCTCATCTGTACAGTG
This sequence comes from Phocoena phocoena, assembly GCF_963924675.1. NCBI lineage: Eukaryota > Metazoa > Chordata > Mammalia > Artiodactyla > Phocoenidae > Phocoena > Phocoena phocoena. The sequence goes on along the minus strand of NC_089226.1, from coordinate 96,606,960 downwards.
GGAAGAGTTCCTGTTGTGAGGACTAAAGAAGATTATGAATATATAGTAAGAACTTAATAATGAGTAGCTATATGGATATAAACCAGTGGGGAGATTTCTGTAATCACCACATGCACATAAGAAAATGGAGGTGAGGGTGTGGCCAGATGAGTGTGGCCACCTTATCCCAGGACATACTGGGGCAGGGCCGGCCAACATTTGCCCCAGCCTCTCAGCCACTGATGGAGGGTCCCATTTCCACTCTTCCTCGTCTGGGAGCCAGGGAGCTGTGTTTGTGTGTGGTGGTTGCCTGGGAGGAGGAGCCAGGCCCTCTGGTCTGTTTTCTCTCCCAGGTCTCCCAGGATGCGGCCTGGCCCGGAACAGGGGCAGCTCAAATCCCTGGTCTCCACAGCAGGGCCCTCCCTCTCCAACTGCCTATCTGCCCTGTGCCAGGCCTAGACTGGATGCTGGTCCCACACTACCCCTGCCCAGTCCCCCCACACTTCCAGTTTGCAGTATGAAAGGTAAATATTAGTCCTGGGTCTCACTAGGACAGAGGGCCAAAGAGCAGGAACACAGGGAGCACAGGCTCTCACCTCGCTCTCCTTCGGGCCTGGCCATTCAGGGTCTGGACTGCGGACATGTACAGTCTGGGAAGATCACAGGGAGCGGCCCGGTGCAGAGCAGGGGAGGCAGGGCTGGCAGAGAACTGAGGACCAGGACTCGACTCCCATGAATCAGCTTAATGCCTGGGTGGCCCAGTTCCTACATACCTACATATATATTTATATATTTACATTATACATATATATGCATTCCTATTTTTCTATATATTTTAAAAATTGAGGTTTAGCTTACATACGGTAATGTTGAAACCACTCCTAAGCGTTTTTTTTTTTGTTTTTTTTTTTTAATTTATGGCTCTGTTGGGTCTTCGTTGCTGCGCATGGGCTTTCTCTCTAGCTGCGGCGAGCAGGGGCTACTCTTTGCATTTCGGTGCACGGGCTTCTCACTGTGGTGGCTTCTCGTTGCGGAGCACGGGCTCTAGGCATACGGGCTTCAGTAGTTGTGGCACACAGGCTCTAGAGCGCAGGCTCAGTAGTTGTGGCGCAGGGGCTTAGTCGCTCCGCGGCATGTGGGATCTTCCCGGACCAGGGCTTGAACCCGTGTCCCCTGCACCGGCAGGCGGATTCTTAACCACTGCACCACCAGGGAAGTCCCCCTAAATGTTTACCTCAAATTTGTATGCATACACCCACCAGATCAAGAGAGAGAACATTTCTAGCCCCCAACATACTTGTTGGAGTCATCCCTGAGATAACCACTGGTCTAACCACCATCACCATAAATCAGTTTTCCTACTTTCGAACTTCATGTAAATGGAAACCAGCAGCATATACCTGTTTCTGTCTGACTTCTCTTGCTCAGCATGTTTCTGGGGTTCATCCCTGTTATGTGTATCGACATATCAGCAGTCTGTTCCTTTTAAAACTGTGTAGTATTTCACTACATGAGTATTGTAATTTCATTTATCCGTTCACCTGCTGGTGGGCATTTGGATTAGTTTCCAGTTTGGGCTATAATGAATAGTGTGGCTGCGAATATTCGTATGCAGGTTTCTGGTGTAGATAAGCACTAATTTCTATTGGGTACATGCCCGGGGATGGATTTTCTGGGTCACAAGGCAGGCGTATGTTTTAATAAGCAACTCTGACAAATAGCTGTCCTGAGCGGTTGTGTTGGTTTACACTCCCACCAGCAATGTTTGAAGACTTCTGGCCGCTCATATCTCACCAACCTCGATCTCATCCATCCATTTCACATCAACCATTCTGATAGATGTGTAGGTGTCTCATCGTGGTTTTAATTTGTATTCCCTGTTGACTAATGATGTGGAGCCTACTCTTCTTTTTTTCTTGGAGAGGAATGGTGAAAAGATCTCACCTCACTAATTTCTTTAAAAATTCCATGAGTAAGAGGAGGGGGCAGAGCTCTTGAGAAGTGGAGAGAAGAGAGGTGCGGTTTCGTCCTTCCTGCTTCAAGTAGGTGATCCTCCTTTTTCCGAGGACAGGCTTGGGCCAGTGCTGAGTCAACCTGAGAGGGAGAAGAGAAGGGGGTGTTGCTGGCAGGGAGAAGGACAAAGCACATAACACATGGCACCTCTTCTACTAAGGGTTCGGGCGGAGCCAGGGGCCTGCTGACTTCCCCCTCGTTCCCTCGCTGTCAGAACCCATCACTCCCGACAGACAAGCACCGCAGCATGAATGAGAGCACTGATTTAGGAGGCCGGTCCTGGGTTTCACTATCTGTAAAATCAGAATTATAACAATATTCACTTCACAAGGCTGTTGTCGAAGAACTTAAATAAGATCATACTGGTCACTCTGCAGACTCTGCTTCGGAGCTGCAGCCCCGCTGAGTCCATGGCACACTCACGCACAGACATGGCCGTTAAGGGGCAAGTCTTGGGCCGTGACTACTGTTTACAAGCTGTTTACAGACGATGTTCCAAAGGAGAAAACTTCAGTTCTCTAAGCACTGGGAAGATGAGATCTGGTTATAAGGGTTAAAGCTTTCCAAGGCTTATTCCTGGATTTATGCATCAGGATGATGAGTTTACATGCCATAATGGTACACACAGCAAGTCCATTTAGGGGGAGAACTTTTCTGATGAGAACTTCATTTTGAATATGTCCAGACATCTGGTCCTTGGCAAATGCTGGACCCAACCCAAATGGCTCTGTGGGCTGTCTGCACAGCTAAGACTGATGGGTTGGATGGCAAGCATGGGTTCTTTGGCCGGGAGAGAGATAGCACGGATATTGTGGAGGCCATGGGCATTTTGAGTCCAGGAATGGCAAGACCAGCAAGAAGACTCTAGGCCATTCTGAGAAATTTGATTTTGTGTTTTATCTTATCCCCACCATTCCTTTTGTTCCTGTGGAGAGCACCTCCCAGCTCTCAAATCCTGTTATCTTTGTGCTCTGACTCGCTGTAATTCTTTGGATTCCAGGTTTAGCTGGATTCAGAGTTTAGGCGTTATGAAGTAAAAACTAAATTACTCCCCCAAAGCATATTATGCTTGTAAAGTCTCACAAGTCCTGCCACACAGTAAGCACTCAATAAACAGCACTATTACATGATATGATGCAACAGGAAATCCACAATGCTGCCTATGAAGTGTTCTTCCTAAAAGAGTGAACCTAGGCTGGATCAAACCTCTAGCTTTACTTACTAGTTTACAGGAAATACAGACAACAGAGGAATAAGTTAGACACCACCACGAGGAATGAGGGACACTTGACAGGACAAGTGACCGTGGTTTCTCTAACAAATTCATGATGGGGCAATGCAAGGGGTGGGTGGGAAAGACTGTTCAGAATAATAGAAACCTAAGAGAGACCTAACAACCAAATGCATGAAGGGAATAAAATGACCATGACTGATTTAAACCTTTGAACACATCAACTGTAAAAAGACTATTTTAGAACAAATAAGAAAATCTAAACATAGATTAGATATGCAATGATATGGAAGAATTAGTGTTAATTTGCTAAGTGCTATATGACACATTATTATATATTTTTTAATTTCTCATGAGTTACAGATTACACTGAAGGATTTACAGCAAAGATGAAACAAGCAGGGCAAAAAGTTAGCGATAATTAAATCTAGGCAGTAACAAGATTGTTACATTATTCTTCTAAATGTTCTGTGTTTGACAACATTCACAGTGAAAAGTGGACTTAATTCCTTAATAAATGGAGGCTAGTATTATCAAGTGGGTTCTAGTTGGACAGCCTCCCTGTTTTCCTGGGTGAACACAAGACTGTACCTACCCTCTATTTTGCAGAGAGGACCAAAGGAGAGCACCCCTCTGTGAATGTGACTCTGGAGGGATCCAAACACCTCCATGGGTGCAGGGTCCTAATAGACTGAGCACACCCTCAGGCTGCAGGGCCCCCTGCAAGCCTCCCAGCCAGGAACCGTCTCTCTGGAACTCTCTCTGGGCCCCGTGGTACTTGCAGCCAAGAGTGTCATTCCTGCTTTCAACACAAACACATACCTGCACCCTTAAAACAGATCCTACTTCCCTCTGAGAACAAGGCCATAATGAGGGGTTGCATTTCTGCCCAACAAGTTGGCATCAAACAAAATCACGGGTGAAGCCAGCATTATACTGTAAAGCGAAGCTCTATAATCACTGAAAACAGTTGAAATATGTTCCAGGACATAGAGTTACAGAATTTCAGAGCTGGAAAGGAGATCAGATATTATTAAATCCAGACGTTCTGGGTTTTTTTTTTCTGTTTTCGGTTTTTTTTGTTTTTTTTTCTTTTTTGGCCACGCCACGCAGCATGCAGGATCTTAGTTCCCCGACCAGGGACTGAACCTGTGCCCCCTGCAGTGGAAGCGCAGAGTCTTAACCAATGGACTGCCAGGGAAGTCCCAATCCAGATGTTCTGAAGCCTAGGGCTCTGTGCATGTACTACAGGGTGGCCTTGTCCTTTTGCATATTAAAAAAAAAAGAACTCAAAAATTGTAAATTTATCTTAAGACAAAAATAATTTTTTCCCTTTTGGCTGAAATTATGTCTTTTTAGATGGTTAATTACCTTATTTCTTCCTCAACCTGATCAACAGTTTTCTATTTTGACTCAAAAATATGAGTTTCTATTTAATAAAAAAAAATTTTTTAAATACAGGACCCACAGAAGAAAAAAAAAGTTACCAAAAGGGCTTCACGGTGGAGCCGAGATTGGGATCCACTGATCTGGTCCAATTTCCCCATGTCACTGTGAGGAAATGGAGCCTCTGAGCTGAGAAGCTAATTGGTCAAGGTCATACAGAGAGTTGGGCGAGGACCAGGACTCGACTCCTGCCTCCCACGCCATCGCTGCAAGGGGGACTACGGTACACCCAGAGGACACACACCCAAAGTACAAAACTATTGTGAGTGATGCTGACCTGCCCAAACAAGCACTACCTGTAGGCAACATGTACCTCAATCTTGCTTGTCTTCCAAGTTAAGAGGGCTGATTCCAATACTATTAATAACCAGCTACAACTTATTAATTGCTCACCATGTGCCAGGTATGTAGCACTGATGAGGTACATACTACAGCTATCCCCATTTTATGGATGAGGAAACTGAGGCATGGAGAAGTAACTTGCCTGAGTTTATGCAACTAGTTAAGGGCAGAGCCATGATCCACACCCGAACTTGTCTAGTCCATGATGCTCTGCATTGTTTAAAGGTCCCTAAACATGAATCAAATTTTATTCTATTGTAAGATTTTTTTTCACACTATTAAAGCTGCAAATCAGGATAAAAGATTCTTTATCTCCTGCACTTTCTGACGTTTGGCTCAGCTACACACACACTGCATGGTTTTGTTTGTTTGTTTTTGGCCTCGCCATGCAGCATGCAGGATCTTAGTTCCCCGAACAGGGATTGAATCTGTGTCCCCTGCAATAGAAGCATGGAGTCTTAACCACTGGACCGCCAGGGAAGTCCCCTCACCCTGTGAATTTAAATTTGCATCTGTGTGAAGTAAGTCAGAAAGAGAAAAACAAATATCGTATATGAATGCATATATGTGGAATCTAGAAAAATGGTACAGATGAACCTATTTGCAGGGCAGGAATACAAAGGCAGACGTAGAGAACGGATGTGTGGACACAGTGGGGGAAAGGGAGGGTGGGATGAATTGGGAGATTAGGTTTGACATTAATACACCACCATGTGTAAAATAGATAGCTAATGGGAACCTGCTGTACAGCACAGGGAGCTCAGCTCGGTGCTCTGTGATGGCCTGGTTGGGTGGGATGGGGTGGGGGAGGGAGGTCCAAGAGGGAGGGGATGTGTGTATGTGTACGGTATGGCTGATTCACTTCTCTGTGCAGCAGAAACTAACACAACATTGTAAGGCAATTATACTCCAATTAAAAAAAATTTTGCATCTGTGAAAAGGTGTCCAGCAACATTTTCAATGCAACTTTGCTCTATAGCAAAAAGCAGCATTCAAATTCAGTGCTATATACACCAAACAGTTCAAAGTGACTTTATCAGGGGATGGAGAAAAGGAGAAGTAGGGAATAAAGGGACTTTCAACATTATAATGACACAAGAATTATTTTGATTGGGAGGAGATATTTTCTCAATGAAAAAAATATTCCAGTGATCAGCCTTTCCAAGAACAGTCATTGCACTTTATTTTCATTTTAAGGGCACTAAAGTGAGTTTCAGAAGACCTGGGCCCTGTCCCGGTTCTGCTACTCACTGGTCTCATGCCTTAGAAGGTGACTTCTCTCTCGGCCTCCATTTTCCCATCTGTAACATGAGGAAGTTGGACGATGTTCTCCGATGCCCATTCCCACTTCAGCCATGAGCGCTGGCTGAGCAGACATGCTCAAACCAGGTGGCTTTGAATTTGTTGGCTTTGATCTGACACTGCTCTGCATCACCAGGGACAGTCTCAGTGGAGAGGAAAGTCCCTCATCTGTGTGGGAATGTGACAAAGGGGGGTAAACATCCCAGGTTTTGGTCTGAGGACAGTTGTGGGGTGTCGGCAGGCCTCCCCAGCAACCTAAACCATCCCCACTTCCCTGCACTGTTCAGTATCAAGCAATGGGTATGTCCCCAAGTTAGCTAACAACGCTGGGCAGACACAGCTGAGAGGTTACCTGAGTTGGAATGACCCGCCTGAAGCTGGAGCTGGAAAAGAGTAGGACCTACCAGACTGAGCCAGGGGGTTGGCTGACTCAAAACTAGTATTAGCAGCTGTTTTTCAGGCTTTGGATGGTGTGGCCCTTCTCTCCACAGATCATCGTCACCATCTCTTGCTGTCCTCCCTCTCCTTGGACAGTTTCAGAATGACGCTTTGCCAAGAAGTTATTCACACTGGGTGGGTGGATGGGTTAAAGTCAGTGCAAAGCAGGAGACATGGGGCTGCTTATGACACGGAGATTGAGTGCTGGGAAGCCAGAAGACACGTCATGTCACGGTCCTGGCTCTGCTGTTTACTGAATGTGCGGTCTCGGCAGTTACCAATCTGCTCTGAACCTGTTTCCCCATCTGTGAAACACGCGGCACAACACAATTTGCAGGACAGAAGGAGGATGGAACAAGAATGTAAGTTCCCCTGTCTCTCTTGCCTCCCCCTCCTCAAAGCAATGCCGTCTGGCTCCCAACTGCCCTCACTCAGCTCACCAGCGACTGGCAAATTTCAACCTTCTCAACAGCAAAGGACATCGTTACCCTCTTCTTCCTTGTTGAGATGCTCTTCCATCAGCTTCTGCGACTTACACGTTGCAGGTTCTCCTGTTTCATCGGATGCTGACTTAGTCTCTCCTGAGGAGCCTCCCCTCTCCCCGCAGGTTGTGCCCATTTCCCACTGCTTTCTTGAGATCTCTCCCACAGGCACCTCGACTCAAACCATCCCCAGCCAAAATCATAGCTGTCCCGCACCGCCCCCCCACCCACGGCTACCTAACTTGCTAAGTCAGAAAGCAGGAGTCAGATCTTCCTCTCTCCCTCAGTCTTTGACTTTGGTCACTTCTACCTCTCAGAGAACTTGTCCACCCAAAGCCCTCCCCACAGCCTACAGCCCCTGCCCTCACCTCCTTCCACGCTCCGCCCTGGCCGCTCTGCTCCTTGCTCTTGCTTGAACTCGTTGGGCTCTGCTGGTACTGTTTCCTCTGACTGGAATCCAGCTCCTTCTGCAGACATCAGCCTGGCTCACTCCTCTCCGTAGTTCAGGTCTCTGTCACATTACTGGAGGCCTTCCCTGACCGCCCTCTGTAAAATCACACTCCCCATTCAACCTCTCCACTGCATTACTTTTCTTCACTGCATTTACCATCATCTGACATGTATTTGTTTATTGGCTCTTGCCACACCAGAACGTAACTACATGAGAGCAGAGACTGTTATTACTGCTATACCCCTAACAACCAGCACGCGGGAAGTGCTCAGTATTTGTTGGGTGAACGACAGCATTTCCACTACCACCCATTCCCAGCCACCTAACTGATTTCCCCACAACTGCACCTTGCCCACTAATCCTCTCCAGTGGTCTCTTCAATCATGAATCTGATCGTATCATTCCCCTGCTCAAAACCCTTCAAAGAGCCCCTCAATGTCCTGAGAATAAAGTCCAGTCTCTTGAAGCAAGGCCTGTGTGACCTGACCCTGCCCCCCTCCCCTCATTCTCTGCTCCAGCCATGCTGGTCTCAGGGCTCACACCCAGGGTCTCACCATGGGGCTTTTTCACATGCAGCCCCTCACATCCCCACCTTCCCCCACACCTCCTCATTCAACAAGTCACAGCTGAAATGCGGGACACTAGAGTGTGGAGGTTAAGAGACTTACTCCAGTGCTAAACTACGTGGATTTGAATCTCAGCTCTGCCACCTAGTAGCTCTGTCACCTTGGGCAGGACACTTACAGCTCTTTGTTCCTGACTGTCCTCATAACTATCTCACAGGATTGCTATAGGATTACAGAAATAAACTCACATAAAGGACTGGCCCACAACAAATGCTGTTTATTATCATTATAATTTCTTGGGGACACCTTCCCTGATGCCCACAAGCGAACCCATCCCACTAAACACACCCACAGCACCAGGGAGTGCTCCTCTTTAAACTCTTACTGTTGTTCTTTGCCCCTGGTAGACCTGAGCTCTGTAAAGGGAGCTGCCTCTGTCTTGTCCACAGCTGCGTCCCCAGCACCTCGGACAGGCCAGGCCCGCAGCTGATGAAACATGAAACACATGTTCATTCCTCACTCTTTCCCTCAACAGGGCTGCCTTCGGCCAGATACAAAGAAGGGTGCAGACCCGCCCTAATCCACCTCCAAGGAGTCTGGTGTCCTTCAGCACAGAACAAAAACCAACCTCACAGGCCTTCAGTGGTGAGAAAAGCTGCCAAAACAATCTAATGCCTGACTCAGAGACTTGTCAGCTGAGTGTCTCTGGCCTTTTAACCTTCACAAGTCATTCCGTTTGGTTCCAAATAGAAATGCCTGTCCTTCAGGGAGCTGGATGGGAGTGACTATTCCAGCACTAAGCACCCCAGCAGGGCAATAGTGCTGCCTGCGACCTGGCTACCTCACTGGGCAGGGTCACTTCCACAACGTTTAAAGAACAAGCACCTTGAGGAGTTCCCAGGGAGGGTGGCAGGACAAGCTCTCCTGGAAGCTGATAAAAAGATCTCACATCTAGAAGTGGTTTACCTTATTAAGAGTCTTGGGAAACAAAGTGGTCGTCCATAAGCAGGAAGGGGAGTCCTCGACCTGCTTCTCATACACTAGTCTCTATCAGGGAACCCAAAGAGAAAGATCCAGACACCCAAGCTCAGAAACACCAGTCTTTGTACAGAGCTCTGCTGAGGGAAGGTGAGGGTGGTCAGGTGCCCGTCTCCACCTCTACCACTTCTGCCCAGGTGCTAAAGCCCATGTCCTTATGGATGAGCACCAGGCTGGGAGCAGGACCTGGCTCCTCGGGCACCACAAAGCACTTATCCTGGCTCTCGGAAAGGGTGACCTCGAAGACGTCCGGGGCTGGGGACCCGCCCCGTTCACTGCATGTGTCCAGTAGTTCTGGCTCGGTCTGCAGGAGCACCACGGTGGGCTCTGAAGCGGCAGGCGGCATACAGGGTGGGCTGGAGGGTGCCCCGGGCTGATGACTGAGCTGATGCCGCTTGAGGCTTTGGAGGAGAGTGTAGCCCATGCCACAGGTGGGGCAGCGGTAGGGCTTGTCGGCCAGGTGGGATTTGAGGTGGCGCCTCAGCTTGGTCGCCAGCGTGTAAGCACGGCCACACTGGGGGCACGGGAAGGGCCTCTCGCCTGAGTGCAAGCGCTCGTGCGCACGCAGCGTGTGGGGATCCCGGAGGGCCTTCCCACACACGGGGCACAGGTGGGCCTCCCCGGTGTGGGAGATGAGGTGGCGCCGCAGTTCAGGCAGCTGGGGGAAGGCGTCAGCGCAGTGTGGGCAGCGGTAAGGGCGCTCCCCTGTGTGCAGCCGCAGGTGCCCGCGCAGGCTGCCCCGCTGGCGGAACGCCCGGCCGCAGTGTGGGCACAGGAAGGGCTTCTCCCCCGTGTGGAGCCGCATGTGGTTCCGCAGGGAGCCCTGGTTGGCCAGGGGCCGCCCGCACACAGGGCACGGGCACGGGGCAGGGGTCGCTGGCACCTGGTGTGTCTTGCGATGCAGCCGCAGGGAGGGCCGGCGGGCGAAGGCCTTGCCACACTGGTCGCAAGCAAAGGGCCGGGCACCTGAGTGTACAACCTGGTGCTCTCTGAGGTCTCGCCGGGTGCCGTAGGCCTTGGTGCACTGAGGGCAGGGGAATGGCCGCACCCCACGGTGGCCCAGCATGTGGGCTTTGAAGCTCTCCTCTGAGCTGTAGCTCTTGCCACACTCGGTGCAAAGGAAGGGCTTGTGGCCCGTGTGCACGAATGCATGCTTCTTCAAGTGGCACAGCTGCAGGAAGGCCTTGCCACACTCGGCACAGCGGTACCGTCGCCCCCGCTTTGGGGAGCCTCCCACCGGGCCAGGGGCGCTCCGCAAGCATGCGGGTAAGCCAGGGTGCTGCTGCTCTCCACTCTGCTGGGCCCCGGGCTCTGAGGTCTTCGCTCTGGGTGGACGTTGATCACTGGGGCTACGCAACTTCCTGACTAGGTAAGCACGCAGCTGGGGGCCCCTGGCAGAAGATGAGGAACTGGCCTCACTGCTCTCAGGGCCCTGCTGGGGAGTGGAGCTGCTCTGAGGTTCAGGTGGCATCTGGGTCTGGGGTGGGTCCTCCTCATCTACATGGCCATCCTGAGGCAATGGGCCGAGTGGCTGGCTCTCCTTGGAAACTTGGTCCTGGATTTGGGGCTTAAGTCCAGGGCTCACCGCCTGGATGCGGGGCTGTGACTGGTGACCAGGATCTGCAAGGCAAGAGTGGGGTGCTGGGCTTAGTAGAGACTGTAGCAGGGGGTCATGGTGGTCTCACCAGAAAATTATAGGAATATGTGTCTTCTCCTCCTCAGCCCCTGAACTGCAATGGGAGCAATGACACCAATCTCCTCCCTGGAACATGAGTCACACACTCTGTTTATCTTTCTGTCCAGTCTCAGGTGCCTTCTGGGGAGGCTCTCCTGGGAACCATAGTGTCTAGACATCTGGATAATTTCTAGAGAAAGGCCATCCCAGAGTGCCCTTGTTCTCCCTCTGGAGACATGCACTTAGGATGAGTTGAGACCACCACCTCCTCACTTTAGGTCACGTGAAAAGAAAGGAATCCCCAGCCCCAGCCCAGACAGAAAAAACATAAGAAAACTGGAAACCTTATACACAACTTGCTGTCTTTGTCAGTGTGACCTTACTATTCCAGAAAACTTAACTCAGGAAGATAAAACTTGCAAATATCTATACAGTTGACCCTTGAAAAACACAGGTTTGAACTGCACGGATCCACTTATACGAGGATTTTTTTTCAACAGTAAATACCACAGCACTACATGGTTGAATCCACAGATGCAAAACCACAGATGTGAAACCTCGGATACGGAGGGTCAACCATAAGTTATACTCAGATTTTCAACTGCCCGGAGGGTCAGTGCCCCTAACCCCCGTGCTGTTCAAGAGTCAACTATATTGTTCATTCCAAGGAAAAGACCTGTCACTCTTTAATAAAAAGCATCAAATGACAGTTTACATCCCCAAACTCTCTGAACCTCTTACCTGAAAATTCTAGCCTTGCTGTCTCCACAAATCCTAAACTACTATGTCATGATCCTTACCCAATACTGATCGAGCCCCGACCCCATCCCACACTGAAAAATCCACCTTATACCAGACTTCAAAATTTCGATAAATATCCAGGCTTTGCCCTTCCCTCTCAGAAATGCTACTGTTCTCCCCTACTGTCTTACGTCATAAGCTTTGCTTTGTCTTATCAACAGGTTTTTTTGGTGATAATTGGGGAAGCCAGCATTTATTTGACACATACCCGTGCAAGGTTCTGCTGCATTCTCCCTGGGGGAGGCCACTTCCTGTTGTACAGCAGACTCTACTTCTGTCACCACAGCCAAGGATGCCTCTTCCTCTAGCCTGGGCTGGGTGGGGCTCAGGCCCTCCGAGGGAGGCTGGGGCCACATCAGCAGCTCAAAACCTGGCAGCACGACCCGGTACACCTGCAGGTGGAGCCTCTCGCTGATCCGCACCGGGGCCACGTTTCCCTCACCCTCCAGCCTTCCCCGCTGCACCAAACTGCAAAGCAGAGCAAGAGTTAGCTCAGGAGATCCCCTTCAAGTGGCCCTCCCTGAAAGCCCCAGCTCCTGGGCAGTCTGAGTCCTAAAGGATCCCAGGCCTTTGGAACACTCACTGCAAAGATCCCTGGGTGGGAACCAGAAGCCAGCTTCCGGTTCCATCCCATGCCACAACAGAAAGCCTCAAAGGAACATCTTCACTACATACTCTCCTGTAACTTACCTAGTCCAGCCTGAACTCTGCTCACAAGCACACACATCTCCCCATGGGCCTAGTGACACGTCCTGAAATAAACCAATAAAAGTCTTTCTCCCATGTGTTTGAGGGGACCAGGGTGAAACAAACAACAAAAAAACCCCTGATGTAACCTCTCCTGAGACAGGTCTAAGATGAAGCCCCTAGAAGGTTAATGGTCTCTGGTCTGCCTCTATAGGACTATGCCGTTCGAGTTTTCATTCAATAAAGGCCAAAAGAACTGTCCCCTCACCTCCCCCCAAGGTGTGGTGAATGACTGAATCGCACATATTATTGCCTTTCAGTGAATACCAAACAGAAGAAGTAGTAAGAGGTACATCAACCTTAAATTTGTTTTTCAGGACTTATGCAATGAAATCCTTTACCTGTGCTTTTTCAACTTTTGCTCCAAATAATCCTGGAGAATTAAAATAAAGGAAACGGCCATTCCTTTATTTTACATATGAGTTAAACGAGGCATGCCATCTAACTAGCTATGTGACAAAGCTAGGATTTGATCCCATGGCTTTTTTTTTTAAATAAATTTATTTATTTATGTTTGGCTGCATTGGGTCTTCCTTGCTGCACACTGACTTTAGTTGCTGTGAGCAGGGGCTACTCTTCGTTGCGATGCGTGGGCTTCTCATTGTGGCGTCTTCTCTTGCTGTGGAGCACGGGCTCTAGGCGTGTGGGCTCAGTAGTTGTGGCTCGCCAGCTCCAGAGCACAGGCTCAGTAGTTGTGGCACATGGGCTTAGTTGCTCCACGGCAAGTGTGATCTTCCCAGGCCAGGGATCAAACCCGTGTCCCCTGCATTGGCAGGTGGATTCTTAACCACTGTGCCACCAGGGAAGCCCCCCCATGGCTTTTTAATTCCAAAAACCTTTGCTCTTGACTTTCGTCGTCATTGCTGACACTCTACTAATCCAACTTTTTTTTTTTTTACATTTTGGCTGCGCTGTGCGGCCTGTGGGATCTTAGTTCCCCGACCAGGGATCGAACCCGCGCCCCCCGCGGTGGAAGCGCTGGAGTCTTAACCACTGGACCTAGGGAAGTCCCATCTACTAATCCACCTTTTAATAACTTTTTGCACCTCCTCGGCTACCGCAAGTGAGGGGATGAGACCGTCCCTGAGAGAGAGGGCATAAACCATCTCCTATCTCTTGAAACACCCTGCATCTTCCAACAAACTGGAGAGTTACCGAGAAACGTCTGATCAAAATTCTCAGTCACGGAGACGTAAAGCCCTATCCCTCAATACCTCCTTCTGCTGTGTTTTCACTCCATGGCCCTTCTGCTCGGAGACAGACTCCTCTTCCAGTGGCCCCCAGAGCAGTCCTGGCTGCAAGGGTTCCCCAACACACCAGACCCCCAAGCGCTGCTCCTTGATGAGTGAGGGGCCAAGGGCCAAGCCCCGCGGGAGGCTCTTTAGAGCGAGGATGGCTCGGGTGGGTCCGGGCGAGAGGTCTTTGAGTCCCTGTGCACAGCTTTCTCTGGAAGGGCTCCATCCTGAGTCCGGGCCCAGCCGTGGATCGGGGGCTGCAGGGACAGAGAAAGACAGTGAGGAAGCGGCCCAAGAGGTCGTGGGGCGGGGAAAGGTGAGGGAGAAAACCCGAGGTCCAGCTAGGCCTCAGGAGTCTGAGAGATATGTAAGGGCTCTAAGGGGGCCCCGGAAAAGTTTGAGGCGGTTCGAGGGCTCTTAAGAAGCTCCCAGAGGTTCTGAGGGCACCGGAGGAGGATGCCAGGCTCGGAAGGAAAAGGGTCGTGGGGGGAAAGAGTTGACCAGAGAACGTCAGGAGTATCTAGGCCAGGGCCGAGGGTCGGAGACATCGCAGGTCACTCACCGAACTGCAGTCTCTCCCACTCCAAGGGCAGCTCCTCCGCCTCCTCCATCCCGGGTCAGAAAGCCTCCCTCCGCCGGAAGTGAGACTCACCTTCTCAGCTCCCCCCGGAAACAGTCATTGACTACCAAATTTCCTTTCGGGAAAGAATCTTAAGAGTCAGACCTCATTGGTGCGCAGGACTGAGAGTTTGGCAGGAGCGGTGAAGCAAATCTCTGTCCGAGAACAATACGAGTTTAGAATTCCGGAGGTCTACTAGGGATTTGAGTATCCGGTAGAGAGGAACTAATTGTTTCAAGGGCTTCCTTTTGGGAGGGACGAGTCGGACGGTTATACTGTCTCTCCTCCAGGCGGGAACGTAAGCGGGCTCGTAAGGAAGTGGGCGGGGCTCCTGCGAAGGCCATGTTTGGACCGGGCAGTGGGTCGGAAGTAGGTCGGAGGTGTGGCGGAAGTGGCTGGGGAGTGAAGCGACAGGGAGGGGGTGGTTCCCATTCGACCGCGTAGCCGGATGTTTGCCTGTCCTTGACAGGCGTGGCAGAGGGAGCGGTGCCCCACCACGGTGAGCTGCTGGGCGCGGGGTCTCCCTGGGAGGTGGTGGGGGAGGGAAAGGGACTGGCCTGGTCTTCGGAAGGGATGGGATCCGGATGGGGAGGATCCGACCGGAACCGAGGAAGGGAGCAAGGGTGGAATGGGCCCTGGGAACCTGGCCTTCCTGCTGCGGGGATTCGGCCCGCCTCGAGGGTCTGAAGTGAGAGGACTTTGCTTCCTTGCTGCCTTCTTCCTGGCCTCCTCGCTCGCTGTCATTGAGCAAGCTCGTGGGAAGGGGAAGTCTCCCTGGTCCGATCTGGGGAAGAACTAAGACCAAGATATTTGGGGGAAGTATTCCACCTTTGCCACTTATTAGGCCACACTTTCATATCTATTTCTTAATCTGTGAAATGGGATAATTACACCCAATCCGGGTTTTGTAAACCATGAAGCTCTATGCAAATGTGATTGTAGTTAAAAGTTTTGCTGTTGTTTTGTGGGATTTGCATTTTCACAATTCTGGAGCCCCAACTAGGAGGGCGATCCCCAGGCCAGAGAATACGATTTTAAGTTATTTCAGTTGTCCATGGAGGAGATTAAAAGAGAAGCTTTACTTTGCCCTTTTGCAGAACTTTGAGAATCTCTTGAATGACAGTCCATTAGAGAAGTATTGAGGGATTGACCTGCACAAAGCGACCACCTTAAGGTAGACGTGGATTAAAATCTTGACCTTGCTGTATGATCCTAAGCAACTTGCTTACTTTTTCTGGTCCTCGGCTTCTCAAACTGTAAAATGGGTTTAGTAATACATACCTCACTGGTGCTGTTGTGAAAAGATAATTTGTATCCAGTTCATGGTGGTTGGTTCCCTTTTACTCTTAGGATACAAATTGATTTGTTCAGTCATTCAGCAAATGACTGAGCATCAACTCTGTGTCAGATGTAATTTTGAGGAGGCAGGGTTTCTTAAATGGGAAAGAGGGCCTGTGAACCCCTTAAAATTTCATGCAAGATTTCATGCATGTGCTGATTTTTCTTAGGGAAAAAGTCCATAAATTTCTCCAGAATTTCAGAGAGCTCTAGGACTTCCCAAAGGTTAACATGCCTCCCTAAAGTGATTCTTGAAGATTATTGTAAAGGTAGAGATTTTACCAACTGAGAAGGGAAAAACTAATCTGACAATAAGGATTATTTTGCAGAGTGGAGCAGGACTTGTAAGTGACAGGAGTCTTAGGCAGCTAGGATGCTTCATTTCTACTACTTTATGTTACACTTGCCCTGTACTAGCTTCCCTCCCCCTCCCACTGAGTGGGAGCTGAGCTTCTGGGCTCACAGAGGGCAACAGCTGTGGGTTGGAGGGTAGTGAGGGAGGCTAGGCTGGTTGGGAGGTGGAAACAACTGTGATTAGTTGGGCTGGAAAAGGAGTTTATGGGGTGGGGGAGGGGTCAGTTCTGGAAAAACTGACAAAATAGAAGAGTTACTGGAAGAGGTGGAGTTCAAGCTCATCTCCCTTTTAGAGAGTGTCCCTCTTCCTCCCTCACGCATACTTCAACTCCCAGCTGTTCCTTCTAATCCCGTTGTTCACTTCAGCACAAGTAATTTAGAATGCTGGAGAATTATATTTCTGGGAGGAGCCTTCACTTCTGTAGATGAGGAAATTTAGGCCTAGATAGGAAAAGGACTTGCTCAGCATCTTTGCGACTCAGTCAGGACTATAATCCAGTTCTCCATGTATCTCATCCCATGTTTTTTTCACTGCATCAAGCACCCACTCTGTGCAGAAAGACTTCTCTGGAACTGCTGTGGGCAGGGCTGAAGGAGCTCTTGGTGCCTGGGCAGTAACCAAAAAGAAGGGATGGAGAGAAGGCTCAGGCCTGGGGAGGGTTACTGTGAGCTAAATTCTGTCCCTGTTACCTGACCAGGGGCCCCTTTGGGGGAGCCCTCACAGCTTCCTGGTTGAATATGGGGAGGAGCTTATAGCTGAATCAGGTGTGGATTTCTCAAGACTGAGGGCTGCTTGGAATGGGGAGCTGGGGTGAGGGGTACAGCAGCACTCGCTGGGAGATATGCATTCCCAAACAATAGAGAACGTCTTTCTCTCTGTTTGTGGTAAGGGACTTGTATTTTGGTAGTGAGCAGTGAATAAGGGTAGCAGATAAGGCCAGAGGAGAGGAAGGGGAAGAGAAATAAGTGGGTTTTTTGGGGGTTTTTTTCTGGCTGTTTGGCGGCTCAGTTTTGGCTCAGGAGCTTCAAACAGCTTTTGCTGCTGAATCAGTGTGGTTGCCCTGGTAACAGGGTAGTTGTTGCTAGGTTGTTGCTAAGTAAGTAAGTAGGGAGCTGCCGGTTTGCCATCCGGACGGAGTCTTTGCTGTGATGTGCGCAGGCGGTTGTCACATCGCTCAGAGGTGTTCAGGATCTGGAGCTGGGCCCACAGTTCTCCTCTCTTCTCCCTACCCACGCCTGGGTCTTGTCTGTGCTCCTTATCTGCCCTGCTGATTCTGTGACCATATATGTCATTTTTTGAGGCCGCAGGAATGCACTGGACTTAGAGCAGCCTCTTTGGGGTTGGATGAGTGGGTTGAATTGAAACTCCCGCCCTCACACATATGGTGAGCTTGTGAAGGGAGAGGGATTGGCTTCCGGTTAGGGCTGAGGGCAGAAGGTGCCTCCTCCAGGCTGCACTCAGCCACATCCATGAGGCCACACCCCAGACCTGGGCAAACCCAGTTGCAGAGTTGGCTCCTCTCCCTCCCCGCATGCAACAGCTGTTGTTCTGTTTTCCACCTCCTGGATCTCTGGACTCTGGGTGTCATGGGCTTCCTCCTTGCCCACCTGTACCCCCCTGTCCTTAAGGTGGTCTCTTGATCTTTCCCACCTTGAAACTAGTGTCAGGAGCTCCCCCCAGAGTAGATTGGGCTTGGGAGCCTCCAGATTGTCACAGTGACTGGCAGGAAGATTCCATTTCCTGCTCCTCATTCCTGTCCTGGGGCAAACCCAGCTGGGCCCCTTGGCCATGGCCTTTCTTTTTTAGGTCTTATGGTCTCTGGCTACCTCATCTTCCCTGGGGCAGGAGTGACGGATGGAGTAGCCAGGGCCACAGCTGACCTTTTTCAGGCAGGGGTTTGGAGCAGCCCTGTGCTCCTTAGATTCTTGCAATATCTCTTCCCCATCACTGCTGGGGCCTGGGAAGCTTCTGTGCTCTATGACCCTGGAGGAGAGGGGCATGGCCCTTGAACCTCTGCAGTTGGGACTGCTCGACTGAACCAGCTGGGTGGTGGGCAGTGCAGGGCCTGGCACCACTCTTCCTTATGCAGCTGGAGGGCCTGAAGGCAGGCACTGAGTTGTGCCATCCTGTGCCCCAGCTGCCTTTTCTGGCACCATGCCAGAAAAGTGTGGAGCCAGGAAAGCCAGGAGGAGCTACATGGAGCTCTTGGCAGGGATGAGGAGTGTTGAGGAACAGGGACAAGGGAGCTCAGAGGAGGAAAGAGTGGGAGCAGGAGGGCTTGCTGTAGAAGTTATGGGTGAAAAGATTGTGTCACTGACCTGCCAACTCCCTCCTGTCCCCCAGGGTTCTCTTCAGGTTCTGCAGCGTGAAGCTGTGGGGCAGAGGCTCGGCCATGGACCCGCTCTCAGAGCTGCAGGACGACCTGACTTTGGATGACGCCAGCCAGGCTCTGAACCAGCTGAAGCTAGCCTCCATTGATGAGAAGAACTGGCCCTCAGACGAAATGCCCGACTTTCCCAAGTCAGGTGGGTACGGCTGGATCTCAGCAGCCATAAGCACCTGAGAAGGGAAGACCCCCTTCCTGTGGAAGACCCCAGGAGGACAGGATGTGGGCAAACAGACCAGCCCCAGGGTGGGGCTGGGAGCACAAGCCTTACTGGGAGGAGGGCCAAAGAGCATGAATCTCAGGGAGAAAATTATGCCAGACCCCCAGATGATCCCCTGATTTTGCTGTGTTCCTCAGATGACTCCAAAAGCAGCTCCCCGGAACCTGTCACACACCTGAAGTGGGATGACCCTTACTACGACATTGCCCGGCACCAGATTGTGGAGGTGGCAGGTGAGCACACCCAGCCTTGCACCTTTTCCCTCACAGTCTGCATCCCTGGCTTAAGGAAGCCAGGCCCTCCTGCCTTAGGGGAAGGGGCTGCAGGGGAGGGGCCGCTCTGACCCCTGACCCTGGGGCTATTGAGGCTCCATGTGTCATTCATTAAAAATACAGACTTGATTGTGATGGCCACTTGGTCTGTTCACCTGCAACCACATCCTGACCTGTGACCTCAGCATCTCCACTGGCAGATGGCGTGTGGGAGGCACTGTGAAAGCCCTGGGTTTGATTTCTCGCTCTGCAGTCTGAGCCCATTCCTTCCTCACAGGATTGCTGAGAGGATGACAATGGTGAACGTATATCAGGACCTAGCCCACAGCCAGAACGTAGTTGGCCCTCAATAAGTGTTCATTCAACTCCCTTCCCTTTGCCCTCAGGTCAGCTTTTCTTCCCCATCAGTTATTGGGGAGCAGGGAGGTGCCAGTCCCTCCGGGGAAACCGTACCTCCAAGGAAGTCTAGAATGGCAGAGCCTCCTTCCAGAAGTTAGGAGGCACATGACTCCTGGAGCATCAGGTTCCCTGCAGATGTGCTACCCTGCTACGAATGAGCGCAGAGCCCCCCTTGGGTCTTGGCCTCAGTGAGCTCCCGCCCTCCTGTTCATAATGCAGGACCCAGAAGCCTCCAGGAGCAACCGAGGTAGCAGAGATGTTGATGACCTGGTTTCTGCCTATAGGGTCCTAGTGCTAGACGAAGAAATTGGAATTGTAGGATCCTTTGTCTCTTCTTCAGCTGTAAGCAAGGATGGCAGCACGGCCCTGCCCTGAGGCATTGGGGTGGGCAAGGAGAGCCAGGTAGCTTGTGGCCCCTGGAACCCTGAGTGGTGCTGGCTGAGGGGGCCCTGGAGGCATTCGGCCATAGGGAAGCAGCAGGGAGCTCCGTCTCTCCTGAATGCTGTGCTCAGGGAGGGATGGGGCAGTTGAGAGGGTTGTTCCTAATGTCAAGGTGTTTCCTTGACATCTGTGTTCCTGATGCCTGCCCTGGTCTGGATTGGAGGACTTGGCTATGGCCTCTGTCACCCCTACAGAAGCAAGGCTGAGAGTTCTTTTTTGGCCTGGTCCTGCCATGAGTACAGCAGAGTCACCTGAAGGCTCAGAACTTTCCTCACTCCTAGAGATGGACCTGACTGGGGCATGGGGATGTCTGATGTGAAGGAGTCTCTCTGCTGACATCCTCCTGGCTATGTGGCCAAGTCACAAGGCAGAGCAGGGAAGACTGCCCCCATCCCCACCAGGTGACCCCTGCAAGCAGAGCTGCAATATGTTTCTGTCTCTCCAGGGTGCGATGAGCCTGAGGGGGCCCAGCCAGGTAGGTGTGTAGGTGTGTCCCTGGCTCTCTGTGCTTGGCCTCTCTGGGCTGTGGATCAAGAAGGGCTCTTGGTGGAGGCCAGGTGGATCCAGCTTAATTGCAGCCCCACTCCAGGGAGCTGGGAGCTGGGAGCTGGCGGTACTTGGGAGCTGGAAATAGCAGGGGATTTATGGGAGGTTTGACAGGGTGGGGACTGTGTGGGGAGCCCACACATCCAGAGCCCAAAGGGAAAGGAGCTCCAGGGGAGGGGGGGTCTTGTCCATGGGGGTCGTGGGGCTGGCTGTAAGCAATGGCCGGGCTCGAGTGCTGGCTCAGGGCCCCTCTGGTGGGGTGTCCCCCATGTGTGTGCCTCTCTGACTGCTGAGAAGAGTTTGGATTGGCACTGCCAGAGCAAAAGTTGTTTGATGAGGCTATGGTGACTTCCTGGGAGGCCAGTTTCCTGGCCTTGGAAACCAGAGAAAGAGCCCACGTTGGAAGGAAGGGTGTGTTATGTCCCCAACTCCTCCGTAGCCTCTGTTCTCCCTTGCTGGCAGTAGCTGTCATGCTCCACGGTCAAACCTGACTGGTCCACATGGGTTCTTTCCAGTGGTGTGCTGGTAAAGGTTTAATAGTCTGCCCTCCAGAAAGAAAAAAAAGAAAAGGCTATTATTTGTAACATGTGCAATTTCTAACTACAAATAGCAGATTTCTGGCCACCAACGATGATGTCAGCTGGCTTGCACTATTCCTGACAATTTCACATTTTAACCAATGTGCCCCAGCCCCCCACCTCCCATCTCCTTGGTTGGCCTGCTCTCAGGTCACGGGAGGGTGCTGGTCTGGCGGGTCCCAGAACGCCTGCTGGAGGAGCTGCTCTGTTGCTGATTAATACCCAGGTTCCCCTGGGAAGTTCCTGATCCGTATCTTGGGAATGCAGAGGTTTCATTCTCTGGCGGCTGGTCTTTTCCTGGTGCTTTCAACAAACGCTGTGCCTCCTTTTTGAGCCCTCTCCCTCAGTGCTCTGGAGCCACCAGTGCTGCCAGCTCCTTCTTTCCCTTCTTTTTCCAGGGTAAATCTGTTTGAATCTTCTGAGATGAGGAGGGGACTCCCAGGCCTTTATACACATGCTTCTTGTAGGAGCCATTACCCTGCCTGCTGGCAAATGCCCGAGCCACTCAAGGACTTGGGCAGTGGGACTCCACTCCAGGGAGGAGAGGACGGGCTAAGCCCTGGGGTTGACCATGTCTTGTTCTTTGCTAGTCTGGGAGTCTTGCCATCCAGTCCCTCTCTGAGCCCCCTCCTTTGTCCCCCATCCCCATCCTGACTTTACTTGGCATGCATTTATAAAACACCTACTTTGGGAACAAGTCCAGTACTCAGCACTGAGGATTTTTTTTTTTTAATATTTATTTATGCCTGCGTCAGGTCTTAGTTGAAGCACGCGGGATCTTTCATTGAGGCGCGTGGGCTTCTCTCTAGTTGTGGCGCATGGGCTCCAGAGCACGTGGGCTGTGTAGTTTGTGGCATGCAGGCTCTCTAGTTGAGGTGCGCGAGCTCAGTAGTTGTGGCGCATGGGCTTAGTTGCCCAGTGACATGTGGGATCTTAGTTCCCCGACCAGGGATCGAACCCACATCCCCTGCGTTGGAAGGTGGATTCTTAACCACTGGACCACCAGGGAAGTCCCCAGCATTGAGGATTCATTGAGGAACAATGCACATTCCCTCCTTCAAGGAGCATACAGTCCAGGGAAGCAGTTCTTGAAACTGGTCAGGAGTCCTCCTTGAAAATATGAAAGGTGTGGACCTCTTCTCCAGAAAACACGTGCACGTGCTTGTAATATTTTTTATATAACATCATGACATTGGTGGATGCCCATTGATGGAAACCTGGTTGAGAACCCAAGTTCCTGTTTACAAGTTGCTGGGGCAGCTGAGCGGTGGAACTACAGGCCTCTGGCCTCTCACCTCAGTTGCTTGCTTAACCAGTTACCCCTCTTTAAATACCAGAGCCTTGTGAGCTCAGACTTTCTGCTCTGCCTAAGTCCTCAAATCTGCCGGCCAATGAGGGCTGCCTTACTGTTGGAGGGCAGTGATGAAGAGAATCTTTTAGAATCCTCCATGCTCCTCCCAGCATTTTCCGCTATACCCTGGGCGTTTCCTCTGCTTAGAGGGGAGTAGACAGATGATGTCCCTCCGCCCCAAAGGCTCATAATAGAAGGCCCAGGGGTTTCTGAAGCTCCAGATTGTCCACGAGGGTGGGCTGGGCAGTCTAACCCTTCATCCCTGCCCACTGCCAGTCTGCTCTTTCTTCTGTCAAAGCCTATGGGAAGTGAATCAGAGCAGGCCACAGAGCCACCCCCAACTGGCCTGGAAGGAACCCAGCACCTCAGGATCTGGTCCAGGGTGTGGAGGGGAACAGGTGACACCTGGTCTTTCAAAATAGACCTGCTGCTGGATGGAGCTGCACCGTCTCCTCCTCAGACATACCTGCAGAGGGTTCTCTGCTTGTTAAGTCTGGAGAAATTCTGCCCCAGGCTTTGGGAAGCTGTCCAAAGCAGTCTCATATCCCAGATAACATGGTGAGCAAACTCAGAAATAGAACCGTGCATACCATGTAATGCCGACCTGTGACAGGCTACCAGCGTTTATTGAATACCTGCCACGTTGCTGGGCTCTGGACCATCTGGACATTTAAAGATGGACAAGACAGTCCCTGTCTTTGAGCTGCTCACAGCCACTAGAGGAGACAGACACATAAATAGTTATACAGGAGAGTCAGTGTTGTGACAGAGACGGGTGATGGTTCATGCTGGGAGCTATGAAACGGGACAGCTAACCTGCCTGCGGGGAGGAGGAGGGGACACAGGCTTCTGGGAGATTATGCCTGGGATGAGTCTTAAGGATTCAAAGGAGTTAGCCTAGAGGAGGGGAGCAGAATTGCCTAGAGGAAGTCTGTCTGGCATGAGAGACAGAGGCTAAAGCCACCTGCTGCAGACTGGGCCAAAGGTGTGCATGGTGTGAGCCTGCAGAGGGGGTTGGTGGGGCCAAGCCTCAAAGTCCTGTGAGCCTTTCTAAGGGGCTTTTATACAGCTTGGGGTGGGGTTCAGGAAGAAAGGAGTCGAGGCAGGAGAGTCAAGGGCGGGTAGATGTTTCTAATTCTCCAAGGCTAGAAGCTGGGGCAGTTTAGAAAGGAGAATGGAGCCTCTCTCTGGGCTTGGTGGGCCAGGCCTCAGACCCTGACCCAGGAAATTCTTGGAGGGTCCTGGCTAGGACCTTTGGCTAGGGCCAGCAGAGACTAGGCAGTGTTCTGGGTGGAGATGGAATCACTGGAGGGGTTGATCCAGAGGCTGGACACAGTGGGAGACTGCTGGGAGTGAGGCAATAGCTCAGGCCAGAGCACCAGGCTGGGCCACCAGCAGGGACTGGGGCCATGCTGCCCACATTCCAGAAGCCTTCCTCAGCCCCTCCAATGAGTCTTGCCCCAGCCCTTGAGAAAAGGGTCAGAGCCTTGGCAACCACTTTGGAAAAGCACTGAGTCCTGGGTTAAGTCACTCACTGACCAAGAAGGATCATCAGGATCATGGTTTATTTAACATGGAGAAGACACTCAGCAAGTTGTTGGGGAATCCCTGAATCCTCAGAGGTGGAAGGAGGACAGACTGTGTGGGCTGTGTAAGTGGTCTTTTTATTTGCCTCTGAAGCAGTGGGGATTAGGCAAGAATGACTCTGGAGAGGTGTGAGGGTAAAGATAAAGGGAAGGGCCCTGGGACATGGGGGAGTGGGGACCAGGCCTTGTCCCCATCGAGCTGTGCTTAGAGTCTCTGGTTCACACTGACCCTGGAAGAGCATCTCACCTTGGGAGGCTGTGGCATATGTCTCAGGAGCTCCCCAGCTTCATGACAAAGCCAGATGGTCAGACCATGAAATAGTGACTAGTTTTGGACAGACATCCCTCAGTGGT
The DNA here is from genome assembly GCF_963924675.1 of Phocoena phocoena. Classification (NCBI taxonomy): domain Eukaryota; kingdom Metazoa; phylum Chordata; class Mammalia; order Artiodactyla; family Phocoenidae; genus Phocoena; species Phocoena phocoena. The sequence goes on along the minus strand of NC_089226.1, from coordinate 96,582,769 downwards.
TACACTCAAATGAGCACCTTCCCAAAGTGTTACAAACTCCTCTCTACTCCATGTTTTTTAGAATATCCTTAATGAGAAAGGAATGATTTTTAGAAATGTCCGGAGGTCAATCAACTGTGGCAAATAATTCTGGCAGTAAAATCAGAAAGTGTTGTTAGTAGTCAAAAACAAGACATGACTGTTAAGTAATCAGACTGATTTCCTCATTGGCCTCAGGCTTTCTGAGAAGGTACCTTCAAGAAGTTTTTCAAATACAGGCTGCTCACAGGAGATGCTTCTGGAATAGGTATGGAGTTTTAAGATGATGTATGGCAAGATAACAGTTGCTTTGGCGGGTGTGACTTTTTTTGTTTTCTTAGTTATGGTGAAATTTATATAACATAAAATTAACCATTTTAGGGGCTTCCCTGGTGGTGCAGTGGTTAAGAATCCGCCTGCCAATGCAGGGGACACGGGTTCAAGCCCTGGCCTGGGAAGATCCCACATGCCACGGAGCAACTAAGCCCGTGTGCCACAACTACTGAGCCTGTGCTCTAGAGTCCGTGAGCCACAACTACTGAGCCTGCGTGCCACAACTACTGAAGCCCGCGCGCCTAGAACCCATGCTCCGCAACAAGAGAAGCCACCACAATAAGAAGCCTGCGCACCGCAACGAAGAGTAGCCCCCGCTCACCGCAACCAGAGAAAGCCCGTGCACAGCAACAAAGACCCAACACAGCCAAAAAAAAAAAATTAACCATTTTAAAGTGTATACTTTGGTGGTAGTTAGTACATTCACAATGTTGAACAACCACCACCTCTATCTAGTTCCATCATTTCATCCATTTCATCCATAGTTTCACCCATACCAACCCCCATAACCATAAGCATCAATCCCTATTCTCCCTTCCTCCCAGCACCTATAACCACTAATTTGCTTTCTTTTGTTACAGATTTACCTATATAGCTCATATAAATGGAACCAAACAATATGTAGCCTTTTATGTCCAGCTTCTTTCACTTAGCATCATGTTTTCAAGGTTCATTCACAATGTAGCGTGTATCAGTACTCCATTCCTTTTTATAGCCAATAGTCCATTGCATGGATACACCACATTTTCTTCATCTACTCATCCATTGATGGACATTTGGGTTGTTGGTGCCAGGCATGACTTTTTAAGAAGTCATGTTATTTTTTAGTGCCCCAGCTCTGTAGCCCTGAGACCACCTGTCCCTCTTTCTTCAGTGACACACCCTTGAGTGCAGGCACCTGCCCAGAGGTCTGTCCGCATGGGCCACTCTGGCCCCAACGCTAAATGGTACAGTCTCCAGGCCTGGCCCCTTTCAGATCCTCACCTGACTTCTCTTGGCTTATTGTTCACCCACTGTGCTCCACCTTTCTCCACACCTAGGAGATGACAAGTATGGGCGGAAGATCATTGTGTTTAGTGCCTGCCGAATGCCCCCGAGCCACCAGCTGGACCATAGCAAGCTCCTGGGGTGAGTACCCATGGGGAAGTGATGGAACCCGTGCTCAGATCCCCACTACAGCCTGGAGCCATTTTCCTTACTGTCCCTTCCTGCCCCGGGGGTACCAAGCCACCTCCCTCAAGGCCTCCCCTCTTCTCCTGAGGGATATTGGGAGCACTGGGCTAGGTGTCAGAACTGGTTTCTAGTCCTGGAAACCATCTGTGTGACCTTGGAAAGTGTGTTCATCTCTTTACCTCTTTTTCTTCACTCTTCTTGGGGAATAATAATACAGCCCTTGGTCCTCATAGGAGTGAGATACTGCATTTGAAAATGCTTTGAAAAGTAAAATACTGTCCAAATGTGAGGACTGATTATGATAACGATATGGTGCACTTCTGAGGCAGTTGCGGTTGTTCATCATTTACATGAATAATTAGTGTTATTTTGTGCCAAATCTGGTGCCAACAACTTCTGTACCTATCCAGGTTCTAATAGCTAAATACAGGTAATAGCTGTTTGGTCTAGAAATCTGATGCAAGTCCAAAGGCTGACTGAAAGCAGGAGTTTGACAGACTGTGTTCTGATAAGTGTTCATCGTTGAGCCACCACTAGGCCAGTGCTGGGTCCACAGCAGGTGCGGGATCCCTGGAGGCAGAGCCATAACTGACTTCCTCCTGAGGCTCCTCAGTGTGTGTACAGTTTCCATCTTGCACTCCTTTCCTGACACTTTAAAGCACTTGCTGCAATTGCAAATGTCTGCCCCGCCCTTACCAGCTCTTTGGGATCCTGAATGGTTGTGTGTGCGGAGGGGCTGGTGTGGGGGTGGGGACAGTCCGGGGCTACAGCAACAGAAGGGGAGGGCCTGACTGCAGAGCCCGTGCAGTCCTGTGAGCCAGGGCCAGGCCCGAGTCTCTCCAGCTTTGTGTGAATGCTTTCTCTCTGGTCTCCTGAGCCCTCCTCCCACTGCTCCTCCACCGTGCAGGCAGGCAGAGCCTTCTCCAGGCCCGTCATGTGGCCCAGCCAGGAACAGGCCAAGAAGCCCAGCCTGAGGGTGGCTGAGTCACCTGTCCCCCTTTCTGGGTTTATTGTCACAGCATCTGACAAGGCAGGTGACAGACTCCTGGCCAGATTATGGGCTGAGTGGGAGGAGGTCAGAGGAGGTGGATGGGAAAGCACCCAGCTTTCAGGAGAGAGCGTGCTGAGCGAGGCTGCCTCCACTCTGGGGCTTCATCTCCTTCGGGAAGCCCTCTGTCACCCATCCTGTCCATCCTCCACTCCTTCCCAGTGGGATCTCCCCGCCACCACCTGGCCGGGCAGGGAGGTGCTTTCATCATGCATCAGTCCTGTCATCTTATTTTCAGTCAGATTATCTCAGACCTGGCTTTTCCCAGCTGTCCAGCCAGATCTGGGGGGTTGAAATAGAAAGTGCCTGAAGCTTGGATGCAGAAGACCAGTTAAACTTCAACTCTGCCTCCTACTAGCTGTGTGCTTGGGGTCAGGTCTCTCCTGAGCCCTGTGAAATGCCATTGTATTCATTTGTAAAGTATCACAGATTTCAAGAATGTAGAACAATGTAGATAGCTATTAAGAAAAAATACAGCAATAAATAAAGTCTCCCATAAACCCACCACCCAGAGAGAAAACCACTGTTAACATTTTAGTGTATTCACTTCCCATTTTTTTCTATAACATATACAGAACTCTATAGTCAGTTTTGTATCTTACATAATGTTTTTATATTCTGAGCATTAAACATTCTTCAAGGATATCCTTTCAAAAAATTTTGACATATGTGTATCCAGAAAAGTGAACACATTATGTATACTACTTGATGAATTTTCAAAAACGAAATACACCCATGTCATCCACACCTACAAACTTCCCTTTGCTCTTCCAGGCAGTACCCCAAAGGGTAACCACTGTTCTCACATCCAACTTCACAGATTGGTTCTGTCTGCAGAAACATCCTGTGAGGTATTCTATTTATAGATCTCCTGTGATTTATTTAACCAACATTCTGTTCTTGGACACTTACTTTGCTGCTCATTTTTTCCCCCCATTATAAAACAGGCTATAATGAACAGCCTTTTACAAAAACATTTCTGTTCATCTTTGATTAGTTCCTTGGGATAAATTCCTGGACATATTTTTATCAGGTCAGAGTATGAACATTTTATAGCTTCTGATAAACATCACTTTATTGACCTCCAAAAGGTCATAACATTCATCAAAGGATGAGTGTATTTTCACTACAACTTTTGCTATTTTATTTATTTATTTTTATTTATTTTTTGCGTGGCATGCGGGATCTTAGTTCCCCAACCAGGGATCGAACTCATGCCCCCTGCAGTGGAAGCACAGAGTCTTAACTGCTGGACCACCAAGGAAGTCCCTAACTTTTGCTATTTTATAGTTGCAAAATGCCATTCTTTTATGTGACAGCTCTTTTCAAACTGCAAAGTGCTCAATGTGTGTAAGGGGTAAATTACTGTATAGTGATAATGATGGGAATCAAGATAATAAATCCAGCATAAGACACCTCACATGTCCACCAGTGCTGGCACCCATGGACCAATGTTTAGGTTAGCCTCTCTGGGATAGGTCAGGTTGTGTCTGGGCACTTAGTCACATCCTTGGGCACTTCCCAAGGCTCCTTCCCGGGCTTCCCTGGTGGCTCAGTGGTTAAGAATCCACCTGCCAGTGCAGGGGGCACGGGTTGGAGCCCTGGTCCAGGAAGATCCCACATGCCGCAGAGCAACTAAGCCTGTGCGCCACAACTACTGAGCCTGCCCTGTAGAGCCCGTGAGCCACAACTACTGAGCCCATGTGCCACAACTGCTGAAGCCCACGAGCCACAACTACTGAGCCCGTGAGCCACAACTACTGAAGCCTGCACGCCTAGAGCCCATGCTCCGCAACAAGAAAAGCCCCCATAATGAGAAGCCCGCACACCACAGTGAAGAGTAGCCCCCACTCACCGCAACTAGAGAAAGCCAGCGCACAAAACTGAAGACCCAACACAGCCAAAAATAAATTAACTAATTAAATAAATTTAAACAAAAGCCGTCAGATTTCTAATTAATAACTGTAAGCTTTCCAAATCATTAAAAAAAAATAAAAAAGGCTCCTTCCCTCCTTTCCCTCCTCCCCTCCTTTCCCTCCTCCCCTCCTTTCCCTCCTCCCCTTGGAAGCCCTTAGCATTCCTGCATGCCCAGCCTCCCAGCCTGGAGTGGTGTTCCTGCTGGGGCCTGGGAGCTGTTGGCCAACCAGAAAGAGGGTTTTCCACTGGGCTCCTCTCCCTTTCTGGAATTCATGTTCACTCAATTTGTACTTCTCCACCTCAGGTGGGCCCAACACCCGTATGTGTGTTTGTGTTGGGTGGTAGGTATTGTGTTGTGAGCATAGGGAACTTGAGGTGTGGGTCTTTGGTCCACAGAACGTCCAGTGACTGGAGCAGGGGAGGGGACCCTCTGACCACCCTGATCCCCTTTCGTGGGCACAGTGTTCTACAGACAGCGCTGGGAGTGTAAAAGGCAGAGCTGTCCCATGATCAACAAGGCGAAACTTGGAGTTAGTTCACCTCCAGTCTCCACCACAAGCTGTGTGACCTCAGAGAAGCACTTGACCTCTCTCAGCCTCACTGCCCTCGCTCGTAAGAAGGGGATAGTATTGGCCTCCATTATAATGAGGAAGGCACGAGATATTGCATACAAAGTGCTTGGTAGACACTAAGCTTTAATACTGGTAAATGGTGACTGTCATCATTACTGTTGACTCAGGGCAGTCCTGTGAGTGAAATGTTATTCCCATTTTTACTGCAGGTATGTGAGATGGCTCCAGTTAGAGTCCTGGTCTCCTGACTCCTAGTCAGTGCTCAAACCTGAGATCTGCTGCTGTTCTTATTATTCCTCCACGCAGCCCAGCCACTACCTCGTTCCTCCTCCACCCCAACATGGTGACTGATGCAGCCAGAACAGACAGGGCAGGAGAGGGGATTCCTGGGGCACTGGTTCTGTCTTAATGGGGCCCCATTTGCATACAGGGCGGCCTGAGGGGGGCTCATCTCTTACAGATACCTGAAGCACACCCTGGACCAGTATGTGGAGAGTGACTACACGCTGCTCTACCTGCACCATGGCCTGACCAGCGACAACAAGCCCTCCCTCAGCTGGCTCCGGGACGCCTACCGGGAGTTTGACCGCAAGTGGGTTAGGGCCTCGGAGGAGCTCCAGGGCCCGGGGGCCAGCAGCTCTGCCGGTTCTGGGCTGCCCTCTGCTTGGGCAGGAACGTATTCCATGCCAGGGGAGGCGGGTCCCCCCTACCTGGGTAAACTAAACACAAAGAGTCTCAAGTTGGAATGGCCTGGGCTTAAATCCCAGTTTCTCTGCTTACTCGCTCTGTGACCTTTCATCTTACTTAACCTCTCTGAGCCCGTTTCCTAATCTGTAAAATAGGGCAACAATGGCACTTACCTCAAAGGCTTACTATGAGTCATCAAATCAGTAACTGTACATTAAGAGCTTAGCTCTGTGCCTCTCCTACCATGCCCACTCCTGAGTTCCCCGTTCTGCCTCTGCAGGTACAAGAAGAACATCAAGGCTCTGTACATCGTGCACCCCACCATGTTCATCAAGACCCTGCTCATCCTCTTCAAGCCCATCATTAGGTGAGTGGGCCCAGGGCGGGGCACTCGTCTCTTGTGCTTCCCCTTGAACTGTGAAGCAGATACCTGAGGAAGCCAAGCATCCTGGGGACCGACCACTTTGGGGCTAGGCCTCAGTCTGATCTGGGTGGGCTGCTGAGGAGAAAGTGGAGGCCTGCTGAAGCGGGCCTACCCTGGACCCATACCCTTTCTTCCATCGGCAGCTTCAAGTTTGGGCAGAAGATCTTCTATGTGAATTACCTGAGTGAGCTGAGCGAGCATGTGAAGCTGGAGCAACTGGGGATCCCTCGCCAAGTGCTCAAGTGAGACCGCGGTGGGGGCTGTGTGTGCCCACCGGGCACACTGTCCACATATATCATGTTTGTGGGGGTAGGATGTGCCGGCCAAGGGGAGAAGCAGCCTCGACAGTGCCAGGATACACAGGGGAAGCAGATGTGATGAGTAAGGGGCAGCACATGGGGTCAGACAGAGCAAGTCCAGATCCCGTATCTGTCACTGAAAAGCTCTGTAACTGAATCTCTTTAAAGTCTTCACTTCTGTGTAAAGCTGGGTTGGTGGGAGGACTGAATGAGGTTATCCATGTAAGATAGCACAGTAAGTGCCTGAAAAAAAGAGTTGCCATAGTGACTGCAGAACCAGGTAGGGGCCCTGACCCTCCCCGCTGCTTCCCCAGGTATGATGACTTCCTCAAATCCACCCAGAAGAGCCCTGCGACAGCCCCCAAGCCCATGCCACCACGGCCCCCTCTGCCCAACCAGCAGTTCGGGGTCTCCTTGCAGCAGTGAGTATGCGAAAGGTGGGCGGGGCTGGCACCTGGGGACCAGGAGGACTGCAAACCCGTCACTGCGTTGTGCCCACAGCCTCCGGGAGAAGAACCCAGAGCAGGAGCCCATTCCGCTCGTGCTGCGGGAGACCGTTGCCTACCTACAGGCCCACGGTGAGTGCCAGGGAGCCCTCTCCCCTCGGGAAGCCGCTGGGCAGGGCTGGGCAAGGTCCCACGTGCGCCAGCACCCACACTGACCCTGACCAGGACCCCAAGACACAGAATGGGTGGGGAGTCTGCACGTTGCCCCAGAGCTCTGAGACTCACCAGGCCCCACTGTTTCCCAGCTCTCACCACTGAGGGGATTTTCCGGAGGTCGGCCAACACCCAAGTTGTACGGGAAGTGCAACAGAAGTACAACATGGGTGAGTGGGCCCAGGGGTGTGTCGAAGCCCAGAGGGCCAGTACAGATCGTGCGTGCGCACACGTGTGTGTGTGTGAGTTTTCTGTGGCATTTGGTATGATTACATGTGTCTCACTCCTGCCTGGTTGTCCCAGGCCTACTTTCTCATAGGTCAGGCTTCTGGAGCCTGGGTTCAGGGTCATTCAGAGGCGAGGAATAACTGTGCTGTGTGCTCGGGGGCCCCACTCCCCAGATGGCCTGACCCTGTGCCCCCTGTCCCAGTGGGAGGAGGAGGCTTGTGGCCAAGGGTGAAGTCAGGCTGTGGGGCCTGCTTGGCCTCCGGATTGGCTGCTGGTCTCCAGGCTCGGCCCAGCTCCTCCCCTCCCCACCCCCAGGGCTGCCTGTGGACTTCGACCAGTACAATGAGTTGCACCTGCCAGCGGTCATTCTCAAGACCTTCCTCCGGGAGCTTCCTGAGCCCCTGCTCACCTTTGACCTCTACTCCCACGTTGTGGGCTTCCTCAGTGAGTGCCCCTCTCCCCCTTCTCCAGCTTCTGCAGGGTGGGGTTGCAGCTGGACTCAGAGCAGGCAGATTTGGCCTGTCCTTCAAGGAAAGTCTGGTTGGGTCTTCCCCCTAGCCTCATGACAGGGCTTCCCGAACCAGTCCAGCCATGGGCCCCTGTGACCTGGGCCCCCCTTCCTCATAGACATTGATGAGAGCCAGAGAGTGGAGGCCACGCTGCAGGCCTTCCAGATGCTGCCCGAGGAGAACTACCTGGTGCTGCGTTTCCTCACTGCCTTCCTGGTGCAGGTGAGACCTCGGCCTGGGCCTCTACCGCTTACCTGGAGGAGAGAGGGAGGAGGAGTTGCCGTGGCTGCTGCTCCTGGGCGTGGTTGCGAGGCGTGGGAGGCGGCATCTGTGGCTTCCTGCTGCAGCCCCCTGATTCCTTCCACAGATTTCTGCCCTCTGTGACCAGAACAAGATGACCAACACTAACCTGGCTGTTGTCTTCGGCCCTAACCTGCTGTGGGCCAAGGATGCTGCCATCACCCTCAAGGCCATTAATCCCATCAATACCTTCACCAAGTTCCTCCTGGATCATCAAGGGGAGCTGTTTCAGCCCTGACTCCAAGGGGCTCTGAGCCCAGCCCCTGCCCCACCCGCCCCCTTCTCTGATAGCCCCGGTTTGGACTCTTCCTCTTGGCTTCAGCCTTACGGGAGCCCAGGGCTCCTGCCCAGAAAGGGGCTGTGAGCCCCCTGGAGACAGAAGCTGGAGCCAGCCAACTGGACAGCTCCTCCTCCCCTCCTGTCCAGCCCACCTCACCAGCCCCAGAGGCCTCGCTGTAACCACAAGACATTTTTCTTCGCCTTATACCTCTCACTGCCTCTTTGGATCCCTGGCTCCCGCCGGGCTCTGCAGAGCTGGCCTTGCTCTTCAGGCAGGAGGACTGGGCCCAGCAACAGCTTGCTTACCTGCTTTCTCCTGCCTCTTCCCCTGGCAACTGGAGATGCCAAAATCACTGCCGGCTGGGATGGTAGCTGGGGCTGGTCCTCCCCTTCCTGACTGCTGGGGAATGAAAGGCTGAGCTGGCCTGGGCTGGCCCTGCTGTGACTCCTCCCTGTCTGGGTGAAGGCCTGGTTGCAAGCACCCTGTTCCTGTCCTCCCCTCTGGTGGCTCAGCCTCTGGTATTTACACAGTTAACGAATGACAGCCTGGAGTCCTATGTCTGCCTTCTCTTCCACACATCCTGGGTCAGCCTTTCCCAAGTGGTACTGCCCCCAGGGTGTCTTAGCCCCCTGGTTCTGCCAGGACTGGCAGCTTGGATGATAGGGCTGAGTCCCAGCATCCATTCAAAATAGACACCCCACTCACCCCTGAGAGCCTCCTAGTGTCTGGTCAGACCACTGACAACCAGTCCCTGCCCACTCCACCCCCCATGCCTTGCCTCCCCTCCCTTCCTACTTGGACAGATCCTTAGGCATGTCTGTTGTGGAGTCACACCGGTCCCTGCTCTGGCCAGGGGTGATTCAGTGCCTCAGGATCTGGGGTGGCTCCTTCCTCCAGTTTTGGACTCCTGGAGGGGCTGGGTAGAGATTTTGCTAATTAGATTGGCCCCTGCCAGGTAAGTTCTAGCAACCTCCCCTTGGACCCTGATGATGATGGATATCCCTCTTTCCAGCTGTCCCTTCCTGGTGAACTACCTTCCTGCAGCCCTGGCCAGAGCCTGTACTGTGGCGGTCCTCATTGACCAGTCCTGCCCCATCTGCGAGCCGGGTGTGGCCTGGGCCTGACCTCACTGGGCTCTTTTCCCAGGACACTAGCATGTCAGGAGTCCCAAGGCCTGGTGTGGCTGCTATCAGTCCCTGTGTCTCCAGGCCAGGCCCAGGCTTCTGATTTCTGCCTGCCTTCCTTTGTATCAGGTGTTGCTCAGAGCCCCATTTACTGGGGAGCCTTGTGGGTCTATTTGGTCTCTCCCCTATCCACCCCCAACTGGTCTTTACCTGGGGGTGGGGGGACTTGTACAGTGAATCAAGTATTCACATTCACAATGACTTCCTTGGCACCAATCATGTATTTCACCTTTGCACTTTTTATACTTCAATAAAAATGGAGATGGAAAACTGCCCATCTGGCTGATAAGGAAGTGGGCATGGAGGCTCATAACTGGGTGGGAGGTGTGGTATGGCTGCGGAAGAAGAGCAGATAGGGCTTCAGGAAGTCCCCTCCCCAGTCAATCTGACCCCTTCCTCATCCTGCTCACTTGTGAGCCGGTATGAAGCCAGCTTTCTGACCATATTCCAGGCTTAGAAGTGTGAACAGTCCCCTTCCTTTTTGCACCTATACATTCCAACTGGCCACCAAGTGCTATATCCTAAAACCAGGACCTCTCTCCCCGAAACAGAACAGACTGTGGTGGACCACAGCACAAGCTTTAGAGTGAGACCAGGGTTTGAATCCTAGTTCCATCACTCACAACCAGCTCTAACTGGTAATTGTCATGTAACTGGTCCCATGTCCGAGACTGTTACTTCATTTCTCTGAAGATCAGACACACAGTCGTCCCTATGTGTGGGGGACTGGTTCCAGCCACCTGACCCCGTCACCAAAATCCAAGGATGCTCAAGTCCCTTCTATCAAGTGGTGTAGTATTTGCAACATAACCTACACACATCCTCTCTTTACATCATCTCTAGATTACTTATAATACCTAATACAATGGAAATGCCATGTAAATAGTTGCCAGCATGCAGCAAATTCAAGTTCTGCTTTTTGGAACTTCCTGGAATTTTTTTTTTCCAAATATTTTTCTATCCAAGGTTGGGGGAACTCTCGGGTGTGGAGCCCACAGATGCGAGGGCCGACCGTAACATATACACTACATAACAGAATGAGTGCCCAGTGGGAACCAGAACGATGGTCATTTCACAGAGGAATGAAGTGATAGTCCCAACCTTGTACAGCAGCCAGGGGTAGAACCCTCATCTCCCAGCCATTCCGGTCCTCCCCACCCCGCCCCTCAGCCTGAGAGCCTTGGCTGTTTCCACCTGCCACCTAGTCACGTGGAGGCTATGAAAGATCCAGCTTTCCTCTTTCGAGCAGTTTTGCTTTGCTTTAAAGGTTAATGTGGTAAATTTTACGTTACATGTATTTCACTACAATTGAAAAACTAAAATGGTTTGTCCCAGGGAGGGCAGGCCAGAATTCCACTTGGCACACTGGTCAAGTTCCAGCTGTCTGCTGCCTGCCTGCTGACTGCAATCAGGAGGCTATGATGGCCTCAGGCAGGCCTGTTCTTTTTTTCTCCTCATTGCTTGTTGGGGATGAGGAAGCGGGGCCAAAGCTGCAGGATCAAGACAATGGTTATAAACACGGGCACTGAGCTCCAGGAAGCCAGTCCGCCTGCACAACTGTGACCTTCGTCCAGGTAGCTCGAACAGAAGGCACTGGCAGCCTGTCTCCCTGGCTCTGCTCAGCTCTAAGCTGGGTGACTATTTAGAACAGAAGGGCAGTGACCCAAAGAAATGACAAGACAGGGAAGCAGGAGACGGAGAGCTGTTTACTTGGGTTGGGCTCCTGGCAGGGCCTCTGCCGAGTGATTCAAAAGCCAGTTTACCCCTGCCTTGGCAACAGTGGGTCTCTGGGGGCAGAGTGTAGTGACATGGCTTAAAAGGGTAGGATACCATCAGATGAGGGGCAATTGAACACTTTGCTTTTGGGGGACCCCTACCTGAAGGTGAGGACTCCGACAGTCTTTCCACCATTTCTGACCCAGGAGTTGGATGCGTGGTCAGGTATCATGGTCAGCGTCACATGCAGTTCACTAACAAGCAAGGGCTCCCAGGGCCCAAAGCGGCAGCAGTGGGTGGGCCCATTCTTTTCAGCCCCAGGTTTGGGTTGAATCTAGAATTTCTAACTAGTCCTCTTCTGCCCTGGGGCGTGGCTTCTGGCCTGAAGGGCATGGGAGACAACCAAGACAGCACTTGCCTGGGTTTGTCAGTCTCCGGTCTCTAGAACCACCTCTTCCTCTGGGACACCAGCTCTACCTTCCACTCCCTCCCGCCACTGCAGGCGAAACAGGAGGAAGGAGCTGTTTGTCAGATCAGGGCAGCTAAACAAACATGCATGGGACCTGGACTTCTACTTACTTCACTCAGTCCCTTCCCTTCTGTCTGGTTTGCTCAGCCACAACCCCTCACACCAGATCAGCAAATATCCCAGCGGTCTGGGGAGTCCCCCGCCCCCTGCTTGGCCTCTGCTGGAAGCATGGCAGGGACCTGTCACTTGTCTTTCCCTCTGAGCCAAAGGCTGTTGCCCAGGGTGAGTGGTGAGCTGTGCTGCGTAGGAAGGATAGAGAGCTGAAGATAACGGCCTACCCGTTCTGAGGTTTTTACTATGGGCGTACCTCACATGCACGCCTACTTCATACATGTTATCTCACTGAATACTCTCACACAACCCTTGAAATGGAAACATTACAGCCAAGGAAAATGAGGCTCTAAGAGGTTTCCTGGGACTTCCCTGGTGGTCCAGTGGTTAAGACTCCGTACTCCCAATGCAGGGGGCCTGGGTTTGATCCCTGGTCAGTGAACTAAGATCCCACATGCTGCACAGTGCCGCCAGGAAAAAAAAAAAAAAAATTCCCGACCAGCCCAAGGCCCCAGGACTCCAAACAGCCTGAATGGCTCTGAAACCTTGCTGTGCCTCACATGGCACCGCTCTTCCCTCCACGGAGCCTGTCGGTGACCCGGGGCTGCCCAGTGGTGGGAGGAAGTGGGCTAGGTTTTTCGACAGCTTGCAGGACAGGAGGCTATAAAGTACAGAAAAAGTTTATTGGAAATCCCTTGAATACATTTTAAAGTATAGCTCAATATTTCCAAATAAAGTAGGCTGGAGGAGCGGGAGGGGCTCTCCCACCTGGAGACATGACTGGTCCCAGCCCTGTCCCGGGGGTGCTGTGCGGGTCCGTCGAGGGCTCAAACCTTTCATTGTACAGGGCTGAGGGACAAGGGCCGGCCTTGACAGTTGCTCTGCTCCTCCCAGGCTCAGCTCAAAGTCAGGGCTCAGCCTCCCTGGCCTCTCACTGATGGGGTCCTGAAGAGAGGCTGCTGCCTGCAGAGGCCAACAATTAGGCGTCAAAGAGGCAAATGGCTAACAGGCCTTTCCATGCTTGGCCTTGGAAGAGGGCAGCGGCTGACATATTGGGATGAGGTGGGGGAGTGGGGGGCAATCAGTAACTTACCAGGGCCTTCGCCCATCTCAGTGCTGGGGCCTGGGGGGTAAGCCTGGATTGGTTTAGCAGGCCACAGATGTGCTCTGGCCCAGAGACAGGATGGCCAGCTGGACGCCACTACTGGAAACACTTTTTTTTTTTTTTTTTAATTTTATTTATTTATTTATTTATTTTTGGCTGCGTCGGGTCTTCGTTGTTGTGTGCGGGCTTTCTCTAGTTGCAGCGAGCGGGGGCTACTCTTCGTTGTGGTGCACGGGCTTCTCATTGCGGTGGCTTCTCTTGTTGCAGAGCACGGACCCTAGGTGCACGGGCTTCAGTAGTTGTGGCTCGCGGGCCCTTGAGCACAGGCTCAGTAGTTGTGGCGCACAGGCTTAGCTGCTCTGCAGCATGTGGCATCTTCCCGGACCAGGGCTCGAACCCGTGTCCCCTGCATTGGCAGGCGGATTCTTAACCACTGCGCCACCAGGGAAGCCCTGGAAACACTGGAGAATGTGTGCACAGAGGCAGGGCTCAGCCCAACTGAGGCAGCATCAGAGCTGACCCCAGCCCTGAGATCAGCCTTGTAGGTGAAAACAATGCCACGTGCACTTGCTAACAAGCAATTGAGGGCCACCTGCTCTGCTGCAGAACAGCTGCTGCCAATGAATACCCGAGGTGGGCCAGAGAAGCGGGGTTGGGCCTATCAGTTAGGCGGGGAGGAACAGATGGTCAGTGGGTGAGGCTGGGCCCTTGACTTAACTCAAGTAACAACACCTGAATGCCCAGTTTTGGTTTCTCAACAAGGAACCAATCCAACTAATAAACCTCAGGGCAGTGTACAGACCCTGGGGTTAAAGAAAGGTGGTGGCTAGGCCTAGCAGGAAAAGGCCCATAACCCAGCCCTGAGAATCAGGAACCAATGCCCCAGGAGGAGGGGCCTCTCTGGCCTTCCCCGGGGCCACAGCGCCCCTCGGGCACTACACGTGCCACAACTCTGGGGAGTCATCACATTTCGCACCCAAGACTTCCTGGGCTGCCAGAACAGATTCAGTCTCTCTGGGGAAGCTGGGAGATTCAAAGTTCTCACCAGGAATATGTACATGTCCAAGGCAGAGTGTGATGTCAGTTCAAATGCAGCAATTCTGGGAGGTTCTGCTGCCCTCAGCCAGCCCTATTCTTGGATCCCACCAAATACACATGGGAAGGGAAATCCTCAGGGCAGCAACCTAAATCCAAGGAACCTCTACAGGAGGAGGCGCTGCCCCAGGAAGAGGCCCTCCAACCTTCCCCAAGTGAAAACGTCTAACCTCAAACATGTTTTTTCTACAAAATATCTGATTTCTCTGAAAGTAATAAATATTTACTGGGTTCTATAACCAAGGAGCAATGACAGGGGAAGGGAGAGGAAAGAGAAGAACCTTTGCTGTGACTCCAATGACAGAATCCTAGAGAGGGAGGCTTCTGTTTCCATGTAGCTGAGCACAGGCAGCCGCCAGGGCTGCTCGGATGGGCTGGCACAGCCTTCAAGGGTGGGAATGGCTGACTTTAGGGTTCTCATCACCTAGGGCAGGAAGCCTGCCATACTGCCAAAAATACAGGCACGGGGCAGAGAGAGGGAGAGAGAGAGGGGAAGAAGATACCAGAACTAACAGAGAAAGACCTTGAAGGAGAGCTTCCTTCCTTCCTCCTCCTAGCACTGTCTCCTTCCTCTTTCTGCCTCCACACCAGTCTCTGGGCCACCAGCTGGAATGTCGAATGGTGGATGGCAACAGCAGGCAGGCGAGGGGCCAGCTGCTGGGCAAACCCGGGGCAGGGGGCCGGTAGGAGGAGCGGGATGACAGCCTTTGTGAAGCAGCTGCTGAGGGCGGTATAAGCACAGGGCCCTGCAGAGGGAGGTCAGAGGGTGAGTCCTCTCAAATGCTACCACTGCTGCCGTGAGTCTCCAGGAGTGCAAGAGCAGGGACTTCCGGGTCCCCATGGGGGAACCAGCCTCCCCTCCACCTGGCTTGAAGCGGGGCAAGGGATGGGAGCAGCTGACGAGTGGGAGGCTCTCTGTCTCCTGGGACCACAAAAAGGGGATGCTGCCGGTACTCGAGGACACCAACTTTTACTGCAGGGTTTCTACAAAGGCATCAAATTCTCGGACATTCTTCTCGTGCACAGCCAGCTTCTCTGGTAGTGAGTCCTGTACCGGGAGGGGAGAGAAAAGCTGCTTATTCAGGTAGGGCCTTGAAGCCAGCTGTCACCCTGGGCTGAAGGGAGCATGGCAAAGAGTCCGGCTCAGCAGTGCTGGGTTGGAGAGCAAAGTGCGGAGCAACTGAGCAGGCACTGGCCAGTGGGCCTTTGCCCAGCAGGGGTTAGTGGGGGCTGGGGAGGCGGACAGAACAGCCTAGGGAATCTAAGCCAGCCACACACACAATGAGATGGAAAAGGACCATGCCAACAACGGGATGACACAGAGAAATTCAACGTGAAGTATCTTTGGCACAGATGAGACTGACATTAGAATAACACAGTAGGTTTAGAGCCCTACAAATTCAGAACGTGTACAAATGATTTCTTCACAGCCTGCGCTGGGCAGGCATCAGAATCCCCCGGGGGCACATGAACAAGGCAGTCCCAGCCATACTCCCAAGAGATTCTGACCCGGCAGGTCCACGGTGAGGCCTAGGAATCTGCATCTTTATATCAGCTGAGAAGGGGATGGGTTAGATGGGGTTGAGAGAGAACAATGAAAACAAAAAAACAGAACCATGAGGAGTTAAGTTTAACTGCCCTCAGGTATCAACCATTAATTAAAATTTGGTCCTAATCAGGTGGTCTGTCTCCACTGATGAATTTGCATTTGAAGAGCTCAGCCATCACAGAAGACTTCCTGATAGGCACGAGATACTTGGTGCCACAGGACTTACAAGGCAGCCCAGACAGGCCAGATGCCCGGGCGGGTTTGGGAGGCTGGGGCAACCAGCCAGCACTGGCTGCAGCCTCACGTTGAGCCTTTGGACTCCGGTTCCTTCCAGGCAAACTTCAAATGAGAGGCCAGGGAGCCAATGGTTAAAAGCCTAAAATCAGAAGCCAGACTCTTAGGGGTCAAAGCTTGTTTTGCCAGCTCAGTGTAACCACCAGCAAGTTATTTGCTCCCAGTGTCATTTTTCTCATCTGTAAACTGGGATAATAAGAAAACCTACCTCTTAGGGTCATTGAAGATTCATGTAAAGCACTTAAAAAATGCTTGGCACCTAGAAAGCTTCAATAAATGTTAATAATAATGACATTATTGCTGTATTATTATTACTGAGCATGTTTACCTGATTAAAGCAAATCAAGGGCAGCTAAACCTAGATTCCTATTCCTAGAGCCATTCCTCTGATTTCGACACATGAGGTGATATACCCACCTCAAGCAGAGGGACCCTGACATCTTGTGGCATGGGGCACCCTGAGTTTGCGGCTGTGCAGGGCACTCCTCTGCCCTTCAGAGACAGGAAATAGGAAACACCCTAAGCGGAGATGTGGTCATTACAGTCAGTATCAGGACATCTGGCTGAACACGAGAACCAGGGAACGATCTTTCCGAGGAAAGGGCAAGAACACCAATGCTGGGGACCTTCTGTTTCTTCTGCCCTGTACCATTGTCATCTGCCTGGCAACCTTAACAGCGGAAGGCAAGAGCTGTTGGAGCAGCCTGGCTTAGTGGCATCAGCAAGCAGAAGACATCAGGCACCAACAACAGGCGTGTGTGAGAAATGCCGTGACAAGAGTGCCGAGAAAAGGAGGAAACGAGCGCAAGCAAATCTGAGATAATGACCGCCAGGCACAATGCAAATCTCAAGTGTGATTCCAGGAAGGTAATGGTCTAAAAGTCCCCGTCCTGTTACAGGGAAGATGGGAGGTGTGGGCATGGAGGAGTAACAGGAAGAAATTTCCAGGCCTGTGGAGTAGGAATGACCATCGAAGGAGGAAAGGAGGCCAGAGGATGAGGTGGGGTGGGGGAAGGGGTTTCCATACCAAGTCCTCAGCCATGGACTGTGCCCCGATATCTATGGAGAGGCTGCTCAGCTGAGGGGGGTTCTGAAATTCACGATAGAAGGTCCCCAAGTCCATCGGAAGAATGTCGTCTTTAGAAAAAGCTGGTTTCTTAAAAAACAAGACAGACTCAAGTTTAGCTTGCCTTGGACCACAGAGGAAAATCAGAGGGGGTAAGCTATCAACAACCCTCTTTCCTTCCAGTAATTAGCAAAGAAAAGGCTCCTCCAGGCTTATCTTAGAGAAATCTTTACACCTTTCTCTTCTGGGCAGCTGAATTAAGCCTGGTGATGACATCCCTCTCCCCTGGTTTTTTGTCTCCTTCCTTCACGCTCCTCTCCTTGGAAAAGGGCTATCCAGGGACTTCCCTGGTAGTCCAGTGGTTAAGAATCTGCCTTCCAATGCAGGGGATGCGGGTTTGATCTCTGGTCGGGGAACTAAGATCCCACATGCCACGGGGCAGCTAAGCCCACGCCACAACTAGAGAGAAGCCCGCGTGCTGCAACGAAAGATCCCGCGTGCCACAACTAAGACCCGATGTGGCCAAAAATTAAAACATTTAAAAAAGGGCTGGGGGCTATCCATTCATGAATAGAACCTATGCAGTTACCACTGGAAAATCCCATGTCAAGTTGAATTTCAATCAAAGACATGGCACAAAATGCCTTACTGCTGATGGGCCTCCAAATGCCTCCCCAAGCAGGGTGTAAGGGCAGGTTCCCCACATAAGATGCACAGCCAGCACCCATTCCCTCTGCCTATACCGACCCATCTGATCCCTGAAGTCCTATTCAAGTGCAACGGATAATTCCAGGTTTATTGCCCCCGAAGCAGCAAAGGTCAAGGAAGATGACAGCAACTTACGAAGTCGATCATGACAAAGTCATCCTGGGTATTGCCACTGCTGCCCCCACTGGAGCCATCAGAGTGCAGGCTGCCCTGAAGAGGAGATGTAGTCTCTGGGGAATCTGGAGGATTCACCTGTTTCAGAATAAGGCAGAGGTAGGGGCTGGTTCTGGGCACTGGCTGTAAACCAAAAGCCAAGAAGCACGGCTAATGGTCTGTGGAGGAATAGTGAATGACTCGCCCAGGAAGGATGACGACTACGGCACCATCTCACTGCAAACTTCAGTCAATGGTGGACTCACCATGGGATCCACATCCTCCAGTTCCAAATTCTTGGCAGCAAACATGGCAAAGGGTATGTCCAAACTGGTCAGGGTCACCTGAAGAGACATGGGAGAAAGTATTAGTGTCCCCCTTCCCCCAGCTTGCCTGCTTCCTCAGAGCCCACCAGAAACCTGGGGGTCCAGCACGTTTGCACACCTCAGCTGACGATGCCATCCCTCAGGTTCCTGTCTTGTTGGAGACCTCTCCAACCTCCCGTGCCTCCCACTGCGTGCCCACAGCATCAACAGGGGTGAGGGCTCCCCAGGACCCTGGGAATTCAGTTTTGGAAGCTGGACCCACAGTAATTCAGTAACAACTGCTTTTCACTGGCAGAGCTGAAGAGGAACTTCCTATTTCAAGTTAGGCTGAGGCAATGCCACTTCAGTGTAACGTGTCTGTACCTAATGGCGTGGTCTCCTCTCCTATGTGATCACAGAACAATAGTTAACTTTTCTGGAGGGATGTCACAGGTTATTAACCCTCTTCACAAAATATTCACACACACACACAATTTCGCATGCGATTTCAGTGGTTCCACAGATCCCAGGTAAGACCTCACTCTAAGGGCTCACACATTCTCAGAGTTGCAGGGGCAGAAAAATCACCTGGTTGATGGGTTTGTTGACAAAAGCCCCCACTTTCCGGACAAAGATGGTCTCCAAGACATCATGGGGGGAGGCCCGTCCCTCACTGCTGTTTGACACAGTTTCAGTATCCTCACTGGAGGAGAAAGGTAATGTTGATTCTCATTCTCAAACCATAGCAGAGCCTACTTGGTTCCCCATAAGTCTACCAACTTGTGAGGCTGCAGCCTAGGGCAGGAGTTGCCCCCCACCAGCTCACACATGTTGGAAATGTCAATATGAGGTCTGGCGGCTGCCACTGTCACCCTCCCTTTTGAATTGAGAGCAGAGGACTGCATTTCCTGGAAAAGCTAAAAATTATGCATATGTTAATTGAAACTTGGTGTTACAACGGTGTAGAGCTTACATAAAATTTAATCTGTAATACCAATGCTAAGCATCAATCACCGTGCATCTAGCAATCATACATATAGGCAAGCAGCTCTCATAAGCAGCTAATTTTAATATTAATCTAATTACAAAGCCAGCCTCAAGATTTTAGATTTTTCCTGTCCTGTTTTGTTTTGCTATCTAAAGCTCCACACCATGTTTCCTCCCTTCTCTCTGCCCCCAGGCATCCCTCTGTTCAGCAGATGTTCCAGGGACACTTTCAATTTGGCTGCTCCCACTCCCTCCCTCTAGACTGAGGCTGAGTCCTGGAAGATGGGGGACTCCAGGCAGCAGAAACAGGGGCCCATACTGTCGCTGCCAGACTAGTAGTCATAGACCTTCAAGCAGCAGGGGATGGGAAAGCCTCAAAGCAGGGGCTCAAGATGGGGAACACTATGCAGTCCACGTGGCCTCTAGACTCCAGCCAGCAGGGAGGACCAGCATTTAAGAACCCCCTACACAGGGTCCTCTGTCTTAAGTTACTCCCAGTCATACCCCAGGAATCAAGGCTCAGAAAACGAGAGTGTAAAATGACCAAGAGGATCCTCCTTTGATTCTCTGACAGGAGGAAGGATAAGAGGATGGAGGTTTGGGGAGCCAGGAATGAAAGTAATTACTTTTCCTGATGGATGGCACAGAAAGATCTTCCCAAACAATCTCCCCCTCCTCCATCTCCACTGTGGGAATGGAAAAAAAAACCCAGGAATTTCTATTATCTGAAAGTTCGTTTAAGATGTGGTGGGGCAATCAACGTCATTATCTCTGAGACCTTCCAGTTAAGGGAGGGAAGGGCAGGTCAAGACAGGCCCAGCTTCCCACAGAACTCCGAGTGTAATGGAAAGAGCAAGCCCAGGCTTTGCAATCCAAGGAGCTAGGCTTGTGTCTGGCCATTTTGTGAGCTAAGTGCTCTCTTAGGCAAATTGCTTAACCCTTCTGAGATCCTCTCATCTTTTAAAAGGAGGTAACCGTGGTGATTTTTGCAGGGTGGGATTATGAGGACTTTTATTTCCACCTAATCAATGTCTTCAAATTTTGAATTTTACAGACTGTTATCACTTCTGCAATCAGAAAAGATTTTTTTTCTTTTTTAATTTTAGTGAGGGAAAATAGTTGTTTCTAAAGGATCTCCATGAGGCATTAACATAGTAGAAAAAGAAGATCAATCCTAACTACCACCACAGACACACTGTGACTCCCGATGTCAGGGTTATGGTTAACGACGCCCTGTTCTGGTCTCAGAAAACACTGAGGATGCCAAGGGAGTCAATCCTGGGGTAAGAGAGAAACATCTGAAAAACACCTTCACTGGATGAGGGTGAGAAGCACCAAGCCCGATGCTTGCTGTTAGCAGCAGTGCCCAGGGAGAGCTTCCTCACGTATCAGCTGCAAAGTACGATTCTTATTGAGAATTTTAAGGATTCCACATTTTCCCCTCAAAGGCCAAGCCTGAGCCAATGCTGAAAGCTACTCTTTACTGATACCAAATAAGCACATGTATCGGGGAGGACAGGTCCCTGGCTGGTCCGAAGAGCAGCAGAGCCAAGATGTGAACTCACCTGCTGGAAGGTGTGGCAGCACAGTGGGCCCCATCAGAAGGGGTGTAGGTTGTCAGTCTCTCCTGGTCACCAGCCTGGGCACCGTGGGCAGGCTGGTTGGGAGCAAGGGGTACCCCACCTTCCTTCCCGGGAACCATTAGCTTTGGGGAAAAATGGAAAAATAGAGCGAATCATGGCCGTGTCAGGTAGAAGGGGAAACTCACGGCCTAGTTCCCATGATGGTATCTGCTTTCCAGCTTTTCCATCACCAATGCTGCCACCAAGTGGGCAGGAAAACTTGGAAATCTTTATCCTCTCTGGGGCTCAGTTAATGGAAGACATGCATGGAAATGACTACAGAGGGAAAGACAGGGAGAAAACACTTGGGAAACTCTTCTTTCCTTTTTTGAAGTCTAAAAGGTCCCCGCTCAGAATCATCTTAGTCCTCCAAAGCTACAGAAGAGCTTTGAACACTGGTGTCTCAAGAGGCCCTTCAAATGTGTCAGGGCAGGGGAGGCAGCATAGGAACCCCTAGTGTCCTCCCCATCTTTAAAGATACCTGGTAAGGGTGTGTGGTGTTTAAGCCGGCAGCAAACACGGCTGGACAACCCAGGTCAGCTGATCCAACGCCCAGGGCAGCAGGCTGACAGGAAAGGCGAGAGCTTGAGAGCTAAGCAAGAGAAAAACAAAGAAGGGCAGAGGAAAGGAGGAGGAAAAAATAGGCAATCCTAGAGTATGACTAATGATCGAGATCGGCAGAGAGGTAAGGAATGGATCCCAGCCCACATCCTCATGGTGCGGGGGGCCTGATGTAAGGGTTAAAGACAGACCAGGCCGTTACTCTGTAAATAAGAAAGCAGACTTGTTTGCAGTGGGATTGAGATTCCCAGCTCTGTGCCTTCCAAAAGCCTCAAATGAGTTCCTTGCGCCCCCTTTTCCCAGGGGCTCAGCTAACTGTTTCAGTTTCCACCCCAGTAGATCTGTAGAGCACAAGCCTGGGCAGAACTCGGAGCCAAAGTCATCGGTTTTTCCCAGGTCATTCTATTTTCTCCTTTGACCTTGAGGTCCCTTTGAAACAGAAGCAGTCTTCTCTAATCACACCCTCCATCACCACTGGGTTTGGGAGGGTTCCTATTTATACTGAAAAAGAAAGAAAACCATTCTTGGATGGTTTATTTGGAAAAAAAGATATAAGCAACTCCATGTATTTTTCACATCAATGGTAGGAGGAGGGGCAAATGACAAATCCTATTTTGGGCTGCTGTGCTATGGCTGCATACTGTTAAAAATCAATTACCATGCCTCAAAATAACCCATAGAAAACTTGGGGATATTTAAATAGCTATACCTTGTCCTTTATTTACAGTTTTTAAATAAAAAGATACCGTCTGATTATATATACCCCCTTCTTCCCAGTATGGACTCACTTGATGGGAAAAGGCCAGTCCTGCCATGGGGACCCTCAGAGTGTCCGTCACCACAGGAGTAGGGGTCTGAAAATGTGCCTTTGTGACAGTAAACACACACTGTGCACAGATACACACAGAGACAGGAGAAACAAGAGAAGAAAAAAGAAAAGGGACTTGAGAAAGACGTGAAAAAACTCTGGAAAGGGCAGTTGCAATAGAGGCTGAAATGTACAATGAAGTCAGGAGGGAAGCAGGGAGAGAGCTGCGTGACTGCCTTTGGAAAAGGACCGCTTGGAAGGATGTGAAGAAGAGATGTTTATCCCTGGTGCTCTCCCTGACGAGCAGGTGGAAAACAAAGCTGAGTTGAGCTGCTATGACTTGGCGAAATCTGAACCAAGCATTAGTCTGTCTTTAGTCAAAAGAAGGTGGAAGTTAGAGAACAGCTTCCAATAGGAAGGTCCTGAGAACAGACACAAGTTGTGCTAAGCAGGAATGAGGACACTGAGGTCAAGATGTTAGACTGAAAGCCTTTTTCTGGGGACTCAGGATCTGCGGGCTCAGATTTAAACAGTTGACGTTTGTTGGCTGGAACTTTAAAATGCTCAGATACCCAGCTGCAAACTTTCCTACATAATCTCAGGGAAGATGAGTTGGGGTGTGCAGGTGTAGGCATCAGGATGTGTGTGTGCACGCTCTTACAGTCCCTGACGGTGTAGGAGAACTTCATGGAGTAAAAGCTAGGGCATTTTCAAAACTCATGATTTCAAAGCTAATTATGGGTATGATGATAGTTTTGGGTCTTGCTGTTCCATCTTTAAGTCTCACCAATTAGCTAATTAACGCCTAGAAATGGAGGTAGGACCTTAAGTCACAGTAGCAGGTTCAGGGTCACAACTATTTCTTGACTCAACTCTGTGCCCAAATGACACAATGATCCTTATTTTGTTGGGCGGGGGGGAACCCAGCTCATTAACATGTATTTACTGGATTCTAGCAAAAGCTCAAATAGAAGTTGTTGAACAATTATGCAATTCCCTAGGTTAAACCAAGGAAGAAACTATTTCAATATTTACAGGAACAAGGAGACCAGATGGCATATGATTTTTCTCTCTCTGTTCTACCATCAAGGTTCTAAATGAGTATTTCTGCACCAAACTGTACTGGTCTTGATTACAGGTACTCAGGGAGAAGTGACAAGGTTCACCCATGGGGTGCTCAGTATTGATGAGATCTTGACGTGATCTACTTTTAAACTGTAAGAAGACACAACTGATACCATGAAAAATACAGACTCTCCTTACGCAGGTTAACAAACTTTTTTGCAAACATCAGGTACAGAAACTACTTAACTTCCCTTTACTTTTGGGGTCAGGTCGAATTTCCACCGTATCAGAGAAAAAGACAAACTGATTTGTTAAGGCCCAGACTCACCATGCCTCATATCTCCCAAGTTTATATACTGTTTATGAATTTATCACGTGTAAAACAAAACTGTTTAATGAACATTACATGACATATTCACATTCTGATGATCTTAAAAAACAATCTACTCACTAATGTGCACTAGTAAGAAAGTGGGCTCTCCCCCCCTTTTTTGGTCAGGATTGTTCCATGTCAGCAAGCATACCAGAAGCTACCCCCTCCCAGAGCAATGGCGACATCCATGCCTACATATACTAGTAGGTGGAGGGAAAAAACCATTTCCACACCCCCAAACCAAACTGTCTAGGTACCTTTACAACAAGAATCTCTTTAACTCTAAACTGGGACAACAGAAATAGTAGTGATCCATGGATTTTGTAAAGTGCTTCACATACCAGTTAGCTTTTGTGCTTAACTTCTGCTTTTAAAACAAATTAAAACTATAATTTTAATCCAATACCTAACAACCCAGGATATAATAAATTAAAATTTTTTCTTAATTAAGAAAACATAGAAAATAAAAATGTATGGATAGCTACTTAATTTGTTGGGTCCCCCAAGTCAGATGGTGAAAAGGGATAATCTGGGCTAATTTCAAGGAAAGTAGAACTGACTGATGTCTAGAACCATCTAACATGAAAGCAAAGAGGAAGGAAATAATACAGATGATGGGCAGGCAATGGGTAGAAGATGAAGACTTGGGGTGGAAGGGAAGAAATGTGCCCCTGAAATTCAGTCAGCTGGCAAAAATGATTCCTTATCTGAAGCAGTCTCAGTACCACATACATCATACACTTCTTTGTGAGAAGTTCTCACATTGTTTGGACACTGTGTTTACTGAAACTGGATTTGACACTGAAGATGGACTCGAGTGGAAAAGTTAATGGTTAAAAATGTTCAGAGAGGGAATGCAGATAGGCAGATATCTGTGTAACTATTAAGAAAAACTGCACAGCTGGTGTCTTACTGGCATTTTATGCTAAATTATCATTGGCTCCTTTTGTGCTCCTTCCATTATGAGGAACCACATTTACCACTTCAAAGAAGAAGTAGCTACCAAATTAACAAGTGTAGGTTAGAGTACCTCTCTGGTACCAGAACACATTTCTGATTTTCTGTGACTGATTTTCTAGGGAATTTTCAGATGTCCCAGGAAGGTAAAGGTTACATGTAATCTTGCAGGTTAAGAATGATTACAGACTAGAAACACTGCAATATTACCAGTTGGATAAGAAGGCTCTCCTTCACCCCTCAAAATAACCTCCTTGAAATAATCACCATCACCACCAAGAGACTGTATCTAAATTTTGACACCATTTCATAAGGCCCATATATGTACCAAATAACTACTGCCACCCCAGATCCTGTTTCCCCCTACCTGGGATGGAGGGGAGGTGGAAAAAGAGGTGGTGCACACTTCTTGAGAATCTTCCACAGAAGGATATGTTACTCCAGTGTCCTCACCAGCGGTTCTATGGTGAGTGGAAAAGAAATCATGAACTGACTGATGGCAGTCAATTTCAGAAAGGATACAAAGAGAGGTCAGATATGGATGCAAGTTGTGACATGAACTGTTTCAGGCAGAGTTCCTAATGGCAAGAGAGGTATGTTGAATCCTTGATAATTTCAAACATTTCCAGAAAGCAGCATCTAGAGGTTGACAATGGCTTTTTTTTTTTTTTAATCCAAACATTTTACCTGACATATCATTTGAGAGGATTTTCTTAAGCCTGGCCAGTGTTGTGACCAAGAATTATCAGCAATAGAGAATGCAGTGAAACAAAAGTCTAGACTCTAAAGACAAAACCTATCCAACTTCATGAGTCCTTTATAGAAAGGGAGTATCTCTCCTGATACAAATCTATTCCAATCTCTAGAAAATTCTGTTATCTGGGATCTAGGTCTGGAGATATTTGATTCTGATGTATAAAACTGCATTGTGCCAGCCAATGGTGACCTGAAAACCATTTAATTTGCAAAGGACATTCTACAAATTACTGCCACTCTCACAGTCTCGAAGTAAAATCAAATCAAAAGTCAAATCACTACTGTCCAGATCCAAACTATGCAAGAATCTTCTGAGACCTGGTCCACCCTGAGTCTTGGTATACCTTATAGGCAGCAGCAAGAATGAAAGCTGGCCACTCCGCTTCTCTCCACATGGCGTCTCCATCAGTGCCCCCTGCCTATCAGTGAGTGCTGATAAAGGTGCTCTATGGACCTGTGCAAGATGGATGCTTCTGCCTAGCTGCAGTTTGGGGAAGTGTTTTTCACATTCCTCACCTGTAATTGCAGGGATGCATGGGCGAGGAGCTGGGATAGGGACGGTCCACAAAGTGATCAATAATAATCCCCATGATAGGTGGGGTCCTCTCAAAGTGCCTGTAATGCAGTAAGCAGATTGCCGTATTTGTTAGAATGCCTTGTCAAGTCCCCCTGAAGTCCTCAGAGAGCCCCTTGCCTCTTATCTATTGGCAGGAACCACAGAGCCTTAACTACTACATCCCTAAATATAAACCACAAATTTTACATTGGCTCTGGGACACTCAGATTCTCCAATCTGGAAGAAGGGTTCTCTCAATTCAGCAATGGAGAAGCTGAATTGTAGGCTCAGCCACAAGGTTTGGAGGAAAACAACTTTAATATCTTTAGAAGAGTTCTATTGGATTCCAAAGCTCTTTCCTCACCTGGTGGACATGAATGCCAAGTTAATTCTGTAAGCACAAGAAAGAGTGATGGTGCCCACAGGGGTACCCACTGTCCCAACACGAACTGTCTGGAAACCTAGGAAAAGAGATAAATAATTAGGTTTTTCCAGAGAATACTTACAGTACCCACAGTCTGTCTTTCCCTGAACCACTTAGCCTGTTGTACAATCTCTGGCATTACCCACTTAGCACCCTGAGTGCAGCAGCCTCAATTTCATACATACGTGTATGTGTGTATATATATATATATTTTTTTTTTCAATTTATTCTATATTGACCTAATATTGCCAGGGGAAACAGCATTCTATTTCCAGATAAAACTACCTTCAAAGAGGTAAAATGATGATTAGTCCTAAAGCTTGAACAAGTCCTAACCAACCCTGTCCAGATGTGCTACTAAGACAGCAAAGGGGCACAGGGAGTTTCTCACACAAACACCTCAATTTATGAAGTAAATGCACTCCCACCCAAGTTGCCACCCCAGAACTAAATATAGAAAAGAGTCAGAGTGTTACAATAAAGTTTTCCTGGTGTTCTTGGTTTCATTTCCAATTTTTCAAAATTGTTGATGCTCATCAGAGACATTTAACATGCTCATTGTAGAAAATTAGGAAAACAGACAGTCGTATAAAGCAGGGGTCCCCAACCCCTATGAGACCGGGCCACAGAGCAGGAGGTGAGTGGCGGGCAAGCGACTGAAGCTTCATCTGCCACTCCCCATCACTAGTATCACACCCACTTCCGTGGAAAAATTGTCTTCCACAAAACCGGTCCCTGGTGCCAAAAGGTTGGGGACCGCTGGTATAAAGAGTAAGAAAGAATACTGAGTTACTGGAATTTTTGGGAAAATTATTCACTCATTCCCTGGTGGCTCTTTGGACCACCTATCTGTCTTTTCCTTACTTGTATCACTCATACTAAAATCACAAGCTATGTATTATTACAGGCAGCATCCAAGCATATCTCTGAAGTCAGGAGAGCTCTTAACAATACTACAAATGTTTTTCAACCTTGATACATACCTTCTCCTAAGCCATTCAGCTGAACTTCCCCAAAATATATTCTGTAGGGAAGCAAGAAAAAAAAATGTTACCTGATTCTTTATTCTAAGGGCCTACATACCAAACACCGAGAAACAAAATAAACAAAACCAACCCTTCTTTTCTTATCTGCATGAACATCTCTCCTAATGGTGCAATATTGCTACCACTTGATTAAGCTGTAGACATGGGCATGTAGATGGAGAGGACTGGTTAAGAAATTAGGAGAACAGGGACTCCCCTAGTGGCACAGTGGTTAAGAATCCGCCTGCCAATGCAGGGGACACGGCTCTGAGCCCTGGTTGGGAAGATCCCACATGCCGCGGAGCAACTAAGCCCGCGCACTGCAACGAAGAATAGCCCCCTGCTCACCACAACTAGAGAAAGCTGGCGCACAGCAACGAAGACCCAACGCAGCCAAAAAGAAATTAATTAGTTAATTAAAAGAAAAAAAAAAGGATCAGTTAGTAAATATTTTATGCTTGTGGGCCACATAGTTTGTAGCAACTACTCAGCTTTGCTGTTATACTGCAAAAGTAACCATTGATAATAGGTAAACGAATGGAGTGGCTATGTTGTAAGACAATCTTATTTATAAAAACAAGGGACTTCCCTGGTGGTCCAGTGGAAAAGAATCTGCCTTCCAATGCAGGGGATGCGGGTTCAATACCTGGTTGGGGAACTAAGATCCCACATGCCGCGGGGCAACTAAGCCTGTGCGCCACAACTTCTAAGCTCACGTGCCTCAACTAGACAGCCTGTGTGCCCCAAACTACAGAGCCCACGCGCTCTGGAGTCTGTGCGCCACAACTAGAGAGAGAAAACCTGCATGCCACAACTAGAGAGAAGCCCACATGCCGCAATGAAGAGCCCGCGTGTCACAATGAAAGATCCCGCATGCCTCAACGAAGATCCCATGTGCCACAACTGAGACCCGATACAGCCAAAAAAGAAAAATAAATACATAAATTAAAAAATATATATTAAAAAATAAAAGCAAGCAAAGGGTCTGCTGACCATAGTGTGCTGACTCCTGCCATGAAGTAACACACGAATGATGTTAATAAACTGTCGCCAAAGGAGACTTTGCTAGGTACCCTGTGACAAAAGCTGACCATCAGCTCGCTACTCATCTGAGTATTGGTACAGTGCTTTAAATAATCTGGTTATGTTCCACTTTTTCTTGGTTACATTCTTTATGACACTCAGGGGCTAAGCAGAAGTTTTCTTCACAGATAGTACACAATAGAACTTTCATGCAGTCTTGATGAACAACAAATTCAGAATGATTTTTGATAACAATGTAGTTTCACAGTGAAATTGTCAGATCTACAGGATCAGGGGAAAAATGACAGTACAGCAAAACAAACAAACGAACAAAAAACCAAGACAAGACTATTGTTTAACGGTCTAAGGCTATACTGTTAACCTGTCACCAATAGTACAAAAAGGAAAAAAAGAGCTAAATCTACCTCTGACATAACGTACTTCTCTATGGTTTAAGCTACAGCTATTTGTATCCAAAAAGCAATCCTAAATGATAAGCAATCAGTGAGCAATAAATACTGTATTACGCCAGAGATACAATGAAGACTTGAAACACAGGTATGAAAAGGACCAGGAGTCCTAGTTAACTAAGCTGATGACCAGTAGTGTAACATGGCTACTTACAGAAGAACCAAAGTGAAGGAAACTTAGCATAGGTAAATGGGAAATAAGAGTTAGAAAGGAATCTATTATATCTAAATAAAAGTCTAATAATTTTCAAATGGAATACTCATCCTGAAACCTGGGAAAACAACAAAAATGTATTAAAGACTTGGAAAAACAAATATAGGTAGGGTTGCTGGATTATTTCAACAGAACTAGTTAAGTCTCTAATCCTTGGTCCTTCCATCCTGCTATACTAATTCTTCTAAATATCAGCTCTAGAGACTTCCCTGGTGGCACAGTGGTTAAGAATCCACCTGCCAATGCAGGGGACACGGGTTCAAGCCCTGGTCCGGGAAGATGCCACATGCCACAGAGCAACTAAGCCCATATGCCACAACTACTGAGCCTGCACTCTAGAGCCCATGAGCCACAACTACTGAGCCTGTGTGCCACAACTACTGAAGCCCACGTGCCTAGAGTCCGTGCTCCGCAACAAGAGAAGCCACCACAATGAGAAGCCCGTGCACCGCAACAAAGGGTAGCCCCTGCTCGCCGCAACTAGAGAAAGCCCATGCGCAGCAACAAAGACCCAAGGCAGGCGAAAATAAATAAATCACTTAGTTAAAATAAATAAAATAAAGATCAGCTCTATAAATAAATGTAAGCCAAAGGCTAAAACCCATGGCTCATCACTAATATGAAACAGACTCTTGGATGATTTAGGAACCCTTGACTTTCCATGCTCTGCTCTCACACTTTGCTACACATCCTCCTCACCACCGCTCTGGTCCATTTGACAATCTGAGTACAGCTCATTTCCACCCCCCATTTCTGTTCCTTGCCATCTGCGGTACACCCCACCTGGAATGATCATGCTCCCTCACTTCCAACAGATGAAATTTTCACTGCCTCAAGGTCTAGCTGGAATGCTACTTCCTCCATGAAGCCTGTCTTGATTCTCCCACCCAGAACAAACTCTTTCTTCCTGTGTTTTCACAGCACTTTTTTTCCTGACACTGCTATGCAAATTCTGCTTTTTACTGTGACTATGCATGTACCAAACCATTTCCCCCATTAGATTAGAAACACCAGTACGGCTGGGCCTCTGTATAGTTCTTCCTTGGGCCTACCACAATGCTTGCCTCAAAAAAGCACTCAAATATATGTTGATGTGAAATACTACAAGGAAAATACTCAAAGAACTGTTAACCAGTTCTTTATATCCACAGACAACTAATTAAAAACACAATGAATTAGCAGTTTGTTACACAAAAAGTTTTAATCTAACTCTGGAATATAGAACATTGTGGAGTCTTCCCAGGATAGCCTGTTTTTCAAAGTCTTAACTTCCTTTTCCAGAAATGAGATATATATCAGTAGGACTTCAAAATCCATTCTACAGGAGTCATGACTGTGTACAAACAAAAGAATAACGAACTTGGTTGCTTTGCAAAAAGCTGAGGTTCAGAAGGGAGAATAGATAGACAATCATAGTAAAGCTACAGCATCAACTATCCAAACGTCTGTCTAAAAACTAATCATGGAATACCTGAATGCTGGTCAGACGATGTGCAAAATGATGAGGCCGATGAGTGAATCATGAAGGTGACTGCTTACCTATACAATATGACATATTCATGCCCTTGTTTCCTGGACAGTCTGTAAGCTGGTGTCACCCTAGTTATAGCAAGGAGAGACTTCAGTAGCAACGACAGTCTGTTGTACACGGCATAGGAAACTTTGATTTCTTTATCACACCTGAGGAGCAAAGACACTATCAGCATTCTCCTACTCCACTAATGAAAAACAAAGAACAGAAATGCAATGAATAGAGATGTTAGTTATGTTCCATCTAGCTACTGAGATTAATTTGTTAGCATTAGAATATATATATAAAATTGAATCACTTTGCTGTACACTAGAAACTAATACAACATTGAATATCAACTATACTTCAATTTAAAAAATCTAAAAAAAAATCTGTTAGCATTATTCATAAATTCTGATAGAATATAATCTGATTTGCAGTCTAAATAACCTTTCACAGAGTATTACAGTCAACAGAGATAGTCACAAATTAAGTGCTGGAACTGTATAAGATTAAATTTATTATTAAAACATGTTCTGGGGCTTCCCTGGTGGCGCAGTGGTTGAGAGTCCGCCTGCCGATGCAGGGGACACAGGTTCGTGCCCCGGTCCGGGAAGATCCCACATGCCGTGGAGCAGCTGGGCCCGTGAGCCATGGCCGTTGAGCCTGCGTGTCTGGAGCCTGTGCTCCGCAACAGGAGAGGCCACAACAGTGAGAGGCCCACATACCGCAAAAAACAAAACAAAACAAAAACGTGTTCTGAACTAACGTTGTAGTTAGAGTTCTTTGTCAGTTTATCAACAGATTGTTGAAGCTAGCCAAAGTTTCACTTTCTCATGCACTACACAAAGGCAGGTGGGCACCAAAAGGTACCCAATATATTTTTTTTCTAGCTTTGAAGCAGTTATCTTTCTAAGAAATAAAGCAACACCCTTAAAAACAGTAATTCAATATTGCAATTGTATTACTAAAGGTGCAAACAATTTCAATGTACTATCTTACGAGCAGTTTACCTCTATACATCTAACAGGAACTCTGGAGAAGTGTTTGGTACTAAAATTTTGGACTATAACTTGGCAGTTGCTTTCTATTTAAGAAAGAAAAATAATGCCCATACCACTCATACTTATTAATAAGATTTTTCTTCTGATGTGTTGCTATTTCCTCAATTTTCCTATATATTCTTTTTGAAAACTAAAGCTTTGGGCAGGAAGTAAGCTAATCTGCCCTGAAAGAAGAAAATGGAGGGGGAAAATAACATGCATTTCCAATCCGTGACCAACACAGCATGTCTAAAGGAGTAGTGAGGGGAAATCTTATTGGATGTCTGCCACATAGAAAACAGACAAAACAGAGTAGTCATGTTACAGGAGCTCAAGGGATTTAATCAGAGAACTATCTGTACTCTGGGAAAACAACAAATCCTTTTTCAGCTTTCTCTCTGCTCCTCTCCCAGTGGTGTCTGAGTCTCTCTGGACTGACACTCCCTCTGAAGGTCATCTCTGTGCCTGGGCTGGAAGCCAAGCATGAAGCAAACTGTAGCAAAGACCTATTGGCTCTGTTAAGTGGTCAGAACACTCTCCATGACTGGTACAAAGCCCTGCTTTTCACATGATGTCGTGCACTTTATCCTCAGCTACCACAACGAAGGACCCTAAAACAGACCACTTACTTTTCATTCATTTCCAGACACCAGATTTCTAGCTCCATGGAATCTCCCTGTAGATGGAACAATTCAAAGATATTTCAGTTTTTTTTTAATCTTTTTCCTTATTATAAAGCACTATACAGTCACTATAAAAATATTAGAAAGTATAAATAAGCAAAAAGAAGAGACATCAACTTATAATCCAATCAGTGATTTTTCTTTCTTTTTTTTTCCAATCAGTGATTTTTCTAAATAAAAGTGAGATCATACTATATATACTATTTTTATCACTTTTTAAAAAAAATTTATTTATTTATTTTTTGGCTGCATTGGGTTTTTGTTGCTGCACACGGTCTAAGCCCCTATCACTTTTTATCAATAAATACAACATAGAATTTTCCTTATAATTAAAAATTCTAGTTGACTTCCCAGTGGCACAGTGGTTAAGAATCCAGCTGCCAATGCAGGGGACACAGATTCAAGCCCTGGTCCGGGAAACTCCCACATGCCGCGGAGCAACTAAGCCCGTGAGCCACAACTACTGCGCCTGCGCTCTAGAGTCTGCAAGCCACAACTACTGAAGCCCACGCACCTAGAGCCCAGGCTCCGCAACAAGAGAAGCCACTGCAGTGAGAAGCCCACACACCACAACGAAGAATAGCACCCGCTTACCACAACTAGAGCAAGCCCACACACAGCAATGAAGACCCAACACAGCCAAAAATTAAATAAATAAAATTTAAAATTTGACATTATTTTTAATGGCTGTGTAGTATTCCAACATATGACAATTATTTTATCCAATCAGTACCCCCATACTTGGACATACAGCTTGTTTCTAAATTTTTACTACTACAAACACTGTGATAAACAGACTTGAGACTAAAATTCTGTATGCATCCTGAATTCTGTATGCATCCTGAATTAGTTTCTTAAGGTAAATTTCCAGAATTAGAATTGTTGGATCAAAGAATATTCATGCTTCTAAGACTTTTGCTATGTATGTCCAAATTGCTCTTCAGAAAGGCCAACACTTCAAATCATGGAGAGAGCCTTTCCCTCCAATTCTATAGAGGATATTTTTAGGTGATACTCACAGTTAAATATCTTAACAAGCTCCTTACTTAAAAGTCTTTTTAGCTATTTGATGTCTTTAGCCAAACTGTTCAGTCTCTCTATGTGTTACTCTGAACAGACTTAGTCTAGTGGGTGGGAAAGAAAAAGAAAAGACCAAAGCCAGAATCCCTTAACCCTGTAACATTCCTGTGTGTCATTTAGTGAGATGGATAGTCACATACTTTTGAACACAAGTAATCTTTTTACAAATCAGCTGTAAGAGGGCCATTCTTTTAGGTTTGGGAATAAACTCGGGTTAGTTTGCGGAGTAGAGATTTTTTACTTGTTCTAGATCAAATTTAAATATGTATTCTTAATATATATCCTTTTCATCACAGTGTCATCTCTAAATGACATGATGAATTTTGAATCCACCCCCCCCCAAAAAAAAAATCAAGGGATGACTGGACAGTAGGAAGTATCCAAGATAAATTGGTGTGGTTTCTCTAGGATAATCACAACCGTTTAGAATAGGATTACACAGATGCCTGAGAGAGGAAAGAGTTCTTCCAGGGATTCCTTTTGGACTCCCTATGGATCGCTAAGAAAAATAATCCACAGTATAAATTGGTAATTCAATAAAGAAAAATACGAAGTTTTGTTTTATTTGGTGCTTAAGGTTGCCATGGAATAAGTACTGACATCATTCGTTCAACAAAATTGAGAGCCTACTGTGTGCCATCCCGGGCACTGTGCCATGCAGAGAGATGATTATTTATTTATATCCTGCCTCATTTCAAAAAGAATTTTTTTTTTAAATTTATTTTTGGTTGCGTTGGGTCTTCGTTGCTGTGTGTGGACTTTCTCGAGTTGTGGCAGGCAGGGACTACCCTTTGTTGCAGCGCGCAGGCTTCTCATTGCAGTGGCTTCTCTTGTTGCAGAGCACAGGCTCTAGTCACGCAGGCTTCAGTAGTTGCAGCATGCGGGCCCGGTAGTTGCAGCGTGTGGGCTCAGTGGTTGCAGCACACGGGCTCTAGGGTGCACGGGCTTCAGTAGTTGTGGCTCACGGGCTCTAGAGTGCAGGCTCAGTAGCTGTGGTGCACAGGCTTAATTGCTCCATGGCATGTGGGATCTTCCTGGACCAGGGCTCGAACCCATGTCCCCTGCATTGGCAGGTGGATTCTTAACCGCTGCGCCACCAGGGAAGTCCCTCAAAAAGAACTGAAGAGGGCTTCCCTGGTGGCGCAGTGGTTGAGAGTCCGCCTTCCGATGCAGGGGACGCGGGTTCGTGACCCGGTCCGGGAGGATCCCACATCCCGCAGAGCGGCTGGGCCCGTGAGCCATGGCCACTGAGCCTGCGCTCCACAATTGGAGAGGCCCGCGTACCGCAAAAAAAAAAAAAAAAAAAAAAAAAAAAGAACTGAAGAACTACACAGATAAATAAGATGTGGCAAAGCTGCTGACCTCAAGAATAAAAGTGCAGGGACTTTTGGTTAAGAATCTGCCTTCTAATGCAGCGGACGTGGGTTCGATCCCTGGTTAGGGAAGTAAGATCCCACAAGCCGCAGAATAACTAGGCCCGTGTCCCTCAACTAGAGAGAAGCCCGCGCACTGCAACAAAAGATCCCACATGCCATGATGAAGATCCCAAGTGCTGCAACTAAGACCCGACACAGCCAAAAAAAAAAAAAGGATAGTATGAACAGGAACATGTAATGATCACCCACCATATGTTATGTAGGGTAATTTACAAGTAAGAATGAAATGAGGAAATATTATAGCTCTGCAAGACTGTGAAGTGTCATGTTACTTTGGTGGTGTTAGGGGAGGTGGGGTTAAGTAATTCGGCCAAAGTTGCTCAGCTAGGATCTGAATTTGGGTCTGTATAGCTCCAAACTCATTTGCCTTTTATTATACCATGCACCCTCACAATCCTGTAGTGGATATCGATTAATAAACATGAAAGCAAGAATATTTGCCTCAATCCTAGCATGGAATAAGGTGAACAAAAACACATTAAAAAAACCCCACAATACAGCAAGTTATACTCTGGAAAGAAATGTAAAGAAAACACACAGGAAATCTAAAGAGGGTTTAGAAAGGGAGATCCTCTAGAGCAGCGGTCCCCAATCTTTTTGACACCAGGGACCGGTTTCATGGAAGACAATTTTTCCATGGGGGGAGGGTGGTGTGGATGATGATGGTTCAGGAGGTAATGCGCGTGACGGGGGGATAGTTCAAGGCAGTGTATACGAGCAATGGTTCACACGTTAATGACAGCGATGGGGAGCGGCAGATGAAGCTTCACTTGCTCGCCCACTGCTCACCTGCTGCTGTGCAGCCCAGGGGTTGGGGACCCCTGCTCTAGGGCATATAAGTCTTGAAGGATAAGTAGAAACATATCACATATAGATGATATATATGAAGATGAGGGTGAAGAGTCTATTCCAAGTTGTTGGAAAAATAGGTACAAAAACTACAACCTCCTCAGAGAATAATGAGGTGATCAGAGAGGGAAGGAGCAGGAATAAGGCTGAGTTGGGGGACTTTCCTGATGGTCCAGTGGCTAAGACTCTGCACTCCCAATGCAGTGGGCCCAGGTTCGATCCCTGGTCAGGGAACTAGATCCCACATGCCACAACTAAAAAATGATCCCGCATGCCACAACTAAGACCCAACACAACCAAATAAATAAGTATTTTTTTTAAAAAAAGGCTGAGTTGGAACCAGAGTGTGAAGAGCTTTGAGTGCCTAGTTAAGACACCGTCCTGGTGGAGGGAAGGGAACCCTCCTACACTGTTGGTGGGAATGTAAATTGGTACAGCCACTATGGAGAACAGTATGGATTTTCCTCAAAAAACTAAAAATAGAGCTACCATATGACCCTGCAATCCCACTCCTGGGCATATATCCAGAGAAAAACATGGTCCGAAAAGATACATGCACCCGAATGTTCTTTGCAGCACTGTTTACAGTAGCCAAGCATGGAAGCAACCTAAATGTCCAATGACAGAGGAGTGGATAAAGAAGATGTGGTACATATATACAATGGAATATTACCCAGCAATTAAAAAGAATGAAATAATGCCATTTGCAGCAACATGGATGGACCTAGAGACTGTCATACTGAGTGAAGTAAGTCAGAAAGAGAAAGAGAAATATCCTGTGATATCCCTTATATGCAGAATCTAAAAAGAAATATACAAATGAATTTATTTACAAAACAGAAACAGACTCACAGACTTAGAGAATGAACTTATGGTTACCGGGGGTGGAAGGATGGGGGGAAGGGGTAGTTAGGGAGTTTGGGATCGACATGTACACACTGCTATATTTAAAATGGACAACCAACAAGGACCTACTGTATAGCACAGGGAACTCTGCTCAATGTTATGTGGCAGCCTGGATAGGAGGGGAGTTTGTGGGAGAATGGATAGATGTTATATGTATGGCTGAGTCCCTTTGCTGTGCACCTGAAACCATCACAACACTGTTAATCAGCTATACTTCAGTATAAAATAAAAAGTTAAAAAAAAAAAGAAGACACCCTTCTGGCCATAACCTTACCTCAGAAGTCTTGAGTGAGATCTCCACACACATAGACCTCCCGATGGCAGGCAGCTGCCCTGCCAGCGCCTTCTTTGCTTCATGTGTAACCTCTGGGATGTCTTTGATTGCTAAATTGAACTAGAAAACAAAAGGAACTTTGTGTTAAACACTCACAAGGAACATTATGGAAACATAAAGTAGTAAGATTGGATGCTGAGCAAAGCAGGCATTGCTCTTGACTGATTAAGGACATTCATTTACTTCTCCCTTCCCCATAAGATATCTTGCATCAAAGCCCCAAAACTCAGGTTGAAAAAGCTTTTCACAGCAGAAAGCCAAAAAACAAATACATCAGACTAACACTGACGAAGAACATACTTTCCAAGTGAATGGATCAAATGGAATTAGGTATTTTAATGTTATGATTTAGTAATACTAGAAATAGCATTATTTATTACTACACGGTGATTCCTTGTGACAAACACCATAGTATATCCCTTAACAAACAATTGGAATTTTACCCAGTCTGAACCCGTTGGGGAAGAAGATGAACGAGTACAAATCTTCTCGCCCAGTCGAGCCTGGACAATCACTTGGACAGTCTAAAAAAAGCAAACAAAAAATCAAAGATAAAAAGTTAAAACAAATTGATCTGGCTCCTAATCAGGGTTAAAACCCTCCCAATGCGGGATTTAAAAGATGCCAATGATCATAACTATACTTCAGGAAAGGGTAGGATTTAAAACCTTCAAGAACAGGTAGGAAAAAAACATGGCACAAGAATAATACTGTAAATATTCCTGAGGGCACAGTGTCAACCAATTAGAGAAATTACAATTTGAGGCTTGTAATCTATAATATTCTCACATGGCAGAAGGAAAGTTGCACATGATGGCTCTGACTTTCATAGAAAAACAAGTCCAACCATAGGTTTAAATATTCACTGCCATACACTTATGTAATCATAGTTGATTTAAACCAAGGATTCCACAATTATTCATATGACTTGGCCCATATGGCAAAAGTCTTCCAACTAATTTTACAACCAGAATCTACCGCATGGATTATTCTTACATAGCAATGGTTGAGAGGAAGGAGTGAGAGTGGTGGAAATGATTTTTAGATTTAGGAAAATATGCCTTCTAAAGCATTCAAAATTCAGTTTTAATTCTTCATTTACCCAGAAGGGAACAATAAGTGAAAGTGAGACATTTCAGAGGTTGTTGATGCTTACGGAAAGATGCCCAAACTGCTGTCCATTCCAGTCCGCAGTCTTTGTTCCCACCCCAAGGGAACACACTGTGCCAATAACCTGGCATAATAAGTTTGACATTTCTGCAAACAGGCTTGCAAAAAAAATTTTTTTTGAACAAGTAGCTGAGGAAAATTGGAAGCTACTTTTTAGTTACACCCCCAGTACCGCCCCCAAATTTCACAGTTTGGTTTACAACAGACAGAAGTATCCCTTAAAATGGGCAAGCTGCAAGCTGTTATGCTATATTTCCAAAAAGGGAGAAGCACGGAAGTTATTTCTAACAGTTCTAGGCTCAAGAGAATGGATATAGTACCTTGAGGGCAAAAAACTTAATGAACTTGTCCAGGTCCTTTCTGTCCTGGGAATTGAGATCAGTTTCCATTGCCTATAGGAATCTAAAACAGGAAAAAAAAAAAGTGTTGAAAAATGTGACTAATATCTTTTAAAAGGGATTGCTACAACAAAGCATACAGAGATGGTATTGTCTACTAGCTGTATGAATAGTCACGTAGGAGGTAAAAAAAATTTCCCCCCTGACTAAAGACACCAAAGTGAAAAATACATACTATCTTTTGAGCAAAATAAATTCCACACAAAGAGCTAAATCTATAGACCTTAAAAATAGATGAGACAAGCCATTTTACCTGAATCTGAAACTTTGAGCTTTTAAATATAACTTATATATTAAAAAAGTTATATTACTTACCTATTAAAAAAGTTTTATTACCCAGCATATTGAAGACTAAGTGCTAATGAGACAAAAAGTTTATTAAAACATAAAGTGAGTTAACATTCTTTCAAAGGGCCAGTAAATCAATTTAACTTTGGGCGGGAGTGGGGTGGGGTGGGGGTGGGTTTTGGACCCCTTCTGAGAATCCAATGACATGACAAGCCCTTTCTCCAAAAAAATGCACAAATATAGAAACTTTGGGTATATTCAGGGAGTTCATGAGTTTCACGAAGTACATCATAAACCCCAGGTTAAAATGTTTTGAGAAGGGGCTGGTATGAGGAAGAAAGCATTTACAGAGAGAAGAGCATGAACAAAGGCGTAAAAGCCACAGAGAGCAAAATGGGTTTGGAACTATTAAGTATCCCAATTTTCCAGCGGTTGTGTATGGCTGGCTGGGGCCAGATCATGAGAGACTTAAATACAGTGCTAGAGACTGACCTACATCTAATATGCCAGAAATGGGAGCACCCTCAAGGCTTTTGAGGAGAGGAAGCAACACAATCCAAATGGTGCTTTAGATGATAGCTTTGCTGGCATATTGTAGAATAGTTTTGAGTATGGAAAGCAGGGAAACCAATTAGGTCCTTGGCAATAATTCAGGCTCGTGGTCAAGGCTAAAACTCTAATACAGATACAGACATGATTTGCAAATAGTATGGATGGGAAGTATTTTAAAGGAAGAGCTAACAGGATTTAAGGACTGAGTGCAAAAAGTTTAATGGGCTTTCAGAAACACAAGAAAGCCAGAGGGACAGCTAGTTTTAAGGAAAGGTATAAACAAAAGGATAGAGTTGAAACAGGAAATAATGAATACAAGTTAAAAAAAAAACATTGTTCTCTATTGAGGTATAACTTACATGTAGTGAAATGCACAAATCTTAGGTGTAGAGATCAATAAACATTTTGTATGTAAACACTCATACAATGACAACCCAGATCGAGTTATAGTACATTTCCAATAATCCAGAAGGTGCCTTTGTGTTCCCTTGGTCAATAAAACCACCAAAAAGCAACCATGATTCTGACCTCTATCACTATAGATTAGTTTTGTTTGTTTGTTTGTTTGCTTTTTTAAGAAAATGTTGGGGGTAGGAGTTTATTAATTATTTTTGCTGTGTTGGGTCTTCGTTTCTGTGCAAGGGCTTTCTCTAGTTGTGGCAAGCGGGGGCCACTCTTCATTGCGGTGTGCGGGCCTCTCACTGTGGCGGCCTCTTTCTTTGCGGAGCACAGGCTCCAGACGCGCAGGCTCAGTACTTGTGGCTCACGGGCCTAGACGCTCCACGGCATGTGGGATCCTCCCAGACCAGGGCTCGAACCCATGTCTCCTGCGTTAGCAGGCAGATTCTCAACCACTGCGCCACCAGGGAAGCCCCTAGTTTTGTTTGTTTTGAATTTCTTACAAATGGAATCAAATAGTATTAACTCTTCTGTTGTGTACCTTCCTTTATTCAACATTATGTCTGTAAGATTCATTTATAATGCTGCATGTAGCAGTTTATTCTTTTTCATTGTTATGTAGCACTCCATTTTATGAATATGCCACAATTTATAAATTAAACTGTTGATAAACATTTGGGTTGTTTCCTGCTTTTAGCTGTTATATTCTTTTTTTTTTTTTTTTTTGGCTGCATTGGGTCTACGATGCTGCGCACGGGCTTCCTCTAGTTGCGGCGAGCGGGGGCTACTCTTCCTTGTGGTGCGTGTGCTTCTCATTGCATTGGCTTCTCGTTGCGGAGTATGGGCTCTAGGGCATGCGGGCTTCAGTAGTTGTGGCTCATGGGCTCTAGAGCGCAGGCTCAGTAGTTGCTGTGCACGGGCTTAGTTGCCCCACGGCATGTGGGATCTTCCTGGACCAGGGCTCAAACCTGTGTCCCCTGCATTGGCAAGTGGATTCTTAACCACTGCGCCACCAGGGAAGTCGGTTATTATATTCTTACATGAGAGTTTTCGTGAATATAAATACTCACTGCTATCAGATGTAGAGCCAGGAGTGTTGTTGTTGGGTCATAGAGTATGCATATGCAGGCATACCTTGTTTTATTGCACCTTGCTTCACAGATATTGCCCCCTCCTCTTTTTAAAAAACAAATTGAAGGGGCTTCCCTGGTGGCGCAATGGTTAAGAATCCGCCTGCCAATGCAGGGGACACGGATTCCAGCCCTGGTCCAGGATGATCCCACGTGCTGTGGAGCAACTAAGCCTGTGCGCCACAACTACTGAGCCTGCCCTCTAGAGCCTGCGAGCCATAACTACTGAGCCCACGTGCTACAACTACTGAAGTCCACGCGCCTAGAGCCCATGCTCTGCAACAAGAGAAGCCACCGCAATGAGAAGCCCACGCACTGCAAAGAAGAGAATAACCCCCGCTCGCCGCAACTAGAGAAAGCCCGCACACAGCAACAAAGAACCAATGCAGCCAAAAATAAATAAATTTATTAAATTAAAAAATTGAAGGTTTGGGTCAACCCTGTGTTGAGCAAGTCTAT
Organism: Phocoena phocoena; assembly: GCF_963924675.1. Taxonomy (NCBI): domain Eukaryota; kingdom Metazoa; phylum Chordata; class Mammalia; order Artiodactyla; family Phocoenidae; genus Phocoena; species Phocoena phocoena. The sequence goes on along the minus strand of NC_089226.1, from coordinate 96,541,489 downwards.
CAGCGCCATTTTTCCCATGGTGTTTGCTCACTTCGTGTCACAGTGTCATATTTTGGTAATTCTCAAAATATTTCAAACCCTCCACCAGCAAAAAGATTACAACTCACTGAAGGCTCAGATGATGGCTAGCATTTTTTAGTAATAAAGTATTTTTAAATTAAGATATGTACATTGTTTTTTTTAAGACATAATGCTATTGCACTCTTAATAGTCTATAGTTTAGTTTAAACACACTTCTATATGCACAGGGAAACAAAAAAATTCATGTGATTCACTTTATCACAGTGATCTGGAACCGACCCACAATATATCCAAGGTATGCCTTGGTGTTTAGCTTTGATAGATACTGCCAAACAGTTTTCTAGGATCTGTACCAATTTACATCACCACCAACAGTACCTTAGAGCTCCCAGTGTTCCACATCTATACTACCACTTTGTATTGCTGATTCCTTAGCCATCTTGGTAGGAGTGTGGTGGTATTTCATTTAATCTGCATTGAATGACTGATGATTAGAGATGAAATGATGACTGCCTTTCCTCCAATGATACCTTTTCATATGTTTATTAGACATTTGGATATCCTCTTTCATAAAGTGCTAGTTCAAGCCTTTTGCCCACTTAAAAAATTAGGTTGTCTTTTTCTTACTGAATTGTGGGAGTTTTAAAAAATATATAGTGGATTCAGTACATTGTTGGATATGTACTGCAAATACCTTCTCCCAGTTTGTGGCTTGCCTTTCTTGTGGAATTTGTTTCTTATCGTGAGAGTCACGACATACTAACGGACAATGGCCAGACTATATATATAAAGATAGAGCTCTGACCCACAATCTGCAAAAATCCAGCCCAGGAAGCCAACCTACTATCTACACTTACCAGTCAAGGAAGTCAGACTATCTCTAGCAACCAGTGCAGGAAGTCAAATGATAACCCCTGTAAAAACTGGCCCCAAACAGCCAGGACTTGATTAACTGACAGCTTCCCTAATTTTTATCCCTGCTTCCAACTTAGGACCAACCAGAGAAAGCCAAATATGTACCCCAACCAATCATATAGAGTACCCCCACTTGTAGTCAGGCTGCCTACAGCTTCCTTGTGCCAACAGCCCCAAATTAGGACATTCCTGAAGGCTTCCCTGCCTTTTTTCCATTATAAAGCTTCCCCAGTGGTCTACCTACCTTTGCATCTCTGCCAAAGGCAAGCGCTGGAGCGGACTCCTCTGCTACCGAAAGCTCTGAATAAATGGCCTTCACCTGTTCTCATCTGGGTGGTTTTTATGTCCACATTAAATACAGATTTATTGAGGTATAATTGACAATATCAGAAGTATAAGTTTTGACAGGTTTATAACTGTAAAATCATCACCACAAAATAGTGAACATAACAATTACTCCCCAAAAGTTTCCTCATGTTCCTTCGTACTCCCTCCCTCCAGCCGCGCCCCCATAATCCCCCATACCTAAACAACCTCTGATATGCTTTCTATCACTAAAGATCCCTACCTGCATTTTCCAGAGTTTTATATAAATTAAATCATACAGTATGTACTCTTTGGCTTCTTTCACTCAACACAATTATTTTGAGATTCACCCATGTTATATTTTTTTTCACCCACGTTATATTCTATGTCAATAGTTCATTTCTTTTTTTCTTTAATTTTTTTTTTTGATGTGGACTGTTTTTTAAAGTCTTTATTGAATTTGTTACAATATTGCTTCTGTTCCATGTTTTGGTCACAAGGCCATGTGGGATCCTAGCTCCCCACAGGGATCGAACCTGCATCCCCTGCATTGGAAGGTGAAGTCTCAACCACTGGACTGCCAGGGAAGTCCCGATGGTTCATTTCTTTTTATTGCTGAGTATCATCCTCTTATGGAGTTTCCTGATGATCAGAGGTTCTTTATTTTAGTAAGTCCAATTTATCAACATTTTCTTTGATGGTTAGCACTTTTCTGTGTCCTGTTAAAAATTTTTTTGCTGATCTCAAAGTCATGAAAATATTCTCCTACATTTTCTTCTAGAAACATTACTGTTTACCTTTCACAGTTAGATTCATGATCCATCGAAAATTAATTTGTATATGTGGTGTATGTTAGGGATCAAGGTTCACTATTTTTTGCCAATCAGTTCAGTTTATTTAATAGGTGGAGTTAGAAACACCTGAAGATCTGTCTGAAAATGCTAAATCTGAAGCTAATGGAAAAGGTTAAGGCTGAGATTAAAGTTGGAGATAAATCTCAAAAAAGAAGGAATTATTAAAACTATAGCAACAGATGAAATCACCAAGGGAGATAACAGAGAAAAAACAAAACAACGACCTTGGAAAGCATTTGCATAAAAGAACCACAAAAAGAAATGCAAGAACTAATCAGAGAAATAGGAGATAAAATGATTTCTGAGAAGTTTTCATTGAAACTGAGGGGAAATTAAAGTTTCAAGATTGAAGGGATGGTCAAACAGTGTAAGTTCTTGTGGAGGAGGCAAAACTTTACCTCTACGCATATTAAACTTTGAGCTGGGACTCCTTCAACAAAAAGGCAGATTAACAAGAGCAAAACAGTTTACTGACTAATGCAGCACCTACCACAGAGGAGAAATCTCAACAAAAAATAACTCAAAGCAGTGGCTTAGAACTATGGCTCATATGGGGTCTTCAACAAAGAATAATAATTTCATAGAGAAATGACAAGACAAAGGAAAGCAGTTTTAGGCATTCAAGGGTGCAGGCTGTGGGAGGAAACTAAGGGAGCAAGGTTTGTTTGCAGATTTCTCTGGTGTCTTCTCAGGTCTGATAAGATTCTGTCTCCAGTAAAAAAGGGGAATTTATATCCCGCCTTTAGGCAGAAAACGGGAGGGCACAGAAAGGTTCTCCTGCATTTGCTGCTTCTTAACTGCCTTCAGCTCAAAATAATTATGTCAAAGAGGCGTATTTTGGGATGACATATTCTGGATTCCTTCATTCTCAAGAGGAAAAGGCCACTGGACTTGGCATTACGTTGTTAATGACCTTTGAGAGGAGAGTTTCTTAGGGTGGTAGTGAGGAATGGATTCAGCTACTTCTGAGATGTTAGACAGGAAAAAAGCTCAAGCTTTTCTGTTAAAAGGATTTTCCCTGTAGGATAGGAATATCTGAGCAAATTTATAGGTGGGGGGTGGGAAGAAACCAATGAAGGAGAAATAAAACCTTTGAGAAGAAATAATTGATGAGATCCACAGGAGAATCTACTGATCAAATTACAAAGGACTCATCTTTGGGGGCCTATCAAATAATATGCTTGACATGTACACCCACCTTCAGGCCTTCCTAATTTTGGTTGAAAAGAACACTAACAAATATTAAAGTAAAAATAAAAAGACCTTTTAAAGGGTTAAACAGCTCAAGGCCCTGAAGCAACACAGCAACAGATCTGAGATAAGAACAGTGCTGGAGGATTGGGCTGCCCCTATCTTACACTGAAGTGGGGAAGTGCTCCCATTACCAGAGCATCTACCAAAGCACAAACATTATAATGGCACAATGACTCTTGTGACTTTTTGTACCACTGGAAGCACTCAAAGGATTATGTAACTAGAGTTAGTTATTGAGCCAAAAAGGGTGGTCTCCACAGAGAAAAAGTTCTCTCAAAGGTATCAGAGCTTATTGTCCCCTTAGGCCTAGGCTATCTATCAAGGATATTAGTTCATCCTTTACAAAAGAAATGTAATAGAAAGTTTACTTTTGCTTTGCACTTTGCAAAATTCCTTCTTTGAGTGCTCCAAGGAATATAAAGGGAAATTTGGTACAAACATTAAAAACACTGAATTTTTTCTTATTTTCTGCCCTATACTACGCTAGTCAATTACTGAATCCTTCAAACTTATGCTTATACAAAATCCTTTATATTAGCAGCATTTTCATTTCCATAGATAACTACACCTTAATCCAAGTCTCATTTCTTATCTGGAAGAGACTCTCTTGGTTAGTTACTTTACCTTTGAAGAGGATAGGCTATGCCATCCTAAAATATGCCACTTTGGCATAAAGATTATTTTTAGCTGAAGACATTTGAGATTCAACAGATGTAGAAAAGAAATCTTCTCAGAGCTTCCCTTATCTGACTAAAAGCGGAAACTTCTAAGAAATGAGGACTGCCATAAATTCCCATTTCAGGTTGGCTTCTACCCCAGGAGAGAGACCTAACATAAACCTAATATAAATCCCCTATCTGGGGGAGTTTCATAGTCATGAAGAAGATGGAAAGACCATTTGCACCCACACAAGATAAAGTTTGTTATCACAAACTTTCTTATTTCCCATTTGTTCTCCTAAACACCCATTCTTCTTTCCTAAAGAAACTAATTTTTCTTCCCATAAAACCTTTCTCCCCTCTCTTTCTCCTACTGAGTTAGACATTTAAGTCCCAAATTTTTACCACCTCCTTGAGCTATTCATCACTGAGCACTCCTGTGGTATACACTTTGCAGGCATTAATAAACTCTGTCTTTTCTCTTGCTAATCTATCTTTTGTTGGTTTAATTTGCACGCCCCCATCTGCTGAATCCAAGAGGTTATAGGAAAAGTTTCTTCCCCAACACCTCCTTCTAGATTATACTGTAAACCTCAGGTAAACCACTGAAAGGCTAGTCTAATAAAGCATTATGTCATCATATTGCTCCTATGTACCAGAACTTTGGGCACACTCCTCAGTCTGACCTTCAAGAGTCCACATACAAAGTCAGCGGGGAAAATAGGTAAAGTGATTTTGCAAAGGTGATCAGAGGTTTGCTGGTACTTTCAGGAAAGATCTTGGTCACTGAAACTAGCAAATAAATGGTGATCCTGGACAAGGATCTAGTCCTTGGATGTACATGCTCAGGAAACTAATTTTATTAGTTCAGTCAAGGTTTGGGGGACTTCACTTACAAGGGACAGTTTACATACCATAAATCCAATTTATTAATTGAGAAATAAAACTGTCGATAAAAGAAGCATCAAGTGATCAACATGTTGCCTTTCCTACAAGGAGACTATTTTGGGAAAATAAAATCATATCAACCCACTATTAGCTTCATATATCCTTCTCTACCTCAGGAACAAGCACATTGGAATTCTGCCACCAAGAGTCTAGAGAGGGCCTTCTTAGTTGACAATGAATGTATGTGACTTTCTTTCCTTTAGACTTTACAGACCACTGCCCATATCAGTCATTGTCACCAACATGTTATAACTGCCAAAGACCCTTGATGGAACAGGTTTTAAGAAAATATATCAGCTGCTAGAAGACTAAGCCAAAGTAGGGCTTTTAGGTTACCACTTAGTTTAAGTCAAGACCACTTTACCTCTCAGCATTCTAGTCTCAATTACATAGAAAACTCTTCTGCAAGTGAAATACGAGGGAAGGAGGCAGGGCACAACCTTTGAAAGAATGACATAGCCTGAGGACATGACGTAAACTGATTAGAACCAAATGGGTCCAAGATGGCAGACAAGTCGACTTCCACTAGACCTTGAGCCTCAGTACACGCTCACATCAGCAAGCTAAATAACACACCCACAGGCGCCAGGACAGTTTCAAGACGGACCCTAAGGATCAAAAAGTGGGCAGTGGCCCAATTCCTGGAAATCCCCACCCCTTCCTAAAATAGCTGGAATACTCCTCCCACTCATTAGCCTATGAAATTACCCACTCCTATAAAAACTGACAATCCCACACCCTGGTGCCTTTCTCACCTTCTGAGATGGCCCACACTCTGTCTGTGGAGTGTGTTTCTCTCTAAATAAATCCACTTCTTACGTATCACTTTGTCTCTCACTGAATTCTTTCTGCTATGAGACACCGAGAACCTGAGCTTCATTAAGTCCTGAAACCATGTGTGTGATCTCAGTTGGAAGACCATGGGTTTTGTCTGGGTTCGAGTTCCGGCACGTGGGTTCAAGTGCCAATCTGAGGTGCAAGGTTTCACAAGCATTCAAATCTCATGTCCCTTTCCTGTTAATATGTTGAATAAGCAAGTTCATCAGCGCTACTTATTACCTTATTAAAGTTTTTTGCCTTAGAGACATAAACCAATTACTATGTATGATTTTTGGATATTTACAAAAAGTTTTATGTGGTTCCCACCCACATATATTTGATTAAATTTACCAGAGGTCACCTCTAAAATGGCTTAATTAGGCCAAAAGTATATTTATGAATCATAATGCTCCTAATATTGCTGTCCCTTCAAGTTTCATCAGAATCTATTTCCCCAGACTTGCCACTTGTAGCTTTTCTTGTCTGAGAAATACCTCACTTAATTAAGGCCCTTCTTCAAGGCTTAAGACATTTAACAAATAACAAAAACTATTTACTGGACCTTGATTAGCAATTTCAATTTAGCAACATTCTCTACACATCATTTTCATTAACAGAAGTTCATAACAACAAATAATTCTGTCAGGTTCCCACAGTGTTTAGAACATGTGCAGACTTGTGCCAAATTAAAATGTTTTTAAACAATTATCTGAAAATAGAATGGATAAGCAAAATGTGGTATATACATGCAATGAAATATTATTCCACCTTAAAAAGGAAGGAAATTCTGACACATGCTACAACATGGATGAACTTTGAGGACACTATGCTAAAGTGAAAAGAACTAGTCACAAAAAGACAAATACTGTATGATTCCACTTATATGAGGTACTTAGAGTAGTCAAAATCATAGAGACAGAAAGTATAATGGTGGTTGCCAGGAGCTGGCGGGAAGAGAGAATGGGGAGTTGCTGTTTAATAGGTAGAGTTTCAGTTTTACAAGATGAAAAGTTATGGGGACGGATGATAGTGAAGGCTGCACAGCAATGTGAATGTATTTAATGCTGCTGAACTGCTCACTCAAAAATGGTTAAGATGGTAAAATTCTGTTGCGTGTATTTTAACACACACAGAAAAAGAAAAAAAGATGCCATTACTAAATAAATAAAGTTTCCCATTATTATGTAATGGTTGTAGATAATCACCAACTCCCAAATACCAGACAGAAGATTCTACAACACTGTTCAAGTGCAAATGATACAATCAGGTAAGGGAAAAGTACAGTTATCTGGATAGACAGGTTTTTTAGATCTTTTACTTACTTTCATACTGAAATGCTAATTTTAAATTTAAAAAATACGAGTTCTTCTTAGGCAGACAAAACCCATTTATCTCAACTACTTTCCCAATCCTCAATTAAAAGCACAGAAATATAAAAGCTATAAATAAACCCAGAAGAAGAAATAACAATGAAAGATGTCAACAAAATATTGGGGGGAAAAAGTAAACACACTGGTAAAGGATAAAGGTTCAATGTTTTTTTCTGCTCACTCCTAAAAAAAGGGTGGAGGACTTAAAAAGCATACACACAGACAAGAGATAACAACATCAAAGTTCGGGAAGGTAGAAAGTAGAAGGAATACATAACTGACTAAGCAGAGCACAGCTGATATCCAAGCCAGCAGTGGGAGAAACCCTAAACAAAGAAAGCTCTTCTGAACCAAAGAACCTAAGAAAGTCTAAGGAATTAGTCACCAGGTAGCTACTAAAGTAGGGTGGCAGATGGGGCTGAAAACAGGAGGATTATTTGAAAGTCCACGGAAGAAGCAGTTAGACCCCACTCTAAGCCCTACACCCACTCCATGACCCCACTCAGACCAGAACTGCCCTTCCTTCCTAACGTTAGAAGGCTGCACATTGGGAGGTCCCCAAATGGTGAAGTAGGAAGACCTTGATCTCACCTCCTCTCACAAAATTTACAATTATGTACAGAACTATTGAAGAAAAAGACCCTGACCCTAACTAACCCTAACCTACCAGAAAAGATCTTCTACAACTACAGATATAAAGAAGGAACCACAATAAGATGGGTAAGAGTGGGGAGTCCCAGTACAGTCACAATTCATGCCCCCGGTTGAGGAACCCACTAACATAAGAATAATTACCATTGCAGAGATTCTCCCCAAGGAGCAAGCGGTCTGAGTCCCACATTGGACTAACCAGCCTGGGGGTCCTATGCCAGGAAGACAAGCCCCCAGAATGTTTGTTTGGCTTTGAAGGCCTGTGGGGCTTACATCTGGGAGCACCAGAGGGCTGTGGGAAATTGAATGGAATCTCTTAAAGGGCACACAAACTCTCATATGTGCCGGGACCTTTAAGGCAGAAGTAGTAATTTCAGAGGAGCCTGGGTCAGAACTACCTGCTGATCTTGAAGAGTCTCCTGGAGAGGCAGAAGGCAACTGGAGTTCACCCTGGGGACATAGATACTTGTGGCAGCCATTTTTGGGAGCTTGTTCTACCACATGGACACTGGTGCAATCACCATTTTGGAATCCTCCCTCTACCACTAGCATGGTGTGTGTGTGTGTGTGTGTGTGTGTGTGTACACACACACACAAAGGAATACTACTCAGGCACAAAAGAGAATGAAAATTTTCCATTTGCAACAACATGATGTACCTGAAGGGTATTACACTTAGTGAAATAAATCAGAGAAAGTCAAATACTGTACATTACCACTTATATGTGGAATCTAAAAAAAACACAAATGAATGAATATAACAAAACATAAACAGACTCATAGAGAGAGAGAAAAAATTAGTGGTTACCAGTGGGGAGAGGGAAGGGGGGGCAAGATAGAGGTAGGGGATTAAGAGATATAAACTGCTATGTATAAAATAAATAAGCTATGAAAAGTTGCTGACTAACAATCAATCAACCCATCAATCACCTACAAGAATATGAAGCCAATATTTTACATTTATTTAATTTATTTTTTTGGCTGTGCCATGCGGCATGTGGGATCTTTATTCCCCAACCAGGGATTGAACCCATGCCCTCTACATTGGGAGCATGGAGTCTTAACCACTGGACCGCCAGGGAAGCCCAGTAGCCAATATTTTAGGATAAATATAAATGAAGTATAATCTATAAAAAATTTTTATCATACCTGAAACTAATAATATTGTAAATTATACCTCAATTTTAAAAAGTAAAAAAACATTAAAATAAATAAAAATAAAAAGGACTGGACATTAACTTTTTAGAAACAGTGAATCAAAAACATGGTGAACTTTGGTTATCAAAGTCTTTTTTTTTTTTTTTTTTTTTTTTTTGCGGTACGCGGGCCTCTCACTGTGGTGGCCTCTCCCGTTGCGGAGCACAGGCTCCGGACGTGCAGGCTCAGCGGCCATGGCTCACGGGCCCAGCTGCTCCGCCGCAGGCGGGATCTTCCCAGACCGGGGCACGAACCCATGTCCCCTGCATCGGCAGGCGGACTCTCAACCACTGCACCACCAGGGAAGCCCAGTTATCAAAGTCTTTATGAGACACTCCCTCTCCCACCTCTTGAGCCCACTTCCTCACTAAGCTTGAAAAATACTGGCAGCCACAATGGACACTTCTATCAAGTGACTGGTGATCCTTGGCTGTCCCATTCACATCTGAGCATGAGGCACCAAAAAGCCAGAAACTCAGGGTATATGAGTGACGCTGGTAAACTGGTAGGGCTCAAAGAGGGTCATCAGGAACAAGCTGGGCGCAGCCTCACCCTTTTTTCTATGGAAAGAAACCTCAAGTGTCAATATATAGAGGTTTTTCCCTCCAAAGACACTTAATTTCTCCAGAGAAGCCTCCAATCTCCTGCTGAAAACAAGTTTTCAACTCCTTTGGGTGAGTTACAGGAGTGCAACTGTTGGATCATACGGTAAAAGTATGTTTATTTTATAAGAAACCATCAAACTGTCTTCCAAAGTGGCTGAACCATTCTGCATTCCCACCAGCAATGAGTGAGAATTCCCAATGCTTCATGATCTCTCCAGCATTTGGTGTTGTCAGTGTTTTTGGATTTTGGCCATTCTAACAGGTGTGAGATGGCAACTCATTATCCTAAAAGATACCCCTTTTGGGACTTCCCTGGTGGTCCAGTGGCTAAGACTAGGTACTCCCAATGCAGGGAGCCTGGGTTTGATCCCTGGTCAGGGAACTAGATCCCACATGCCACAGCTAAAGATCCCGCACACTGCAACGAAGATCCCGCACGCCACAACTAAGACCAAATAAATAAATATATATATATTTAAAAGATATATCTTTTGCAAATATTTTCTCCCAGTCTGTAGCTTGTCTTCTAGTTCTCTTAGACAACCTTAGTTTTTTGAAAAGCAAATTTATACACGGAACTAATCTAATATTGAAGAGTTAAAGTTTCCTCGATTTATCTTAAGGATGAATGTTATTAAGCAAATTCAGTTGTTTTGAGTAACAGCTCCTGGCATATTAACAATATTGCTTTCATATTTGTTTAATGCCTACTTCTATTCACACATACTCTACAAAACAGTAACCTCAAAACTATTACAGAGATAACAGGACATTCTACCTGCAATTAAAAAAACAAACTTGCTGACAAATGCTCAGCACAGCATTATTTTCAAGACTGATAAGTGTTTAAATAACACTTTATACCCATAAAGTGTTTGTTTGTTTTTTATTTGCGGTATGCGGGCCTCTCACTGTCGTGGCCTCTCCCGTTGCGGAGCACAGGCTCCGGACGTGCAGGCTCAGAGGCCATGGCTCACGGGCCTAGCCGCTCTGCGGCACTTGGGATCTTCCCGGATCGGGCACGAACCCGTGTCCCCTGCATCGGCAGGCGGACTCTCAACCACTGCGCCACCAGGGAAGCCCCCCATAAAGTGTTTTTAAACTCATGTTTGTCATGCAATATGTAAAAGTTTGGGGAACACTGAAATTAAAACTGACAATTTTACATTTGCTTCTTCAACTAACAGTGGAAGAGCAGAGATAATCTTTTCTTGCCGTAGTCATTATTCTACAGCAAGAATTTTCACATTTTCTCCAACACTGGTTTCAAAGGCAGTTGTACAATAAGTGGGGGGAAAAGAATACTTCTTCACAGTAAATTGCCACTTAGTAAATGTATAATAAATAAAGATTTAGGAAAACCACCATTTTGGAAGTTCCCTGGCGGTCCAGTGGTTAGGACTCGGAGCTTTCACTGCTGTGGTCTGGGTTCAATCCCTGGTCAGGGAACTAAGATCCCACAAGCCGTGTGGCGCGGCCAAAAAAAAAAAAAAAAAAAATCACAATTTTGCAATCATCACAGGAATAACTGGTTCAAGCAAATCACCAGTAGATGATAAAACCACTGTAAATATACCTTTTGCCAACAAATTTTCACGCAGTCTTCCTGCTTATTGACTTATTAATTACAAAGAGAAGTCAGATGAACACAATCTTAACAAAGTAATCAAAGAAACATACCAACAACTGAAAAACTGACATTACATCCTCTTGACGTGATGTAGGGAGAAGGACATGTCACTTATATAGCTTTTACATTAAAACTGTATAGGGGCTTCCCTGGTGGTGCAGTGGTTAAGAATCCACCTGCCAATGCAGGGGACATGGGTTTGAACCTTGGTCCGGTAAGATCCCACATGCCATGGAGCAACTAAGCCCGTGCGCCACAACTACTGAGCCTGAACTCTAGAACCCGTGAGCCGTAACTACTCTGCCTGTGTGTCCCAACTACTGAAGTCCACGCATCTAGAGCCCATGCTCTGCAACAAGAAAAGCCACCGCAATTAGAAGCCCGCGCACCGCAATGAAGAGTAGCCCCCCGCTCACCGCAAGTAGAGAAAGCCCGCACGCTGCAATGAAGACCCAACGCAGCCAAAAAAAAAAAAACTGTATAACCCAAATCTAACCATGAGGAAGCAATCAGATGAGCTTATATTGAAAGACAGGGCATTTTACATAATAATGGACTTGTACTCTTCAAAAAAGTCAATCTTATGAGAGAAAAAGTCTGAAGAACTGTTTTAGAGTAAAGGCAATAGGAGTATGACAACTAAATACAATGCTTAACCCAGGACTTTTTTTTTAAGTTGCTATAAAGGAGGGTATTGAAACAATTTGGCAACATTTGAAAATTGACTGTACACTACATAACCAGTATTGCATCAATATTAAATTTCCTGAATTTGATACAATTACACTTTGTTCAATGTTCTTTTTTTTTTTTTTTTTTTTTTGCGGTACGCGGGCCTCTCACTGCTGTGGCCTCTCCCGCTGCGGAGCACAGGCTCCAGACGCACAGGCTCAGCGGCCATGGCTCACGGGCCCAGCCACTCCGCAGCATGTGGGATCCTCCCAGACCGGGGCACAAACCCGCGTCCCCTACATCGGCAGGCGGACTCTCAACCAATGCGCCACCAGGGAAGTCCCTGTTCAATGTTCTTGTCTTAAGAGATACAAGTAACTTTTCTCAAGAGTCCAGAGGAAAAGAAAAAAGTAAGAAATCCTGCGTTGTTCTATTATACAGTATGTGATACATACAGAAAGAAGTAAAGCAATGTGGCCTACAGAGAACAATGTATGAATGTAGGTGAAGAGTATATGAAAGTTGGGGCTTTCATGAGAGTGAAGGAGACAAGGAGTTCAATGCACTGCGCCATGTCAGATATGAGTTCAAAACTCGGAGGACATCCAACAACAATGTGGACTGAACTAATGTTATCAGTCACACCCCACCCCTGCCCACTACAGGTACATAAAAATGCAAATAAGATATGACAATAAAAAGGTTTTGATACGCAGCTAAACCAGAAGGATTGAAACATCCCAGGTTCCAGAAAAAAAGGTAAGTTAAAGCCATAGATATAAGGGAAAATTGATGCCAGGGAGCTGAGGTTTATGGAGAGCAAGGTTAGATTCTTATAATGAACACATGAGAACAAGAGTGGGGTGTGAGGGAATCATACCTCAAGCTTATGGGCAGGTAGAAACCTCCCCTGCAGAAAACCCCAGAGCCAAGTGCTTCTTGATCAGAGGCCAGAAGAATCCTAGAGAAGCAATGAAGAGCTTTGCCATCTATCATGGCAAGGTTGGGAGGTGGGGAAGTTACTCTCAAACCTTCAAAAGAATACATCAGTAAGGTACACAGATATAAGATCCAAAATTACACTACCTACATGGATGGTAAGGAAACAAAAAGCCAAGAAATTAACCTAAAAACTTGTCCAAAACCACTGAAACTCCTAGAAACAGGCAGAAGGAAGCCCGAAGGAGGCCTGAGAAGCTTTCACAGACTTGGATCATCAACAGCCTACTGCCAGGCCATTCATAACCCTTCCTTCCAACTTTTAGCTAGATGAACTCAGAATTTAAAAATCTGCAGATTGCACATGGAAATAAAACACCAAGAACTCAAAGAACAAGACAATGTGAGAGACTACACATCTGAGATAGGAGACTGGGCAAGCTAAGAAGAAATACGCTTATTTATGAACTTGTTAAACACGTTGACTTAGAATGTTAAGGCAGTAGGTTAAAATTTTTTAAAGAATCACTTTATATAGTTTTTCTTAACAGAGTTATAATTCACATACCATAAAATTTACCATTTTAAAGTGTACAATTCAGTGCTTTTTAGTATATTCACAAGGATGTGCAACCATCACCACATTTTTATCACATTGAAAAGAAATCCCACATCTGTTATCCATCACTCCCCTTCCCCTTCTCCCTGTCCTTGGCAACTACTAGGCTTTATTGCTATGGACTTGCTTATTCTGGAAGTTTCACATAAAGGAAATCCTATGTCACCTTTTTGTGACTTGCTTCCTTCACTTAGCATGTTTCAAGGTTCACTCTGTATTTTAGCATGTGTCAGTACTTCATTCCTTTTTATGGCTGAATAATATTCCACTGAATTGGCAGACTACATTTTGTTAATTGACTCATCAAGTGATGGACATCTAAGTTGTCTCCACTTTTTGGCTACTGTGAATAATATTCCTGAGAACACTCATGGGTAAGTTTTGGTGTTAACATATGATTCTCTTGGGTATATACCTACAAATGAAATTGCTGGATCATATGGTGATTCAACATTTAATTTTTTTGAGGAACTGCCAAACTGTTTTCCAAGGCAGCCATGCCATTTTACATTTGGTAATGGCTTAATTTAAGATTAGGGTATATAATGAGTACGGAGATGACAGACATTATGAATGGGTCTTTTTTTTTTCTTTTTTCTCCAAGTATTTCCTTGTTACTCCTTTCCCTTTTAATCCATAATATACAACCCAGATAAATAGGCTAATGCTGTATTCTTTAAGGTTTTTTTTTAATTTACAAAAACAATGGATAGTTCTTCTCTCAGAAGACAAATGTAGTTGTAATTTGTATGACTTCAAGCTAATTTTAAAAAGTTTTTATTATGAAAAATTTTACACATCACTCAGCTTCAACAGTGTAGAATAAGGTCTGCCCTTAGCCTCTGCCAGAAACACAGGTAATTTCTCCCTGGAAGAAAATAATGTTGTCCTAACCCATAAATTATCTCTATAATTTTTCATATACAATTTCTGGCACATGTTAAAGTAAACCAGGCACTCAAGGAGACAAACACAAATGATCAAAATCCAAAAGATATTAGAAACACATTAACAGTTATCAGACACAGACCTTAAAATTACTATGCTTAATATGTTCAATTAAATGAAGCACAAAATTGAGAATTTGGACAGAGAACAAAAATGTATAAAAAGTAGGTATGATCCAGCCAGATTAGTAGGGAAACATAAAAGTGAGCAAAAGAGAATAACAGTAGATTATAGTAGGGAGTCAATGCAGATTCTTCTATAGGTAAAAATTTAGGGACATTAATCTGAATATAGAGAGGGGGAGATGAAATAAAGGGATTAGAGGCAGGAAGACCAGCTAGGAAGCCATTTCAGTAATCCAGATGAGAGTTGGTGATAGCACTGGATTAAGGTGAGGCAGTCAATAAAGGAAGGAAAGAGCAAATATTTTCAAAGAAACAACTGAATAATTTGGCAAGAGATTATACAAAAATGACCCCAGATAATATCTCCAGCCCCTAAAACTGGGAAAAGTTAATTAACATCAATTATTGAAAAAATAATTATGTTTTCCAATTTTTAACAGTTTTTAAATGTTCTGGATTCAGGCTTAAAAGCTGAGTATGGCAAATCAGGAACAGTTAATAAGAAAAAACAGTTAAGGGAGTTCCCGGCGGTCCAATGGTTAGGACTCTGCGATTCAACTGCAGGGCGCACAGGTTCAATCCCTGATCAGGAACTGAGATCCCGAAAGTTGGGTGGTGCAGCCATAAAACAACCCCACCCCCCCAAAAAAACCAGTTAGGTACAAGTTCAAGGGTAAAGAGAACAAAACTGTAATTTCCCTACTTTCTAGGCATCAGAATTAGTAAATCATAAAGATCTTTTTTTCCATTTAGAAAGTTCTTTGTAGACAAATGAGAAACAGAATGGAAAAGTTTAAACAACTGAAATAGTCTTCTACCAAAAGAGTTACAAAGAAAGTCTGAAAATAAAGAAGAAAGCAGAGATACACTCACTTGGGCGGGAGGGGGGAAAGAGGAAGAAAAAAGAAAGAGGGCTTCCCTGGTGGCACAGTGGTTGAGTCTGCCTGCTGATGCAGGGGACATGGGTTCGTGCCCCGGTCCGGGAAGATCCCACATGCCGTGGAGCGGCTGGGCCTGTGAGCCATGGCCGCTGGGCCTGTGCATTCGGAGCCTGTGCTCTGCAAAAAAAATAAAAAGAAAAAGAAAAGAAAAAGAAAGCAGGGCCTTCCCTGGTGGTGCAGTGGTTAAGAATCCGCTTGCCAATAGAGGGGACACAGGGTCGAGCCCTGGTCTGGGAAGATACCGCATGCCGTGGAGCAGCTAAGCCCATGCACCACAACTTCTGAGCCTGCTCTCTCGAGCCCGCGAGCCACAAATACTGAAGCCCACGTGCCACAACTGCTGAAGTCTGCGCGCATAGCGCCTGTGCTACGCAACAAGAGAAGCCACCACAATGAGAAGCCCGCTCACTGCAACGACGAGTAGCCCCCGCTCGCAGCAACTAGAGAAAGCCCGCGCGCAATGAAGACCCGACGCAGCCAAAAATAAAATAAATACATTTAAAAAAAAGAAAAAGAAAGCAGAAGTGTCGATATTTATGACAATTCCAGACCAGAAGTGATGAAATGAGATTAAAAGGGACATTCAGTAACGATAATCTCTGAAAATATGATAGCCATAAACCTTTACATGTAACCAATATAGCAATAAAATACATAAAGCAAAAATTCCTAGAGATACTAGGAGAGCTTGATAAAACCAAAACTATACCTGAAGATTCAACATACCTCTTTGATATATCAAGTAGATATAAAAAATTTGAGGATCTGAATAATAAAAACAAGTCATTCATATATATATATATATATATATATATATATATATATATATATATATATGGTGGCATATAGTGCGAGTCACTCAATCTTTCTGTACTTCAGATTCCTTTCTCATAGGGTTGTGGTGAGGATTAAATGAGATAGTTCCTATAAAGAGTACTTGCCACATATGAGATCCTCAATAAAGCTCTTAGTTATCTAACTCTACCTTTCACATTATTCTCTTAGGTTCAAGGGACACCACAAACTGATCATGTTCTTGACCATTAAAAAAATTTTTTTCCAAGATGTTATTGCCCATAATTCAATAAACTAGAAACATAATAAAAAGTTAACCGTGTATACACTAGGAAGCTTTTTATAATAAACATTAAAATAAAAACCAGTTACAAATGATCTAGAAATTAACAAAATGAAGAATATTGGACAACAAATGAGACACAAAAAAAGAAGAATTCAGAGGAAAACTTATAGTCTTTATAATTTAAAAAAAAATCTCAAATAAGTATGCAATTTAAGAAACCAAAAAGTAAAGTAAACCAAAAGAAAATGGGAAGTGGGAATAAAGATAAAAGACAAAAGCTGTGCTTGATTAACTAAGGAACAATTTAAAAACCAGTCTAAAGAATACATAAGGCCAATATCCGATTTCTTGAAAATTCCAACAGAAATAGATTAAAGCATAAAAACACCCTTAAGCTTATATTTAAAACAGGGCATTTAAACCTCCACAAGTATTTCTCTACATAATCTCTCCTAATGACATAATAGCTGTGGGCAATACAGGAGGAAGGTGAGGGTGGCGACAAACCACCCTGGAAAGCCTGGAAAGAATAATATGATTTTTAACTCTATTTCTTTCATATTTGTATGAATCAAAAGTCAACAGTGAAAACAGTATCTTCCAAAATAAGAATACTGGGTTATCACTTCTATACATTCTTTATTTACCTTTATTTTTAGTAAGATACTGTTGACAGACTGTGCATGTTGAGTTGTTTTTCTATGTAGTGGTGATTCACAATCTTCTCCCTTCTCTTGTAACCAAGGGCATATGGGGGACACCACCAGGGCAAAAGCAAATTTCTTGTGCCACCTATGCTGGTATTTAGAGGCTTTCTCTAACAAACTGGCTCACATTTACTCTACAGTTAAAAACAATTATTTAAAATTAATTTTACATCCTCTTAAGGGATTTAAAATCTGTTTAAAGATTCCAAACTAATTTTACACCCCTTTAAGGATTTTAAATCGTTAAGATTTAAAACCCAAACTTCAAGTTGTTGCTTTTTTTTTTTTTTTTTTTGGTGGGGGGGGTACGGCATGCACCACTCAGCATGCAGGATCATAGTTCCCTGACCAGGGATCAAACCTGTGACCCTCTGCGGTGGAAGCGTGGAGTCTTAACCACTGGACTTTGAGGAATTCCCAAGAAAAGCTTCTTTTTCCCCTTGGTCATAGAGGTCTAGTTAGCCTCCTCTGCATTCTCCCTTTGCATACACTGCCTTTATCCTGTCAGGGACTGCCTGCAGTTTTTTGGGGTTTTTTTTGCTGTACTCGCGGGCCTCTCACTGCTGCGGCCCCTCCCGTTGCGGAGCACAGGCTCCAGACGCACAGGCCCAGCGGCCACAGCCCACGGGCCCAGCCGCTCCGCGACACGTGGGATCCTCCCGGACCGGGGCACGAACCCCTGCCCCCTGCACCGGCAGGCGGACTCCCAACCACTGCACCACCAGGGAAGCCCCACCTGCAGTTTTTACTGCTCTCCACAACTTGACAAAGAGGAGGCAAGGACCAGTAACCCCGTGCACCCTCTCTTCTCTTAAATCCATGCATGAAAAAATGAGGCCCTATGGAAATTTATTTTACTCAACACCCCAAGTTGGAAATTACTTCTAAATTATCCACATATAAAGTTTAGGCAAGCTTTTTCCAAGAAGAAACTTTTAGTAAAGTATACATATTTTAAGACTCTAAAGTCAACATACAAGCCAAAAAAATCTTAAGCAATACAGTAGTTCAAATATTAGCTGAATAGCCTGCATTTCTTACTCAGTGAGTTTCTATACTTTTCTTCCATTAAAAAATAAAACCAGGGACTTCCCTGATGGTCCAGTGGTTAAGATTCCTCGCTCCCAATGCAGGGGGCCTGGGTTCGATCCCTGGTCAGGGAACTAGATCGTGCATGCTGCAACTAAGGATCCTGCAGGCGGCAATGAAGATCCTGCGTGCTGCAGCTAATACCCAGTGCGGCCAAATAAATAAAGTTTTTTTAATTTTTAATATTCATTTTTGGCTGTGTTGGGTCTTTGTTGCTGCGCGTGGTCTATCGCTTGTTGTGGTGAGCGGGAGCTACTCTTCATTGCGGTGCCCGGGCTTCTCACTGCAGTGGCTTCTCTTGTTGCGGAGCACGGGCTCTAGGCACGCGGGCTTCAGTAGTTGCAGCATGCAGGCTCAGTAGTTGTGGCTCATGGGCTCTAGAGCACAGGCTCACTAGTTGTGACGCATGGGCTTAGTTGCTCCACGGCATGTGGGATGTTCCCGGACCAGGGATCAAACCCATGTCCCCTGCATTGGCAGGCGAATTCTTAACCACTGTGTCACCAGGGAAGTCCCATAAATAAATATTTTTTTAAATAAATAAAAACAGGACTTCCCTGGTGGCATAGTGGTTGAGAGTCCGCCTGCCGATGCAGGGGACACGGGTTCGTGCCCTGGTCCAGGAAGATCCCACATGCCGCAGAGAAGCTGGGCTCGTGAGCCATGGCCGCTGAGCCTGCGCGTCAGGAGCCTGTGCTCCGCAACGGAAGAGGCCACAACAGTGAGGGGCCCGCGTACCAAAAAAATAATTTTAAAAAACCAAAAACCAAAAAACTTAATTTGAATAATAAAGGGTCATAGAGTGAGGAATGTAGTGCTCCAACCACAGTGTTATGAATGTCATTTTCATCTCTTCTATAATAATGTAAAAAGTGTTTAAAAAGTAAACACTTTAGGGATTTCCAAGCATTACTAAGATTAAATAAGTTCCCTCCAGATAAAAATTCCAAAATAAATAACTTCCACTCCGAATGGAACAAAATGTAATTGCAGAGCTTTGGTAATGAACCTTATCAAGTGACAGCAATAAGTTCTATAGCGGTTGCACTTTCTGATTAGTCAAAATTATCTTTGAAAACTCACTCATGTAGTAGGACTCATGTCTTTGGAAGCTCAATGTTAATGTCTTAGGCTTCTTTTTGCATTTAGGCTATGGACACCCTGCTCTGAGTCATGGAGGTCATAAGCTGATGCAGCTGGGTGGATGCAAGCAGGAAAGACAATGGAAAAAAAGAGATTGCTTGCCCCCACCTCCATACGGTACAATTCCAGTACGCGTATATGGCAGGACTGAATTGTGTCCAGCTGATTTTTAGTCCTTAAATAAAACAATATAATTTGGAGTATTTAGTAGCTGAAGATCTGCAGTTTTTGATCTGCAGTTTCCACTTGAGGGAAAAAAATACAAATAATAGGAACTGTTAGGTGTAAGTAAAGAAATAGCAATTTTTATGAAATGTAAATCTCAAAAGTTGCCATAGCCGTCTTAACTTCCGACCCAAAGGGGTACAATTTGAAAACAGCAGGAGAATTAACTATATGCATTTTACTACACAGATCAATATATATGACCTTTGCTTCATCACTTATTCATCATCCCCTGGGTATGAAAAATATTAACTCAGGATTCCCTTCCACAAGCACTTACAAGACTTCTGCTCGGCTGAAAAATGGAGTTGAAAGAAACAAACAAAAACATATAATTTAATTGGAGCCATGATATCCACACATGAAAGGACTAACACATAAAACAACACACAATAACCTGGAGTTAATTTAGTGTAAAGAAAAGACCTGTTGTTTCTTATTATTGCACATCTCCCATTGAAGGTGTTCAATAAATTCTACCACCTTAGGAGATGACTTTTAAAGTAAGTGTAATGAAAAAATAGGCACTTTTGTCCTTTAAATATTCGTTCATTCACATCCATTCCCCCGCCCTCCACCCCTCTCTCTCTGGCTGTGGGATGGCCAGAGAGGAAGGAATACTAAAAGTGAAACGCTACACTGAATTGACCAGAAAAACTTAGTAAATAACTGAGTGAGAAAGTGAAAACTGAGATGAGTTAGTGATGAATCCAAGAAGGTGCTTAGCCACTTACCCAGAGATTTACTTAATGAGAATGGATCGCAGGTTTCCACAGGTCATTCCACTGCCAGTAAGAGAGTCGTGAACCTTGGGTCCCTTTTTGCACTAGTCAACAGTCACCCTCACCTACACGCGGAGTACATATTTGGCACTCAACAAATCTTGATTGAACGAGAACCTATCTCATTCATACTGGTACCCAACCACAGAGTTATGGGCCCACAAATTCCTTCCAAAATGCCTTTAACCCAAAGAGCTGAGAAAGCAGAGTCGAAAGCTCTGGGCATCTCTGTAAGGACTGGGAATGATCAAGGGCCAATGAAGCCTACAGTAACCCGACTTCCCAAAGAAAGCTTAGGGGACTGACCTACAGCTAATAGGCTTCGGCTTCGCCAGGACGTACCCGACAGGCCGCAGGCCGCAGGTCCACAGCCTCCCACCCGGGGGCGCTGAGAGATCCGGGGGTATCCCCCCTAAAGTTAGTACCTGTGAAGCTGCGACACAGAGAGTGGCTCGGGGCTCTCATTACGGAGGCCGGGGCCTGGGGCCGGCCAGCTGCGCCTCCTGGCTGAGAGCTCCGCGCTCCGGAGCTGCTCTGACAGCACGGGTCGCAGATAATACCTCACGCCTCAGGAGCCTCGTGGCTCGCAGGCCCCGGGAGTTTCGTTCCCAAGACTGCGCGAGTTGTCGCACTCACGTCTACAGGCGCTCTTCAGGGCTTCCCTCACAGCTCAAGTGATCACTCCTGCCTTCAGCCCAGCAGCCGATCGCTTCCCGGCGCCGCCATCGTTACTGTTTGTTTTCATCCGCTTCGGTGACGGCGGTGGGAGGAAGAGGGCTATGGGGGAAATACAGCTATCTAACCTCAGCCGCCCTTTCGGCACAGTATGGATGACCTACTTAATCTCTTTCCTCTTTGACGTTCCCATAAAAACTGGTTTCCTTACCATGTAAGTCTGATTCACCAATCTCTTCAAGCGTCTCAGAAAACAAAGGCGTAAAGAGGCGGTCTTTGAAAGAGCGTGAACCTTTGGGCCGTGTGTGGAATGTGCGCCGACGAATCGCAGGTGGCGGCGGCAGCTGCAGTGAGGACACGGCTTGGGGCGGGCGGTGACGCGAGAGGGCGGTGCCTACAGAGAGCGCCGTGGCGGCTTGTGCTCGGTCGCCGGTTCCGGAGGAGGGCCGGACCCGGCTGGGTGGGTGGGAAGTGCGGCTGGTAATCTGGCAGCCGCCGAGAGGTGGGTGAGCGGCCTCGGCTGACTTTGAGTGGCCGGGGCAATCACACTTCCGTATTCTTTTCTAAGACATCTTTTTAAAAGCCTTAGAGGTGGAGTGTCCTCTCAGCCCTAGATCTTCCAGCCTCTTCTTTTGCGCCTTCCTTCCAACCTATCTGGTCTTCCCTACTTCCTTGCCCTCAGCCTCACGATTTGGATTTCTTGGGGTGAGGGGAAACGCTTTTGTTACAACACAGAATCTCCCGTCTACCAGCCTGGGTCGTGGGCGGTGTTTTGCCCCTTCTTCCCTTGTTAGACTAGTTTGAACAACGACACTCCCCCCTCCCCACCCCCATCTCTTACCCCTTACTTATCAGGTGGAGCCAGAGGGCTTTGGGTAATGAATCCTGCCGTGACTAATCCCTGTCCTGGGTAGCTATGACTTACGTCAGCTGCTTCGTGGCCTGTATAGTTAGGAGCAGACCTCTTTTACTTTGTGGATAATTATGCCATCACCTCCATTAATCTTTTGTTCTTCCCAATGCAAATGCCAGGCATTAAATGAGCCACCAAAATTCAGCTCCCATTCTCCTTCATACCAAAGCAAGCCTGTTGTATTGCCATGAGTTAGTGGAGAAAAACCGAGTTACAGTTATAGCACCTTTTTTTTTTTTTTTTTGGTACGCGGGCCTCTCCCTGTTGTGGCCTCTCCCGCTGCGGAGCACAGGCTCCGGACGCGCAGGCTCAGCGGCCATGGCTCACGGGCCCAGCCGCTCCGCCACATGCGGGATCTTCCCGGACCGGGGCACGAACCCGCGTCCCCTGCATCTGCAGGTGGACCCTCAACCACTGCGCCACCAGGGAAGCCCTGATGTGGATGATTTTTAAGGTCTTTATTGAATTTGTTACAATACTGCTTCTGGTTTTTTTTGTTTTTGTTTTTTTATGTTTTTGGTTTTTTGGCCGCAAGGCATGTCGGATCTTAGCTCCTCCACCAGGGATCAAATCCGCACCCCCTGCCTTGGAAGGCGAAGTCGTAACCACTGGATCGCCAGGGAAGCCCCTGAATCACTTTAAAGTCTTTGGTAGGTTTCTAATGTTTTTTGTTTTTTTCTTTAACCTTTACAGAGAGAAGATTATAAATGCCAGAGCCATTTAAATGATGGTTAGCTGTTGAATTCTGACACTTCCTTAAATACCTTCTTGCACCAACATCTTCAGTGGGAAGAGTTCAGGAAAAGTAGCAGAGGGAAGGAGAGACAACAGTTACATGTACCATGGCTATACCAATAACAGTACTTGACTGTGATCTCTTGCTATATGGCCGAGGTCACCGCACATTGGACCGCTTTAAGCTGGATGATGTGACAGATGAATACTTGATGTCCATGTATGGGTTTCCTCGACAGTTCATTTATTACTTGGTGGAGCTCTTGGGGGCCAGTCTTTCTAGACCTACTCAGAGATCCAGGGCTATTAGCCCAGAGACACAGATCCTTGCAGCACTGGGCTTCTATACCTCAGGTTCCTTCCAGACTCGGATGGGAGATACTATTGGAATCAGTCAGGCATCTATGAGTCGATGTGTTGCCAATGTCACCGAAGCGCTTGTGGAAAGAGCTTCGCAGTTCATCCGCTTTCCAGCTGATGACGCCTCCGTGCAGGCTCTGAAGGATGAATTCTATGGGTTGGCAGGGATGCCAGGGGTCATAGGGGTGGTTGACTGTATCCATGTGGCAATCAAGGCACCAAATGCTGAAGACCTTTCCTATGTGAACCGCAAAGGTCTTCATTCTTTAAACTGCCTCATGGTGTGTGACATCAGAGGGGCACTGATGACTGTGGAGACAAACTGGCCGGGGAGCCTCCAGGACTGTGCTGTGCTGCAGCAGTCTTCTCTCAGCAGTCAGTTCGAAGCTGGGATGCACAAAGAGAGCTGGCTGCTTGGTAAGTCTGCAGGTGTAAATGCTTCATTTTTGAAACTATAAAAAAAAAGTTTGGGCAGAGTAGAATGAAATATAGGGGTCTATAGACCTGAGACTCAGTCCTGTTCTGTTTTAAGCACGACCTCAGATGAGAGCTCTCTGAGCCTTAATTTTTTTTTTTTTAAGCCTTTATTGAATTTGTTACAGTATTGCCTCTGTTTCATGTTTTGGGTTTTTGGCCTCTAGGCATGTGAGATCTTAGCTCCCTGACCAGGGATGTAACCTGCACCCTCTGTATTAGAAGGTAGAGTCTTAACCACTGGACCACCACGGAAATCCCCAGCCTTAATTTTTTTAAATCAACATTTAAAGGACACTTGTTAACATTTAAAAACATACAATTTGACCCAGCTCTTCTTGGAGGTACATGTTCAGAAATATGTAAAACAAAATTACAGGCATTTGCATTGCAGCAGTGTTTTGTACTCACAAACAACAATAGCAACGACAACCCTACAAAAGCATTCCCCTTAAATATAGCCAAGATACTTATCAATGCAGATCTGGTTAAATATAGTACATCCATACAATTGAGCCTTAATTTTTATCATCTGTAAAATGGTGAAAATAATGCTAAGGGCAGTAATACCTATTGTTAGGATTAGGGAATATATATGAAAGTTCACTCTAAAGTATTGTGAAAATGTATTATTTTTGCCATTGGTGATTGTCACCATGATATCTGTATGAAAATGATAGTAGACAGTGCATTTATTCAGTTCTTATGGAAACTCACTTCATAGATCTGTTTGCCTGAGTGCCCTCGGAAAGCCTGGCTTAATGATCTGAGTAGGACAAAAACCTATTCAGTATTGAGCAGTGCAAATTGATGTGACTGTAGAGCTGGGAGGAATACAGTTAGTTAACAGTGATAAAACCCTCGAGCCTGGCAGCTTTTTTGTTGTCTTTTTTTTTTTTAAAAAAAGAACCATTCTATGTAAGCAATAGGACAAGGGTTATCTTGTACACAACATGTTATGTGGGAGATGAAGGCACATTAAGGATTGGAAGACCTCTCTTTAAGGCCACTAATCACGTCTGCACTGCACATGTTCATAACACAGTGTTTTACATGTAATAAACACTCAGGAATTTTTCTCTTTAATGTGCTGATTGGCAGTTAAAGAAAAACCTCCCCTTGGGACTTCCCTGGCGGTCCAGTGGTTAAAACTGCACGCTTCCACTGCAGGGGGCACAGGTTTGATCCCTAGTCAGGGAACTAAGATCGCACATGCCACACGGGGCAGCCAAAAATAAAGAACCCTCCCACCCCTGCCCACTGTTCCAGGTGAGGAGAAGAGACTGCTGTCACACTGATTGGTTTAGAGCTGCCAGGGTACCATGAGTAGCATCTTGGAACTTAACTGATTTTCTTCAGTTGTTGCTTCTTTTTTTTTTTTTTTTTGCGGTACGCCGGCCTCTCACTGTTGTGGCCTCTCCCGTTGCGGAGCACAGGCTCTGGACGCACAGGCTCAGCGGCCATGGCTCACGGGCCCAGCCGCTCCACGGCACGTGGGATCTTCCCGGACCTGGGCACGAACCCATGTCCCCTGCATCGACAGGCAGACTCTCAACCATTGCACCACCAGGGAAGCCCCCAGTTGTTTCTTCTACACACTGTTGTCAGTGCCCCACCTTCTAGTTACCCTAGTGGAAATTTGTCTTAATCCCACCTTTTGCCTACTCTGAATTTTCAAATTCCATTTTCATACGACTCACACCAAGAAGTGAAGGGAAGACTGTTTGCAAGTGTCTCATCCAACTACTTCTTCAACAGCTGGGGAAGTACTTGGGTTCCAAGCTGATTTCTTATGAAATCACTTTGGTACCCTAACTCTAAAGCCAGCTAAGGGGACTTCCCTGGTGGCGCAGTGGTTAAGAATCCGCCTGCCAATGCAGGAGACACGGGTTTGAGCCCTGGTCCGGGAAGATCCCACATGCCGCGGAGCGACTAAACCCGTATGCCACAACTACTGAGCCTGCACTCTAAAGCCCGCGAGCCACAACTACCGAGCCTGCATGCTGCAACTACTGAAGCCTACACGCCTAGAGCCCATGCTCTGCAAACAGAAGCCACTGCAATGAGAAGCCCTCGTACTGCAACGAAGAGTAGCTCCTGCTTGCCGCAAATAGAGAAAGCTTGCGCGCAGCAACGAAAACCCAACGCAGCCAAAACAAAAAAAGAAAAAAAAAAAGAAGATGGTTGATTTTATCTTAAGAATACCATCAGATTTGTAGAATGGTACTAGATTTGCCAAACCTAGAACTAGCTGTGATTCCCCCTTGTTTTTTTTGGTTTGTTTGTTTAGCATATTTTCATCTTGGGTGTCATCCCTTCATGTCCTCATTCTCGTATGCCCCTTCAGAGGGCATCACCTAATTCCTCTTCTCTAAATGTACCTGCTCCTACAAACAATTCAGCCTGAGTTATTTCTTCAGCCCTTGGGCTAGTCTTGTTAAGCAGCTTTGGGTAAGATCTGCCAGAATGTCTCTTGGATGACTGATCATGTAAGCAATTGTAGTCTGTTTAGGAATTCTGTTCCTAATCCCCTCCTGAGTGTCTGTCTGCCAGTGGTGCTTGGATTATAACCAGTTAATGATGATGCAGCATTTTATAAGAGGTCTACATTAACTAGCTTGTCTTGTATGTCTTCCCAATTAAGGCTCATACTGTTTCTTAAGAGACGTTTAACAAATATCTAGTATCTCTTTGTTTTGCTAGTCATCTTAAATGTTTTTCTTATTCTCTTTTACAGCATTATACCATTGTTTTAGTGACTTTGAGTCTGACATTATTAGCATTTAGTGACTAGCTCCTTCCTCTTCCTGTGCCTAACATATCAAAGGATGGGTGACGTTTATTTTTATTTTCTCACTTGTAAAATAAGGTCAGTAGTATCTGCCTAGTGGAGTTGGGATTGGACAAGTCATAGATATTATTTTCATTATTATTTACAACATCAGTTTCTAAAATTCAGTATTTAGTAGGGATGAGTTCAATTAAAATAGGTTGTACTTAGGAGGAAAAAAGTCAGCTAAATATACAATTTGAAAATTTTGTGAGCCATCTCAGATATTTAAAGTTAATCCAGTATACCTGAAACTAATACAATGTTATATGTCAATATCATTCAAAATAAAGTTGGGACTTCCTTGGTGGCACAGCGGTTAAGGATCCGCCTGCCGACACAGGGGACACAGGTTCGAGCCCTGGTCTGGGAAGATCCCACATGCTGCGGAGCAACTAAACCCATGTACCACAACCACTGAGCCCACGTGCCACAACTACTGAAGCCCGCATGCCTAGAGCATGTGCTCCACAACAAGAGAAGCCACTGCAGTGAAAAGCCCATGCACCGCAACAAAGAGTAGCAGCCAAAAATAAATAAATAAATTTATTTTAAAAATAAAATAAAGCTAACCCATGGGGAATTCCCTGGCAACCCAGTAGTTAATACTTGGCTCTTTCACTGCCACAGGCCAGGATTCAATCCCTGGTCAGGGAACCAAGACCCCAGAAGCCGCATGGTGTGGCCAAAAAGAAAAAAAAGAAACGTAAGCTCCTAAAAGAGAGGAGTGCTATATGTTTGGAACAGTGCCTAGCACTCTCTGAACAATCCATAACTATTTACTGAAATTGATGGTGGGTGAGGAACACAGCAACTATACAGGTTGGTATTCCTCAGGTCTATTTGTCTCAAATTTCTAAGGGGTTGTTCCTCTGAGACATTTCATCTTCTAGATTTAGTGAGTCAGGACAATTAAACATTATAGAAGCACTGCACTATTGTAATGGGACATTGCACCCCAGTTTTGTTTTGGTTTTAGCACTTCCCAGGATTATTCCATAAGGAAGTCACTTAAGGGAAATGCCTTGTGTATATTATTTTAATTGACTTCTGATTTTATTTCTTTATCCCTATTACTACTTGCATCATTATATTTATGGTCTCCTTGTTAATGTGAAATTCTACCTGTTCCTCTATTACAAAGGCGTGGTTCTAATGAATATAATATCTAGGAAGGCAGAACACCTGAGTTCTCATCTCTGCTGGGAGTTTTCTCTTATTCTTCTTAGCACTGGGAGATTGAATGATTATTGTCTATGAAATACTCTGAAATTCCTAGGTAGTGCTTTCAAACCTGACATTTTAATGGTAAAGTCGGAGATTTTTCCTCACAAGTGTTTTGAGGTCTCCTGGCAGAATTCTCTTCTTCTCTCTTGCACTCTTGCTCTTTAGAGATTTTGAAGATTGGCTTGCTATGTGATAGTTTCTATTAACCTTTTTTATTTTAAATTTATTTTATTTATTTTTGGCTGCGTTGGGTCTTCCTTGCTGCGTGCGTGCTTTCTCTAGTTGCGGCGAGCAGGGCCTACTCTTCATTGTGGTGCATGGGCTTCTCATTGCGGTGGCTTCTCTTGTTGCGGAGCACAGGCTCTAGGCACGCGGGCGTCCATAGTTGTGGCTCGCAGGCTCTAGAGTGTAGGCTCAGTAGTTGTGGCGCACAGGCTTCGTTGCTCCGTGGCGTGTGGGAACTTCCCGGACCAGGGCTTGAACCCTTGTCCCCTGCATTGGCAGGCGGATTCTTAACCACTGTGCCACCAAGGAAGCCATATTAACTTTTTCTTAAAGAACAATATCTCTGAATTCAGAAAATCCTGGAATTCCCTGGAGGTCCAGTGGTTGGGACTCCACGCTTCCACTGCCGGGAGCCCGGGTTCGATCCCTGGTCAGGGAACTAGGATCCCACAAGCAGTGCATCGCGGCCAAAAAAAGAAAATCCAGGAATTTCATTTCCTCCAGTGCCTTCACCGCTGTCCTACATTCTTTCAGACTTAGCTTTCTTTAGCCGGGTCAGCTTTTCTCTGTTGGTTTTAACCAAGGGTATTCCCAGCCAAGATTCACTCTGGTCTTCCTGCTCATGACTAGCTATGGGCTCTTTATCACAGCATTTCCCCTTTCCTTTGGCTCCGGAAGCTGTTGCATTTTCTTGTCCATTCTCTGTACATGCTCCTGGATTTTCCTTTTTGTTTGTATTCCAGTTATAAACATCTGTGATGTCTTTGGGCCTTCCCCACAGGTGACAGTTCCTTCTTTCTCCGCACCTGGCTTATGACCCCACTGCACATTCCTGAAACTCCAGCCGAATATCGCTATAATATGGCCCATTCTGCAACTCACAGTGTGATTGAGAAGACTTTCCGAACCCTCTGCTCCCGATTCCGCTGCCTGGATGGATCCAAGGGGGCACTGCAGTACTCACCGGAGAAGTCCAGCCACATCATCTTGGCCTGCTGCGTCCTCCACAACATCTCCCTGGAGCATGGGATGGATGTCTGGTCCTCTCCAGGAACGGGACCCGTGGAACAGCCTCCTGAAGAAGAGTATGAGCACATGGAGTCCTTGGACCTAGAGGCTGACCGTATCCGTCAGGAGTTGATGCTCACTCACTTCAGCTAATGTGGAAGGTGGGAAGCGGGGAGGCTTTCCAGAAGGAGCTGTGACAAACTTTCCCTCTCACCACCCCCTACACAGTTCCATCATCTAGCATAACTGAGCGTGTGGACACTTGTCACAAACTGACATTTAATCTGCGTGTTTTAGAAAGGTTGAGGCTAGGCCAGAATATCTCGATTCATTTGCAAGTTTATTAACTAAACCAAAACCTCCGAGACAACAGTTCTCTACTATCCATTGAACACCAGGTTAGCACCACTCACTCATTTGAAAGTTCTTGGTTGCAGACGTTTATATCGTGCTTACAAAATCAAAGCAGTTGATCTAGAGATTTCAAAAGAAAACAATATTTGTCCTGAAAGATTTGGATGGCATTTTAGCTTTTCTACTTTACTACCTATATAGGCATAATCTGAGGCAAGTGTGAAGAGTAAATTTCAGTTGGGAAATGGTCTTCTGACATAAATAAATGGCTACTAATGTGATTTTTCAGCTTTGTGTTTTTTTTTTGTTTGTTTTTGTTTTTTTTTTTTTGCGGTACGCGGGCCTCTCACTGTTGTGGCCTCTCCCGTTGCGGAGCACAGGCTCCGGACGCGCAGGCTCCGCGGCATGTGGGATCCTCCCGGACCGGGGCACGAACCCGTGTCCCCTGCATCGGCAGGCGGACTCTCAACCACTGCGCCACCAGGGAAGCCCTAGCTTTGTGTTTTTAAGAGGAGGTTAAGGACAGTCCAAAACCTCCATCTTAATTCTGTCTGTAATAACTGAGCTGTGACTTGGACCTAGTTCCCAGGGAGAACATCTAGACTCCAATCTCTTACTTCCAACCCTGAGTAGGAGCTAAAGGCTAAATGGGTTTAAGAATTCAATCAGCTTAAAGAAGACAAGTCAAATAGAGACAAAATAGCAAGCTTACACTTTACAGGGGATCTAAAGACCCTGATAGATTGATGGGCAAAGGAAATTCACCCAGGTTTAGACAGTCCACATCTAAATAGATCACATTTCTTATGATCATGATGTTAGGATGTCTTTTGGGCCATTCTGCTTTGAAGTTCCTTGTTCAGAAAGAAAGTTTAGGGGATACAGAAGACGTATTAAAAAGGATAGGTAAGGGCTTCCCTGGTGGCGCAGTGGTTGAGAGTCTGCCTGCCGATGCAGGGGACACAGGTTCGAGCCCTAGTTCGGGAAGATCCCACATGCTGCAGAGCGGCTAGGCCCGTGATCCATGGCCGCTGAGCCTGCACCTCCGGAACCTGTGCTCTGCAACGGGAGAGGCCACAGCAGTGGGAGGCCCGCGTACCGCAAAAAAAAAAAAAAAAAAAAGGAGAAGTAAAAGGAATATAATTTCTTGGTTTGAAATGAATTTTGGAGTTAGACCTACTTGAATATCTTCTGTGCAAAGTGATGGACAGAATTTCTCAGGAAATAAATAATCCTCCACCAAGTCTTATTCTAAAATTATACTGATATAAAAATAACCTGATTGGAATAATGAAAGTGTGAATTAGGTTCACACATTGGTGCCTTTGCTGGGACAAAATAGAGACTTTCCTGAGGATTGTTTTGTTCCCAGTTTCTCAGCCACTCACCCGTGTGATCCCTCTGAATTGTCCTCATGGATCATTTCCTACCTGCCTTTGGCAGTGTTAATCTGGTGATTTTCAAAGTAAAGAAATGAACAGCTGATGACCAAAGAAATGTGGAAATAAATTGAAGATGACTCATCCACAAGATTAAAAACAATTATGGATTATTATCTGCTGTTTATTTCTACTCCAAATGCTATTTTCCATCATCGTCCTGCTCTGTAAGGAGTGGGTCCATTTGGCAGGAGGTTGAGCTTAACAAATGCAGTGATATTTCTGAGATGGGAGTGGACAATGAAGGGGTGACTGGAAACTTTTGTTCTATTTATTATGCAATAGAGGTGCCCTGTTATGTTTTTTTTCTTTGTAAAGTTTAACCTGTGTCCCAAGCTTGCTTTGTCTCCCTGATAAGGCAATATTTTTTTTTTTAAGGCAATATTTTAACTCTCACAGTCTTTCCAAGTTTCCTGAGATGGGTATTTTTCCCTCTAAAGTTTTGGTTCTATTATGAGTATTGCATGAGGAAAGGCATACTGCCACCCGTGCATCTTAAGAGGCAAGGTGGAGTGTAATCTTGGAAAGTGCCTAGCATTTTAGCTTTAGAAAACCACATTAAAGGAAAATTGGGATTTTCACAACTTAACTCATTAGATGGTGACATGAAGCCTCAGTGGGAGGGACAGTCTGGGGGAGAATAGCAATTTCAAGCCTATTACTTGCACACCAAAGATAATTTCTAAGTGCTGAACAGACTGAGCATTGGCTGGAAGTGTTTTTCCCTGGGAGCATTTTATTTCCTAATTCCACAGAGTAACTGTTAAAATCTATTCCTTTAATCTCCTTTCGACCTGGATTTTTATAGGCCAGGATTTTTTTTCAGTCCAGTTACACTTTCCTCAGAATGACCTAGGGGAGGGATCACAATCTGTATTTCCAAATTGCCAAGGGTTTGCTTATAGGGGCTTTTTATAGGTGCCTGAGAAGTCTTCTCTTGAGGTCCTTATTGTGGATTTATAGTATCTTCCTGGTATAGCTTTGGGACAAAGTCAAGGATTTCACCTGTCTTATATAAGCCTCATCTTCCCGTAGATGATTCCATCTGGCCAGCATAGAAGTTCTCCAGATTTGCCCTTAGCTGTTCCAAGACAGCAAAAGTCCCAGGATGTATTAAGGGAAAACTACAATATTGGGTTATCAGCGGTTTACTAATTCCAAATTATACAAAAGAGGGACCATAAACATATTCTTAGTTTAAAATGAACTAAACAGAGATGGAGCTCCTTTCTTGGACTGTAAAGGATCTATAGCAAGTTAATCTAATTTAGGGACAAAGAAACAAGACACAATTTTAATGGGATCATATATGAAAAAGTATAAGAGATAGGGAGGAATAAAATAGAGACTACGTAGATAATAGACATACTACAATTGTATCCCTACCTGAAATAATAAACTGGAAACTCAAGAACTGAGCTTAACAGTTGATTTCCCTGACAGTGTAGGGGAAGTTAAGAAGAGATCAAGAAAATAAGAAATTGGAGTTTTAACCACTGTGCATGCATATATCCTCAGGTCCCTTTTGCTCCCTAGATTCCACCCAGATTTTACAAAATTGTGGGTATAAGAGATAACAGACTCAGAATTAAGTTAAAATGGCAATGCAGGAAGGAAGAAAAAATACTAGTTGAAGGCTGGAGACACCCCAGGAACCTAACCACATAAAATTCACAGGCTTTTCTTTTTTTAATGTGACTACCATCTAAGACCCTACTTCATGATAATCAAATAGGAGGTATGAGATCTCTTGATATTAAACAAGAACAAGAAAAGTAGACCTTGAAGTCACAGGCTGGTAAACTTCAAAAAGTCTTTTGGAAAGGAGTCTCCATGTTTGCCCAGCAAAACATTCAGTTTCAGTCTGTTGAGACTTTTTCTAACCCTTACATATACAGCTGTCTTTATAGAAGGGCTGATTTCCGTGCCATTCTAGAGTCTTAAAATGTTCATACATTTCAATCCATTGATAAATTCCACCACTAGAAATTTATCCTATATAAATAATTCCAGAGAAGGAAAAGCCTGTTATGGTTCTGTGAATGGTTACCTGCTGTTCTGGGATCTCTCCTCTTCCCTGGGCTGCTCCTACATCACTACACAGCTTCTACCTTTACCGTCCAACCCAAAGTGTGTACATTATGCCACAGTGCCATGAGAGCAGACTACCAAAGAGCAATAGAATTGCAACGCAGAACCTACAAGCGGCTCATCATTTTGGCTGCTCAAGGCCTAACTCCTCTTCCTGGACTTTGTAATAAGATGACTCATGGTACTGCTACAGAATCTCATCTTAGGTTCAGGCCTGATTCCTACCACCCAATGTCGTAGGTTTCTCAGAGCCCAGAGCAAGATAAGGAACAGTCTCCTCCCATTCTCTCCTTTCCCCTCCCTTCACCCTTTATCACAGGCAATTCCCCCAGGTCAGTAAGTCCCAATCCTCATTACTGGTTTAGTCATTTTTTAAAAATTAATTAATTAATTAATATATTTTTATTTTTGGCTGCTTTGGGTCTTCGTTGCTGTGTTCAGACTTTCCCTAGTTGTGGTGAGCGGGGGCTACTCTTCATCGTGGTGCGTGGGCTTCTCACTGTGGGGGCTTCTCTTGTGGAGCATGGGCTCTAGGCGCGCAGGCTTCAGTAGTTGTGGCAGACGGGCTCAGTAGCTGTGGCTCACAGGCTCTAGAGCGCAGGCTCAGTAGTTGTGGCACACGGGCTTAGTTGCTCTACGGCATGTGGAATCTTCCCAGACCAGGGCTCAAACCCGTGTCCCCTGCATTGGCAGGCGGATTCTTAAGCACTGCACCACCAGGGAGGTCCCCTGGTTTAGTCTTTCCAGATTCTTTCCACGTGATTGACAGTGGCTATATTTATTCTTAGGGTGACTAACTCTCCCGGTTTGCCCTCAATTGTCGCAGTTTTAGCATGGAAAGTGCTGTGTCCTGGGAAACCCTTTAGTCCTTAGCAATCTGGGACAGTTGGTCACCCTACTTCAGGGGAAGCATCCTCTTACCTTCAAGGGGGGGTGACTCCTCTAGAAGAATCCTATCAGAATACAATAATCAACAATCAACATAGTAATGAGTTATTGAGTTTTTAACACCAAGGTGTAGGCTTCTGTGTTACATCCCAAGATGATCTTTCCTTCTGCCCACCTGGTTTCTTTTTCTCAGGTCTTCCTCCAGTGTAAAAAGATTTCTGTGTGTTTGAGGGTTTCAACCCCTGATCTTTTGTGATCTACTCTTCTGTCCAAACAGACTTGATAAGAACAAATAGGAGTTTACTGTCACACTTGAAACAGTTTCTCTAATGAAACTTATCTGTAAAGATGCAACTCTGTCTGCAGAAAAAACCATTTTTTGCATGGTTTCACAGAGCAGTCTAGCCTCAGTTTCTCAAACATCTCCATTTTCAGATGTTGATTTTAGGTTTATATTTGCATAACCTTCAGGTGTTTTTCCAAACATAAATGTCTCCAGATTTGAAAAACTGAAAACTTCTTATAGCCTCTAAAGTAGTTTGTTTAGTTTTCCTCACTGAAATCAAGGTTTCAAAATAAAGTCATTGTATGGGTCAAGTTTGAGTGAGGGCTGTAGCTTTAGAAATTAAGCCCCACAAGCCTCCCCAAGAAGGAAGCTTCCCTAAAGCGTGTATTCTAGAAGTAGAAACTCAGCCCTGGGAAACAGTAAAGCAAAGTCTATTTGCCTGCTACTCAGCTGGCTCTAGGAATTTGGCAGACTGCTTATTTAGTCATCTCCTAGAATCCACTTGCCCCTGACTTTTCATGGGTACATGACTTCCCAGGATAAAGACAAATTCCTAGTTAGGTGTGGCTATGTGACTAAATTCTGGCCAGTGGAATGTAAGTGGAAATGTCCTGTGCTATTTTCAAGATGTGTCCTTATGGCTAGGAGACATGCCTTTCCTCTTTCAGCTTCCTGCTGGTTGGAACGTAGACACGATGGCTAGAGCTTGAGCAGCTGTCTTGGATCTAAGACAAAAAAACACTTGTTGAACATGTCACAGCAACCAGATAGAAGCCTGGTCCCTGATGCTGAATGGCCACACCTTACCCTAGATTTCTTTTATATGACAGAGAAATAAACCTCTGCCTTGATTCCTTACTCTTTTTTAAAAAAATTAATTACTTAATTTTTGGCTGCGTTGGGTCTTTGTTGCTGCATGCAGGCTTTCTCTAGTTGCAGCGAGTGGGGGCTACTCTTTGTTGTGGTGTGTGGGCTTCTCATTGTGGTGGCTTCTCTTGTTGCAGAGCGCAGGCTCTAGGTGCACGGGGGCATCCGTAGTTGTGGCACGTAGGCTCAATCGTTGTGGTTTGCAGGCTCTAGAGTGTGGGCTCAGTAGTTGTGGTGCACGGGCTTAGTTGCTCTGTGGCATGTGGGATCTTCCCAGACCAGGGCTTGAACCCATGTCCCTTGCGTTGACAGGTGGATTCTTAACCACTGTGCCACCAGGGAAGTCCTGTGCAGTAGATTCTAATCATTAATAATAAGGTTATAACTGCCTCTTTCCAGGAGCTGCAATACCTATTACACAGAAAATGTTTGGAAGCAAGATACATATTCAAAATGGGAAGCATGTTCAGTAAATCCTTTCAATGGAATATTGTGCAATTGTTTAAAATAACTATTAAAGACTTTAATAGGGAAATTATATAATGCAAAAAAATAACACTATTGTATCTCTGCTTAAATTAAACTTTAAAAATTATGTAGAGGAATTCCCTGGCAGTGCAGTGGTTAGGACGTGGTGCTTTCACTGCTGTGACCCGGGTTCAATCCCTGGTTGGGGAACTAAGGTCCCACAAGCCACACGGCACGGCCAAAAAATTAAATAAAATGAAAAATTACGTAGAATATTTCCAAGGACTTCATGAGAACATGAACAAATTAAAAGTTCATGTTTTGGACGCAGATTGTTAAATTCTTTCTTTTTAAGCTTTTATAAATGTTGCTATAATGTTTACTCATTTGAAAAGTCCTCTAAAACAGTGATAGACAAGGGACTTCCCTGGTGGTGCAGTGGTTAAGAATGGGCCTGCCAATGCTAGGGGACAAGGGTTCAAGCCCTGGTCCGGGAAGATGCCACATACCGCAGAGTAACTAAGCCCATGCGCCACAGCTACTGAGCCTGTGCTCTAGAGCCTGTGAGCCACAACTACTGAGCCCATGTGCTGCAACTATGGAAGCCTGCACACCTAGAGCCTGTGCTCCACAACAAGAGAAGCCACCACAATGAGAAGCCTGTGTACCAGGACGAAGAGTAGCCCCACTCTCTGCAGCTAGAGAAAGCCCGTGCACAGCAATGCAGACCCAAAGCAGCCAAAAATAAATAAATAAATTAATTTTTTTAAAAAAGTGATAGACAATAAAGCGTTTTGTCTTCATATTATGGATGCTGGTCTTATCCTGCATTTTATGCATATGAGTTGTTCCTTAAATATTTTCATGAATTTAAAGGATTAAAAAAAAATTACAGGGGCTTCCCTGGTGGCACAGTGGTTGAGAGTCCGCCTGCCGATGCAGGGGACACGGGTTTGTGCCGGGTCGAGGAGGATGCCACATGCCGCGGAGCAGCTGGGCCCATGAGCCATGGCCGCTGAGCCTGCGAGTCCGGAGCCTGTGCTCCACAACGGGAGAGGCCACAACAGTGAGAGGCCCGCGTACTGAAAAAAAAAAAAAAACAAAAAAAAAACAATAAATTGTAAATAAAGCTAATGTTTTAAGAATGTGGGCTTTCACTTTGATTAGATTATATACTCTTTAAGGGCTGGGACTATCTTTTCTTTTTACACCTTTACTCTCCATGTCTCCTCCCTCCTTCGAAGGAGGTAAGGTAAA
Organism: Phocoena phocoena; assembly: GCF_963924675.1. NCBI lineage: Eukaryota > Metazoa > Chordata > Mammalia > Artiodactyla > Phocoenidae > Phocoena > Phocoena phocoena. Next base: position 96,504,893 of record NC_089226.1, on the reverse strand, counting down.
CTATTATTGCTCACAGTTGGTAACCCATATTGTAGTGATCTATATGATTTACTAAATTGTGCCTGGGATGAACATATTAATCCATGTTTGTGCTGACCATATTAGTCTGTCTACTAAGAGACTTCAGAAAAAGGCTATTGTGATGATAAAAATGTAAACACACTTCGTTAAGTTCAGAACCCAAAGAGACTTTGTTATTACGTAAGAAGAACACCTGTGGCTCTAGGCCTTTGGAATAAAATAAAAGAGAAAAGCAGTACGTGTATTATTTTTGGTTTTTTTTTTTCCTGTCTTAAGATCAGACTGCAGAACCCTGAATTTTCCAGTTTCTCTCTGCTATGCTTATGGGAGCTAAATTGGAGCTTTAATAGAGATTATTCACTCTGTTCCTCAGTCTGGGATTCTCTCATTCTCTCTGTCATACCTCTATCTATCAATCAATCAATCTATCATCTTTTTCATTCACCTGTTTCATGAGGAAACTAAGGTCAAATTTGCTCAGTTGGGATAGTGTTGAGAGTCCATAAGGTAGTCGCTGAACTATAGTTAGATAACGTGTTATTATACTATGACTTGATCTTCAACTCTCAAGAAAAATTCGGTTCTCTAAACAATTTAGACAGCAGGCAGCTGACACAGAAAATGGCAGAAGCCCAGTCTGCTTTACTCCGTGGCTTATGATCTGGGTTTGTTTATTTATGCCTTGGACAGGAGTGGGACCTTGAGTTGGAGCGAAGCTGTTTTTCGACGCTCGACTCTAGTTCCTTGAACGATTGTCTGGGCGCTCCTCCTTTGATGTCTGGGCGTTCGTGTATTCGGTGATCTTTTGCGCCGTCTTCTTGCTTGATGTCTTCCGAGCGGTGGCGGCGCCGGGTGGAAGGCTGACTTATCCGTGAGGCCCCGCGCTCAGGCTGCTTTCTCCCGCTGGTCGGTAGAGCGGACCCCCTGCTTCCTCCTTGCCTCTTCTTCTAGTCTGTGGCTCAGTCCACTCGCTGGGCTGCAAACTGAGCCCCCTCCCGCCTTTCAGGTAGGCCACGGGAGGAGCCTGGGAGGCCCGGCCCGGCCCGGCATCCTTCCGCCGCCGGGTTGAGAAGACCTTGGCGCCGGCGGGTGGGTGGCGGGTCGGCAGCGGAGACACGGCCAGAGGAGGAACTACCCGGCTGAATTCGGGGGCGCGGTCGGTGAGGCGGCGGGAAACTGAGGGAGAAGCCGGAAGGACGCAGAGATGGTGGGGCTGCCCGGTGCGGTTCGTAGGGAGGGGATGTTGGCTCTGGGGCGGGTGTCGGTACCCCCAGTGTGTGGGGAAAGTCGCTTTCCAGGAACGGATAGAGCTTTGCGCGCTTTGGCTCTCCTCTCTTCCTCCCTCTCCGCCCCCCAAAGGCTCCGAGTGTCATGACTCAGTTGCACTGGGGACACTTTCTGACTCTGGCCTTTGAAGGGGCCTTTGAATAGGTGGAGGCTTGTGGAACAGGGCCCTCTGGCTCCTCTGAGCGAAGTGTCATGTTCTCGCCCTTTTTGGGTAGGGAAACTGAGGCTGATCTAGTACGTGACTTTTCCCCGTAGCCCTGACAGATCTTGAAATGCACCGTAAGTCATTTTTTGTTGTTTACCAATTCAATTCCCCCCCCCCCCCAGTTTACCAGTCATTTTATCCACATAGTGATTTGCCGTTTGATTGTCTGTGATCCCTCCTTGCTAGGAATATAGAGTCCGTCACTGGGGATTGCAGAAGTAAAGGGACCACGCGATCTTTGGCTGGTTTGCTTTTGAAAGTCTGTATCATTTTAGCGAGAGTAGAAAGAAACAATTTCTTTGTTTCTTGGTAGAAAATTTTGTTTGCTGTCTGTTTTGCTTTCTGGTTGATACTTATTTCTCCTTCTTCCCCTCAGCCTGCTTCTCTTTGGAAGTCTTTCAACTGTGGTGTTAAGTGGTTAACGTCCTGCAGGGGATGGTCAAGATTTTGAAGTCAGATATTTATCCTCAGAGAGTGCTTTCTAGGAAGAGTCCGAATAAAACACAAGGAGTCTCGTTCGGACCAGTTTTGTATTTGCTTAGTGGCTTAGTTACTGCATATACTAGAGTTAAAAAGCCTGTGTGTAGGAATCATTCAACTATTGAGATATTTAAATGGAAAGTTAGCATTCTGGGGATTCCATTATGTTTTCCTTTTCTCTCCCAGCTTGGAAATTTTGGAGACTACACGTTCTTACTCGTTTTATTTTCATTGGATTCAGTGTCATGATTCTAATTTGTGTAATATCTTTGTTGAAGAAAGTAACCTAGAGGTCATTCTAAGTTGAATAAGTATTTCCACAATACATCTGTAGAATCAGTAGGAGATAGGCTTTCTTAAGGGAGAAGAGACTAAATTTGTAGTCCTTGGATGGAAACTATACAAGTCTATGTTCTTTAACAGATTTAGACTTCTCATATGAGTTTTGGAAGGATTATTGTTCCTTATTATTATTATTGTTATATTATTATTTTGGTGAGGTCAGCAGGATTTAAATGAAGGGCCCTTGATCATGAGTGATTTCCTAGTTACCAGGACCTTAGTGCTCCCAGAAAGGGATTCATGAAGAGTCCTGAGACTATCTTTATGGAGAATCTACTTTGGGAAGTTAGGCTAAGAATGTGTGTTCTCTGGAAAAGTTTTTATGGTAGAAGAGAATTTATATCAGAGGAAAAAATTTAGAGAAGGAAGGGACATTACCCTCTGGAGATTGATAGGTTCTGCATAGAATTTAGAGTTAGTGTAGTATCTCAGTGGCTACTAATGAATGCTAAATAATAAATAGAATTTGCTCTGAGTGTCAGGAAGAAATGTTAGGAACATTTTGTTATGCTTCCGTAGAAAATAATTAGCAGAGGTTTAAGTTGAATTGAGGAGGACAAGAAATCTGGTTGTGCTGGTGGGGAGGGGTAGAGCTTCTTATCAGCTTCTCCCCTGCTTTGTGATAGAAATTCACTCAACTCTTACCTTTCTTGGTTAAATCTTGTGTTCTTTCAAAGTCGATCAAGCTCTCTCCTGGCATTTCTTTTCAGAATTTACAAATTCAGGATGTGACTGAATTATTCTGTCTTCTCTTCTCTTGGGGATTGTTAAAGATGTGAAGTTCTTCGAATGTCTTCTAGAACTTGTCCTAGAAGGAGTTATGTATAGCACTTGAAAAAGATTAGTTATGTATATCACTTTGAAAACAATCAGTTATTTTTATTAACAGAGTAATAACTTATTTTTATACTGTATAATTTTCAAAATATTTTCGGCTTGTGTTAGGATATTTATGAAACTTTTATTCTTTTGATCATGCTCCTTTATGCTGCTTATTAACACTGAATCCAGAACAAACATTTATGGCCTTCAAGGATCTTTATGAACGTTTATGTTGACAGTTTATGTTGACAATTTATCTCACTCTTCCCATTTATCTCACTCTTAAAGGAATTGGAGAAAAAGTTTGTTGTTAGCACACTGAGGTCTCTTTTTTTAAGATACTTCTCATCCCTGATAGAGTTACTTTGGAATGGGATGCAAATCTTTTTGCCCAGTGGTTTGGTTTACCAAAAAAAAAAATACCCTTAAGTTCCTTTAATCATAGTCATGCTCGTTTCTTTCTTCAGTTGTTCCTCATAAACCCAGAGAGAACTTTCTGTTTCTTGTCATAATTTTTGTTTGTACGGAAGTGCTATGGTACAACTGTACTACGGTTGGGGGGTAATTTATATTTTATATTTTCGAACCCCTTCTGCCCCCAAGTTAATTAGATCGTTTTTTTGGGTCCCTTTTTCTCAAAGCTAAAATTAGTTGCTGATAGATAAAAATGTTGTGATCGCTTATTGTCAGAATATATTTATATGCTCAGTAATATGTGGCAGTCTGCCAAAGTGATGTGGCTAGAAGAAAACAGATTAAGGAATCAGGAGACCTGGGTTTAAGTCCTAGGTTTACCAACTTACTAGCTGAGAAATCTTGTACAAACTATTTAAGGAGGCCATAGGGAAGGTTACTGTCCTTTATTGAGCATTTACTGTGTGGTGTTCTTTGCAGGTGTTAATCTCACTGAATGCTCATAACAGTCCCTTAAGGTAGATATTAATTTCCCATGGATACTGGACACACAGAAAGTAAATAATTTGTCCAAGATCACACAGCAAATATGTAGCAGAGCTGGGATTCAAATTCAAGGCTTTGAGTGCTTTTATGTGTCTGTATTTAAAGAATGGGAAAGATAGTACTTCTATCGTAATACTTCTGTTGAGAAAAAAAATACATGAAGCTGCTTTGAAAAGATAAAGTACTCTTCAAATGTTAACTTCTGTGCTGTCTTACAGCAACAATGAACAGATGTCATCTGGGTTCTTGGACAGCTTGCTTCTTTGAAGGCAGCATTATGCCTGACAGTCATGGAGGATAGAGGTGACAAACATTAAATGCATTGGAGACGCTTACTACATGTTTGTGGAAAGGAGTAGGTCCTTGGAAGTGCTAGTGAAAGAAGTTTTAGGTGCTGCATGTTACTCCCTCTATTCCAGTTAGTCCTGGCTTGTTTATGGATTAGTGCAGTCTTTTCTAACTTGTTCTGTCTCTTCCTTCGCTCTTAGAGTTGATAATCTTCACTTCACCTAAATTTTTTCCTTTATTTATTGAGTATTGTTGCACTGCGTTTTTCCCTGAGGTATGAAATATTCCAGTCAGACCTTTTGGATATATTCCTTGATTGTGACTGTATGTTTCAACCCTTACCTTTTCAGACTTTTTTTCATCTACCAAATATTTATGGACGTCTCATTAGATGCTGGGATACAAAAGTAGACATGAGTGTTCCTGCCCTTATGGAGATAATTCCAGTGGGGAGCAGAGTTGACCAGGTATCTGATAAAAATTGAAATTTAGGCTGTGCTATTAAGGAAACAAACAAGGGTAGACACAGAGAGAGATGAGAGAGATGAAGGAGTGAGGAAGGCACTGGGTGTTCACGGGGATTGGGGTCTTCAGCCATGGCATCCTTAAGCCCCCTAAAAAGTTGGAAACATACCATGATTCAGTAAATTAATGTTCCCCTGTTGCCATTGCAATGGAAGTCTTCATTTAAGATTGCTACATAAAATATTTGTCTGTTACTTAATGTATGATGACACTGGATTTGGCATAGTAAAGGATAACTATGACTTAATGAATATCCAGCATGCTTGACTAATGAGTTTAATTTTTTACTTCTTATGTGTTAGTTTTCATTTATTAATTTTTTTCCAAAAAACACTGTTCTTTGGAAGTTGAGTTGAATGAATTTGAAAACTGGATACATGCCTTCAGGTGTTTGTAGCAGGGAATAAGCTGAGGTATTTTGCTTCATATAAAAGGAGAGACTTAGGAGAATTGTCGTGAAATTGAGAGAGGGAAAATGTAGGTTGCTGTTGGGTGTGTATATAATAACACCTACAATCTTGTTTGGTACTTTTCCTGCAAGAAATTAAAAGTGTTTTGCAAACATTTTTTCCTACTACTTACTGGAATTATATTTCTATCTGTAGGATTCACCGAGGCAAATTTCACATTTCATGATTTCATCATTTGTTTATTTCTGCTTCCCAGGATAGAACATAGATTCTCCCATGAACCACAATTACTTTGTTTTAGGTATATATGCCTATGATATAATGAAACATCTGAAATTTTGCTGAATTGGAGAGGATTAATATGCATGTTTGACGTGGGGCAAGAATTGGAGTATTTCTGTCTAGCTGACCTGTGAAAACAAGGCAAAAAAATATGTCTTGCCAAACTCTTGAAATAATAGCATAGTGGTCTTGACTCTGGAGCCAGGCAGTCTGGGTCCAAATCACCGTGCCAGTACTTAACTAGCTCTGCGACTTGGGCAAGTTAATTAACCTCTCTGTGCCTCTCCTCATCTGTAGAATATCATACGGTTTGTTGTGAGAATTAAATGAGTTGACATATGTAAAGTGTTTAGAATAGCACATAGCACTATATATGCCAGCTGTTATCATTTTCAATATTGTTATAATAAGCTAAAGATTATATGTTCTTCAAAAGCAGAACGGATAATAGTGATGCTTAGATTGAAGTTTAGGGTCTTTTGAGAAAGCTTGAATAAGGAATAGGAAGTTAAAGCAGCATATTTGTCCCTCCTTCCCCTCAATGTCCTTCAACTTATAGTGAGAGGATGAGTCTTTACTGGGAAAGAGAAAACCTCCAAAGCAACAGTGTCTGAAAGAGTTCGAGATATTAGATTGAGGGCAAAACTTTGAGGATTTTGTAATATATGTAGCAAAACAGTCTAGAGCTATTTTAGGAACAGAAGAACATTTCTTTGCAAAACAGGTAGAAAATGATAGTATCTGAATTTTACCATCTATCTGAACTGTGCTTGGTGCTGGAAGGATTTTGAAGAAAGTGATTAAAGTTTTGGAAAAGGGTGATATTTAGGGAAAAGTCAAAGCAACCAAATCACCTTGGGTAAACATCTGGAAGAGTGAACATATTTTTTGCTTAGTGGTAAAGACTGAGCATCCCGTAGAGTTAGTTTTTCTGTTTGTTTGTTTTTTAATTAATTTTACTTTTGGCTGCGTTGGGTCTTCGTTGCTGTGTGCGGGCTTTCTCTAGTTGCGGTGAGCAGGGGCTACTCTTCATTGTGGTGCGCGGGCTTCTCATTGCGGTGGCTTCTCTTGTTGTGGAGCACGGGCTCTAGGCACACAGGCTTTAGTAGTTGTGGCACGCGGGCTCTATTTTTTTTTTTTTTTTTTTTCGGTACGCGGGCCTCACGCTGTTGTGGCCTCTCCCGTTGCGGAGCACAGGCTCCAGACGTGCAGGCCCAGTGGCCATGGCTCACGGGCCCAGCCGCTCCGCGGCATGTGGGATCTTCCTGGACCGGGGCACGAACCCGTGTCCCCTGCATCTGCAGGCGGACTCTAAACCACTGCGCCACCAGGGAAGCCCGGCACGCGGGCTCTAGAGCGCAGGCTCAGTAGTCGTGGTGCACGGGCTTAGTTGCTCCACAGCATGTGGGATCTTCCCTGAGCAGGGCTCAATCCCGTGTCCCCTGCCTTGGCAGGAGGATTCTTAACCACTGCGCCACCAGGGAAATCCCAGAGTTAGTTTTTTATTACTGTTATCCCTTTATGCATTATAAATTGTGGGTTTCTTCAGTCTTTGCCTTAACTGTTTATGTTTTCATCTCCAAATCTCTATAATACTCCTGCTCTGTCATTTAAAAAAGCCTATTTAATGACTGTAGTAGAGTCTCTTTTTTCAGTCATTCATCCAGTAAATATCTATTGAATGTTTTTTACCTCTGTGGGAGATGGTGAGGATACCCTAATAAGAGCTGATCAGAGCCAGTGCTTATTGAAGTGCTTTGCACCAGGTACTGTACTGAGTGCTTTGTGTTGTTGATTCTTTTCATTCTTATAACAACCTTATGGTGTAGGTACTTTTGTTCTCCCCATTTTCTAGATGTGGAAATGGTGGCACAGAGAGGTTAAGCAGTTTGCCCAAGGTCATAGAGCTCGTACGTGGCAGAACCAGGATTTGAATCCAAGCAGCCTGGCTCCCCTGCTCCTAATCCCTAAATTATACTGATTCTAAACTATCAATAGTTTAAACAATTCTAAACTCTCTAAACTACTGCCATTATACCAAGAGTACGGTGAAAAAAGTAGACATCGTCCATACCCTTATGGAGATTATGATCCAGAGGAGAGAGAGGCAGTAAACAAAAAATACACCAATAGGGCCTTCCCTGGTGGTCCAGTGGTTAAGAATCTGCCTTCCAATGCAGGGGATACTGGTTCATCCCTGGTGGGGGAACTAAGATCCCACATGCCACGGGGCAGCTAAGCCCGCATGCCACAACTAGAGAGAAGCCCACTGCTGCAACGCAACGAAGAGCCCGTGCTGCAACTAAGACCCGATGCAGTCAAATAAATAAATATTTACAAAAAAAACACCGATAAATGTATAATTACAAAGTATGTAAAGTCTTATGATGGAAAAGTAAAAAAGATTATAGCGGGGGACATGAATTATATTGGAGCTTTGGGGGAGGTTTCTCTGAAGAAGTGATATTTAAGCAGAGACTAGAAGGAAGAAAGGGGAAGGGAAAGGAATAGCATGTGTGAAAGCCTTGGGGTGGGAAAGAACTTGGCACATTTGAGAAGCTGAAAAAAGACGGGTGTGCTTTGAATGCAATGAGCAGTGGGTAAGAATGGGGGGCATAGGATGAGGATAGAGATTTAGGCAGGACTGTGTCAAGGATTTTGGATTTTTTTCCTAGGTATAATCAGAAGCCTTTGAAGGTTTTAAGAATGAGTGTTGTAACCTAATATATGATTTAAAAAAATTATTCTGGCTATGTTGTGAAAATTTTTGAAAATCTGTGGTGGAAAAAATTGGAAATTGTGGAAAATTTGGAAAGAGAGGAAGTGGGGAAAGTCTAATAATTAGGCTGCCTTATAGTGGTCCAGGCAAAAGATGACAATGGTTTGGATTAGGCTGTAGGCAGAGGAGATGGAGGAAAGTAGAAAGATTCAGTAGATATTTTAGAATTAGGACAGAACGACTTAATGATGGATTGGATATGTGGGAAGAGAGAGGTATCAGGTATGATTCCCAGATTTCTGGCATGAGTATCAGCATCTCAGAAGTTGCCATTTCTGAGGTGGAAACATTGGAGGAGGGGTAGGTTTTAACTTGAGTTGGGGAGTGGAATGAAAGCCTCAATTTTAGTCATGCTAAGTGTGAGATATCTGTGAAATAATACACGTGGACCCATCAAGTAAGCAGTCATTGAGCTAATGCTCAAAAATGGCGCTGGAAATAAATCTGGATGCCCCAGTATATAGGTGTTAACAGTCAAGGAAAATGGATGAGTTTACCCAGACGAAAGGCATGTATAGACTAGGAGTAGAAAAGCACTTAGGACCAAGCTGCAAGGAATTTAAGAGAAAATCTCAGAAACTGGGAGAGGAGCATGTTTCAGGGAGGAAGTGATCACCTGTATTTTGTTTGATTTAGCAACACAGAGATCACTGATGATCATAGCAAGAACGGCATTGGAGGAATGTAGGGCCAGGGCCAGATTAAAGTGCGTTTAAGAAGTGGAAAGGGAAGAAGTGGAGATGGTCTGTATATTTAGATTATTACCATGTGTGTCTTCCCATAAGAAGTAAGACTTTAAAAAGAAGTAATATCATAAGGTCCATGAACATAGGAACAGTACCTTTTCATTTTGTTGTCCTTGCCTGCTTAGCCTTGGTGTCTTGCGAAAAAGTTGTATTAAAGCAGAAAGGGGCAGGGGAATGAGGATATTCTCAAGATGGTGAGATAATGATTCTCATGGTCTTTATATGTGACCTTGGAGTTTAAGGCTTTATGTATACTTTTTAGCTTTGCTTTTTAGCTTTGCTATCATTAGCCTTTCTGTTTTCACCTCCCTACCTAATGGATCTTTTGTATTTTAGTATTACTGGTTTTGGATTTTTTAAATTATTATTATATTTATTAACCACCTGCTTTGAGCAAGCACTTTCTTTTTTAAAATTAATTATTTATTTTTGGCTGCGTTGGGTCTTCGTTGCTGCACGGGCTTTCTCGTTGCGGGGTCTACTCTTTGTTGCAGTGCGCAGGCTTCCCATTGCGGTGGCTTGTCTTGTTGTGGAGCACAGGCTCTGGGTTCATGGGCTTCAGTAGTTGTGGCTCGCGGGCTCTAGACCACGGGCTCAGTAGTTGTGGCGCATGGGCTTAGTTGCTCCGCGGCATGTGGGATCTTCCTGAACCAGGGCTCGAACCCATGTCCCCTGCATTGGCAGGCGGATTCTTAACCACTGTGCCACTAGGGAAGCGCCAGTTTTGGTTTTTAAAGTTCATTCCTTACCTTTATCTTTTTCTTACTGCTTTCCTATGGTCATTATTGCTACAGCTAATTAGCTGATATGCTTGGTTATTTACTTTATTTCCCTTTATTCATTCACTTATTTATTGGCTCTTGTTTCCATATGGGATACTATATAACTCTAGACTTTATTTTGGTTTGTATTTTGTTTCCCATTTACATATTCTTTGCTCAAAGTCTAATTGACTATATTGAAGTAATATTAAACATTTTGGCTACCATTCTGCCTAGACTTTCCTGGAAAGGGTAAGCATTTTATGGTTATTGTGCCCATTAGTTCTCCTGGCATTCTTTTTTTTTTCTTTTAAAATAATTTACTGAGGTAAAATTCACATAACACAAAATTAACCATTTTAAAGTGAACGGCAGTTCAGTGGCATTTGCACAGTGTTGTGCAACTACTACCTCTATCTAGTTCCAAAACATTTCCATCATTCCAAAGTAAATTCTCTTTCCAGTTGAGCAGTTTCTCTTCATTCCCCCCTTCCACTAGCCCCTGGAAATGAGCAATCTGCATTCTGTCTCTATGGATTGATATATTTTGGATATTTCATATAAGTGGAATCATCTAGTATGTAACCTTTTGTGTATGTATAGACCATAATTTGTTTATCCATTCATCCATTAATGAACTGTTTAGACTGTTTCCACCTTTTGGATATTATGAATAGTGCTACTGTAAACATGCACGTGCATGTACTTGCTTCAGTTGTTTTGGGTATGTACCTAGGAGTGGAATTACAGAGCCCTATGGTAATGTAACTGTTATGATTCTTCCTAAACCATAGGGATCAAAGCCAACATCTGCAGTTTCTATAGAGTGTGCGATGTGACAGTTGTTGGCTTAGATTGGGAATGAGAATCTCTTTTCGTGTGGTTAATTTTTTGAGGAATTGAGTTCTCCTTTACTCATTTTGTTATTTGCATTTTACTGATGGGATAATTGAGGTACAGCATCTGCATGGTTTTAACTTCATATCTTCTTCAGAGCAAGTCAGTGATGGAACTGGGAATTTAAGACTCTTAATCACGTTCTTTGTCTAGGTGACCCACTGAAAGCCATGTGGCATTTACATGAAGCTGTTTGAAATAGGTTTCCTATATTTTATAGTCTCTTGAAGGTGGTGTTAAGCAGATGTTTTCTTTCCATAGTGGAGAAGACAAGAGGGAATGTGTTTTTTTTTTTTTTTTTGCGGTATGCGGGCCTCTCACTGTTGTGGCCTCTCCCGTTGTGGAGCACAGTCTCCGGACGCGCAGGCTCAGCGGCCATGGCTCACGGGCCTAGCCGCTCCACGGCATGTGGGATCTTCCTGGACTGGGGCATGATCCTGTGTCCCCTGCATCGGCAGGCGGACTCTCAACCACTGCACCACCAGGGAAGCCCGGAATGTGTTTTATTTGCAACGGAAAAGATATAGATTACAAATTAGAAAGAACTTCCTGACTACAAGATACTGGAATGTTACCAAGGAAGGTTGTGAAATATCTTTCCCAAAGACTTTGTAACTGTCTTTCTAGGATGATTTAGGTGTGCACTTGTTAAGTAATGAGGGAGATGACAAAGATGACTTCCTGAGGTCCCTGGTAACCGCAGGAAATAGTTGTTTGATGGTTAATCAGACAGTATCTCTGGCATTTTAATGAGTATATTTTCATTTTCCTTATGAAAAAATAATCATTAGAGAGTAGGTGAATTGCTCAAGGTCTCCTGGTAAAATAGATTAGCATTCTGAATCTTCTTGGCTCCCAAGTTGAATGCTTAGGGATGTGTTCTTTATTGTAAATGAGTCTTTTCATGGCTATATGATGTATTATTGTTATAATTCTTCCTAAACTGTAGGGGGTCAAAGCCAATACCTGCAGTTTCCATAAAGTTGATAGTTTGAGAGTTGTTGGTTGGGCTTAGATTGGGACTGAGAACCTCTTTCCTGTGAAAATGGATTTAGTCTCCTGTTACACATATAGAAAAGGGAACACATTATCAGTAACAGACTAAGGTAATAGATTTTTTTTTTTTTTTTTTGGTTAATAGATTCTTAATGACTAGTTTAGGAAGGGCTAGGTTAAAGTTGCTTGGGTGAAGGTGCATATGACATCAGCATATTTTTGGTTTGTAATGCCTGGAGAAATAGAAGCCAGAAGATGGGCAAATGAACATTAGATTCTGTTGTAGAACTTGAACATAAAAATACTCATTAAATGCAATATTAAGTAGCCAATTTAAATGCTCAGCTCAGGAAGTGCCAAATTTAAGGTGCTCAGAACAACATTAACTCATTCACCTGACACTTGCGGTCTGCATTGTGGTAACTCATAAGGGATCTCAGGTCCATTATAAACATTGTGCTTTGAGATCCATGGGTCATTGACTGACAGGGAAACTATGGGAAACTAAGCTGGGAGGGGGTATTACCATTGGTACCTTTAATGAAGGGTTTGTTAGGTTTGTTTATTTTAGTTGAGCTGTGGGAGCATTTACTTGTTTACTTCTTTGCTACTGAAGATAACCATCAAGTATATTTTATTGAGCTTTCTTGAATTGGCAACAACTGCTACCTCTGCAGGATAAAAGAGGGGGGAGCCAACTTTCCAATACTTAACCATCTGCTGGGAAGTTTATATTTGTTCGTCCACGTAATGTTAATAACAAACCTATGAAGTGGATGGTGGTATCTCTGTTGTAAAGGACAAGAAAAAGTGATCCCTCTTCAGGGGTCTCAGGTCTGTTACCAGAATCGTGCTTTGAGGTCTACTGGTCCTCATACAGATGGTGAGTGGCAAAGCTGAAATGGAGAAGGCAGCCTTCTGTATTAAGCTAGTGTGTTCTTTCGAGGTGCCTAAGGGATGGCCATGAGAGTAAGGAAGAGCTTTGGTTCTCCCATTCTGCTTAAACCAGAGCAGCTCAACTTTGATCGCTTTTATATTTTAGTGTTTTCACATAAGATTTCATTTGGAAAAAGGGTTTTGCTTCTATAAAAACAAAAAAAGGAAAGGAAGAAAACATGGAAAACCACTGTGGAATCATGAAAGAAATTAGTTAAGACAACCTGAAGATTGAAAAGATGGCTAATTACATAACTACCGATCAGGAAATCATGTCAGAGTTTGAAGTGACTTGATGTCACAGCCACCTGTGCAGTGCAGTTATTCTGTTCCTAGGGAGCATAGGATAGTGGGAAAAGAGTATGGACTCTAGAGTTTAAATTCTAGCCCAGCCCCTGGGTAGCTGTGGAATTTGGGGATTCTTCTTTAAACCTGGTGTGCACCAGTGTACAATACAACACCTATCTTTCAAGAGTTGTTGTAAGGATAAGAAATATCATGTAAATACTGTGAGTGCCTGACTCATAGTCGTATCCGCCCCAATACTAGCTATTGCTAAGATGATGATGATGTTGATGATGGCAATTTTTTAGTGTATGAACATTGCCTTCCCAAATGCCTGAAGAGCTGCCTTATCAAGGATAGGCAGTCCTTTACCTCTGCATATATGTATCTCATCATGCTTAGCATGTCTGTTTTTGATAAAGTTCATCTTTAAACTACACATGATTCATGAATGCATCTATCATTGATGAAATGAGAAAACTTGAACATCACTAAGTTTTTCATTGGACTTGAAAGAAAGAAGCAGGAGTGGAAAGGAATTCCATACAATGAGTTGAGAGACCTGGGCTTTTGTCTGAGAGCTGCCCTTATGAGTCTTGTAACAATGGACAAGTGAATTTTTACCTTTTTAAGTCTCTATGTTCAAAATGATGTCTAAGTCACTTTTAACTCTGCACATCCATGATTTCACCAAAAAGGTTAATTTCTTTTCATTGCCAAAATTTCAAAAAATTACAGCATTAAGGAGCTTTCTGCTGATTTGAACTGGCAGCTTCTGTTCATACTAATTGAGCGTGTCTGGGGCAGTGTTTTGTATAGAAGGACATTGCAGACCTTTTGCCAGAGATCACAAAGAGAAATATGTGACTTGTAGAATATGAGTGGAATTGAAACTAAGAACAATTGTAAGGAAGCTAATGTCACTTGATTTCGGGAGGAGAGCTGGATTCTTCAAACCCACAGCACTTTGTACTTCCTTGAGGGTAACACTCGCCACATATCAATATGGCAGTTATAGTTACAGTATATTGCAGTTGCAGTTTGAAAGCTCTTTGAAGTTGGAGGCCTTTTTTGCGTTGTGTTTGTTTGTTTTTACCTCTCTTTCACTGTCATCTATGATAGGTCCTGGCACATAATATAGTCCCCCCAGACATGCTAAATGGAAAAAAAGGTTGAATCAAAGTCAGCAGACATTTAGAAAATGGATTCTGCCTAAATACACTTATTACACTTATTGAATCTCTTCTGTTGACATGTGATATTATAGGAAAACCTGATAAAGTGGAAAAAGCACTTGTACCTTTGAATGCCAGCTTTACCACTTGCTGGCTGTTTGATCATGGGCAAGTAATTTCACACCAAGCCAGGTTTTGGTCTGTAAAATGGTAGTGGGGTAGAGGGCGCTCTAGAGATACAGTACATAAAACATTAAGTGCTTAATCGTGGTAGTTGCTTTTTTACAAATGGATGTCTTAAATGTTATCAACAATATATTTTGCACTTCTGCTTGAAGGAGGAATACATTTTCAGGGAAGTTTGTTTGCTATGGCTTCAGTATGTGGGAGAATTATCCCCCCCTTGCAGTTTTCTGAAAAGAAATCATTTAGCATTTCTTCCTCCATGGGCCCCCGGGATGGTTCCATGGGGGACGCAGAGAGGGGGATGGGATCCTCGAAGAGCTGCTGAAGAACTTGCATTTTTGCAGATCTCTTTAGAATGCTACTTGTATATTGTGCTCTCACTGAATGCACCTGGCTCAGCTATGGCACATTAGCACGGTAAACATTTGTCAGATTTGCCCCAGTCAGAAAATTTTCTATACCTGCCATCCTGCTTGGCACTTAAATTTTTTTTTTTTTTTTTTTAGCTCTCTATGATATAGTGATGATAGGTGAAGAAGATAGGCTGCAGGGTAATGTGTAGTATGTATGATCCCATTTTGATACAATAAACAAAAAGTATTAAATGCATGCCTATTTGTATGAGCAGTGAGTTTGCATGGTTATCTCAAGAGGGAGGGAATGGAATGGGTAGGGAAAGAGATTGACCACAGACTACTGTTTACAAGAGACATGTGTTGCCTTCATTTCTGATTAAACTTTTTGTTTACAGGTTATTGTAGGTTTACGTGCAGTTGTAAGAAATAATAGTGAGATAGATCCTGTGTGTCCTTTACCCAGTTTCCCCCAATGGTAACATCTTACAGAACCATAGAATACTGTCACAACCTGGGTATTGCCATTGACACAGATAAGATGCAGAACATTTCCATCCCACAGGATCTCTCCTGATGCCATTTTATAGCCACTGCTGCTCCCCCCGCCGCCCGCACCAAATCATAATGATCTGATAGTGCAGTGGATAAAGTTGCAATAAAGTTTTTGTGCAGATGATCAAGGGAAGATATCCCCTGGGGAAGATGGCCCATCTCCCACTCCCCCGGCCCTATCTGTCCCTGGCAACCTGTCATTTCAAGAATGTTATGTGGGACTTCCCTGGTGGTGCAGCAGTTAAGAATCTGCCGGCCATTGCAAGGCACATGGGTTCGATCCCTTGTCCGGGAAGATCCCACATGCTGCGGAGCAGCTAAGCCCATGTGCCACAATGACTGAGCCTGCGCTCTAGAGCCCGGGAGCCACAACTACTGAGCCACGTGCCACAACTACTGAAGCCCACGTGCCTAGAGCCCGTGCTCTGCAACAAGAGAAGCCACCACAGTGAGAAGCCCATGCACTGCAATAGAGTAGCCCCCGCTCGCTGCAACAAGAGAAAGCCCATATGCAGCAACGAAGACCCAACGCAGCCAAAAGTAAAATTAATTTTTTTAAAAAAGAATGTTATGTGAATAAAATCATATAGTGTGTAACCTTTTTTTTTTTCTCTTAATTAAAGAAAAATTTTTTTTGCCTGTGCTGCTAGTTATGCGATCTTAGTTCCCCGACCAAGGATTGAACCCAGCCCAGGCAGTGAAAGTGCTGAGTGCTAAACACTGGACCGCCAGGGAATTCCCAGCATGTAACCTTTTAGAATGGCCTTTTTCAATCAATGTAATTCCCTGGAGAGTCATCTAAATTGCATGAATCAATAGTGCTCCTTTCTTTTCTTTCTTAATATTTATTTACTTATTTATTTATTTGGCTGTGTCGGTCTTTAGTTGCAGCATGCAGGATCTAGTTCCCTCACCAGGGATGGAACCTGGGCCCCCTGCATTGAGAGTGCAGAGTCTTAACCGCTGGAACACCAGAGAGGTCCCAGTGCCCCTTTCTTTTTAATTGCTGAGTAGTATTCCATGGTTTGGATATACTTCAGTTTGTTTAATCACTTGCCCATTGAAGAACATCTGAGTTTTTTCCCAGTTCTTGACTATTACTGATAGAGATGCTGTGGACATTTGTGTACCTTTTTTTGTGCGAACATGCGTTCTCTGGGATAAATGCTGTATGGTATATGTTGCTTTTTTCTTTTGGCTATGCTGTGCCACATGTGGGATCTTGGTTCCCCAATCAGGGATTGAGCCCATGCCCCCTGCATTCGGAGCTTGGAGTCTTAACCACTGGACCGCCAGGGAAATTCCTGTACTGCTCCCCCCACCCCACTTTATTGATTGATTGATTGATTGATTGGCTGTATTGGGTCTTAGTTGCGGCACGCGGGACCTTCGTTAAGGCATGTGGGATCTTTTTGGTCGTTGCGGCGCATGGGCTCTTCGTTGCAGCATGAGAGCTTCTCTCTAGTTGTGGAGTGCGGGTTTTCTCTCTCTAGTTGTAGCACATGGGCTCTGTAGTTGTGGCGTGCAGGCACCAGAGCGCGTGGGCTCTGTAGTTTGCAGCACGTGGGCTATCTCGTTGAGGTGTGCAAGCTCAGTAGTTTGGCGCGAGGGTTTAGTTGCCCTGCGGCCTGTGGGATCTTAGTTCCCCGACCGACCGGGGATTGAACCCGCGTCCCCTGCATTGCAGGACGAATTCTTTACCACTGAACCATCAGGGAAGTCCCTGTATTGCTTTTTTAAATTAAAAAAAAAGAAAAGGAAAAAAATTAGAGGTAAAACAACTTATTATATGATTGCCTTTCAAAGTACACATTCAAACCCTACATTCTTGGTGTACATAACCTATTTATGTTGATTTCTGGTGTTTTGCTCTAGCAACAAGGCAATAATAATAACGCTGTAGTTTTCCTTGTTTCTTTCAACTGATAATCTGTGTATTTATTACAAATAGTAATTAACACTCACAGCCTACCAGGAGGCAAGTAATGGTTAGTGCTGGTGTGGTTAACTCCTTTATAGATAGGGAGGTTGAGGCATGGGTATTGTGGAATTTGCCTAAGGTTACAGTACTGTGTTCTGACTCAGATTCACTCAGATTTATTCCTTCTCTTTCTGTCTCCTGAATTAACTCTTTGTAATTTTGGCCTAGGTGTGAGGACACGAAAAGGATTTTTTTCTGTATCTGAGGTTTAGTGCTTGTTCTGTAGAAACAATATAGTGTAGTGGTTAGAGTATGCACTTTGGCATCTGATTTTTTCTTTTTTCTTAAGTCTTTATTGAATTTGTTACAGTATTGCTTCTGTTTTATGTTTTGGTTTTTTGGCCCTCAGGCATGTGGGATCTTAGCTCCCTGACCAGGGATCGAACCCACTCCCCCTGCATTGGAGGTAAAGTCTTAACCACTAGACTGCCAGGGAAGTCCCATCTGATTTGATTTTGAATCTCTCCTCCACATGGACAAATCATTTAACCTCTCTAAGCCTCAGTTTTGTGATTTGTAAATGGGGATAATGATAGTACTTATCTTCATAGTGTTGCTGTGAGAAGTAAATGAGATAATGTGTGGAAAAGTGCTTAGCACTGTCAGGTGTGTAGCACATATTCAGTGAATGTTCGATAAAAGTACTGCTTTAAATATGTGTGTTATACTCTGCCACTGGGCTTGTCTTTATCAGTTGGTGGATGATTGGATAAATATTGGGATCTTACTGCCATGTACTTGTAAGGCTTTAAGATTGCTGTAACTTTTGAGATAAGAATACTTTCTTTTAATGCTATTTCAAATTTAGTCTTATATATAATTATTTAAAAATAGGAAGTGATAGGACTTCCCTGGTGGCGCAGTGGTTGGAGGTCCGCCTGCCGATGCAGGGCACGCGGGTTCGTGCCCCGGTCTGGGAGGATCCCGTGTGCCGCGGAGCGGCTGGGCCCTTGAGCCATGGCCGCTGGGCCTGCACGTCCGGAGCCTGTGCTCCACGGTGGGAGAGGCCGCAGCGGTGAGAGGCCCGCGTACTGCAAAAAAAAAAAAATATATAGGAAATGATGTTGGATTATATTTATTATAGTATTAGTTTGTATGAAAATATTTTAAAGTTTCTCCTGAGTTATTCATATTTTCTCAGGCTCATAGTCATAGAAAACTAGAAAGTGATTCTGAACTGTTGATTTCCTTCCTTTAATCTGTCCCCCCCAAAAACATTACTTTTCATATTTTCTTCCTAACATTTATCAGTACTTGAAAGTGTCATCATTTTTTAAATTACGTAAATAATCACATAAGCTCCTTGAGGGCAGGTATTTCTCATTCACTCTAGTATCCTCAGTGCCTAGAATAGTGCTGAGTACATAGATACTCAGTAAACACTTGCTGGCTGGCTGTTATTGCTTTTCCATCTTTCCAGTCCCCCTTAAGTGTTTTTTATTTGGGAAGTAGGGAAAATACCATCCAACTTCTAGTGAGAGCTTAAAATGAGTAGGGTAGGTTCTTAAAATCCAGTGCCTTATTTTGATTGGCTGAGAAATGTCATTGGCAAGGTAGAAGGGCATCTGGACCTTTTAGCATAAGAGCTCTGCATTTAATAATTTGACTTCTCCTTTTCCTGAAGCCTTGAGGGAAATTTTTCCTTTCCCTATTCTAGTCAGCCAAGAACCTGACCTGGGCTGACTCTAACATTGGAGAACACTGAACACAGTATCTGCTGAGCCAAGGACTGAGAGTCAAGCTCTGATACTATCTGAAGGAAAAGCCTGAATTCAAATCCTGCTTTGCCTACTGACTCATCTTGCAAACCTAGATGAATTTCTTAACCTCTTCCAGGTTTAAATGTTCTTATTTGTCTGGTGAGTAATCTTACCTGTCTGGGCTTGTGAGGATACCTGGCTTAATGTTCTCAAAGCTTTTTACAGTACTGTTGCTGTGGCTCCAGGAGTTTCCAGGAACTACTGGGGGCAGTGTGGTACTCCAGGGAGGAGAGCTGGACTCTTTTTCCCAAAGACTACGCAGAAAACAGAAAGATGTGATCCTTCGTGATTTGAAATCGGCTCTACTTCAGCCTCCTAATGTTGTTGGTGGATGAAAGGTATGTTGTTGCCAAAGCCATTAGGTCTGTTTGCCGAGGCAGCTGGGGTCAGTTCCCATTTCTGGGGTTAAGCTGTTCTTGTTTCTGTGAAATTTCTTCCATCAAAAGCTACTCTTTTTTCTTTCTTTTTTGCTTGCTGGTAGGAAATCTCTTGCCATTTTTGTGCACTTAGCAGTAGCCTTCCTGGTCCTGATTCTGTTGACAGCTTGGGACTCAAAAATTGAGCTTCAATTTCTTTTTGGTTCAGTGGTTTCCTCTGTGTTCTTCCTTGAGTTTTCAGGGGTTCTCAGCTCACTGTTTTCCCAGAAGAGTTTGCAGGTGAAGCTTCGTTTCTTTTCTCTTCATTCTTCTGAGGTAAGTGAGAGTAAGGAAGATTGTCAGTCTCAAATTTGGGTCTTACGGCTTTCTGTTTCTAGCTTTGATCATAGGAGCGTAAACTTTACTATGTTGCAGACATTAGGTTATATCATTGTGAGTTACTTTAGGAAGCCGTAGTCAGCAAAATCTATAGCAGAAAAGCTGGTGTTTTTTTCCTCCCCTTCGTTATAATAACAGTCACTAGAATTTTTTAGTTTTATATGTTCAAAGCATTTTGGAAAGTTGTTAGCTTATTTGTGATATACCCTGTAGTGGTCTTCCTTACACTGAGTTTATATATAAAAAACGCCCTGGGGAGTGTATGAGAAAAAGATAGATATGAGAAAAAGAGGTTACATTGCTTGCTTATCTCTTGGTAAATTTGGGCTGACAACCTTTTACAGGTACTTGATTCACTATTGTCTCTTAGCCTAACTTTCTAGAGGCAGACCAGTTGTATTTTAGAGTATTTATAATTTTGAACATAAATGCTGTGCATGTCTACAGTACAGGTGCAGGTTCTATTAACATTTTTTTTTTTTTTTTTTTTTTTTTTGCGGTACGCGGGCCTCTCACTGTTGCGGAGCACAGGCTCCGGACGCGCAGGCTCAGCCGCTCCGCGGCATGTGGGATCTTCCCAGACCGGGGCACGAACCCGTGTCCCCTGCATCGGCAGGCAGGCTCTCAACCACTGCGCCACCAGGGAAGCCCCTCTATTAACATTTTATTTCTGGTCTTTGGCTGCTTATAAAGGGGCTGTGTATAATTTTGATTGTATAGGTCTTGATTCCATCAAATTATTTGCTTTTAGTTTGTCGGGTGATTAATTAGAGGTACTCTCTGATTCTGCTTCATAGCCACCGTAGTTTCCTTTGCACTTTCTGTTAGAGCTGCATGTGCCGGACTTCTTTGTGTGAAGTCCCATTTATTGTTTATTCTGATTACTGTTGGTTCCTAACTTGACTTTTACTTAGAAAAGTTGTAATCCTGCCTTGAACTTTTTGCGACTCCTAAGATACTCCAAGGATATTATTCCTTTAAGGTAGAAAGAGAGAGTGTTATTACTTTCAGTTTTTATATGTAGAGTGTGATTTGTTCAAGATTATATAACACCTCAGTGGTAGGAATCAGTCATTGAAGCTTCTTACCTATTAGTCTTATCTTTACCCATTAAATCACATCACTTTTATATCCAACACTCTCAAGCTCAGAAGATACAATATCCCATATTCCCAACCTTGCTTTCAGAAGATCCACTGCTTTTGTATTTTGTTCTAAATATGCTATGTTTCAAATATGAGTATAAAGAAGCATTGTTATATGAGTATAAAAAGTACAAAAGACTCCTGTCATCTCTGTATATGTATTTTTTTAGGTTTAGCCCCCCCTCCCCCTTAGTAGTGGTAGGGATGGATTTGCTCTGTTCATACTCTGTTGCCTGGCCTTGTCTTGATTAATGACATGTACATAATGAAATGACTTGTTGAGATTAGTTAATAGTACAAAGTTTTCTTTTTGGAGATATTTGACTCGTAGAAATTGAATTTATGACCTTGAACCAACAGCACTACCTATAACCACTTTTTTTTCACCTAGGTGTTGCTATTTGTGAGAGTTTGGTGTTTGTTTTGGGCTTTCCTCACAGTTGGATATAAATACACACACATATTCATTCTCTTCTATGTTAGGCACTAAAGTAGGTACTAGACTAGGACAGACATGATTTTTGCCCTCACAGAGCTTATAGTCTAGTGAGGAAGATAGAGTCCTAACAAGGCATTACGTACACTGGGTATTAGGTAGTAGTGTTTTAGTTATCTGTTGCTGTACAGAAACCATCTCTGGTGTGTGTTTTTTTTCCAAAACTGGCAAGCATTTCTCCAGTTCTCAGCAGACACTGACCGGGTGTCCGACAAATTTAGCTCAGTTCTGACGCTCTCTACCTGGATATAGCATCTGATCCCCCAGGTTTAAGGGCTCAATCCCAAGAAATTGCACCCCCTCAACTTTAGACGCTGATTGCAAGTCCAGGTTGTAACCTGTGCTTCTGAGTGATGGGCTATAGGTGGTAGGTTCCCACAACCCCCTTTTTGGGTTGGACTAATTTGATAGAGTGGCTCACAGAACTCAAATATTTACTTATATTTACCAGTTTATTATAAAGGATTCAGATGAACAGCCATATGAAGAAGTACATAGGGCAAGATCTGGAAGGGTCCCAAGCACAGGAGCCTCTGTCCCTGTGGAACTGGGGTGCGTCACCCTCCTGGGCTGTGAATGTGTTCACCAGCCTGGAAACTCAAAAAATCTTGTACAGTAGTATGTATGTATGTGTGTGTGTATGTATTTTTTATATCCATTTGTTTACTCATTTGGTTTCACTGGGTCTCAGTTGCGGGAGGTGGGCTCCTTAGTTGTGGCTCGCCAGCTCCTTAGTTGCGGCATGCGGGCTCCTTAGTCGTGGCATGCATGTGGTATCTAGTTCCCCGAGCAGGGATTGAACCCGGGTCCCCTGCACTGGGAGCGAGGAGTCCCAACCACTGCGCTACCAGGGAAGTCCCTTCAGTAGTTTTTATAGCGCTTAATCTGCAGGCCCATCTATCCCCTTTCTTCTCCCAGAGGTCAGTGGGTGAGACTGAAAGTTCCAATCTTCTCATCACTTGGTCTTTCTGGTGACCAGCCCCATCCTGAGGCTTTCTAGGGGTACCTCCCTAAGTCACCTGTTAGCATAAGTTTAAAAGAGACTCCTTATGAATGACAAAAGACTTCTATCACTCAGAAAATTTCAAGGGTTTTAGGAGCTCTGTGCCAAAAATGGGGACTAAGACCAAATATGTATTTCTTATTATAAATCACAGTATCACACCACCTCCAAATTTGTGGCTTGAGACAATGATGTGTTTCTCACGATCCTGTGGGTTAGGAATTTGGGCAGGGTTTGTCTGGTTCGTTCTTCTGCCCTGTGTCGCATCAGTTGGGGTCACTCATTTGTCTACTTTCAGCTGGTGGCTAGGCTGGGTTAGACAGGGCATCAGGGTTTCAACTCATTGGTCTGGCACCTTCAATGTGGCCTCTCCTAGTAGTGTCTTATCATCCAGGTCTCTCTATATGGTCTCTGTCTCCAGTGGGACATCCTGAATTTCCTTGCAGCCTGGTGGTTGGCTTCCAAGAGTGAAGGTGGATGCTGTCAGTCCTGGAACTGGCACATTATCGCTTCTGCCATATTCCGTGGTCAGAGCAAGTCACAGGGTCAGCCCACATTCACGGAGAGAAAAATATGTTCTTATCTCTTGATGGGCAGAGCAGCATGGGAGTAGGGTAGAAGGAATTGATGGAGACTGTCCTTGGAGAGAACCTGTCACAGACAGGTAGACTAAGTTGTGGAGAATCCTAACTCTAGCAATGCACGGAGGTCACTAGCATATGTGTCTGCCGTGTGGATGAGAAAGGGCTGGTATGAGGCTCTACATTGAAGACTCCCCTTTTTCTTTCCTCAGGTGTGTTGATGTCATATTTCATGTTTGACAAAGGGGTATGCACAGACATGACAGTATGTTCAGTCACATTCTTTGTTGACCGTGTTTTTTGGACAGAGTATGTTCAATCACATTCTTTGTTGACCGTGTTTTTTGAGATTTATGTTCTATCCTGGTTGCTGTACAAAAGTAAATTACTGTGGCATCTATCTCTGTTTCCTAATAGGTAATTTTTTAATTTGGATGGAGTTGGTAGGTTTGTAGGGTAAACACATAGTAGCTGAATTTCATGATATAGTCTTATTTGGCACTTTATCAAATTCAGAGTATTTATGGTCAAAGGTTTTGAAGTCCCCTTTTCTCGCAAAAACTATGTAAATAAGTTGCTGTAAAGGAAGGAATGAGAATTTTTTTCATTTTTCCTCAGCATCATTTTTTTTTTCTGGCTGCACTGTGGGGCTTGTGGGATCTTAGATCCCCCACCAGGGATTGAACCCATGCCCTTGGCAGTGAAAGCGCAGGGTCCTAACCACTGGACTGCCAGGGAATTGCCCTCAGCATCATTCTTTAATTTCTTGACCTTTGAGGAAATGAACATTAAAAATAGAAAGCAAGCTGATTTCCAGTTGATATGGTAAGACAGTGAAACATTGATTGAGGGCCTAATACATGTGAGACCACATAGGAGAATTTATCTCAGGCATTAGGGAGTTTTCTGTTGTAATGAAGTATGTAGACTGTGGAGCCAGACTGCCTGGGTTTGGATTCTGAATCCAGCACCGACAGTGTGACTTGTTCTCTTAGGGTCTCATGTACCTGAGGATTGTAAATGAGTTACTTTATGTAAAGTGCTAAGAACAGTGGGAATGAAAAGGACTATGAAAGTGTTAGTTATTATTATTTTAACCATTATCTCGAGATTTTATTATTATTTTTTTAAAGGTTACAGTGGTAAGGTTTTTTTTTTTTAATATGAAATGGTTTGGAGACCTTTGCAGTGGACAGTCTCATTTTGCCTAGAAGAATTTGTCTTTAATTAGTCTGATTGTTTATAGGACTTTGTGGCCTTAACTATTTTATTAGATTCTGTAATTCTTCATTATAGGATGAAGGTATTATTTTGGTACAAGCACTGGAATTATATAGTAGCAAGCACTTTTCATTTGGTAAGCCTTTTAATCCCTGTGGTAATCCTATCATATACATACTGTCTTTTACGATGATGAAACTGGAGTACAGGGAGGTTAAGTAACTGTTCCAAGAAACCTTCATGTACCAAGAAACCTTCATGTACCAAGAAAATGACAGAGCTGGGATTCAATTGCCAGTCTGATTTCAGGACCCATATATCACTATACTATACTATCTCTTATTTAGAAATTATGGATAAAAAAATTAAACAAACATTACTTAAAGTTTCTCTATCTGGACTTAAACCACAATTAGCAGTTTGGTATATCCTAGGATATCCTTTAGTACTCTGCATACAGTAGATACACAACTCAGGTAATAGTTGAAGTTCTTATGCTTCCAGGTGTGTTTGCTTTCAGAGTTTGTTACCTGATAACAGTTCTAGATTTGTGATGCTTTGCCCCAAATTCCCTGCTCCCCTCCAAGTTCAGTCTACTCTAGGAGTCAGGCAAGAGCTATATAGAGGCAGGGATGGTTGCTGCTGTGGTGCTTACATTTTTGGACTCGGATCATGTATGGTGTCATTTGAAGTGTCCTGAAATGCCCTATAGAAAGTCCTATTAATGAAAACCGAGCTGCCAGTTGTAGAAAACCCTGTGTATTTCCACCCACATGGAGTTTCTAAAGAGTACTGGGCCACTTTTAGGCCTCTAATTAAAGGCCTGACATTTTGTAGTTAATTTTCCAGTTGTTGGGAGAACTCTACTTATGCAGGTGATCCTAGGTTTAGTATTTAAAGGATTTTTTTTTTCTTTTAAAGAGTTAACCCTCAGGACTTCCCTGGCGGTCTATCAGTTAAGACTCCGTGCTTCTAGTGCAGGGGGAGCGGGTTTGATCCCTGGTTGGGGAACTAAGATCCCGCATGCCACGTAGTGCGGCCAAAAAAGAAAAAGCAAAAACAACAAAAAAAGAGTTAACCTTGGGTTGAATCCTGTATGTTATTTTGGGATATATGTTGGTATTACATGGCTGATTTGACTCTTAGACTTTGCCTACATGGGCATAGTGAAGTGAAGAGAGATGCAGTTACTCAAATAAATGAGATCATTGGACTGCATTTTAACAGTGCTTCCAGGCCTAATAACTCTGATTCATACCCCTGGAATGCTATTGGTAGGGAGGATTTGGGGTGTGAATTATTAGCCAGGTTTTGCAGATATAGCTCTAAGTTGTTGGTTCTGTTTTTTAATTCACTTTTTATGTAGAGGTAGCCCAAATCTCATTTAATTATTTTTGCCACACAAATGAGTACGGTACTTTCCCTGAGTACTTTTTATTTTGTTGTCTGGTAACAGCCTTTGAAATGTTTCTTAGGAATCTGCTACTCTTGGGAATCGTGGCATCTCAGGTCTCAGAGGTTTTAATTGGCCATATTGTTTGGTGAGGGAAACCATGGTGAACCCCAAAGAGGATTCAATAATAATGACAACAATAACAGCAGTGGTCTTAATGCTCCACCACACTTTTCTTATTGGAGCCTCACAACAACTTGATGAGGCAGATATTGCAATTCCTATTTACAAAGGGGGCAGAAAAGTCTCAAAGAAGTTAAATAACTTGTCCAAAGTCATATTGCTTGAAGCTGGAGTGAAATTGCTAGCATAAGGTGATCAAATTGCAAGGAGAACCTGTAAGTCTGACTTTAGTTTCCACTGGGCTGTGCATAATCTCTAGGTGACTTTTATTAGTGCTCGTTAAATATAATTTTGTCCTAGAATTAAGCAGAGAGAACCTTTCAAGGTAGTTATCTTCCCATCTTTTTAGAGTGATCATCATTATGGGGGGTGGTGGTTAGAAATGGGGTGGAATAACAAATAATATTTGTGTTATGTACATATCCCAGTCGTGCCCTTTTGGTTGTACGTGCACGAGGCTTTTGGTGATTGAGGATTGATTCCGGGGGCCTGTGAAATGGTATCACAAAGACTCTTCTTGGCACCCTTTGTCCCGATCTGGTTTAAGGGACAGATTGGGAAACTTGTTTCTTCCTCCTTTTTAAAAAGAGAAATGAAAAACACACTTGACTGGCACTTCCTCCTCAGCAACAGGCCTGCCTGACTGCAGTTTGATTTAGCTCCTTTTGTTCTTTATGGAGAACAAAGTGAAATTTCTTCTCAGGTGGCGTAAGGAGTGTATCAGGAGAAGGCTCCTTATGCTTTTAAAGAAACAGAGCAAATATTTTTTCTTCAGACAAAAGAGAGACTGTGCAGTTGTTTTAGTTCCTTTGACTTCTTGCCATCAGTCAGACTTTCTCTTGTTTGAACTGTTGGTGTGTTTAGGTCTCTGGGAATTGGTAGAGAGGCTCTTCAGTAATCCTGAGCTTTAGTTTTTGAATTTTCTTGATAACTGGTATTTGTAGCAGCTCTTCCCTCGTCCTTCTGATTCCTGTGGGAACTTCAGACTGCATCACAGTTTTCTGAATCATCCAGTGTTTGTGACCTATATTTTCTTCCTCTTGAGTTACATGAGGTCAGAAGGTCAGACTTCTTTTAGGAATTGGACTGCTGCTGTGTTCACCACATGTTATAAGATTATAAATGGTTAAAAAGTACTTTTAATGTTGCACTATAGGGCAAGGAACCCTCAAAACTCATTTCTGCTGAAGTTCTCTATATTAGGTAAAAGAATGATTGGCTCTAAAAAAATTATAGGCTCAGTTAAGGGTTAAGGTGAATGGATGGGAACTGTATTTCAGATTTGTGGCAGTTTCACTTCCAGACTTTTGGTCTTTAAACCATGAGTTATCAGGGTCACCAAGGAGATTATTTCTTTCCAGTTAGTTCATCCTTAGTTTATGCAGGAGGTTGGCCAGCACTGTGTTGACATATTCATTGTGTACATAGTATTTATATTGTAGGCTACTGGGGGATGAGAGCTGTACTACAAGGATACAGGCTAGAGTGTTCCTCAGTCAATCCTTAGGGAACTTTGTGCTGTATGTGACTAGGAACTTGGAATTATGTTTTTCTGTAGAATCTTTCTGGGTTTTTAAATTTTAATATTCAGGGAGAAAACTCATTTCAGCATAGGCGATAAGTATTTTTCCTTCTGTGTTTGGATGCATCTAGTTGTGTACTTTTTAGATTGCAGCCTTTCGTGAAGTGTAAAGAGCTGATTATTGTTTGACTTTTACAATAAGCATTTATTACTTTTTAAATTAAAAAAATGAAAAGAACACTGCCTTTTCTGTTGATTGTCACCTATAATCCTGCCACCCAAAGAGAACCATGGTTAATACTTTTTATATTTCTCTTCTGTCATTGTTTTTTTTTTATGATTTAAAAAATTTTATTTATTTATTTTTGGCTGCATTGGGTCTTCGTTGCTGCGTGTGGGCTTTCTCTAGTTGCG
Source organism: Phocoena phocoena (assembly GCF_963924675.1). Lineage (NCBI taxonomy): Eukaryota > Metazoa > Chordata > Mammalia > Artiodactyla > Phocoenidae > Phocoena > Phocoena phocoena. Next base: position 96,477,148 of record NC_089226.1, on the reverse strand, counting down.
GTGAGTGGGGGCTACTCTTTGTTGCGGTGTGCGGGCTTCTCATTGTGGTGGCTTCTCTTGTTGTGGAGCATGGGCTCTAGGCGCACGGGCTTCAGTAGTTGTGGCATGTGGGCTCAGTAGTTGTGGCATGTGGGCTCAGTAGTTGTGGCTCACGGGCTCCAGAGCGCAGACTCAGTAGTTGTGACACACGGGCTTGGTTGCTCCGCAGCATGTGGGATCTTCCCAGACCAGGGCTTGAACCCGTGTCTCCTGCATTGGCAGGTGGATTATTAATCACTGTGCCACCAGGGAAGTGCCTCTATCATTATTCGTAAAGATTAAAAAAAAATAAAATTTGGATCATACTGTATATGTAATTTTCTATTCTGCTTTTTTCACTTAACATGTATTTTTCCACATTATTAAATATTTTAAAAATAAATTTTGAATAGGTAATTTCAAAAATAAAAATGACATAAAAACACTGAGAAGTCTAGCTTCTATCTTTGTCTCCATTTACCTTGCCCCTCCAGTTCCTAATAGGTGACCATTAATTTCTCCTCTTTTTCAAAAGTTAGCCTTACTATATATGTTGTTTTGCTCCTTGCTTTTTCCTCCTCTGAACAATGTATCTTGGAGACCTCTTGCTGTTAGTACCCATAGAACCTTCCTTACCGTAGTCATTTAGTCCCCTTTAGAGACTTGGGTTGTGCCCAATTTTTGCTATTACAAACAATAAGAAGTAGTAATTAAAGGGAAAAAAATTAAGCATTTACTCTGCTTCAGTTATTAAGGGAAAGTTCTTTCCAGAAGAATGCCAGCTAATAAATGTAGAAATAATGATGGAATTGGAAAATCAATGTATTCCAGCCCCCAAATGAAATAATTTAAAAAGGAATCATCAGTGACTGCTAAATGATTAAGCAAAAGGTTGAAGAGGAACAGCATATTCACATGGTGCCGAACATTAGCCACAGATCAGTAGTTGTAAAGGGGGAAATATACCTTTATAAAGAGAGCTCTGGCTGTTACAGACTCAACCAAGTGATCATGTTTTGCCAGATGATCATGTAATTTACCAGGTCTCACTAAATGGAACAGTCTGAGAATATGATGTGCTGCATCATGAGATGAGGTACATAGGTAGCATCACCTGAGAAGCATTTTTGCCCAAGCCTCTTAACCTAAATCTAGTCAGTGTTTACAGGAAGTATTAGGGATAGAGATGCAAGCTAAATGGCACTGTGAGGAAATAATCAGACAAAACTAGGATGTAACTGTCAACTGCAAGTCAACAAGTCAACTCTCCTGGTCTTTTTAAAAAGCTTGTGTTGTAAACAAACAAGCATAAACAGAACCAACCAAAATAAAACTTGGAGGCCATTCTAGAGTAAAAGAGACTAAAGAGACATAACATCCAAATTCGTTGCTTGAACCTTGTTTGGATTCTAGATTTTTTTTTTTTTTTTTTTTGCGGTACGCGGACCTCTCACCGTTGTGGCCTCTCCCGTTGTGGAGCACAGGCTGCGGACGCACAGGCTCGGCGGCCATGGCTCATGGGCCCAGCCGCTCCGCGGCATGTGGGATCTTCCCGCACCGGGGCACGAACCCGCGTCCCCTGCATCGGCAGGCGGACTCTCAACCACTGCGCCACCAGGGAAGACCTGGATTTTTTTTAAGACACTTTTTGGTGTATTTGGTGTATTAAAGGCACAAATGATAATGTGTGTGATAATGGTATTGTGGTTATGAAGTTAAATGTCTTCATTCTTAGATGCACAGTGAGGTATATAGGATTAGAGTATCTCAATGCCTGCTGAAATGGTTCGCAGGAAAATTAAAACAACCCTTATATATCTCTATCCATAGAGATAAATGAGGCAAATTTGACAATATATTAGCAATTCTTGAGTCTAAGTGGTGAGTAGTTGGTATTTATTCTACTGTTTTCAACTTTTCTGTATATTTGAATTTTTTCAAAATATAGTTGAAGAAACAGTGTTGCAATGAATGAGGTTTATATACGTATTCCTTTCAAATGCCATTTCATTGGGCTGCATAGTCCATTGTTTGGAGGGACCACAATTCTTTAATTGTTGCACATGTGTATATTTTGCTGCTATTTGACATTTTAATAGGATTTGTGTTTATTTTGTGACAGTTTTATACAGTTAAGGCTTGCAGTGGATGAGAAAAAGGAATTGAAATTTTTTCTTCTCTTTCCTCTGTCCTCTATTCTGGAACTTGAGTGGGGAAGAGAAAAAGAGAATGAGAAAGGTACCTCGAAGTGGTTCTGTGTACTTCCTTTTAGGTAGGAGATAGAATTGAAGCTGCTGCATAAGAACCATACCTTAAGTAATAGCCTTTTAAAATTGGTTACGTGTCCTTTAGTTTGGAGGCTGCCCAAGTGATAAAGAGGACTACTAGCAACTAGGGAAGCAGCTTGGCACAGAGCGGGGAGTGCAGATTTTTTTTTTTTTTTTTTTTTGGCTGTGCTGTGTGCCATGCATGATTTTAATTCCCGGACCAGGGATTGACCCTGTGACCCCTGCATTGGAAGCACGGAGTCCTAACCACTGGACTGCCAGGGAAGTCCCCGGAGTGCAGATATTGTGATTTGTTTTTGACAGGGTTTTAGACCTTTTGGTTAGTAAAAAAGTTTTTACTGCCTGATAAAAAGAATAACTCCTTTAGACAATGGTCTCTTCTTTAGATATAAGGCTGAGCTATGGAGGATATGGGAGGAATTTAAGGATGAAATATTCTTGGAAGAAAAGTTCTGGGAGAAGGGTCTTTTCTGAGAAGATGTCATTAAATATGAAAAGAACAGTACTTTCCTCTTTGAGCTAGAATCATATTTACAGTGGGAACCTTCTCTGACTGCAGAATAGATGTTCTTTGACATTAATGTCTATACCTTAGATTTCCATGAAGGCAACTTACAAGGACCTGAATGGCCTCATTTTAGCTGCTTCAGCGTGTAGAGCTATTGCTCACTCCTTCTCTTCCCGGGCCTGGTGTGACAGTGGCTACTGAGGACCATGAAGGTTGTTCCAGAGAAGAATGCTGTCCGGATACTCTGGGGGCGAGAACGGGGCACTCGGACCTTTGGAGCTCAGCGACTTCTGCAGGAGCTGGTGGAAGATAAAACCCGGTGGATGAAATGGGAGGGCAAGGTGAGAAAAATGGGTGTTTTTCACATAGGAGTTGTAGGGGTGACAGTAGAATGGGGCCTTAGAATGGGTTAATGACATAGAGTTGGGGTACAATTTATTTTGTGTAGGAGAATTGATATATCTAACTTGGTTTTTTGTGGGAGGAGGTTTTAATAAATTTGGAAGCATAATGGGCTAGAAATAATCATTTTTCTTTAGAGCTAGATATTTTTCCTGAAGGTAATTTAGATTTATCTCTCTCAATTTGTAGCTTGATCATTGTCTCCAGTTTTTAGATACTAGTCTGGAATGGTTTGGTGCTTTTGAGATAGAGTGAGCCATAGTTTATAAATAATGTATTTTAACTTTTGTTTGTTTATTTCTCAGAGAGTAGAACTGCCGGATAGTCCACGCTCTACCTTTTTATTGGCCTTCAGCCCAGACAGGTACCACCAAGTCCTTACCTAAACTTTACCTGAGACTTGTGACAGCATTGCTTTCTGTGTATTTGGCCTAGCTTGATCTTCCAAGTCAAATCCCTAAAGGCTCTTTTTTTTTTTTTTAATTTATTTTATTTATTTATTTTTGTCTGCGTTGGGTCTTCTTTGCTGCGCGGGGACTTTCTCTAGTTGTGGCGAGTGGGGGCTACTCTTGGTTACGGTGCGCAGGCTTCTCATTGCGGTGGCTTCTCTCGTTGTGGAACACGGGCTCTAGGCGTGTGGGCTTCAGTAGTTATGGCTCGTGGGCTCTAGAGCGCAGACTCAGTAGTTGTGGCACATGGGCTTAGTTACTCCGCGGCATGTGGGATCTTCCTGGACCAGGGCTTGAACCCGTGTCCCCTGCATTGGCAGGCAAATTCTTAACCACTGCGCCACCAGGGAAGCCCCCTAAAGGCTCTTTGAAGCACTGAATGAACAGAGCTTTGCCAGTGTTATCAGAAAGGGAAAGAAAGTAGATAAGCAGTGCTAACCATAAAAATAATGGGAATAAGCAAAGGAATCTATGAACGTCGAGGATCAGAACTTGGAAAGTTTCTCAATAAGAATCCTTTGCCTGTGTGATATAGGCCACCAATAGTGTGATAGTTTTCCCTGCTGGAAAGAATATTCTCTGAAGGGGTTATGTGTCTTCTGGGGACAGAATGGAGAAGCCGAAAGCTTTTAAAGATGAGAATGTTTCTGTTGTTTGTAATGCCCAAGTCGTAGTATTTATCATGTTGGGATGGGGAATAAGTATCAATTTTCATTTTTGTCCAAAGCTGATAAAGTTTGTTACCCTCCCACATGCTTCACATTTACTTCCTCCTCTTTGATTCCCTAGGACTCTCTTGGCCTCCACCCATGTAAACCATAATATCTATATCACGGAGGTGAAGACAGGCAAGTGTGTTCACTCTCTGATTGGACACCGCCGCACTCCATGGTGTGTCACTTTTCATCCCACCATCTCAGGCCTTATTGCTTCTGGCTGCCTAGATGGGGAGGTTAGGATTTGGGATTTACACGTAAGTGTTTCCTTTTCTTTGGTATTCTAAATGCAGAGACTTGTTTACCCTTGGTTTCTTAACTCTGGAGGAGAGACTAGCCAGGTTCTTAGGACTATATCTGAGTACTTACTCAGTAATCATTGCCTACTTACTGATAGGGAGTCTAGCCGACAGCCCTCCGTTCTAAGATGAACACCCTATTTAACTGTCTGCCCATTGTGACATAGTACAGGACACTCTAAGACGTCTTCAGGATGGATTTCTCTTGTTTTAGATCAAGGATTGTACTGTATTCTGATGATGATCATCAAAGCAACATGCTCCTTGTCCTGGTGACTGGCTAGTGGGTTGTTGTGCACCATGTCATGCACCAAGCTTGAGTTTTCACAGGCTACAGAAACAGGAGCTGTGCGGGTGCTCATTGCTTATGGATTGTAAATGACAAAACTGAGCTGACAGTAATGTTTTTCTGATAAAGTTGTGACACTGCCAGATCACTGGTTTTGTACGTCGTTTTCAGAGGACATACTTTTAAAGTAGGCCCTACAAGTAGTCGTTTTATGTTAAATGGACCCTTTTTTTTTTTTTGAAATTGACATCTCAGTCTGCTGGCAGCTTGTAACCTAAGAATGTCTGGGATTTGTTCATTCATAGGGTGGCAGTGAAAGCTGGTTCACAGATAGCAACAATGCCATTGCCTCCCTGGCTTTCCACCCTACGGCTCAGCTCCTGCTGATTGCTACTGCCAATGAGATCCACTTCTGGGATTGGAGTCGACGGGAGCCCTTTGCCGTGGTGAAGACAGCTAGTGAGATGGAACGGGTCCGGTGAGTGCTCTGCCCACCAGCAATGTCTGGCGTAGGATTAACATGGCAGAGAGCATTCACCCGTGCTTTCACCTCAGGAGACAGATTATTATCTCCGTATTATCCCTGCTTGGGGCAGGGTGTTATCCCTACGGCTCTTCCTACTTTTTAAGCATCTGGCTAATCAGCTAGGAAGCAGTTCATATTGTTCATTTCAGCTGTTCCATATTGGCCTCATCTTCTGATCTCTGTAGACTATGGCTGTTAGAATCTTTTTTAGGTTCAAAGCTATCTGGTTTGGTATAAAGCCTTTTTTTTTTTTTTAATAATCCTGAAAGGTATTCACGTGGTGGGTAGCTTGGTGGCTAAGTTGCTCATCCCTGGTTTTCTGGAAATGGAAAGTGGAGGTGTAGATATGTATCCAATCTGCTAGTAGATATTTACATATTTAGCCTTCAAAATCAGCGCACATATTGCCTGAATTATAGTTGATGCATTGTTTTCCTTTGGTCCTCTTGGTATGGCAGTTGGATATTAGCTAATTTTCTAGCCTCAGCTGTGTCACTTGATGCTGAGACTGTTCCTTGTCACCAGCACTCATGCTTCTTGCCAGTGTAGCTGCTGTGTGAGGGGAGACCTGAACCTGTGGCAGAGTATGGGAGCATTCTCTGCTTTACTATTATGATGGGCTCTTAGACATGAGCAGCTGTGTGCTTAATGTAGCTAGCTGCTTCCTGGGATGGAAGCCCAGGTGTTTTTTGAAATTATTTTTGCGATACGTATTCCCTTATTCTGGCAAGTGTGAGGACGTGAGAAGAAGTATTGAGCTTTATTACTTTAATCTGTTTGAAAGTTTTGGAAGTCTGTAGCATTAAGTGGATACCTCGGTGATCCCACAATTGTCAGTAATGATTTCCAGACGTTTTCTCACAGGTTTCCTCTTCTTGGTTAACATAATTTCTCTCTCTGTGTCTCTGTCCCTTTCTTCTGTGCTTTCAGTCTGGTGAGATTTGATCCGCTTGGACACTACTTACTCACAGCAATTGTTAACCCCTCTAATCAGCAGGTAAGTTAGTCAGCAGTTTCAACTCTGTCTAAACTGTGGGTTATTTTCTCAACTAGTGCTCTAATTCTGATTATATTGGACTTCAATTTTCAATGTCCAAGTGTTTCTTTCCAGTCAAGATTCAAAACTAGCTTCAGACTGTATTCAAAGTTACAGCCATATTGTGACTGGGGAGTCCATTCTGAAACCCCTGAGTGATCGTCCCAGTAGAAGTAACCAGGCCGTGTTGGATAACTTGTCATTCATGTGCCTCTGGCTGGTTGACATTTTGCTTCCCCTTACTGCCTCCATGTCATGGAAATGCCTTTTGTAACAGAGTTGGTTTGCCAGCTGTACTCGTTCAGAAGTGTTGCTAATTGGAAGTGAATAATTTAAAACCATATGATGATTCTGAATCTGGAACCAGTTAGTTCTCAGTACTTCAAGGATGGAGCTGTTGCCTCTCTAGAAAGGTTTTCCTTGGATGATTATCAGTAGTTTTTCTTGATTTACCAGCAAGTTCTACCTAACTACCTGGCTCTGCCCCCGCCCCACCTTGGTCCACGTTGCAGGGTGATGACGAACCAGAGATCCCCATAGACGGAACAGAATTATCGCATTACCGTCAGCGTGCTCTCCTGCAGTCACAGCCAGTGCGCCGGACGCCTCTCCTCCACAATTTCCTGCACATGCTGTCCTCCCGCTCCTCTGGCATCCAGGTGGGAGAGCAAAGCACAGTGCAAGATTCTGCCACCCCCTCACCCCCACCGCCTCCCCCTCAGCCCTCCACGGAGCGTCCCAGGACTTCCGCTTACATCCGGCTCCGACAGCGGGTCAGTTACCCCACAGCCGAGTGCTGCCAGCACCTTGGGATCCTGTGCCTTTGCAGCCGCTGCTCTGGCACTCGAGTTCCTTCCCTCTTGCCACACCAGGACAGTGTACCCCCTGCTCCTGCCAGGGCTACTACCCCTTCCTTTTCTTTTGTACAGACCGAGCCCTTCCATCCCCCGGAGCAGGCCTCATCAGCGCAGCAGGACCAGGGCCTCCTGAACCGGCCGTCTGCCTTCAGTACAGTCCAGAGCAGCACTGCCGGCAACACGCTCCGCAACCTCAGTCTGGGTCCCACCCGTCGCTCTTTGGGAGGCCCTCTGTCTAGCCACCCTTCTAGGTATCACCGAGAAATCGCTCCCGGGCTGACAGGATCTGAGTGGACCCGGACAGTGCTCAGTCTGAACTCCCGCTCTGAGGCGGAATCCATGCCCCCGCCCAGGACCAGTGCCTCTTCAGTGAGTTTGCTGTCTGTGCTGAGACAGCAGGAAGGTGGCTCTCAAGCATCTGTGTACACTTCAGCCACAGAAGGGAGGGGTTTTCCAGCTTCAGGGTTGGCAGCTGAGTCAGATGGAGGGAATGGCTCTAGCCAAAACAACTCGGGCAGCATTCGCCATGAGCTTCAATGTGACCTGAGACGCTTCTTTTTGGAGTATGACCGGCTTCAGGAGCTGGACCAGAGCCTGAGTGGGGAAGCGCCCCAGGCCCAACAGGCCCAGGAAATGCTCAACAATAACATTGAATCTGAGAGGCCAGGCCCCTCCCACCAGCCCACCCCGCACAGCAGCGAGAACAACTCCAACCTGTCCCGTGGCCACCTGAACCGCTGCCGCGCTTGCCACAATCTCCTGACCTTCAACAACGATACCCTGCGCTGGGAAAGAAGTGCACCTAACTACTCCTCTGGTGAAGCCAGCTCTTCCTGGCAGGTCCCCAGTACCTTTGAGGGCATGCCCTCGAGTGGCAGCCAGTTGCCACCTCTCGAGCGGACTGAGGGCCAAATGCCGAGCTCCAGCAGGCTGGAGTTGAGCAGCTCTGCTAGCCCACAGGAGGAGAGGACTGTGGGGGTGGCCTTCAACCAGGAGACAGGCCACTGGGAACGAATTTACACCCAGTCCAGCAGATCTGGAACTGTGTCGCAGGAGGCCTTACATCAGGATATGGCTGAGGAAAGCTCCGAGGAAGATTCACTCAGGAGGTGAGCAGATGCTTTCCTGTCTTCTCCTGTATCCCTTACTTTCCTCCTGATATCTCTTCCTTCAGTCCTGTGGGTGTTGTGGCTGGATCTGGAGTGTCTGGGATCCATGCATCATGCATGTGGTTCTGATTTCCCTAGCTTCCATTGCATCTTCTTGGAAAATCTTGCTGTGGTGGCGGAAAGAGGATAAGGCCTGGCAGTATGAGTCAGGTGACTCGGCTTGCTCCTTTTCTGGCTAAGCTCATGTGACGTTTAGCCTTGGAGGAGAGTTGTAGATGAGGTTAGAGAGGCATGAGGAGGTAAAACCGTCGACTTCCTCTGCTCTGCTTTTTGGCCTTCTCCAAGGATTGTATGTGCAGGACTGGTTATTGTGAAACAACAAAATGTCCCAGAGAGACTAGGAAAAAGTAGTAAAAGAGAACCCTGCTTAGGACATATTAGTGTATTGGCTCTTTGATTGTGTTGCTTTGGACAAATTCTGAAACCATATCTTTTGGAACATTGCAACTTGACAAAAGGAAAAGAAAATAGTACATATATATGTCAAGAAAAAGTTTTTTGTTTTTTTAGAGATATATATTTTTTGGACAGCAAGTTAGTTGCTTAGTTAAGATTCTTTGAGTAGATCTTCCAGATGGACATTCACCTCGAGGTGGAGAAGAAGAAATTCATAGAAGGAAGGCCTCTCCATACTTGGATTGGCATCCCAGGCAACTCTTTCATGGAAGAAACAGAGTGGGTGTAGTTGATCGCCCACCACATGTTCCGTGTATGGCTGTGTGCGCATCTATCTTGATTTATTAGGGACTTCTTTCTGTAATTCTGTAAAGGTCAAATCTAGCATAATCACCAACTCCCAGAATATGCCTGTTGGATCCAAACAGCATATTGCTGTGCATTACATCCTCTGTTGAAGCATCTGAAGTTTCTCTGACATAAGCTTCTAGCAAGGGTGGGAATATGGATTGTGCACATAATGTACTTGTTATTTTGGGAGAATGCTTTAGAGAGTTACCCAGTTAATAAGTATTTGTTGAATTATATATTTTTTTTCTAGCACTGTGCTAGGCACTGTCAGGAGTACAAAAGCAGTATAATACCTGGTCTTTGCCCACTGGCATTATACAGTGTTGTTGTAGAGGCAAGACTTATTTACATGTAATTACATAAAAAATGTAAATGAGCCGAATGCTTCATTGTATGGTACTGAGATTAAATGTAGTCTAATTTCAGAGAAAGGGAAGGATCATCAAAGAAGGCTTTACAAGAATAAGTCTTGAAGATGGGTAGGATTTGGAAAGGGAAAGACCTTTTAATTTTGAGGATATAGCACATGATAAGGGAGGAAAGGGCATGATGAATTCAGGATAAGAAGAAGTTACTTAAGGGCAGTTAGTAACGTGAACACAGGGAAACTTGGTCAGATATGAAAGAGAGATGAGGTAGCTGAGATTGTTACTCTGCCCGTTTGATTGAGGCCAGTTCTGGATTAACATCTAAATTGCCAGCTTTGGAATACTTTGCCTTGCATAATGACCCATATCAGGAGCCTGAGACTCTGTTCTTCCTTTTTGTCAAGAGAGGTGAGACAGTAGCAAGCATAGTGCCTGACATATAGTAGGCATTCAAAAAGTTTATTAAAGGTAGCCATAAAGGACTGTCTACAGTTATTGCTCTAAAAGCCTACCAGTGCCTGTTTCACTAGCATCAGTGGGTTTGTGGTCAGCCTCTGTCCGTTCTGTTCTAGCAGGACCTCTTCATGTGTTGCTGTTCTGAGAAATACCTGAGTTGTTTATTTTTTTTTTTGCGGTACGCGGGCCTCTCACTGTTGTGGCCTCTCCCGTTGCGGAGCACAGGCTCTGGACGCGCAGGCTCAGCGGCCATGGCTCACGGGCCCAGCAGCCCCGCGGCATGTGGGATCCTCCCGGACCAGAGCACGAACCCGTGTCCCCTGCATCGGCAGGCGGACTCTCAACCACTGCGCCACCAGGGAAGCCCTACCTGAGTTGTTTAAAACAAACTCTGTTGTTTGATAATAATTAGAGATACCAGTTACTGAGAGCCTACTACTGTGTTCTAGCTTTGCATTAATTATTTCTAATTTCCACAGTAACTCTGTGCGATGCAGGTATGAAATTTCCCATCTTCCAGTTGAGGAAAGAGTGGCTCAGAGAAGTCAAGTTTCTTGTTAAAGGTCACACAGTAGGTTGCTGAGTGGGGATTTGAACTCCAGTGTGCATGACTAAAGATTTTTTTAGGCTGCCCTCCACGGTGTGTGTTTTTTTAATTAATTAATTAATTAATTTATGGCTGCGTTGGGTCTTTGTTGCTGCATATGGGCTTTCTCTAGTTGAGGCGAGCGGGGGCTACTCTTCGTTGCGGTGCGCGGGCTTCTCATTTTGGTGGCTTCTCTTGTTGCAGAGCACGGACTAGGTGCGTGGGCTTCAGTAATTGTGGCATGCGGGCTCAGTAGTTGTGGCTCACGGGCCTAGTTGCTCTGTGGCATGTGGGATCTTCCTGGACAGGGCTTGAACCTGTGTCCCCTGCATTGGCAGGTGGATTCTTTTCTTTTTTTGCGGTACGCGGGCCTCTCACTGTTGTGGCCTCTTCCGTTGCGGAGCACCGGACGCGCAGGCTCAGCGGCCGTGGCTCATGGGCCCAGCCACTCCGCGGCATTGTGGGATCTTCCCGGACCGGGGCACGAACCCGTGTTCCCTGCATTGGCAGGCGGACTCTCAACCACTGGGCCACCAGGGAAGCCCCTGGCAGGTGGATTCTTAACCACTGCGCCACCAGGGAAGTCCCCATGGTGTATTTCTTAAAGTGATAATCTCATTTTTAGGTGAACCATTTTTATGTTTTTCTTTTCTTTTAACTTTTTGTTATGGAAATCTTCAAACATATAAAAATTAAAAGAAAAGTAGTATAAATGAACTCCCATATACCTATCACCTGGCTTCAGAAATTTTCAACACTCGTCTGTATCCCTTATCCACTCCCAGCCACCCAGACATCATATAATTTTGTCTGAATATACTCCAGTATGTTTCTCTAGAGCAATTCTGTCTAATAAAATGTTCTATATCTGTGCCATATAGTATAGTAGCTACCAGCCGCATGTGGCTATTCAGCATTTGAAATGTGGCTAGTGTGATCTGAGAAACTACATTTAAATTTTAACTAATTTAAATGTAGATAGCCACGTGTGACTAATATATTAATAGTCACTTCTTAATAAAGTGGGCCATTTAAAACCAGAAGCTATTAAGGATGTATCAGAATTTTTTTTAGGCAAAAAGTAGTATGTGTTTGTGGTTTAAATAAAAAAGTTCAAGCATTTAGAAATGTTATGTTGTAGAAAATGAAGTCCCTTGTCATCTTGCTGTAAACAATTTTATATGTATATATATATATATATATATATATACACACAGACACACACACACACACGCTTTTTAAATTTTAAAATATACAAATGCGCAGTTCTCATTGTAAAATAGTATATTAATCCAGTGGTTACATTATTTATGGAGTTGCTTTTCAAATGAGCTTGAATGAGGTATACCACGAGGGTTTACAGCCTATCAAAAATGAGGTATCTTGTAAAATATTCTAAGTGCACACCCATTAAAGAAGGGCCACCACTTCCTCATAAACTGAGGGGCTGCATTCTGGTATAAATCACTAATATATACTTGTGTTAATCAGCATCTTCTACCACCTTCTGAAGGTCCAGTGTTCTCTGGCTGATGAGCGGCCTTGCTTGGATTTCCCCAGCAGGTGTCACTGTTGGGCTAGGCTGGCAGGGAAGAGGTGTCCTTACTGTGTGTGTGCACGTCTACTTGAAGGGAGGGGGTTTATTCTTCAGCCATGTAGTAGGAGATGGACTAAGGAGGCATGTTTTGATCCTTGGTGTTGCTGATATAATCTATAGTGTTTTCAGATAGTGAGAATATGAAGCAAAAGTGTGTATTTCAGTGTAGCTCTATGTTGCTGAACAGTGATGCACGGTTTATCTCCTTTTGCCTCTGGGCAGTGGAAGGTGACTGTCTCTATATAGTCTGACTCCAAGTTACAGTTTATAACTTGGATGGCAGACCCTTCGCTTCACCATGAGAAGCTTCTTTTGGGGTCTGATAGCCCAGGACTTAGCAGGAGAAGATGAAGGTGTTGGGGCTTCTTGCAACAGGGTCCCTGTGGCCGTGAAAGGCTTGTATTAGGGAAAAAAAGAAAATTATTTAAATGGCATCTTGAAACTGGAGAAAACCTAGAGTTTGTTTAGTCCAGTGTCTGTATGTCTGCCTGTCTCTGTCTCTTTCTAATTGATGAGAAAACTTAGATGCAGAGAGGGGAAGTGACCTCCCACTGCTGTGGCCTCTCCCGTTGCGGAGCACAGGCTCCGGACGCGCAGGCTCAGCGGCTATGGCTCACGGGCCCAGCCGCTCCGCGGCATGTGGGATACTCCCGGACCGGGGCACGAACCCGTGTCCCCTGCATCGGCAGGCGGACTCTCAACCACTGCGCCCCCAGGGAAGCCCGGAAGTGACTTTAAAGAGGTGCCTGTAGCAAAGATGGGAGTCAAACTTCTGGGTCCTAAAGAGGGTGCTCTTTCGTCCTCTTCATTTGAAATTAGTGCTTTCACACATCAGTTTTCTCTGTCAAAACTTCTAGGGGCTTCCCTGGTGGCGCAGTGGTTGAGAGTCTGCCTGCCGATGCAGGGGACACGGGTTCGTGCTCCGGTCCGGGAAGATCTGACATGCCGCGGAGCAGCTGGGCCTGTGAGCCATGGCCGCTGAGCCTGCGCGTCCAGAGCCTGTGCTCCGCAACGGGAGAGGCCACAACAGGGAGAGGCCCACATACCACAAAAAGAAAGAAAAAAAAAAAAAAGAGTAAGGGAAGCGTGGGGGAAGATAAACCCAGGCCTTAAAGGAGCGTGGCTCTTGTTATAACCCTGGGAATTGGGCTGGTGAAATAATTACTCTGATTGATCGATTCATTCATTCATAGGTTGACAAATATTTACTAAGTACCTACTGTGTACCATATACTATTTAAGTACCAGCAAGAAGTCTCTTATTCTAATGAGAGAAAGAAAATAAACACATAAATAAAATATCTAGTATGCCAGATGATGTTAAATTCTATGAAGAAAAATATTTGAAAATGTAGGTGTTTCTGGGGTGGAAGTTTGTAGTGTTAAATAGGGTCATCAGAGGAAGTCTGATAAGGTGACATTGGAGCAGACACCTCTTCCTTCCTTCAAGCAAGTAAGGGAATAAACTGTATACATTGGGGGCAAGGGCATTCTAGGCAGAGAAGGGCAAATGCAAAATCCCTGAAACGCTTGGCTGGAGCACAGTGAAGGATGGAGTGATAGAAGATGAAGTTAGAGAGGTAATGGGGACCAGATTATGCAGGCCTTCTAAGATATTTAAGGGATTTTACATCTTACTCTGAGTGATTTGGGAAGCCTTGGGAAGTGGAGTAGCATGATCTTTTATTTTAAAAGGATCATGTGGCTGCTGATTGACAATAGACTGAAGAGGCTCTGCTAAATAGGGTAAATTAAAGTTAGGCCAGCATCACACACTTTTAGATTAATTTGTGTCTTGATTCTGTGGTGAAAACCAGAAGGCGGGAGTCAGTGATTGTGTCAGAATTAGAAGGGCCTTAAATGTTTGGATGAAGACTTGCCAAATAAATAAAGAAATAAAGCCTCTTGGCAGGCGTATTATCTGCAACAAAGCCACCCCCATCCCCCAGGCATGACAGCATGTTATTGAAACTGTGAGGAAGGGAGAGCCTGAAAAATTTGTAGTCAGCAAGGTATCATAAATGGAATTTTGAGATGCCTGTTTTGTTTGCTTACAAAACAAATACAAAGTCATTTGTAAAAATTCAAACATAGAAATGTGTGATTTATCTATCTATAGTGAATGTCCTCTGCAGTGCTAACCACTGTTAGCAATTTGTGTGTTAACTTAAGAATTTTTTCTCTGCAAATGAAAGCACTTTTTTTAATTTATAAAAATGGGATCATACTAAATCTACTCTTCCACCGTTTACATATTTCACTTAATATGTCATGGACATTTTTCCATGTTGATGTGTAGAGATCTGCTACATTCTTTTTAACAATGGCATTGTATTCCACAATTGGATGCACCATGATTAAACAAGTCCTCTGTTGACAGAATCTGTATTGTTTCTGGTTTTTGCGTGCAGAAACAATGCTGTAGCATCTTTGTGTACTTGTGCAGGTGTCTCTAGAGGAGGATGAATTTTCAGAACTACAATTGCTGGGGCTGAAGAGTGTGAACATTGTTAATGGTAAAAATTAATTGTATTCATTATTACTAATTTAAAATGTATAAAATGATATTTTCTATTTTAGTGAGCATAATTTTATAGATATTCATAATTTCATAGATTAGGACTCCTAGTCCTGTGTTTTTTCCCCTCCCATAAGGTCTTACGTTTCTTAGTTGTAAATCCTACCACCGGGCTTTTCAGGAATCTGATCCTCAAGGTTGAGAAGGACTTCTAACATATGCCACCTGGAGGTGTTCATGTACTTTTCTTCTCCAGTAGCCTTGTATGAGGGAGACTTGGTTCCATCTTTGACACTCACTTACTGGCTTTGGGCCACCTAGTCTTCCTGGCCTTGTTAAATGATTGAGAGAGTCCAGATATTTCTTGCCCCATCATAAGGCAGTAACATTTAGATATTTAAGTTATTTGTTTTCGGGGATAGTTAGAAAACCCACTTCTCTCTTTGGCAATATGAGGGTGAGGGTAGAAGAGAGGGTACCTGGTAATCTTTTTCCCCTTCTCTGCTCATCCGCCCAACTAAGTCACTCTGTATTTGAGCCTCTGAATTCTGAGTGTGATCTCTGGTTGTATCCTCTGTTTCAGTGACTAGGACTTTTTCTGTGAAGGGCAAATTTGTAAACACTTTAGGCTTTGTGTAGGCCATATGGTCTCTGTTGCAAATACTGAACTTTGCCATTGTAGCATGAAAGTAGCCATAGACAATAGGTAAGTGAATAAGTATGGCTGTGTGCCAATAAACTTTACTTACGGACACAAATGTGATTTTTATATAATTTTCACGTGTCGTGAAATATTCTTCTTTTGATGTTTTTCAGCTATTTAAAAATACAAAAACCATTCTTAGCACATGGGCTATACAAAAACAGGCAGTAGGCCAGATTTGGCCTACAGACCATGGTTTGCCAATCCCTGCTTTATGTGAATATGACTTGGAATGGAAGAGAGTTGGGTGCTATAGTAATAAAAGGCATTATGATAAGGAGGGCCCTGGAAGAGGTAGGGATGGGACCCCTGCACTTGTCTCTCTCTGTACTTTGGACTAGATGTCCTGAGTATTGGCTCTTGTAAGATTCTTTGACGGTTAAGAGCAGGCTTAAGTGCCTGAAGAGTTTCTTGTTTCCTCTGCTTTCTGCCCTGAAGCAAGGTTTTCTAACCTTGCTATATATCTGTCTTGGGAATTGTTTGCAAGTGAGGAGGCTTGCCCTGGTGTTAGGGAGGGTGTGAGCCTCCAGGTCCTCCAGGCTGTATGCTTGACAGGCAGCCCTTCCCCCACTGCAGGTCAAATTAACACCTGTTGGGCAGATCTAAATTATCCCCCATCATCCCTCTGTCTGGGGCTGAATGGTGTAGAGCAGGCTGTGTGCTTTGTATACACACTGAGAACTTGAAAATATGTAATCGCTTCTGTCAGCTCAGAGTGTTGGAGTGCCACGGAGACTTCAGTGGGATCTATGTGTACTGCAAATATATTTGGAGCAATTTCCCGTGTACTCATTTTCCCCCCTTCAGATCCCCTTCTCTACTGTAATCTGTTCAGAGTAGTGCTCTAAAGAATGTGTTGGAGGTTTTGCTAAGACATTAACACCAGGTGTACGGGGTTTTGTTTGCATAATATATTTTGCTTATTGTAATCGGTCCCAGCCCATTAGAGCTGTGCAGGTAGCTTCTCCTCCTCTAGGATTTCTTATATATTTATGGGGAGGAGGAGGATCCAGTACATCATCTGCTCCTTCTTGGAAGCACTCCTGACAATGTGTTCACATGAGCAAATTTGGCTTTAGCAGGTGGGCCTGTTATATTAGCCCAGAGATTGCAAAATAACCTTCAGGTACATTTGTTTGGCCCTCACGATGTCACTAAAAATTTCAGTTTTTTCTACATAAATCCAGATTTCTGGATTCTCTTGAAAAAAAATTAGATCTGGCTTACATTCCCACATAATAACAATCAGCAGGAGTTGAGTAGCTGTTGCCCCTTTAGTCAAGGTGTGGACTTTCTTTGTGCCTTAGTCTGCACTGGGCTGACTTCATCCATTTACATTTCCTGCTTAATTCCAATTTTGTGTTGGTTACCACTGCATTCATTAGCTCAAGGTCTTCTTAAGTTCCCTACCCCTTGTCTCCACCAGGGGGAGGCACTGGACATGGCAGTGCTCTCTCCTCTACCCCACCCATCCTGCCTAATTCACGCATAAAGGGCTCCCCTGCTGGCAGTAGGCTGACATGCTCACAGCCCCCTCACCTGAAAAGCTGCCTGACTTTTTAATAGCAACATTTAATAAACTCCTCCTTTGTTTCCAAAGAGGGAAGGTGGGGGTGCCAAGCTTATTTGCTGGCTGGGGCACCATTTAGTGAGCAGACCTCTGTCATGTCAGGTTATGCAGTATGAAAGTAACCTTAACCTACCTTTCATGATGAACTATGTGAAATCTTGGACAAGAATGTCTGCACCTCTCCCTGTGAGCAGAGTGCCTTGGACAGAGGGATGGGTTTCCATGAGAAGGCCAAGTGATTTGGATGTCACCCGCCAGAAAATTAAAATCAAGTTAGAGCAAGAGTAGAAACTTGTAATAGTAAAGGAATCAAAGGCTGGGCTGAAAGTATGACCTTGTCATAGAAGGAGAATTGCAGCTTGTTAACATTGTGCTCTTTTCCTTTGCTGCATCAGAGAGTATGAGTTTGAATCTTTTTGCCTCTTTTCCTTTTTTCCTCCCCTACACATGTTCATATACGTTTCTCAATTTTCCTCTATCTCCCTGTTGTCTCCTTGGATCACTTCACCTCAGCAAGGTGGCTTTTATCTTTTGCTTTCTTTGTTCTGGTGGCAAATGTAACCTATTTTGGGGGTCTTTTTTCTTACTGTGATAAAAAACCATAAATTTACCCTCTTAAATTTTAAATGTACAGTGTTGTTAAGTCTATGCACATAGTTGTATAGCAGATCTCTAGAACTTTTTCTCCCTGCAAGAGTGAAATGCTCATTGAACAATTCTCATTTCCCCATCCTGCCATCCCCTGGCAACCATGATTCAGTTTTCTTTTTCTGTGAGTTTGATTGCTTTAGATCCTCATATAAGTGGAATCATGCAGTATTTGTCTTTTGGTGATTGGCTTATTTCACTAAGCGTAATGTCCTCAAGGTTCATCCATGCTGTAGCATATGACAGGATTTTCTCCTTTTTAAATGCTGAATGATATTCAGTTGTGTGTATATACCACATTTTTTTTATCCATTCATCTGTGGATGGACCTTTAGGTTGCTTCCACATCCTGGCTACGTGAATAATTCTGTAATGAACATGGGTGTTCAAATATCTCTTTAAGATTCTGTTTTCAATTCCCTTGGATATATACTAAGAAGTAGTATGGCTGGGTCATACAGTAGTTATATTTTTAATTTTTTGAGGAACTTTTATGCTGCTTGTCATAGCAGCTGCACCATTTTACAGTTCTACCAACAGTGCACAAGGGTTCCAATTTCTCCACATCCTTGCCAACATTGTTATTTTCTGTTTGGGTTTTTTTTGTTTTTGGAGATTGGCATCTTAGCATGCATGAGATAATATGTCATTGTGGTTTATTTGCATTTCCCTGATGATAAGTGATGTTGAGCATCTTTTCATATGTTTGTTGGCCATTTGTATATATTCTTTGGATAACTGTCTATTCAAGTCCTTTGCCCATGTTTTAATTGGGTTTTTGGTTGTTATTATTAAATTGTAGGAGTTCTTTATATATTCTGGCTATTAACCCCTTATCTGATAAATAACTTACAAACATTTTGTCCTATTCTGTAGATTGCCTTTTTATTCTGTTGGTTCCTTTGCTTAAGTTTTAAAAGTTTGATGCAGTCCCAGTTGTCTATTTTTGTTTTTGTTACCCGTGGGATTTTTTTGTGTATAGTATCTAAGAAATCATTACCTATTCCAATGTTATAAAACTTTTCCCCTATATTTTCTTCTGTGAGTTTTATAGTTTCAGGTCATATGTTTAGATTTTTAATCCATTTTGAGTTAATTTTTATCTGTGGCATAAGATAATGGACAATCTTCATTATTTTGCACGTGGATAGCCAGTTTTCCCAGTACTATTTGTTGGGAAGACTGTCCTGCCCTCATTGTGTAGTCTTGGCACCCTTGTCAAATATCATTTGCCCATACATACAAGGGTTTATATCTGGGCTCTCTATTCTGTTCCATTGGTCTATATGTTTGTCCTTATGCCAGTACCATACTGTTTTAATTGCTATAGCTTTGTAATATGTTTTGAAACCAGGACAGGTTAGGCCTCCAGCTTGGTTCCTCTTTCACAAGATTGTTTGGCTATCCAGAGCTCTTTTTGAGATTCTGTATGAATTTTGGGATTTTTTTTTTCTCTTTCTGCAAAAAAAAAGGAAAAAAATGCCATTGGGATTTTGATGGGGATTGCATTGAATCTGTAGATTGCTTTGGGTATTATGGACATTTTAACAATGTTAAGTCTTCCAATCCATGAACATGGGATGTCTTTCTTTTTATTTGTGTTGTTAATTTTTTTCAGCAGTGTTTTATAGTTTTCAGTGTACAAACCTTCCACCTCTTTGGTTAAATTTATTCCTAAGTATTTTATTCTTTTTGACACTGTTGTAAGTAGGATTGTTTTCTTAATTTTCTTTTTAGCAGATGTAACCCTTTTAAAACTAAGACAAGAAAGAACTCTTCTTTTTTTTTTTTTTTTTTTTTTTTTTTTTTTTTTTTTTTTTTAACTTTAGTGTTTTCCCAGAAGTCTAGCACTCTTTCTTTTCTGCATGCTTTTCTGATTCCTTTTTATGCTTGTCTCTTTTGAGTTCTCAAAATTGAGGCAGAAGCTGGGCTGGTCATTTTTTGTTAGCTCCTTGAAGGCAAAGGACCATTGCAGTAATGGTCATCCTAACAGAGTTACTGAATTTTTTTAAAAAAATTTAAATTTAATTTAATTTAAAAAATTTATTTATTTTATTTATTTTTGGCTGTGTTGGGTCTTTGCTGCTGCGCGCGGGCTTTCTCTAGTTGCAGCGAGTGGGGGCTACTCTTTGTTGCAGTGCATGGACTTCTCATTGCAGTGGCTTCTCTTGTTGCCGAGCATGGGCTCTAGGCACGCGGGCTTCAGTAGTTGTGGCACGCGGGCTCAGTAGTTGTGGCTCGCAGGCTCTAGAGCTCAGGCTCAGTAGTTGTGGCACACGGGCTTAGTTGCTCTGCGGCATGTGGGATCTTCCTGGACCAGGGCTTGAACCCATGTCCCCTGCATTGGCAAGTGGATTCTTAACCACTGCACCACCAGGGAAGCCCCCAATTTTTTTTTTAATTGAAGTATAGTTCATTTACAAAGAGTTGATGAATTTATAGTCCCTCCTAGAGCAACTAAATTTGGCAGCTGTGTTAGATGGTACTATTTTGGATGGGGTAAGTTATATGTGAGAGAGAGAGAGACAGAAGGAGAGAGAGAGGTGTAGATACATCAGAATGTGTTTGTCGTGCGATCTTTGGCCAGTGGTTCTCAAAGTGTGGTCTTCAGACCAGGAACATCAGCATCTCCTGCTGATGTGAGAAAGGCGAGTTTCTGGGCTCATTCCAGACCTACTGAATCAGAAACTTGGGGTGGGAGGTGTGCAGTCTGCGTTTTTAACAAGCTCTCCAGATGATTTTGATATGCACTAAGTTAGAGAATACTGTTTTAGACCACCCAGGAACTCTTAACATCACAACCACCACCTCCTCCCTAAATCCCTGAAGTGTACTAAAATTCCTTTGCATCATCCATCACCTTTATTTTTCCTTTTGCTCCTGTCCCATGTGTGATGCAATGTTACTTTAACTCTCATAGTCTCCTTAGGTTCCCCCTCTTTTCTTGTAATGTATTCTAATAGAAGGATTTGGATTTGAGCAACTTAGGATTCAAATTCTGGCCGGATTGTGTGACCCTGGGCAGATTAAATATCCTCTCTGAACTTCAGTTATAAAATCGTTGTTATGCAGGTTAAATGAGTTAAGCATCAGTTGCTTTTACATGTTCAGATGCTCAAGAAATGCCAGCTCTTTTCTCTCTTTCTCCATTATTACTCTGCTGAAAAAACAAACAAACAAAAAACCCAAAAAGCAAACAAAAACTCCTTTTGCCCATGACACATTCCCTACAGGTCATTTTCTTTTGTATCTGTTAGTACCGTGTTTTTTTTTTTTTTTTGGACTTAAGTCTTCATGATCTATGAAATCTCACCATGTAAAATTGGAGTAAACCAAGTGCATAAAAATGTGAGGTGCTGTATAAAGGAAAGGGTAAGGAACAGCTATTGTGATAGGGCTAGTGCCAGTTACTCCCCTTAGTCATTTGCAGCAGACGCAATGAGATTCTATTTTAGAAAGTGTAGTGATACAGAAAGTAGTTTGGCCCATATAGCAAGGGAATGGGATATTATCTTCATTTTTCCTGCACTCTATTATAATGATCTCTGCAAAAGAAACGATTTGCCTCTTGATAAGAGAGGGAGTACAAATAGCCTTAGTTTCCCCAATTCTAGGGTCACCTTCAATATTGAGAGGGAGCCGTCCAGGGCAGAAGTGTGTTTCAAAAAGAAGGAGAGCCTGATTGAGACAAGTAGAAAAGAGTAGAAAGTCTTTCTAAATTGACATTCACCCTTTTGACCAGTACCAAGACCTCATGCTTTGGACAGTGAGCAAGTTTGCACTGAGTTTTATTGTTTAAGGTCCCTTTCCAAATGTGTTGTTTGGTGTTTTGTTTTGGTAGCCGAGTTTCCCTTGTAAACTAACTTTTAATGCTGCTGTTGTAACTAGCTTGAAAGTTCTAGAAGATTAGGAACTGATTCATTCATCTACTGATGCATAACCAACCAAAAAACAAAATTAGTGACTTAACAATTTTATTATCTTTCATTGTTCTTTGGGTAGACTGGGCTCAGTTAAGGAATTCTGCTGGTCTTGCTTGGGGTCTCTCTGGAGTCATCTATCTGGAGGCTCATTTGGAGCAGCTAGGCCTATTAAGGGCTCCTCTCTCCAGTAGAGTAACCAGACTTTTTATGTAGTGGCTTAGCACTTCCAAAAGTGACAGTTCCAAGAGGGAGGAAGCTGTCAGTTCTCAAAAAGGCTTAATCCCAGAACTCACCAGTTTTTGTTTTTTTTTAAATTTTTCACCACGTTTTCTTGATTAAAGCAGTTAACAGGCTGGTCTAGATTCAGTGTGGGAGGAGACCACACAAGGGCAAGAATACCAAGAAGTATGATTCTTTGGAGTCCATCTTCAGATACTAGCTACTGCGGGGACCATATCTATTTTATGTACTAATATATACCCAATAATAGACACTCAATAATTATTTGTGGTTTGAATCAGTGGTTGGATGGGCCAATAGCCAGATTGGTGGATGGTTGACTAACTGCTCTTGTTGGTCTATTTGGGTGAGACTTATGTGATTCTTAGGGCTGAGATACCCATGTCTCTGCCTTTATAGTACCAGTCCTTCTTCAACACATGTCTTTCTAGGAAACCACCTTTGTAGGCATAGTGACTTGGGTGGCTAGGTGTTCCCTGCAGGTACTTTGGGAACTGTAATCGAGGGAAGAAAAAAATAATCATTTTTTATTAGACTGTACTGGCTACTATAGTTATGTTCTTAGTTAATCATAACAACCTTGTGAAATAGGCATTTCCCATTAAATTTGGACGCTGAGGTTAATGAACTTGCCCAAGGTCACACAGCTAATAAGTGACACAAGATGATGAGTTAAACTGCAGTTTGTTTCTGAAGCTAAAGCATGGACTTACCTCATATATTAGTTATTCAGTTTCCCTTTGTTAATCTCAGACTGTTAAGATGTGTCAGAGGATTTCTCAAAAGCAGCACTATTAACGTTTCAGGCTGGATAATTCTTTATTGAGGTGGAGGAGGGGGGAGCTGTCCTATGCATCATAGGATGTTTAGCAGCATCCCTGGCCTTTACCCACTAGATGCCAGTGTACTCCCCCCACCCAGCTGCAACTACCAAAATGTATCCAGACATAGGTTTCCTGGGGGGAACCCCCTCCCATTGAAAACCATGGATAAGTTATTTCATGATTTTCTGTCCCCTGACCTTGCTGTTTTTTGATATTACATTTCACAAGGAACTGGCAGTGGCTTCAAACTATCTTATTTTTATAATAGTTATAATCGTACTGCCTGGTTCTGATGCTCTTGAGTCATGCCTTTCTCTCATTGCCTCTCTTCTCTGTTGCCTTGTCTTTTTGCTTTTGTCTGATTTTGCTAAATAAAATGCAGCTGGATAAAGTGTAAGGACTTTCTACCCAGGTATCGATTCAGCAGGCATTCAGATCTGTGAGATTATAACCATTAGTGCTAGAGAAAAGAAGGCAATTTAGATCTTCTAATTATAGTGGAGTGGGGGGGGGATGCATAATATTTAGGAAGCTGGAAATTAAATGGCTTCCAGGCTTCACAGAGTTAATCTTCATGGTAGTACTGATTGACATGCATGTGCAATTCTTTTGGGAAACGGGGGAGGAGAGTGGAAATTGCAGGTTTTCTCCTAATTGTAGTTTAGGTGTCATTTATGACAATTTCGTGTTGTCTAGACAGAGGGAAATGGTAGAGAAATTATTCCAGTGGAGTCAAATGCTGAGTCCAAAGGGAATCAAGAAGGTTCCTGAGGTCGGGATCAGGGTGGAAGGGCAAGTAGTATACCCCTAGAGGCGAATCAGTGAAAATCAAATGTCACTAAGAGAAGCAGTTCAGAGTGAGCCCAGGATATAAGAAAAGTGATTGTACTCTGAGCTTTGGGTTAATGCAAGGGCTGACAGTGGATTGTTTGGGGGCCCAGCTGGGAGTCTCTGCCCTCTTTTCTATTTCTATAGACTCCAGAAACCTAATTGCTTGAACAGACAGCCAGGAAGGCTGCCTCTTTGCCTCTGGTTAATAAATGCCCCAGCCCACTGTGCATTCCTTTTTCCTCATTCTCTTGTTAGGCTTCATTTACTAACTTCTCTTTGCTTTTCTGATGTTGGCCCTAAGGTTTTATTTCATATTGTAGAGTATGCTGTTTGCAGTATACCAGGGTCAGTAGAACGAATGGCCCTCGTTGAGGGTTTTTAAAATTTCAGGTCAGGAATGTGAATGTGAAGAATGATCTGAGAAGAAATGTGCAAGGTTTGCTGTTATTGAAACAGTAAATGATTATATCATATATCCTTTGTAGTATTAGTAGGTCTAGAGATAGACTTTTTTGGAATTGTCTATTATTCTGAATAAAACTAGCTGAGGGGGACTTCCCTGGTGGTCCAGTGGTAAAGAATCCGCCTTACAATGCAGGGGACGCGGGTTTGATCCCTGGTCAGGGAGCTAAGATCCCACAAGCCATGGGGCAACTAAGTCTGGGTGCTGCAACTACTGGGCTCGCGCACCTCAACTAGAGAACCTGCATGCGGCAAACTACAGAGCCCACGTGCTCTGGAACCCATGCACCACAACTACAGAGCCCATGAGCCCTGGAGCCTGCACACCACAACTAGAGAAGAGAGAACCCATACGGCACTAGAGAGAAGCCACGCGCCGTAAGTAGAGCCCTTGCGTCGCAATGAAAGATCCTGCACGCCTCAATGAAGATCCTGCATGCCACAGCTAAGAACCAGTGCAGCCAAAAATAAATAAAATAAATTTTTAAAAAATTAGCTGAGAATTTAGGATTATTGAATTCTGTAAATCTCTTCTTGATTTGGGGGGAAACCAGTCAATTAGGATTCACTGCCTCTTTAAAAAATTTTTTTTTATTTTTAACATCTTTAATGGAGTATAATTGCTTTCCATTATTGTGTTGGTTGCTGCTGTATAACAAAGTGAATCAGCTATACATATACATATATCCCCATATCCCCTCCCTCGTGCGTCTCCCTCCTACCCTCCCTATCCCACCCCTCTAGGTGGTCACAAAGCACCGAGCTGATCTCCCTGTGCTGTGTGGCTGCTTCCCACTAGCTATCTATTTTACATTTGGTAGGGTATATATGTCAATGTCACTCTCTCACTTTGTCCTGGTTTACCCTTCCCCCTCCCCATGTCCTCAAGTCCATTCTCTACATCTGTGTCTTTATTCTTGTTCTGCCCCTAGGTTCTTCAGAACCTTTTTTTTTTTTTAGATTCCATATATATGTGTTAGCATACAGTATTTGTTTCTCTCTTTCTGACTTACTTCACCCTGTATGACAGACTCTAGTAACTGCCTCTTGATTAAAGTTCAAACTTGCATGTCATGGCTGCTGCTTGTTGGTATGTGTGCATGTGAATATCAGAACTAGCTCTGGAACTTGTTATTGGTATGATCCTACTCATCCTTTGGTGAAAAGCCACTGATCTAAATTCCTAGTTTAAAAATGTCTGTGGTCTGTGGGCAGACCTCCCAAGTCTCCCAGAGAGAAAGAATTGGAGACAGAGTAAACATGTCCATGTAGATCACCTTGGACCTTTGAGTTCAGATGCTGGCAAAAGTGAGTGTTTATTATAAATGGACGTTTCATAACTATAGTGTGATATGTTGAGGATATACAGGAGCTAGACATAGTGCCAACCAATCATTTTACAATTGTATTAAAAATAACCTATCAACTATGCTCCGATATAAAATAAAAATTAAAAAATAAATAAATAAAAATAACCAAGTACCTAACGGTCAGCAGAGGGTCCGCTGTTCTAAGAGGGGTCTGACTGACTTTTCAGGCAAGACTTTCGTATAGCCAGATACACAGTTGCACACCCCGTATGAATTGTTTCCACCTTCTTCCCTCTTGGTGTCTCTGATTATATTGTGCTCTGATATTTTGCCATCAGTTGCTCGCTGCACAGAGACATTGAGGGATATGTTAATGTTTTGTAAGATGTTTGTCTGGTAAAAGGCTTTACTTTGAGCCCTGTGAATTGTTTATGCTGGATGATGATAAAATAAGGCTGATCCACACAGCAGGCACTGTGAGCTCTTTCTGTAGCATGTCTGTTTTTTTCCTGAGGTTAGCCTTTTAGCAGTGCCACCTTGCCTTGGTCTGCCCCACAGCAGGAGCAGGAATTGCCTGCCAGTCTCTTCTGGCAACTGCATCATGTGCTGTAAGTGCACGCCTAGAACTAGGGGGCCCTGCAGGGATCAGATGAGTGCCTATCGTTGGATAACTTAAGCGATAATTGCCAGTGTGTGAAATGGGGAGGCTTGGATGCCTCTGCTTTAAAGCAGAGATGTCAATTTGGAAATCATAATAGAAGTGTCGTTGCAGAACACACAATTATTTTTTTACAAAGAATAAGGGCTTGTCATCTCCCAGCCCTGGCATGCGCCAAGGCAGAGATCTGGGGCTTGCCGAGCAAGATGCAGAAATGAAGGCAATATTGTATCCAAGTTTCTTTGGCCTCCCACCTCTTCATTCCCCTGAAAACATTGCCCTCTTTCCCCTGTGAGGTCTCTTTCGGCAATAAGCTGTCCAGGAGCATCAGTGGTAGTTTCCCAGGCAAGTAGCCAGCCTCTGACTTTATGACTTAACAAGCCTCCTAGGGAGCAGGCTGCACTGCATTTATCAGGATAACTATGTCAGCACTTTAACCTGAAGGGCTTAAGTGACCGAAGGGATGAAGAGTGATGTAAGCAGTTTCTGAAAAACTAGTTCCTTCAGGAATTTCAGTGTGAGTTTTTGGACATCTAGAAACCTTGTCTGAAAGTCACAGGGTCAGTGAGGGGCAATCAGATATGTCTTCTTGCTTATTTTCCAAGTCTACTTAGGCCTGCTGATTTATTCACTTAGATATTTATTGGTCTCCTATTATGTGTTAATTAGGATGTGAGTTTTAATGGGGATAAAAAGATGACTTGGACCCAGTACTTGCTTTCATGTACCTTGTAGTCCAGTAGCAGAGAGAAGACGATATACTTACTAGGAACTGCAGTACAGGTGACTTGGGAGAAGGCCTTTTAAGAGAGGATTCAGATGCTACGGGGTGTGGGGGAAGAAAGGGTGAACATCTGGCTAGAGGAATCAGGTATTTGAGCTTTGAAGGAGTTTTACAGACAGAGATGGGGAAGAACTTTCCAGAAAGAAGAAATGGCCAAGCTAAAGACAGAGGTGAAACAGTGAGGGTGTGTTTAGTTTAGCTAGAGCAATAGTTCTCAAAGTGTGGCCTGGGATCCCTGAAGTCAAAACTATGTTTATAATACTGAGATGTTCTTTGTCTTTTTCACTCTCTTGCATGAGGGTTCAGTGGAGTTTTCTAGACACTACATGATGTGTAATGAGGTTATTACTCTGATGGCCAATGGAATGTGTACTTGTGTATTAAATTTTTCTCAGTTTTAATTTCAAATATAGTACATATTGATAGATAAAACCCATATAAACCAAAACTCTTTGGGATCATTTTTTAAAAAATTTTATTTATTTTTGGCTGCATTGGGTCTTCATTGCTGCACACAGGCTTTCTCTAGTTGCAGCGAGCGGGGGCTACTCTTCGTTGTGGTGCGTGGGCTTCTCATTGTCGTGGCTTCTCTTGTTGTGGTTGTGGAGCACAGGCGCTAGGTGCGCGGGCTTAGTAGTTGTGGCTCTTGGGCTCTAGAGCGCAGGTTCAGTAGTTGTGGCGCATGGGCCTAGTTGCCGCGCAGCATGTGGGGTATTCCTGGGCCAGGGCTCGAACCCCTGTCCCCTGCATTGGCCGGTGGATTCTTAACCACTGTGCCACCAGGGAAGCCCCATCAATACTTTTTTTTTTTTTTGTGGTACTCGGGCCTCTTACTGTTGTGGCCTCTCCCGTTGCGGAGCACAGGCTCCGGACGCGCAGGCCCAGCGGCCATGAGTCACGGGCCCAGCCGCTCCGCGGCATGTGGGATCTTCCCGGACTGGGGCACGAACCCGTGTCCTCTGCGTCGGCAGGCGGACTCTCAACCGCTGCACCACTAGGGAAGCCCCCCATCAATACTTTTTAAGATTGTTAAAGGAACTCTGAGACCAAAAAGTTTGAAAACGATTGCACCAGAGCATATAGTATGTTCAGAAGGAATGAGAAATTTGGCTGCAAGGCTTTGGATGTCAAGCTGAGGAATTTGGATTTTATTTCCTAGGTGGAAGGGAGTTATTCCTTTGGGTTTGGCTTCCCTGAACTGAACTAGCAGATGTCACCCAGACATCAGAGCCAGACTGGGAAATTACTCTTCAGGCATGGGGCACCAGCATCTTAGCTTCTAAGAGCAACTTTCCTTATCAGTATATATAGGTCACAGTTTTAGCAATTGATTGTTTCCAGTGATTGGAGAAGGTCTGTACTTGTTTGTTGGCTTTAGTTTGTTGATTTTCTCTGTGATTTGACAATTAGTTAAAAGAATATCTTTAGGATATAGTTGTTTATTAAGGAAGAGTTGTCACTGGCTTATTTATTTGTCTAGACTGGTACCCAAACTTTCTCCTTCTCTACCCCGATACCCATTGAATTTGAAACAAAGGTTCTTTTCTTTTTTTGTTTTCCAGCCGCGCTGTGCGGCTTGTGGGGGTCTTAGTTCCCGACCAGGGATGGAACTCATGCCCCCTGCAGTGGAAGCGCAGAGTCCTAACCACCGGACCACCAGGGAATTCCCCAAAGGTTCTTTTCTTTTGGGTAACCCATCTCATCTGCCCTGACAACTTTGTTCTTTTCCAGAGCTTTCTTCTACTACTATTTTTTATTGTTTTCCTAGTCATCAAAGGATACAGCTGATATAGGGAACTGTTGTACATATTCAGAGTATTAATTAAGGAAGGAAGAAATAGTTGTACTCATTTAAAATATTAGGAATTTTACAGCTTGGATTGTGTATTGACTTATATTTTAGTAGGGCTTAATATTAATTTTTGATAACTTATTCTAGTGTGTAATACTTTGATTTCAAGCTTTTCTGTTACATTCCTTAGTGACTCCACCTTATCTTTCAAGGGATTTTATGTAAGCAAATGTTTTAGAGCACAGGTGGGCAGATTTTTTTCTGTAATGGGCCAGGTAGTAAATATTTTAGTCCTTTCCCTATTAGGTCTACTCAACTCTGCCTTCCTAGCTCCAAAGCAGCCACAAATGATATTCTTTTTAATTAAAAAAAATTTTTTTTAATTTATTTTTGGCCGCGTTCGGTCTTTGTTGCCACACACGGGCTTTCTCTAGTTGTGGTGAGCGGGGGGCTACTCTTCGTTACGGTGCGTGGACTTCTCATTGCGGTGGCTTCTTTGTTGCAGAGCACAGGCTCTAGGCACGCGGCTTCAGTAGTTGGAGCACGCAGGCTCAGTAGTTGTGGCACGTGAGCCCTAGAGCGTGCCGACTTTAGTAGTTGCTGCACGTGGGCTCAGTAGTTGCAGCGCGCGGGCTTTAAGGCACGTGGGGTCAGTACTTGGGGTGCACGGGCTTAGTTGCTCCATGGCATGTGGGATCTTCCCAGACCAGGGATTGAACCTGTGTCCCCTGCTTTGGCAGGCAGGTTCTTAACCACTTCGCCACCAGGGAAGTCCTCACAGACAATATTTAAATGGGTGGTTGTGGCTGTGTTTGGATAAAACTTTATTTATAAAAATAGGCAGCTGGCCCAGTACCTGTAGTTTGTCAAACCTGCTTTTTAGAGGCAACTTGCTATTTGAAGAAACTCTTTTTAATAAGTGAGTAATTCTTTTGAAAATGAGTAGTTTTCTCTTTAGTTTTCAGTGGTTTACTTTTAGATTTTGTATATTGGATGTTTTAAATTTTGAAATAATTTCAGACTTGCAGAAAAGTGGCAAAAATAGTGCAAAGAATTCCCATATACTCTTCACCCACATTCCGTAAATATTAACATTTTACCACATTTGCTGTATCATTTTCTTTCTTTTGCTCTACCTGTATGTGAATATAGTTATGCCTTTATTTATAGTTTTTGTATTTTATATATTTGTGATAATTATATTCTATAAATATTGAATTTTCTTAAAATAGTGTATAGTTTGATAGAACAGTGGCCTTTAGACTTAAAAAAAACAACCTCTGTTAGTAAAAGGCTTTTGAGCAACCTGTGTGTGTGTGCGTGTGTGTGTGTGTGGCATTATGGTTATACATTTTAAATCAAAAGTTCTATTATTTTCTTCCTGTTCTCCAGTGGATCAGAAGAGCAGAACCCCTGATGAACCTCACTTGAACACCACTAGTTTAGAGAATAAACCCGGCAAACTTGTAAAGAAAGGTTTTTTTTTTCTCTGTCAGAGCTTCAATGACTCTTTAAAACATTTCTAAATAACAGGTCAGAATGAAATGGTAGCTTCAAGCTTGAACAAGCTTGTCTGAGCCCATCCTAAGTCCTACCTGACTTCATATTACTCAACTACTTGATTGATCATTGTCAAGTGAAATTTGTGGTGGCCAGAGCAGAAAGCGCTCAGCTGCCATTCCATTCCTTTTTCTTGTGTCATTTCCCCATCTATGGCTCTTTGCAGGAGGCTAACTGTTAGAGAGAAAGATCTTTCTTTGAGTTTCCTAGGAGTGGTGGTGATATTTACTCGTTATTTCTTTATTCAACACCAATTGGCAAAGTGTTTTGTTTTGTTTTGTTTTGTTTTGCTGTACGCGGGCCTCTCACTGTTGTGGCCTCTCCCGCTGCGGAGCACAGGCTCCAGACGCGCAGGCTCAGCGGCCATGGCTCACGGGCCTAGCCGCTCCGCGGCATGTGGGATCTTCCCGGACCGGGGCACGAACCCGTGTCCCCTGCCTCGGCAGGCGGACTCTCAACCACTGCACCACCAGGGAAGCCCCTGGAGAAGTGTTTTTTAATCCTTCAGATAGTGTTTGTGTTGTAACTGTAGAGAACTTAATGTTTCATCAGTGATACATGTATGGGGTGCTATTCACAGTAATTGGCTCTCCTGATTTTGTGTATTAGCAGTTAACATGCCATATGTGTATGACTTGCTAGTCCACTGTATTGCCTGAGGAGCAAATGGTGCCAACAGATTCTAGTAAGTAGGCACAGGGGTTATATATATGTTCCAAAAGAACCTCATCAGGGACTCCCCAGAGACAAAACTAAACATTTTGGTGTAACTCTGTTTTAAGACGCCTTCCTAATTAAGGTAAGAATTTAGGGTGGGAAGTAGAGTTTGCGGGATTATAAAATGGAATCATTAAAATTGAAATTGTGTAAACCAAGCTCTTCTGGTTCAAGAATCTCCTTCACAGCATCTCTAAAAAGTCATCTCATTTCTTTGAGTACTGTCACTGCCTTGGCAGAGTAGTGGGTAATATTGGCCTCCTAATTTGGCAGGGTCATTTTTCAGGCAGAAGTACTTAAGAAGGATATATACTGGTCACTCTGGAGGATGCCTCTTGTCAAAGGGCCTCTGCTTATTAAGCAGACATTTGGAGGGTAACACGACAGGGCTCAATGAAATTCAAGACTCATTCCAGAACCCTCTGGGATAGAACAAGCTTCTGGGTGTTCCAGGGCAGTCAGCTGCTCTCAAATCTTGCTTCTGTTCTTCAGCTCCCGCCTAATTCCTATAGGACAAATTTATTAGTAGTGAATATATGATGGCCTAAATTGATACTCTTTCAAAATTTCGCTTCTCTTCTTTCTCCAGTCTGTGTACCTCTCACTATCCCTTCCTCTCACAAATAGTCCGTATTTCAAGATTCAAAGACATGCCATTATTTTATGTGCTCCTATGATAGAAAAAAATCTTGCCAATTAAACTGCGTCACACAATTATAAAATGTATCCTAATTTCAGACACATTAAAACGTTGGGGGGGGGGGAAAGCGTGTCTTAGAATTGATGAAACACAGCATTTCTGCTGCTGTAAACAGTGGTATCATTGAAGATTCAGGTTTTCAACCAGAGAGAAGTTGTTTTATTGCTTTCTTCTCTTCCTCATTGGTTTTATTGTATTCACTCCCTTCAGTGGTAGGACTATTTAACTTGTCCTAAGTGTGGGGATTATAAGCCTTGTCTAGATCCAAAACATCATGTAACAGTTATTTTCCTGGGTGGGAAAGGTAGCAAGCCAGGTTGACAGGGCCTCTGTTGTATCTCTTTCCCAGGCTGTTAGGGAAAATGCTTCGGTGAGCCAGTCGCTGGGATAAAGTGACTGCACATGACTATACCTAAAGCCAGCTGGTTTTAATAACAGTGAATTGAATTAACTCAATTGGAAAAGATTGGTAGCTGCTGTCCTTATCCTGCAGATGTGCTTTAAAGAAGAGTCCAGCAGGGAGCTGGAGACCTGCTCCTGGTAGAGCCAGGCAAAATGCTGCTGGAGAGGAACAATATGCATTTCTTTCTGAGTCCACTTCCTTTGAAACGTCTTCTATGGTAGGAGCTTGATTGGCTGCCAAGGCACATTTGAGTTGGGAAGCAGTGTGGCAGACATGGCAAACTGGGGGGCCCCGAACCATGTTTGTCAGATGTTTGTCAAACTGGCCTTTCCTGTACGAAAAGGAAAAACAATGTTTTAGCTAAAATGTAACAGGAGATTTCATGCAAAAGTCCAGATTTTTGGCTTCCCTTAAATAAATGGGAAGAGCCAGTGTTACTGGACCTGCATTCTAGTTGGGACTCACACTGGATACATGTACATAGTGGTTTGAAGCATTTTGGAGTTGACAGGCCTTCACTGGAGTCCTGGTGCTATCGCTTGGTAGCTGTGTGCTGCAGTGCAATACACTTAACTTCTAGGCCCATTGATCTCATGTATGTATAGTAATGCTTACCTTTTCAGGCTGTGGTGAGGTTTAAATAAAGAACTACATGTGAAGTGCTTAGTATTTGCCTGACACTAAAAAAGTGCTCAATAAAATATGTGTGTAACACATATGATCATTGAATTGACAGTTGGGCTAGATTATATAATTAGAGATTTTTATCAGTTGTTAAGAGAACCGTAGGAGTACTCACAGAAAGGGTGTGGGCAGAGCAGAATGTGTAGAAGATAAGGGGCTGTGGATTAGGATGACATGCAGGAACTGAACACCAAGGTAAATGTTGGCACTACATGATAGTCTCTCGGTATGCCTCATTTTCCTCTCCCATGTTGATCCCAACCTCCTATTTGTCTACTGGAGGTACTGGAAATAGAAATAAGATCATGTCTCTACTGCACTGACGGAAGAGCAGTATTCACCATGATACAATGGCATATCCAGCGTGGGAGCTCTGGAGCTCTTCATTTACTTATGCCTCTAAGTGCTTATAGGAAGGGTGTGATCCCAGATAAGAGGTGTTAGCTAGCTGCAAAGGGGGATGTTATTTATCTCTCCCCCCATTTTTCCTTATGAATGACCTCTGAGTTGGTAATTGACAGGGATTATTGCCATTTTTTTAATCTCTGCTAGGAGGCTGCTGGAGTCTTCCCTCATTTCATTATCCCGTTATGATGGAGCAGGATCCAGAGAGCACCCAATTTACCCAGACCCAGCGAGGTAAGGCCAAAGTGAGAAATGGCACTAGGTGGGGGGGAGGGACTGCCCTTGGGGTTGCCAAGCTGTTGGAAGCCCCATTCTGTGCCTCTCTGGTCCTGGTGCTCTTTTACTCTTCAGTTACAGTTTTGAGACAGGTGGTTCAGGTGATTGGGAAGTATTACAGGTAAGTGAACAGAGCCTCTGGTGACAGGGTTATGACTGAGCCCGTGTCCTTTGGGGCTCATTTTTGTAAGTGGGACACTAGAGGAGGGACCTGAGGAGGTCATTGGCAGAATCACAGGATATTTCTTTTCTGCTCATCAGAGAGGCTGTTGCCATTCAGATGGACAGCCAAAAGGGAAACAAAAGTTTTTTTATTAATAGGGAAATCACTTACAAATTAAAAGCAAACAATTCTCTCTCATTTGAGAGAAAATTTAGAACATGAAAAGGCGGAAATCAAGTTCATTCAGATGTTGAAGTTTTGGAGACTATATGACGGAAGAGATGACTGACAAAAGGGTAACTGAATAAAACAAGTTGACACATTATTAAAGTGCTTGCCTTACCCCCATTAGAAGACATTTGAAAAGTTCTTGAAGAGATAAAAAAAAAAAAAAGAATTCAGATGAGTTTAAGGCCCACCTTTACCTTATACTGGTAACTCAGGACCGAGGATGGGGTGTTGAGTTGTTATATAACATTTATTTATAGTGAGCAGCCCTTTGGGGTTGTCACAGCAGGACTTAATAATTCTGTTAATGATCCGAAAGGGGGATAACCTGCACATTCTCTAGCAACAGCAGACCGTACATTGTGAGGCTTTGCCAAAAGAAGAGGGTAATTTATAATGGTGGGGTTGAAGTTAACAGTGTAGGTCAGAAAAGGCTAAATGAGCTTTGCTGTAGATTAAGAATTTCAAGTCCAAGGTTTTTGTTTCCAAGGTTATTGAGTGATTTTGTTGTTACTACAGTTATGTCATGATACTGAGCATTCTTTCTGAGATACTAGTGAAAAGATTCCCTGTTATCCTCTTACTTCCTTTTCCGTACCCCAGAAATGGCAGATCAGGGAACATGGGGATTGATGACTTTAAAACGGGCAGGCAACTTAGATGATGACTGAAACAAGGAAGTTTATGTTAGTCTCTAGTCATATTTGAAAGTAACAAGCCCTAAATAAGAGAAGGAAATATTTTGCATGAATCAAATTCTTTGAAACCCTGAGAGAACTTCTTGCTGTGAAACAGTTTCTTTTAGGACAGTAATGGGAATCTCATCCCCAGAATTTTTAACCTGACAAAGTTTAACGGTGACTCTTAAAGACCATTATTTGTCCTCCTTTCATGTAATAAATTTGTTATTTATTCCTACTCAGATCTCTTTATCACAGAAAGGCCAAATTTTGTGGTGGTGTTATTTTTACATTTTCCCTTTAAACACAAAAAAGGGTTTTTTGGA
This sequence comes from Phocoena phocoena, assembly GCF_963924675.1. NCBI lineage: Eukaryota > Metazoa > Chordata > Mammalia > Artiodactyla > Phocoenidae > Phocoena > Phocoena phocoena. The sequence goes on along the minus strand of NC_089226.1, from coordinate 96,442,432 downwards.
GGGGGAAGTATTCTTCCTTGAAGAAAACTTGAGTTATTTAAAATATTCACTTGGAACACTTTTAGAGTTTGATAATTATCCACTCTTCAGTAGGAGGATGATTGTTACCTCATTACTGGTTGTTTAATTTCTTTTTCCTCTTAGATTTCACCCTGCATAATCTGTATAGGTCAAAGCCTTTATGAGACATGTCAGCATTCAGATCCTTAGCTTCACTCTGGATATCTAAAAAGATGAGGCTATGATGTACTTGTACTTAATAATTGTGAATCCATTTTTCTTTACCATTGATGCACAGTTATGTAGTTTAGGGAATTCCTGTCCAATGGTGAAATTAAACAATTGAGGTTACCTAGTGCTGAATTTTTTTTTTTTTTTTTTGCGGTATGTGGGCCTCTCACTGCTGTGGCCTCTCCCGTTGTGGAGCACAGGCTCCGGACGCGCAGGCTCAGCGGCCATGGCTCACGGGCCCAGCCGCTCCGCAGCATGTGGGATCTTCCCAGACCGGGGCACGAACTCGCGTCCCCTGCATCGGCAGGCGGACTCTCAACCACTGCACCACCAGGGAAGCCCCCTAGTGCTGAATTTTTACCCCTACATAAAAGGACAATCTTTATTTATTATTGTCAGCATCAACATTATTTCTGCCTCTATCACCATAATATAATTTTTCCATTAGTTAAGGTAGGCTATCAACTCAGTAATGAGTGTATTTATGGTCACTTTTCAGAATCTTTTCAAAAAAAAGAATCTTCATTCTCCTCTTAAAACTTTTTTTTAACATTCTTTTCTACTCTGACTGACTTGAGAATTTAACCAACAACAATTGATTTCTACTGGAAGATTTCTGTATATTTGGTAGCTATAGGAACAACTCAAGAGTATTGGCTTCTGTCTGTTGAAAATTTAGGGTTCTTGATTCATCCTTGCCAAATGCATGGGAACAGGTGCCCAAAGAGACAGTGAAAGTTCCACAAGTTGAAACTTTAAATCTTATTCTCTGATGATCTTGGCCAAGGCCTCTGTACGTCCCATGCCCACCTACTGTATAAAGATAATTTGGATTCAGAGGTGCCAAATGCAGCATATTGTTCCATAACACAGACTTTTGAGTTCCAAAGATTGTCACCTGGCCTGCTTGGAAATTCTGCTTGATGGTTGGCCAGAAGGACACCACCTCTGATGACAGGCATTTCAGAGGCAGCCCTGTTTCGTGAGGCAGTTGACTGCAGGATCTCCTTTGGTCTGAGTGAGTAGATTTACTGAGGATTTACCTAGAGGCTTACTTTGTCCAGGGGTAATGAAAGGTCAGGCAGCAAGATGTTTGTACTTTTCCTACCATTTGGATGTAAATATTTCCATTTCCATTCTCAATCAGTTTTTCCAGATTTCCATTAGAAAAAAAAAGTTGCATGCTTTTTTTTCCTTCTATATTCAAACATTATAGAAGTTAAGGTCCCTAGGAATCCATATCAGGATTGTTGTGTTTCATTTTTTTTGTTCTAATTACAGAAATAAATATTTTTATATACGTATTAGTATATACATATCATTCTTTAATTTTTCCCCCACTTAAAATTTTATTTTAGAGGGCTTTCATTGTGCATATATATTCTTTTCAATTGTTATATAATGTTTCTTTGTATAGATGTAATTTATTTAATCTGTTGGTGGACATTTGGGGTGTTTCCCAGTTTTTCACTAGCGCCAGCAATATATATATATATCTCTTCGTATCCTGGTGTATTTCTGTAGGATAAAATTAATAGTGGAATTGTTGAATCAAAGTTGGCAGGTTTTAGGTCTTGGGCAGGTTTTAAGTCTTGAAATTTCTTAGTAATCCACTTAATATTATATATAAAACATTTTTCTGTTACTGTTCTTCTCTCACTTTCTCAGTTCACAGCCTCAAATTATATGTGTTGTGAAAGATGGAGGAAAAACTTGAGAAAGAAGGGAATGTGCAAATTGTATAGGACAGTAGACATTTTCATGGAGTATGAAGACAGTGAACCATAGCTGGAAGAATATAGACCTTTTACTAATTTAAAGTAAATTAAGTCTTTTAAGACTAATTACTGAGAACAGCCATTGTAAGAGAGAAGAAGAGTGACTGTTGTCTTCTGTGTTGCTCAGTGCCCACGTAGCCTATGATGCTCTGTCATAAGAAATAGAAAAAAGCTGTTGTTTTCTTTTAGATTTTCTGTTCTCCTGAGTATATTTTACTCTCAGTCTCTATCCTGAATATTTTCTCTGTGTTAAAATATCTGGATAATCTGTAAAGGAGAGATAAGAGGTTCAAAGAAGTACTCTTAAGGAGCTAGGACAAATCTGGAGCTACAAGTATTTGTTGGAGAAGAAAGGAGCCCTGCCTGGTGAAGGTGATGCCTGAAGATGCCTTCTTTAGTCATCTCGGGTTCACCATCTCTTGGCCTGTTTTCTCATCTATAAAATGAAAGAAGCTGTGGTCCCTTTCATTTCTTATATTTTGAATATGGATGATTAAGGAAAATCTGCGAATCTATATAAAGGTCACACCCTGAGAAGTTAAAAGAGGTCCCTTAAGAAACTAAAAGAAAGGTCCAGTGTTAAACTCTTGGAAGGGGCAGCTGTTGATCAGATGATGACTGATTAAACAGCTGTTTGCCTTATCTCAGAACAGAAACACTGGTGGTAGTCTGACAAGCATATTGTGCAGTACAAATCTCCTGGTGAGTTAAATGCCGTTTATTTTTCATGTCTCCAGAGTTCGCCTCAGCAGGGAGATGTGATGGGAGAGCTGGATTTCACAGTATTCCCCACATTAGTGCTAGTTTGTGTTTGTTCATCTCTGTTTCTCTCAGATTATCTCCTGCTGCATACTATGCCCAGAGGATGATCCAGTATCTCTCACGGAGAGACAGTATCCGCCAGCGTTCTATGCGCTACCAACAGAACCGCCTCCGTTCTTCCACCTCCTCCTCTTCCTCAGACAACCAGGGTCCATCAGTAGAGGGAACCGACTTGGAATTTGAGGACTTTGAGTAAGTATATATTCAACTTGCTTTCTTACCCCTCCTCCCGAGCTGTGAGTGCTTCTAAGTTGGCCACTGTCTGAGCAATAGTGGTTTGACATTCTTGCTTCAAACCCCTAAGTTATTATTTATGAGAAATAGGATGGGGTGAGGGACAGAGGGTTAAAATGCCCAGGGCACTCCCACCTCTGGTAGTTGCATTGCTGATTCCCTGAAGCCTCTGGGAAGAGACAGCCCATTGGTCCCCAGGCCAGGCTGGGAGAAAATGGCCGCTGCTCTTTAGGCAACTTTTAAATTTCCCATTTGCGTCAACAGTGACTGTGGAAGTGCTTCATGTGGACTGTCTTCATAACATCAGGGAGGCAGGAGGGTTGGTGTTTTTTCTCTTAAGCAGAGTAGATACAGAGATTAACAACAAAGACAATACTCGGATTTCCCTAGGAGACAGATTCTCTCAGTACCCTTAATCACACTGCTTCTCTGAGGTCCTACTCCCTTGTCCCTAAACGTTCTCAGTCTCCCTGTACCCCCAGTAAGGATCCTTTGGAAGTTGCCTGTCAGATTAATGTGGGGGTTGAGAGGTCATTCCTTGCTCTGCTAGTCTCTTTGAGCGGTCGGCTGGGGTACGGGGGTGAGCTAAAGGAGCAGCGTCAGCCCCGGGCTCCAAGGTCAAGCTCCCCAATCTTCCTGCTGGGTTTTACATTCTCTGACCTGCTGCTCCTGACCTTTCTAGCCATGCATTGTGTTTCTTTCCATCTTGAAACTGAGCTTTCCTGGCTTGTACCAGATTGGACATTTGGCTCTTGCTTTGATTCCTATATTTTGATATTCTCAAAACATGCAGAATAAGAGGGAACGGTGGTTAAACATTTTTCTTTCCCCATCTTTTTTGCTGGCAGTACTGGAATAGGACAGCCTGTCAGTCATCTTCCTTTTTTTTTCCCCTTCATCTTGACATAGCCTGGTCAGGTCTGGGATCTTAAGAGCTCCTGCCTCCCTTCCACCTTCCTCTTTCGTGAGCTGAATGAATAGTTCCCCGGGAGCCATCTTGCAGTGGAGCTTTATGAAGTGTTTGAGAAATATCTTTGCCAGAGAGGACCAAGAAGGTGGGAATACCCTTCGTACCAATTGGCCTTCCCGATACAATCCTTAAACACACTGGCCAATTGTGTACTGGGAAGCAGAAGGAGCACTCAGTGGGAGGCTCATTCGTCTGAGGAAGATGTAAATGTGAAAGAAATGCAAGGTTGCCCTCAAACAGCTGTGCTGTGGCAAACGGAGCAGGGGTGGTGGGAGAAGGGCCCAGCTGCTCTGTGACTCTCAGATGTGTCCTTCTGCCTTAAGTCCCTGCTGGGGGAAGATGGACGTGGGCACAGCAGTGAAGGGAGAGTCTCCACTCCTTTAGCCAGGCAGATACCTGTAGGGAAATATGTTCCCCTGTAGAAATGATTATTTTTCCAGCACCGGGGTCTATTCAGGGAAGCAGTTTCAACGCACAGTGCCAAGGCTGCTGGGACTTAGTGCTGCTGAAAAGCCTCGGTAATCCCGTGGAGCTCTGGGAGTCAGTGCAGATTGCATAGCCCTCTCTCCACGCATGTTTGGAAGGCTGTTATCTCTTCGCAGTGGTGAAACGTGGGGCTCATGCCTTTGAGCTGTATCTTGCCTCGTGACTTGTCCTTCACAGTGGAGTTCTGGGTTAGTTTAAAATGTTCTGTTCTCATCTTACCTTCTCTTTCTTCTGTTACCACCTCCTCCCTTTCCCCTTCCTTCCCCCTTGATTTTCCTGTGTCAGACTGCCTCCTCCCTGTGCTCCCCACAGCCCACCTGTGCTCTTGCCTCCCCCTGGCTTCAGCGCAGCCTGAATTTACATCACCCTCTTCACCTTTCATGCACTGACTTACCATTGTATTGCTCCCTGGTTAGTAACAATGGGCTGGTTTCTCTAAAGCCCCTCCGAAAGTCCCTCCCCTTGGTGTGTGCCTTTCTTGTGGGGCTGAAGCAGACTATAAACTTGTTTTTAATAGCAGCTGTGGATTAGTCACCTCAGTATTAGCAGTCCAGGTCTTCTAGTGAAGGTTGTTGCCGGCTGGTTGATGCTGAGTTACCGTCTGTTCATTCTTTCTCTGTCTCTTTCCCCGCCCTCCTCCCCCTACTGTAAACCAAGGGCTGCTTGTGGTTGTGCCTCTTCTCTTAATTTCTAGGTACTCTGAGGAGAGAGAAAGTGAGAAAGTAGGGAATGTACCAGCCCATTTAAATTTCTCTGCCCGAATCCTTTTCCTCAGCTTTGATAACTAGAAAGAAAGTTACAGGCTTATACAGTCATAATTTATAGTTCTTTCAAGTACAGAGAAGCAGATTAACTTAGATATGGCCGGGAATCCTAACACTTAGGGTACCATTAAGAGAGACTGTTCTTCTCCTGGGTTTCCTCACCTTCACAGCACAGCATGGTCTTGCCTTTGCCACCCCACTCCAACCTCTTCACTCTCCTTCCATTTGCTAAGTCACAGATCATTTTGCCTTTCTCTAGCTTGTCCCATCCAGGTGTAGAGGGACCTCAGAAAACAAAAGGGAGACATTACGCAGATCCCATCTTTTTTGGTTCTCTTTGATCATCCATTGAATGAAAGGTATCAGCTATCACATTTTTCATGTATACTAATTTATAACATACACAACATTTGTAGTATATATAAATACACTAATATACATATGTCTTTTAAAATCTTGTTTACTCCTTATAATAACCCAGTGAGATAGTTGTTCATTTCATTGTGTTTTTTAAAATAAGGATACAGAGGCTTGACCAAAGTCAGACATGTCTAAGATTAGAGATCAGGAGCAAGCATGTTTAGTGTCTGACTTTAGTGTCCTGCAGATTTAAAAACCTTTAAAAATGATGTACAACCATATTTGAGCCCTTGCTCCATGAGCTTGCTGTGCAGCAAGACTATCTAGATTTATCGCTAGGGAAGATAGGTTTGAAGGTTGGTCAACATCAGGTTAAACTTTCTATTCTTTTGTGGTCTGGATTAATGACCGTCTTCCCAGGCAGGCATCTTCTCCTGTCATTTGTCTCTGTCTGCGGCAAAGATTGAGACTTCAGGGTCCCTGTGTTTATCAAAATGCACAAATAGGACATCCAGAAACCTGCTGTCAGGTGGTCTGTCCTGAAGCCCTCAGCATCTGTCTTTGCATAAAGATGTTCACAAGCAGGGTAAAGGTGTGGCTGCCCCGACCCTGCTGTCTGCCTCCTTCTGAGCTCAGACCACCTGCTAGAATGTAGATAGCAAATAAGCATAAGGAAAACTCACATTTTTATTTTCACCATCCCTTTGGAAAGAGGGAGGGAGGCTTTTATGAAGCCCAGGTTGAGTGCTGTGTTCCTGTAGTTTCTAAGGCCAGCAAAAGAGGTGGTACCTGTGACTTTATGACTGTTGTTCAACCTACCCTCACCCTCCCCTCTCATTTTATCTGTTATTCTAAATGTAATTATAATCCTAGAATCATCTCCAGTTCATCTTCTTGCCTCATTTTTTACCTGCTTTGCCTTCCAAGGCAAGGATACCCTGAGCTAATGACAGAACTGGAGAAGCTTCAGATTAGATCAGTCACAAATATCTCCAACACTGCGTAATTATATTCAACTTTTTTTTTTTTTTAATTATTAATTTGGCTGCATCAGGTCCTAGTTGCGGCACACGGGATCTTTCTTTGCAGTGCGCAGGCTCTTTGTTGCAGCACACAGGCTTTTCTCTAGTTGTGGTGCGTGGGCTCTTAGAGTGCGTGGGCTTAGCAGTTGCAGCGTGCAGGCTCTCTCGTGGTGTGTGGGCTCCAGAGCGTGCGGGCCTAGTTGCGGATCTTAGTTCCCCGACCAGGGATCGAACCCGTGTCCCTTGCATTGGAAAGCAGATTCTCAACCACTGGACCACCAGGGAAGTCCCTCAACTTCTTAAAAATTGTTGCCAGCACAGAGAGAACAAATCCTTCATTCACAGTTGTGACACCGGTCTGTACTTGGGGAAAACGTCTCAGTGAGAATTCTAGTCTTTCAGCCTGGTCTTTCAGATGAAGTGTCTTGAAGTCAGTTACATTTGTTTTATTAACTCTTCTAATTTATCTCGTTGTATTTGGGTTCCTTTTACCCAGAAATGCATATTGTGACCAAATATGCAAAACCGTTTCATTGTGAAATGAATGACAGTCATTTCTGGTTGCCCAAGATGGGTTCTGGTTCCTTAGTTTGGCATGATATGTTCTAGCAGTACCACATACACATGTGCGGAGGAGCCTCAACCAGAAGGCTTTCATGGTCCCCTTGCTAGACACCTTGTAGCAAGGAAGTCATTAAAAGGTCTTCTTGGGCTTCCCTGGTGGCGCAGTGGTTGAGTGTCTGCCTGCCGATGAAGGGGACACGGGTTCGTGCCCCAGTCTGGGAAGATCCCACATGCTGCAGAGCGGCTAGGCCCGTGAGCCATGGCCGTTGAGCCTGTGCTTCCGGAGCCTGTGCTCCGCAACGGGAGAGGCCACAACAGTGAGAGGCCCATGTACCGAAAAAAAAAAAAAAAAAAAAAAAAAAGGTCTTCTTGGTATATAATGTAGCTGAGGACAGTTCTGAAGGCTGTCACTCCATTCTGCCATCTGACTGGGTGTGGCATAGAAGTTACTCGCCTTTATAGTTCAGAATTTAATATTCTTCATCTGCCCTTTTGCCACTATGGAAATTTAATTGAGTCACACAAAGAAAATATGTTAGAAACCCGATGATGTTACTCTTATCTGTCTATAGGTGAAATCCTGACAGCTTTGTGAGACTCACATACTTGTGTCAAGTTCTCATGGCTAGAAATTCCAGGAGAGCGAAGTCACATGTCCTTGGTAGTGTTTGCCCCTGCTCTCTCTTCTATGCCCCAAATTTCCAGGACTCCTATGGGAGTCAGTGACTACTAATAACAGTTATGTTACTTATAGCCGAGAAAGGGAAAGGGCAGATCTTCAGAGCAAGAAGTTGTGTACTTCATTCTGAAATGGGGTTGCCTTTGTTTCTTCCTTTGACTTACCATAATCTCTTTGATACTAGAAGTGCAAGAGAAACTATAAGGGAACACGCTGTAAAGTGACTGTTCTCTTTACAGACTGGAACCTGCCAAAGCAGTCAAGGATCAGGCAACCAGCTACAGTTATTGAGTGGTGGTATTATATAGAAGTAGTTCTTAAAGTGAGATGAGATAAGAAACCATTCACTTCCTTTTTACCAGAGTTTTAAATAATTTCATTTAATTGATGTTTGTGGTGGTTGATTGTTTTTTACAGCGTGGGTTTATAAAAGAGAAAGTCTTAAAATAGGACTTTTCTCCAGATATACTTAGAAGAAAGGCAAATAAATGCATAGTCATAGAAACATGAAACAGCATGGAGCATGTCAAGAATTCCCTTGTTGACAAGTATGGTCAGGTTGTAAAGTCCAAGATACAGCAGGAGATGAGCCCCGAGAGTTAGAGTGGTACCAGATCTTGGGGAGTCTTGTGTGCCTTGCAAAGGAGGAGAACTGTACCCTGCAGGTGAGAGGGAGTCACTGAAGAGTTTTAAGCTATGGAATAACATCAGATTTTTACACAATATCTTATAAGATAGACTGTAATAAGGTACACCTAAAGTACAGGACAGCATTGTATGAAGGGAGAGAGTACTTGGGGAGATGTGAGAAGGCTTCATGGGTTTCAGCTAGGTGTGAAGACCCCATAGGACTTCAACGAATTGATGTGGAGGATGGAAGTAGGGAAGGAGATTCTAGACAAAGGAGTAGCTTAAGCAAAAGCCCAGACACAGAAGATTTACAGGGTTTGTTCAGAGACCCTGCATACATCTGTGGTTAGAGCAACGGAGTATTTGTACTTTGAGCGATAAGATCGGAAAGACATGGACTGTGGAGGGCCTGAAGTGCCTGGCTGAGAAATTTTGGCCTTGTTTTTGTCTAGGGACAGCCATTATTCAACATGTGTTTTAGGCAGCGAATTCTGACAGTGGTTGTTAGGCAGGTGGCAAGTATATGGATGCAGGAAAACCAGTTAGAAAACAGTGGGCAAAATACATATGCGGACATATGAGGACTGAATGTTAAGTATTAGACATAAGAGGCCTTGGTGTTTTATAAGAGTGGGGCCTGTTTGTGAATGTTCCTGGGGAGATGAGCTGTGTGAGAGCTCAGCTGCCTCACTTCCTACTTCTCCAAATAAAATGTTGCCGGAGTCCTTTTTTACTCTTACTGGAACTGATTTTGAGCTAAGTTTATAAAGTAGCAAGTGACTCCCAGAACAGCTGTGATTGGAACTGGGATCTCCTGTTAGTGCCCACTGGTTCCCAGAGCCTGACAACTATTGTCTAGGGAATAGCCCCGCGTTCCAGTTTCGGCTGAGCCTGTGATATGCCATTTGACCTTTGGCAAGTCCCTCTCCTACCCTAGGCCTCAATGTCTGACCTTGTAAAATTAGATTAGATAATCTCTGAAGTTTATTTTAGCCCTAAAGCTCTTGGATCTTTGTTGGAGCTAACTACCTATCTTAGAAGGATTTCCCTTGTACTCAGCAGAGGTAGAATAATGAAAAGTTTCAGAAAAGTGGAGAGACTTCCTGAGGATTAGGAATAGGATATCTGGTACCTGTGGAGCCCCAACAGATTTATAAAATATATGCCTACCTGAATTCCAGCTCTTTCCTGAGGGTTTTGAGCCTATTGCTTAGAAATATATAATATTGCTTGGCAGCTTTAAAATTAGTATTCTTTCTGGGCAACTAAAATACATATGAATATTTATTATGAGGAATGCTAGGAGAAGAGAAAGAAAATGGAATATATCTGGATTTAAAGAATTAAACAGCTGTGAAGGAAGAGGGGGAAAGGAGGATAACTATCACTTAGAGATATGTATTTATTTTTTAACATAAAATGCACAATAGGAATATGGATTTGCATAATACATGCAGATGAAATTAAAGGTAGAACAAGAAAGGAGAGGACTTCCCTGGTGGCGCAGTGGTTAAGAATCCGCCTGCCAGTGCAGGGGAAATGGGTTCAAGCCCTGGTCCGGGAAGATCCCACGTGCCACGGAGCAACTAAGCCTGTGCACCACAACTACTGAGCCTGCGCTCTAGAGCCCGTGAGCCACAACTTCTGAGCCTGCGTACCACAGCTACTGAAGCCCGCGTGCCTAGAGCCCGTGCTCCACAACAAGAGAAGCCACGGCAATGAGCAGCCCGCGCACCGCAATAAAGAGTAGCCCCTGCTCACCGCAGCTAGAGAAAGCCCGCACGCAGCAACGAAGACCCAATGCAGCCAAACAAACAAATTAAAAAAAAAGAAAAAAAGGAAAGAAAAAGAAAGGAGAGGAATTTGTAAGTGGTAATTATCTGTTATATTACTATTCCTTGGAGAAAAATTAAGGCTCTGAAGTTCCAAGAGACCTATGCTATTAGGTATCCCCTATGAATGATATCAGCTGGGCCTGTGCCTTCCTCCCAGAAATCTAGCCCTGACATGTGTGCACAGTCCTTCGAAGTAGAGTCTAGAGCCTTACTAATAGCACCCGAGTAAAGAAAGGACTTGGCCAAGATCACTGTGCCATCCAAGGACAGGAACACCAGCTAGGCCTTCTATTGTCTGGAGATTGAGTAGAAACTGAAGAGCACAGGGAAACAAGTATTTTTTTAATGGTCTAATTTTCAGCACAGTCAACTGTGTATTGTCAAGAAGATAATGGCCTTTTGAGCTTTGTGCTGCCAGAGCTTTATTTACAAAGGCCCAAGTCAGAGCCATTTGTCACTGAGTAGTAATGGCAGCCTGACTCTCTGGTTAGGACTCAGACAGCAGTCTGTAGGTGTATTTCACATTCCTTTAAAATACAGCTTCTCTCTGAGGCAATTAATCCCAGGCATTTAGCAAGAGTAGCTGCTGTGTTTTTCCCTTGTTCCATAGATGCATTTTCTTGTATTTGGCAGTTGTCTTGGATGCTTGTTTGAAGGGTGATTTTTCCTTACAAAATCTTTATGAGAAAGTCTTATTTTTTTCCCCCTCTCCTTCCCAAATAGCCTTCTGAGAGTTAATCAGAGATGCACAGAGTTCAACAACTGGGAAGGCCATTAATAACTCAGCCAGCTTCTATCCTGCTGGCTTAAAGGCAGCTTCTGGCTGATGAAATTGATGAGGATTTCTCTGGTGTTTCCCTGAAAAGTATTCTGGTGAGAAAGAGTCCTCCAGTGATAGAGGAGTGGTACCAGCGTGCTTGCATACTCTGGTCTTCACTGTTTTTGTTTTTTTTTAAGTACTACCCTTGAAAAGGGCATGGGCTATGTTATGTTAGGCCCAGTATTTATCACCCTCCATTATTCCTAAGGTAAACTGTCTTTCTGGGTCTGCCTTTCTCCCACTGTTCACCTGGCAAACATCTTCTAATCTTTAGTCTCTGCCTAAATTTGCCTTCTTCATCTCGTGGAGGCTTGCTCCATGTTGGTCTTGTATCAGCACTGAAGTGAGTGTCAGAGTCTGTGTAGTTTTCTAAATTGAACATTATTTTAAGTACTTTTAATTTCTTTGCCCTTTTCTTGAAACTTTTTTTTTTCCTTTTCTTGAAACTCTTAACCACTCTTCCTCTCCCCTCACTTCTACCCTGACCCCGCCCTTGCAGATATCCTTTGCATTGAAGTTTGTTTCCCCATCTCAGCTCCTTATTTTGAATTTTCCCTTCTTTCTAGACTATAGAAGCTAGAGTCATTAGTTGCTCTTTTCACCTCTAATTTATTTAAGGCCATGCTTTTAGTCAGGGATTTTTGTGTGCCAGCATTAAAACATGGGGCTTTTGCCCTCTACTTGCTTAACTTGTCCTGTGGTTGGACATTCTGGCCTTTGCCACCTTACCCATTCATGTTTTAAGTTTTTCCTGGTCAGGAAATGTTTGAACTGTTCTAGGCTATTTTCTCCTAGATGCCTGTGTTTTTTTCCTCCCATAGGCAGCATCTCATTTGCGTGTTCACTACATTTCACATTTTACTAATTGTTCTGTGTACAATTCTGTCATTTCTCCTACTTTGCTAGTGTGCTCAACACTTTCAATTTGAAGTCTTCTCTATATTTTATTGAGATGCTGTTTAACTCCTACTTCCCCATCATTAGTCAAGATGTTAAACTGAGGACCAAGAGATACATCTCCACTCACTTAATATTATTGCCTCTTTTGCGGTGCCTAATGTAACCATCATTCTGAGACTGCTTGTATCTGAGCCAGCTGATTTTCATATATATATATATATATATATATATATATATATATATATATATATATATATATCTCTCTCTCTTCCGGTAATCTCTAAATAACATAAAGCCATTATCTCTGACCATGTTTTGCCCTTCCTCCTCCCTTTTTTTTTTTTTTTAGACGGAAGGAGAAATTGAATCAGAAAGAAGTTAATTGTTTTTAGGTTTTAATAACAATTAAAAGAGGCTTGTGAAATATGTCATAGGAGCCAAATTTTCTCCCAGCCCTGGCATTTGTCCATTTTTCTAAGTTATCTTCATATGTCCTTTCACCCAGCTCTGTGTCATGTTTGATTCTGGCAACTGCTGATCAGTACTGTTTCCTGTACATCCCTCTCCTTCCCTGCTCTTCAACTCTGCTAATGCCAGATAGAGCACTGTTTATTGTCCAGAGAGAGAGGGCTCTTTGGTCCTTGTTCAGAAGTAAATTGTCAGCTCCACAGCGTGGTTCTGGGAAGGCCAGCTCTTTCTTAGCTGTAGAATAAAGTAATTGGATTTGTCCCATGATGCTTCTTTCTATAACTTAATTTTCAACCTTCTTGAGGCTTAGGACCCTTCCCCCCCCCTTAGGACCCTTCTTAACTTTAATATGTGTTCTAACTTCTCTCATGATAATTAGTTGCACTTTTAGTGCCCATCTGTAAGTAAAATATACTGTTATGAAAAGCTGTCATGAGTTCACTTGTACTTTTAACCGAGTTGGTACTTTGATCACAACTTGAATCTACATATACTTGAAAAATAATAATATATTTAATTTGGGAGCTGTCTTATTTGTTTGATATTCAGCTACTCCTTATAATAATTTGTGGGCTCCCCAGAGCTGCAGTCTGCTGGTCAGGAACTTCTGATCTCGTTGTTCTTTATAATCCCTTTTTCACTTTCCATATGGTCTTATCTCTCTTTCCTTGCCTCTCCCTTCATCTGTAGAGTTTCAAGTCACAGGAATATGATATGTTAAAGAAAACAGTAATATGCTTTCTCTTCTGGGAAAATAAAAACCAAGTACTGACTTTTAATGGATCAGCTTCCAATATCCCTGATATTGATTTGTCTCTAAATGCTCAGCATCCAGTTCCACCAAGATATAAAAACCTTCCTAGGCTTTCATTTCTGGTTTGTAAGGGTCCCAGTAGTACACTTGAAAGCCAGTGTTGTCTTAACTTTGGTTACAGTGCCAGTTTGAAGATTATCTCATTAAGTTGAAGATAATCCAAAGGAAGAATTCAGAACATACCCCAAATCAAGCTCTCAAGAGGTTCATTTATTTTGTGGAGTTGGTTAAACAGCTAATTAACTGCTCTATCCAGCCAGAGTGCCCTTTGGCTTATTGTTCCTTTGATGCATTGGAAACTAAGCCACGTGAAGTTTCTGTTGTCTTCTCTTGTAGGAAGCAGTGAAGTGTAGTGGAAAGAGCAAGGGCTTCAGAGTCAGATGGATCTTCCTTGAATCTTGTCTCAACCACTTACTAGTTGTGTGACCTTGGGCATTTGCCTCTCTGGTCCTTAGTTTCCTTATCTGTGAAACAGATCTAATGAGACTTAATGGGAAACTCAAAAGATTAAATGGGGTAACATATTAATAACCTTTGTATTAGGACTTAGTAGATTTTTAGTAAATGGTGTTTATTACCATTACTTTAACAGACCATAAAGAAAACACTAGACTTTTTTCTTTTTAATCAAATGACCAAGCTTAGGATTGCCTTGTCTAATAATCTTCATCATTGTTAATTTTTCAGTCTCTAAAAGAAAGGACTGCCTAGTCTTTTTCTTGTGTTGTTTTTCTTTCATATATCTATGCTTTTTCCACACCAAGGACCTAAACAGATTTAAAGATAACCATTTGTTGAATGAACTTGATGGGAGAATTCTTATTCCTTCAAGATCCCGGGAAGCCAAAGTTTCTCTGTCTTTCAGTCTAGAAAGAGATATGTTTATATACATATCCATTCTAAATCCCTTTAGAAGATCTAAACTTGGCCTCAATTTCAGATGCTGCAGAGTTCAGAGACCACATTATTTCAAGAAAAATCTTCCTTCTTACTGAACTGTTTAGTAAATGCTCATAAATATTTTAATTGAGGTACTCCAGAAACATAGTATATTAATGTGCCACCCAAATTAGTAAGCAACCAGATGACTAATTTCTCTGGGACCTTCACCTAAGTGTAGGAATTTAGTTTGCGGGATGTCTGTCTTTTGGGCTGGTGTCTGTTTCTGCTTTAGTGACTCTCTTAGGTGTAGTCTTTTTGTTTTCTCCAGGGACAATGGTGACAGATCCAGGCACCGAGCTCCACGAAATGCCCGGATGTCTGCACCTTCACTTGGACGCTTTGTCCCAAGGTAAGAACTGGATAGTCAACTTTTATGAGAGACTTTTCTGAGGGAGGCTTTATGAGAGGCTGGGATTTTTAAACCTACTTTCTGGTAGGTTTGTCCTGGACAGACCTATTTGGACAAAATTATTTGTCCTGGACAGATAATTCCAGATATGGACAATCTGGTGGATTGTCCATATCTGCAGTTATTTCCTAGTGAGCCTACAGTCCAGCCCTGCCACCTAAAGAATTGACAGGAAATGATTAACCACAATGAAAAGACATAGAAAAATGGATTGGGAGCATCCTGTTCAAGAATAGAAGCCCCGGGAAACTTTAGAAGAAAGATTGGAAGAAGATGCAAACGTGTGAGAGGAATTGTACTCTGCTCTAGGTTTCTTTGGATTCCTAGGCTTAGTGGATCCCTTATCTTTGATTGTTGAGGGTTGGTAGATAGTATATCTCCTTTGTTTTAAGGCAGTCTGTAGTAGGCTTTTAACGCGTGATTCCTTCATATAGGCGTTTTTTTAAATTAATTTTTATTGGCGTGTAGTTGCTTTACAATGTTGTATTAGTTTCTGCTGTTCAGCAAAATCAATCAGCTATGCATATACATATATCCCTTCTTTTTTGGATTTCCTTCCCATCTTATAGGCGTTTCTTGCTGCCTGAGTACTTGCCTTATGCTGGGATTTTTCATGAACGTGGACAGCCTGGCTTGGCTACTCACTCTTCTGTTAACAGGGTCCTGGCAGGTAAGGAGTTGTTTCTTTGGATTTTGAAAATTTAAAGGGGGAGGGAGCCGTGTAAAGCTTTCCCCTCCTTTACCTATGTTGATGTGATGGCATCTTGGCATCTGGCTGAAAACTCTTTTTTAAGGTCTTGTACTTGGTTCCTTACTTCAGGGCAGGAAACTACAGATTGAGGAAAGCTGCTTCTTTTGCCCATTCCCACTTCCTTCAGACATCTCTTTTTTAATTAATTAATTAATTAATCTATTTTTGGCTGCGTTGGGTCTTCGTTGCTGCACACAGGCTTTTCTCCAGTTGCAGCGAGCGGGAGCTACTCTTTGTTGCAGTGTGTGGGCTTCTCATTGCGGTGGCTTCTCTTTGTTGTGGAGCACGGACTCTGGGCACGCGGGCTTCAGTAGTTGTGGCATGTGGGCTCAGTAGTTGTGGTGTGCGGGCTTAGTTGCTGCACAGCATGTGGGATCTTCCCGGGCCAGGGGTCGAACCCATGTCCCCTGCATTGGCAGGCGGATTCTTATCTACTTCACCACCAGGGAGGTCCCCAGACATCTTTTTAAAAATTTATTTAAACCATTTGTTTCTTAATCCAGCAAATAGACTTTTTAAATTGAATGATAAAGATGCCTTGCTCATGTTTTATTGTTGAGGTACGCATGAGCCAGATCCTGTGATTTAATTAGGACTGAAAGCACACCTCTCCAACCCATTGCTGCTGCCAGCACATGGAGTTTCCAGGCCCTGTGGAAGAATCTTCAGAGGAAGAAGGAGGAGAGGGACCCATGGAGCTGGCTTAGAAATTTCCACAGAATAGAAAATGGACTGGACAAACCCAGCCGAGGCAGTTTTATGGTGGCTGAATAACTTAGTGACCAACGTTTGGGGGCTAATATGCGTGATGTGACTGGGCTGAGACCCAGTGTGTGCTGCTGCTTCTGGGCAGTCTAGAGAAGGAAACAAAGCAGAATCTATTTTTTTTCTAACAAAGGTTTTTCTCTTTTCCCCCTTCCCCCCCACCTGCACTGCCAACTTGTAAATTTATGTATGTGAAGGCATTAAAAACTATAAAAATCAAGCCACATTTTGGTGTATTTTTTAAAAAATAAATTAAATTTTTGGCTGTGCTGGGTCTTCATTGCTGTGCGCAGGCTTTCTCTAGTTGCAGCGAGCGGGGGTTACTCTTCATTGCGGTGCACGGACTTCAGTAGTTGTGGCACGTGGGCTCAGTAGTTGTGGCTCGTGGGCTCTAGAGCACAGGCTCAGTAGTTGTGGCGCATGGGCTTAGTTGCTCCACAGCATGTTGGATCTTCAGGGATTGAACCTGTGTCCCCTGCATTGGCAGGCAGATTCTTAACCACTGTGCCACCAGGGAAGTCTCTTGGTGTATCTTTAATAAGCATCTTTATTTAAAAAATTCACATGACATTGCATTTTGGAAAATCTGGGCCACGTGGTGGTTAAAGGTAGAGAGGGATCGGTGTGAGGCAGTAGCACTGTCAGGCTGGGGGAATATGATTTCTGACCAAGCTGTTGTGGCAGCTGGTAAGCCATGGGACCTGGCTTCCTTTAAGTATAGTATCCTTGACCCAGTGTCAAGGCCTAGAAACCCCAGAAACCTCAATGGTTTCTCTCTACTGGACACCAGGGTTTCATAGGCCCAGGCTTGGTGGGGGAGTAGACTGCACCATGGTGTCCTGACAACCTTGACTGAGGAGGGCCCTAGTCAGTAAACAGACCCCATGGCTCTCCTTGCTTGGCGCTTCTGTGTGGCTTGGCTAATGGCACGTGGAAGCTCCTCACTGGCAGATAATCACTTGCTGCCAGACAGTACTACAGAGTTCTTCTCCATCCTTCTTTGTTCCAGACATCTGCCTCTACCACCCAACACAGCAGCTCCCTGCTCCTCTACTGCTGGGAAGTCTCTATTTCCTTTGCATTTAGTTTTTTTGGAACAGCTGTATGTTGTTTTTCTCTCCTTTGATCTAATAACTCTTTACCTCCATTTCTTCTTCCCTGCTTTATGCCCAGAGGTCTGACCCCAAATAGTCCAGTTTCACTTATGGATACCTTTGAATATAGGGGTTATGTTCCAGCAGGCAGTTTACAAACATGAAATCTACTGAGAAAAGTTCTCTAACAAAAGATGTAGAGTGCCTTGAGAGGAAGGAAATCTAGGCTCTCAAGAAGCTCATTCTTGAATTAGATTAGCGGATGGTTTCCATTCACATTTAAACTCATTTCTCCCATTTTCTCAAGATGCATGTTGCAGAGTATCCACTGGTCTTTTCTTCTTTTTTCTTCTTTTTTTTATTGAAGTATACTTGATTTACAATGTTGTGTTAATTTCTGCTGTACAGCAAAGTGACTCAGTTATACACATATATATTTTCTTTTTATATTATTTTTCATTATGGTTTATCCCAGGATATTGAATATAGTTCCCTGTGCTATACAGTAGGACCTTGTTGTTTATCCATTCTGTATGTAATAGTTTGCATCTACCCCACTGGTCTTTTCTTAAATGCCCTCATCATTTGTAGACATTTGGATGTCCCTCCAGATTCTGTTGACAGTTTTGTGTTACTTTTATTCTTCTCTCGAGAAAATTCCAATGATAATAATAACAGCAACAAAAAAAAGCTTAACATTCATTGAGCATTGGCTGTATGCTAGGGAGTGTTTTAAGTGCTCTTCCTAGTCATATTTCATTTCATTCTCACAGTAATCCTATGAGATGGGTGCTATTATCTAACAGTGGTGGGAACTGAAGCCCAGAAGGCTAACTTGCCCAGAGTGATGCAGCTAGAAGTAGAGGAGCCAGAAGTGAACCAGGCAGTGGGACTTCTGTTTCCTAGTCTGCCTGCCTCCCCACAGCTATTTTTAAGGACAGAGCATCAAAATAGCATTCTTCTTCTAGGTCCTTAATCTAGAAAAGGGAAAGAGGTCCCAGGGAACTTGGCTGATCTTCAGGGGTTTTCTTATTTGTTCTAATTCCTCTATTTTAAGTGGTTTCTAGACATAGCTTTTTGTGACCCAGTAGTGCTTGCTAAGGAAAATCTTATTATATAATAGGCCTTTCCCCGAGCCTTCATGCCCTCCTGGACACAGATGTTTTGCTTTCTATTAAACTTATTTTGTGATCATGTAATAGATAGAGCTGCTGTAATAATGGCTTTTGAAGTGAAGACAAATTAGTGTTTTAGCAGTAAGCACTCCCAGTTTTCCTGGAAAGGCACTTTCTCTTATATGATTGGAATGAGGTTGTGATGGTCTCAGAACAATTAGATTCAGTAGACGTTTGTTCCGCAGCTGTGTGCCAGGCACTGTTGTAGGCTACCAGAGTGAATAAGACAGACAAGATCCCTGCTCTTCTGTAGCTCAGAGTTTAGGTGGTTGGCTGTACCTCAGCCTTGCTGTTTGGTTCTTAGCTCCAAATATAAGGCAGAAACCTTTGTATGGTGAGTGGCTTTTTGTAGGGGTGAAGCATGGAAATTTGGCAGACCTGGAGGGACAAAGTATATACACACCTGCAGTTTTAGGAGGCATTACCAGTGGCAAGTGAGTTTTCAATGGACCCTAGCCAAAGCCATTCAGAATCATCAACAAAAATGGATTTGCAGAAAATTAAGATCCATTCTGCCCACTTCCTCCCACAAGAGCCTGAAAGCAGTAATATAAAACAGAAGCTGCTACAGAGAAGTGTTTTGATAGTCTGTTAATCTTCATCTCTTCCGCCTTATCTTGTTGTCTTCTCCACAATTCTGTAGGTTCCTGGTGGCCTCCAGTCACCCATCAACCCACACCAGGCCCCTTCTTCAGCAACACAAATTCTGAACCTGTACTTAAAGAGGTATAACTACATTTAAAGCTACTGCAACTTTACTGGTATATTTTTGGGGAAACACGCAAAAGTCTGGGGCGCTCCCCCTGCTGACTTTTTAGCAGACAGCTCTAGCTCTGTATAGTAATAGCAGTCTGTAACAGAGAAGGAAATGAAGTTAATGACTGCCTACTATGGGCCAGGTACAGTCCAAAGTGCTTTCCCATACATTATGACAGCCCTATGAAGTAGATAGTGTGTTTCCATTCTGTAGGGAAGAAAGCTGAGGTTCAGAGAAGTTACATTACTTGTCCAATATAATGCAGTGAGAGGCAGACCTGGAACTTTAAACCAGGTCTGCCTGACTCATAGTAACTCTGTTCTGCCTTCTGTGCCATGTTTTGCCTGAGTTCGAGTAGGGAGTATCTGCCGAAAGGTTCTTAAGCCTATAATATTTTTCTGCATGCTTGAGACCTGATATAAGTGAAATGAGAAGCCCTGGCATTTGACGTCTTCTTGGTAATTACTGGAAGAGAAACGCTGAGGGATAGGGACCTGGGTAATGTAGTGTATTAGTTATCTGTTCTGTCTAATCTTTTTGACTTTCATCCTAATGAGCATCTGCTCCGAGCAGATGTGGTCCTGATGGATTTAATTTAGTATTTTGATTAAAATCAATGGGAAGTGTCAGGATTTTTTTGCTTCTAGCTACAGGTCATTGGGGCCTGGTTGAGTGTCATGGGCTTTGTGCCCAGTCATCCTAATTTCTCTTAGGATTTCTTCTTTGAGCCATTAGTTTAGGAGTGTGTTTTTCAATTTTTACAAATTTCCTTCTGTTGTTGCTTTCTTATTTAATTTTACTGTGGTCTAAGAACATACTTTGTATGAGTTCAGTTACTGTAAATTTATTGAAACTTGCTTTATGGCTTAGCATATGGTCTGTTCTGGAGAATGTTACCTGTGTGCATGGCAAGGTTGTATATTCTTTTGTCGCCGTGTGGAGGGTTCTGTAGATGCCAGGGAGATCTACTTGGTTGATAGTGTTATTCAAGTTTTGTATACCCTTGCTGATTTTCTGTCAGGTTGTTCTACCCATTATTAAGAATGGAGTATTGAAATTTCTAATGTTATTCCTGAATTGTATATTTCTCCCTTCAGTTTTGTCAGTTTTTGCCTCATATATTTTGGGACTTTGTTATTAGGTACCTATATATTTGTAATTGTTTTGCCTCCCTGATGAATCAACTTTTTCGTTATAAAATGTTCCTCTATCTCGTGTAATATTGTTTTTTTTTTTCAGGTATAGATGATGGTACAATATTATATAAGTTTCAGGTGTACAACATAGTGATTCACAATTTTTAAAGGTTATATTCTCTAGTAATATTGTCTTTAAGTCTAGTTTTTCTTACATCAGTATAGCTACTCCAGCTCTTTTATGGATGTAGGTTGTGTAATATATATTTTCCCATCCTTTTACTTGCAGACTATTTTATATATCAGAATATAAAGTGTGTCTCCTATAGAAAGCATATAGTTGTTTTTTATCTAGTCTGAAAATCTCTGCCGTTTGATTAGATTGTTTAGTTCATTCACATTTAATGTTATTAATATAGTTAGATTTTTGCCTGCCATTTTGCTGTTTGTTTTCTGTATTTCTAATGTCTTTTTTTATTACTGTTTCTCCTTTACTTTTTCTTAAAATTAATTAATTTGTTTGTTTTTATTTTTGGCTGTGTTGGGTCTTTGTTGCTGTGCGTGAGCATTCTCTAGTTGCGGCAAGTGGGGGCTACTCTTTGTTGCGGTGTACGGGCTTCTCATTGCAGTGGCTTCTCTTGTTGAGGAGCACGGGCTCTAGGCGCACAGGCTTCAGTAGTTGTGGCACGTGGGCTCAGTAGTTGTGGTTTGCGGGCTCTTGAGCGCAGGCTCAGTAGTTGTGGCACACGGGCTTAGTTGCTCGTGTGGCATGTGGGATCTTCCCAGGCCAGGGCTCGAACCTGTGTCCCTTGCATTGGCAGGCAGATTCTTAACCACTGTGCCACCAGGGAAGCCCCTACTGACTTCTTTTGTATTAAGTGGATAGCTTCTAATGTGCTATTTTAATTCCTTTCTTGATTTTAAACTGTACTTTATCAGGATCTACTTCAGACTTATAGAGACTTGATTCTGGTAAGATACAGAAACTTTGTTCCATTATAGCTACATTGTCATACCCCTCCTTTGTGCTATTATTGCTATGTATATTATGTCTATATATTACAAACCCAGTGATACAGTGTTACAATTTATTGCTTTATGTAATCTCATATCCCAGGCATCCTTCTGTTTGCCTGTTGTGAGTAAAATAGAGCTACCCCTTTTGCAAGAATTTACTTTTCTTTTTCTTGTTAACTTTATTTTTGGTTGTCTTTTGCCCCTCTCCTCTTTTTTAAAAACAGTGGTCCTCTTTCTTAGATATTCCCCACTTTTCTGGTATCTTAGGGAATTACTCTCAGGAGGCCTGTCTAATCTAGTTTGGCTAGCTAGGTGGACTCTGGGTCCTCGGGCTTGCTGACATTTAAGAATTAGTCTAATTTCTCAATTTAATATCATAGTTGTTTAATACAACAGATGGCTTAATTACTGTATATCAGATCTTCATTTGAGTTGGCAAATCTAGGAAAGATGAAAAGTAGTGAATACAGTTGAAGGCCATCATGGTATACTTACATGAGTATGAACAGAAGTGAATGATAATTCTGGTGTTGGACCCTTTATCTCCTTGGCTGGATGCTTCTCCATGTTCTTTACCTCTCCGGTACCCAGTTGCCAGGCTAATAAAGTAAGTGGCACATTCCAACTCAACATCAATTAAGATAGCTGTTTATAAACCCCAGATTAATGGACAATTAGTGGAGGTGGTACTAGCTACGACCTCTTTAATAATTAACCCAATTACCTTTCATTCTGCTCCAGTGATGAAAGTAAAGGTGATAAGGGGCTGGCTTGGTTGCCTGGGAAGCAGCTCCTTCCAGAGAACCCAGCTTTCATAGATGCCTTACACAGCATCCAGGGCCTTTTACTGATTTGGTTTCCACCAATCACTGGAGCATCCATGCTCTCTCTACCCCAGCCCTTTGCTGCATCTCCTTATTCCACTAGTGAGAAGTATGCTTGTCGAGAACCTAGGTCCTGGTTTCTAAGCTGAATTATCTGTGCTTCTTCAGGCTTTTCTAGGGGAGAATATTGGGCCTTGTCAGCGAACTTTTCTGTTCCTTTTATAATGTGTGACTAAGTTTTTCTGTGCCTCCATCTCTGTCTACCCTAGGAAATTTCCTCTTGAGCTCTCCCCACTGATGCTTAACACCTGTGCTCTTTCTGTACCGTCACTTTGAAATGTACATAGAACTTTCTAAATGCTTAGCATTTTCCAGAGCTCTTTGGGTCTTTTTTTTTTTTGGCTGTGTTGGGTCTTTGTTGTGGTGCTGTGGCTTCTCTTGTTGCGGAGCACGGGCTCTAGGTGTGCGCGCTTCAGTAGTCGTGGTGCGTGGGCTCAGTAGTTGTGGCTCACGGGCTTAGTTGCTCCGTGGCATGTGGGGTCTTCCCAGGCCAGGGCTCAAACCTGTGTCCCCTGCGTTGGCAGGTGGATTGTTAACCACTGCACCACCAGGGAAGTCATCTTTAGGTCTGTTAAAAGAATTTAATGGTTCTGCCCTTAATGGAGTTTACTGTCTAGCCAGGTTGTAGCCTGAGTTTCTGTGTGTTTTTTGTTTTTGTTTTGACCCTGCCTCTAAAAATTTAATAATTCCCCTGAGAATTTAACTGCCAATCCTAATAGATTAGCGTGTGTGTGTGTGTGTGTGTGTGTGTGTGTGTGTGTGTGTGTAACTCAAACCTGGGCTTGGACCAAGAATTTATGGGTTTTGGTGCAGTTTGAAGTGACTCTGAATGTGCCCCCATTTGTGTTTTGCATGGGTCTGTGAGCCTGAGTGGAGCTTGGGAAGGACAGCTGCCACTTGCAGTGTAGAGTTGGTTTGAGAGGCAGTAGAACAAAATGTTCAAGAGTTTGGGCTCCAGAGCTAGACTATCTAAGTTCAGATATTCATGCTGCTACTTCCTAGCAGTGTAATCTTGGTTAATTTATTTTACCTTTTCTTGGGACTCAGTTTCTTCATCTGTAAAATGGGCGTAAGAATAGTATTTAGCTCGTAGAATTGTTTTGAGGATTAAATGAGCTAATATATATGAAACACTTAGAATAGGATTTTTTTTTTTGCACAAAGTAAGTGTTCAATAGATTTTAGCTATTATCATTATGATTTTTATTGTAAATCTTGGGGGCCAGCATGAGTTAGAGCTGTGCTAGTCTCCTCAATGATTATAACCTTGCTCATCTCTCACTGTTCTTCTGTTTTCCTCAACAATGGTGCACTTCCTGGGTACCAAGCAGGGCTTTCTCCCCTTTGCTATGGTCAGAGAGTTGAAAAAACTGGGAGCTTGTGCTCTAAGGCACCAACAGATGGTAACCTGAAGGTCCCTGTGTTGATAGTTTGACATGCTAATGTGTCCATTGTTGCCTGTAGTCATGTCAACCAAGGGGGTTAGATTAGAGGAGTCAGAGTTTGCATTTGAGAAACCGTTTTTTGTCTCCCATCAGAACCTGCGCTCATGAAATAAGCATCTACTCTCCAGACTAAGTGCTTGCTCCTATGTAACCTTGGCAACATGGGACTCTCAAAGTGGACCAATAACATCAGCATCATTTGGGAACTTGTTACAAATGCAAATTCTTGATCCCTACCTCAGACCCACTGAAGCAGAAATTCTGGTTGTGGGCCTAGGAATTTGTTTTTAAAGAGTCTTCTAGGTGATCCTGGTGCACTTGAAAAATTGAGAACCACTGCTCTAGATTCACTCATTAAAGCTAGGAACAGAGGCAGAGGGAAGAAATGGGAAGAGACGACTTGCCACACATTAAGGAGTGTGCCTGCAGGAATCTAAGATTTGTTGGTCCTAGTGAGCTCCTGGCATATAACTCTTCTTGATCTGGAGCTAAGAGTAATGGGGGAAAAAATGAATGAATTTGTTATTACCTACAGAGTGCTCAACTGGTATATAAGCCATTTTTACTCGATAAGCTTTTATTGAGCTTTTGTTGTTTATATGGTACACTGTTAGGTATATGATAGTACCCAGATGAAAAAGACATGATCTCTGCTCTCCATAAGCTTACTGTCTACTGCGTAAGCCCATCGTGCTCAGAAATAGCTATAGGACAGTGTGTATTGTGCTAAATGCTAAGGTAGACGTATACACAGAAAACTGGCTATGAGAGCACAGAAACTGCCAGCATTTCTACAGCAGAAAATATGAGTCTATTAAGCTTTTATGCTGGGACAACAGGTTCTTGTCAGCTCTGCTAGGAGTTTTATTCCTAGGAGAAATTGACCTATAACTTTTCTTGTAACTTCTTAACCAATTTCTTATCTCTTCCCCTTCTTCCTCCTGAAAAAGAAAGGTTAGCATCAACATATCTGTATTGAGACCCCACTGTTTACTTGTACTGTAAGTTCTCTGTACTCTGGGGCTTCCCTAGACCTAGAGTGATCTCAAAGTTTGTTGAGTCCTGTGGGATGTGTACTTCTTAGAAATACTACTCATTTTGAAGGTGCCAGCTGAAGATGCCCTCTAAGGCTATAAGTACCCACTGTAATGCCAGGACCCTTTTACTTTTCTTAGGTTATGATTGGTATGTGCTTTGATATGTTTTGCAACCCCTCAAAACAACAATATAGAAATCTACAGAGGAGATGTGAGGAAAGAAAGAGCAAAATATAGGTCAAAGCCCATTTTTTCCAGTGGAAGCAATAGCCAATCTCCACTTTACTTAAGATTAGAGGTCTTATACATACTCTGGAAAGACTTGAAACAGTCTTCTTTGCTGTCCCATCTACTCCATCATTTTTTACCTAAGTGCTTGATACTCCACCTCCTTCTTTTTTTTTCTTTTTTTTTTTTTGCAGTACGTGGGCCTCTCACTGTTGTGGCCTCTCCCGTTGCGGAGCACAAGCTCCGGATGCGCAGGCTCAGCGTCCATGGCTCACAGGCCTAGCCGCTCCGTGGCATGTGGGATCTTTCCAGACCAGGGCATGAACCCGTGTCCCCTGCATTGGCAGGCGGACTCTCAACCGCTGCGCCCCAGGGAACCCCCAACCTCCTTCTTTTTTAAAACTCTGATCTCATATTAGCTTTTCTTCCTCTTTCTCAGACCATGTCCTTGGGCAGTCTCATTTATTCCAAACTGACTGGAAATGCCATGGGAGCTGACAGACAGCACCTCTCACCCTCTCTACCAAAGTAGATGCAACCCATGGGTGTTAATTTCTTTTCTTTAACACCTGCTGATCCACAACGCCAGCTCTTCCCCAGGGTCCTTGTGGCACTCAGCTAGAAACCAAGAGTAAGCACAGATATCTTGGTATATAAGCCATGAGGTGGAAAGAGGCACCTGCAGGTGGGTGACCAGGGACCTTTTGAAGTGTTGAAACTCTTTGCGGGGGGGGGGGGGGTGTTTCTTTTGGCCAGGTGTTTAGTGTCACCCCAGAGCCAGAAAGTTATCCTGTAACTACATACGTCAGCCTGTAAAAACACTCTCTCCTATTACAGGGGTACCATGATGAATCCCTGGGTTTATCATAAGCCCAGCCCACTGCAGCTGTGTGCCATACAGAAGGGGCCCAGCTTCATTCCTACTGCCTTGAGCTGTGGAGTTGTATACTTTGGGACTGCTTGGCAAGCAAACTCATGATTTTTACTCTATGGCTCATGGCTGGTGAAGCACAAGCCAAAAAATACTCTTCTTAGAGAATTTCATCCAGGCTACAAAGGAACAGAGGGAAAACTGGACAGGAGGTAAAAGGTGGAAGTTCCCAGTGGGAACAAGAGTCTTCAGGGGGGTTGGATATACTGTAGGCATGTGAGGAAAATATATCATTCATTTTCATGAATAAATCTGTCTAAAAAGGTGAATTTTCTCCAGAATCTGCCATATTGCCAGTGGCTGCTTTTGGTGGTATTTGCTTGTTTTTCCAACAGCAAGATTTCACAACAGAGGCTCTTTATTGTAATATCCCTGGACCAGTAACACAAATGGAAAGAATGACATGGAAATATCTAGTCCCTCCTGCTTATCGGAGAGTTTACCTAGGCAAATAGCTCGGAGACTGTGACAGTTTTATAGCAGCATTTAAAATTTTCCAAAACACTGCCCCTTGTGCTGAATTGGCAAAAGGGTTGTGGACAGAAAGAATGCAGTAACTCAAGCTTAGATTTGACCATGAGCTGATGTTAGATCACATTTGCAAAATGTGGAGAGTGTGGTGGAATTCAGTGCTTCAAATGTGCTAAAAACAAAACAAAGACCCAGGAGCACTTACTATATGCCAAGTGGTGCTCTAAGCACTTCTCACATATTTCTTCACTTAATCTTCATAATATTCCCGTGATGTCCTGTTATTACTCATTTTTATAAATGAGGAAACTGAGGCATAAACAGATGAAGTAATTTGCCCAAGACCACAGCTAGTGCTTGACAGAGTAGGAATCAGAACTCAAGCAATCTAGCTTTAGATTGGGACTTTTCAAATAGAACCGTCATGGGGTATGGGTGATTCCATGTTGGTAGAAAAAGAGGCTGAAATGTAAACTCTGGCTTTACTTTAAGAAAACAAAAATAATTTGTTCAGCTACAAAACTGCTACTGGGCAGGGCGCTACAAATTCTCATATACTCTTGTTGCAGCTCCTTTCCACTAGAAAGAGCCCTGTAGAAGAACTACATTCCCAAACAAATGACTTCTGAAGAGGTAATTACACTGTTGCCATCCCATTGGGAAGGAGGCTGGGTTGGTGATTACATTCCAAAACAAAGCTGTTTGGGTATAATTGCACTGTGCTGTTCTTACCAGTCTGGTAAGGCAGGCCTCTGGTCTCTATCCACATTTATTTTTGAGATGGAATCCAAATAGCATTCAATTAATAGGCAAGGCCTAGGCATAGGGAAGTCAGCCAAAAGAGCCAAGATGACAGACATTAACTTGCTGTTGGCATTTTCCTTCCACTGAAGTTTTCCAGACCTTTAAGTACCAGCAAATTTGAGGGAGAGACCATTTGAGGAAATATATTTGGCTAATGAAGGGTTAGAGACCCCCGCTTAGACGCTGTGCCCCAAAGCCCTCATTGGTGTTTATACATGAAGAGGAAATGGTTAGGTGGCAATGAAATTTCCCTCTCATCAGGAGTTTTTGCTCTATCAAAAGTTGGCCCTTCCTTAAAATCTTTCCCTAAAACTTCTGGTGTGTGTGTGTGCGTGTGTATACATATATATTTATATTTATACGTATTTTGTGTGTATAGCTTCTAGTTGTCCATCAAAAAGCCCCTCTCTGGTTCTGTTGAGATTATAAGGCTAATAACTTTTGTCAAATTTCAGCAATAATCTCTAGATCTGGACTGGAAGAAGAAATTAAACTAATTATTTTGTTTTATGATTCAGAGGACAGAAAACTGCCAGTGACCTCTTAGGCATGCTTGTTGAACTGGAGCAGAGAAAGGGGAAATATCTATGTTATCAGGTTGAGGGTTACACAGACCCTTCGGAAGTGGTGTAGCCTTGGCCGTTTTATCAGTTAGCTTTTGCTGCCTCACAAACCACCCCTAAATTTACTGGCTTTAAAAAAGTGTTTACTGTTCCTTAAAATTCCATGGTTCCTGTGTACAGTTCATCTGGTCTGAGCCAACTTGGCTGCTCTGTGTCAGTTGATGACTTGGCTGGGTATTGATGGTCTTAGTTGGTGTAATAAGCAGGACATTGGACTGCTGAAGATCTCCACATACTAATCGCTGGAACCTGTGAATATGTTACTTTATTTGGCAAAAGAAACTTTGCACATGTGATTAAGGTTACAGATTTTGAGATGGGGAGAAGATACTGAATTATCTGGGTGGACCCAGTCTAATCACATGAGCCCTTAAAAGTAGAAGAGAAAGGCAGACAGGTCAGTCCAAGAGATGCAGTGATAGAAGATGGGAATTGTTTGGCCCTCAGCTAACAGTCAGCAAGAGAAAAAGAACCTCAGTCCTGAAACTGCAAGGAACTGAATTCTGCCAAAAACATATGAGCAAGGCAATGGATCCTTCCCTAGAGCCTCCAGAAAATAACATAGTCTTGCCACCACCTTGATGTTAGCCCCATGAGAGCCATGTTGGTCTTCTGACCTGCAGGAATGAAAGCTAGTAAATTTATGTTAAGCCACTAAGTTTGTGGTAATTCATAATTATAGCCGCAGAAAACTAATAAAGATGGCTTCACACATATCTGGCAGTTGACAGGCTGGTTGGCCTCAGCTGGATGACTTGTCTCTTTTCTCTTCACCAGTTTCTTCACAGTGTCTCAGGCTTACAGAGAGAAACGAGCTGTCAGGCCCCAATACACAAGCACTTTGCAAGTCTCTGCTGTCACTTTTGTTATTGTCCTGTCAGCTAACGTAAGCCACATGGTTAAGCCCAGAGTCAGAGAGGGTACTCTCTTTAAGGGCATGGATACAGGGGGGCTTAAATCATTAAAGGCCATTACTGTAACATTCCTCCACAACGAAGTAGATTTTTGAGATCTGAGGTAACCTGGTAACTCATTCTAAACAAACTGCTTTTTAAAGTGTCCTTACAAATACATGAAAGGAAAGTTTCAGCATACCAAGGGATACAGATGTACAGATTTTGAATTCCAGAGAAGCATCTTGGTCTAAATCATTATTTGGTTTATTCAGAGAGACATGAATTTAGAAATAACATCCAAATGGGAAGCTAGATCCTGGTTTTCTAGACATAGCATTTCAGAGAAACTGCCTTTTCTCTTTCTCTGTTTTCTGGGATGTAGCCCTCTATTTCTGTGTGCTGGAGGGTAAAAAGATGTGCAAAAGAGCTCTGTGGGTGGTTGGGCCCCTTGGGGCCACATGTATTTCTGTGTAGGAGTAAGACTGACAGAATTAACTGTGCGAGCACTTACTAAATTGGCTGTAAGTGAACCTGTACCCGTGGCATTATTTATAATCCCCAGCTCCTTTAACAGAAGCAAATTGGAAGAAAAGTTCCTAAGGCAAGGGATCTTTGTGTGCCCAGTCACTGTGGCACATTATGCGTTTTTATAGCAGTAGTTGGGAGAAGCTAGAATTCAGTTCTCCTCAAGCATAGAAGTTAGCTTTTGCTTGGCCTTATAGATGAGATTGGTTAAGAGCTATTTTATGGGCTCCAAATGTGAATGCATGGATTGGGCCTCAGGGCATATAGAGACAAATTTCATATCCACTACTCATGCTTTTAGGACATCCTTGATGTTCAGAGCCATCTCCGTGATTGGTGGGGTACAAGCTCTGCTGTTGGTGAGCTCTGAATTTTGCACTGGGCAGTTGGGTTCAAAATAGGATGGCCTGTGTACAAGAAAGATGTATACTTATCATAGGAGATTTAAGCTGGCTTTCACAAGAACTTCATCCAGCTCAGCAGGGCACCCAGTGGTTTAGTGTGTTTACTGAACATCTCTTTGCTCTGTCTCAAAGCTTAGCCAAGATTCATGAAATGACTGTGAGGCATAAAGGGAGCTGCCACAGCTTGGAGAGTGTGTGTGTGTGTGTGTGTGTGTGTGTGTGTGTGTGTGTGTGGCCATATTTTCTACTAGAAAGTGAAGAGAAGCTTAACCTGACGTGGGGAACTGTAGATTCCACTCCCCAGAGGAGGTGGAGCAGTGGTATGCCTTGGGAAGGAAGAAGAGTGCTGAGAATGGAAGTGTAGAGACTGTTTAAAGAGGCAGAGACTCTCCCCAAATAAAACTACAGATTGTCTCTTATTCCCTTGATAAGAGGTTAGAGTGTGTAGTGATGGGATTCAGCCAGTATCCTTCCATTCCTCTGCCTTTGCTCTTTGGGTCCCCTACCTTTACCTTTATTTATCATGGGTCATTGAATTTGAACTCGATGTTCTTTTAGGCAAAATGAGTACAGCTAACATAAGACCTAACTGAGAGCTTATAAAGGTCACAAAGTGTTTCTTGGTCTGAATATTTTCATTGATTCTGCTGAAATGAGGTGACTGGGAGAAAGGGATAAAATGTTATATTGCTTACTAGGTAAACTAATTAAACCTGAACATATCAATACAAAGCTTGAGATAAGTTTTTTCAAATGCCCAGTTTCTCCACCCGCCATGTTCCAGGTAGAGAGACTACAGGGACAGCTTAAGAACAACTGCTCTAAAGAAGTTTCCAGCTATTCTAATCTTTGTCTTACCAAGGAAGAATTTTAAGGTCCTATGGGGTAAAAGCAGCCAGCATCAAGGGTGAGCTTGGGAATTCTTAGATACCTCTCTGGCACCATGATGCAACCCAAGCTACCCTTAAAAATAACACCATCTAAGTGATGTGGCACATATATACAATGGAATATTATTAGTCATAAAAAGAAATGAAATTGAGTTATTTGTAGTGAGGTGGTTGGACCTAGAGACTGTCATAGAGAGTGAAGTAAGTCAGAAAGAGAAAGACAAATACCGTATGCTAACACATATATATGGAATCTAAAAAAAAAAAAGGTTCTGAAGAACCTAGGGGCAGGACAGGAATAACGATGCAGATGTAGAGAATGGACATGAGGACACGGGGAGGGGGAAGGGTAAGCTGGGACAAAGTGAGAGAGTGTCATGGACATATATATACTACCAAATGTAAAATAGATAGCTAGTAGGAAGCAGCCTCATAGCACAGGGAGGTCAGCTCGGTGCTTTGTGTCCACCTAGAGGGGTGGGATAGGGAGGGTGGGAGGGAGAAGCAAGAGGGAGGGGTTATGGGGATATATGTATATGTATAGCTGATTCACTTTTGTTATACAGCAGAAACTAACACACCAAACTAACACACCATTGTAAAGCAATTATACTCCAATAAAGATATTTAAAAAAAGAAAAAAATAATAATACCATCTAAGTGAAAACAATGAGCTTGCTCTGCTGGCAGCTTCAGGACCTAACCTGTCCCCACCCCACCTATTGAACTGCCAGCCCTAAGACTCATTTATAGAATTTCTCGAGCTGCCACTGGGTGGAAGTACCAGAGGAATTGGACATAGAATTTGGAGGTTATAGTGGTGAAGGAAAGGCTGACTGGTGGTTTATGTCCTTCAGCTTCATGTTTACTTTTTGTCCCATTCTACCATTATTTCCAGGTACACTGTGTTTTAGTTTTGGTTAGTGTGGACTTATTGTTAGTCTTTGTTCTCAGGCATGAAGTGGAGTTGCTTACCTTTTCCTTTGTGTTATTAGTGTCTCTCCTACGTGGGACACTACGTGTTATGTGCTAATGCACTACAGAGAGAGACAGTGTTCTTTTCTGGCACCTGAGGAAAAATTGTTAGAGTTTAGAAATCTTGAAAAAAAATAATCATAGTCTTGGTATCTGGGGATCTCCTTTATTTAAAGATGCCTGCTCGGTGGGGGGGGCTTCCCTGGTGGCACAGTCGTTAAGAATCCACCTGCCAATGCAGGGGACACGGGTTCAAGCCCTGGTCTGGGAAGATTCCCACATGCCACAGAGCAACTAAACCCGTGCGTCACAACTACTGAGCCTGCGCTCTAGAGCCCGCGAGCCACAACTGCTGAGCCTGAGAGCCACAACTACTGAAGCCCGCTCACCTATAGCCCTTGCTCCACAACAAGAGAGGTCACTGCAATGAGAAGCCCGTGCGCTGCAATGAAGAGTAGCCCCCGCTCGCTGCAATTAGAGAAAGCCCGTGTGCAGCAATGAAGACCCAACGCAGGCCCCCAAAAAAATTAATTAAAAAAAAAAAGGAATTCTGGATAAAACATGGTAAATACCCTTTAAATAAATAAATAAAGTTGCCTGCTGGGGATTCCCTGGTGGTTCAGTGGTTAGGACTCCACCCTTTCACTGCCAAGGGCCCGGGTTCAATCCCTGGTCAGGGAACTGGGATCCCACAAGCCTTGTGGCATGGCAAATAAATAAACAAGCAAACAATACAATACGATACAATACAATAAAAAATAAAGATGCCTGCTTCCTTTGCCCTCTTCATTTTGTATGCTAGACTTCCCTCTTGTACGTCTCTCCTGATCTGAGACCTTAAAATGAGAGTGAAAAGGATATGGCAAGAAATTATGGGATTCTTGTAGCAAGAGCTAAGCAATGTTGGTTACAATTTGACTATTTCACATTTTATAATTTTACATGACTCATAACTTTTGTGTGGGGAGCATAACTGAAACAAACTATCATACTTGAAGTGGCCTCAGGGCCCTGTCTGTGAAGGAAAACATTGGAATTTTGAGTTCTTAGACCTCATTTTGACAAATTGAATTATCCTCAGAACTCCTCTTATATCTTTCTTTTTTGTTTCTTTATTGGGCAGTCTGTGATGGGAGGGGATTTTTGTGTGTGTGCATAAATAGACTCAATCAAACAATATTGCAGATTAATACAGGCAAGATT
This sequence comes from Phocoena phocoena, assembly GCF_963924675.1. Taxonomy (NCBI): domain Eukaryota; kingdom Metazoa; phylum Chordata; class Mammalia; order Artiodactyla; family Phocoenidae; genus Phocoena; species Phocoena phocoena. The sequence continues at coordinate 96,409,693 of NC_089226.1, read as the reverse complement.
AAGGCCCAGTCTACTTCCCAGAGAAACACATGCCTCCCCATTCCTTTTTCAACCTAGGACCTGGACGTTAAACTTGAATATTTCACTTACGTTCTCCTTTGGCTTTGATGTTCGTAAATGTTGAACGTTAGGAGCTACCAAGGCGTCACACCCATAACTGCTTTCTTGTGAGAAGCCAAAGGTTTGAATTCTTCTTTTAATCATAACGAATCCTTTGTATTCCAGATTATACCTAGCATTGGGCCTTGGAGGCTGCATGCCAGTTACTTGACTAGGATTTAAAGTTAGTTGGTTTGCTATTCCACTTTCAGAAGGACCTAAAATACTTTATTACTTATTTATTTATTTAAAAATTTTTGCTGTTGATAAGACTTCTTTTCCATTTAAAAATTTATTCAGTCCATCTCACTCGCTTTCTCCTCTCCTCCCCTCCCCTCCAGGTGCTTAGGTTGATCCTGTGGGAACATAATGTTTTCATCCTCATTCTGTAGATATCTGTGGACCTTCTTAAGCTGAGCCTTAAAATTTCCATTTCTCAGCTCTTCTCTGTGTTGCTTCTCTTATGACTTTCTTGACTTCAGCTTTTCTTTTTTAATTAATTAATTAATTTATTTATTGGCTGTGTTGGGTCTTCGTTGCCGCGCACGGGCTTTCTCTAGTTGCGGCAAGCAGGGGGCTGCTCTTCGTTGTGGTACCCGGGCTTCTCACTGCAGTGGCTTCTCTTACTGTGGAGCATGGACTCTAGGCATGTGGACTTCAATAGTTGTGGCACACGGGCTTAGTTGCTCCGTGGCATGTGGGATCTTCCCGGACCAGGGCTCAAACCCGTGTCCCCTGCATTGGCAGGCAGATTTGTAACCACTGTACCACTAGGGAAGTCCAACTTCAGCTTTTTCTCCCCATCTTTCTTGCTCTAAAGATCACGTCCAGCATCTCCTTAGAAGAAGATAGATAGGGATTAGGTGTCCTCGGTGAACCAGTACTGTATTTCTCTCCTTGAGCCTAATTTTTATCTGCTAGGCATAGGGGAAAATCTAGAATGAGTATTAGCCCTTTGTATTGGGTTGGCCAAAAAGTTCTTTCAGTTTTAAAGAAAAAACAAAAGATATATTTTTCATTTTCACCAAGAACTTCATTGAACAACGTATTCACTGTTTTCTTCAACTACCTTCTGCCATTTTTTTAGGCAACTTCATAATTCTATCTTCCCAAAACCTTTTATCTTTTTGAGCAAAGAACTGTTCCAGGTGCCTTTTCCAGTCTTCCAGGGAATTGAAACGTTTTCCATTAAGAGAATTTTGTAAAGACCGAAATAAATGGAAATCCAAAGGTGCAATGTCTAGTGAATACGGTGGATGAATCAGAACCTCCCAGCCAAGCTGTAACAGTTTGTGCCTGGTCATCAAAGAAACATGCCATCTTGCGTTATCCTGATGGAAGATTATGCACTTTCTGTCGACTAATTCTGGACCCTTTTTGTCAAGTTGTCAAGTGCTGCTTTCAATTGGTCTGTTTGGGAGCAGTACTTATAGGAATTAATCATTTGGTTTTCTGGAAGTAGCTCATAAAAGAGGACTCTCTTCCAGTCCTACCATATACACAACATCACCTTCTCTGGATGAAGACTGACTGGCCTTTGGTGTGGTTGATGGTGGTTTATTTCACTTGCCCCATGATCTCTTCGTTCCACATTATTGTACAGTATCCACTTTTCATCGCCTGTCACAATTTGTTTTAAAAATGGAACGTTTTCGTTACGTTTCAGTAAAGGATCACACGTGGAAATACGGTCAAGAAGGTTTTTTCGCTTAACTTATGTGGAACGCAAACATCAAAGCGATTCACATAACCAAGCTGGTGCAAATGATTTTCAACACTTGATTTGGATATTTGAGTATGTCGGCTTTCTCCCGCGTGGTATAACATTGATTATTCTCAGTTAATGTCTCGATTTGATCCTTATCAACTTCAACTGGTTACCTGACTGTGGAGCATTGTCCAACAAGAAATCTCCAGCACAAAAGTTCGCAAATCACTTTTGACACGTTCAGTCAGTCACAGCACCTTCTCCATACACTGCACAAATCTTTTTTTGCATTTCAGTTGTGTTTTTACCTTTCTTAAAATAATAAAGCATAATGTGCTAAAAATGTTGCTTTTTTCTTCCATCTTCGATTTTAAAATGGCTACACAAAAATTCACCAATTTTGATGTCTTTTTTTAAATGCACACTGATGTGACAGCTCTCACATGCAATCTAACAAAATTGTTTTGAATGAAGTTAAAGGCAACTAAGTGCAACTAGAGCCATCTTACGGAAGAAAACGAATGAACCTTTTGGCCAACCCAATAGGTTTTTTCTCCCCTCTGTCCAATAGACAGTATAGCTGCATTAGAAAGAGTAGAATTTAGGGTAGAAATTAGGGTCTCTCTTTGTATTTGAGAAGTATGTGAATGGATCTGTTCTGTTCATGTCAATCTTATACCTCAGAACAATGATTTGTTCATTTATTCCCTTATTCATTGGAAACTATTTTCCCCTTGTGGTTCTAATACTTATTAATTTCATTATGAAAATAATCAACCAGGAAAAATACCAAAACTGAATGATTTTACTATTGCTCTCATTGTTTTTCAGACAGATAATATAGTTTGGGGGGTTTTTTTGTAGCCACATTGGGTCTTTGTTGCTGCGTGTGGGCTTTCTCTAGTTGTGGCGAGTGGGGGCTACTCTTCGTTGCAGTGTGTGGGCTTCTCATTGCAGTGGCTTCTCTTGTTGCGGAGCTCAGGCTCTAGGCGCACGGGCTTCAGTAGTTGCAGCATGTGGGCTCAGTAGTTGCGGCACGCAAGCCCTAGAGCGCACGGGCTTCAGTAGTTGTAGCTCACGGACTCTAGAGCGCAGGCTCAGTAGTTATGGCGCACAGGCTTAGTTGCTCCTCGGCATGTGGGATCTTCCCAGACCACAGATTGAACCCGTGTCCCCTACATTGGCAGGTGGATTCTTAACCACTGCGCCACCAGGGAAGTCCTGATAATATAGTCTTATAGTCTTGTTTTTAAGTTTGTGTGTAATAAATTCAGTGGAATATACTTGTTTTTTTTTGGCCGTGCCACATGGCATGTGGGATCTTAGTTCCCTCACCAGAGATCGAACCTTTGAGCCCTGCAGTGGAAGCGTGGAGACTTAACCACTGGACCGCCAGGGAAGTCCCGAGTGGAATATACTTCTTGAGTGCTACAACTTGCTAGGCCCTACACTAAGTGCTGGGAATTTTTAACAGAAAAAAATAAGTTAACTTTCAGGTTCAGTTATTATTTTCGTATCTTTTCAAAAGTGCTTTGACTTACTGTAAACAGACGTCCTAGGTTTTATCTGTTTCCTTACTCTTGATCATTACGTCACTCTGTCACAATTTCCCCCACAGGTAACAGGAAAATAATTAACTTTGATCTGTAACAAGGCTTTACCCAAAGATATCAATAGAATACTTAGCCTATCAGAGAATTGTTACAAAAATGCAAGTTATCACTTCTCTAGTTTTCCTTGTGTCTCTTAACCACACCTAAAGTTCCTACCACTCAAACCAGGCTTCAACAGCCTTTTCTTCAACAAGCTTTTTTGGGAGGTACAGTGTCGTTCCAGCTTAGCTTCCTTAGATGAGGTCAATTGTTTCTCTGGCTGTCAGAGACGCTGTCATTCTGATGTGATACGGGAAGATACAGTCTTTAATGAGTGCCTTTGGCGCTGATTGTCAGTTGCTTATTTCCTGGTGATGTTGCATTAAAGTATTATTTAACCACTAAATTCAAGTTGACCTCTTAGTCAAGGAGGCAGCTTTGCTTTCCTGAAGGGAGGCTGGCTTTTCTTATACAACCTAGCATGCTGGTATGCCACCAAGTTTTGTCTGGTGTGTGAAATGCAGTTTTGCTAAACAAAATTATTTCAGTGTGAGGTTGACTTTGGGCCTGAGGATGTCACACATGTGTTCTAGAGTAGGATATAAGTTGGTAGGAGTAAGAGGTAAGATGCTGGTGCCAAAGACAGAGCTTGTGTTTCCTAGAGCATGTGAGAAGTTAGGTTGGAGTGCGAACAGTCAGGGCAGGGAGTACTGTTCTGCTCATTGATGCGGTACCAAAGGCCATCAGACGTGTGCTGTGAGACACTGTCTTATTAAAATAGTGCTGGCGTTTTTATTAGTGTCGACTTTACTGTTGCGTTGAGTCTTTTAATCCCTTCAAAAATACTGCCAAAAAATCTAGTACCCAAATGGTACATTGTGAACACAAAAAGACTGAGAACTACTGATCTTGTGTGCTAGAAGGTGAACTAGACATTGACGGCCGGGTTTTTGTCATTCTGGCTCTTTCAATAATTCACAGTGTAATTTGAGTGAGTCATTTTGTGTCTTTGTCCACTTGACAGGTGAGGATGGGGTGCTTACCTCCATGTTCCTTCCAGGGATTAAGTGGAAAAAAATGGTAAAGCACTCTACCTTCTTTGAAAAATATATTATCTGAAGTTAAAAGGAATAAAAGTAGATGTTTGCCTTAGCGCCCAGGTTATTTGCAGTACATGAACTACTTGGGACAAGCCAGGACTGCCAACTTTAGATGTTCTGGTGACAGGAATACCTTGATGCTAAGAGACGGTCTTAGGAGACTGAAAAGGATCCATCTCAGCTTAATAAAATGAGTTGCTGAAGCACATCTGAGTTGTGCTAGGCACCCTTGGGACATAAATACTTCTTGATGAACTAAATAGAGGTGGTTACAGCAGCAGTAACAGGAAGCAGGACTTGTCTAGGGTTTGTGCATAATCTTCTCATAGGCTGAACGTAGTTTGTGAAGTGTCCTTTGACTCTCCTTGAGTAATTATTTTGATCTCTTCTCAGCTTTTCCAAGAATATAATGTCAACCAAAGATCTTAGGCCATTCCCTACTCCTTTGTAAAAGTTATGTGGATATGAAATAAGACATCAAATCCTGAAAGTAGAAAGTTATTTCTTAACCACTTTGGGAGGTTAAAAATGCCAACATAATCTTAAAGAAATAATCTGATAAAGCAAACCTGTGTAAATGAATTTATTATTGCCTTGGGGAGAGGCCATATAGCTTAATACTAATGACAGCTGAATTCAGATTTCATCTCACCTCTTACTAACTGGGTGACCATGGGAAAGTTGTTTAACTTACTGAGCCTCAATTTCTTCATCTGTAAAGAGGGGTTCTGTATAAGCCTTTCAGTGACTACGGTATTTAAAATTGCCAACTTTTCACCCTTTGTACTTTCCATTCCTCTTCTCTGTTTTATATTTCTCCATGACAGTTAACATAATTTAACGTGCTGTGTGGACTCATGTCTTTGTTATATGTCTCTTCCTTCCCACAGAATGTAATTCCCATGAAGGCAGGAATTTTTGTCTGTTTTGTTCACTGTCTGGCATGTAGTAGGAACTCACTAAGTATTTGTCTAATGAATAAACAGATTTCCTGTAGGATACTTGTGAAGATTGAATGGGAACATTTATTGAACAAGAACTTATGGTGTCCCTTGGCACAAGATAAATATTTAGAAAATGGTAGCCATTATAGTTCATGAAGTATCTTTCTACATTTTTTTGAAAAATGAACATAAACCACAGTGCTCAGTTATATCTGAATGCAAAGTATGGATATTCGATGATTATAACTTTAAAAAAGTGAAATATATACTTCTGCTATGTCTTATTCTTAGATTTATTTTACTCTCAAGGTAATATATTCAAATTGTACCTAGGGTGTTTAATGTATTTATAATTTTACAATGTTTATCCTTGTATTCTCATATTTGTATACATATTTTCTGTCTCTCACTAAATTATTCGTTCCCTCAAGTCAAGAACCTTGTCTTTTTTCATATTTCTAGTGCCCAGTGCTTCTGTTATAGCCTATTTTGCTGTAATGCAAGAGTTATATTCCTAAGACATTCAGTATAATAAAATAAATTCTGTTTTAAAAACAGTAGTTTCAGGGAATTCCCTGACAGTGCAGTGGTTAGGACTCAGAGCTTTCACTGCTGAGGGTGTGAGTTCAATTCCAGATTAGGGAACTAAATCCCACAAGCCGTGCAGCATGGCCAAAAGAAACAAAACAGTACTTTCATTTGGAGGCAGGAGGGTTATAAGAGCTAGAGAGTTCAACATACAATAACACATTTTACCTGAGGCAATTTCAATTAAAATATATTACAGCTATATATATATAAGCATAAAGCCTATACCAACCAAACCTAACATTTGATTACATCTTCCTTTTCCTTAAGAGTGATGGCTGGGCTTTTTTTTTTTTTTTTTTTTTTACCATTTTAAAACATTGAAGTGTAGTTAATTCACAATGTTGTGTTAGCCTCAGTTACACAGAAAAGCGATTCAGTTATAAATAAATTTAAATATATATATTCTTCTTCAGATTCTTTTCCATTATGGACTATTATAAGATATTGAATATAGTTCCCTATGCCATACAGTAGAGCCCCGCCACCCATCCACTTTATATACAGTAGTGTGCATATGCCAATCCCAAACTCCCAGTTTATCCATCTCCCCCTCCCTGCCCCTGCTGTCCCCCTTGGTAGCCACAAGTTTGCCCTCTATGTCTGTGAGTCTATCTCTGTTTTGTAAATAAGTTCATTTCTATCATTTTTTAAGATTCCACATATAAGTGATACATGATATTTGTCTTTGTCTGACTTACTTCACTCAATACGACAATCTCTGAGTCCATCCATGTTGCTGCAGATGGCATTATTTCATTCTTTCTATGGCCGAGTAATATTCCATTGTGTGTGTGTGTGTGTATACACACACACACACACACACACACACACACACACACACATACATATACACACACCACATCTTTATCTATTTATTTGTCAATGGACATTTACCTTGCTTCCATGTCTTGGCTATTGTAAATAGTGCTGCTATGAACATTGGGGTGCATGTATCTTTTTGATTAGAGTTTTCTCCGGATATATGCCCATGTGATTGCAGGACCACATGGTAATTCTATTTTTAGTTTTTTAAGGAACCTCCATACTGTTCTCCATAGTGACTACACCAATTTACATTCCCACCAACAGTGTAAGAGGCTTCCTTTTTCTCCACACCCTCTCCAGCATTTATTATTTGTAGACTCTTTAATGATGGCCATTCTGCTTGGTGTGAGGTGATACCTCATTGTAGCTATGATTTGTATTTCTCTAATAATTAGTGATATTGAACATCTTCTCATGTGCCTGTTAGCCATCCATATGTCTTCTTCAGAGAAATGTCTGTTTAGGTCTTCTGCCCATTTTTTGATTTTTTTTTTTAATATTAAGCTGTATGAGCTGTTCGTATATTTTGGAAATTAATCCCTTCTAAGTAGCCTGGTGTGCAAATATTTTCTCCCAGTTCATAGGTTATCTTTTCACTTTGTTTATGGTTTCCTTTGCTGTGTAAAAGCTTTTAAGTTTAATTAGGTCCCATTTGTTTATTTTTGTTTTTATTTCCATTACTTTAGGAGACGGATCCAAAAAAATATTACTGTGATTTAGGTCACAGAGTGTTCTTCCTATGTTTTTCCTCTAGGAGTTTTATAGTATCTGGTCTTACATTTAGGTCTTTAATCCATTTTGGGTTTATTTTTGTATATAGCGTAGAAAATGTTCTAATTTCATTCTTTTACATGTAACTGTCCAGTGTTCCTAATACCACTTATGGAAGAGACTGTCTTTTGTCCATTGTATATTCTTGCCTCCTTTGTCATAGATTAATTGACCATAAGTGTGTGGGTTTACTTCTGGGCTTTCTATCCTGTTCCATTGATCTATATGTCTGTTTTTGTGCCAGTACTATACTGTTTTGATTACTGTACTTTTGTAATATAGTCTGAAGTCAGGGAGCATGATTCCTCCAGCTCTGTTCTTCTTTCTCAAGATTGTTTTGGCTATTTGGGGTCTTCTGTTTTTTCCATACAAATTAAAAAAGAAATTTGTTCTAGTTCTATGAAAAATGCCATTGGTGATTTGATAGGATTGCATTGAATCTGTAGATTGCCTTCAGTAGTATTGTCATTTTAACAATATTGATTCTTCCAATCCAAGAAGACAGTACATCTTCCATCTGTTTGTGTCATCTTCAATTTCTTTCATCAGCGTCTTACAGATTTCAGAGTGCAGGGGTCTGTTACCTCCTTCAGTAGGTTTATCCCTAGGTATTCTATTCTTTTTGATGGTAAATGGGATTGTTTCCTTAATTTCTCTTTCTGATGTTTCATTGTTAGTATATAGAAATGCAACAGATTTATTAATTTTGTATCCAGCAACTTAACAGAATTCATTGATGAGCTCTAGTAATTTTCTGGTTGCATCTCTAGGATTTTCTATGTATTGCATCATGTCATCTGCAAACAGTGACAGTTTTATTTCTTTTCCAATTTGGATTCCTTGTATTTCTTTTTCTTCTCTAATTGCTGTGGCTAGGACTTCTAAAACTGTTGAATAAAAGTGGCTAGAGTGGACATCGTTGTCTTGTTCCTGATCTTAGAGGAAATGCTTTCAGCTTTTCACCATTGAGTATGATGTTAGCTGTGGGTTTGTCATATATGACCTTTATTATGTTGAGTTATGTTCCCTCTGTGCCCAGTTTCTGAAGAGTTTTTATCATAAATGGATATTGAATTTATCAAAAGCTTTTTCTGCATCTATTGCGATGACCATATGGTTTTTATTCTTCAGTTTGTTAATGTGGTGCATCAAGTTGATCATTTTGCAGATATTGAAAAATCCTCGCATCCCTGGAATAAATCTGACTTGATCATAATGTATGATCTTTTAAGGTATTGTGAGAGCCAATTCGCTAGTATTTTGTTGAGGATTTTTGCCTCTGTGTTGGTCAGTGGTATTGGCCTGTAATTTTCTTTTTTTGTGATATCTTTGTCTGGTTTTGGTATCAGGGTAATAATACTGGCCTCACAGAATGAGTTCTGAAGTGTTCCTTCCTCTGCATTTTTTTGGAATAGTTTCAGAAGGATAGGTGTTAACTCTTCTCTAAATGTTTGGTAGAATTCACCTGTGAAGCAATCTGGTCCTGGACTTTTGTTTGTCAGGAATTTTAAAATTATTGATTCAATTTTAGTACTGGTAATTGGTCTGTTCATATTTTCTGTTTCTTCCTGTTTCAGTCTTGGGAGATTTTACCTTTCTAGGAATTTGTCCATTTTTTCTAGGCTGTCCGTTTTATTGGCATATAGTTGCTCATAGTAGTCTTTTATGATCCTATATATTTCTGTGGTGTCAGTTGTAACTTCTCCTTTTTCATTTCTGATTTTATTGATTTGGACCCTCTCCCTTTTTCTCTTGATGAGTCTGGCTAAAGGTTTATCAATTTCATTCATCTTTTCAAAGAACCAGCTTTTAGTTTCATTGATCTTTTCTATTGTTTTCTTAAGTCTCTGCACATTCTTATCACCTTAAGTCCCTGCACCACCAGGGAAGCCCCTCAGACATTTTTCTAAATTCTTTCCACTTTGAATGGCCCACAACCTTCTTATGTTTAATACGTTGAAAGCCAAACTTTCTCCCACTCCCTATTTTTAGTAATTTTACCAACATTCTTCTTGATGCCCAGGTGCTAGGCCTGTAAATTTTTGTGGGTTATTACTTCACCCCAGCTACCTATATTCTGTTTCCTACCATGTATAGGTGATTCATCCCTACTGGAGTGTCTCATTGTTTCTTCTTTCTCTTCTCACTATTCTTACCCTGGCCATTGTCATACCACTGCAGTTTTCTTTCTGGTGGCTCCCTGTTTCTAGTCTTCCCACCTTTAAAATATTTGCCAGGGCTTCCCTGGTCGCACAGTGGTTAAGAAGCCACCTGTCAATGCAGGAGACACGGGTTCGAGCCCTGGTCCGGGAAGAAACCACATGCCACGGAGCAACTAAGCCCGTGTGCCACAACTACTGAGCCTGCACTCTAGAGCCCGCAAGCCATAACTGCTGAGCCCACGTGCCACAATTGCTGAAACCTGTGTGCCCAGAGCCTGTGCTCTGCAACAAGAGAAGCCAACGCGATGAGAGGCCTGCGCACCGCAACAAAAGAGTTGCCTCCACTCACCACAACGAGAGAAAGCCCACACACAGCAACAAAGACCCAACGCAGCCAAAAATAAATAAATATGCTCATTGTATAAAGAGAATGGGAAAAGAAGAGTTACGACTAGCAACTTAGGACAACATTTCTCCTCCAGAAGAAACAAAATTGTATACGAAAGGCAATATAAATTTATTATACTATTCCTGTATGCTATGAATATTTATATAGTCATAATACTGTAAATAATTAACATTATTTAACCTAAAAATGGGGTATAACTATTTTGGTAGGATGAGGGAGGAAAGAGAGCAGGAGAAATCATTTCCCATCTTAGGAAGCCAGTAGATAATTGCTGAAATTGAAAAATTAGTAACAGCAGAAATATGACAGTTAATTATCAGAAGAAAAACAGCTAAAAGATTTGGAAAGTAATTGCTTCTGGAGAGCAGAAATCAAGGGAGAGGATGGAGCAGGAGGCTGCTCTTTAACTTTATTAGCCTTGTAATACTCTTTAACTTTTAAAATTATGTGTATGTAGTATTTTGATAAAAATTGAAATTTAAAAACTATCTACCTTGTAATTCCCTTACTCAAAAAATTTCAAAGAGTTTCTATTTCCTGCTGTACAGATGACAAATTCCTTGTCATTTTTTAAGCCTCATATTATATTCTGCTTTATATGAGCCTTTGCTTCCCACTGAACTGATATTAGCCCTTGAACCCTGAATCACCTTGAGCAGTAGCCTCTTTCTTCCTTGAATCATTCTCCCCCTCTCCTCCTTTCCAAATCCTTTGCTCCTTCCTTTAAGCCCTAGCTCCTATTTCTTCCCTAAGCTTTCCTGGTTTCCCCTCCCCAGGCCCAGTGACCTTTCCTAAACAGCTGTGGCTCTAGTCATCTGTACCATTCATTAGACACTTAAGTGGCCTTTTCTTGTTTGTAATGTTTTTTTTTTTAAGATAATTTCTAAGATGGATTATTATTTTTTTTTAATTTATTTATTTATGGCTGTGTTGGGTCTTCGTTTCTGTGCGAGGGCTTTCTCTAGTTGTGGCAAGCGGGGGCCACTCTTCATCACGGTGCACTGGCCTCTCACTATCGCGGCCTCTCTTATTGCGGAGCACAGGCTCCAGACGCGCAGGCTCAGTAGTTGTGGCTCACAGGCTTAGTTGCTCCGCGGCATGTGGGATCTTCCCAGACCAGGGCTCGAACCCGTGTCCCCTGCATCGGCAGGCAGACTCTCAACCACAGCGCCACCAGGGAAGCCCCTGTAATGTTTCTGACATAACTCTTATCTCCCCAACTGGATTATTGGCTTCAGCCAAGCAAGAAGGACATCATATTACCATTTTATGTACATCTTCTACTATGTATGTTTGATAGATATATGTTTAATATTCAGTTCTCATTCAGCCATCAAAAAGCCTCTGGTTTGAGATCACTACTCTATTCTGGGCATGTCTCAGGACTCCGTACTTTGGTCTAAAAATCTATCTCTGTCAGCCTTAGTGAGGTTGAAAGCCAAGGTTTTATCTCTTTGCTGGTGATACTGTCATTGGTTGGCACAGTGTGCCTGTTTTTATAAAACATAACATGGACGGTGATTTAGGGCAGAGGATATATTGGTTGAGGGTGTGGGATCTGGATTGGTTGGTTTGCATGCTTGTAGGCAATTGTTTGCTATCTCTAGGAATTAACTAATACAGGGAGGGGCAGTCTTGTAGGCAATTGTTTGCTATCTCTAGGAATTAACTAATACAGGGAGGGGCAGTCTATCAGTCTGTGTGGCCCCCAAGATATCAAAGCACCATAAAATATAGAAAACAAAACCCACTTGATACAGTGACGTGCACACTCACACAAAATTTAATTTGCTATTTCAGTGGTTTCTTGGAGCTCCTGAAGACTGTCTGTAGACCCAGTGTTTAAAACCCAGTCTGGGCCCTGGGAGCTCTATGCCTTTGAATACAGTAGTTGAGTTTAGGCTACCTCTTCATAAGAAGGTCTGTAGTTAATTATCTATTAAGGCAACAAAGTGTAGCAGCTGCTCAATTTTTTATGGTAAAGCTTTCCTTTCTACTTTCTTTTGACTTTTACCCTAAGAGCTTATATGTGGGTATTTTGTGCCAAGAGGGATAAGCCTGTATCCCCTAATTGCTACATCAAGTCTGTACTCCTAGGGCTTCCTGATGACATTTTAAATACATGGAAATTTGAATGCATGAACTGTCTGGTGCTGATTCTCTGCTGCATTTCTGCTCTGGCACCTGCTCCTCTCTTCTTGGAGTTTATCCCATTGCCTAATTCTGTACATTGTCTCCAAACCTTTCATTAAGCATTGTTGGAAATTTTGCTTTTTAACCTCAGCATCCCCGCTTATCTTTTCAACAGAAACAGAACTGTCTCTGGCTACTAGGCATTTCCTTGAGTGAAAAGCTCCCCATCTCGCCTTTTCTGACTTTTCAGAGCATGAAATGGCTGTGGTAATCCTGTTGGCCTCAAGGCCAGAGCCTTGCAGAGGCAGACAAAGGGGACACCGTGCTCCCAGCTCAGATCCTCCAGAGTCCAAAGGGAGAAACTTTTTAACCTTAAACCAGCTTGCAGTGGAAAACCTGGCCACCCCTGCTTTGTTTTGGCTGCAGTTAAGAAGGAAGTAAATTCCTAGAGTGTTTCTCCTGCATGTAACCATCAATTTCTTAGTGCCCTGAGTACTGTATTTTGTAGATTTCCAGAGGTTGGGTACTTTCCTAGAGTTCAGAAATCAAACAAAAGTGGTTTTAGGAATTCTGGAGGTGTCCTTCTGCTGGTTGAATGGATGTTTCTCAAAGCCAAAGGTACTCTGGCTCCAAGGCAACAAACTGAGTTGCAACTATGTGGTTTGTGCAAAGTGCTCTTTTTAGGGCACAAGGACTGAGAGGTACTTAAGTCTCTCACAGGGATTTAAGATAGTCCGTACTCTGCTAACAATATAGTAGTAAGAGTCTACACATAGTCAAAGAAACCTTTGTTTCTGTGCTTAATACAGAGTTATCGCACACCTTCTGTGGTAGAGCATCAAGATATTTCATACAAAGATGAGAAAATCATGTGTTGTCTTCCTGTCAAAAGAACCTATTTATGGGAATTCCCTGGTGGTCCAGTGGTTAGGTCTCGACTCTTTCACTGCTGAGGGCCCGGGTTCAATCCCCTGGTCAGGGAACTAAGATCCTGCAAACCGCATGATGTGGCCAAAAAACAAACAGGGAACCTATTTATAATGGAGTGTGGGGATTCAGGTCCAGGGACAGTGTTGAGCAGGAACAGAGCAAGTATACTTGGCTTACAGATTTTGAGTTGGACCTCTGGTGGACTGAATTTTGTACTTGTCTTAAGTGGACTGAATAATGGCAGAGTCCTGCCTGGACAGGAGGGTAGGAGATAGAGCAGAAGGAATATGACAGAATAAGAGAGAGAAACAATATGCTATGGGGCTTCCAAAGAGAGGATCATGTCAGGTTAATGAGATCAGTAGACTTCTTGGAAAAAGGGATTGGGAGAGTCCTTGATCAGGGACGGGGATTGGGGGATTTTAGGAAACATTTGTTAGGAGAGAGAGGAAAGAGTCTAGATAGTAGGAACAGTATGAAGCAAAGTATAAAAGTGGAGATATATTTAAAACATATTTCCAGAAACACATGACTAAAGAGCAGTAAGAGATAAGCACAGAAATGTAGATGGCAGACAGATTGTTGAGGGCCTTGAATAACAAACCAAAGAACCGAGCTCAGTTTAGGCAACGAGGAGCCATTAGAGATTTTTGAGCAGATGAGTGACACAATCAAAACTCTGCTTTTAGGGCTTCCCTGGTGGCACAGTGGTTGAGAGTCCGCCTGCCGATGCAGGGGACACGGGTTCGTGCCCCGGTCCGGGAAGATCCCACATGCCGCGGAGCGGCTGGGCCCGTGAGCCATGGCCACAGGGCCTGCACGTCCGGAGCCTGTGCTCTGCAACGGGAGAGGCCACAACAGTGAGAGGCCCGCATACCGCAAAAAAGAAAAAAAAAAAAAGATGGATTGGAGTGAGGAGAGTGGAGAGGAAGATAGATAGATGGTTTTGTAAAGGACAAGGGCCCATAGCTTAGTGATAACTGCAGGATTCTTTCATGATGTTACTTACTCACACCCTAAGTGGCCTATAGAGAAGTTCGCATGTTGTCATGCATTCTTTATGATGACTACAGACAGAGTTCGTCTTTAAAAGGTATGGGTACCATTATGCTCACTGGCTTTCAGGCATCCCTGAAGAGTGATAGCAGGCCCAGTGTTTCCTTAGGAGTTTATATCAGCAGCTCTGGCAGAAAGGAAGAGACTAAAACATACCTTAAACTCCTTTGCTTTCCCTTGTGAAATATCCCTTTCAAAAACTAGAATTTTGCCACAGGCCTGTCTCAGAAATTTATCTAACCTGACATTAAAAATAAATCTTAGGTTTCTTCAACGTAAGATTTTTTTTTTTTTTTTGTGGTACGCGGGCCTCTCACTGCTGTGGCCTCTCCCGTTGCGGACCACAGGCTCTGGACGTGCAGGCTCAGCGGCCATGGCTCATGGGCCCAGCCACTCCGCAGCATGTGGGATCTTCCCGGACCGGGGCATGAACCCGTGTCCCCTGCATTGGCAGGCGGACTCTCAACCACTGCGCCACCAGGGAAGCCCTGGTAAGATGTTTTAAGGTGGCATCTAAGAGAAAAGCTTAGGGCTGGGCATCTGTTTGTACATTTCGTCTGTGCAGACAGACTGTTCCTAGTGTGAACCCAGGAAGCCTATGGCCTTAGAGCCTCCGCTTTTGTTGGGTACAAAGTTTGTGTGACCATATGCCATTCATAGCTGCCTGCTGGATGGTTTCACCAGTGCAGTAGCTCAGGCTTTACATGGTATAATCACCTTTACATGATTCACTGAGACACAGGATATGTTTCTGTGGGAGAAATCTTTCATGTCAAGAATTCCAAGTAAACGGAATATGGCCGTCTCTGCCCACCTTTGGAATTTAGTGGGACTCCACATCCCAGAGTATTTCACTTTAACCAATTACTGCCTCACCCGTTCTTTGTTGGACAAGGCTTGAAGATTGTGGGGAAGCATTTAAAGGTCTTTACCTTGTGTCCCCAGCTTCTTGCTTGTTTACTTCCTTCCTATCCCCTTTCTCTCTCCCTTCAATAGTGAGAGATTTTTTTAATATAAAGAAGTATAAATACATACATACAGGCACACACATATATAACAAGCATCTGTGCCGCCACACCAAGATTTAATAGTTGTTAACAGTTTGCCCTGCGTGCCTCAATTCTTTTTTTTTTTTCTGGCTGCCACGCAGCATGCAGGATCTTAGTTCCCCCGACCAGGGATCGAACCCATGCCCCCTGCAGTGCAAGCAGGGAGCCCTAACCACTGGGCATCCAGGGAATTTCCCCCCTCAGTTCTTTTTTTTTTTTTTTAAATATGGCACACTTCACGAATTTGCGTGTCATCCTTGCGCAGGGGCCATGCTAATCTTCTCTGCATTGTTCCAATTTTAGTATATGTGCCGCCGAAGCGAGCTCCCCCCTCAGTTCTTAAAAATAAAATCTTTTTAGATAAAGTCGAAGTTCCCTTTGACTTCCATAATTATATTTCCCGGTCTACCTAGAGGCAGCCTCTATCATGAACTTGGTTTATATAATTGCAGTCCCTCTTTTATAACTTAATATGTTAGTAAAATATCATTGCTTTGTGTTTGTTTTTTTAAATTTATTTTATTTTTGGCTGCGTTGGGTCTTCATTGCTGGGCGCGGGCTTTCTCTAGTTGCGGTGAGCAGGGGCTACTCTTTGTTGCAGTGTGCAGGCTTCTCATTGCAGAGACTTCTCTTTGTTTTGGAGCATGGGCTCTAGGCACACGGGCTGCAATACTTGTGGCTCGCGGTCTCTAGAGCACAGGCTCAGTAGCTGTGGCGCACGGGCATAGTTGCTCCGCGGCATGTGGGATCTTCTCGGACCAGGGCTCGAACCTGTGTCTCCTGCATTAGCAGGTGTATTCTTAACTACTGCGCCACCAGGGAAGCCCTGCTTTGTGTTTTAAGAGTTGTATTTTTATAAATGGTATCATACCATATGTATCATTTTTACAACTTTTATAATTCAATATTATGTTTTTCATCAATCCACAATGACACAGTTTGATTGATTTGGTTTGTTCCTTTTAATTGTTGCCTAGTATTCATTTATATACATTATTCCCTATTGAAGAACATGAAACTTTCTAGATTTTTACTATAACAACATGCCTTGAACTTCCTTGACATATGTCCTTGTGTACATCTGTAGCATTTTTTGTAAGATATTCACCCAGAGGTGGAATTGTTCTGACTCCTTTTTAGTCAAATAGCACAGATTTATTGGTTACCAAAGACATAACCCTCTTCTTAGATGTATGAAGGGCATCTCAGAGTATCATTCTGACTGTCACTTGGTAAAAATGGAAAACTTGAGGTTTTTGAATTTTATTGCAAACCCAGGATCAAGGAGTTTTTCTCAAGTCCTTCAACTAGTTAGCTTCATAGAACAAATAAATGTATATGTCGAATATAGGGGATATTAAATGGTAAAACGTACAAGATTTCCATAGATCATTATAAAGGTAACTTCTCACTCTTCCTGTTTTCCCTTTTAAATCTTGTTTTAAAAAACCCCAAAACTGGGCTTCCCTGGTGGCGCAGTGGTTGGGAGTCCGCCTGCCGATGCATGGACGTGGGTTCATGCCCTAGTCCTGGAGGATCCCACATGCCGCGGAGCGGCTGGACCCGTGAGCCATGGCCGCTGAGCCTGTGCGTCCGGAGCCTGTGCTCCGCAACAGGAGAGGCCACAACAGTGAGAGACCTGCATACCGCAAAAAAAAAAACAAACCCAAAAACCAAACAGGTCCACTGTAATTCAGCTAATATCAAAATATGTACTGTAAAATGCTTAAGTCTCTCCCCACCACTCTTATCCTCAGTCCCATTCCCCAAAGGGAATTCTAAGTCCTGCGACTGTACAGTATTTAAAATTTAAGTATAAAGTTGACCCCTTTCTCTCAAGGAGTTCACCATCTTTGGAGTATATCTTTCCAAATTTTTCTCTATGCCTCATCACACACATATATATTTATATACCTATTTTTTTCTTCATTTTGTTTTTTTATAGAGATGGGATCATACAGAACAATATATCAAGGACATCTTTCTGTGTCGGTACATACAGATCTACTTTATTCTCTTGGATGGCTGAATGGTGTTCCATAGTATAATTGACCATAGTTTGTTAAGCTGTTTTTTTCTCGATGGATGTTTCAGTTTATTTATAATTAAAGACATGCTCTTTTTGCAAACTGTAATTGCTTAGTCCCATTCCTGGATGTATATACTGGACTGAAAATTAACATATGATTTGGTTCTTTATAATTCAGCCTGTCCCTATAATAGATATAGATAGTAAGGACTGTCTAGGGCATGTCTTCTCACTTGTGGAAGGACAGTTCATAAGGCTAGCAGTGACCTTCCTTGCAGCTCCCATTGGTGCTCCTCACCCTTTGTAACTGTATGAATGGCAAAATTCTAAGTTCTGCGACTGTACAATATTTAAAATTTAAGTGAAAAGTTGACCCCCTTCTCTCAAGGAGTTCACTATCTTAAAGAAGAAAGAGACCAGGCAGTATCAACTGAAAATTGATGGCTAGGTGTACACAGAGATATAAACACTTGAACTCATTGCAGACTTTATATACAGGTAACCTACAAGATGACAAATGTTTTGTGTTATGAAAATGGCTAATGCTGTGTGGGGAGGGATTTCTCCCTAATTCTGAAAAGCTTCCAGAAGGAGGTGAGATTTTATTTAGATTTTATCCAGATTGTTGTCTAGCTTCTAGGTGCATCCTTCTGAGCAGTATCTCAATATGGGGCTTGTTAATAATGCTTTTCCACTTTGTGCCTGATATTAATGTCTGAACAGTGGATTTTAATTAGGAACTATTTCAAATTAGCTATCTTTATGTGACAAGTGTTGTTCTCCCAGGATCCCAGAGCACACGCCTGGCTCTGGGGACTACTCACGTTTCCGAGCAGTTTGTGGTTTGAAACAGGCCCATTTACCAAGGTCTCTCCCACTTATTTTTGCTCCAGACTTTCCACCAGTTGGTGCCTGCACTTTACTCTTTTTTTTTTTTTTTTTTTTTTTTTTTGCGGTACGCGGGCCTCTCACTGCTGTGGCCTCTCCCGCTGCGGAGCACAGGCTCCGGATGCGCAGGCTCAGCGGCCATGGCCCACGGGCCCAGCCACTCCGCGGCACGCGGGATCCTCCCGGACCGGGGCACGAACCCGTGTCCCCTGCATCGGCAGGCGGACCCCCAACAACTGTGCCACCAGGGAAGCCCCTCTGCCTGCACTTTAGAACAAAGGTCTAGAATCTTTTTTCCACCTCTGATCTGGAAAAAAACAGCCAGACTGGGCCAATAGGACAGAATGTCTTTTTGAGTATCTTAAAGGATCTAGTTACTAAGATTTTTATCAGGCTCACTTTTAGCGTAATCAGGATGTAGTTTTTACAAAATGCTCAACCATCTTCCTTTAAGCAGCTGCCACCACATGGATTAGGAATTACTAACCTTTTGACCTTACTCAAAAAACCCTAGTCCCTTTACAAAAACTAAGTCAGCTGGATGCTTTATCTCAATGTCGCAAGTCCTAAAATATGCAATATTTCCCTTGCACTAACTTGCAGGAAACCCATATGATCCTCGACCTTATAGATGTTTCTTTCACTCCAAAGTGAATGTGAAGTTGGCAGTCAAGACCGAGTATTGTATTCTGTATCCACTTTGTGATCTGACTTCACCTTTGCCCTCCAAGCCCAAGGGTCTTCTTTGTTGGCCCTCAGAGCTTACTCAGCCTTTCTGTCCCTGGGTAAATGGTAATGTGGCAGTGATTGCAGTGAAGTGACACCATGCTGTCCTTGGAGCTCGAGAGTCTCCTCTAAACTGAGTGAGCCATGCTTGAGTTAGAGTCTCACAGGCTTGGGGCCTCTGTGCCTTCCCCTCTGGGAGCAGCCTGTGGCCTCTTTCTTATATGCTGGCCCCAACTGACTCAGCCCAGTAATGCTGTACCCCGTAATGTACAGGTGTGATTTGACAGGAGCTTTTCACCCTTTACAAACTGGGCCTCCTAATGAGAATGTAGGCTCATAGAGCAATAATTCACGTGTAGGTGGCCTGTAAGGAAAGTTTTAACAAAAGAGTTGGTTGAGAAGCTGATTTATTTTCTTGCTTTAACTCTCTTGTCATGTGCTGAGTGGGGGCGTAAGAGGAGGGGCGGGTGGGGAATGGTGCTGCTGAAAGCATTTGTCTTCATTTCTGCCATCTCCCAGTGTTTATTACCCTGTGATCGGCAGATGAGGAAAGCTGCCAGTCAAACCCACGTTCAGCACATTTCCATTTCCCTTCATTGCAGATTTTAGGCTTTTGAAATTTGCATCCTCTTTGCAGCAGTAAAGGTCGTTTCCCTCCTGCTGCTGACAAGCCCAAGACCCTCTGGTCCAATTCTTCTCACTTGTGCTTCCACCAAACAATAAAAGCCGCAGGAGCCTCAGCAATCTAAGACAGGTGATTGGTGAGAGCTCTTCAGTGTTTGAGTTGGTCAGTCGCTCTCTTTATCTTTCTCTCTCACCTCTTATCTCCCTCAGTACTTTTCCCCGCCTCCCCCCACCCCATCTCTGCCCATCCGTCTGCTGCTCAGGCACCCACTGTAAGCAGCCCCGTTGTGCTACGGTGAGATGATGACAGCTTTCCGGACTCCTTTCCTGGCTTCACTCGGGGACCTGCCTAAGCCAGTGTCCTTCCAGCAGCAGAGGTTGCTAGGACCTAAATATAGGAAATGCCAGGTTGTGAGGGATGTTGAAGTGGAGGTAGAGTAATTCTTAATACTCTCATCCACCTGCATGTCTTCAGTCAGAAGTAGAGGCTTTGAGGAAATCCCTGCCTGGTGGGAGTCCAACGCAAGGTTTTTTGTTTTTGTTTTGGGGGTGTTGGGCTTTTTTTTTCTCCGTTTCTCCTGAACACATTGGGGTTTGGAATGCTGTTCCTAAATATCTTTCGGTAGCTTGTGTTCTTGTGAGCTTATTTGTGTTTGTCTTAAATAATGTTTGTGGAAGAAAGGTAATGTTATTCATTTCTTTGAAAATGGATGTTCTGCTTTCATAATTACTTGTCCCAATTACATCATTAGTGTAAGTGTAGATAATTGCTTCATTAGGACATACATATCGAAGAAGGGGAGGTCTACAGAATGGGTGATGAAAACAGGCCTCAGCGTCTTCATCTACCCACGCAGGAGCATCTTAGCTTGACTTCAGAGAGCTAGCAGGTACCAGTCACCCTGCCAACAGTCAAGATTAATCCTGGGTTTTAATGTGATAGGAGGAAGGAGTGAGGACCCAGTGAAGAGCAGCTTACTCCTTTGCTTTAGGCTGGTGATGCTTTGCTGAACTCCTGCTGACACTGGTACCATCAAGGCACCGTGATGTAATCATTGACGATCTCTGAATTGGGAAGCAAAGTAGTCTTGTGGCAGCCCCACCACCTTTGGACTTTCTGGAGCTTTCTAGGTCTATTGGCATGAGCCCTGTGCTCTGTTTGACCTCTTTGAATGACTTTTTTTTTTTTTTTTTTGGAATGGCTTTTTAAGGGGAAATGACCATGCCAGGCCTAGAAGTTACATTCTCCCATCAGACCTAAGGACCACCTGTAGGTTTGAATATGACTGATTTCACACCATGTCTGTGTGAATGACTTTATGTGTGCGCTATCTAGTTGTGCATTCTTTTTTTTATATAAATTTATTTATTTTACTTCTTTTTGGTTTTTTTTTTTTTTTGGCTGCATTGGATCTTCGTTGCTGCGTGCAGACTTTCTCTAGTTGCAGCGAGTGGGGGCTACTCTTCGTTGTGGTGCGCGGGCTTCTCATTGCGGTGGCTTCTCGTTGCGGAGCACAGGCTCTAGGCGCACGGGCTTCAGTAGTTGTGGCATATGAGCTTCAGTAATTGTGGCGCGCGGGCTCTAGAGCTCAGGCTCAGTAGTGTGGCACACGAGCTTAGTTGCTCTGCGGCATGTGGGATCTTCCCGGACCAGGGCTCGAACCCATCTCCCCTGCATTGGCAGGCAGATTCTTAACCACTGCACCACCAGGGAAGCACTGTGCATTCTCTCTTTTAAGACACATTTAAAACGAATGCCAATACTACGTACGTGTTTCCACTTATATGAGGTATCTAAAGTAGTCAGATTCATAGAAACAGAAAGAATTGTGGTCTGAGGGGAGAGTGAAAAGGGAAGTTGTTTAACGGGTATAGAGGTTCAGGTTTGTAAGTGTAAGATGAAAAAGTTCTGTTTCACAACAATGTGAATATACTTAACACTACTGAACTGTAACTGTAACTAACTGTACACTTAAAAATGGCTTAGATGGTAAATTTTATGTTATGTGCTTTTTGCCACAATTTTTAGAAAAGCTAATATCAGATTCTGTGTACTACTTACTCCAGATAGGAAGGCTCTATCCACTGCTCTGGCCCTAATGACCATCAGGTTAATTTCTCTTCCTCCTCTTGGCCTGTTACAAAGCTTACTCTGCTATGGCCACATAATCCTGGTTTGAATTGTTGTTTTGAGAAAAATTTCGATGACACTGTGATGCGTAGAAATCTTTCATAGCTGTTTCTTTCCCCTTCCTTGCACAGTATCTGTATTCCAGGCCTTACTAATATCCTTGTTGAGTTCACAGGCTATATAATTTATTATTTTGTTGGCCTCATCTAATGCCTTTGACCTCAACAATATCTTTCTTGGGTCTGCTCCTAAAGTTCATGATTTGTATGTGGACTAATGCTACCCTTGTTTTTATGAGCAGGAGCTTTAGAGCCTTTAGGAGTTTACTGGACAATAAAATTATGTTGGTTTAGGGACCCAATTCCTGCTAAGAGCACGTATAGTCAGGAATTCTCTGGCGGTCCAGTGGTTAGGACTCCATGCTCTCACTGCCTAGGGCCCAGATTCGATCCCTGGTTGGGGAGCTAAAAACCCCACAAGCTGCAGGGTGCGGCCCCCCCACCAAAAAGGGACACATATAGTCAATGACATCTGTATCTACAAAATACTTACCCTTTAATTTATGTTAAATATGTTTCGGACCTGGGAATTCTCTGGTGGTCCAGTGGTTAGAGCTCCACACTTTCACTGCCGAGGGCGCAGGTTCCTGCAAGCTGCACAGTGAAGCTGGGGGAGGGGAAAATTTTATATATATGTGTGTGTGTGTGTGTATATATATATATATATATATATATATATATATATACACACACACACACACACACACATATATATATTTCGGACCTTTACTGTATAATGGTTGATCTCAACATCAGTTTCAGTGACCAGTTAGAACAGTTATTAAACAGCCTAAGTCTGATAGACCACATACCTTACTGAGAATATTTCCTATGTCATAATTATAGTCACCCATATGATATTTTGGGGGGTCTTTTTTTGTTTTAATTTATTTTTTATTGAGGTAACATTGGTTTATAACATTATATAAGTCTCATGTGTGGAATATAAAAAATAAAACAAAAATAAGTGAACAAACCAAACCAAACCAAACATGTAGATACAGAGAACAGAGTAGTGGGGTTTTATTTTTGTGTTTTTACAGAAAATGATGTCCCCTAATACTCCTCTTTTATTTTAGCCTCAGAAAAAAACAAAGACTCGCTTCAGCTATAGGTGATATATTCAGAATTGTTTTGTTTTGTTTTTTTTAAATTTATTTTTGGCTGCGTTGAGTTTTCATTGCTTCGCGTGGGCTTTCTTCTAGTTGCGGTGAGCAGGGGCTGCTCTTTGTTGCAGCGGGCGGGCTTCTCATTGCGGTGGCTTCATGTGGGCTTCAGTAGTTGTGGCACGTGGGCTCAGTAGTTGTGGCTCACGGGCTCTAGAGCACAGGCTCAGTAGTTGTGGCACACGGGCTTAGTTGTTCCGCGGCATGTGGAATCTTCCAGGACCAGGGCTTGAGCCCGTGTCCCCTGCATTGGCAGGCGGATTCTTAACCGCTGCGCCACCAGCGAAGACCCCAGAATTGATCTTTGAAAGCCTACTTTTTCCTTCCTTTGGAAGGACATAAATCTGTTTCCCTCAACACTTTTATGATTGCTAGGTTCCATGCAGTGTGTTTTCTATAAATAAAAACTATTATCTTAATCTCATGTGAACCTGTGGTTCAGTTATAAAAACATACAGTGGAACATTATTCGACCATAAAAAGGAATGAAGTACTGATAAATGCTAAAACATGGATGAACTTTGAAAAAATTATGCTAAGTGAAAGAAGCCAGACACAAACAGCCACTTACTGTATGATTCCATTCATATGAAATGTCCAAGAGAGGCAAAAATTATACAGACAGAAAATAGATTCACTAATCTCTTCCCTTGCTTAGGGCAAGGGAGGGAGTGGGGCAGAGGGGAGGGGAGTAGCTGCTAATGGGTAAGGTATTTTGGAAGCTAGGGAATGATGAAAATGTCCTGAAATTAGGTAGCAGTGACGGTTGTTGTAAATTTGATTTTGATAATGGTTGCACAATTGTGAGATATACTAAAACCCCTTAAATTATATGCTTTAATTAGGTAAATTATATGATATGTGAATTATATCATAATAAAGCTGTTATTTTTAAACAAACTACATATAGTTTGGTCATTTTCCTCAATGTCAAAACCATAAATGAGAACTAAGAGAAACATCTACCCTTGGAGGAAGTCTTGTTATTTGCCACCAGGAACTCTTTCCAGGTCCCCAGGCTATAGAATAGTTGACTATGATCTTGGATGAGACTTTTTAAATTGGTGATAAGGTGATAAAGTGAGAGTTACAACATGCTTAGTTATATACTCCTTCATGGAACAGATTTAAAGACTGCATTTTTTAAAAAATATATTTATTTATTTTTGGCTGCATTGGGTCTTCATTGCTGTGTGGGCTTTCTCTGGTTGTGGCGAGTGGGGGCTACTCTTCATTGCGGTGGCTTCTCTTGTTGCAGAGCAGAGGCTCTAGGTGCGTGGGCTCAATAGTTGTGGTGCACAGGCTTAGTTGCTCCGCGGCATGTGGGATCTTCCTGGACCAGGGCTCAAACCCGTGTCCCCTGCATTGGCAGGCAGATTCTTAACCACTGATCCACCAGGGAAGTTCCTAAAGACTGCATTTAAATAAAGCTTTCTGGAAAGAGGAATAAATGTTCTTCCTAGGATGCCATTCAATATATACTTATGAAGAATGCTTTTTATGTCCAAATAATCCTGTGTTGTATTGTTCTAAGAATTATTTTTCATGGACAAAAACCAATTTATTATTTACAAAGAACTCAGACAATCTATAAAAAAAACAAAAAAACTTTAAAATACCCAAACATAAAAATACACAAAAGGTGCGGGTAAGCAGTGCACAGTAAAAGAAATAAAATGAGCCAGTAAACAAATACGGAACAAAAAGATGCTCACCAATACTCTTAAATTATTAAAGAAGTGTGAAGGGATACCAAAAGTGGAATTGCCATATTTTACTTCATAAATGGAACAAAAGTTATATTGAATACTGTTTTTAAATAATAGCATTATTGAGATGTAGTTCACATACTGTATAGTTCACCTATTTTAAGTGTACAATTCAGTGGTGTTTAGTATATTCACAGAGTTGTGCAATCATTGCCACTATCTGTGTATTTCAGAACATTTTTATCACCTTGTAAAAAACCCCATGCCCATTAGCAGTCACTTCCCCCTCCCCCCTCCACTTCCCCTGCCCACTCCAGCCCTAGGCAATTTCTGATCTACTTTTTGACTGTTGCTTTGCCTATTCTAGACATTTCATGTAAATGGAATCATATAATATGTGGTCTTTTGTGGCTGGCTCTCTAAGAAGAATTTTGAAAAGTTGCTTAGTTCTTCAGTTGGATCTGCCTTGGGGTTTCTAGTTTCAGTTCTACTGACCAATTAGCAAGCTGGTTCTTGGCTTCATATCACAACCAAGCAGAAGAAGAGTAACTGTGTTTCTCGGCTGATGGCGTGTTTTAGCCCCCAGCCCCATTCTTATTCTGTCTTCCCAGCAGCAGCACAGTCAGACGGCTGTTCTGAATTAGGCCGCCTCAAATGCATCAATTTTATAGGACTGAGATATAATTTAATCACTTCCTTCTTTGTAACTTGCCCTTCTTTAACCTCCCGAATTAGCTTTTCTGATAGATTTGCTAATGATTCCTATTGTTGCATATTTTCACTGTACTGTTGAATCATACTCTTCATATCCCTGCTCCTAGAACAGATCTTGGAGAGAGCCTAAAAAGCTCTTTTGGAAAAAAGGGTCCCTGATTCTCCTTTCCAAGGAACAGGAGAGAAGAGTCTGAGAGAAGCAGAGGTAGAAAGATGTATGCAGACTTGGTAGAGCTCACCTACCATGTGACTGTCATGACTATTAAAATTTTATCCCTAGACACATTCCCAAGGCTTCCAGCCTGCAATTTGAACACAGGACTCAGAGAATGAGACTTAGCAGTTTGGTTTTTGCCATGGTTGTTTTCTTTTTCTTTCTTTCTTTTTTTTTTTAAAGAAGAGAAGGTTTTTTGTTTTTTGTTTTTTGTTTTTTGCGGTACACGGGCCTCTCACTGTTGTGGCCTCTCCCGTTGCAGAGCACAGGCTCCGGACGTGGAGGCTCAGCGGCCACGGCTCACGGGCCCAGCCACCCCGCGGCATGTGGGATCTTCCCGGACCGGGGCATGAACCCGTGTCCCCTGCATCGGCAGGCGGACTCTCAACCACTGCGCCACCAGGGAAGCCCGTTTTTTGTTTTTAATATAAATTTATTTATTTATTTTTGGCTGCACTGGGTCTTCGTTGCTGTGCGCGGACTTTCTCTAGTTGCAATGAGTGGAGGCTACTCTTTGTTGTGGTGCGTGGGCTTCTCATCGTGCTGGCTTCTCTTTGTTGCGGAGCACAGGCTCTAGGCGTGCAGGCTTCAGTAGTTGTGGCACATGTGCTCAGTAGTTGTGGCTCGCGGGCTGTAGAACACAGGCTCAGTAGTTGTGGTGCACGGGTTTAGTTGCTCTGCGGCATGTGGGATCTTCCTGGCCCAGGGCTTGAACCCGTGTCCTGTATTGGTAGGCGGATTCTTAACTGCTGTGCCACCAGGGAAGCCCTCCATGGTTGTTTTCTGATGGTTGGCCAGGATCACTGGATTCAAGTTTCTTTTCCCTTTCATTTTGTCTTTCGTCAGAATAATCTTCATTTACTCTTTTGCTCTGAGGCTCCAGAAGAAGAACTCTGTGGTTGTGAGGTAGAAAGTGAACTGCTATGACTAACAGTATGCTTATGGACAGCCACTCTTTCCACCGTTTCCTAGAACATGAATGAGAGTCTTGGGCTCTCTCTCTCTCTCTCTTTTTAAATTAATAGACTTTTTTTTAGAGCAGTTTTAGGTTTACAGAAAAATTAAGTTGAAAGTACAGACAGCTCCCATATACCTTCCTCCTTCCCCACACACCCATAGCCTCCCCCATCATCAGCATCCTGCCCCAGAGTGATACATTTGTTATAATTCATGAACCAACCTTGAAACATCACTATCACCCAAAGTCCATAGTTTACATTAGGGTTCACTGTTATTGTTGTAAATTCTGTGGGTTTTGCCAAAAATATGGTGACATGATCCACCATTATAGTACCGTACAAAATAGTTTCACTACGACAAAAAAAGTCTCCTTGTGCTCCACCTGTACATTCCTCTCTCCCCCCAAACTCCTGGCAACCACTGATCTTTACTGTGTCCACAGTTTTGGCTTTTCCAGAATGACATATAGTTTAGAATCATACAATATATAGCTTTTTGCTTTTTTCACTTAATAATATATACTTAAATTTCTTCCATGTTTTTTCATGGCTTGATAGCTCATTTCTTTTTAGAACTGAATAATATTCCATTGTATGGATGTACCACAGTTTACTTATCCATTCTCCTATTAAAGGACATCTTGGTTGCTTTTAAGGTTTGGCAGTTACAAATAAAGTTGCTATAAACATCTCTGTGTAGGTTTTGTGTGGACATAATGCTTTCAACTCATTTGTGTAAATACCAAGGAGCATGATTGCTGGATCATATGGTAAGAGTATGTTTAGTTTTGCAAGAAACTGCCAAACTGTCTTCCAAAGTGGCTGTACCATTTTGCATTCCCACCAGCAAGGAATGGGAGTTCCTGTTGTTTCACATCCTGTTCCGCATTTGGTGTTATCAGTGTTTTGGATTTCAGCGATTGTGACAATCCGTGTAGTGGTTTCTCTTTGTTGTTTTAATTTGCAGTTCCCTGATGAGGAATGATGTTGAGCATCTTTTCATATGCTTATGTGCCATCTGTATATCTTCTTTGGTGAGGTGTCTGTTTAGATCCTTTGCCCATTTTTTAATTGGGTTTTTTGTTATTGTTGAGTTTTAAGAGTTCTTTGTGTATTTTGGATACCAGTCCTTTATCAGTTAAGTGTTTTGCAAAGATTTTCTGCCAGACTGTTGTCTCTTCATTCTTTTTAACAGTGTCTTTCACAGAGAAAAAGTTTTTAATTTTAATGAAGTAAAATTTGTCAATTTTTTCTTTTCATGGATTGTACTTTTGGTGTTGTATCTTAAAAGTCTTTGCCAAGCCCAAGGTCACCTAGATTATCTCTTATATTATCTCCTAGGAGTTAGAGTTTTGTGTTTTACGTCTAGGTCTATCCAATTTGAGTTAATTTTTTGAAAAGTGTAAGGTTTGTGTCTAGGTTTATTTTATAGTTTTGTATATGGATATCCAGTTGTTTCAGTACTGTTTTTGAAGAGATTCAATTCTCTATTGAATTGCCTTTGCTCCTTTGTCAAAGATCAGTTTACTATATTTGTGTGGGTTTATGTCTGATCTCTTTTTTCTGTTCCATTGGTCTAGACATAGATCAAGACTAGGTCTAGACATAGATCTAGAGTAGACATATTCTTTCACCAATGCCACACTATCTTGATGACTGTAGTTTTATAGTAAGCCTTGACGTCAGATAGTGTCCTCCAAATTTGTTCTTTCTTTGCATATTGCGTTGGCTATTCTGGATCTTTTGCCTTTCCAGATAAACTTTAGAATCAGTTTTTTGATATTCACAAAGTAATGTTCTAGGATTTTGACTGGGATTGCATTGAATCTATAGATCCAGTTGGGAAGAATTGACATCTTAACAGTGCTAAATATTCCTATCCATGAACATGGAATATCTCTCCAATATTTTTTCAGATCTTTTGTGATTTGTTTCATCAGATAGATCTTGTACATGTTTTGTTAGATTTATACTTAAGGTTTTCCTTTTTTTGGGTGCTAATATAAATGATATTATATTTTAAACTTCAAATTCCAATTCCATTTATTCATTGCTGGCATATAGGAAAGCAGTTGACTTCTATCTTGCAACTTAATATAATCACTTAACAGTTCCAGGAGGTTTTGCTTTTTGCTTGTTTGTTGTTTTATTCTTTGGGATTTTCTACATAAACAGTTATGGTATCTGTGAACAACGAAAGTTTTATTTCTTCTTCTCCAATCTGTATACCTCTTACTTACTTTTCTTGTCTTATTGCATTAAGTAGGCTTCCAGTACAGTGTTGAAGAGGAGTGGTGAGAGGAGAGGAGACATCCTTGCTTGTTCCCAGTCTTAGGGGGAAAGCATATACAGTTAACCCTTGAACAATGTGGGGAGAAAGGGACTCTGACTCCCGCACAGTTGAAAATCCATGTATAACTGTACAGTCAGCCCTCCATATCTGCTGTTCCACACCCTGGATTCAGCCAACTGCAGATCATGTAGTACTGTATACGTATTTATTGAAAAAAATCTGCATGTTAATGGACCCACATCGTTCAAACATATATGTTTTTCTAGGGTCAACTGTCGTTTCTCACCTTTAAATGTAGCTATGGGTTTTTTGTAGACATTGTTTATCAACTTGAGAAGTTCCCCACTCTTCCCAGTTTGATGATAGTTTTTATCAAAACTAGGTTTTAGAGTTTGTCAGGTGCCTTTTCTGTATCTATTGATATGATCATATGATTTTTCTTCTTTATCCTGTTGATGTGATGTATCATATTATTAACTGATTTTGAAATGTTTAACCAGCCTTGCCTACTGGAATAAATCCCCATTTGGTCATAGTGTGTAACTTTTTTTTTATACATTATTGTATTCGATTTGCCAGCATTTTGTTGAGCATTTTTACTTCTGTGTTCATAAAAGATATTAGACTGTAGTTTTCCTTTCTTCAATGTTTTTGTCCAGTTTTGGTATCAGGGTAGTGCTGGCCTCAGAAGCAGTCCCACTTCTGTTTTCTTGAAGAGATTATGGAGATTTGGTGTAATTTCTTCCTTAGGTGTTTGGTAGAATTTACCAGTGAACCCACCTGAGCCTGGCACTTTCTGTCTTAAGAGGTTTTTAATGATTGATTCAGTGTAATAGATATAGGCCTATTCAGATCATCTGTTTCTTCTTGTGTCAATTTTGGTAGTCTGTGTCTTTCAAGGAATTGGTCCATTTCACCTAGCTTATCAAACTTGTGGGCCTTGAGTTGTTCATAATAGTCCTTTACTATCCTTTTAGTGTCCATAGGATCAGTAGTGATAGCTTGTCTTTCATTTCTGGTATTAATAATTTGTATCTTCCCTCTTTTTTTTCTTTGTTAGCCTGGCTAAAGGTTTATTGATTTTATTGGTCTTTTCAAAGAACCAGCTTTTGATTTCATTGATTTTTTTTTTTTTTTCCTCTGTTGATTTCCTGTTTTCAGTCTCACTGATTTCTGCTCTAATTTTGATTATTTCTTTTCTTCTGCTTACTTTGGATTTAATTTGCTCTTCTTTTTCTTGTTTCCTAAAGTGGAAGTTTAAATTATTGATTTTAGATCTTTCTTCTTTTCTAGTATGTGCATTCAAAGCAGTAACATTCCGTCTAAACGCTGCTTTCGCTACATCCCACAAATTTTAATTAGTTGTATTTTCATTTAGTTAAAAATATTTTAGGGCTTCCCTAGTGGCGCAGTGGTTGGGAGTCCGCCTGCCGATTCAGGGGACACGGGTTCGTGCCCCGGTCTGGGAGGATCCCACATGCCGCGGAGCGGCTGGGCCCGTGAGCCATGGCCGCTGAGCCTGCGCGTCCGGAGCCTGTGCTCCGCAACAGGAGAGGCCACAACAGTGAGGGGCCCGCGTACCGCAAAAAAATAAAAGAAAGAAAGAAAAAAATATATTTTAAAATTTCTCTTGCAATGTCTTCTTTGAGCCATGTGTTACTTAAAGTGTGTTGCTTAATCTCCAAGTATTTAGGGATTTTTCCAGTTATCTTTCTGTTACTGATTTCTAGTTTAATTTCCTTGTGTTCTGACAGCATACTTTGTATGATTTCAGTTCTTTTAAATTTGTTACAGTGTGTTTTGTGGACCAGAATGTGGTCTATCTTGGCCTAAGCTGTTTTTCAAGGAGAACATTACTAAGGAGTCTGGGTCCTATGCATTTGCTCTTAATTCTGAAATGAAGTGCTTCTCTTCCTTGGTCCTGGCACATTATTTGGGCCAGTCTCCTACAAAAGAACCTCTGTCTATGAGCTGTTGACTCCAGAGCTATACCTATAGAGGAGAAGCATACAGAGATTGGAGTAAATGATTAAATAATTTTAATGGTCATTTATTAGACACTTACTATTTGCCATCACTTTACATTTATTATTTCAGTAAGTTTTCCAAATAGCCCTATAAGTTGAAAGAATTTTTATTATCTTTTTACAGATAAGGAAACTGAGGTTCAGAGAGATTGATTTACACAGAATGATACTAATATAGGTACTAGCAGGAAGAGTCAAAATCGGGTCCATCTGATTCTGAAGCCCGTATTCTCAGAAACAATGTTAAAAACAGACACATGAGATCCCAGTTCAAGCCAAACTCTAATCCATGGCAGAAATGGAAAACTGGAAGTTTGCTAAAGGAATATTTGTATAATGCTGTGCCTTTTATTGGTTTCTCTCCAAAATCAGTATCTCCAACAGTTTTGGTGCCTTTAGCAGCAAGCATTCCAGTAGTAGTGCTTCCTAAGAGCACCTATCTTGGAGTAAAATGTAGGCTGTATTTATCTAACTTGGAGTTTCCCAACCAGGAATGATTTTGATCCCCAGGGAACATTTGACAATGTCTGGATACATTTTTGGTGGTCACAACTGGGTGACTACTGGCATCTAGTGGGAAGAGGCCAGGGGTACTGCTAAACATCCTACAGTGCACAAGACCCACCCTACCCCCTAAACAAAGAATTATCTGACCCAAAATATCAATAGTGGAGGTTGAGAAACCCTGAGTCTAGCTTGTTCCATTCTGTTATTACTGAGAAAACCTTGATCCCTCAGAAATCCCTCAGCATTCTGTCAGGATTTGGTTTCCAAGGCTAAGTGCCTCCTATGTAAATACTTTGTGGGTCAGTCCATTAATTCATTCTGGCACATTTCCGGTACCTTGAGCTTAGCAGCCAGAGGCCTGTTAAATGGTTGGGCTTTTTTTTTAATAGGGTGCTACTTTTTCTTCCTGATGTTTCTTGAGAGACAGGCTCAGTTGGCCTGCAGCTCTTACAGAAGAGAACCTGGTGACAATACTCTAATCTGTTGCTGGCATCTTTAGCTCCCTAATCTATGTTTACGCGGCACTGAAAATCAACTCTTCCTGCTGCCAGGCCCCATTCCTCCTTAACACTCTGGCACCACTGGCAGAGAATACCTCCCTAGTCTCTTCCACACAGTACAACCATACATGATTATTTTATTGCACAGCTGTTTTCCAGAAGACGTTTCCTGAGGCATGGATATACAGGATGCTTCTGGAGCTGTGAGTTGGAGCCTCAGTCATTTCTGTTCCAGTTGCAGATATATCCACAGTGCTCTTAAAGCATCTGGTATTTTCCTTAACTGTTTTCCTGTTTGTAACTCTCGTCCTCTCCCCCAGATTTTAAGCTCCTACGATATGGGGTTTGTTTTTTCAATTTTTTTCGTATCCTGTCTTAGGAACTAGCATTTCTTTCATCATATACTAAGAAAATCAACTTGCCTTCTTCCATTTTGGGTTATATGCTTTTCTGTTAAAAGTTGGAGGAAATTATAAGGAACTAAAATCATTTGAGAGAGACTGGTGGTCAGAGGTTGATATCAACCATCTAGATAAAGATAAGCAAGCCAGAGGAACAATTCATAAACTCAATGGAATTGAGCCTGGTTCCAAATAAAACTGAATAATTCTTTCCTGAGTAGTGGACCTTGGAATTTAAAAAGTTATTTTCATTATCAAGGAGGCCTAGAAAACTCAAGAAAGTTCCTATTAAGGAAGTCCTATAGGGGAACTTCCCTGGTGGCGCAGTGGTTAAGAATCCACTTGCCAATACAGGGGACATGGGTTCGATCCCTGGTCCAGGAAGAGCCCACATGCTGCGGAGCAACTAAGCCTGTGTGCCACAACTGCTTGAGCCTGTGCTCTTCAGCCCGCGAGCCACAACTGCTGAGCCCGCGTGCTGCGACTACTGAAGTCCGTGCACCTAGAGCCCATCCTCTGCAACAAGAGAAGCCACCACAATGAGAAGCCCGCACACCGCAACGAAGAGTAGCCCCCACTCGCCGCAACTAGAGAAAGCCCTCGTGCAGCAACCAAGACCCAACACAGCAATAAATAGATAGATAGATGGATAGATGGATAAATAAATAAATTTATTTATTTATTTACAAAAAGAAAGTCCTATAGGTAGCTTACCCTCCTCATGACCCAGAGGTTCAGCAAAATTTCCCAAGTCAGATATCATTATTACAGAATTTTCTGTAAAGTTTAAGCAAAGGCATATATTTACCTCATTTAAGTGATATGCCACAGGGCCCTCAATAGGGATTTTTTTTTTTTTTTTTCCTGCATTGGGTCTTCGTTGCTGTGCACCGGCTTTCTAGTTGCGGCGAGCGGCGGCTACTCTTTGTTGCGGTGTGTGGGCTTGTCATTGTGGTGGCTTCTCTTGTTGTGGAGCACGGGCTCTAGGCGTGTGGGCTTCAGTAGTTGTGGCACGTGGGCTCAGTAGTTGTGGCTCACGGGCTCTAGAGCACAGGCTCAGCAGTTGTGGTGCACGGGCTTAGTTGCTCCATGACATGTGGGATCTTCCCAGGCCAGGACTTGAACCTGTGTTCCCTGCAATGGCAGGCGGATTCTTAATGACTGCGCCACCAGGGAAGCCCCGTCAATAGGGATTTGAGGTCAGTGGGTCATTGACAGAACCCTCAAATGCTGTCTTTCTTAGGCCTTCAGAGAAATCATGACCATTTTGAACAATGTCTTTGAACCTGCAAGATTATAAAGAATGTATTGTTTGGATGGTATTGGTTTATCTAAAACAGTATTTCTCAACCTTTATTTTATCATTACCTTCCTAAGGAGCCTTTTTAGACATCTTTTTCCCTAATCACCCCCCTCCCATGAAATTTTAATATCACAGATAATGCTGTGTATCTGTTCATGTACTGCAGTACTTTGGCAGGGATTGGGGATTGTACTCTCTAAGATTTTTCCCCCACCATGAACAGTTTTCACCCCCATGGGGGCAGTCCTGCCCATGTTGACGATATGTTAATCTAGAAGTATCATCATCTTGGGAATGAGTTGTTTGTACCTTTCTTAACAAATTGAAACAGGGACAAGGACTCTGTCAGTAAACTAATGTTAAAAAAGAGTCTTCTCATGCAATGGCCTGAAGCAACTGAGGAAGAGTGAGAAGACTACTTTTCTCATATTTCATAGCTTATATGGAGGACATTTTCTCTCTGAACAACCTCTTGACCATCTGAGGAAAGAACAGGGAAACACCAGGAGTAGCAGAGCAATAAATGCAGTGCTCTAAAAGGAGGGGAAAAAAAAAGACAAGACCCTCTTGCAGTGAAATGCAGAGGAGGAAAATGGTGATACTGAAGAATCTGGGTATAGAACTGTCCATTGTTCCAAGGCTAGTCAGCTCTAACAAGTTCAGTTTCTCAGTCAGAGTTGATTTGCAGCAGAGAATACCATTTAGGCTGTGTAGCACATAAGAATGTTCTATTCTCCCAAGAGGGTTTGGCTCTGTCTGATCAGTAGGGTGGGTGTGTATGAAATGCACCTCGGAAGGAGGAGGAGGAAGAGATGACATGTTCAAGTAAAATGAAATACAACTGCAAATTAAAGTGTCACCCTGTTTTAAAAAAATCCCTTTTTTATTTAATTGGTTACCAAGGAAAAAAATGTCATACAGAAGTGTATGTCTCAGGGAAAGTTAAACTGTGAGATGTTACAAGTGAATCTGGATTCAAGGAAGTTCTCCTGGGGTGGGGCAGGGCAGGAGTTATAAAATACTGCCTTAATAAAAATATTCTGAGGGGGAAAAGCTAGGCTCATAAATTTCTATTGTGTTACATGCCAGAGGTCCAGAAGAGATTAACAAATATTACCTCATTTGTTCTTTGCTGTCTCTCTCTATCCTATCAGCTGAATGCTGGCTGCCTCTTCCCTGGGGGAGCCTCCTTTTGAGATGTTTTATTAGGAGGAAGGTCATATACAAAGGAGATGCTTTCTCCCAAAGGGTGCTGCTTACCACAAAGACGTCCAGGGACTGAATGCTTTTCTGTGTTAATGGTGTCCTACCATTTTTCATGTGTCTTTCCCAGAATTTTTATGAACATCCATTTGTCTCTTTAGATTGTGAGCCTACCAGATAGGATATATACAGTACGTGCCACATTGTTGGCACTCAGTAAATGTTATGTAATAATGGGAAGGGAGGCTGATTTATATTATACTATACTATACTATACTATATTGTATTATACTATATTTACATGTAGAATTGTTCTTGAGAAACATGTCTGGTTTCTCTGAGATAGAGACTTGACAGATAGGACTTGTCAGCTTTCTTCAGCCTTAGTTGTGATTCTTCCTTTTCTCCCTTTTCTACTAATCCTAGTTTTGTCTCATGTTTGCAATGGAAACATATAGATAAACACTATAATGTGCTTTCTTTGTCTTCTCCCCCACCAGGGGCAGTGATTGGTGATGGACAGTCTGCCGTGGCCAGTAACATTGCCAATACTACCTACCGGCTCCAGTGGTGGGACTTCACTAAGTTTGACCTCCCAGAAATCAGCAATGGTAAGCCAAGGTAGAACTGGGGATACTGGTGGAAGGTCTGACTCTTACTGGTGAGCCAGAGCTCAGAAACCACATAGCACTGGATGTTTCATCGCCTCGTTGAGCAGCTGACTGCCGTGTGCCATCTCTGCAGTTCTTCTCTGACTCTCGTTAAGCAATTCAGCAAACGTGTGTTGAGCACCCACCCTGAGCAGTGAACAATACTTTGGTACAGTGGTCAGAACAATGATAAGGTGGACACCAAAATGAAGGTATCTGCCCCAGGAGTTTACCAACTAGTAGTTCACTGTCGCAAGCCTAGAAGTGTAGGTGGAACTGAGAGGAAGAGAAGGAGAAGGGAGTGTAGGAACTGAGAGCCAGACCCTTGAGGAAAGACTACAGTGATGATAAACTCATTTATTAATCTAGATCTGAATAGAACAAAGAGAGTGGCCTGATTGATGTGTGATTTACAAACATGTCTGTCTGTCAGTCCGTTTTCCCAGCTTCTACGAGTCCTCAATCCCATGTCCCAGTTGTTCGATTGAAACCACATCATTTTTTCAAAAATTAATTAATTTAATTATTGGCTGCATTGGGTCTTCCGTTGCTGTGTGCGGGCCCTCTCCAGTTGAAGCGAGTGGGGGCCACTCCTCGCCGTAGTGCGAGGGCTTCTCACTGCCACGGAGCACAGGCCCCAGGCGCTCAGGCTTCAGCAGTCTTGGCACACGGGCTTCAGTAGTTGTGGCTCGTGTGCTCCAGAGCGCAGGCTCAGCAGTTGTGGTGCACGGGCTTGGTTGCTCCGCGGCATGTGGGATCTTCCCGGACCAGGGCCTGAACCCATGTCCCCTGCATTAGCAGGCGGATTCTCAACCACTGCACCACCAGGGAAGCCCAATCACAGCATTTTAGACATCTCATTTCACTTTCTATCTGATGACGGACTCTCACACATCCTTGGGAAGTAGTGGTTCAGCCTCTGCTTGAACACTTCAGATAGGTCACACTGTCTGATGAGTTGGCCCTAGTCCATCACTGCTAAATTCCTGTTCAAATGTTTTTTCTTATACCCAGCCACCATTTCCCTTGCTGTCACTTCTTCCCATTGGTCCTAGTTCTACCTCTGAATCTCCATAGAATAAGTTTAATGACGTCTCTTCTGAGTGACAGTTCTCAAGCTATTTGAAGATAAACTGCCATTTCCCTTTAAATCATTCTTTTTGGGCCAGAATTCCTGAGATTCCTTTTACAATCTGGTTTTCAAATCCTTGACAGTTCTGCTCATTTCCTCTTTAAGCTTTGAGGTGGCAGAACAACGTAGAACACTCCAGATGAGAGCTGTCCAAAACAGAGTACAATGATGGTTTGGACAGTGTTAGTTCAGCTTAAGATTTCAACAGCTTTTTCTGAAGCCACTATTGAGTTTGCAGTCACTTAAAATTCCTTGATGGGACTTCCCTGGTTGCACAGTGGTTAAGAATCTGCCTGCCAATGCAGGAGACACGGATTCGATCTCTTGTCCAGGAAGATCCCACATGCCGTGAAGCAACTAAGCCCATGCGCTACAACTACTGAGCCTGCACTCTTGAGCCTACAAGCCACAACTGCTGGGCCCGTGTGCTGCAACTATTGAAGCCTACATGCCTAGAGCCCACACTCTGCAACAAGGGAAGCCACCGCAATGAGAAGCCTGCTCACCGGAATGAAAAGTAGCTCCTGCTCACCACAACTAGAGAAAGCCCGTGCACAGCAACGAGGACCCAATGAAGCCAAACATAAATAAATAATAAATAAATGTATTTATTTATTAAAAAAATACTTGATAACTATTAATAAACCAAGACTTTACTGTCCTGTACTTACTTGTACAGTTCGAATGTTTTAAAAACCAAAGGTTTGTATTTGTTTCTGTTAAGTTTTATCTTAATAGTGTCAATTGCTCTTCTTAGTTCCTGCCTCTCAACATTTTTTTGAACTTCGATTCAGCCCTTTTTTCCCCAACCTTACATCATCTTCTAATTTGATAAACATACTTTCTCTCTCTTTTTTTTTTTTTTTAAACACTAAGTACTTTAATTCTTTTTTTTTTTTTTTTGGCTGCATAGGGTCTTAGTTGCAGCATGAGGGCTCTTTTGTTGTGGCGGGAGTGCTTAGTTGCCCCAAAGCATGTAAGATCTTAGTTCCCCGACCAGGGATTGAACCTGAGTCCCCTGCATTGGAAGCTGGATTCTTAATCACTGGACCACCAGGGAAGTCCCTCTGTCTTACTTTGTTTTTCTGGTTTTTAAAAAAATATTTATTTATTTACTTATTTGGTTGTGCCAGGTCTTAGTTACGGCAGGCGGGCTCCTTAGTTGAGGCATGAGAACTCTTAGTTGTGGCACGCATGTGGGATCTAGTTCCCTGACCAGGGATCGAACCCAGGCCCCCTGCATTGGGAGTGCAGACTGTTTTTTAAATAAAAATTAATACATTTATTTATTTATTTATTTATTTTTGGCTGCATTGGGTCTTTGTTGCTGTGCAAGGGCTTTCTCGAGTTGCGGTGAACAGGGGTTAATCTTTGTTGCGGTGCGTGGGCTTCTCCTTGTGGTGGCTTCTCTTGTTGCCAGGCATGGGCTCTAGGTGCGCAGGCTCAGTAGTTGTGGCACATGGGCTTAGCTGCTCCACGGCATGTGGGATCTTCCTGGACCAGGGCTCGAACCCGTGTCCCCTGCATTGGCAGGTGGATTCTTTTTTTTTTTTTTTTTTTTTTTTTTGGCAGGTGGATTCTTAACCACTGCGCCACCAGGGAGTCCCGGGAGCGCAGACTCTTAACCAGTTGTGCCACCAGGGAAGTCCCCCCTCTGTCTTAACTTTGGATTGCTAGCAAAACTAGTGCATCAGTCAGGACTTTGCACCAAGTGTTGTGGTATGTTCCTGTAGGCTTGCTCTGTGTCAATTTTGGTTCACGAATTTGCACCTAGGCTTGTTTGTTCGCATGTGAAGCCCATATTTTTCTATCTTGTCTCTAAGGTATTGTAAGAGTTGGTCAGATACCTTAAAGTAATCAAGATAGCCCCTTCTATGGCATTTCCCAGTATGCCAATCTTGGTATCCTTATCAGACCATGAAAATGAGGTCAATTTTTTCATGTCCTGATCTTAGTGAAACCTCAGTAGCAATCATTTTTTTCTAAGTGCTTTTAAGCCGCATGTTCAATAATCTATTCTTTACTAGAAATCAAATGCAATCTACCTTTTCCCTTATTAAATACTGTTTGCTTGTTTATAGATTTCTGGCCCAGGTGTTTGCCATAATTTTCCCTAGGTACTTTGTTTCGTTATTTGCTTCGTTTCTTTTATTATAATCTGAAATACATTTACCGAAGATTTTTAAAATATAAAAGGAGATACAGTGAAAAGTTTCCCAATCCTGCTCCCAGCTACCCACCACTCCACCCCATAGGCAACCACAATGAGCAGTGTCTTGCATACCTCTTCAACGATATCGTATGTATATACAAGTACATGCAAATGTTTGTTTTTCCACCTCTACTTAACCTAAATGGTAGCATGTTATACATACTTTTCTTTCTGTACCTTGCTTTCTTTACTTTATGTCTTGGTGATCTTTCCGTATCAGTACATAAAGCATTTACTCAATTCTTTTTTAATGGCTGCCTAGTATCCCACTGTCCTTTATATATATATATATACACACACACACATATTTATTTATTTATTTATGGCTGTGTTGGGTCTTTGTTGCTGCACGTGGGCTTTCTCTAGTTGTGGCAAGCGGGGACTACTCTTTGTTGCGGTGCGCAGGCTTCTCATCGCGGTGGCTTCTCTTGTTGCAGAGCACAGGCTCTAGGCATGCGGGCTTCAGTAGTTGTGGCACACAGGCTCAGTAGTTGTAGCTTGTGGGCTGTAGAGCGGAGGCTCAGTAGTTGTGGCGCATGGGCTTAGTTGCTCCGCAGCATGTGAGATCTTCCTGGACCAGGCAGGCCGATTCTTAACCACTTTGTCACCAAGAAAGTCCCCCCACTGTCCATTTTTTAACCAGTTATTTTTTAACCAGTGTTCTGCTGAGGAATTTTTTTTTTTTTTTTGGTCTGCTCCGGGTCTTAGTTGTGGCACGTGGGATGTTCGTTGTGGCATGCAGAATCTTTAGTTGCAACATGCGGGATCTAGTTCCCTAACCACGGATTGAACCCAGGCCACCTGTGTTGGGAGTGTAGAGTCTTAACCCCTGGAACACCAGGGAAGCCCCTCTGCTGAGGAACTTTTGTTTCCAGTCTTTTGCTATACAAACCATGCCACAGTTTGTCATATGTGCAAGTATATCATAGGATAAATTCCTAGAAATGGAATTGTAGGGAGGAAGAATATGTAGATTCGTGATTTCGGGAGATACTGCTAAATCACCCTCTGTAGAGATGATACCAATTTATACACTCCCTTGTGGTTCATGAGGGTGCATGTGTCCCTAAACTCTTGCTTGTAGAATGTGCTATCATATTTTGGGGTATTTACAAATCTGATGGTAAAAAATACTATGTAGGTGGGACTTCCCTGGTGGTCCAGTGGTTAGGGCTCTGCACTTCCACTGTTGGGGGCAAGGGTTCAATCCCTGGTCAGGAAACTAGGATCCTGCAAGCCGCGTGGTGTAGCCAAAAAAAAAAAAAAAAAAAAATAGTATGTAGGTATTTTAAATTTGTATTTCTCATATTATAAACCAGGTTGTGTGGCTCTGCATACATTTAGCCACATGTGTTGCCTTTTCTTGGCTTGTCTCTGTGCTTTACCTATTTTTTGTGTGTGTGTTGTTGATCTTTTCCTTACCAGTTCTACAGGAGCTCTTTATAAATCAGAAAATTAACTCATAATAGGAGTTTCCTGGTTGTCATTTGTCTTTTGACTCTGCTGAAGGTTATTTTTGTCATAGAACTTATTTTAAGTAGTCAGAATTATCCAACTTTCCTTTTATGGTTCCTAGATTTTGTGGCAGCATCAAGAAGATCAGTTAGTACTTTTATATTTTAGTTTTTTACTTTAAATCTTTGATTCATCAGAAGTTTAACCTAGTCCTAAATAAGCAGAGTATGATCCAACTTTTCTCCCATGTGCTACTCATTTGTCGCAACCAGTTTATAAAATGATCTCTTTGTCCCCATTGATTTGGGATGTCACTTTCATCCTGTTAATTTCCTGTTGAGTATTTGGATGTATTTATTCTGTCTCTTCTGTCCCAGGGATCTGTCTGATTATTCATGTAACAGTACCACATTGGTTTAAGTTTGAGGCTCTGTTTTAGAATCTGGTAGGACTAGTCTCCTCTTGTTATTTTTTTAATCCAAAATTTCTTGCCTGCTTAAACATTTTGGTTTTCTGTATGGACTTTAAAACTACCTCGCTTCTTCCCTTCACCCCCCTGAAAAAATTCTGTTAGTGTAATTAATGCGATCGCATTGAACATATAAAGTAACTTAAGGAGACTCAATATTGTTATGGTATCTTCTTATGTAAGAACATGGTATGATTTTTCAGTTTCTCCAAGTCTCTCTTGTGGTCTTAGGAATGTTTTAAAGTTTTCTTCGTGTAATTTTATACATTTTTAAAGTTTATTGTTACAAGCTTTAAAAAAAATTCTATTTTACTGAATTTGTTTACTAATTATAGTTGTTATTCAGTTAAATCTCATGGGTTTTCTAAGTATGTTATCTGTAAATAGTATTAATTTTACTTCCTCTGTTCCAAGTTGTACACCTGTGATTTCTTCCTCTTGTCTAAGTGCATTGGCTGCTACCATCAGAACAATGTTAAATAATAGCAGGCATGCTCATATCATTCCTCATTTCAGTAGAAAAACTTCTAGCTTTTTCCCAGTAAGCATATTGCTGACTTTTGGGTTGAACCAGAACTAGTTTATTGTTTTAAGGAAGTCATTATTCTTATTTTATTGTGAGTTTTTAATCAAGAATAGATACTCGGAATTCCCTGGCGGTTCAGTGGTTAGGACTCCCCCCTAACCGCCCCCGCAAAAAAAAAGAATAGATGTTAAATTTAGTCCTGCCTTATCAGCATCTCTGAAGATGATCATGTTTTTTTCTCTCCTTTGACCTAATAATGAGATCATTATGGTTTTTTTTAAACAAGTGTCTGGAGACTTAATTGACCTTAAATTAATTTTTAAATCCCAATAGTACCAATAAACTTCCCTTGATTATTATTGTTTTTAATTTATCTATTTTTGGCTGCGTTGGGTCTTCATTGCTGCGCGGGCTTTCTCTAGTTGTGATGAGCAGGGTCTACTCTTTGTTGTGGTGCGCAGGCTTCTCATCGTGGAGGCTTCTCTTGTTGCGGAGCACGGGCTCTAGGCATGCAGGCTCCAGTAGTTGTGGCTCGCGGGCTCTAGAGCGCAGGCTCAGTAGTTGCAGTGCATGGGCTTAGTTGCTCCATGACATGTGGTATCTTCCCGGACCAGGGCTCACACCCGTGTCCCCTGCATTGGCAGGCGGGTTCTTTTTTTTTTTGGCAGGTGGGTTCTTAACCACCACCACCAGGGAAGCCCCGAAATCATTATGTTGATAGATTCTGTAATATTGAACCCAACCTTACATCCCTTGAATAAACCCCACCTGGTTCATGGTATATGCTTTAACATTAAATTCTTTCCATGTAGCTTGCTAATAATTTACTTAAGAGTTTTTTCCTTGAAATTTGTGAGATGGATCTATCCTATTCTTTTTCATAAAATCTATGAGTTTTGGTATCAGTGTTATGCTTGTGTTACAAATATAATTTGAAAGTTTTTCTTTTTGTCTGGAACAGCTTAAATAGTATTGGAATTACTTGGTACTTTTTATACTTTAAAGGTCGGAGCCTGATGCTTTTTTCTTCCCTTTTTTTCACAAGCATAGGGAGAGGTAGTTCTTCGATAACGTTTTCTTTGTGAACTGTCCTGTGATGGTTAAGCAAATGAACTCTTCAGCTACCATGTCCAGGTTCAAGTTTTGCTGAGCCACCTTCTAGCAGTGTGACCTTGGTTACTTAATCTCTCTACACCTTAGTTTCCTTGTCTATAAAATGAGGGTTATAATAGTGCCAACCTCATAGGATTGTTAGGAGAATTAAATTAGTTAACATTGATACATGTCAGGCACTCTGTATGGCATCTGGCACTTTCTGTAGTAAATGGTCAGTAAATGTTAGCTCTTTTTATTATGTCTTTTTCTTGGAAATTATACTGTGATTCTTTGAGAGTATGGCTATAATTCTAAAGTCACCCCTGCCCCTGTTTTCAGTACTCTGAGAGGTGTATTTTCCATCTCTGTAAAGTCATGTTCATGTAAAAAAGATAGTTCTCTTTTAACCTGTTGCCTCATCTGTAATTGGCTTCTGATCCTTCTGAAGCATGTTGTTTCTCCCCAGTTGGAGACAATTTTCTTTGATAGAAAAACCAAATATTCAGAAGAATACAGGCATTGGATATGCTGCTAGCAGAGCTGAGACAGTCTTTTTGGTTGTCCTTAACATTCTTTGTACAAGCCTCCACTTGTTCTGACTACAACTTCCTGTCATTCACCTTCTGTGTTCCTTCTTACTTCCTTTGATCATGGCTGTTGTAAAACCTGAGCTGATCAAAAAGCATCATGTGCAACCAGATTGACTCATTTAGTTTGGCTCACCTTTCTTCCTCATTTAAGTCCTGTGCGGTGTTAGAATTCTGCTTTTTAAAAGTGCCCTATTTTTCTTAGAGTTTTGGCCTTGGGAAATACTTGGCATTCTAGGAGTTTAGGGCGTATATGTCTGATGGTGGCCATTGTTCCTTGCCATGGTATTACCCTCTAGAATGACAGTCACTTTCACCTGAGGCTCCTGTAATTAACTCTAACTGCTTTTTCTGGTTGGTCTGAATAAAGTCTAGTTACAGTTCTGAATCTGGTAGATTCAGCTGTCAGCAGAGTTCAGTTGGGAATCTGTAGGATTTGTTTCTGAACCTTGCATACTTCACAGAGGAGGGAAGTGTTTGGCTTTGGCACAGCTCATGCCTGGGAGCCACTGGCCCTCAGTTTTACTCACGTGTTCAGCAGCCACTGTGTTGTTAAGAGGTCATCTGACTTATCTGAATTGAATTTAACTCTTTTCTAGAATTAGGCTAAAGAGTGTTACCACCTGTTTCTCTTAGTTGAGATACAGGATTAATGAATTACTATCTGTAAAGCGTTTAGAAATT
Source organism: Phocoena phocoena (assembly GCF_963924675.1). Classification (NCBI taxonomy): domain Eukaryota; kingdom Metazoa; phylum Chordata; class Mammalia; order Artiodactyla; family Phocoenidae; genus Phocoena; species Phocoena phocoena. Next base: position 96,366,061 of record NC_089226.1, on the reverse strand, counting down.
TGTGAATAAGGCCTCATATAACATAGATAATTTTGAAACCGCTCTCATGGGGAAAAAAATAGCTCATTAGATTCACTGTGGTTTTTAAGAGTGAACTCTTATGGGAGAATAGCATTAGTCACCAGGGTGCCCTGACGGAACGGACCTTAAGAAACCCAGGTGCTGAGCAGTGTGGGGCACACACACATCCAGAGAGGATGTAGTGATTGGTGCCGTTGGGAATGCTTATATAGTGTCATTGGAGCTCTGTGCAGGAGGTCCTATTCTGAACTCTGAGGGCTCAGAGATAGTGAAAAGGAAATTTTCCTGCTGATTTAAACCCCTTTGGGTTTTCCAAATCCATATCTAATGCATTTGTAAAAGTACTGCAACTGCTCATCGCTCCCGTGGCCTCATCTGGCCAGCCAGCAACAGGCTACAAACCGATCTTTGTACAAGGTGTTTGTTTATAATTTATGGAGCTGATAGAAAGGCAGAGCCCTCTGCTCCTCCAGGCATCAGTACTTCTTACCCCTCCCATTACCTGCTAGGGCATTTTAACTTGGAAATCATTTATAATTAGGAGGAGATTACATTGCACAGTCTGGAACATGGCTTCCTGCTGTCTTCTGCATCGTTTTTGCTCCTCCTGGAGCTGCCCCCTGAAGCTCTTAAGCAGTTTTGATTTGAAAAATCCTTTCTTTCCTAGACTTTATTTCCATTCTCAGCTGCCCAGCTAACTGCTCCATCATCATTCCCCACATGTGTTTTGCCTTTAAGTGCAGGGCAGTTTGCTGGAGCTCCAGCTCAGGGGTCAAGGACTGTTTGGTGAGACAGCAGTTTTCAAGTGTGGTCCCAGACCAGCAACATCAGACGCCTGGGAACTTGCTAAAAATACAAATTCTCAGTCCTCACCCCAGCGTTCTGTGTTTTAATAAGCCCTCCAGGTGATTATGATGCATGCTGATACTTGAGAACCACTGTGGTAAGGCAAGGCAGGGAGCAGAACAAAGGTTTCTAGTGGTGTGTGGGTTGCCACTGTCTTAAACTGTATTTAACTTCACCTTTTTCTCTACCTGCTTACATCATTATTGAGTCCAAAAAGGATGAGCTCTCCTTGTCATTAGTGCATTACGTTGCTATGGCCTGAGAAAAGAAGTAACAGAGACCCAGGAAATCTCTCCCTTTGTAAATTAACTCATCAAAATTTCAGCCTTACGAGAAGAAGCTGCATGAGCGAATTGAAGCAGTGACCACTCACCACTGTAACTGAACATTTCCATTTCCATTCCATGTTCCATCTGAACATTTCCATTTCCATTGCTTGTTGTATATTAATTTCCAAGAAATTAATATACAACAAGCAATAAATGTAAATTGCTAATTGGAGCTTTGAAATATTAATGAAACTGTAAACACACCACCCACCACTCAGTGAAGCTACCAGATCACTCTGTGCCTATTACATCCCCTTCATTATGGTAGAAGTAAAACCCTAGATCTCTAGCTGTACAAGTTCTGAAAGGGAAACATGCTGCTGGAGAAGCTCCATTTTAATTTTTAGCATTCTCTTTTCACTTGTTATTTGCATATCTCTCTCTCAGCTCACTGCAGGAACTGGGAGCAGTTGTGAAATTGGGTGGAGTTGAGGGGAGGGGACAAAATTTGGGAGATGGCCATTGACTTGGAATCATCATAATACAGTACAAACACAAACACCATGGCTTGAATTTGAGGCTGACAAAATGCTTTTTGTCTATATGCCCAGTTTTTCGTGGGCTTAAAGCCGAGCCTCCCAAAAGATGGAAAACCTTACTTGTACTTTCCCCCTCACCCGCAGACCCCTCTTAGTAATTAATCTGGCAGTATCTAGTTCAGTGCTTTTCTAATGTTGGTGGTGAGTTTTGAGGGTCATCGTAGGCTTCTATATGTTTGACTGAATTGCAGGTTAACACATACAAGCTAGATGTCTGTAACAGCGACATAGAAAAGCCGACTTTCATAAAATACTCACCATGCATTTTTGGGACATTAAATGTAGATAAAATGGAAACCATACAAAGCTGTCTTAAAGCCCACAGAGTCCCATTTCCTTTTCTGTTTATTTTCATGTCCTACTTAATACTTGTCATTGCTTTCTTTCTCTCTCTGCCTTTGATGGTTGCAGTCTAAATTGTCAGTTTCTTTTTACCTTTCTGAGGATTGTGCCAACATAAAGGTTAGAAAACCAAGATGGACTCACTTTTTTTTTTTAATTTATTTTATTTTTGGCTCTGTTGGGTCTTTGTTGCTGCACGCAGGCTTTCTCTAGTTGCAGCGAGCCGGGGCTACTCTTCGTTGCGGTAGGCAGGCTTCTCATTGCATTAGCTTCTCTTGTTGCAGAGCATGGGCTCTAGGCACGCAGGCTTCAGTAGTTATGGCACGCGCAGACTCAGTAGTCATGGCTCGCGGCCTCTAGAGTGCTGGCTCAGTAGTTGTGGCACAGGGGCTTAGTTGCTCCGCAGCATGTGGGATCTTCCTAGACCAGGGCTCGAACCCGTGTCCCCTGCATTGGCAGGCAGATTCTTAACCACTGCGCCACTAGGGAAGTCCCTGGACTCACTGTTGAAGCTCCTGCAGTTGCTTTGGTTCTGTATCCCCAACTGTAATCATGTGTCAGTCCTGGGAAGGGGGAGGAGATTATCTTTTTGGCAACAGGCTTGGGACCCTGAGTAAGGAGCAGACAGTCTCAGTGCTAACTAGATAAATCTAGCCATACAGGCTTGAGCAGATGGTGGGTTGGAAGTTGAGCAGTACAGAGCCCTAATGGTGATAGCAATGAGTATTTGGATGTCATTATCTTATTAGTTAGCAAACAGAACCATCCTTGTGGTCCCTCCTCAGCTTTATGTGTAATGGTGCTGTACGTGTCAGCCCCCAGGAGTTGGCACAATAGCCTAATCAATGTGTTCTGATGTCTTTTTTGATCTCCTCTGTCATCTCTATGGCTTCATTAAAAACACACACAGGGAAAGGGGGATGAATATAGAGTTTTAGAAATCACTCTGAATCCCTGATCCCACAAGTCTCAAGTTCCCCCTGGAAAGCAGCTCTTTGTTTTGTTTTCCTTAAGGTAATTTCCTGGGGAAACTTGCCCTTGACCTTCCTGGTCAGGCCATTTGGCTTCCTAGAGTAGATCCCCTGGAATCTGGTGAGGGCAGTTGAACTTGCCTTTTTGTTTGTTTTAACCATAATGCCTCTGACAGTGGACATCTGAAGTGATCTCCTTCAAATAAGAGAAAGTGAATTAGTCTCTTTGCATGTAAGTAGATCTAAATGAGACAGAGCCCAGAGGAGCTTGGTCCCTTTGGATGTGTTGTGCTGTTCTGCTCATGCCCATGGTGTGGGCCATCTGATTCCAGGCTCACATCAAGGGTAGGCCACTTCCTCCCGGCAGGGATTTGCACAATGGGCCTCAGAGAGGGATTCAAATGAAAACCGGAACAAATCATGCAGGCGCAGCCCCAGAGCTAGCTAACATCTCATTAGTCCTGTCATGTGGCACGATTCTCCCCACGGACAGGCATTCCTCCACCCCACCTCCGACCCCACCCGTTCCCTCGCTGGTGCTGAGCCTGCCTGCTGCCTGGCTGACTGTGCTTAATTCTCAGTAACTGCTACGTGCAGACTGGGGCTGCCCATGGTCATTGGCTTATGGTATGGGTGAGGGATAGAGCGTAGTGAGAAATGAAAATAGTTCCAGCCATCCAGCCAGGGCTAGGCTTTGTTTCTCTTTATCCTCTCTTGTGGAATTAGGGATTAGCATTAGCAAGGAGCCATCCAGAAGACTGAAGTCTCTAAATGCTCCAGTTTTCTTAAATGAGAAAATAAGATGAAAACTGGTGAAATGATTTCCTTCTCCAAGGTCACATAGAGATGGGGAGTAGGATTCTCACCCCCAAGGAAGTTTTACCTGGATCACCTATTTCTTGGAATCAGTGGGTTTACATTTTCATTCATCTCAGTTTTGGACAATAACAGCTGTTGAGTGGCTCTCCAGGAACAATTTTTAATAACTTTTTCCCTAGCTCATCTCTCAAATGATGTTTCCTAAGTGTGAGCTGAGGCTCAGCATGTGGTTATGGTTGTGTTGACTCTCTGTAGTTTCCTATTAAAGTGGTAGAAGAGACATATCTTTTGTGTGTCTTGTGTTGCTTGTTCCATGACATTTTAGTTTGATAAGGCAGCCTTTAGTATTTCTAGAGAGGGTTCAGGTTCAGGCCCTTAGAGAGACCCCCAGATTTCTTGACCCAGAATTTTTTATACCATCAACTCCAAACTTTCTTACCCTCTTTTCTTTCTTTGTCTGATGCAGCCTCCATGAATGTGCTGGTGCAGAACTGCAAGATCTACAATGATGCCAGCTGTGACATTTCGGCAGATGGCCAGCTTCTGGCGGCTTTCATCCCTAGCAGCCAAAGGGGCTTTCCTGATGAAGGCATCCTGGCAGTGTACTCTCTGGCCCCCCATAACCTGGGCGAAATGCTCTACACCAAGCGATTTGGTAAGGGATAGGAAGCCCAACCTGGTGACAAAGGGATGCTGGTACCTTGGCCTGGGCATTCCTGGTGAGGTATAGCTTAGGTGGGAGTAATGGTCACATACTGCCCCTGCTTCACTGGGGCACGTGTCAGAGGAAGATTGCTTTGTGCTGGCTAGTAGCATTGCAGAAGAATCTCAGAATAAGAGTCCTCCCTACCACAGTGGCATCACCAGCATACTCCTGTTGTTATGGGCAGGAATAAGGGAGAGCTTCGTTCTTGGCCATGGCTTGGGGAAGTGGGCACACACACACTGCAAGGCCGTTTGGCATTGTGTATTAAAAGCCCCCAAAATGTATGTTCTCTTTGATCCAGTAATTTCACTTCTAAGGAAATAATCAGAAAACTATGCAAGATTTATTCAGAAGGATGTTCACAGCAGTGTTATTTATCATAGAGAAAAATGTCAAATTGTGAAGAGTTGCTTAAAGAAATAATGGTGCATTAATAAGGCAGAATACCATTTGGCCTTTAAAATGCTCTTACAGAAGACTATTTAATGGTGAAAAATGTTCGTAATGGATGAAGTGAAAAAAGTAGATTTCAAAATAGTATTTACAGTATAATAATTTTTATAATGTGATTCTATGATAATACTGATTAGCATTTATAAAGTACTTTTTATGTGTCAAACACTGTACTCAATACTTTACATGCCTTCTCATTGTACTCTTCACTACAGTCCTATGAGATTAACCCCAGAATGACCAAACAAAGATGAAGATTAGAGAGAAAGAGAAAAGACTAAGAGGGAAAATTATTCCCTTGTAATAGCAAGAACTCTGGGAGATGTTTCTCTGTTTTTCTGGCCCTCAGGTCCCAATGCCATTTCAGTGAGCCTGTCCCCGATGGGTCGATATGTAATGGTGGGCTTGGCCTCACGAAGGATCCTGCTGCACCCTTCCACGGAGCACATGGTGGCCCAGGTCTTCAGGCTGCAACAGGCCCATGGTGGCGAGACCTCCATGAGGGTGAGTGCATTGCTCGTGGCTTCACTGTATGGCGGCTCTCCTAGGCCTGGCTGGCAGGGTAATGCAGGACAAGGTTGTGGTCTCCCAGCCAGGACCAGAGATGTCATGCCCATAAGGAGCCAGGAAGGACTCCAGTCCAGCCTAGTAATGACCAGCAGACCACACTTTTGGAAGCTCTGGACTATTAAAAGGCAGGGGCTTTCTCATACCCTAAATCATGAGCTGGGTCCCCAGAGGCCTGAAAGGATCTTTGCATAAAGACCAAACTGAATACTTCCTTACCTCAACATGAAACCTTTAGTCTGGAGATACACAGAGAACCCAATGAAATATTTATGCTTCTTTTTAAAATAAATTTTTCAGGACGCAAGCTATAAAAAGAGATAAATAGTATACTATGAAATGTTCTTTTCCTGAGGTTGTAATCATGATGGAGGATAAGGACTTTGGGCAGCTGCTATGCTCTTAACTGTCCCATCCATGTCAGTAGCAGAGAAATGTTCTATTTAGGACCCTTTCTTGTCTGAAGCCGTCCTTGCTTGTATTGCCATAAAAGCCTTCTGGGCATCCTGGGGTTAGTGGCCTCCTGGACTCAACCTGTCTAGTTTCTGACTGAGATTATTCCCACATCCCATGGGTGCTCATTTGGCCAGGGTTTTGTCAAGGGGAGTTGAGCATTTGAACACCTCTCTAATTAGATGGTGTTTAAGCTCGGTCTCAATCTAAGAACCTGTGAATTCCCTTAGCACGTATGCTGTGCCATTTATAGTTTTATGCACTTGTTTATGTGTTGTTTTGTGTTTTCTTTAGCAGTGTGGTGTGTATGTTTAATCCACCCAATTAGGTTCAGTGTAAGCTCCTTAGGGGCATATCCCCCGGGGTCCCTCATTTAGTGCCACACATGTAGATACTTGTTGAATTCAGCCTGGAATATGAAGCATTTGTTTTAAAGAAAAAACCCTAAAGATAGGACCCATTATATACAAAGCAATAGAAAGTGGGTGACCAGGTGTGGTGTCTCCAGCCTCTTGTCCCTCCTGTCTCCTACAAGGACCTTCTATCCAACTCTACTGAGCCACTTTCCAAGCCCCCTGAATTAGTAAGGCTCTCTCTTGCCAGGGTACCTTTACCTGGAGTGCCCTTTTCTCCCTGAAACCCAACTGCCTGCAAGCTCTTCCCCTTCTATGGAACCTTCCTAAACAGAATTGATCACTCCCTCCTGTGCCACCCCTGTACCTGTACACTCTCTGTGTTAACACTCATCACACCGAACTGCAGTTATTTATTTCCACATCGTTCTCCTCTCTTGGCCCATGAGCTCCTTGAGAGTAGGATCGTGTCTGTTTCATCTTTATGAACTCCAAATACCTAATAAGAAACCTCTCATTTAGGAGAAGCTGAATAAATGAAAGAGAATCTCAAGAAAAGCATCCTTATTGTTTCTAGGTGGTAACTAGCAGAACCATTGATGGGTGACATCGTGTCCTGCCATGCCTCTGAAAGGGTAGAAACAAGGCATTCTCTGCTCTTGACATCACAATGACAGGAAAGTTCTGATTCTTGAATCCATGTGACTAGAAATATTTGACATTGAGTGATTGGGAGAGGACTTTGCAGGAAGTTCATCAATCCTATTTTCTTACCTAGATAAATGAGGATGGAAGGTGAATTTTAGTTTAAATATTCTTATCTTAAGCAGATTTGGATGGTAAAAGTACCTGGTGTCTGCTTTTTACCACCTAGAATCTTGATCCTTGCTGTTCTTCTAACCCTTCCTACCTAATTGTGGAATAATTGTTTCTAATCATTAAGAGAGGATCTGATTTCAGCAACACTAATGGACATCTTCTGGACATCCAGAAGAGGACCTCCAGCCTCTTCTGGAAGCGAGGGCTCCTGCCCAACTTTTGGGCACAGCCTGCCAGTCTTCCATCCTAGCAAGGTTCCTCTTTTCTAAAAGTAGCCAGAAACATCTGGCTAAAGGCAAACAGCTCCAGGGCGGGAGCCAAGATGCTGTCACATATGGGGCCGTCAGCTCAGGGAATGCAGTTGGAGAAGTCTGCTGTGTAGGGGCTCAAGGCACCTAGCCAGCTGCTGCATGCCTCAGGACAAGAGCTACTTCTCAGCATTCCCAGCAGGGCTTTTTTGATTCTCATTAGACCCCATCTGCCACTTAGGAGAGGGAGCTGAAGTAACTAGAAAGCTCTCATTTGGGAAGCATTTTTCTCACACAAGAGGCAGGATCCGGGCTTCTCAACAAGGTTTTGCTCACCCTGTGTCCACCCAGTCTGACTTTAAACCCCCGTGCTACAGAAAGGTTTCTGGTTTTCCAGGTCTTGGTTGCCCCTTACGTCCAAAGGCACCAAAGCATTCAGCACATGTCCCTGAATTCAGTCACTGGTGGAAGGGAAGACACCAGCTTTTTTGGATAGCTGTGCTGTACCACCGTTTAAGGCAAGAAGTGCATTTTTGTCTGAGAACAGGGAGCGAGGGTTTAATGGGACAGTAGAGCATCTCCCTCTTTGCACAGGTAAGTATAGGTGGCTGTCTCCATCTGTAATGTCAAGCTCTGTCCTTGAAGGAATTTGTGGGTACTGGGCCTGTCCTAGAGCTTTTCTACCCAGAATCCCCCTTCTCTGTGATGTTACCTCTTGGAATTCACCGTGGTAACGTTCAGAGAGGTGAAATTGTTGGGCCGGCAGACATTCCCAGGAGAGCATCCTCCAGAGCATCAACTTATTTTAATTCCCACTAAGTGACCATCTCTCCCCAAGAGATGATCTCTTACACAATCCCATATGAAAACTCCTGTAAAAATGAATTGCTAATTGCTCTTCGCCTTGGCATGCTTATTCTAAGCAGTTCTTCAGACCTCTGGATCAGTGCTTCTCAAACTGTGCTCCTTGGACAACCTGCATTAGAATGCATGGGGTCCTTGTTAAAATACAGACTCCACTTCAGACCAAAATCAGAATAAGAATTGGGCAGGAAGGGGACCGGGTATTTGTATTTGTAAAACAAGCTTTCCAGGGCTTCCCTGGTGGCGCAGTGGTTGAGAGTTCGCCTGCCGATGCAGGGGACACAGGTTCATGCCCCAGTCCGGGAAGATCCCACATGCCGTGGAGCGGCTGGGCCCGTGAGCCATGGCCGCTGAGCCTGCACGTCCGGAGCCTGTGCTCCGCAACGGGAGAGGCCACAACAGTGAGAGGCCCGCGTACCGCAAAAAACAAACAAACAAAAAAAACAAGCTTTCCAGATGATTCTGATACGCACTTGAGTTTGAGAACTGCTGTTCTTAATGACTGCTTTCTTCATTTTAGGTTTCTGCCCTCAGCCTCTTCAGCAGAGGCAGAGATACAGTCTCAGGTTTACTTCTTATCGTGGTTTTATGTGTGATGCTTTGATCCTTTGCTAATTTTGTTGCAGGCACAGTGGTGTTTGTGTTCTATCTCCTATAAAACTCTTAGCTTTTTGGCTGTCCGTGCTTCACCTCCCATTTTTCTCAACTGTTGTTGCTTTACAGGGTTCTCCCTTGAATATCTCTATGTGCTGAATTATTTTCTTCCCCATGTTGAGTTTAATTATTATCCTTGTTTCTAGGATCTAGGGTCCTCAGATATTTCCCTTCTCTGCTTACTAAGGCTAGGCTTAGTCTTCCCAATTTAAGTATCATTGGCAAATCAGGAAAAATAAGACTAGGCACATATTTTATCTCCCCCTTCCGTCTGTCGATTCAAGGCTCTTTCAGGCTGAATATGCTACTATCTCTGCCTCAGGGTCTTATGTGCCATCTGACTCCCTCACACTTGAGCCAGTAGGACTTTTTGTTAATTTCTGTTTGGTCTTTAAGTTAGACATTTAAAGATTGCTAAGCTGAAGTTTTGCTGAATTCTCAAAACACTAAACTGCCTGAGTTCTCTCTCTGCTTTTCATTTTCTAATTGGAACAAGGCACAATATTGTAGCAGAAAACTGCAATTAATCTTCTAAAATTATGGTAACTTACACAATGTAATAACTTTGGTTGTAACCAAGTGAAAGCATAATAACAAAAATATAAAATTATTAATGAAACCAGAAATAGTCATATAGCAAACTATGCCTCCAGTTTGTAATAAGTGCTGTTTTACCTAGGAATGGGGGCAAACGTCAGCAGTCGAGGTGTGGGTGTAGGTGGGGAGGCAGTGCTGGGGCAGTTTGGGCAGAAGTGATGGACAAGGGACTTGGGTGGGAGAAGAAGCCCTGGGACAGAAAGCAGTTTAGCTCTCCTTTCTCCATGGGACAGCATTGTGCTCTTTAAGGCCAAGCCTCAAATATCAATACTTAAGGGTCAATTTTATTGAAAGCTTTTTCTCTGTGGCTATGTGGTGAAACTGTATTCAAGGGTTGAGCAACTATTACCCAGACAGATTGTTAGTTTGGAGGGGGTGTTGGAAAGAAAGCCTGCCCCTCCCTCCCTCCACCCCTCTCTCTCCCCCCTCTTCTCCCCCTTCTTCCGCTCTTCTCTCCCGCCTCCCCCAACCCCTTCTTGACCCTGAGAGTTCTGCTCTTCAGTAGTAGACAGTCCCCTTGTATACCTTCTCCCTCTAGAGCTCCAGCTCTGAAGATATGCATCCCCTTCATTCTCAGTAGGTCCTAGGCAGCTGGAAAAGGAAGCAGATTTTTTTTAGACCTACAACCTACTTATATCTAACTGGCCAGTAGTTCTCAATGTGTATTCCCCGGGACTTAAGTCAGCATCATCAGGGAACTTAATAGAAATGCAGCTTCTCAGCCCTGTCCCAGACCTGCTGAATCAGAAGCTCTGAGGGTAGGGCCCAGCCATCCTTGTTTTACCAAGCCCTCCAGTTGAGTCTGCATGCTGAGTCAAGATTGAGAACCAATCATCAACTGCATGGGGATCCCAGTTAGACCTCATCTGTCAGTATAGCTTTGTCGTTTTCTTTTTTGCTCTCACCTTGTCTCTGGAATCTCATCTGGTTTATTTCTATGGCTCCTTTAACCAGATCTTTCATATACTTTCAGGAAGTTGAGAAATTGATGAGTACCTCCTGCCCATAGCATTTCTGGATATGCTAGCATCCTAGTGATGGTACTTTAAAGACTAATGCTGTGGAGCCTTTTTCCCAATTCTAATTAAAATTCTTGCCTGCCCACAGTTGACTTTGTTGAGGCTCTTAACCGTGATCCCATTCCTGTTTGCCTTCGTGCTATAGAATACAGAGATTCTTAGGCTTAAAAAGTGAGAAGAAATATCTTTCTCTCCAGGACCTTCCCCATCTGAAGGTGTAGTTCTTGAGTTCCTTTTTCCAACATTCAACTCACTGTTATCCTTGGATGGAAGATGCCGCTGTGGTACCCATTAATGGATATCTTAGTGTCACCCTGGTTATAAAGAAACATTAGTTGGCTTTCTTTATTTCATACAATTTCATAGCCATCTTCACAGAACAGCCTAGTGATGACTGATTATTATTATTATAAGTTCATTAAAATGAACCACAGAAAAGGCTTGGTGTCCAGAGTACTCAAATTAGTCATAACTAAATTGTAGCTTAGACCCTGGGTCGGGATGGGTAGCCAGCTCTGTCAGCACTGACCAGCATTATGTAACTAACATGCATAGGCTCTTTTGGCTTATCCTATCTCCATTCTTCAACATATAATCTTTACTGTGGCTTATTCCTTGCCCTGAATTTAGCCTGTGATCAAATCCAGTCATCAGTACTTCCTAGATTCTAAAAGTTTGGTTTTCAAAAGTGACCTAGAGGGCTTCCCTGGTGGCGCAGTGGTTAAGAATCCATCTGCCAATGCAGGGGACATGGGTTCGAGCCCTGGCCCGGGAAGATCCCACATCCTGTGGAGCAGCTAAGCCCGTGTGCCACAACTACTGAGGCTGTGCTCTAGAGCCCATGAGCCACAACTACTGAGCCCATGTGCTACAACTTCTGAGCCTGCACTCTAGAGCCCGCGAGCCACAACTACTGAGCCTGCGTGCTACAGCTACTGAAGCCCACGCGCCTAGAGCCCGTGCTCCGCAGCAAGAAAAGCCACCGCAATGAGAAGGCCATGCACCGCAATGAGGAGTAGCCCCTGCTCACTGCAGCTAGAGAAAAGCCTGCGCGCAACAACAAAGACCCAATGTAGCCAAAAAAAAAAAAAAAGTGACCTAGAACTCTAGTTCAATCCAGAGTATTCTCCAGCAATCTAAGGGAACTGAGCTTCTTCTTAATCTTGTCTGGGCTTGGGAGTGGCAAAAACCAAAAATAAAGATATTTTATTTTTGTATCCTAGAAGGGTACTATTTCTTCAAGGGGAGATTGGGATAAAAGAGAGACAGTTTTGTTGTCAGAAATGATTTACTCCTTCCTAAGATTTTGTCCTCATTAATTTTCTTAAAGCTGCTTGTCAGTTGAGTAAAAGCTGCTCCCGCTGCAATTATCTTAAAGTTGAGTTCTGAGATGTGGTACAAAGCATCTATCCTCAAAAAGTTCCTTTCTTCAGCATGTTGTAGGAAAGGGGGAGGAGGTATGAGAGAAGTCAAGGGTGTCTCTGATGCAGTTTGTCAGAGAAGGGAGGGGGCAAAATAAAAAATTAAAAATAACGTTAGAGCTACAATCAAAGCCATTAATTTAGGCAAATTTTTCCATGACAGATTCCTCCGACTTTGATGCTTTCTTTCCTCCATGGCTTTTTAGTAGAGCACAATCTATGCTGCATTTTATTATTTTCACTCAGCAAAATTTTATTGCGCCCCTACCCTGGGCCAGGTACTTTGCTAGGTCTGGGAATACAATGAACAAAATGGATCTGGACCTTGCTCTCCTGGTGCATACGTGCTGGACACCTGGCTTCTTAACGGGTCTTTTCACTGCTGTATCCCCAGCCTTCACTGTGCTTGGCACACAGGAGGCACTCAGCATTCGTTCTGGGAATATGTCGCTTTGAAATCTTGTGTGCTGTGTATTCCCTGCACGTACATGAACACACACCCCTACTCACCAGCACCATCAGTGTGCCTAGCACGTGCCTCAGGAAATGGTAATTAAACATAAGTATTAGATATAATTCTTACGAAAATATAGAGTGTCTTGCTAGTGACCACAGTTCTGCCCAGTATCAGTGAGTTTCTCAGGGTTCCAGTCACAGCACTGAGAAATGGTGAGAGATTCCCAGTGGCTGTTTCAGAAGTGAAAGGCAAAACATTTTGTTTTTTAAGAATTGGTAGGAGGGGCTTCCCTGGTGGCACAGTGGTTGAGAATCCGCCTGCCAATGCAGGTGACACGGGTTCCATCCCTGGTCCGGGAAGATCCCACATGCCACAGAGCAACTAAGCCCTTGTGCCACAACTGCTGAGCCTGTGCTCTAGAGCCCGTGAACCACAACTGCTGAGCCCGCGTGCCGCAACTACTGAAGCCTGCGCACCTAGAGTCCATGCTCCACAATGAGAGAAGCCACCGCAATGAGAAGCCTGCGTACTGCAACGAAGAGTAGCCCTCGCTCGCTGCAACTAGAGAAAGCCCGCGCGCAGCAACGAAGACCCAACACAGCCAAAAATAAATAAATAAAATAAATAAATTTATTTTTAAAAAAAAAGAATTGGTAGGAGAACCAACTTCTGCATTTGTAGAAGCTGAAAGTATTTTATTTTAACCCCCGTCCTGAGCTTTCTTCTTTCAAAAAAATATGGATCAAGTAAAGTGTATGAATATATTGAAAGACTCCCTTATCTGAGCTGAATATCTAGAACAACTACTCATTTGGCCATTTCCTTTGAGATTTAGAAAACTGAGGAAGTTCAAGAACTTGTGCTGTGCACAGAGGTGTGGGCACAGGAGGAAGCAATTATTTTAACTTCTGGGAGTTCCAGGAGCGTTGAGTGCCTTGGTATTTGATTTAGCACAGAAGTAGATCCCTCAACTGAAGTAATCTCTGTGCTTCAATCCTAATAGCCAGAGATGGACTTTGGAAAGCATCAGGCCGATTGAAAAATAAAATTCTTGTTCTCTGACTGTCCTTGGGATCTCTTTGAGGGGAACAGGTGAATAAGACAAAGTTTCTAGGTCTCAACAAATCACAGGAGATTGGCTGGAAATGACTACAAGGCATCAGGTTATCAGGAACAGAGGAGGGCAACAAGTTCCCAAGAGATAAGAAAAGGAGCTGTTTGCGCTTCTTTTCTGCTGGGGGAGCTTTGGTTTAAACAAGAGTGTTCTAGGCAGATTTGTTCCTGCTTCAACTGAACAAAGAGTCTGGAAAGTAAAGTGACTTGGTATTCCGATTTTTGTTTTTAAATAACCACTTTAAAATCAACATTCTGTGAGTTCTAAACTCCAAAGTAGAATATAAAGAAGGCTTAGAGACAGTAAAAGAAATTAAAGGTTCTGAAAAACAATCACATTTTCCTAGGGATGAAGAAACTCCAGTAATTGATGAATCTAAGCAAATCAACCCAAAAGAAAAAAAGGATGACTATAGTATCCCTCCCCCTGCCTGTTTTGGGATGTGTGCATTTCTCAGCCTGTGACAAGAAGTGTAGCCATCCATTTCCAATGAAAAGGTCAGCTGTCTCTTAGCATCTGCTTTCCACTGATGTTTTTTCCTCTTTCCAGAGAGTTAATTCTCCTCTAGTAACCCTCTCTAAAAGCTTAAAGCCTCCCTTGATTCTCATCACGACCCAGAAGGCATTTCTCCTCCTCACAAGTCCTTTCTTCCTCAAAGCCCGTTTGGCTTGCGACTTCTCTCATGGTCCTTCTGGCCTCAGTTTCCAGTTGTCCTCTTCCTTCAGCCAGCTTTCATTGTCTTGGTTAAAACAAGGGAGATCTGCCGACCGCACTTGACCTCTTGCCACAGTGGCAAGGTTCCAGCTTTTAAGGATAATGAGATTCCCAAATGTAAACAAGAAAACTGCAAAAGTTTTTTTTCTTTTAGCTTCTTATTTGGGCTGATCTGAGCAATGCAGTTTGCTACTTGGACTAATGGTGTGAGCTTTATTGACATGTGGTAGTAAAGAAAGCATCTTGTTGAGGGCAGCAATACATTTTTCCTCTAAATTTTAGAAGGATGGAGAGGAAGGTTTCCCACTGAGTTCCCCTGGCTACCTCTCGTTCTTTTCCTGTCTATCTTTGAACAAGAAACAAGACGCTTTTAGTTTTGATCTGGGAACTGTTTTCTTTTGTTCCTACTTCCTATTAGAGACTTTGAGGGATAGAGGCAAGTGGTACAAGAGATTGTCTTGGACCCCTGAAGTAGAGGAATTATCTTCTCCCACTCCTTAGAACTGTAAAGATCTTGGTGACCTGACTCATTCCCTATTGACATGCTGAGACTGCACTGACTCTAAAAAATTTGTTCCTTCTAGCTCATTGATCCCAATTCCCTTCACAGATGTTAGACAGAAATGAGAACAGCCTGCCTGGGGAGGGGGGTTTCTGTCAGCATTTGTCATCTACCAGGGAATAGCTGCCCTGGAGACAGGTTGAAACCAGGCCTCTGCAAACATGAATCAGCCAGGTTTTGTATCCAGCCCCACAAAGGGACCCCAGAACCTGATAATCCTCCTCCAGTATATGGAGTTTGGTGGTGTAGCTTCATAAGGTGTCACTTTTGTCAGAGAGGGGGAGGCATTTTTGGCAGGTCCCCGGCTTTGTCCTTAACATCTGACAGGGAGCTTCTGGGCACCTGACTAGCGTTAAGGAAGGTTTTACTGGAGATATATTTGGAGTGCCTTAAAATAAAGACCAGAGCTTCCTTTACTGTCTCGGATCTTCTTTCTTGTCAGTGCTGATGAACTTTGGGTTTATGGAGCCAGCCCCCATTGAAATCTGGGAGGAGGCTCACAGATCACCCAGTCACTGGGTTGGAAAAACTGATGGCTGAAACCATAAATGGTTTGGGAGTAGCCAGAGCTATAGCCATCTGTCAGCATTGGGGAACTTGTTGCCCAGTATTGTCTTGTCTCTAGGGCTAATTGTGAGGAGTAGTTCCTGTCCGTGAGGTACTTTCAGAGCTGTTAAACTGCGGCCAGAGAAAGGAATGGAAACTATACCTCTGGGTGGTTTTCCAAATGGGCCAGATTCTCATTCCCCTAGGGTCCTTTCATTCCAGGCATGTGTGAAATAGGAACATTGGATCAGATGACCTCTCAGAACCTGTAAATCAGTGATCCTACCCATCCTGCATCCTCTGTGTCATCTCCTTGTCATCTCCTTCCTTCTCACCCCCACATTAGAGTGTGATAAGTAAGCAAGTGCTTATCAGGAATTCTGGAGGCTACTGATCTTCACGTGGCATTTTCTGGCTTCCTGCCACAAAGCAGGATTTAGCCTAATACCCAAACACTGGAGGAGATGGGCTCTTGGGAGCTGCCCTTTCAACACTGTTTAAGGACTTGGGCAGGGTGGGGAGCTGCCAGAGTCGGAGGACAAATCAATACCCCATGACTCCTATAGCCATGGAGGTTGTGAATATCTGTGTAGCAAGGTCTAGGGGTCTCAGCCTTTAATTACTTCTCTCCAGTTGCTCTGACCTTGTCTCACCTAAGCTGGGTCACCCATCATACTGGCTTCTTGATGGTTTTGTCCCCAGAGCAAATTCCTGTACTTAGAAGCAAATTGATAGTATTTGCTTGTTAATCCCTCTGCAGCAACAGACTATAAAAGGTAAATTTGTGACGTGTGAGAGGCTTTGTTTGCTTCTTTCCTGGTCTGGAACATTTCTAGAAAAGAATCCTTATTCTTGTGAGACCGCGGTCAAAACACTCAGCGCAACCTCAAAGCATTTGATTTACTAACTGCATTGTCTCCCTTCTTGCAAGACCACTTTCTCTGGCCCTTCTGGCCCATTGCCTGCAATAATGAATCATTATGATTTTAGGGGAGACTCTTGTGAATCCCATTAGAACTGCCACAGGCAAAAAATAAGGCTCCCCTCATCGAACCCACTGAAATTAACGCACATCCCTTCTGAACTCTGGGTGTATCCCCAACTTATATTATCTGACCTTTGGGAGAAGAAAAATTTAACAGATTAAGTGATCCCAGCCACAGTTGTCTGATCACAGCCACTTTGTCCTTTTGATTTGTATATCAAGTCATATTTAACCATATAGCCAATAGGTTGGACAGAAACCATTGATTATCTTCTGGAAAAGTGAAAACCTCTGTGAGAAAGGATGAAGGCCCCACACCCATCCCCTGAAAAGAGTTGATTAGGTGCAAAGGGGAAAAGACTGGCATTGCCATCTCTGTGGACAGTCAGCCAGTAGTGAGGCCGATGGAGAGGAGTAGCCATGAATTCATTCCAGGCTCCTGCCAGGTATGTACGTGTAAGGAAGGGATTATCCAAAGGTCAGGCAAGCATGTTCTGGATGACTAGTTTAGAAATTCGTAAACTTCATTGGACTCTTTTTCAGTAGTCTCCTCAGGCCAAAGATTTAAGGAGCCCTGGTTAATTCTTAAATTTGGAGTTGAGTCATATGGGGAGGACATAGGAGGTAGGAGGTTCTTAAGGCAGCAGCAGCAGCCATGGGGCAGTCTGTCTTATGCCTCAAACCAGAGCCAGTTCCATATTTGTAACAGACCCATTCGACCTCAGGACCATAACAGGGCTGTTCCAGCAGTGTGCTATAAGCTGCCCAGGCACATTTCTCAGCACCACGAAGCTGGGGAATTTTTATAACAGGATTCTCTGTGTGTGTGTCATTACATCGAGCACACGTGCCGCTGTCTTCTCTAGTCCAGAGGCTGTCCTGGTAAAGGCCTTTCAGATAGCTACCCAAGGCACATGAACAAGTTCCCAAATGCAGGACTTCTTATCACTTGATTTCTGTAAATGGTGTGGACCCTTAGCTCAGTATTTACCTTTTTGGGGGAGCAGGGTCTCTCATCAGGATAATCAGAAAAATAATATTATTATACTGACCTGAATTCATTTTTTAATATTACTTTCTAAATCACGCTCTCATTTGTTCTCTCATTTTTTCCCCTTCCATCAACCCTTAGGGACAGGTAAAGACAGATGAAGTTCATCCTTATTTTATAAAAACCTGAAGAGGCTAAAAGAGAAAACATCGTATTGACTAAAACTCCAGTTTATAGATTCTCAGCCTCACGTCCTTTTCATAGGGCCTGATGATGTGTTTTTCTTTTTTTTTTTTAAGCCCCAGATGCAAGTTCATGGTAATAATAACAAGAGTTACCATTTATGAGCTTGCACCACATCAGGCATTTTATATACATCATTTCTTTTAATCTCCCCTATTATTTGAGTGTTGGTGCTGTCTCTTTGTGTGTGTGTGTGTGTGTGTGTGTGTGTGTGGTACGCGGGCCTCTCACTGTTGTGGCCTCTCCCGCTGCGGAGCACAGGCTCCGGGCGCGCAGGCTCAGCGGCCATAGCTCACGGGCCCAGCTGCTCCGCGGCATGTGGGATCTTCCCGGACCGGGGCACGAACCTATGTCCCCTGCATTGGCCGGCGGACTCCCAACCACTGCGCCACCAGGGAAGCCTGGTGCTGTCTCTTTAAACTGAGATCCAGAGAAGTTGTTACACAGTGACGCCAGGACTCAAACCCAGATATTTCTAACTCTTAAATAATGCCCTTCGTTCTTCCACTGCCCTGCACCTGTCTCTGACTAAAGTCGATTCTGGAACATTGTGTAGATCAGTAGCCAGATATCACCTTCAGCCCAACCTGAGACAAGCTAAGCTGCCCCCTGAGAAAATAGTAGCTTTGGAAAGATGTAGACTAATGAAAGGAGACTCCCTTTGAAAAATGGAACTGATCTGTTTAATGGTGATTTATATAAGCTAGAAAGAAATCATATACGTGTGTGTTCAAGATTCCCATCTGCCCTGCTTCCTACATCTTATTGCACCTTTTAGGTTTCCTTAACAATAGCAGTTTTAACATTGCTTTTAATTAGATGAATTAAGAATGTTCTTTGATGTTATCACCCCCTCCCGCCCCCCTATCACCTTCAGTTCCCCATTGCAGTGAAGAGTGCTGTGATTTCCATGGTAACAGGACTACCAGTGGAGGTTGGCTCTCACTGGTTGGTCTGGTCAGAGGAAAGTTTGGGGCAGTCCTTCCTGGTGTGCTAGGCTCTGCATGGGGCTTTCCAGGGGGTTACCTTAAAAGTGATGAAGTGAGAAATGTTAAAGGCTATGAGGAGAGCATAGTGAAGCTTCATGCAGAAGGGCCCAAGTATGCCCCTGGTATTTCCTGACAGTCCTTAGCCCTCACCTGAAGTAAGAGGGTCCCACCCTCCCCTGTGCTTCCCCAAGTTCTCAGATATATGTTAAGAGTCATCCCATTCCCAGTCCAACCATCTCTTTTCTTCCCTGTGGTTAACTTGCTTCAGGCTATAGGAGGGACTTTGTTCCCCTTGGATTTTGTAATTATTGGTAACAGACTGTTTCTCCTCCCATTCTCTTTTCTTCCCTCTTTTTTCCTCACCCAGAGAGTTTTCAACGTCCTTTATCCTATGCCTGCTGACCAGCGGAGACATGTCAGCATCAATTCTGCCCGGTGGCTGCCCGAGCCAGGGCTCGGCCTGGCCTATGGTACCAACAAAGGAGACCTGGTGATCTGCCGACCAGAGTGAGTGGCTCAAGGGGCTGGCGGGGTGGGGACTCAGGGGGTCATCCAGGCTGAGGACTGGAGTCATCAGCATTCACCTGTGGATCTGGCCAGTGAGGTGGGGTCTTTTTTTTTTTTTAATTTTATTTATTTTTTTATACAGCAGGCTCTTATTAGTTATTCATTTTATACGTATTAGTGTATATATGTCAGTCCCAATGTCCCAATTCATCACACCACCACCACCACCACCCCCGCTGAGGTGGGGTCTTCTAGATGGGAAATTCTGCTAGAGCCTGACTCGTTCTCGGCGTCACTCCTCAGTGTGTCCTTTTCACCTAGGGGATGGTAAGGTTAGCTCTCCATTCCAAAAATCTTCAAAAGACTGGTATAGTTATTAGGTGTTTTTAAATCTAAGGCAGTATTTTTTTTTCTTTGTTTTCCCTCGTTCTCTGGTTTCCTAGTGATAGTAAAGTTTCCCTGCAGGCAAAAGCATAGATATCAAAGATTCCTTTCTAAACCCTTTTTGAAAAATTCAACAGGTGGTCTCAGGTTTGTGTAAATGCCATAGACATTAACTTAAGAAACAAAATTGGAAATAGAATATTGTTAAAGCCCTAATTTGTCAAGCTATGGATCTCTGACAGCCTGGCTCTGTCTGTGTCCTGCCTGTTTTCTTTTCTGCTTGGGGTTCTGGCTCATAATAGTGAAGGCAGATTGAAAAGCTTAGTTTAGAATAAAAATGATAATTAACTGGTCTTGATTGAAGTAGGGGGTAGGAGGCGACAGGGAACCAAAGCATCTCTGTCTTAAGTCCTGATGACACTCGCTTCTCCCCTTCCTCTGGCTTTTTGGAGGAGAGAGGTCTGTTCAGGTATCCTTTCACTCAAGACCCTGGGAATCAGCCAGGTCTGTCATCAATTTCCAGACCCAGCCAGGTGGGGAGGGTGAAACTCTGTACTTCAGTGCAGATCAGGCTGATTGCTGCGTGGGCTACTGTGGGGTTCCAGCCGACTAAATGCCACTTCTGCCTCCAGGCCGTCCTAATGTTGTCCTTCAGTTGGTGCAGAGTCTTCTCCAAGGGTAGCCTGCAGATCACAGAACACGCACGGTGTGGCTGGTCTGGTAGGGTCTCTGGCTGCTGGGAGTGTCCATGTTGCCTTTTGATAGGGCCCTTGGTGATTTTTCCTAAAGTGTGTATTTGGGTCAGTTCTTGTGGCCTGGTAGGTGACTGGTGATTGAGCCCTTGTCAGCTGAGCTAGGTCGGTGGCCCAGGAGAAAGAAAACCTGGTTCTGATGACAGCTCTTTTATTCCACCTAGAATTTTTGGAGCCCCTTCCAAAGGGAAGCTGCTGTCTCAGCCTGACCTAGTCAGGCTCTTAGGGCTGGGAGACTGCTTGATTCTGCCAGCTACACTCTCTTCAGACTCAGTGTCCACAGAGCCCCTTTCAGTAGCTCCTGGTGCCTCTCCAGAACACAGCCTGCCTCTTTCACGACTGTGCCACTGTTAACCCAGGTGCTTTATCTGTCCGTTTCTGCCCTCCCCCGAGCCTGTCCGTAGTCTCAGGATCAGTCTTCCCTGAACGATTTCTTTTTCCCCAAAGCACATTATCTTACCTCTTCCTCTTTTCTTAGAAATTCATAAGAGGACTCTAATAGGCATCTTTCCCAAAACTGGAAAAGAATTCTGGATTATAATTTCACTCTTACCAACACTGTAGTTACAGGCCTTTCTTCCCCTGTTTCTCCAAGACAGCCTTCCTTAGCATTGTTGTCTTGTCCCTGGCTCCAGCTACTAACCTTTGTCCCAACCAGACTCCCAGCCCCTTCTCTTGCAAAAGCGATCTGCTCTTACAGAGGCAGTGTCTCTGCTCCCAATTTGTCATGGCCCCACAAGGCTTTTATGTCTACAACCCCAGCCTACATACTTGGTGTGAGTCACAGACATCTCAGCCAGACATGAAGCTGGCTTTGGCCTCTCTTTTCTCCCCATATGTCATCTTCAGCATCCACCGTCTCAGCAAGCTGGAGCCGTCTTGAGCTGCCTGGGGAGTTCTCTTACCCACCAGCAACTCAAGTCTCTTCCATGACAAGATAGCACTAACGGGCTTCCCTAGTGGCGCAGTGGTTGAGAGTCCGCCTGCCGATGCAGGGGACACGGGTTCGTGCCCCGGTGTGGGAAGATCCCACATGCCGCGGAGCGGCTGGGCCCATGAGCCATGGCCGCTGAGCCTGCGCGTCCGGAGCCTGTGCTCCGCAATGAGAGAGGCCACAACAGTGAGAGGCCCGCGTACCACAAAAAAAAAAAGAAAAGAAAAAAAAAGAAAAAAGATAGCACTAATGTTTGACACAGCGAACAGCACCGCATCACAGACCAAGTTGTGTTGGACTCAGAGCTAGTTGAGCCTGCCTTTTTGGTGTTGCTGTTTCTTCTGATTTCTTGGGTCATGTGGGTAAATGCCCCATACCTTAGAGCCAGTGTTTAAGGGTACCATATAAAATTAAGATGGACATGACTTTGTCCCAAGTTGTCCAAAGCTTCTCCAGTTCTCAGTCACCTTCATTTCTGTACTTTAGGCAGGAAATACTATGAAAAATATTCAGGTAAGTAAGTTTAGACTCACCCGAGGTCTCCCAGCAGATCAGTGACAAAATGAGCCTTCCCAGTTTTCCGATCCAGAGCTCTTTCCTGTAGCTGATTCTTAATGTTTTTTCAATCAAAAACCCCTTTAGAATTCCGACGAAAGCAACATACTCTCTTCCACAGAAGAATATACCGCAAGAACACACAATTTTGTAACTCTTTTAAGACCTCAGGTGAAGAATGTAGCTCTGGATCATGTTGAGGCATTTAAGTGGGTCAGGTGATTGATGCAGTGGGAAATCAGAGAGGATGAGTGAGAACATGTACATCTTTTTTAACAGTCTCTGAGTGATCTCCGGCTTCGAACGAGGAGAACAAATAAATAGGGAAGTAGAAGCTCAGGGTTGCTGCCTGGCCCCGCGTGATGCAGCTCCCTGGCACACCCATTCCCAAGGGCACATGAGCCAGCCAGCCAGCCAGCTGGGCCAAGATTACAGCCCTCCCTCCAAAACAGGTGGTTGTCTGCCTTTGTCTCAGGCACAGGCAGCTTTACCACATTTTGTGCTTTCAATCCTATTCTTGATTTTTCCTCCATTGTCTTAGCCTTGGCACTCTCTCCAAGCACAGAGACATAGGTAACAAGCTCCTTGGGCATCTCTTGAAGGTATTAAAACCCCACTTGACAGTAGAAAAAAGCCTAAGGAAACACTCCATCTCTCCAGGCACAGAAATTCTTAAGACAGGTGAGGAGATGGACCACTGGCCCTTCCACCCATATACAGAGCCATTTCAGTGGCTGATAGCCTGGTGTCCCCCCCGCTCCCAGCAGTGAGATGCTCCTTTCTCCTTTGCTTTGCTCTCTGACCCGCCACCCCTCCCAAGCTGCTCCTATGCCTCTGGCTGTCCGCCAGCCCAGCTAGCCCCCCCACCAGTAACCAGGGTGGGTATGAAGTGCCAGATTGATGTGAGGGGCTGCTTGCTCACTTCGTCTCATAGATCAGCCCTACAAACGGCGGGGTGGGGAGGTGCTGGGAAGACCTCTGAGAGTCAGCTCAGAAGACAGAATTCAGAGACTCATGTCAGAAGAAAAGTAGGCTGGGGGGAATTCCCTGGTGGTCCAGAAGTTAGGACTCGGTGCTTTCACTGCCGAGGAGGGCAGTTCTGTGTGAGAGCGTTTTCACCACCGAGGAAGCCAGGCTGGCTCTTAGCTGTGTTCAGGGAGCCCCAAGGGTCCCAGCTGTAAGGAGTCACTGAACCAAGACCAGAAGCACAGCTCACAGAGGCTGTTGAAGGAAGCCAGGAAAGCTGACCCTGACTGGCCTTCTCATTCTTCTTCACCCCTCTGTGTGTTTGTCTAGCTTCCAGGAAGAACCTAGAGCAAACAGTGGTGACTCATTCATCCTCCCTAAGGTCCAAGGAGGAAGGAGAGGGTTGGGACTGTTCTTTTTTTTTTTTTTTTTTTTTTTTTTTTTATATTTTTATTTATTTATTTATGGCTGTGTTGGGTCTTCGTTTCTGTGTGAGGGCTTTCTCTAGTTGTGGCAAGCAGGGGCCACTCTTCATCGCAGTGCGCTGGCCTCTCACTGTCGCGGCCTCTCTTGCTGCGGAGCACAGGCTCCAGACGCGCAGGCTCAGTAATTGTGGCTCACAGGTCCAGTTGCTCTGCGGCATGTGGGATCTTCCCAGACCAGGGCTCGAACCCGTGTCCCCTGCATTGGCAGGCAGATTCTCAACCACTGCGCCACCAGGGAAGCCCCGGGACTGTTCTTTAGCTTACAGATGGAAATAAGCAACACTGAATATTGAACACTTAGAGTTTCATTAGCCAGAGAGGGTATCTTCAACTCTGTTCCTTGGTACAGTGCCTGGAATTTCAACCAAATCCATGAGCTTGTCATAGTCAAGCTGGTCTGACCATAGAAGGTAGAACAAATCATGGCTGGAATTGGACCTCTTGGTGGGGAATAGAGAGGATTGGGGTTGGGGGGGAGAATGGAATAGGATGTTGATAGCCTCCATCACTCCTGTTCTGTTTGGCAGTTGATATCCTCGGTCAATGGCCAGAGTTCATAGCCTGGAGCTGATGGCACATGCTGCCAGATGGAAAGTGTTGGAGGAACTCTTTGACCATCAGCATCATGCTGGCAGTCGCAGCTCAGAGAGTGTGCCTTCAGGTGGACTTTTCTCTGAGATGGGAAGGAAGGTGCCTGGTCATGCAATACGTGGTTTGGTATAGGTTTGGTGTGAGCAGTTTGTTGTCACTAACCAGCCCTGGGTAGCAGGAATTACAGACAAAGGATTTGGCGGGGACCCATGTGGTATTGCCACCTGTCAATAAATCTTGACAAGTTTGTAAATCAGAGACTCCCTGGCAGCTGGCTTCATGTGGTGCCTCATGCAGCCAAGATTTGCTCATCAAAAATTGCAGTGGTGGCTTTGTTTTCTGGGGGCCTCTGCTTTTGTTTCTGGTCATTTGCCTCTTCCCTCACGTAAGGTCTTCTCTCACCTCTGCTCTCCAATGCCCTGTTGTTCTCAGACAACCCTCACAAAAATAGCTGAGTATCTGGTGACTCAGCTCCCTGTGGTCTCGAGGAGAAACAGCAGCTCACTGAGATCCAGGAAACATGGCCCGCCACCTCCTGTGCAGCTGTGGGAGTGGCGGAGATTCGGGTTGAGGTGTCCTGGCTCAGGGTGCTGACCTCAGTCCTGGCCCCCGGGCTGACCGCAGGTGTTGTTACCCTGAACTTTAATTCTTTATTGATGTTCTTTCAGAGGGCTCGTCTGAAGATCACACCAAATCTGCCCTCTAAGAGGAGCTGGGAGGGGTTTAGTCCAGAACAGGGAGAGGAAGAGTACTTCTGTTTGGCTATGGCTCTTTCCCACAGGTAAAGCCTAATCCCCAGAATCTTAGTGCCCCTCTAGTGATGGATTTGGGGTCCCAGTGCCTAGGCCCGTTTCCTTTCACCTGAGGTAGCACAGCCTCCTGACATGCAGTCGCTCACCGTGCAGGCCCCATCAGGCCCCTACCCTATCCAATCCTCACATTTAGGAAGGAATCACCTTACGTCACCCCCCCACAACTCATCTTTTCCTGGCTGATCCTCACAACCCACTGACTTTCATTTGTTTGCTCTTTATTGAAGAAGTTCTGTCGTTAAAGGAAGGTGACCTCAGCCTCTAGGTTAAAAAGCTGGCTTCCGTTGGAGCTTTTCTTAGTCAGCTCAAGACGGGGTGGCTTAATCACCAGAAATTTATTTTCTACCATCTGGAAGCTAGAAGTCTGAGATCAGGTGCTGGCATGGTTGAGTTCTGGTGAGGACTCCTTTCCTGGCTTGCAGACAGCCACCTTCTCACTGTGTCCTCACATGATGGAGAAAGAGAATAAGATCTCGTTCTCTCTCCTTATAAGGCCAGAGTCCTTTTGGGTTAGGGTCCCAGTCTTATGACTTCATTTAACTTTAATTACCTTCTAAAGACCCTATCTCCAGATACAGTCACTTTGGGGGTAGGGTTTCAACATGTGAATTTGTGGGGGATTCAGTCTATAGCAGAGCTCTTCAAGCACATGTGCATGCCCTGTCCCTCTTAGGAGCAGAGCTAGATTTTTTGAGTATCTCCTACAATCTCTACATAGACACTGGAGTTCTCATCAAAGGGCTCAAAGACAGCTCTTTCCCAACTCTTATCCCTCTTCCTTCACCACCGTCAGCAGCACCCCACCCTCAACCATGTGATTGGTGCTAGGTAGCTGTCTTGCATTTTGGGACCCACCACTGGCAGCCAGGCTTGCTGCCTGAGGTGGCACATCAGTATAGAAAGATAAGAGGCCACTGCTTCCCTTCTGGCAGTTTTGCCTGCGTGAGGTTGGAAGAAACTGCTTGATACTCCATTGCAGGGAAAGAAGGAACCAGGAGAAGATTGGCAGCCCAGAGAACTTGATGGATAGAAGCTCTTCTCTGTGCTGTCAGCAGTCCAGCCCATCGCTGCTGCAGTTTTTCTCCTCCCTCCCCCAGGAGAAGTTTGTGAGCCCTCCCGGGTCATCTTCTGCTCTCCCAGTTGCTTGTCCAGCCTCTACGTGGCAAAGGAGCCTCTAGGGCCAGAATAGAAAGAGATGTGGGCCTCTCTGGCTCAGCGGGAGCTTTTTCCTGCTTAGACTTCTGAGCTCCAGGCAAAGTAAAAATGTCAAGGTGCCCTCATTTTCCTTTCTCCTGATGCCGTGGCTGTAGGGAAGACCCAATGGTGAGAGCCTGCACTCTCTGTTTCTGAGCACTAAGCACGCCCTTTAGACAGGGCTGTCCGTGGCACCTGGTGTCTCCAGGGCCATCTTAGCTCCTTTCTCATATGTCTGACGTACACGCAGAACTCACTACCTGACTGGCATGGCTATTTTTTAGCTCTTCTTTAGCCCCAAAGAGGAGCCAGTTAGGCTCTGGGGGATGGAAGAGGCTAAAGCCACCGCTCCAGGCTTTGGGGCTGTTGGAGATTTGTCTGGTCTGCCCTACACTGAACATCCTGATGCAGGAATATCTTTGGTCCTGGCCTCAGCCCAGCCCCAGGAGAGGAAGGAGGGAACTGCAAGGAGTTCTGGCCGTTCCGTATCTAATGCCTTCCACCTTTTCTCCTTCCCAACTGATTTTCAGGGCCTTAAACTCTGGTGTTGAGTACTACTGGGACCAGCTGAATGAGACTGTCTTCACTGTTCACTCCAGCAGCCGAAGCAGTGAGAGGCCTGGGTGAGTTTGTGAAAGAGGAGGCCCGCCCTCCCTTCTGCAACCAGTGGGCTCTGGAGCAGTGCCCTCAGACTGTGCTCCAGGGCTCTGTAGCTGCCCGTCCTCAACCAGAGCAGCTCCTCTTTGATCTGCTTCATGCATTGAGCTTTTGCATGTGATTTTTTTCGAGAAGAGTGTTTCATGGCTTAGAAAGAGAACAGAACCTCTGCCCTCAGAGCCTTGATTTAAGACAGGCTAGGATACCGTCTAGCCCTCTCATTCTGGCATGATATCTGGGCGAGCTGCGGTGAGGAGAGAGGAGTGGACACTGGAGAGGGATGCCCTCCCTAGGAAATTGCTTGTGGGCAGTCTCCCACATGACCCAGGCCTCAGGGTCCAAGCTGCCCAGAGCTGCAGCCCTGGGACAGACCCTCCCCAGGAGCAAGTGAGAGAGTAGGAACCTGGTACTGATCCTCTCATCACTTAATTCATTAACGAAGACTGGAACATTTTGAGAAAAAGTCCTGGGTCAATGATAAAGCCAAAGCAATCACTGCTTCCTAGAGGGAGTACAGGGCACAGCCGGAGGAGTAATCCCCAGAAGCAGCTACAAATAGGAGTGGCTGGTGACTGTCTTGAAAGTCCTGGGCTCCCTCTGCTGCCAGCTTGAGCTGTCCTGAGGGTCAGTGCCTAGGAAATGCCCAAGGAAGGGGGCGTATAGCTTGGGGCCTGGGCCTTACTCATTGGCAGCTGGCGCTCCCTGCTTTTAAGGGTCTATTTTCAGAAGGCCCCAAAAGAGGATCCCAGAGCAGCCTCACAGGAGTCCTGGTGCTTTTCCTCCAAAGTGGACATTCAGTGGAAGTTCCAAGAATTTAAACTGGAATCTTGTCAGCATTATAGTTAGAAAGAAGGAAAAGCTAAAGAGAGAAAGGGCCCTCTTGGGCTGCTCACCCTTTTTCCCGTGGAGCTCAGCTAGTGGCTTCCCGAATCTAAGGAAGCGTCTTTTAAGATCAGCCATCTCTACCTCCCCAGAAAGGCCCTCGTTGTTTGAGTGACTGGACCAGCTGGGTTTGCAAAACTGGACGGTTCTGCGCCTCCTTTCATTGTCCCGGGGTGTGGACTGATCTGGAGGAGAAAGGACACAGGCGAGTTCACCGCCGTCGGGAGGCAGCCGCGGGAGCGGGCCTCTCAGCCTGCAGGCCTTGGTCCAGGCTGTGCCCTGGGGATTGGCATGGAGCACGCGGAGCTGTGTGTGGTGTGCTGTCCCCAGCCCTGCCCGACTCCGCTCTGCCTTTCTCTCCGTAGCACCAGCAGAGCCACATGGAGGACAGACAGAGACATGGGCCTCATGAATGCAATTGGGCTGCAGCCCCGGAACCCCACCACCTCAGTGACATCTCAGGGCACCCAGACCCTGGCCCTTCAGCTGCAGAATGCCGAAACACAGACAGAGAGGGAGATCCAGGAGCCGGGGACAGCAGCTTCAGGTCCTGGTGAAGGTAGGAGCCATGTAACACTAGAGGGGAAATGAGGCCGGGAGAGTGGCGTGGAGTGGGGGCTGGGACCATTCTCACCCCTCCCTGAGGCTCCCGGCCCCTCCACACGGACAGCTGGTGCAGGGCGAGCACCACTACCGTCAGGGTGAGTGCCCCTCACGTGGTGGTGCCTTCTCGGGCAGGAAGGTCATTCCCCTGATCTGGGTCACTGCTCCGGCAAGCCGAGCTGCTCTCACAGCTTTGCTCAGTCCCACCAAGGACCCTGATCTCCTTATCCTCTAAAACTTGGAGGACCCAGGGTGTTCTTCCGGAGAGAGAGCACAGAGAATCATCTAGATAGAGAAGGCTCCCTGCTGTGAGCTCTCGTTCCAGAGACACGCACCCCAGGCCTCGGGCTTCCAGGACCACCCCACAGTGTAGCTTGTCTCCCCCTGCCGCCAGCTTGGCGGAGTCGGGACTGCCACAGGTGAGGCCCTCACACACCCTTGCTTCATGGCCATTTTGACTGCAGCCTGGCACGCAGTCACCCCCTTCCTCTCACCTATTGCAGGTGTGGCTCAGCCAGCTCCGCCCTGCCTCTGCGCTGGCCTCACACTGCTAAGAACCAATTAGCACTTCCCAGCGGTAGCGCTTGAGCCCCTTTGGAGTGTGTTGGCAGCTGTGTTAAATAGGCTGTTCTCGCTCAGTCACTGTCCTTACCCCCTACCCCAGCCCCTGGCTGCTCCAGGCTCCAGACAAGGCAGCCTCCAAACAGACCCACATTTCCTAGGTCCGTGTTAAGCCATTTGCTCAAGAGAGACCATGAGAAGAGAGGACAGGTGTGCATCGGGCAAGGAGTAACTAATCTGCCTGTGTCACCTCCAGGGAACAGCTTTCCAAACTGCAGCCCCCCAGCAGGGCACTGTCCCTGTCGCTGCCATGAACTGACACTTTTTACAGTTAAGTCCCTTCTTGGTCTGTGGCCCAGGCCACCTCCTACATCTGTTGGGTGGAAGCCCCTTGGTGTAGAGGTAGCGGCTGCAGCAGCCCAACACAGCTCCGAGCCTCACTGAAGAGGAGAGAGCTGGTGCTCCTCCAGCCAGCCCCAGGCGGAAGTCCTTGTCTGAGGCGGCACCCCTGCCGCGATCTCGTGGCCATTTACTGACTGTCTCCCATGCATTAGCCGCTGGGGTTGCAAAGACAGATAGGCCTTGGTCCTTCCCCAAGGAACTGGACATCTAGACAGGGAGGCAGGCACCCAGCAGGTAATTGCTTCACACGATAAGGACCTCGGGGCCACGGAGGAGGGGGGCCCACCTCCCAACTGTGGGGCTCGGGGAAGGCTTCTGGAGGAGGTGACCCTGAGCTGAGTCTTCAAGAATAAGTAGGAAAATGTCAGGCCAAGTGGGATGGGGGCAGGGGGCAGGCATTCCTGGCAGAGGGGACAGCAGCTGCAAGGGCACCAAGTTCAAAAACATTACCGTCTGCACCGAGGACCACTCACTAGTGGGCTCTTGTTCCTGGCCTGTCATCGCGTGTTGAGACTGAGGCTGGATGAGCAGGAAGGGCAGATTACAGGGATCTGGGTCAGAAGTGAGGCCTTCAGCCTGAAAGTGAAGTGCAGCAGGGGCTCCCCACTTGAGGAGAAGAGCATCCACCGGTGTTTTCACCTCCCAAAGAATCCTCTGATATTTCTTGATTAGCATCAGCTTATTTCTGGCCTCCAGTCAATTATAAGTTCCTTTCTTCCTGTTTTGGGATGCAGATGATGGGCTGGCAGGAGGAAGGAGGTTCTGTTTTCCAGTTTGAGACCAGAACCTGATTCACTCCCAGTCTCTCCCTGCAAAGTAGAACAGGTGATGGAGGGTGAGCCCTTCAGAGGCCAGAGGCACTCTTCAGCAGAGGCAGCAGTTGAATAGGCTGTTCTCTAGAACGGGAGCCTTGGCAGGGTGGTTCAGGATGGCTCGCTGCATCTGTCTGGCTTGGTGAACTTTGCCTGGAGCTCTGGACCTCCAGCTCTGAAAGGGACAGCATCGTAGTCCCTTTCAGAAAACCCCACACCTAGAAAGGAGTATGGGGAGAAGATGTGTGGGGCGTTGACCAATGGGTGTGACTGGCCAGCCTTGTCCCTCCTGGGGCCAGGAGCGTTGTTCTGAGGTGCTTACCCCACTGACCACCGTCCACTACTGCTGCTCTGGTAGGGGGACCAGGAATCAAGAGTCTTCTTGGGCTCAGACTTCCTTCCTGGTCCGCTTTCCCCATCTGGCAGGCAGACACAGCAGCGACACACACACACAGGCACGCGCACACGCACAGACAGACACACACACACACAGACACACACACACACACACACCCCTACCTGCCTTCTGTCTCCCAGTTGGCAAAACTACTAGAGGAAACCACTCATCAAGTTGGTTAACTCTTCTGGGCTTAGCTAGAAGGTGGGGCTGGTTGGGGGGTACCCCCTCTGCACCCCTCCACACACCAGGGCCCAGTCTATTAGTCTGGGCAGCCAGCTCCACTTGTGGTGATTACCATTCTGTGGACTGGCCCTTTCCCACTGGTTAGCACTGAAGGGTCCCAGGCTACTCATTTTCATGTTCTATGAGAATTTTATTAAAATCTGTTCAGTTCTGTCTAGGACTTCCCGGAAGAGCCGTCCACAGGGGGAGTTTGCAGGTATTGGCTTTTTTACTTGTCCAGCTTTAAAGCTTCCCTACCCTGTCACTCAGAAAGGGAGGGGAGGCATTCCCTGGGCTCGCTGTTTGCTCCCAGCTCTGATACAGTGCCTGCCTGGCACACAGTGGGTGCTCAAGAAGTGTGTGGAATGAGTGAATTGAGGAGAGGCAAGGCCCTGCCTCTGAGCTTGGTATGTGCTGCACTATTTGGGGAGCCCATGGCTCTGCCTCTGACCACTGAGAACGGTTGCCTGGACCTTTTTGTTGTCTGGTGAAGATGACAGACCAGCTGGGCCAGGGAAGAACAAATGTGAAAAGGGAAGGAAAGGGTGCCCCCTGAGGTCAGGAAGGGCAGCTCCTCCTCTGATGCAATCTGGCTTCCCTCTCCTGGGCAGTGAAACCCCCAGAACTGGGCATTATGGGAAGTTACTGATCCCATTCTGGCCTCTGTATCCAGAACGTACCTTAGAACTTGCCAAGGAAATGATCTCATGTCAACACTAAATCAGTTTACCATTTTTCAGAGACAAAAAGAAATGCTTTTGCTACAGGGAAGGAGACAGCAGAATTAACCCCTGTGGCCGCCACTGCTCCTGGAGCTAATAGCTTGGATCCCTAACCATGGCTGCCACTTCTCTCAGGCCCCAGTGTGTTTTCCTCTTGAAGAATGTGCTGGCTGCCTACCTTGGCTCGCAGCCTTGACTTAGAGCTCCCAAGAGACAAGCACAGCTCACAGCTCTCTAGGCTGAAGCTACCTACACCCAGCCCTGAGGAAATCGTTCGTGTATACATTTTAAACTCTTCTATCCCATCTTTCGTGAGTACTTACTTTATGTCTGGTATTGTATTAGGCGCCATGAATCCACAGGTATTGCAAAGGGAATCTGATTCAGAGATGAAGCCGTGTCTCTACCCTCAAAAATAAGTCCAGAAAGGAAACAGACATATAACTGTGTCCCCATAGCAAAAGGGTAACGTGTGACCGGTTTTCAGAAGCCACCTTAAGTCTGGAACGCCTGTAGGCAGCCTGGGAGCCCTTTATTCACCCACACATTCGACAGGTAGATGCCAAGTGCAAGCCCAAAGATGAATAAAACTTAGTCCGAGACCGTCAGGAACTTAGAGCCCAGAGGGAGAGAACTCTGACGCAGAGAGGTGTGGGTCACTGTGGGGCCCAGAGCAGGAGCAGCCACTCCCAGCTGGGGACCTTGGAAGGCAGGGTGAGGGAGGTGGTACTTGTGTTGGCCCTTGTAAACAAGTGGACTTCGGATGTGGGGAAATGGGCAGGTGCGTGGCAGGTAGAACACCCACAGTGTGTGCAGGCAGGGGCGCTGGGCACACAGCAGCACTGAGTCTCTGGGTTCAGGAAGGGGGATGGTCAGGGAAACAACTAGGACCTGACCAGAGAGGGCCCTTAAATGTCACGGTGAGAACCTTAACTACTTGAGGACTCTTGGAGCTGCTGGGTTTTAAACCGAGTATGGACTTAACCAGAACTCAGTGGATCAGAGCTGAATTAGAATGGTAATAGCAGCAGCATGGAGGCTGGGTGGAAAGGGGAGAGAGAAGCAAGAAGACCATTTAGGAAAGACAGCCACAATTGCGGTGAGAGGTGGCCAGGCCTGGAGCCACTGGCACAGTGAGAAAGGACAGGAGGTCCCAGACCCGAGTGCCAGCAGCAGGGCAGGACCTAGCTGTGACAGCTCCCCTAGGGCCCCAAGGCAGACCTGCCCCGCCCCTCAAAGTGATCTACAGGAAAAGAGCTGATAGTTCACCGGGCACAGCCCAGCCCACTGAGCTCCAATGCCAGCAGGCCGTGGGCCAGCCTACTGCATACCCCAGGCCGGGCTGGGGAGGCCCTCAGTGCATAGCGTTCTTGGAAAACTGTGGCAGTGGCAGCACAGGGAGGTCCCCATGGGCCCTCTCCAGGTAGCCCTTTTGGCTCACAGGGTAGAAGCTGTGCTGGCACCAAAGCCCTAGGTTGACCTTTCCTCTTACCCCTACCCACTGCTGAACAGCTTTTCCCTTGAGAGAAGTACTCTGAGAGCCCTTCAGGTTCTCTTTCCTTCTGCCCTGGGAGTTGGCACTGAGCTGTATGAGGGGGAAGCATGTAAGGGCAGCTTGCCTTGAGGGGTTGGAGGTGGGAGGGTAGAATTTACTAGAAAATCTGGAGAAAAGCAAGCTGGACATAAGTGAGAGCCCAGGCGGAGTCCCTACTCAGTGCTGGGGGGAACTGTCTCACTGAGACCCAGAGGAAGAACTACCAGCACATGCCTGCCAAGCACTCGCAAGGAGGGAAGAGATCTAACGGGACTTCGATGCAGCTAAGCTGCAGAACTGGCTGCCTGGAAATCTAGCTCTGACAAGGTGAGCAGAGAGAAGGCACTGGACAGTGTGGGAGCAAAGAAAGTCTTGCAAAGATAGCTGTTGACAACAAGTACCCCCCCAAAAATTCAAACCTCACCATCAAAGCTGCCCAGACTGCAGAATCCCAAAGTGGCCAACAGGTAGCCAAAGGAAACAAATCCGTACATAGTTTGGTAGAGCAGCCCTGGCAGCCTGGGAGCCTTGATCATAGTTGCCCACAGGCTTGGACTGCATGTCTGCCCAGTGGGGGCTGAACACAGGCTGGAGGAAGGTCCCTCAGGGTGGGGCTCTTCCTGCAGAGTCCAGGTTATTCACAACAGCCACCATTGACTGAGCACCCGCTGTGTGTCAGGTGTGTAACGGGCATTATCTCATTCCCTCTACCCGACAGCTTGCAGGTTGGATGTTTCATCCCTCTTTTGCAAGTCAGAAAATTGAGGGGTACTTCCCTGGTGGTCCAGTGGTGAAGAATCCGCCTTCCATTGCAGGGAGACACGGGTTCAATCCCTGGTCGGAGAACTGAGATCCCACATGCCATGGGGCAACTAAGCCCTGATGCCACAACTACTGAGCTCGCGTGCCTCAACAAGAGAGCCCGCGTGCCTCAACAAGAAAGCCCGCGTGCCACAACTACAGAGCCCACATGACCTGGAGCCTGCACGCCACAGCTAGAGAGAGAAAACCCGCATGCCACAGCTACAGAGAAGCCCGTGCACCACAGCTAGAGAAGCCTGCACACCGCAATGAAAGGTCCCGCGTGCCTCAACGAAGATCCTGCGTGCTTCAGCTAAGACCCAACGCAGCCAAAAAAAAGATAAAAGAAAACAGGAATGTGGGTGTCAAGGGACTTATCCTAGGTCACACAGCTAGTGAGTGGCAGAACTAAGGTCTGAGCCAAAGCCTTGTCTGCTCACAGACAAGGGAATACTCAGGCTTTTGGGGAAAGAGCAGAACCTTCTCTCTTCCTCCCTAGAGGTGCAGACTGAAGCCTCCGGCTGGGGCAGTTGGCTTCCTGTAGTGAAAAATGAGGGTATCAGGCATCCAGCCCCGGGAGAACAGTATGTGGGAAATAACTTGGGAAAGTTGGTGAGTAAAGTGGGACAAGAGGAGAAGACAGAATGCCTTCTAGAGAACAGTTAAAAATCGTCTTCCTCGAGTGCTTTTAGGAAGTGACATAAACAGAACAACAATGAAGAGAGAGAGCACAGCTTTGAAACGGAGCAGAGCAGACCATTTGCCTTCTAGCCACACCCCGTACAGTGCCCTCGCTTTCCAAAGACCAGGCAGTGCCCTGTTCCAGGGCCAGGTCTACCAGGTTACCCAAGACAGGGAGGAGCAGACACAGCCAGCTCTCTGGGCTGCCTGCATTAGCTGCATGACCAGTCTGCCTGTGGTATCCAGAGGGTTAAAACCAGACTCCCAGCTTCTGGTCCAGCCCTGCCTCTTAACCAGCTGAGCAGCCTCGGCCACCTAGGCCTCAGTTTCACCACCTGTAAAACAGAAGTATGAATTACGATTGTTTGGGGAGTCTTATCTAGTTTTCAAGTCCCTGACTTATTCTTTTTTTTTTTTTTAATATCTTTATTGCAGTATAATTGCTTTACAATGCTGTGTTAGTTTCTGCTATTCAACAAAGTGAATCAGCTATATGTATACATACATCCCCATATCCCCTCCCTCTTGAGCCTCCCTCCCACCCTCCCTGTCCCACCCCTCTAGGTCATCACAAAGCATCCAGCTGATCTCCCTGTGCTATGTAGCAGCTTCCCACTAGCTATTTTACACTTGGTAGTGTATATAAAAGTCCATGCTACTCTCTCACTTCGTCCCAGCTTACCCTTCCCCCGCCCATGTCCTCAAGTCGGGTCTCTACATCTGCATCTTTATTCCTGCCCTGCCACTAGGTTCATCAGTACCATTTTTTTAGATTCCATATACGTGCTTTAGCATACAGTATTTGTTTTCCTCTTTCTGGCTTCCCTCTGTATGACAGACTCTAGGTCCATCCACCTCATTACAAAGAACTCAGTTTCGTTCCTTTTTATGGCTGAGTAATATTCCATTGTATACATGTGCCACATCTTCTTTATCCATTCGACTGTCGCCTGACTGATTCTTGAAATGAGGGATTGGCCCTCTTCTTGTTTCTGCTTTTAGCTAGAATCCCCCAGTTACTACTAGCGGTGGCCTGCCTAACTCAGAGGCCCAGGCCAGCAGTTAATTCCCTCCCTCCTGCTTTGTGCCTTCCAGGCGAGGGCTCGGAGTACGGTGCCAGCGGGGAAGACGCTCTCAGCAGGATCCAGCGGCTGATGGCGGAAGGGGGCATGACAGCCGTGGTGCAGCGGGAGCAGAGCACCACCATGGCCTCCATGGGTGGTTTTGGCAACAACATCATCGTCAGCCACCGTATTCACCGCAGCTCCCAGACGGGCACCGAGCCTGGGGTCGCGCGCGCCCCCTCGCCCCAGCCCTCCACCTCTCGGGGACTGCTCCCGGAAGCTGGGCAGCTGGCAGAGCGAGGCCTGAGCCCCCGGACAGCCTCCTGGGACCGGCCTGGTACCCCTGCGTGGGACCCACCCCAGGCAGCCCTGCCCGCCTCCTCCCCCGTCCCCCTTCCCAGCACTGAGGGACCAGCCCTGCACTGCGACCTCACCAATAACAACCACCTTCCCGATGGTGGGGGCAGCAGCCTGGGGGAGGCTGCGGGCCCCAGTGGGGAGCCACGGAACAGGTAGAGACGTGTGTGCACTGGTGCCTCCCCTCGAACCGCTGAGCAGAAACCGGACCTCACAGCTGACTGGGAACTGTATGCGCAGAAGAGCCGTGGGCTGTGGAAACAGGAAACAGGAGCAAGAGGGTGGGGGGTTGAGAGGGAGTCCGAGTCAGCCAGCGTGAGGGAGTCAAAGGGGCAAGGCTTGCCTCCAGGGACTAGAACCTTCTAGGATCTGGAGCCCAGGGGAGCCACAGACTGCTGCGCTCAGTGTGAATGGAGGTGGAAATGGGTATCCCTGCCATGAACCCCCCTTTCTCCTGGAAACAAGGCTCAAGGGACTCAGCCCTGGGCAGAGAGCCCTCAGAAGGGTGAATAGTCTTCCAGATCTGGGCCAAACCATCCTGGACGGTGGCCAGTGGGCCAGCTTCTCGCTGTTCACCTGTTGTGCAGGCAGAGCCACTAGGAGCCCTAGTGCAGGAGGAGCAGCCTGGCTCCCAGAAATCAGCTCCATTTCTGAGCCTTCCAGAGCTTCAGCCTCTCTTGATCATCTTACCCCACAGAGACCACAGTCAGGGGTCAGGCCAGGCCTCCAGATTCCTGAGGACAGGGACTTCCTGCACTTAACTGTTGGGGAACAACCATGGAGTGAATGGGGCAGCCTGCTTGCCTGAGACAGGATGGGGGTCAGGGGATGGTGGGCAGGTCCTCGCTCAGGAGTGGGGGGTGTAGGCTGGCCAGCCCCCAGCGCTTGTCCACCAAGCTTCTCCTTCCCCACCACCCCCCAAGGCCCTCAGAGCAGCACCTGTGGGTATCAGTATTAGCTGAGCCTAGGCCAAAGCCAGCCCAAGGCTGGGGGAGGGGATGAGACTCCAGGTCAGAATGTGAGGTCTTGGTCTGTGATTTAAGGTGTTGCATGTGGAATCTTGAACTGTACATGTAGTTTCTAGTGGAGAAATTGAGGCTCTGATTATTTTGTTTTTAGTATGAAAATGTGATTTCTTTTCTGTTTGTAACTCATCATAGAAACATTGTGGTGGGAGGAGAGGGGATAGTCTGACTGCTAATGAGGGAAACACCAAAGATCTACATCATTAAAATGATGACATGCCCCTCACCAGTCTCCTCTCTGTTTGTTTCCATGGGGGTTGCG
The DNA here is from genome assembly GCF_963924675.1 of Phocoena phocoena. Classification (NCBI taxonomy): domain Eukaryota; kingdom Metazoa; phylum Chordata; class Mammalia; order Artiodactyla; family Phocoenidae; genus Phocoena; species Phocoena phocoena. Next base: position 96,329,274 of record NC_089226.1, on the reverse strand, counting down.
GGGGTGGGGTAGTGTTGGGGGGGCTGGGAGAGGACATTGAACTGAGCCGCCCTGGTTCTCCCAGGCACTGTTTCTGGTGCTGCTGTCCTCCTAGGTGGGGAGCCCCGTGGTGCCTCAGCAGAAGCCACTCAGGTAAGGGCTGCCACCTCTGCTTCATGCTGCGCCTGTGTGCCTTCACCTCCTGCTTCCCAGGGGCCTGCTAAGGACTGGAGCAACCTTCACAGTAACAGGTGGGTAGGTAAGAATGATCTAAGGTTGCTCGTCATGATTGCTTCCTACCCAGGATGATGGGCCTGGAGTGAAGATGTAACTGGCCAGAAAGCTGGCTCCCCTGCAGTCCTGGGAAAGCGCCCATAATGGGTGTCTGGGTGAGCCAGCAGGGAGCTTGGCCTTATCTACAGGCATCCCCCAAAGATGCCATTTGCTGGCTGCTCAGGTTTCCCTTTACTTTGTGTCAGTACAGCGGCTGAGGGGTGTGCTGTGGTCATGGGCCTTGGACACTTAGTTTTAAGTCAGTTAGAAAGCGGAAGAAGGATGTTTGACCCTGCTCTCACAGAGGCATACAGGGAAATCAGAGCCACCGCAGGGCTTTTTGCCAGCAACAAGTACTTCTTGAGTAACTTTTGTGTGCTCAACTCTGTCCCAGACACTATGGGGCATACAGAAGTATAGGTTCTGCCCCAGCGGAGGAAAACCAAAAGATAAATGGGCAAGCAAATAATACAAAACACTGTTAAGAGTTATATGGTGAGGAACACTAGAATTTTTTGGAAAACTATTATATTACAGCACACTCTGGACTAAGACACACCAGCTGTGAGACCTTGGGCAGGCCACTTGCCTTTTCTCTTGCTTCATTTTCTCCCTCTAGGAGGCAGGGCTTGTACTCTGCAACCTCTTAAAGTTAATTCCAGCTCTGTAAGACAAGGCCTCCTTGAAGAGGTGAGGTTTGAGCTACGCATTAAAGGATGAAAAGAGTGCACTGCAATGCGTGCCCTCCACCCACATACTGCCCCCAGTGGGAGAAAGAATTCCATGGTCCAAGAGTGGGGACTATGTTGAATGTAAACCGTGTGCCAAGGATTCAGTGTTTATTATCTCTCAGTCCTTAGCACAAAACCCCTCTGAGGTGGGTACTGGTACACCCAGATCACACAACTAAATGGTGGAGCCAGGGTTTGAACCCAGATGGGACCCTGACGTATTCTGTTACTTTGAAAAAGGGGGTATGAGGAGGCTTTGTGGATGAAGTGACCTAAATTCAGTCCTGCCTGGCCTCGCCTCTGTCCTTGCTGGCCAAGGATGAACCCAGCCCCTGCCTGTTGGAGGCCCCTGTCAACACATTCCGTCCCCCTACCAACCTCTTTCCTCAGAAAGCCCTTGCTGTGTGGGTAGAGCCTCCCCAGTAGGGCCTTCATGGGCCCCCTTGCATATTATGATGAGGTTATGGGGCCAGCGGGGCAGAGCTCAGCAATCCCCTTGGAGATGAGGAAATAGGTTCAGAGCAGTTCTGTGGACCCAAGATGTCTATGGACCCAGTTGGATCAAAGAGAGTACAGACTAAACCAGGTCCCCTGGTTCCTGTCTCAGCTCTCCACGTTCTGGGATTGGGGGAGGCCAAATGCCCTACACCATAGTAGGGATTTTGGAGAAACTGGAGCAGGTTTGCCTGACAGCTTCTGGAAGAATTCAAGGCAGTGGGTTGGAGACATTTCTAGTGATAAGTTTCTGTGGCTTCCAGTGACCTTGCTTGTTTCCCCATCTTACAGTTATAAGTGTCTGGCCTTCTCCCGGCCTGTGTGTGTGCACACACACTGTCACCCTCCTAGGAGGACCACCCTCTCCTGGACCCTAGGAGGGATGTGAAAAAGGGAAACCAGTGAGTACAGACTGTCATCTAATTGTCATATGAACCAACCAAGCCTGTTTCCTCATGTGTGAAGTGCGAGCAAAAACAATAGGGCTTTTTCATCCTTTGGTTATGAGAATCATGGGAGCCCAGATTGTTCATGTAAAGGACCATGGCTTCTCACTGCAGCCGACTGCCAACTCCAGCCGTCGCCTTGGGGAGCGGTAGGACCCGACCTCTGCCTCATTGTTCAGCACAGAGGGCTCCACACCAAGAGCCCCAAAGGGCTGCCTCTTGCCTGAGTTCCCGCCCCTTCTCTGGCAGCTCCTGCTGCCTCCTGCACTGGTGCGGCCTCCACCTCCCCCGCACACACAGCCCCCCGCCCAACCCTTGGGGGAGGGTGGAGGAGGGGCGGGACTTGAGTTGATTTTCCAAGAGAAGAACCCATCCGTCTTAAGGTTAATTGGGTGTTTGCGCTCAGAGAGTTTGGGGTGACAGGCCCGGGCGTTGTGGGAGCGAGTCGGACCTTGACCGGCCCGAGGAAGGGCCGTCTCAGAGGGAGGCAGAAACGCTGGAGCCTGGGCAGGCGGAGCCGAAACCCCAAGGTCAGGGCAGAGGTGGAGCTCTCCGAGGTGCTGAAGCCTCCCTGCTCTCAGTCCGGCGAGCGCCCCAGCGGACCCTCCTGCTCGGTGCAGGCAAGGCCCCAAGTCCCAAGGCTCCGGCCCGCGCGGTTCCCGGACACTTCAAGAGACCAGCAGCTCGCCCTCTGGGATCTCGTTCCGGGCTCCGCTCCAGGTGACCTTGGGCACTCGGCTTTCCCGCACAAGCATCGGTGAACCTGCCCTCCAGGCCGCGGCTGGATGAGCAGCGCGTTCTTTCCCGGGGCTGGAGAAAGGGTGCGCACCCACTCCCCGGCTTGGAGCGCGGGAGCAGGGAACAGGGCGGCAGGAATGGGGGGGTGGGCGGGGTTGTGTGCGATGAGCCGGCTCCTCTCTCCCTGGGGACCATTGCCTGGCTTCTCTCTCCAGCTCCTTCCCAGGCCCCGACGGCGCCCCTCTTCTGTGGCTGCCCGGTAGCCAGTACGCAGCCTCGAGGCTCGAAACTGCCGGCCCTCGGCTCTCTGCCCCGACGGAACCGGGGTGTCAGAGCCTACCCCAGCCACCCATAACCTCCTGTTGGGGTCAAACACTCGCGCCTCCGTGGTCCAGCTGCGAGCCGGGCAGTATAAAGAGTGAGGTCCAGGCGGGGCGCGAGACCACCTACCGGTCCCGGGGGCTTGGTCAGAGCGGAGATGGGAACGCAGCCAGACGGGGCTGCCAGCTCCCTTCCCAGCCCACGAGGGGGCGCCGCGTCCCCATGACAACGCGGACACCCCACCCCACCCCCAGCCTCCCGGGAGGGCAGCGCCCCCCGCTAAACAGCACTGGTGACCGTGGGCGGTGCCCCCATAGTGCCCGAGTGGAGAGCTGCCGGCCGGCTCCAGGGAGGGGCGCGCGTAGCTGGGGTCCCCGACGCCCGGGGTGGTGGCCCCCGCGCGTCCCCGTTGGGTGGCCGGCCCGGGGCGGGCGGCGCGGGCCCACCAGGATTGGCTGCTTCCCCGTGACATCACGCGGCTCGGGGAAAAGTGCGAGCGTGAGCGCGAGTCGGAGCCACAGCGCTGGGAGCTGCGGGCGGAGCAGGGGCCGCCCCTCTGCACCCCGTCCCCGCCCCCGGCCCGCGGCCCGGCCGCCCGCCCCACCCGCTGGCCCGCGGGGCCACCTGCCCGTCCAGCCGTCTGTCAGGTGCGAGGAGAACTGGGCGGAGGTGTCTGGTAAGTGACTCCGCGGCAGCGCGGGGGCGGGGAACCCGGTTGGGAGAGAAGGACGCGTGGCTTCTGGACCCTCTGAGGCGCCCCGAGGCGGGCCCGACTGGGCCAGGGCCTCAGGCTCCTTCGGGGGCGAGCGCGGCGCTGGGAGCTCCAGAGGGCACGGGGGCGAGGGGCCCGCTGGAAGCAAGGCCCGGAGTCGCCCGGAGGCATCTCCGGGTGCGCCTCTGGGAAGGAATGGACTCTCAGTGGGTCGGGTGGTGGTGGTGGTGTGTGTGCCCGCCCACAGCCCGCCAGGAGCCAGGGGCAGCCGTCGGGGGCGGGACCCCGCACTTCTGCCCTCCTCTGGCAGCTCTGCAGGGCGCCGGGCGCTGGAGCCCCAAAGAGCCTTTTTCCCGCCCGTCTCCCCGCCCCCCACCCCCCAGCGCTGCCAGCCCACTCCAGTCCGTGGAGTCCTCCATCAGCGACCTTGAACTCCGACGGAAAACACCACTGCCCTCTCCTGGTGCCCCTACCCCCTCCAAGACTCCCCACCTCTTTTGCCCAGGCTCAGAGACTGGGAGGTCCAGCGCCAAGGCCCGAGCCCCAGGGCGGAAGCTTCAGGCTCTGGTGCCAAATCCCCTGCGCGCTTTCTCTCTCCCCGCAACTCCTGAGTCTCCTCTCCCGCCCCAGGGACAGATCCAGAGACCACAGCCTTCCCGGAGCCCTAGAGTGAACGACTAGGAATCGAGGACCCACCCCCACCCCCGGCGTCCAGGGAACACGCTCCCATCGCGTCCGGGAAGGGGGGGGGCTCCAGGACCCGGGAAAGCACGGTGCCCACGCCCAGAGGCTGCAGGAACTGCGCTCTAGGGAGTTGGGGGAGGGTGGGGCACGGGAGAGCCGGGGCCCCTTCGACAACCACGGAGACATGGAGGAGCCTCCAGATGGGCCCAGCAATAATTCCCAACAAGGCCCGACCAAGCACTCTCCTGCCAGGCAGACTGGGCGCCCTTTGGCGATAACTGCACGGTGGGCACATTGAGCTGAACCTAGCGTCCCGCAAGCCCGGTTGAGAGACTCTAGCAGCAGCCCCTCGACAGAAGTCAGTCCCAGCCTGGGACTCTGCACCGCAGCATTGGGGACGCAGACACCACAGGACTCTCTGCTAAGAAGACGCCCCCAAGGTCAGGGGGTCTGTCGCAGCCCAGATTGTAGTCCGGTCTTGTCCTGCCGGCGACTCTTCCCCATGCACAGGCGGGGCGCCATCTAGACACCGGTTCTTGGCCCGACCTTCTTCCTACTCAGACAGCCGAAGTCTGGGCTGAGCCTCCCTACAGGGGCGTTTAGAATGTGGCGGGTCACCCACTGTGGGACCTGCATTTGCTCGTGTACACAAGCTCACAGGTACAGGCACACCCGAACCGTGTGCATCCCCCAGGCCGCAGCACAGCACTCCAGGCGCACACACGCATGCACATGCACGTGTCCACACCGCGCGAGCATGCTCACATGCACACGGGCGCACTGGTATCCAGGCGTGGCCCAGCGCGCGCACACACGCACATGCAGACAGCTACTAGCTTCTACTCGAGCTTCCCAGTAATCACACACAAACAGAACTCGCAGTCGCCTTCCCGCCCACACTTTCCTTGCCGCGTGAGGGGTGGAACCAGGCGCCCTTAACTTTCCCACCATTGAACCCCGTGCGGAGCCAAAGGCAGCTACGGGGTGAGGCCTAAAGGCAGCTACGGGGTGAGGCCTGTAGAGGGGGGCCCCAAGTCCCTCCCCTGGGAGGCCCGGCCTGGGACCTCCACTGCTTTCCCAGTCGCCTTGGAGTTGGGGGCGGTGGCGAATAGCGGCCATCCTCTCCAGGTCCGGAGCTGGCACCCAGGGACCGACATTGCCATCTAGCGGTGCGCACATGCCTGGGCGGCGGTTGCTCGCCTCCCCAGGTTTCGGGCGGGCCTGCGTCCCAGAGAAACGCTCCAGAGGAGGGTGCAGTCAGAACGTCTGCGGGTGACCCCCAGGGGTCCAGAAAGATAGTTTGGGTGGGGAACAGGGAGAGTGCCTTGCCGTGCCTGCAGTTGGCAGCTTCCCCAAGAGGGCCCAGAGAGGGACTAAACCCTTGGCCACCTGATTGGAGACTAGCTGTACAGATGGAGACAAGAGGTCTCTTTTCTTCTGGGAAAGCTAAGTGTGGGAGCTGGCAGGGAATGAGAAGGGGCCCTACCCAGGCCTCCCCTGACCCACCCCTAGTGGTGCGGTTTTGAGGAGGGGAGAGCAGAGGCGGGAAATCAACTCTAGAGGCAGTAGCACCTTGCAGTTAAGAAGGTGGCTCCTGGGTTCTAATCCTGCCCCCGCCCCTGCTTACACACTGGGTGACTTCAGGCAAGTTAATTAACATTATCCTCATCTGTACGAAGATACTTACTTCAGGAAGATGAGCATACTTATAGCACCTGCCTTTTCAGGCTGCTGTAGGAATTAAACCCGATAATCTGTATAAAAAGCTCAGAGGGATTCCTGACATAATTAACACTCAATAAACAAGAGCGATTATGTTTTTCCTATTTGATACCTCGAGCCCCATTCTGATCTCACTGGCCTGTGTCCTGAACCTGGGAGGCTAGAGCGAGGGTTTCCTTGGGGCTGGCTAACAGGTCACTCCTGCCCACCCTGTGCCTACGGGCAGGTGCCTAGGAAGGACGGCCTCTCCATGCTGGGTGCCTCTGCCCTTCCGCCCCGCCTCAGAGGGTGGTGCCTGAGGTTCCATTCTGGAGTCTCTCAGCACTGAAAAGGGCTGTCAGAGACCCCCCGCCCCCCAGGAGAGGGCAGTATCTGGTCTTTGCCCTTGATTCCTCTGCGACCTTGGGGGTGGCACCACCCCTCTGTGAGCCTCTCCTGTGAACCTAGGATTTGGGCATGAGAACTGAAACTACCAGGCCAGGAGGCTGGGTCTGCATCTGCGTCTGTGATGGTGGCTTAAGGGGACTGAAGCCAGGCTTGGAGAGGGGGCGTCACCCTGGCACCTGGCTCCAGCGTCCAGTGCACGTTAATGCTGGAGATGGAGTTGAGTTGCTGACCCCCACTGCTGCCGGCGAGGGAGGCCGCCCCGGGACAGGCATCCTCTCTGTTTTGCAGATGAGAGAGGAGCAGGAAGGTGAGGTGGCTTGTGCAAGGCCACACGGCCAAGAGCCCGCTGGCCGTGGAGCCTGGGCTGTGGGGCGCGTGCTGCTTCTTCCACACCCCACTGTCTCTCCTCTGCTTCTCTCACACAGACGCACAGAACTGCATATACGACAGGGAGCTGCGGGGCTGGCATGGCTGTGATGGGCCTGTGTGCGTGTGTAATGGTGCGCGTGTTGGCGGGTGTGAAGGAGGCTGGGCTGAGCGGCTGCCCTGGCACAGTGCCCTGGGCGTGGGCCTCCCTCACACGCAGGGGAGAGGAAGAGGGGGAGGAGACGTGACGAGGCTCTGGGGAGGAGCCTCGTGCTTGGAGGACCCCAGCTGGGGCGCCGTGGTGTGTACCGGTGGGCCGAGGGGTACCCTCAGGGGCTGGCCACAGGCTCCCCTGCTGCAGCCCCTCTCTTCCCTCTGGTACACTCGCTCACCCTTTGGGTTCCCTGTCAGGCCTTGGGGAGGGCACTGGCCCCTGGGAAGCTGTGTGTGTCTTTCCTCAGTTGATGGGCCCTTTAGGCTTCTGATTCTTCACAGGTCTTAGCCCCTGGCTGCTGACAGACCCCAGCTACCCTTGCACTGCATCCCCACGCCCTGGGGACGGGGGAGGGCTCCGGGAGGGGGTGCCACAGTGGCACTTTCCTCCTCCTCCTTCTTGGATTCCTAGTTCCATGTCACCTCTTCTGGTCCTCTGGGAAGATTTCCCCAAGGTGGGATCACTGGCTCTTGTGGCTCTTTGGGCCTCCCTCTACCAGAACCCTTAGCTCTGGGACAGCAACATGAGATCAAGGAGCTGTGGAACCTCGGGCAGTTTATTTAACATCTCCGTGCCTTACTTTCCTCATCTGTTAGTAAAAAATAACAGTATCCGGGACTTTCCTGGCGGTCCAGTGGTTAAGACTCTGTGCTTCCACTGCAGGGGGCTTGGGTTCATTCCCTGGTTGGGGAACTAAGATCCTGCGTGCCAAGCCACATGCCACCCCCCCCCACCAAAAAAAAAAAAACAAAAAAAACCCCACCAAAACAACACAGTATCTACTTCATAGGTTTGCTATGAGGATGAAATGAATGAATACTTATAAAAAGTGTAGAAAGTGCCCGGCACTGAGTAGACAATAAATGTTCGCTGGTAGTATATATTCTTGCCTTTGTCCCTAGTGCCTTCTCTAGGGATTGGAGGGCAGGTCCCCGGTAATGTTTGGTTAAGAAATGACCAAATGGGTAAATGAATGAATACCTCTGACCAGAGCCACATACTGGTATCTGGGACCTCTCTTTCCCCCAGCCCTCCACCCACACTGGCCTTCTGTCCATGCCTCACACATGCCTCAGGGCCTTTGCTCTCGCCATTGCCCTTGACTAGGCCACTCTCTGCAGCTCTTCTTGTGGCTGCCTCCTCCTCATCCTCCAGCTCACCTCCTCGGAGAGGCCTTCGCTGATCACCCCTCTGACTCACTCACCATCACCTGCCCTTGTTTTCTTTCTAGCACTTTTTTGTGGCTCACATGCTTGTATGTCTCCCCTGCTAGGGTTGTAAGCTCCGTGAGAGTGGGGCCTGCGTGTGTCTCCTTCACTCTGTAACCCCAGCGTGTACAACAATGCCTGTACAAGAGTAGGCACTCGATAAAGGACGAGTGACCGAGTACGGGAGGAAGTGATGGGACAGAGTTCTCTAAGGATGGAGTTCTGCAGGATGGTGATGTTCCTCTGTCTCCTTGACTCCAGTGTACCCCACCTCACCCCTCTAGTCCACTTCAACCATTCACCCCTTTCCTCTCTCCTTCCTCCTCCAGACGCTGCCCGCCCACTGCTGCTAACCAAAATGGCGAACTTCACACCGGTCAATGGCAGCTTGGGCAACCAGTCTGTGCGCCTGGTCACGTCAACCCATAACCGCTATGAGACAGTGGAGATGGTGTTCATTGCCACGGTGACAGGCTCACTGAGCCTCGTGACTGTCGTGGGCAACATCCTGGTGATGCTATCCATCAAAGTCAACAGGCAACTGCAGACGGTCAACAACTACTTCCTCTTCAGCCTGGCATGTGCTGATCTCATCATAGGCGCTTTCTCCATGAACCTCTACACCGTGTACATCATCAAGGGCTACTGGCCTCTGGGTGCCGTGGTGTGTGACCTGTGGCTGGCCCTGGACTATGTGGTGAGCAATGCCTCTGTCATGAACCTGCTCATCATCAGCTTTGACCGGTACTTCTGCGTCACCAAGCCCCTCACCTACCCCGCGCGGCGAACCACCAAGATGGCAGGCCTCATGATCGCCGCTGCCTGGGTCCTGTCCTTCGTGCTCTGGGCACCTGCCATCTTGTTCTGGCAGTTTGTGGTGGGCAAGCGGACGGTGCCAGACAACCAGTGCTTCATCCAGTTTTTGTCCAACCCGGCGGTGACCTTCGGCACGGCCATCGCTGCCTTCTACTTGCCTGTGGTCATCATGACGGTGCTCTACATCCACATCTCCCTGGCCAGTCGTAGCCGAGTTCACAAGCACCGGCCCGAAGGCCCTAAGGAGAAGAAGGCCAAGACCCTGGCCTTCCTCAAGAGCCCCCTGATGAAGCAGAGTGTCAAGAAACCGCCCCCAGGAGAAGCTTCTCGGGGGGAGCTGCGCAACGGGAAGCTAGAGGAGGCCCCTCCACCGGTCCTCCCCCCACCGCCACGCCCAGTGGCTGACAAGGACACCTCCAATGAGTCCAGCTCGGGCAGCGCCACCCAGAACACCAAGGAACGACCACCCACAGAGCTGTCAACCACAGAGGCCACCACGCCCGCCACACCCGCACCTCCCCTGCAGCCACGGACCCTCAATCCGGCCTCCAGATGGTCCAAGATCCAGATTGTGACGAAGCAGACAGGCAACGAGTGTGTGACAGCCATCGAGATTGTGCCTGCCACGCCGGCTGGCATGCGTCCGGCGGCCAATGTGGCCCGCAAGTTTGCCAGCATCGCCCGCAACCAGGTGCGCAAGAAGCGGCAGATGGCAGCCCGGGAGCGCAAGGTGACTCGGACCATCTTTGCCATTCTGCTAGCCTTCATCCTCACCTGGACGCCCTACAATGTCATGGTCCTGGTGAACACCTTCTGCCAGAGCTGCATCCCTGACACCGTGTGGTCCATTGGCTACTGGCTCTGCTACGTCAACAGCACCATCAACCCGGCCTGCTACGCCCTCTGCAATGCCACCTTTAAAAAGACTTTCAGACACCTGCTGCTATGCCAGTATCGGAACATCGGCACTGCCAGGTAGGCAGGTAGGGGTACCACTGGAGGTGCTGGTGTGTTCGCTGGGGACCACGTGTCAGCTGCTGCCAGAGAGAGATGTGGAGGCACTTCTCAGTGTTCACGTTTGCCGAAGAGAACTGATGTTCCCGAGACCCCGTGAGCCTCAGGAAGAGGCTCTGGCTGGATTCAGAGACCAGGTCTCTGCCCAGGCCAAAGAGGATCAGCCCCAGGAAGTGACCAAACTGGACAGTCTGACCCATCGCTCTTGTCCTGCCTCAGGGAGCTGGGGAGCACTGGCCTATGTGGGCACCTGCCCCACTATGACCAGCCAGCGTGGCTGAAAGAACGGACATCTGGAGGGGAGCAGAGCCCAGCACCCCTCTGGGAGGAGCAAAGGGGCCAATGCTTGGGAAAGGAGGCTCAGGGAGGGAAGGGTCCCCCATCCTGCTGTAATCGGTGCTTTCTGCCCCCCTGTACCCCGCATGTAGGCTCAGCCTCCTCTTCCTATATCTCTCTCCAGGGGCAGAAGTCTCCCCTTGCTGCAGCTACTCAGCAGGGCTCTGGTTGGGTGGGCGGGTCAGTGGGTGAGCTGGCTGGAGGCCAGGCAGAGGGGGCTCCGGGCACCCCCTATGGCACTACCCTGGCCACGTTCAGGATGGGCTAGCAGGGAGATCAGGGGTTCACTCAGGAACTGGGGCCTGGCCACCTACCTCCCCAGGCTGAGCTGAGTGGCCCCTGTCTTTCTGAAGAGTTGCCCTCCCTCCCCAAGGAGAGGGCTTGGCTCGGGTCACACACAGTGAAGGTGGGACTGTGGTGAGTGGTATTCACGGCTGGCCTCTGCAGCACGAGGGACGCCCTGGTGGGTCACCAGGGAGAAAACGGGGGTGGACTTGACCCACACACAGGCTTCAGTGACAGTTGGGGCAGGGCTGGTGAGGCAGGCAAGCGACCCCCATCTCTCCTCTCTCCACTGATAGAACCTTCTGGATTGGCAGTGGGCTGGACCAAAAGACCTTTTCCTGGGGGAAACTGAGATGGGGGGAATCAGTTCTAATGAGTCTCCTGGGTTCCCTCCCCCAGCCCTGGCCCCTGGAGAAACAGGACTGAGAGGCTCAGGGGACTTGATGGGGGGCACCCTTCCAGGGGTCAGTAGGGGGCCCTGGAAGAAATTTTCATAACCGTTTTTTCTCCATGAGCTCTGGGGGGCACTCACCGCCAAGTCTTCAACCCCCTGAAAGCCACCGTTCCCTCCAGCCCTCTCTTTCCTCCATTCTCCCACCTCCAACAAATCACCACAGCAAACTTCCTGGGAAGGGGCTTTTATATATTAAAAGAAAGCTTTTATTGGGGAAAAAAAAAAAAGACATTTATTTATTTCTTAGTAATGGCATCATTGGGGGAAGAAGAAAAGCAGGTACAGGGGAATCAAATCCCTTTGGGTGAGGCTCAAGCTGCCTAGAATCCCTTGTCCCTCCCCACTTTGGGCACTTGGGGTGGGTGTGGGCAAGTGAAAGGGAAGAAGCAGGGCATGATTGATAAAGCTAACGAGTAGGCAAAAGGCACTGATGGGTTATATCCTGGGCCGGTAGAGGGAGGGCGTGGGCCAGGCCTCCGAGTAAAGCCAGGGGGCTCCTTGGCATCCAGGCCTGGCCGCTAGTCCTTTCCCTTCCCTTTCTTGGCTGTAAAACAAGAAAGAAAGACCGCATTAGCAGGGTTTGGGTGACCCACTGGAGACCCCCTTCCCCCCAACACAGACATTAGAGAAGAGAAAATTCTGCCCCCTGGTGGTTCTCTATCAGCTAGCCTGGAAGCCCGTGGGACAGGACAGCCATTATGATGCTGGACATTCCTCACTCCCCCCAGCTTAGGCTTTGGGGATCAGAAAACCTTCAAGTTCCCGGACTCAGTCCTGGTCCCAGCAGCCCTGGACAACAGCCTCAGTCCCCTCACCTGAGAAGTGGGCAGATTCCACTCTGCCCTGTTGGCCTCCAGGGCTGCTGTGAGTCAGGAATGAAGCTAAGGGAAAGAGGAAGTAAGGACTGTGAAGTCCTTCCCATATAGAAACTGCCCCCACCTGCTAGAGAGATGACAAAGCCAAGCTGTTCCAGTACGATTTCCCTGAATCCCAAGCCAAAGGCCCCAACAGAACAGCTGACTTTGTCCTGACTTGAGCCAGGATTTCAACCTCCCGAGCACCCTCTGTGGGGGCCCTCAGTACCGCCCACCCAAGGTGTCTCTACCTACAGGGAAACCTGGTACAGCAGACACGTCAAAAATTCACTGGCCAGGATCCAAAACGTCAGGCTTTATCCACTCCCTTCACAGGTAGGGGCAGCCACCTGTGATGACCCCACCCCTGGCCCCTCTGCTAACCTTTGGCCTTGGCTTTGGTCTTGGGGGTGCAGGGCTTGGTCACACGGATGGTCTCCTGGCACTGGGCATTGTACCGTGCCTTCTTCAGGGTGCCTTGGCGGGCTTTGGTGCCTGTGCCCCCATCACATGCCCCCCAGCTCTCGAACTTGTACTTGCAGTCGGCTGGCGGGAGAGTGCCCGGGTCAGAGCTGGGTGGCCTGTGGCCCCCTCCACGGGTCTGCTCAGGTCCCCGTGAGGCTGGGCCCCCTGCCTACCCTCCGCCTGCGCCCCACCTCACCTCCAAACTCCTTCTTCCAGTTACAGGGGACCCGGCACCGGATGCGTTGCGTCTGGGCCCCGCAGGTGCCCTCGCGGAAACCCACGCCGCAGTCCTTGCTGCTAGGGGTGCAGGGCCCCCAGATCCACTCCGCGCACTCGCTCCCCGGGCCTCCCTTCTTCACTTTGTCTACAACGCATGGGGAACAGAGCTCAGGACCCAGGCCAGGAGAGACTCACTCGGAGACCCCCTTCCTGGAGTCCCGGCCTCGGAACCGAGGCTGCCGGCCTCACCTGCCCGGCTCCAGCCCTCCTTAAACCCCCCACCCTCCATATCACCTTTCTTTTTGGCCACCGCAGAGGTGAGCGCCAGCAGGGCGAGGAGGGCGAGGAGGAGGAAGCCTCGGCGCTGCATCCTGGGGGTAGAGCACGGGTCAGAGTCCTCACTGGGGGTCGCAGGCGTGAACCTCCCACCCCCTTTCCCCAGTTTCCAGGCCCAAAGGGTCGGGCGGCTACTGCGGTGGCGGCGGACTTGGGGGGCTGGCCCCTCCCCGCCAGCCGGGGCGCACAGCGGGAGGAGTCTCCCCAGGGGCCGTCTGGAGCCCGGGACTCAGCTCAGACCCCCACCCCGCCTCCAGCCCCCAGATCGGCAGTGGCCGAGGGGCCGAAGCCGCCGCGCGCCCTCCGGGGCCCCGCACGCTCACTCGCTCGCTGCCCGCGCTGCTTCGCTCCCTCCCGCGCCGGGCCCGTCCCGCTCCGGCCGCCGCGGCCCCTTTTGTCTCCAGAACCGGTCTGAGCCGGTCACATGGGCCCCCGCCCCCTCCCCCCCACCGACGAAGGACCTGCCCCGCCCCCTCCCCTCAAACCCGCGCCGCCCCCGACCCCGGCGTCCCCGCCTCCGCTCCCTCCCCGAGCCCCCCGCGCCTCTACCCCCTCTTCCCGCGGCTCGGCCCCACACCCTCGCCTTGCCTCGTCTCGCCCGGCCGGTGCCCTCCGCTTTCAGACGCCGGGCTCTCCTGGCGTCCCCAGCCCCAGCCCCGGGTCTCCGTCCTGTCCCGGCACCCCCTGTCCCGGCACCCCCAATCTCGCGCTCCCTCGGCCCAGGCCCCTGTTTGCCGTCCCCGCCCTCTGCCCCCTCCTCGGGGCCGTCCCCTTTCCCCTCTGGACGCCAGCTTCCCTTCATGGCCACGGAGCTTTAGGTGGAGACCAGGAGGGAGCACGGAGCCCCGGGTGTGTCACAGGTCCCGGCGCGGGGCCCGCGTTCGAGCCTGTGTGCGGCTCTGTCCGTCGAGCCCCGGGTGCAGTGATTAACCCCGTCGAGGCCCCGCTCCGCCTCCCAGGGCCCGCTCGACTCTCAGCGCCCCATAGATGCTGGGGAAGGAGCGCCAGCCCCCGCCTCGGGTCGCTTCACCAGGTCTGCAGTGAGATGCTCTGCTCAGTGTCGGGATGGGGCTCGGACGGGGGACCCCAGAAAGGCGCACGGGTCGGAAAGGCGCGGAGGCCACTGCGCCTTTCTCCACGCGCAGCTTGGCAGGCGCGCGGGGGGCGGGGGAGCTGGGGAAGGAGGAGCCCGCAGGCCTGGATTTGGTTAAGATTTAGAGCCGACAGCAGCCGTCTGAAAAGTTCCAGACGCGGCCCGGCAGCGGCTGCAAACGCCCACCCCTTCTGAGCCTGGAGGCTCGGGGATCACCTCATCCGATACCCTAAACAGCGAAAGCAGTTGAGGCCAGGAGGAGGGGGTTTGCCCCAGGCCATAGGCGCCCCCGCTCCACCTCTTTCACTTTCATTGTTATCTTCCCCGCGGGAAGCGGGAAGCAGGAGGAAATCAGCTCCTCCCCCGGCCACGACCAGCGCGGCAGCCAGGCAGAGGTCAGGTCCCGGGCAGCCCCTCGGACCCCACCCCGAAACGGGAGCCAGAATCCCTCGAAATGAGTCTGGGTCTGGGTCGACGGTGTCCAGTCCCCCACCCGGAGGATAACTCAGCAGATCCCACCGCTTCTGGAAGACCTCCCCCACAAAAAAAGAAAAGCGGAAAGGAAAAAAAATCCACTTTACTGAGTCACGCCCAGCTGTAAACATGTCACCGTGAAAGCCCCCACCCCCACCCCCACCCCCAGGCCACACAGTCGGAGGTGAAATGACTGGGTTTGGGAGGAGGGTCACCGGGTAGGTGCTAAGCGGGGCAGCGGGCAGGCAGATGCAGCAGGCTCCGTGTTTCCGGGAAGAAGCCCTGGGGGCGGGGGTGGGGGGGTGGTGTCAGGGCGGGAGAGGGGCCCAAGCTCCCAGGAGCCTCAGAGTGAGGGTCCTAAAGGACCCGGAGGCTTAGGAAGCGTCTTCCTGGGGGCTCCCTCACAGGGCCTCAAGGCCCTCTGCCCTCCGGGCTGCGGGCCCTCAACTCCAGGGCACCCACTGCAGGGAAGGTGAGGGCCCCCCCAGCCCCGCCAATGGTCTGCCCAGCCCAGTCCAGTCTCCTGGTCCCCTGTGAGCCTCTGGGTTAGGCTGAGACCCCACCCCACCCGCTGGCCCCCAGCTCCTCAGAGTCCAGCCCTAGGTCTGGGCAGCTCCACAGGGAGCAGCACAGGGCCTTCCCTGGGTCCTGGGTCCCGGGTCCCTCTGTGGCCCTCCGCCTGGAATGTGGCAGTGAGGTGGGCGAGGAGGGGCTGGTCCTCTGGCGGCCCGTCGCCCTGCTGCGAGCGGCCTCACACAGCCGTCTCCTGGTCCTCCCGCTGGATCATCTGGTAGTGCTGCCGGTTCTCCAGGTACGCGGCCAGTTCCGTGTCCTGAGCCCTCTCAGCCCGCTGCCGGGGAGTGTCGCCCTGGATGAGGGGGGGCTGCCATCACCTCAGGGACCTGTCGGCCCCAGCAGGCTTAGAAGATGGGGGCTCTTCCCTCGGGAGCAGCCAACTCTTGCTGGCTCAGGTTCTCGGGGTCTGGACTGTGCTGGTTGAAGGACAGCTTTGAATCCCCGGAGGCGGCCCTCCCCCAGACTCCCCTCTCCCCGGGCTGGAGTTTGGGAAAGGGTTGCATGTGTTTGCGTGGATCCCCTGCCTGCCCTGCTAGTCTGCTCACCTGCTGGTCTGTCTTCATGAGAGAGGCCCCGGCCTCCACGATGTAGTGGCAGATGGTACGCTGGCCCAGGGCTGCGGCCTGGTGCAGACAGGTCTCCCCGCTGGGGGAACAGGGGCTGGCTGTGGACCCCGTCCAGTCCTCTGAGCCCTCCTGTCTCCCAAAGGCCATTAGAAAGGGCAGGAAGTTCAGGGTCCTGGGGCAAGGCGGGGGGGGGGGGGGGGGGGGGGTGGCCCAGAGGATGACAGATGTGGCCAGGAAGGGTTTATGGGCTCTGACAGGACCAAATGGGAGGGGCTAGATAAAGACGGGACAGTTTCCAGGGTAACCGGGGTCCTGCACTGCCCACATACTCACTTTTCCTCCACAGCATCAAGGATCTCTGTGGGGGCTGGAGAAGGGGGAGGGGAAAGTCAGAGAGGCCTGGCAGCCTCTCCTTCCCCCCAGGGGCCCCAGTGGCACAGCTCACCGTGGTCCAGCAGGTAGCGGACCACTTCCTTGCTGCCGGTGCTGACGGCGTGGTGCAGGAGCGTGCGGCTCCGCTCGTCTCGGTGCATAAGGTCACCCCCGGCTCGGTGCAGCTCCTGGAGCTGGGGGCAAGAGGCAGAGCAGGGCTGGGGCTCCTCAGGGCCACCCTGCTTCCAGCCACAGAAGCGCCCCCCAACTCACACAGGCCCCAGGCTCCCTAGGGGCCTCTGGGAGTCTTTCTGGAGCGCAGGGGAGACACGATGAGCTTCTCTCACCCCAGGTGCCCCTGGACACCCCGGGAGCACTGACGACCGAGCCTTGGAGCCTGCGGTTCCTCTAAGGCTCGATCCTTTCTGAGCACCAGGGACAGGCAGAATGAGCTAGGAAGCCCCTATGCAGGGACATCGATTGTGGGCTGGACAGGGATGGGGGGCACGGCTGACTGGAACAACCACACGGAGGCCCCACAGAGGCCCAGGTGACGACAGATGACCGCACCTCAACAGATCAGCTCTTGGCCCAGCCCAGAGGCCCCACTCCCCAGGGCCTGAGGGGGCTGCCAAGGGGAAGAAGCCCGAGCTTGGCACTAGTACCTTACAGAAATCGTTCCTCTTGGCAGCCTCGATCAGCTCTTCACCTGCACAGAACACCTGCCTGTTACTCTCTGGCGCTGGACGCCTAGGCATGTGTCGGTGTGTGAATATACGTCTGAGGTACTATTGTGCAGAGAAGGGGGCCTGTTGGGGCACGTATGCCAAGGCCTGTGGGCTCACGGTGACTGTGACGTAGCTGTGTTCTTGTGAGGCTGCGTGTGGGCTCCACCCCACCCGACCCCACCACCCCACCGAGCCTCGGTCCTAGGACCAGGGAGGAAACAGGGGCCCTGCAGGGAGAGGCCTCACCTGTAGGGGGTGCAGCATCCCCTGGCAGTGACCTGCAAACAGAGCAGGATGAGATGTGGCAGGGCTACGGGTGACATGGCTACAGCACAGGCCCAGCCTGTCGCCCTCCCCAGCCCCAACCCGGGGTGCCCTCTGTCCTTTCAACAGTTTATTGAGTGCCTCCTATGTGTCAAGTGATGTTCTGGGCACTGGCAACACAGCAGTGAACACGGCGGGTAGAGAACTTGCTCTCAGGGAGCTTACATTCTAGTCAGAGAGACAAACAAGTAAACAAATAAATAAGGTATTTTGAAACAGCAGGAAGTGCTACAAAGAATAGGGGACAGGCTAGTGTGATTGAACAGCAACTTCAGGTGGGGCTCCTGGGAGACTCTGAGGAGGAAACACCCACGCTGAGAGATGAATGGAGGGGCAGCTCTGTGAAGATCGGGGAGGCAAGGAGAAGTCCAGAGGTGGGCAAACTTGTGCCTTAAAGAACCCAGAGGCGAGTGGGGCTGGACTGTGGTGATGGAGCAGGGAGGGCGCTGGTGGGGTCAGAGACCACCAGGCTCCGGCTGCGTGGATGAAGTGACCAGGTACAGGGGGAGGGCACATTGACTGCAGGGTGGGTGCTGCGGAAGAAGGTTCCAGGCTGGGGGGAGAGAGCAGGAGGCCAGGGGCTCCGTGGTGTGCTCAGACGCGGCGGGCGGATGGTGGGGTGGAGGGCTGGCAGGCTGGGTTCAGTTTGCTGCCTGTGGGTCAGTGGGGCGGGGCCGGTGGGGACCACAGGCAGCTGGACGTGCGTCTGGCACTCAGGGAAGTGGCTGGGGCGGAAGACAGGGCTTGAGGAGCCGCTGCCTTACGGGTGGGATTTACAGCCAGGGCACTGGCTGAGGCCTGGGACTCACCGGGGCCTGGGTGAGCAGGGCGAGGTGGGGAGAGGGGAAGAGGGGGTTGGGAGGTCGGGTCGGGCAGACGCCCCCAGCAGCTCAGGGTCCAGGATATAAATCTCATCCTGTGCGATCTCGGTCACGTAGTTGAGGTGTTCCTGCGGGTGGGGAGGTCAGGGCCGAGAGTCAGGGCCCTGCAGGGTGGCCGGGGTGGTGGTGAAGGGGCTTCCAGGCCAGGAGACCTGGAGAAGCCTCTGCTGTGAGCAGGAACGCTGAGAGGAGGCAGGCGGGCCAGTGGCCCTGCCAGTCCCCTGTCCCCTCCCCCATTCTCCTCTCCTCTCCTGCCACCCAAGCCCGTACCCTGACCTCCACACAGCGGGCCCCCCAGCTGGCCAGCCCCTTCCTACTGCTAAGCGTTTACCCAGGTGACCAGGCCTCTGGCCAGAAGTGCCTTTCCTTCCGTGTCTGGATGGATGACAGCTGTGCCGTGAGGGCCGCCCCCACCCCACCCCACCCCAACCCAACCCAGCGAGCCCTGTCCGGGCACACGGGCTCCCTTCTCCCGTCAGCACCATCCCTGTGCACGGCCCAACCGCGGACACTATGGGACGCAAGGACGGCTGTGCCCGGCTGTGGAGGGTGGCCTAGCAGGACAGGGGACACTGGGGCCCCGGAGTCGGCGGCGGACGGAGCAGGACGGCGAGTGCTCACCTGGGCCCTGTCGATTCTGTAGAAGCGGCTAGCAGTGGTGGCTGTGGGGAGAGAGGTGGCTGAAGAAGGGGGCCCTTGTCCAGGCCTAGGTCTTCTGCCGCCCCACCCCACCTAGGACTCCCAAGGGAGGGGGCAGGACACGGCCCGGGACCACCCTGAGACGGCCCTTCGGGGCCACTCACCATCCAGGAAGCACCACTTGGGGGAGAGTTTCTGGCACGTCGGAGACTTGGCTCCAGCACCTTCGGGCTCCTGTAGAGAGAAGCAGAGGCCGGGGCTGGGGGCGACCAGAACCCGGGGCAGGAGGGGGCAGCCCAGGCAGGCCCCAGACCTGCTCCTCACCTGCCTGAGCCTCTCGATGTGGGCGCGGCACAGCTCCAGGTCGCTGTCTCCGGGGACCACCACGGTGCCCAACGGCACGGCTGGAGGACAGAGCGGCTGTCAGCAGCCGGCTGCCCCCACCGCCCTGCCCTCAGGGGACCCGGCGCTCCTCGGAGCCCCCAGCCCCCCCGTTCGCCACTCACAGGCCTCTTTGAGCTGCTCCTTGTCATAGTGCAAGGCCTCGTAGTCGTGCATGCTGACCCTGCTCACCTGGATCCGCAGCTGCTCCGGCACTGGCTGCTGGCTGCGGGCGGGGCGACCACACAGCACTCGGCAAGGGCTCTCCTGGGCTTCCCGTCCCCGCCAGGCACCGAGCCCCACCCAGCTGCCCCGGGGGACTGTGAGCCTCATTTCCAGATGGGAAAACCGAGGCTGGGGAGGGGCATACTCGCTGTGCAGGGGGGCGGCGCTCCGCCGCTTGGCCTTCTGCACCATGGTGGCCTGATTGCGCAGCGAGATGCGGATGCGTGAGGCTGCGAGCTTGCAGGGCTCACCGTCCACCTGCACTGGGATGGCCTTAGACGTGGTGAGCAGCACCTCTCGGCACTGTGTCAGCCGCTCGCCGTGCCCGCCCACCTGCAGCGCTGCCTGTGGGCGCGAGAGGCTCAGGCCAGGGGCCAGGGGATGGCAGGACCTCAAGCTCCGCTTTTCCCAGGGATGCTCTGGCCAAAGTGAGAGTGACCCCCCGCCCCGTGGAGAGCAGACGGAGGGTGAGACCCCAGCCAGAGAAGGAGGTGAGGGTCAGCTCTCCTGTCCTGGCCAATGAAGGAAGTTTGGTGACTGCCCCCCCCCTTTCCATCTTGGGGCCAGGCTCCGGGGCACTGTGGGGACAGGGCCGGGGCTCTAGGCGGTCCCCGTGCTGGCTCACTCACCAGGGATGTCATGGTAAAGCCAATAACCTCGAGGTAGCCATCATCATGCCGCTGGGGCTCGAAGTCATGGTGCTCCCCAGGGTGGCCCCAGGGCATGGTGCCCGCACAGTACCTGGAGGGGAGGGCACCACAATGGGCTTCAGGGGACGGGCGTGCAGGACAGAGGCAGCAGGGCCCACACAGAGCCCTTCCCTCCTCACCTGGGGATGTTCAGGAAAACAATGCACTGGGGTTTCAGGTCCTGAATCTTGGGGGTCAGGTCAGTCCCGTCACACTGGAGGCGGGAACGGCGGAGGGTGTAGAGGGTATATGTACCCAGGTGGTCTCCCTTCCGCTGGGCCCGCCCACCCTGCCTGCCAGCATGGCCCACTCACCACCACGCGGATGTGCTTGGCCAAGTCCTTGGAGCTGCCCATCAGGAAGTCGGAGAAGGCTGTCTGTGGGAGACAGAGGGCGTCACCATCTGGTGACAGGTAATTGCCTTCACCGCTGCCACGCAGGGGTCCTGCGGCCTGGGAGACACAGGTAGGCAGGGGGCACAGGCGGTAGAACAGGTGGGCATGGGAATGGTGGGGCGTAGCTGGCAGACCCCAGACTCACCCCGGCGTAGAACATCTTATTCCGAAAGCGGCTGTTGAATTTCTCTGGGTTGGCCTCTGGGTGGTGACAAGAAATAGGGGACAGTCAGTTGTTCTGAGCCTGCTGGGGCTTCCCAGGCTGGGGTCAAGAGGGAGGGTTGAGAATGAATGCCTTTTACTGGGAAGGGCAAGATCTGGTCCTCTCGGGGACCCCCTCCTGTATCCCTCCCTCCCCAGCCTCCCCAGGCCTCCTCAGCAAAAGTCTGCCAACCTCGAGACTCGTGAAACTCCAGGGTGACGTGGGCATCAAAGCCCAGGCTGAAGTAGTTGTTGAAGACATCCAGCGGCAGCTGGAGAAAGGCCAGGGACGGGCATGAGGGCTGGCCGGCTCAGCCCCCGCGTTTTCAGGCCTTTCCCACACAATCACGTCCACCAGACAGCTCTGCCCCCAGCCCCCCTGCCTTGGCCCTGCCGTCTGAGCTCCCAGGCTAAGTGCCCCGCGCACAAGGGCACCCCGTGCCCTGCTGGCCCTCTCTTCCCATAGCCCTCCCCCCTGACGGGCCGTGTTCTGCAGGAGCCCCACGAGAGCCGGGACTTGGTTTTGCTCGCTGCTGAGAACAGACGGTGCCCGGCAGTAGCAGGTTCTCAGTAAATATGTGCTGAGTGACAGCTACCTCTTGAGGTGAGTGCCGTTACTCCCTCTTCCTGTGAAGAGGCCGAGGTCTGGAGACACCAAGAGTCACCCCGGGTCCCAGGATCCCAGACACCCCCGGCCCTGCCCCGGCCAACCCACCCGGTCGGTGGCCCCCTCATCTCGCTCCTCAGGCCCCGCCTCGGGGTTGGGCTCAGCATGGAGGTCCCAGCGGTCCAGCTGCACCACGTTGCCCTCCTCTACGTGGGAGAGGATCTTGGACACGGGCTCATCGGTGTAGCCCTGGGGGGAGGCAGGAACTGAGCCCCTCCGGGGTCTGGGCCTTCCCTGCTGCTCCGCCCTCCCCAGCTCCCTGCCCTGTGGGCGCTCACCCCACCCCAGTTGAGGGTGCGGGCCAAGTCGTTGCCGGTGCCCAGGGGCAGGATGGCGACGGGTGGCGGTGGTTTTAAGCGCAGCTGGTCCAGGGTGGAGAGGATCCAGCCAACCTGCAGCGGGCAGAGCACGAGAGGCCAGGTCAGAGTGCGAGGCCAGGGCCGGGCCGGGCCGGGCCGGGCCGGGAGGGGCAGGGGCGCTCACCGTGCCATCGCCCCCACAGGCCAGGATCCGCAGGTTGTGCACCCGACGGTACATCTCCAGCCTGGGGTCAGAAGACAGGAATGGGGTCAGGGTCCGAGTGCTGTACCCCGAGCGCCAGGCGAGCCCCCGCCACCATCCCCACGAGAGCCCTGGCAAGTACTTACGCCTCCTTGGGCCCTCCCTGGCTCAGGTCAAAGACTTGCCGGGGATTGAGATACCAGAGGAAGGACTGGATGATCTTGGCGCCCTGTGGGAGACCAGGAGCCGACAGGGACGGGGCGGCGGGGGGTGGGGGGGAGGCAGTCAGGGGTGGCGTGCTGAGGTGGAGAGATGCGTGGGGAGAAGGGTGGGAACTGTGGGAACAAGGCCTAGGCAGGGGCGAAGGGTGGAGACAGAATTGGATTTTCTCAGCGTCCCTGGGAAAGAGGAATGGGGCAGAAGCTGCAACAGAACCTGGGAACAGCTGCTGCGGGGAGGGGCATGAGCTTGACCCCATCCCTCCCCCAAGGCACTCGGTGGAGAGGGCAGGCTGTGGGTACCTGGTTGCCCCCACTCTTGGGGTTCACGAACACCAGCAGGGGCTTCATGAGGGGGGACGGGGTGGGCCTGATGATGAAGGGTCTCCAGCGGCCCTCCTTGGAGACACAGAGAGCCCATAAGGCTCTTTCCTGTCTTGGCAGACCCCGCCCCCGTTCCCTTGTGATCACACCGGGTCACACCTCACAGTGGGCCTGGCCATAGAGAGGCACCTCGGATCTGACCTCTCACCCTCCTCAGGGCCGCAGAGCCCAAACTGACCCACTGGTGGCCGAGCTGGCAGCATCAGCCCAGGGGGCTCAGCATCCCCCAAAACAGGCCCCTCTCTCCTGTTCCCCTCCAGCTGCCCACCTGGTCCCAGGTCTAACCTCAGGCCCTTTCTTGCTAGATTTCCTCTTGAAGGATGCCCTCTTTTTCTTCTTGCTTGCCTTGAGGGTATTCTGCAAGGGAAGCAAGGATGTTGGTGACAAGGTGGGTGGGCCCAGGTGGCTGGCAGACCCTAGGTGTCTGCGGGGGTCAAGGGTGCGGGCAGGACTCACCTGGGGCCTGCGGGCACGGAGGATCCAGGTGGGTGGGATGACCACGGCGGCGTGGACCCCCAGGGAGCACGGCTCCTCGATCTGCTGCAGCATGAAGCAGGACACCTTGCTGTGGTACTAGAGGGGGTTGGTTGGCGTGGCTGAGCCGGAGCCAGCTGAGACCCGGGACCCCCAACCCAGCGCAGCCCGGGGGCCAGCCTGCAGGTAGGGCGAGCAGCACTCACGGCTTGCTTGCACCAGGAGCAGCTGATGGCCACGATCTCCTTGCTGTGGAAGGTGAACTTCTGCTGGAAGCCCTAGGGCGCACAGGGTGATGAGGGCAGCCAGGACCCAGCCTGGAGCAGCAGACCCAGCCCCCTTCCGGTGCCAACCTTTCTCCACCCAGGGCAATGGAGCACGTTTTTTAAAAATAAAAGAACTGTAAGATGAGTCCCTAGGGTAGGGAGGGAGGCTGAGCCAGGTGCCCACAACTCTCTCTAGTGAACTGAGTGATCTGCTGCAAAGGGGTCCACAGCTAACTCCTGCCTGACCCCAATCCCTCCTTCCTGACCCAGGCCCGCCAGGCCCGCCAGTGCACTCTGAAAGTTCTTTATGGTACCGATCACATTCATTCCTGCTCATTCCACACATGCTCCTCGCGGGCCTGCTGTGTGCCCCACACTGCTGGATACTGAGTGGACGGAGGAAAGAGGGACCTCTCAGAGCCTGAACTTACTGAGGGAGCAGACAATAAATAAGTCAACGAAACCACAACCACTGTGGACTGTGCTCAGGAAGCCCCCTGCAGCCTGTCTGGGAGCCATATCCTCCTCTAGGAGGACAGGGACCCGCTACCCAGCTCGGTGCTCGCCACCCAGCAGGCCCTAAACACGCATCTGCCGAGTTAACGAGTGAAGAAGTCTAGATGCTTCTCAAAGGGCTCACTCGCGACTTCAGAGCAGTCCAGAGACGCTGCTCTAGAAGGCTTTCCTCTCTGCCCTCCTGCTCTGCCCAGGGACCTGGCTGCTCTGGACCTGGCTGGGCACTGCAGCCAGGCTGAGAGTGAGCCCTGACCACGGTCACTGATGGATGGGCCACACGAGGCTCAGGGGCCGTAGGGCCTGGGGCCAGTGGGCAGGAGGCTGGCCAACTTCCTTGGGCAGGGCCTCACCTTCCCACAGTGCCGACACTTGCCATCCTGGCGTCGCCTGTGTACCCAGTGGTGCCGCACAAAGGTTGGCTGGCGGAGGAGAGAAGTGTCACCGGAGTAAGTGAGGGGTGGAAGCTTTGAACATGGCCTGTGCCCCTCAATATATCAACAGTGAGGGGCAGGGGCTGCAGGATGCTCTCTGCAGTCCTGTGTGTGAGAAGGGGCTGAAGACTTCTCCCCGTGGCCTGGAGGTCGGGGCTCAGAGGAAGTACAGAGAGAACTGGGAGGCACAAGAGGTAGGCAGTGCCCTACCCCATCTGCAGGCAGGGCCAACCGGGCCTTCCCCTTTGAGACCCTCAGAGCCTCAGCCCTGTACCTCCCTGGGCCCCAGAGCCGCCTAGAAGGAGCTGAGCCCCTGGTGACACTCTGAAGACACTGCAGAGAGGTCCACTCAGGAAACCTGGGGCCCTAACTACCCTGGGCACTTACCTCACGGACGTTCCTGGAGCCTGATTCACGGAAGGATGGCTTACAGCGGAAATTGATCTGTGAACCATGAAATGATCACCAAAACATCAGAACCTCCCTTTGTGGGGTCAGGCATATGGCCACCCCCTTCAGGAAAGTGTCACTCGGAGGCATCCTTGCAAGGTAGGGATAGCCCCCAATCATCCTGGGAGCCCTGAGAACGTGAGACACCTCTTCTCAGAAGCCCTCCTACATCCCCGCTCCTCTCCACTAGCCAGAAGGAATCTTTCCTTCCTCTGCCCAGTGTTCTGGGATGAGGGAGACAGCAAGCTCTGTATCCGTCTCCCCCACTAAAACAGCACCAAGGCTTACCCCTCCTATACCTTTCCTCACCCTCCAGCACTCCCAACTCAGGCACATGCCGGCAACCCAGTCCCTGCTTGCTGACTGGTCCCTGGAGATTGTTAGCTCATTTGTGAAATCCTGGTTTGATTTTCACCTTAGGGGGTGGTGTGATGGGTCTATAGTGCCTGGGGCTACACTGGTTTCTCTTCTCCTAACTGTCCCTGCTTCAGCCTTAGCAGAATTGTAGGGAAACCTCACACTACGAGTTGGGGGGTGGGGGAAGCAGTCCACGTTAGCCTTGTTCATGCCATTGCTAGCCCTACGGGATTTCTCTTATGCTGGTCTGGGTTTCTGCTGCCTGGGGAGCCCTGATGGGCCATGGCAGCCCTCCCACCCTCTGCCTGGACCCACCCGCCCAGCTTTCCTTCCACCTCCCTCCCTGGAAGCACACGGCCCAGACGTGCCCCCAGCTGCAGACACACCGTGGACAGTGGTCCTTGGGGAAAGGTCTTTACAGTGGCAGCGTGGAGGGGACTGAGCCAGGCTTCAGGGCCGCACAGGACTGGCCCTGACACAGCTGGGTTGCACAGCTCCAGCAAGGCATGGCCCCTTCTAAGTGTTAGTTTGGGAACTGATAAAATGGTGTCTCGGTCATCATTCATTACTTCATCTGGTTGAGTAACAGTCTACAAGCCCCACTCTGTGCCAGGCTTGTTCTGGGCAGTGGGGTCACAGTAACAAGTAAAGGGGAGGAGCCAGGATGCAAATGCAGGCATCTCAGCTCCAGGGTCCTTGGCTCTTCACCACTACGCACACTGGGGTACCCCTGGCAGGTGATGTTTGTGTAACATGAAAATGCGTGTACAGATACACACGTGTGCGCACTGGGAGGGCTTTAGCACCCAAAGGGGAGGGGCCGCAGAGCCTGAGCAACACTCACCTTCTCTAGCTGTTCAATGCAGGGGGTGTGTACCACAATCTTGCACGCGGCACACTTTCTCCGGGACACTGATTTCTGCTGCGGGAAAGAGAGGGCCCCTGAGGCACCAGGTAACTCCACCCAGGATGCTGCCCCAGGGCAGGCAGAGAACTCCTCGCACCTGCCCCAGCACAGCTGCCCACTGTGTGCACCGGGAAGCCCCAGCCCCGGCATCAGGACACAGCCCCATTCCTCTCACCATCCTCGGGCAGCCCACCGCAGGGGTGCTTAGGTGAGAGCCTTGTTTCCGCCTTCCCCTGGAAGGGCAGCAGCCTGTCAGGCCCGCAGGCGTCGGCCTACAGGCTTCTAGACCTGGCTCCACCACCAGGGGGCAGTGTGCTGCACAGAGCTCACTCACCAGCATCTTGGCTACACAGTACTGCTCTCCAACATAGCAGAAGTCCCCGGACACGTTGGTCTCAAACCAGATGTGCTCCCCATACGTCGCTGACTCCTAGACCACAGGATGAGCACGCTTAGTGCACCCCTGCCCTGCCCGACCAACCCTCCCTCTCCCAATACAAACCTGCTCCAGCTGCCACAATCTACTTTGCTCCATCCTGTTTTCCCCACTGTCCCTTGGCTTTAAGACTTGGCTCAAACGTGGCCATGCCAGGTCTGCCCTGACCCCATAGGCCCACGGGCTCTTCTCGCAGCTGCCCACAGTACCCTCAACCCGACTGCTCCTGTGGCCCTGAGCCCGGCGGGGACTGGTCCTCATTTGCCCCTTGCAGCTCCCGGCCACTCACGCTCCAGTCCACAGTGCTCCGGATCTGCCGCTCAGGCTCACTGCGCGGGGCCCCGGGAGCTGGAGGAGGGGGTGCCAGGTGCTGGAGGCCTGACTTGGTGATGGCTTTCCTACAGAAAAGGAGATAGCTGAGGCTAGCTGAGCACTCGGCGACTCTGCTTCCTTCCCCTCACCTACGATCTCTGCCCTCACCGTGACCTCAACACCGGGTCAAGACAGGGACGGCGGTAGGAAGGGCAAGAGGATGCCCTAAGGCAGCCCAAGACTCTGAGAGGATTCCCGAGGAGACTGGGCCCTCCTCAGAGTCCTGCTGGCTTCCGAGCATGGCTCAGAGCTCTTCCCGAGCCGGGGGCCCTCAAGCCAGCCCCCGGAGGCCACTCGCCCTGCTGGCTGCAGCTATACCTACGCAAGCAGGGCACTCCAGGTCTGGGGTCCGGCTGACTTGCGCCGCAGGGCTACCTGGCGTCTGCGGGACAGCGGGCGCACGCAGGCAGGCATCCTGGGGCCAGCTGCGGTGCCCGAGGCTCTTCGGCCCCCCAGGCTGAGGTGCTGGCCTGAGGGCCGCTGCGGGCTGAGGGTCCGGTAGTAACCATGCAGGCCCCAGAGGGCGCGGTCTTTCACCACGTCAGCGGGCAGCAGGTGGGAGGAGGCCCGGCGCCGGCGCCAGCGGGGAATGGGCAGCACGGGCAGGGCTCCCCGATGCGGGGATGGCCCCGGTCTCTTGGTGCCTGGCTGGGTGGCCGCCAACGACGCAACTGTCACATCCTCCTCCTGGACCCCCTCCTCCTCATCCATGCCCAAGAGCCCGGCCAACAGCAGGGGTGCGCCCAGACGCGGGGCCCCAACAGCGGCAGGCTGCAGGGCGGGCACCTCATCCACGGTGAAGCGGGGGTTGCAGGAGGGGGGCGCGGTGCTGGAGCGCCGGCGGCTGGAGCGCGGGGCCCCCACCCCGCAGCCCAGGAGGCAGCCCTGGAGCTGTGCGCTGGAGCGGCGCCGCTGGACCAGCGAGGAGGAGGCCTGCCCTGCAGGCGAGCGGCGCCGGGCCTTGCCTGTGGGCAGCCCCACGCTGCCGGGCCGCCTCTGCCCCTCTCCAGGGCCTGGCGCCTTCCGCTGGAAGTGTCTCCTAAAGAAGGTCTCCATGGCAGGGGCAGGCGGGTGGCTGTCGGGTGGAGACCGGGGGCATGAGGAGCTGGGCCAGGCCACGGCGCACCCTGTGCCCTGGAGCCCCGTCACAGCCGCTGCCCTTGAGCAGAGAAGGGACACTTGGGAGGCATTGGGGGGGGCGCATCTGTGGCCTCTGAGCTCCATAAACGGGGTGCCTGGGGGTGCCAGAGGATCCAGCAGGGAGCCTGCACTCATCACTGTTCCCTGTGCGGCCCCAGGAGTGCTGGGCAGGAGGGGCTGCCAGCTCCCCATCTGGGATCCCCTGTCCAAGCACCATGATCCACCAAGCTCTAGCCTAAAGGGCTTCAAGTCCCTTGCCTGAAGCTGATGGAAAAGAAAAGAAAAAGGAAGGTGGAAGCCTGGAGCCGACCTAGACAGACTGAGGGGCTGAGGGCAAGGCTTTTCCTCTCCTTAGGCCTTTGTTTTGCCACCAACACAGGGCAGGTTAGGCTTAGGTGTCCCCTCCTGGAACATGGCACAAGCCAAGCCATGGTAAGAAAATGAGGCTCTCTGAAGAGAAATTCAGTCCTGATACGACCCCCTGACTTGCTGTCAGGCTGACAGTGGCACTAGAAATGGAGAGGATCTGACGTCTGCCTTGGGGATTGAAGGCCCCGGGGAACTAAGGCCCCCCGAAAACTGGAGACGCAGCCGCACAGGGCGAGAAGCCACCAGGGGGACTTTGTGTGGGAAGCCACGAGAGCCGAGAGTGCCTCCGCCTCTGGGTGTGTGTGCGCTCTTGCTCTGAGGGGCTGACAGTAAGAACTTTTCTGGTCTTACCTTTCTGAAGAGGCACAGTACAGACATCCCATGTGTGAAAATGCTGGATGATGTCAGAAAACCCTTCCAGCTCTGCTCTGAGGAAGCCCATGAACTGCACCTTGACCTGGGGGCCAATGCTCGAAGCCCAAACGCTGAGAATTCCAGACACTAAGCTACCCAGAGCTCCTCCTGCAGGAGCCTTGGCGACCACCCTTGCTCAAGCCATCCTCCCTTGACCTGGTCTGAACACAGGCTCCGCTTCCTCTGCCAGCTCACCTACCCCCTGCCGCCCCTTCCGCACAGGCGGCTGGGAGCACCTGCGCCCTCACCTTCCCCTAACAGTGCGGGGAGGGGCAGGAAGCCTGGTATGCTTCAGGGGGGCAACGCCTCCAGAATTCCCAGGGACACCTGTGTCCTGCCATCAAGTACTCTCCTGGGCCCTGGCAGCCACAGGGAGGTCTGAGTCACGGCCATGGGACACCTGCCTGGGGCTGACAGGAGAGATACGTCTGCTAGCTGAGGGCCTCTGAGAGAGGGTGGGAGCCCTGGACAAAAGGTGGAAGATGATGTGTCTGAGGAATCGGGGCTGGGCTGCATGTCCAGCGCCTACTCCTCCCATCCAACACCCCCACCCTTGATTTGCTACTGCCCTGTGGGTCCGGGCAGGCAGTGTCAGGCGGGGCCCTGGATGGCTGTGGAGGTACTGACACGGAGGCACCCATGCCTGGGGAAGCAGTGCTCGGGTCTGCCCAGCTCCGGGTCTCTGCCTCTTACAGTCTGCCAGCCTCTGCAGGTGACAGGGAGAAAGGCAGGAGAGCTCTTGGCTTCCTCCTAAAGTCAATGCAATCATGGCTTACGTTTACTGAGCGCCCACCTGTAACAGGCATGGTTCTAAGCCCTCTGCAAACATGTGTACCATTTTATAAACCACAGCATCCTAGGGACTTCCCTGGTGGCGCAGTGGTTAAGAATCCACCTGCCTATGCAGGGGACACGGGTTTGAGCCCTGGTCTGGGAGGATCCAACATACCGCGGAGCAACTAGGCCCATGAACCACAAGTACTGAGCCTGCGCACCTGGAGCCTGTGCTCCGCAACAAGAGAGGCCGCGACAGTGAGAGGCCCCGCGCACCGTGATGAAGAGTGGCCCCCGCTTGCCGGAACTAGAGGAAGCCCTCGCACAGAAACGAAGACCCAACACAGCCAAAAAAAAAAAACAAAACAAAAAACCACCTGCCAATGCAGGGGACACGGGGTCGAGCCCCGGTCTGGGAAGATCCCACATGTCGCGGAGCAACTAAGCCCGTGCGCCACAGCTACTGAGCCTGAGCTCTGTAGCCCGCAAGCCACAACTACTGAAACCTGCGCACCTAGAGGCTGTGCTCCGCAACAAGAGAAGCCACCGCAATGAGAAGCCCACACACCGCAGTGAAGAGCAGCCCCTGCTCGCTGCAACTAGAGAAAGCCGGGCAACGAAGACCCGACACAGCCAAAAATAAATAAATACATAAAATTTAAATAAATAAACACAGCACCCTAAAGAATAGATACTGTATCATGCCCCGTTCCTCATGGGAGACTGCGGAGGTAACTTGCCCAAAGTGCACAACTAGTCTGTGCGGAGCCACTGCTGGAACCTGCCTCTACCTGAACCCCAAAGCCCGCGCCCCAGAGACATGGCAGAGAGCAGGGTCTTCCCTGCTGGGCCACGAGCTGGGACTAAGGTGGAATGCGGGGGAGGGAAGGGAGCCATAACAAGGACAGTAGCGGTCCCATTTACCCATCACCTACTATGCGACGGGCCCTGGGCTAAGTGCGTTCGTTTATCATCTCGTTTGATCCTCACTACCACCACCTCCTGAGGCAGGATCGATAGCTCCATTACAGAGATGAGGAAACAGGCTTGACGAGGTGCAATAACGTGCTCCAAGATCACTCGGCTGGTCAGCGGCAGGACTGGGACCTGAACCCAGGGCTGCCTGACGCAGGGTCTGCTCTGCACCCAGGAAGAGGAGCCTAAAGGCCCAGCTGCCCACTGCCCCAGGGCACTGGCTTGCCAGCACTGCCCCAAGGTGTCAGCTTTCCCTGCTCGCCTGGTCAGGCCACCCTGTGACAGCTGCCCAGCCCGGAGGAGATTAGTCAGCCGAACACACCGCCTGATGCGAGTGTCGCCCAGAAAACAAAAGGCCACAGTCACTGGCGGGGGGGGGGGGGGGGGGGGGGGGGGGCGGGGGGGGCAGGGCGGGGTGCGGCAGCTGCTCTCTGGGTGGCAGTGAGGGCTGGACCCTGCCTACTGCCCCAGACCCACGACAAGAGGCGCCGGCAGGACGAGGTCGCCCGCACATCCGCCTCATGACACGGGGGCGACTTACAGGTGCTCCCCTACCACGTTCGAGCCCACACACTGCCCCGGGGTCTCCTCAGGCGCCTGACGGTGTAGTCACTGCGAGCGGGGCGGGGCAGGCTAGGCCAGCCTGGCCTTGTGTGGCCACGTGCAAAGCCCCTTCCTCACGGGCCTCAGTCTCCTTGTTGGTCCAAGGAGGCAGTCAGCTGGCTGACCTGACGCCTTATGACAAGCTCTCCTCTAAGGCACCCACTCCTCTACGCTCCACCCAGGCCCCATGCTTCCTGTTCCTCCCGTCTCCATAGAAACCTCTGTCCTCTGGTCAGCAGTGGCCTGACTCCTGACTTCCTATCTCTGCTGAGGCTTTTCCTGGGTCTGCTCAGAAGCCCAGCCTGGTCTCAGGCCTGTCCCAGCCTTTCCTCTGCTTGGGCGTGGAGCTTCTCCCCACAGCACAGCTCCGAGTGGCAGCTTCTTGTCACCTCACGCTCTGTCACCTTCCAGGTACCACATGGTATGTGTAAAGGTCACCGGAGGACGCCCCACAGGGCTCTAACACCAACAGCAGAGCACGAATGGCTGCCCCTCAGCCTCCCAGTGGGGGACCTGGGGTAATCCTGTCACACCCGAAGGGGACAGAGTGGGAAAGGACTCACGGGCCCCGTCAACTGGCTGCTGGGAGCCTGGGGAGGACAAAGGATGCTACAGGGAGACACGCACAGTGGTGGCTGGCCATGCACCCCGGTGAACAGCACCGAGTGGGGCTGCAGGTGGCCAAGCTAGGGCAGCTGCCGGGGGTGAGCGGACACGAGTGCCTCAGCTTCATCGGCGACTGGCTAGGAAGCACAGGACTCTTGGCCTCCCAGCCAGACTGTCTCACACTCTATGTTAGCTTCAAGTGGAAAAGCCCATGAGCCTTGGCATCCTGTATCTGCCATTGCTTTCCTGGGCTGACCAACTAACCTTTCCGAGTCTCAATTTTCTTATCTGAAAAATGGGGATGAAACGACCTAGTTTAGGAGGTTTGACATAAGGGAGGTTCGGATGAGATAACAGTAGAAAGTAGAAAGATAACAGCTGGCAGAGAGGAGGGGCAGGGCAGGGCCTACGCCTATAGCAGACACCAGGGCGTGTGGATAGTGTCACCACCTGGGGTCTGTCTCTGCCCACGGTGGGGGTGGGAACCCGGAAGGGGAAGCTGGAGCTCCCAGGATGGCCACCCCCACCCCGAGGAACAGAGCCTGGCAGCCAGAGCTGCCTGGGTGTCTGCTCCTGCTGTGATGAACGCCCTCTGCCCCTGGCACCAGGCCTGGCCCCCCGGGGATCCCTCTGCTTCCAGAGGTGCTCACACAGGCCGCCCTGTGGGATTCAGTCAGAGTGCCCGTTCCACGCTGTGGACGGGCCCCTCACGCCCCTCTTCCCGGTGCAGGCTGGGAATGGTGCCATGTGGCCCCATTTCCAGCAGCCCCAGAGCCGGGGCCTGGAGCTGCTTCCCCAGGGTCTTGCTGCTCAGAAGCCACCTCTGGCTGCTTTGCTCCCACGGCCCTGAGGCTGAGGTCAGAGGAGAGGAGATGGGGACTGCTGGAAAGGGGGCCTGCCTGGGGCTGGTGAGGCAGGGTTCCTAGGTCTCTGTTCACTAAAAGGATCCTGCCCAAACCAAACCAAACCAAACCAGAATGCACAGTGGGGAGAGGTGGGCCAGGGCTGCATGGCAAAGGAGGCGACCAGGCCAGTCATGTTTACCTCAACAGGGTCCTGCCCTGGCTCAGGGACAGGAGCTCAGACAGGAGCTCTGTCGGCCTACGCTTTGCCGGTCCCTTTCCATCAGCTTCAGGAGCCTTGACTGGGGATGGTGGTGCCCGGCCCGCCCTGATCCACCCCTCCCCAGGCCCACCCAGACAGATCCAGGAGGGAGCAAGCAGAAGGCAAGGAAGGGTTGAGGCAAGCCCCTTTGACCTGATCTGGAAGGCAGGGCGGCAGGCAGGAGGTGGGCCAGCGGGCGGGGGCTGGGGTCCTGGGGGGGGTGCAGGCGAGCCCCGGCTCCCGCTCCAGCTCCGGGCCGGCCTCCGGCTGAGCAAGTCCTAGTTTGGGGAGTGAGCTGCTGTGGCTGCTCCCCTGCCCCTCCCCCTCGCCACCCTCCTCCCCGACGCCTGAGACGGCCGTTATGAAAATAACCCGATCGGTAAGTGACTGCACTTCCTCTCCCAGCAGTGCAAGCAGGAGGCAGTGGGCGGGCACACACTCGCGCACGAGCCTCGCCTCCTGGCTTCTCTTCCCAAAGTCCCCAGAGGCCGGCTGAGCAACAGCTCAGTAGCCTCCCCTCCACGCGGCCCCCGGTACAGCTCAGCCCCTGCCTCAGCTCCGGGAGGGTTGGGGGGAGAAGAGGCGGGTCACCCTACACCCTCTCGCACCCACTGGACAGGTATTCCGGGATCTGAGGAAAGCAGCTGAGACAGCTAAGCACCAGCTTCAGACAAAATAACTGCAAAAATAAGCATCTGTGGCGTGTTTCACAACTTACTGAGCACTTTTCCACAAGTACTGCCGGACAGGAGGCTTGTAACTCCCCTGTGCAAGGGGCATTTTGCTCCCAGCTGAACCCCCAGGGCAGCTGAGGCTCACGGAGGCCCGTGACTGCCCATAGCTCACAAGTGGCTGAGCGGAGCCTCCTGATCCTGGGTTTCCCAGCCCTGCCAAGGGGGCCTGTCAGATCCAGAAGCAAGCCAGCCCATGTCACACGCATCCTGCCTAGAACGCCACCCCTCCGTTAACACTCCTAGCCCCTGGGATCTAGAGTGGCAGCTCTCAAACATCCTGGTCCCAGGACCCCCGTACACTCTTAAAAATTACTGAAGCTCCCCAAACAGTTTTGTTTATGGGGGTTATAGCTATTAACACTGACCATATTAGAAACTAAAGCTGAGAAATATTTAAAATACTATTTATTCATTTGTTGAAAAACAATAAACCCAGTAACTGTTAATATAAATAACATACTTTTATGAAAAATAAACTATCTTCTAAAACAGAAAAGTAGTGAGAAGGGTGGCATGTTTTAATTTTTGCAAATTTCTCATGTCTTGCTTAATAGAAGACAGATTTTAATACCTGCCTCTGCAGTCAATCTGTTGTGATCTGTTGTTTCGGTTGAAGTACGTGAAGAAAATTCTGCGTCCCATGGCAGTTAGAGAAGGAAGGAGAATTTTAATAGCCTTTTCACGCAATTATGGGTATTCTTCTCTGCTACTACACCCAAATATGACAAGTGGTAGTTTCTTAAAGGTTAGTGGCCACGTGGAATCTGAACTTTTCACTGGTCTGTCTTGCATTCTGAATTTTGAAACATCAAGCATAGGTCATTGGAAAATATTGGTTTACTGAGTTAGGCAGACCTCCACACACTGGAACAAAGTTTCCAAAATTGTAATTTTCACTCAAGTTTTATCAATAGCAACACATTTTATCAATAGCAATAAATACTGATACTGTTTTTGAAGTGACAAGCTCACTTCATTCATTTTTGAGAAAACGTCTGCTAAATATCCAAATCTGAAGAGTTCTGTCTGTCGTCAGGTGTTCTTTCAAGTTTAAATGGTGTTCCTTAAAAAAAAGAAAAAAGTGACGAGTAGGGCTCGCAACTCAGTCACAAAAGTGCTTTTTCAAGACAGCCATCACAGTTCGGTTTGCAGCAAAAGTACTGCATGTATATTTCACATTTCTTCACACAGAAAAGTGTACTCAAGGATTTGGGCTTTAGAAGATTAATATATTTATTGCATTTTTCTTGTTGTGAGTGTGAAGAATACAATGGCTACAAGTTTATGTTGGGGCCACTGCCTTTGTCTGTGCCGAGGCTCCAGTAGTTTTACCCACAGTTGCTTTTATACAGTGAGTACAAATATCAACACAGTGAGAAGGACACAAACTAGGGCAGCTCTGAAAGTATTATTACGAAAACAGTTTTGACCTCAACCATCCCCTGAAAGGGTCAAGGGCAACCCCAGGACCATACTTTGGGAACCACTGATTCAGAATAAATTCTAAATCCTCTAGCCTAGCAAACGTGGCTTCTGCAATGTGGCACTAACTCAACTTCCTATGCCTTGATACAACCCTTGGTGCTAACCAAGGCAACTTATTCTCTGCCCCCTAATCTGGCTGAGCCCAAGCTCACTGCTGTGCCCTTGCACATGGCATACCTTCTGCCTGGAATACCGGCCTCCTTCCTCACCTCGTATCAAAATCCCACCTGCTCACAGCTGCCCCAGCCAAGAGTACCTCACTCCCACTGATGACTCCACACCACCCATCTGGCTCCTCTGCCATGGGACCCCTGGAAGTTCTGATTCTCTCAAATCCATATGCCTCGTTCCTCCCACCCACCAGACAAGCTCCTGGGGGGCCAGGGGCCAGATCTAGTGCATCTGGGCAGCTCAGCACGTTGTCTGGCAGTGAGTCCAGTGTTTACTGCTGATGGGCTGAGGAGGAAGGAACAGGGAATTCCGTCGAGGAGGGACCAGAGCCGTAAGGGGAAGAGAAGGGCTTCCTCCACCTCGGGTGCCCCACCCAAGGGCTGACCACAAGGCCCAGGCTACTTCTCTTTGCTGGGCACAGGGGGACGGCAGCAGCCTTTGTTTTAGCAGTTGCCTTCCTCTCCTCTCCAGAGGACCCAGAGAGTGACAGCTGAGGCTCCTTTCCGGGCTGGGTGCCACTGCCCACTCCACGTTCTCCAAGGCTTTCCTTATGAAACCCGGCAACAGGGTTTGGTGACAGGAAGTCACAGGTGAAGATGTGGGCAAGGAGGGGAGAGGAGCGGTTGCCTCAGATGCCGTGGGGTGGGGGGCAGGCCAGGACCCCAGCTCTGAGCTCCTTGCTGAAACATCCCCAGTCTCTCTCTCCTTGTATCCTGAGTCCCTGTCTCAGGGTCTGGCTCCTGGTAGGCCTTGGAGAAATGTCTGTGGAATTAATGACTGGCTCATGCCTTTAGAGCCTCCCCTCCAAACCATCCTCCTACTGCCACCAGAATTCATCCTAAAGTGTCCACGTATCCTTCAATGGCTCTCTACTGTCAGGGAACAGAATGCAAAGACCTGGGCCTGGCAGTCAACAGGCTTCTTGGCCTCCTCTCCCATCTCGCTTTCATACTTTTTACATTTTACTTGACAAATACATAACTCACTCCCGTCCTAAGTGTTTTACAAATACTAACTTTTTTTATTCATAAAATGTAATAGTAGTATTATCCCCATTTTATACATCAGAAAACTGAGGCACAAAGAGATTAAACAACTTGCCTGTGATCACGCAGCTAGTAAGTGGCAGAGCTGGGATTCCAACCTAGGAGTCTGCTCCGGGTCTGTGCTCTCAATGCTCTCAATCCTTCACTCTACCTCTAGATGCATCTGTCAAGCAACGCACAGGGGTCTCTTCCTGCCTGTGTGCGTGGCACCTGACAGTCTCTCTGCCTGGAACACCATTCTCTTCTGCTCAGTGAACTCTCCTTCATCTTTTTCCTCTCATATTTTCAGAGCTGGCTCAGATATCGGCTCTGCCGGAAAGTTCTCCCCAGCCTCCTCTCCTGGGCGCTAGCTGCTCCCACGCTCAGGCCCTCTCTTGGTTGTTCTGGGCCATCAGCGCTGGTTTGCAGCTTGGTATCCCCCACCAGACCGTGCACCCCTGGGACCATGTGTTACTCATAATTGCATCCCCAGGGTCTAGAAGTGCTGGATGTGGTTTGAAGAGTGAATGGAGGGAAAGGTGAATGGTCCAGGCTCAGCCTCAAGGATCATGCTGAGAGCAAAGGGCTGTGGGCCAGCGCAGTGACCTAGTGGCTGGCCAGTTCTGGAGGCCTTCCTGCCAGCCTTGGGTGGACAAGTTGCTGGTGTGGGCTGAGCTCCTGTGTCTCAGAGGCACATAGTGAAATCGATCCCTGATGGGAATGCCGATATGTCTCCCTCTGAGTTTCGCAACACCTTGCTGGGAGCATTACGAAGCCCCTGCCGGCCCCCACGTCCCTCTTCTCTTGTGACTGGTCCCTCTTGCTGCCTTCTCCTGTGTCTGCAGCAGGCTCCCATTCCCCATCTGCCAGGAGCAGCATTCCCCCTTATCCCTCATTCAAAATTTAACTCCCCCTCTGACTCTTCTGACCAAGTTGCTCCCTCCTCCATCTACTAGAAGATCTTCTTAGAATCAGCTGTCAGCCCCCAGGGCCCCACTCGGCCTCCCAGGCTTCATGCACTCCACACAGGGTTTTTTTTTTTTTTTTTTTCCTGCCTCGAAGACAGAAAATGTGCCTCCAATCTTCCTGAGAGGTCACAGGGGTCAAAGGTGCTTTCCGAGGATTTGGACTCAAAGGTCCAGAGGTGTCCTGCCTCTGACCGGCTACGCAACCTCAAGCTGAGTCTCTTACCCTGGCTGGGCCTCAATTTCCTCATCGGATTAATGGGGATAATACCACCTTGTCTTCCTCATGGGATATTGTGGGCTTGAAAGAGAAAGTGTTCATGGTAACCCATTCCTCAGTTTACCAAAACTTTAAAGACAGAAAAATAACTCCAGAGGCCTGAAAATTAG
This sequence comes from Phocoena phocoena, assembly GCF_963924675.1. NCBI lineage: Eukaryota > Metazoa > Chordata > Mammalia > Artiodactyla > Phocoenidae > Phocoena > Phocoena phocoena. The sequence continues at coordinate 96,291,941 of NC_089226.1, read as the reverse complement.
GACAACCACTTTAGTGCACAACTTGGCTACAACTGTCTAAGCTGAAGATACACTGCTCTGTAACCAAGCACTGGTGGACAGAACACACAAGGAGCCATGTCCCAGCACAGTCTCTGAAGGATTACTTGCAATGGCAAAAAAACTACCAACAACCTAAATGTCCGTCAACAGTTACAAAAAGGAATGGTAGATGGCAGTTAAAATGGCTTCACGCTACTGCTCGTGTTTCAAGACAGTTAAATCTCTGAAACAACACGGAGGGAAAAACCTAAATTCAGAATACGTACAATACACCATTTAACTCAAGGGCAAAGCCATACAAAACAGTACTATGTGTTACTGTGGATGCATACATACATAGGGAAAAAAAATCTTAAAACAGGCATGAGAATGTAAACACCCAAATCAGGACTGTCGTTTCTCCTGGGGAGGGAGACAAAGAGGCCTCCATCTCTGTCTAAGGCAAATATGGCATAATGGTAAGATCTGACCAAGCTAAGTGGTAGGTGTTAACGTTATTCTGTATACTTTCCTCAGGGCAAATACTTAATACTTTTCAAAAGATTTTTAAGTATTAAAAAAAAAAAAAGGCCCCCAGAGGGAGACCAGCTTCTGGGCGGTTGCCCTGGGTCTTCCATGGGTGGATTTCAGCAGTGGCACCTGCCAGGAGCAGCATTCCCCCTCACCCCTTGGAGCCCCAAGTATTCCTTACACCCTCTCCTGGTAGGAACCCCATATCTGTGAAGCCGGAAGGAAGGTCTCACCCGAAAGGATGCCTTTCAGAGGAGGGCGAGTGGCTGACAGGTTGCGTCAGTGGGGTGTCTGCGTGGGCTGGGGCCCCCTTTCACAACCACCCCCGCCCCAGTAAAATGTCAGCTAGCTGGGGAAGGGGGGCGGAGAGACAGGCAAGCTGTTAACCCGCGAGATGCTGCAGCGTGGGCGGCGCGGGCCCAGGCTCCTAGACAGCTATTTTGGTTCAGCCCTGGCAGGGGAGAGGCCTCTATGTGGGAGCTCTGAACTGGCGCTAGGCCAGGTGCAAGCGGCGGGGAGGTCTCTACAGTGGAGGGAGAGAGCTCGGGGCCCTCCCTCTCTCTTCAGACCTCTCACCGTGAGGCCCCCGTGCGCTGTGTTCTCCTCCTTAACACCTCCCCCCAGGCCACAGGCCCCCCACTGACTCCAGGGTGATATCTGGAGCTCCTGTGAACAAGTCCCTCGAGTCATCTGCTCCCTGCACTTTGAAAGCAAGATGAAAGGTCCCAGACTTGCTCCTCCACTCCAGATCCAGCCAGGGAGCCACATGACATCCTCCTTACAACCCGAGTCTCCCTACCCAAGGGTCTCCCCACCCTACCCTGCTCAGCCTTGCTCCCCCCCTGGGGCTAGGATCCTGGTGGCAGTTCTCCCTTGGGGTTGGGGCACAGATCATTTCAAGGGCCTCACTCTACTCCCACACAAGATAAAGATCTCTCAATTTCAAGGGGTTCAAGCACTTAAACCCCTTCTTAGCCTCTACCAGTTTGGTGATGGGAAAATAAAAGAATAGAAGAAAGGAGTGCTAGTAAGTAGGGCAGCCTGGTGTTACGAAAAGATACTTGGGTTTGGGCTCCAGCGCAGGCTGCATGATCCTGGGCCAGGCCCCTGACCTCGCTGAGCCTTGCTGTCTCATCTGTAAAATGGGAATAAAATCAACTACAAGATTGTTCAGAGGATTACATGAAATTGATGGATTTACAAGCTTCTGGCAACCGTTAACCGCCAGAGGAAGATGAGCTGGCACATCCCCTGCATCCAGACGAGTGTAAGAGGGGTGGCAGGTGGGAATTCTCATCTCCTCGGCCTCTCCCTCCTCTACCTGGGCCACAGAGCCCTCAGTCTCATCAAACCTGCTCTGCACCACCTAACCATGCCTCTGGCGTCTCAGCTGAGGAAGGGGGCAGACGAAGAGAGACGGCAGAATGATAGCTCCTCAAGGGCACCTGGTCACTGCTCTGGCCTGCCCTCTTCCACCTGAAACTGCCTTCCAAGACTCCCACCTGTGACTGGAGTGCCCGGCGGGCCCGGTGCTGAGAAGCCACAAGGCAGCCCTATGTGAGGATGATATCCTAAGGGCATCGGGGCTCCCACACGTGAAGCACAGGGGAAGCAGTTCAGGGGGGCAAGAAATGAGTGCCTAGCATCACCCAGAGGTGCACCCTGCTAATCTCGCCCAGGAGTGAGGGGAGACGGTGAGCCTGGATGCAGGTGCAGGGCTTGCCCCCTCCCGCCCACGCTGCCCCGCCCCCCATGCCAACCTAGAGAATTACTCAGGTGGCGGCAGGGGGGAGGGGAGGCGGAGGGCAGGTCGGAAGGTGCCGGATGAGGATTTCTCCGAAAGCAGGGAAGCCTTTGGGGTCCTGTGATGTGGTACAAACTGACAAGCTGCTGGAGTTAGGGGACTGGCACTGAAGTCCCAGATAACCCCTAGTTAGCTGTGAGACCTCAGCCCAGTCAAGGTCAATGCACTGGACCTCAATCTTCAAGAGAGGGGCCGGGGTCGGGCCAGGTGATGTGGAAGCTCACGCCCAGCCTGCCTTCTGCTGCAGCCAGAGTATCAGGTAGCTCAGTAGCGGGGGTCTGTGCGGGTCCACTCACAGCAGGCCTGTGGTACAAGTGGACAGACGGCAGCAAAGGGACTCTCCCCTCTCACGGCCCCACCGTGGCAGCTGTCGCCCCCTCGTGTCGCTCTAGCGACACTGCAGGTCAAGTTTCCAGTCAGCTCCTGGACCTGGAAACTCTCTCGCCTTTGTCGGGGGACAGGGATCCAACCTCTGCTTCTCCTAGGGACCAGCACAGGCCAAGCCTCGGGGCCAGCATGCCCACTCGGCTCCCCCTCTGCTCGGGGGGCGACTGGTGAATTCTGGAGAGGGCTCTAGGAAGCGGCAGGGGCAGGCCTGTTTCTCCCTCTCCCAGGGTCACTCAGTCCTTCCTCCGTCCTTGCCTGGGAGGACACCCACTCTCGTGCTCTCTTTTGCCAAGTGAGAGTCCCGGGCGGCTCCACATCCTGAGACTTGACCTTTTCGGAGGACAGCACGGAGAAAAAATGACGAGCTGCCCGCCCCCTCCCCTGGCCTGTAAGCCAGAGCCGCTGGCGGGTGTGTGGCAGCAGAGGGAAGACCGCGGGCTCCCAACCCAGGTCCCGGCCTGGCCGGCTCCACGCTGGCACACCATGTCGCGTGGGGAACAAGCAGAGCGAGGTGAGCCGATGCACGGCTCAGTCACCGAAGCCCCTTTTTCTTCCCAAACCTGCGGGAACCCAGGGACTCTGGCTTACACCTGCCTCCCTTGGCCACCTGGGCAGCTCCCAGAATTAGCCTGAGCAAGACAAACCACTCAAAGAGGCACCTTTTGCTCCCAGACATCCCGGCACTACAGCCCAGATTCTTGCCTCCGAACGTGGGGCGTCCCTCAACGCGTCCCTTCCGGATCATTGCAAAATCAACCCAAACCGGCACTGCTTCTGCTCAGGCTGCCCGGCGGGGACGCTCTGCCATCCTGGACTTCAGGACACCTGGTCCCGCGTGGCATCACCTCTAAATGGGACCTACTGTCTCAAACTTGTCCCACAGGTGCGTTTTCTGCCCTCTAGGAATGAATGACTTTAAGCACTAATGAAGGGCAGGGGTGGCAGAGCCAACGCTTAGGCTCCCAGGGGCTCTGCAGGCTGAGGTGCCTTCCGTCTAGATGTGTGAAGGGCCAGGTAATTTCTGATGCCGCTGGGGTGCAAAACCAGTTAATCCACAAGCTGCGTGACGGACAGGGCCAGAGGGTGAGGGGGTCCTCTCCAGGTGGGCCCTGGAAGAGCAGGAGGAGGCAGAGTCAACTTCCCTCCCACTTCTGACTGACCACCCCTCAAGGCCAATAGAATCTGAGAGGTAAGCACAGAGGAAACCCAGATGCCCTGGGGAGGGCAGAACCTACACCTCCTCATGTGGGAGTGGCTGATGTTTCCCGGCAAGGACAGGCGAGGTGGAATGGAGCTGGCGAGGTGGAATGGAGCTGGGGAGGAGCATGGCTCAGCCGTGTGCCTTACTGGGCTAAATAAAAAAGGGGAGACGGCAAACTGCTCCCCAGAGTCCAGAGGGTGAACCAGATGTGGGAGGCTGCAGTGGGCTTTAAGAAAAAGCCTCTTTAAGGAAGAGGCTGAAGAGGCTGCCATTCACAGACCGTTCTACCAGACCAGACCAGGAATGGCGAACATGTGGCCCATGTACCATCACTACACCCCCAAGCCCCCATTAGAGAGCGCTAGTCGATTCCAGAACTCCACCACTGAGCCAAGATCCGAACGCAGACGTCTCAATACAGCTTCTGCAGCCGTGACCACCCTGTTATCCTCCCTTCCAGCCACTGTCTGTTCGCCTTGCAGGTCCCTCAGCCCCAAGGCCTGAAGTGTGTATGGCTGGGTGGGGGAGGGGAGCAGGAAGGGGGAAATTCAGAGGGTGGATGCCCAGTGAGCAGCAAGAGCCAGACTGAGAAGGAGCTTGGAGCCTGGGGAAAGACGGAGGGCTAGGTTCAGCTGGGGCACTGGGGAGTTTTGAGACTGGCAACTCGCAAAGGTGGCAGGACCAAGTAAACAGCATTAAATGGAAGGTGCCAAGGCAGTGCACTATTCCAAATATCTGTCCCCCGAGCCTCCAGTCAAAGCAAGGGGAGGCAGATCAGCCCCGTGGACATCTGATTCTCCAAACGCCCAGGCTTGTCAAGGGGAAGTCTTTAGTCCACTGCCCTCTCCCTGACTCTACTGGGTTTTCCAAATACATTCATTTCTGTGTGCCCCAATGCCCCAGCACAATGCAACTATGCAGGGGAGACTCCTTACACACTCCCGGAGGTGCTGTTTGATTTTCTTCTCATTAAGGCATCCTGTCAGATCACTTACCATCCCCAGAGTGAATGTAATACTGTGGTTCTCAAACTTGGTAGCACCTTAGAAACACTTGGGAAGCTTTATAAAATGCCCAGCCCCGGGACTTCCCTGGTGGCACAGTGGTTAAGAATCTGCCTGCCAGTGCAGGGAACATGGGTTAGAGCCCTGGTCCGGGAAGATCCCACATGCTGCGGAGCAACTAAGCCCGCGGGCCACAACTACTGAGCCTGAGAGCCAAAGCTACTGAGGCCTGCGCACCTAGAGCCTATGCTCTGCCACAAGAAAAGCCACTGCAATGAGAAGCCTGCGCACTGCAACGAAGAGTAGCCCCCGCTTGGCGTAACTAGAGAAAGCCCATGCACAGCAACGAAGACCCAACGCAGCCAGAAATAAAATAATTAAAAAAAAATAAAAGGGGCTTCCCAGGTGGCGCAGCGGTTAAGAATCTGCCTGCTAATGCAGGGGACACGGGTTCAAGCCCTGGTCAGGGAAGATCCCACATGCTGTGGAGCAACTAAGTCCGTGCGCCACAACTACTGAGCCTGAGCTCTAGAGCCCGCGAGCCACAACTACTGAAGCCCGCGTGCCTAGAGCCCGTGCTCCTCAACAAGAGAAGCCACTGCAATGAAAAGCCCGCGCACTGCAAAGAAGAGCAGCTCCGGCTCGCTGCAACTAGAGAAAGCCTGTGTGCAGCAATGAAGACCCAACGCAGCCAAAAATAAATTAAAAAAAAAAAAAAAGCCCAGCCCCATCTCCAGACCTGATGAGTCAGACATGCCAAGGGTAAGATCTAGGAATCTGTAGTTCCTAAAGCACCCGAGGTCACTGTGATGTTCTGTTTGGAAACCTGGTATAGAGAAAAGGATGTGGGTTTTGGAATCAGACTAGAGTTCAAACTCTATCTCTGCCTCTTACCTGCTATGTGACTCTGGGCAAACTACTCATCTCTTTGAGCCTGTGTTCTTCTCGTCTATAAAAATGGAGAAATAACATCTGTCCGGATTATTTTAGAGCATTATGTAAAGGTACTTGCTGTTCTCTTGCTTCTTATCCTTCCTCCTGAATGTGTCTGAGGTTCACTGCTACACACACAAACCTGTGCCCTTCACAAGGGGCAACAGCCAGAGGTCAGAAGAGCCCGACACTTGGTACCCTGTGGGCAGGGACAGGAAGCCTCCGGCGGAGCCCCTCCCTCCCCCTCACAAGCCTGTGAACATTGGAGGCTACATCCTGCAGAGCTGGGTGTAAACTGCTCCGGCAGGCAGGGCTGTGGGTGACAAAACAGAGGTACAAGAAGCTTTGTTCCCTGCCCCGTTTTATGTGGCATTGAAGCCTGCCTGGTTTCACAAGGGCCTACAGAGCTCCATCTGCCAGTGTGAGGATCCAGATCTTTGTGTGTGGCAACACAGTGCAGGCACAAAGAGCAGGGCCCTGCTTAGGGTAGGGCAGGCAGAGGGCACAGGTCAGCATTACAGGGATGCCAACTTGTACAGAAAAAGACGACCCATGTTATTGGTGGGTGAGGTCAACCCTGGGAAGGGACAGGACAAAGCTCGGGGGGCCAATTGCCATGAAGCCTGGACAACTGAAGAAAAGTGAGAGGGAGACCCTGGGCAGACTCCAAGCGGTCAGAGTCCAGTCTGAGTTGGCTCTGGGGTCCTGAGCTGATAGGCTGCAAGCTCCGTGGCCACTGTAGAAGGACAGGGTAAGTCAGGGAGAAGTCCAGGGAGCCAGGTGGAGTCCTCATGGGGCTCCATCTCCCCTCACCTTCCACCAGAGATGCACTGGCAGGAAGCGGCTCCCAGCCAACACCAGCACACATGCCACGGGTTGCCTGCACTCAATCTTTCCACACCCTCCCCACAGCTCCTCACCAGAGTCCTGGTCAAAGCCCCGTCACAGGCACAATATGGTGACATTTGGCGTGCTGGGGGAGAGTCCAAGATAGAGCTTGAAGAGTCAGCACCCGATCCCTTTCCCAGCAGGGCTAGACGCGGGTAGGGGGAGATATGCCTACTGCCTAGTAGAGCAGAGGTTGAGGTCTCCCTGCTAATTAAGAGCATTGTAAAACAGGTGGCCAGGAACCCCCAACTCCAAGGAGAAGCTGAAGATGCGGAGCGATTAGGTCTGTGACCAGTGCTCCGGGACAGGCATGGGTCGTTAACGGTAGTATCAACGAGGCCATGTTCTGCGGATGTCACGCAGTGGTGGTAGGCAACCCGGCCACACCGAGGACCAGAGTGGCGACGTGACCGCCCACCTCCATGGGGCCAGGAGGCTCAGAGGGGGCCCTGTTTCATCAGTGCCAAGAAGGGGATCGTGACCAGTCATGGGGGCCCTACCTGCTGGTGCCAGGGGTTTAGGTGATTCTGTCTCCCTGCTGGAGAGTTGGAAGCCGTCCCTGCCTCGGTACCACAGAGAAGGCGCGCTAAGCTGCCGGTGCCAGGGAATGACCCCCACTCGGTGCCAGTGCCCGGATGCTGGGGGATGACCCCCACGCAGCGCCAACGCCAAGACAACCCGGGTCGCCGGTGCCCGGGAACACCCCGCTCGGTGTCAGTACCAGGTGGCCGAGGGATGCCTCCCGCCGCCGCCGCCGCGCTCACCTGTGCCCGAAGAGACGCAGTCCTGGGAAACGCCGCTTGCTGAGACGCCGGGGCGCCTTGTCCGGCTCGGGACCGGCGTCGCGCTCGCAGCCGCTGGACGAGGCGGAGGCCGACTCGGAGTCGCTGCTCCGGGCCTCGGGGCTGCCGTCCCGCGGCTCCATCCGGCCCTAGCCCCGGCCGGCGGCGGGCCCGCGGAAGACGCCCATGCCGGGCCGGCGGCCGGGGCTTAGCAAGCCGGCTCCTCGCCGCCCGCCGCGGCCATGGCGCGCGCTCGCTCCGCCCGCCCCGCGCCGCGCGTCCCCGCGCTCCACGCCCAGGTGTTGGGGAAGCAGCCGCAGTCGCCGCTCCAGGAAGTGCCGCCAGCTGCGGCCGCAGGACCCCGCATAGCTGGCCGGGCCGCTGCCTGCCCGCCGCGGAGCACGCCCCCTCGGCTACGCGGTGGCACCGGCCCGCCGCGCCCTCTGCCGGCCGCCGGCCGAGCTGCAACCCGCCTGGGCCGCCAGAGGGGGCGGGGGGTCGAGAGGGGGCGGGGCAACTGAGCCCCGCCCACAAACCCAGCTGGTCCGCCTCCGGGATCAGAATAGAATCTCCAACCCGACACAGCCCCCCTGCGCGCACCCAGGCACACGCAACCTTTTTTTCTCCCTCTTAGCCCCGTCTCCCCGCACCAAACAACCTACATACTCACAAGTGAACACTCGCGAGGGTGGCTATCACCACCTCCCCTCCCACATCTACAAGGAATAGACACCTCTCTCGCACACCCTGTGCCCGTCACAGCCACTCATACAATCTCCACTCCTACCCTCTTTGCTCTCCCAAATCACGCCCTCGGGAACAAAAGTCACACAGTGCTCCCCATACGCACAGAACAGACACGCCTCTCACACAATTATGCTCACTCATTACACAAACTAACACTTCCCACACCAGCCTCTCACACTCAGAAATGTATACCAGGACCAAAGTCACTTAGTGACCCTCACACACACTAACCACACGTTTCTCATTCAAATTCATCTTTCTAAATCCAAAGCTGTTTCTAATCCTTTCACACTCCTAACACATAGCACTTTCCCAACACAATATCCGACGGAACCTGTAAATCTCTTACACTACAGGAATCACCTGCACACCTCTTACATACTCATAAATACATACACAAAAGCAAGGACCACACTCTCATTCCGCAACATCCATGCCCTCAGTGAACATATACGTCTTTCTCCTATTCCCAAATATAACCCAGGACAACGGTTACATGTTGCCACATCCCTCTTACATATACCTCACCCACCCAGAAATATACCTCACAACCACACACAAACACACCCCCATGGGCAGCAAAGGTTGTCCCCCTCAAGAGATGAGGACAGCAAGTGGAACCAGAGCAGTCGCCTGTGGTGGCACAGCCAGTACACATGCTTGAGAATCAGCAGCTTGGGGGCAGCCTCTGATAGCCCCTGCAGGGCTGACAAAAGGAGGCCAGGAAGCTGGAGAGTATGGGTCTTCTCCCTCCAAACCCTGCCACCCCGATGCCCATATCAGCTGCCTGCTGTTTCTGTTAGCACTCCTCTCTGCAAAGCCACATCCTGTGTCACTTCACTTTCACCCTCTCTGGGGTTCTGGCAGCCCCTTTTCCAGCCTCAGCCTGCCACACATAGCCAGTGCCGGGAGCTGTGACATGTGGGCAAGCCTGCCGTTTTAAAAAAATAGCCAGCATCTAGAAGCTCAGAACCTTCTCCCAGCTTCCTTCACGTTTCCTCTAGGCCTGGAGACCAGGGAAATGGGGCACCAGCCCTCCCAGCAGCTGCAGGTGCCAGGGTGGCAGTGAAATCTGCAAGTGGGCCGGACACGGTCCTCCTGGGGTGCGTGGGTCCCTTTGGGAAAGTTTCCCAATGCTTCTGACACCAAGCTCTGAGGGAGGAGACCAGAGGCTACTGAAGACCCCACTGAGTCTGCACAAGGCACCCAATGCCACACTCTTGTGGGGACTTCTCTGCCCAGACCCCCCCGCGGTTAGCTCCCTCGACTCCTAGCCTTCTGCAAGCTCAGGCCCCACCACACTGCCCCAGCAATTCAAACAACAGAGCCCTTCTCACCCTGCCAAGAACCCCTTTGCCATTTTCTGCACCTCTGCAGAGCCACTGGACACAGGGAGGGGCGTAACCCCACTTCTGTCACTCCCCCAACCCCAGATAAAAGACTCATGGAGGGACTGAGGGCCAGAGGTCCCTGTGCTCATTCTCCGGCCACCCAAGTACCTACTGTGACTGGGGGGCCTCAGCTGGGATCTGTGGCACGTCCCAGGAGCGGTAGCGCCACATCTGCCTCAGTGCGCCAGGCCGCTCTCCTTCTTCTGTCTCCAGAGCCTCCGCGGGGCCCAGAGCCGCAGCCTCATCGCAGCCTCCCCCGGTACTGTGGCCGGCCCCCAGTGTGCTCATCCTGCCCGGCGACTCTCTTCCTCTTTCGGCACTTCCTGACCAGGGGGCCCTGCGAGAGGCCGGCCGGCTGCCCCGTCGAGGACCATAGGCCTCGTAGGCGCCTTCCGCTGGCCAGGGCAGGAGGCTGGCTGGGAAGAGGAGCTGCCCCGGAGGGCAAGAGGCAGGTGAGGACAAGCCCAGCCCAGCAGCCAGGAGACAGCACCAAGTCAGAGGCTGTCAGGCAGCCAGCAGGCCTGCCCAGGCTGGAATCTGAACCTGGGCCCCAGTCTGGCCTTCCTCTCCACCTAACTGCTCCGATCTTCACCTCTTGGTCCTGCTGAGGTCTCCTGCTCCCTCACAACCTCTGGGTGCACTGGGACCGTGCCCAGCCCACACACAGCTCTCTCTCCTCTCAGCTCTGTGAGCACCACACCGTCTAACACACGGACAGTGGCGGAGTGGAGAGAGTAACCAGAATGGAGCTAGAAGATGTGGGCGCACGTCCTGTTTCTGCCACTTACCAGCTGTGCACTCTGGATCAGGTCAGAGAGGTTTACCTCTCCAGGTCACCTGAAATCCTTTTTGGAATAAGGTAGGCTATAAACAGATAAACTGGTGAATATGTGTGTCAGGGAGCCTTTCTGAGCCTCAGTTTTCTCATCTGTAACATGGAAGGGGGCAACAGTAATAACTGAGCTTGTGGAGTTTTAGGAGGATTAAATGAGAGGCGAAAGGGTTTACAAATGAATTCATTCAATAAATATCTATTGAGTGCCTTCTATCTGTGCATCAGGCACTGTATCAGACTAGATAGCAGTGTGCAAGGAACCAGCGCTCTAACATTATGTTGCTTAGATTCTATTCTAAACAAATAATATATGAAATAATGTCCGGTAATGAGATGAGATGAGCTATAGAGAAAAATAAAGCCAAGGCGAAGGGGGAGGAGGATGATGACAGCGATGTTACTTAGGTTAGGGGGACTGGGGAAGGCCTCCGGAGGTGACACGTGACACGTGAGACACGTGAATTGAGAGAGCACATTATGTGACAGTCTGGGAGAACAGCAGTCCAGGTGGAAGGAACAGTAGGAGCAAAGGCCCTTTGAGTAGGAATGGACTTGATGTGTCTAAAGAATAGCAAAAAGGCCACACTGGGTGGACTTTGAGGCCATCGTGAGGATTTGGTAAATAAATAGTAAGGCATGCGCTGGCTCTTTGTTATTAGGGTTGGTTCTGGGATGGAAATCATACATTCCTTAAGCACTCTTTAGTCACGCTGCTCTATAATTAGTTCTTTAGCTCTGTATGTGTTTGTTACCCCGGAAAGATTGTAAATTTCTCGAGGACAGAAAGGGTGTCAGTTCAATTCAGTTCAGTTCAATAAACGTTTATGCTACAGAACCTGCAGACACAGGAATGTACACCGATGCCATCCCAGCCCTTAGGAACCTCCATCTGGTGCTGTAATCACCTTTGTGTCCCTCATGACTGGAACATAATATTTCTCAATAACTATTTGCTTAATAAATCATGACTAATTAATACTTGGTAATAATAAAAAATAGCTGATATTTCTTGGACATTTCTGTGCCAGAAACCTTTGAATTCTTGTGACAATCCTATGACATAGATCTTGTTATTTTCCTCCTTTTACAGATGGAGAAACTGAGGCACAGAGCGGCTAAGCTCATTTGTCCAAGGTTACCCAGCCTGTAAATGGTAGAAATAAGAATTTCACCACAGAGTCTGTGCCCGTAAACGAGACATCCTATTGCCCCTCTAGGATTGGGGACATAGCCAGGTGATGCCGCTGAAGCTTGGCAGCCCCTTTCCCAGTGGCTCTCCCTCCAGCCCATCACCCTGCCTCAAGGCAGGTCCTGTGTGCTGTGGCCCAGCAGAGACTCTGCCAGCCAGGCCAAGGTCTATTCTAGAAGGAGGCTGTTGCAGGGCCCTGTCCTCCTCTCCCAGGGATTCTGCAAGTAGCTTGAACAGTTAAACAGAGGAAATGGGGCTGGGCTTGTTTTCAGTCTGAGGCTTCTGGCAGCCCTGGAGTAGCAGGGAGCAGGAAATGTGACGCCTGGAGGGGAAGCTGGGCAGGCTGGAGGCTCCTAGAGGCAGAGCAGTCCTAGCTGTGGGACCACAGTCCCCCTGGGCTTGTACTCACTGAAGCTGTCAGTACTTTGCAGGTGGGGTGGGGAGGACAAGGCTGGAAGGGACAGGTGCACAGGGCTGGGGAGGATGCCCTCGGCAGTTCCTAGGACAACGTGTGCCAGCACTGGGGAGCTGGGGACCCCTCAGAATCCACCCAGATACACACAGGAAGAGGAATCTGGGTAAGAAAATTATTCTGGGCTTTTTTGAGGCCCCAGAGGGTGAGGTGTTCTACTTTCTGTGGCCTGGATGAGCAAGTGGGAGCTGGGGAAAAGAAATGTACCAGGGCACTAAACACTTAACCCACGATCTGGACAGCCACTGCTCTCACAACCAGCCAAGCCAACCTCCTTGGCCTGACCTTCAAGACTCCTTGTGTTCTGGTTCCTTTCTTTTTTGTCTCTTCGTCCAAGCTTTCCCTGCAGAGATTTTCTCTCAGCTCACACCATGCTGGTGCCTGCCTCACAGTAAGTACTCAATAAACATTTCTTCCCTCTTTCTTCACACTTCTTTTAACATGCTGCCCTCACCCCTGCCATTTCATTCTGCTTATGCTGCTCTCCTTGCCCTGTCTGCCCATAAAGCTTGGCCAATCAAAATCTCCATCTCTCAAAACCCCAGCCCAAAGAGCAAAAGTGGGAAGGTGGAAAGAGTTGGTTCAAACCCCAGCCCTTGCTGTGTGATGCTGGGCAAATCACTTAACATCTCTGGGTTGGATCAGATGATTTCTAAGATCTTCTCTAGCTCTGACAGTTTCATTTGAATCTCCTTCCCTGATCTCCAGGTTTTCACTCACTCATTCATTCATATGACAAATATTTTATAAATATCAATACCTACTAAGTGTCGAATGCTGCTCTAGAGCCAGCACTCCCATCCCACTGATGTGTCTCTGACACTCCCCTTTGTTCACCCCAAATATTCCTCTATTATGTGACCTTTTATGCATATGAGTCTTGTCTCCTTACAAGAGTCTTGAACCCAGGGTAGCTCCTAGCTCTGTGCGGGGTGCACAGTATGTACTTAGTAACTTCGTATGAAAGTCGAAATGAGCTGAATATAGCTGTCCAACAAGCAGAGCAGAGGGAGGGGGGCTGGCTTCCCGTTCGCATGAGTGGCTGTGGTGAGACATGAGGGATTTTGGGAGCCCATGTCCCTTCCCAGCAGCTAAGCCTGTGATCCAGGTACCTGCTGGGGGCCCTTGGGAGCAACCCAGAGCCGAAAAGCACCTGCTGACCTTGGCCCCTGCCCAGGTTCTGGGCCTCTACCTCCACAGAGGAGACAGATGTACCTGAGCTGGGTTGCAGGTGCTGCTGGCTAGTGACAGATGGAAATTTGATTAGGCTCCTTCTGGGTAGCCTCATTAAAGTCACGTGTGGGAGGAAATCTGGAGGAGGGGCTGGGGACCCTTTCCCACTGGGGCAAGAGAGCTGTGGGCAGAGCACAGGCAGCTCTGCAGTGAAGCGTGGTCCCTCAAACCATGATCGCTCTTGGAAACTGCCTATGGCACCTTCCAGGTCCCCAGGCTGGAGGGGAGAGGAGCTTGGGTGTCTGTTCCCTTGCTCGGGGTCAGCTAGATCTGCCCTGAGGAGCTTCCTGCTGCTTCAGGCCTGGACTGCAGCACCAAGCTCCCAGGGCAAGATCCGCAGGTCTCCTGCCCTTCAAGCCTCCCGTCCCCATCTGTTGGATCACAAACCCTGATTGCAGAACCACCTTCCAGCCCTCACACTCCTTTGCTATTACCCCTCCCAGGGATATGTGCACTTAGTACAGAGCCAAAAGAAGAGAGCCTTAAGGATGAACGTCCAGGCCCTTGAAAGCCTGACAACGGGTTTGGAGTGAAGCTGATCTGAGTCTGGATCCTGGCTCTACCAGTTACTGACTGGGATCTTAGCAAATTGCTCAACTTCTCCGAGGCTCAGTTTCTCATCTGTAAGATGCTGCCGAGTGATCCTCAAATCCCCCCCTATCCTATGAGTCCAGATGAGTCTTCCTTCCCCAAACACCTGTAGGCCAAGAACACTGGTTAAGCACAGTGGGGCCCAGCAGAAACCAGATGTGTTCCCGGTGCCTTCCCTACCCACTTTGTGCATCCTTAAAGACAGGTCTTGGGCTTCCCTGGTGGCGCAGTGGTTGGGAGTCTGCCTGCTGGTGCGGGGGGCGCGGGTTCGTGCCCCAGTCCGGGAGGATCCCGTGTGCCGCGGAGCGGCCGTGAGCCGTGGCCGCTGAGCCTGCGTGTCCGGAGCCTGTGCTCCGCGACGGGAGAGGCCACGACAGTGAGAGGCCCGTGTACCGCAAAAAAAAAAAAAAAAAAGACAGGTCTTCCTTAGCCTGTGCTAACCCTTGTGCTTGGGACCTGGATCCTTGGGGGCTTCTCTGTATGCCCTGCTCTGAAATGGCACCAACTGAAGGAAAGATGAGACTCCAACCCAGGCTTCCTGATGTCTTTTTAGCAGCACAGCAGAGAAGAACCTGTTCAAGTGCCTCTGCTGGAACTGGTCCTCCCAGCTCCCCTCCAAAAGGCCCAAGGTACTTATGTCCTCTGGTGCGGGAGGTGCAGGGCATGAGATGCTGAGGGGGCCTGTCTCAAGCGCCCTGGGCTAAAATAGGCTCAGATAAGACCCTCCTTCTGGAATCCCAACCCTACAACTCCGCCTTCACATAAGCCTGGCCCCACCTCTAGGCACAGCCTTCCTGGCCTTTGACTCACAAGTCAGCAAGAATCTTGGGTCCCTGAGGGGAGGAAGGAGTTCCGGGCCGGGCCTGGGCCCGCGCCCTTCCCAAAGGAAGGAGAACGATAGACCCCCGGCTTCCTGCTTCCTCTGGCAGCGGGCCCCCTCCTCCAGCTCCAGCTCTTCTCTCTGCCCCCGGTTTTTGCATTTTAAATTCAGGACAGAATGTGATCTCTTGCAGCTCTTTGCTTTATCCCGTTGCTATTTAAATTACAAATCGGCCCCATCTCCCTGTCACTCTTTGGTTATTTTTAGCTTCTGGTAAATAGCAGCAGGGAGAGTTGGATCAGGTGCCCCTCCCTCGAGGAGCTTGGTACCCACAGTCCCATGCCCACAGCAGGGGGCACCCTCCCCTGCCAGCTGGCACCCCCAGTCGCTTCCCCCCAGCCCCTCCGTGGGGGTGGAGGGGGCAGGGGGAGGATTGCAGCCTGGGACGTGCACAGAGGCTCAGCCCTTGCTCTTACCCTTTGTTAAACTCTGCCACTCCCAGGTCTCATCAGCCATCCATCACTCAGGGCGAACCTCGTTCAGGGGCCTTTCTGAACCTCTCCCCGGCCCCAACACACAAGAAGGTCCAGCTATAGAGGGCAGAAGATCTAACTTGTGTCTCACCCACACTACAAGTCAGGAACTTTACATCTCTTATCTTCTTTCATCTTGCCAGCCACCCTCTTGTACAGGTATTATTGTTCCCATTTTCCATAGAGGAAATGGGGTCAGAGGTGAAAGTGATTTACCCAGCTAGCAAGGGGCAGAGCTGGAATTCGAACCCAGGTTTCTCTGACCCTGAAGACTGCATGCATGTGCATTGCACTGCCTCTCTCAGTGCAATGCATGTGCCACTTTGCCCAATGCCCATGTTAATTCCTAATGCCCACCATCAGCTGTCTTTCCCATGTGTTTGTCCTGTCCCATCTGCTGGATCGGGGGTTGGCAAACTATGGCCAAGGGCTTCATCTGGTCTGCTGCCTGATTTTGTATGGCTGTGAGCTAAGAATGGTCTTTACAATTTTAAATGGTTGGAAAAGAGCAAAAGAATATTTGTGACAGTAGAAATGATATGAAATTTAAAGTTCAGCGTCTATAAATAAAGTTTTACTGGAGTCCAGTCACGCTTACTGGTTTCCATATTGTCTGTGGAGGCTTTTGCACACGGTGACTGCAGAGCGAAGTGACAGAGACCATGTGACCTGTGAAGCTGGAAATATTTACTGTCTGGCCCTGGATGGAATCATACTTTTGTTGAGGGAAGAATGTTATCTCATGCTTCCATCTCATACAGTGTCTGGCCCAGGGTCAGAGCTGCAGACAGAGGTGCTGACCCTCCTTCAAGGTCTTTCTAGGGCCACAAAAGCACCCAGGACAGGGAAGCCCCCTACCAGCCACACCCCAGTGATCCAGCTCACACTTTACCCTTGCTCTCTCTCCTCCAGCTTCTCCGCAGGTGAAGTCAGTGGTTTCTGAACCTACTTGGCTGTCAAAATTACCTGGGGAGGTTTTTAAAAGTTGGCATGCCCAGGCCCAATCCCAGACTCTCTGTAACAGGATCTCCAGGAAGGGCTTTAGAAATGATTTTAAAAGAGATGCTCAGCTGATCTGATTTGGGAACCACTGGGCTTATCTCCAGAGGTTCAAGTTCTGCATCTTCTGACTGCTCCTTTCAGACCAAATCCAGTGTCCCTTGTACCCCTGGCTTCTCCCAGGCTGGAGGCCACCCTCCAATGGTCCCTTGAGCCCAACCCTGAGCATTTAGGACTTCCTTGAGTGTCTGGGAGTTTTCCTCAGGCCCAGATGCAGACACAAGATGTCCTCCCACTTCCCTCTCCCTATGAGTTTCCACTGGCAGAGACCTGCCATCTCTCCATCCCACTAAAACAGCTGCCAGGGCTGCTTCCAGCCCACACCAGAGCTGTGGGGTAAAGGGAACCTATTTCCCAGAAACCTCCACGTCCCTAAAAGCTCCTACTGTGCTGCTGAAAATCCCCATCCTCACTTATGTCAGAGGCAGCCAGGCCTCAATCCTGCTTCTGCTGCCACCCCTCGCCCTCGGATTTTTTTGCCCCCGCATTTCTGTCTAAAAGCCTTTTCTCTCTGTGAATGGCTTTCAACTGCTTTTCTTAGCAACTCCTCACAGCGGGGTGGGAGGTCTAGTTGCAAGCCAGAGCTGCGTGGAACTGTGGCAGGCAGAGGATGTGGGAAGGGCCACCGTGGGCCTGGCTCTTGCCAGCCCCCAGCGGCTTGTATGAGGAAGAGCAGCATTGGTCACAAGGCTGTTTAGGATGGCAGCCACAGGGGAGGGCTGAGTCATTCCACTGGGGTCCCCTGGGCAGCCCAGGGCTCTGTCTCTTTCCCAGGGCTTCCTCTCCCCTCTACCCAGGGTGCTCTTCTTGACCTGACGCTCTGTCCTGCTCTGGTCCTAAGATGGGGCTTCTGGCCTAACCGCAAGGTATGAGGAGGTGCCTCACTTGATCTGTCCAGGGGTGACAGCTGGCATCCGCCCTGGTGCTTCTTCTGCAGCCCTCACACAGGTGACCCGGAGGTCTCCTGATCTTTTCACAGTCAGAGAGGAGCCACAGCTTGGTGACCCTGCATCCTTAGTGACTAGAGGCCTCAAGTTTGGGCTGTGGAGGGGCCTCCATTCAGGAACCACCCTGGGGGAACCCCAGCCCTTGTGGCTATCTCTGAGTGTGCGTGTGTGTGAGTGTGCATGTGTGTGCGCACACAGCATCCTCGATCTCAGCCTTTTGATTATTCTCTGCCCCCATCCCTCTGAGCCTCTACCCCACTCTGGCACTCTGGCTTCCTTTTCAGCTCCAGGTGCTCTTTGTTCCTGACCTTGGGTCACCCTCTTATGTCATAGGTGAAGAACTGAGGCCCAGAGAGAAAGAGAGATTGTCTAGCTCAAGGACACACAAGTCACTGGCAGAGTGAGAATACAAGCCAGGCCTCCCGACTCCCAGACTAATATTACTTTTATTCTATGCCCCATCACCCATCAGTCTCTTTGTACTCTCTCCTCCCCCAGGGGACTTTCAGGGGCCCTTCTCTCTGCAGCTAGGGGACGGACGACGCCCTTCTCTCAGCACGGTGTTCTAGAAGAACTCAGTAATGTAGCTCAGTGTACTCCCGATTCCTCATAGGCCCCAGACAGTGAAGGTAGGGCCCATGGGAACGTAACTTCCTGCCCGTTTATTCCGAGCATCTCACTTCATGATGGTGGAAAAGTCCCCTCCTGTTCTCTCTCATCTTCCCCCAAGTGATGGAGGCCCGATGGTCTCATAGCCATTAAAAATACTGGGGTCCTTCAAGCTCCCAGGACTGGTCAGTTTTATGAAACACCCTCCCAGAAGCCCCACGTAGCAGGGCAGCCTCAGACACATCCCAAGTCCCCGGGTTGTAAACAGGAAATTTGTCCTCTCTAAACAGGCCGATGGTTTCAAGGACTACAGACACCTCGTTGTCCCTGCTGGACCCTCCAAAGGCCCCTCTGAGCCAGGGGCTTTAGAGGGGCAGCAAGTCCTGGTTGAGGCTGTGGTCTGGGAGAGGAAGAGGATGGCGAGGGCCGCCCCTGTCCTGCCTCCACCACCCTCCTCAGATCCCTCCTCTGTGTAACGTACGCACCCTTACTGAGGGGCAGTCCTCCCCCACCCCATCCCAAATCATAAAAGTGGTCTCTGGGGCCCGCTCCAGCTGATTCCTCTGGGCATAGGTGGTGGGACCTGGGAGGCCGGGAATCTTTCACAGGCAGAAGACGTTTAAGAAGATTCGGGTGGGAGTGCAAGTTTCAGTCTGCCACTGGGATGCCGGTGAAGGTCTGCTTGGGCAGAGGGGTCCAGGAGGGGATTCCTTCCCCTTCTCTAGGCAGCAGGGTCTCAGCCATGGTGGCAGCGAGCATCATTTCGGTCACTTCCACAGGCCAGTGCCTAGCACAGGGTCAGCCTACAGGAAAGCTCAAGTAAGGCCTATTGAATGAGTAGGGGGTCCCTCTTTCCCCTAGAAGAAGAGCCAGGAGCATCTCCTGGCTCTCCCCAGCAGATAGAGGTTCGTAGGATCATGTCTTGGTTATTTTTCCCCTCAGCGCCCAGTACCATACCTGGCACACAGCGGGCATCAGTAATTTCACGTTGAATGAACAGGGCTTTCACTGTTCATTAGAGAAGGGGTCCCAGAAGCTCCCCCTTGGACACAGAAGGCAGAGACCCCTTGGTAGTCATTTCTGAAAACCCAGGGCCTAGAGCAGTGTCAGGCAAGCCGCAGGCGCTCAATGACTGCTGACTGAAAAGGGGAGTGGTCCCAAGCGCTGGGCTCCCCTCTACCCGCATTCTTACCTGTAAGACACCTGCTTTCGTAGGTGCATCTGGCGGAACCGCTCCTCCACCGGGGGTCCAGCGGCCATGCCCCGTGGCGCCTCGAGCCACTGCTGCTGCGAGACCTCGGCCTCCGCCCCCCGCCGGCAGCGTCGCCGCACCACCTCTTCCTCGGCTGCGCGGCAGCCTCCGCCAGCCCCGTCCCCGCGGGGCCCTCCGCCGCCCGGCCCCTCGGCCATCCTCAGGCCGCCCTCTTCCCGCGGCTCCTGCGGCCTTTCGGGGTTCCCTGCTCAAGTTCAGTCTCCCTTCTTCCTGGGCCCGGGAACGCGAGGCGGAGAGGGAGGTCAGCGCCGGGTCCCGCACGCCCCTCCCGACGCCGGGGCTCAGACGACGGGAGCGGCAGCTGCTGGACACTGCGCCTCGGAAAGGCCGGCGGGGATCTTCCCGGGCCCCTCGGGAGGGGGTCTTGGTGGGTGTCGGGGTGCTGCGTGATGAGCGCTGGGGCGGCCCCCGGACGGCTGGAGCCGCAGCCTGAGCGGAGCCAGAGCCCGGGCGATGAGCGCGCGCCTGCAGCCACCGCCGCTGACGCGCACCGGAGTGTCACCTTAGAGACACCCGCCAGCCCGCGGGGTCCGGTGCGGAGGGCGCCGCCCGGCCCAGCCAGCCCGGCTCGAGCACTGGAGGAGCGAGCCCGGCCCAGCCGGCGGCGGGCACGAACCCAGCCCTGGGCGCCCGCCAAAGCCCACCCCTGCGCCCCCTCCCCTGTACCCTGCAGCTTGGCAGCGGCCAATCACCGCCCCGCCCGTCGCTCAGCGGCTGTGATATACCCACCTTGTCCCGCGCTTTCCGGCTTCGGCATTCGCCGCTGCGGCGGGCAGGTGGGGTGGCGGGGGCGGTGACACGAGCTGGCTTTAACCCCGTCGGCGCCACGGGACTTTACAAACCCAGTTCGATTTGGGGAAGGGGCACAGGAAGGAGAACATACTCTTGGACGCCTGGAATGTGGGGATGGACCCGATTGCCGGTAACACTGCCTCTAGGCCTAGAGCTCTTCTCAACCCATCCGGGAGAGGGACCCAGCTCGGGGTGGGTGTGGGATGGAGAGCTTCCCGACCCTGGAGCCTGGCAGCCTCCTCAAGGCCCAGCTGCCTCTTGTGACCTGCCCCCTGAGGCTCCTGGGCCAGGGTCTCCCAGAAGTTTGAATCAGCCTCCTGGGTCGGGAGAGGGGGGACCCAACTACGAAAGGAAAGACTAGAGGTCTCCTTGGGGTCTTCTTCCCCCTGGAAATCCCATGGTTCCTCCTTGCATCATCTCCTCTTGTCATTGGGGTGTTCTTCACCTGAGCCTTACATCTGGATGATGGTGGGACCCTGGTTAGCTTCTCAGGTCTAATGCCTCCTATCTACTACCCCAGACTCATCTTTCTGAAGTCAACCTTTGACCGCAGCATTTACTCTCCCTCTGTAGTATTTAGTGGTTCCCCCTTGCCTATACTTCAGCCTAGCATTTGAGGCCTGCCTTGATCTTCCCACATCCTATCCTCCAATTCCATCCATTTCCTTCCACTCATCTGTGTTCCTTATTCTGGGAATTGGCATCAGGGCTGTACAGCATTGTTCATCTGAAATCTCCTTCTGTTGCTGTACTTCAAATTCTGAGGATCCACTAAAATGCCTCCTCTTCCAGGAAGTCTCCATGGATGGCTCCAGCTGAAAGGCACTCTTCTTCCTCCCAGATCCCATTGCCCTCTGCACCCAGTGTCTAGTCTAGTCTGTCTTATCTTTTCCCACTGACTGTGAGCCCAGGAAGGTGGGAAGGACCAGATTCTCAGAGGTAGAGAATGGATTACAGAGCGGGGAGAGCTGTACTGCTCAAGGCTCCTCCAACTCTCGCCAGCCCTACAGTGGCTGTCCTGCTCTGTGCTTTTGCTCACATTGTTCCCATTGCCTGGAATATGTGCCCTTCTCTGAAATCCTGTCTATCCATCAAGGCCATTCTCAGGTGCCACATCTCCCATGAACCCTTCCTGGCACTCCACTACAGATGCTGTCTCCCTCCTTCAGCCCCATAACTATTTCCTGGGCCCCTCTCTGGGCATTCCCCTTCACCCTCTAACAATAATTAACATCTCATTTGATTCTTACCACAAGCCTGGGTGGTAGGTATTATCACTTCCTCCATGTTACAGATGAGGACGCTGAGATGTCATTCAAGTGCTTTATTTGCTCAAGATAGCTCAGGTGAGGTGAGTGAGTGGTGAGCCAGGATTTAAATCTAGGTATTTTGGCCCCAGAACTCATGCCCTCTTCCACTCTCCCGTGCTGCCTGCCACACAGTAACAGCCTCACATTTGCCCGTTTCCCTCATCTGTAAACTCCCAAAAGGCGGATGCCCCAGCTCTGCCTCCACCCTCTCTCCTGGTCCAGCAATCCCATCTTGGATGAATGGTATAAATGGAATTGCATTAAACAGCTTGGCCACAGGGGAGCTTCCTCCCTAAAGCCAAGTTCTAAAGAAGCCCTGTTGCTGAAGAGGGTGGGCTGGGGCACTTGGGAGTTCCTCCTTCCCCACATCTTCGCCCCTGAGATTGCCTTTAGGATTGCTAATTTTCCAAACACCCAGGCCGCCTATACCAAGAATTATGGTAATTCTAGCTGGATTTGACATTCCCTCACAGCTGCTTAGCTGCTGGGTTGCCTGTTGGTTTCTTGTTCAGCTCTTTCCTTCGAAGCTCTCCCTGCTCAGTCCTTTTTAAAGTGAAGCTTCTCCACTCTGTCCTCACACCTTCCCCACTTAGGACCAGCTGCTGACCGCATTATTTTTTAGCTGTGGCTCTGCCCTCTTCCCGAGAATCCAAGGGAAAAATGAAAGCCCCCCTCGCTCCCACCCCGACCCGCTTGACCACCTTCTGCAGCCTCTCCCAGCTGCAACTCTCTTCATGGAACGACTGCAGCCATCGTCTCTGTGCTCAGAAAACAATAGCTAATGCCTTTTGAGTGTTTACTGCATAACTGACCTTGTGCTAAGGTCTTCATGTGCAAGCTTTCGTTTACCTCTCACAGCAACTTTAGGAGGGTGGGTACTGTTCTTCAGTTGAGGGTGCTGAGGCTTCGAGAGGTTTGGTAATTTGCCAAGGTCGCATACAAAAGTGCAGCATGGACATCAGACCCATGCTCTTAACTGTCACCCCGATGACAGAGAGACTCGGGCTCCTTTGGAGGTGAATTCCCAGCCTGTCTCCTCCATCCCAATGCCCCAAGGGGCACCTGTTACCCACATCAGATAGGTGCCCCATTTGGCCAGGGTGGTCCACCCTCTGGAATTGGAGCCTGGCCCTGGCCCATCCCAGCTCCAGGCATCGCCCACAGCTGCTCTCCCTGCTGCTAGAGCTTTGGTTTCCAGGTGTAACAAAGGGTTTGTTGTGGCAACCTGAGTAGGATGACTGGCCCCGTGAAAGCCATCACACGTGTCTGCGGCAAGGCCAGCTGCCAGGGCTGACAGTAGAGTGCAGAGCTGCAGCTCCATCACTGGGGCCATACTGGGGATGTGCCCCCTTAGCAGCAGTGACACAGCGCTGAGGAGGCGGGATGTCAACAGGTGGCTTGTGTGAGGGGATTAACCCTGCCTCCTAACATGGGTGGGGAAGACTGCCTGGGATGGACAGGCATAGGGTGGTGACCGCAGATGACCATGCTTTGACCAACTTGCCAAACCCTGGGCTCCAGGACGCCCCACTGTGCTTGGATCTTGTGCAAGGATAAGAAGCTCGGCTGTGGGGAAGGAGGGAGGAAGCTGTGCTGGGATGAGAACTGGAGAGCCGGAGGGGCAACATAAGCTCTGAAGCCAAACAGACCTGTCTTCAAGTACCCACTTTGCCACTTACTAGATGTATGACCTTGGTCAAGTCATTTCACCTCTCTGAACCCCATGTTGTTCATCTATAAAAATACTCACCCTTTAGGATTATTTTGATTCCTAATTGGACATGTAAAATTCTCAGTCCAATGCTTGGCGGATGGTCGCAAATCAATAATGGGAGGATGCTAGATTTCAAGCCCTTTGCTATCAGGAGCTGGGTCTTGTTTGTGCTCCAAGGTCAGCATGGTGCCATGTACCTAAGGGATACTCCGTAAATATTTGGTTTTTAAAAATTTTTAATTTTGGGCTGTGTTGGATTTTCGTTGCTGCGTGCCGGCTTTCTCTAGTTGTGGCGAGTAGGGGCTACTCTTCGTTGTGGTGCATGGGCTTATCATTGCGGTGGCTTTTCTTGTTGCACGAGCTCTAGGCATGTGGGCTTCAGTAGTTGCGGCACATAGGCTTAGTATTTGTGGTACCCGGGCTTCAGTAGTTGTGGCTCATAGGCTCTAGAGAGCAGGCTCAGTAGTTGTGGCACATGGGCTTAGCTGCTCTGCGGCATGTGGGATCTTCCGGGACCAGGGGTCGAACCCGTGTCCCCCGTATTGACAGGCAGATTCTTAACCACTGTGCCACCAGGGAAGTCCCAGTAAATATCTGTTGAAGGATGAGGCTTTGTCTCCTACTCCTCTGAGTGACTATTTCAAACTCTCCCCCTTCTCCCCAGTGCAGCTCCCATGCCCACCGTCCCCATTGCCCATCCCCAAACTTCACAGCCTTATGGGGGCTCCCTCAGTTTCCTGTCTCTCCATGTTCTGCACTCACAGCGTGCCCTCCATTTCTGTCTAGGCTTCTCCAGTCCTAAGCGGATCTCTTTGGACTTCCCTGCTGGTCCAGTGGTAAAGAATCTGCCTTGTGATGCAGGGGATGCGGGTTTGATCCCTGGTCAGGGAACTAAGATCCCACATGCTGCGGGACAACAAAGCCTGCACGCCACAACTACTGAGCTCCCGCGCCTCAACTGGAGCCCACGTGCTGCAAACTACAGAGCCCACGCACTCTGGAGCCTGAGCGCCACACCTACAAAGCCCACGCACCCTGGAGCCCGCGCACACCACAGCTAGAGAAGAGAAAATCCGCATGCGGCAACTAGAGAGAAGACTACATGCTGCAACGAAAGATCCTGCATGCCTCAACGAAGATCCCATGTGCCGCAACTAAGACCGGACTCAGCCATAAATACATAAATAAAATAAATTTAAAAATAAATCAATCTTTAAAAAAGGAATAAAGTATTTCTTTTAAAAAAAAAAGTGGATCCTTCCACCTTCTCCCTGAATCCTTTCCTCTCCCCCACCCACCCCCATCATCCATCATCTTCCCTCTCTATTGGGTCTTTGTCTTCTAGAAATAACCATGGTCAACTCTCCTCCATCTAAAAGAGCAGCCCCAAACTGCTCTTGATCTCTCCTACATCCCCCCTCTAGTTGCCACCCTCTGTGACAAGTGTTCACTACATTCCCCGTCTACCCCAGTCTTCACATCCGACCCACCTGTCCTCACTTCCACCCGGGTCTCACTTCTGCCCCAGTTCTTCCCTACACAGCTCCAGCCACGGTCACTGGTGACCTCCTCATTATCAAAGCAAATAGACACGTTGTCTTCTCATCTTTTCCAGCCTCTCAGATAGCATCTGACACTTGTGAGCACCGTTCCTAGAAGCTCTCTCCATCAGTTTCTGGGGCACTCACCTCTCCTGGTTTTTCTCCCCTCTCCGACCATTCCTTTTCAGCCTTCTTGTTCACTCCTCTTCCTCCACTGTCTCTTAATGTCCAACTTCCCTGGAGTCCTTCCCTAAATCTCTCTTCACTTTGTGTAGACCCAAGACTTTTTTTTTTTTTGCAGTACGCGGGCCTCTCACTGTTGTGACCTCTCCTGTTGCGGAGCACAGGCTCCGGACGCGCAGGCTCAGCGGCCATGGCTTACCGGCCCAGCTGCTCTGCGGCATGTGGGATCCTCCCGGACCGGGGCACGAACCCATGTCCCCTGCATCGGCAGGTGGACTCTCAACCACTGCACCACCAGGGAAGCCCCCAGACCCAAGACTTTAACATACCACTTGGATGCTGACAATTTTCTAATCTGCCTGAGATCCCTTTCTGGCAAGCCCTAGACTTGCATGCTAATGTGAACATTCTACAGGCAGCTCAAATGCAAGATACGATAAAACGAATTCTTTTTCTCTCCAAACCTGCTCTTCCTCCTGCATTCCCTGTCTCAGCGAAAGGTCTCATCCACCACCACCGTGGCCTCCAAGTCAGACACCTAAATGTCATGCCGGGCTCCACCCTCCCTCTTGCACTCCACAGGCAATTTGATGTCAAAGCCTGTTGATAATTCCTTCTAATTATCTCCAGAATCTGTCTCATCTTCACTATACCCGCTGCAGAGCCCCAGGACAGGCAAATCTGATTATCTCATGCTCCGGCTTAACCATATTCAGCGGCTCTCTATCACCTTCAGGATAAAATGTTCTTTCTTTAGATCCCTGCAAGGGCCCTACTTTCTATCAGGGCCAGGATGAGGGTGAAGCAAGTTGGGGCTCCTAGGGTGCCAAATTTAAGGAGGTACTCACTCTCAGGGCTATACAAGTGCCTCCTTAAATTTTGCAGGCTAATCACCCCCCTTGCCTCAACCGGGTCCTGGCCCTGCTTTTCATGGCTCTGTGTCTGCACCTGACATTCTCTCCACCCCAAACACCCTAACCCCTTCTGTACCTCGCCAACTCCTACCCATCCTTTAAGACTCAGTCCAAGTTGCCCTCCCTGACCCACAGAATCTGAATTACATGACATTCTTCTGCATCTCCTTAGCATCCTGTACACCCCTCCATCACACTGGCTCTGATGACTGGTTTACTCCCCAGCCTCCTCCACAAGCCTGGGGGACCTTTGAAGGCAGTTTGTTGAATGACTAATAGAGAGAATGGATGAATCAATCAGGAAAGGGGGTGTGCTAAAAGTTATTGTTAATAATAATCATAGCTTTGGCCCAGAGCCCAGACTTTAATGGCCTTGCTGCAAAAGCCTGTGTGTTCTAGCAGTTAAAACTGATGCCCAGCAGCAGGCAATGAGGTCCCCATCAAGTGGTCAAGATGAGGCTGTGGGAGGAGGACAGAGGATGGGGCTTGAAGGCCAATTCTTTTTATTTTTTAAAGATTTTTTTTTGATGTGGACCATTTTTAAAGTGTTTATTGAATTTGTTACAATAATGTCTCTGTTTTATGTTTTGTTTTTTTGGCTGCAAGGCATGTGGGATCCTAGCTCCCCAACCAGGGATCGAACCCGCACCCCCGGCATTGGAAGGCAAAGTCTTAACCACTGGACTGCCAGGGAAGTCCCTTGAAGGCCAATTCTGAGGCTCCATAGTTCTGTCTGGTCTTGTCCATCTTTTCCTCTGGTGGGCGGCTGGCCCAGGCGCCATCCCACCACCAGGCCCCTTCTCCGAGTATGAAAGTATCATGCCTGCATGATAAAGTCCAAATGCCAGAGCAAGGCATTCAAGGCCCTTCTGGATCTGGGCCCTGATCACTATCCAGCCTCAGTTCTCAGCATCCTTGCCCTTTACTTTCTGGCTGTTCTGAACTATTGGAGGTTTTCTTGAAGTTTTCCTGCTCTCTCTCCCAACTTTGAGGCCTTAGCCCAGGCCGTTTCTTTCTGGAATGCCCCTTTCTCTCTCCTGCCTACTTCCAACAGTCCTTCGTGTCACCTCTTCCAGGAAGCCCTTACTGCTTGTCTGGGTGAGGCACCCTCCTCTGTGCTTATAATAGCACCCCTAGCTTGGCTCTTAGCTCACTGTATTGATACTGCCTCTAAATGCACAGCTAATCTTTCTCAGAGCCAGTGTACGTTGGGCCCTGTTCTAAACCCCTTATATGATTTACCTCATTGAATCCCTACAACAGCCTCATGTACTGAATCTTAGTTATATCCTCTTTTTATAAACGGAGAAGTGGAGGCTCAGAGAGGTTCAGGTTACGTAGTGTCTTAGCTTCCTACACGGCATAAGGAATTACTACAAACATGGCTTAAAACAACACATGTATGATCTCAGTGTCCATGGCTCAGATCTGGGTACAGCTCAGCTGGGTCCTGTGCTCAGGCTCTCACCAGGTGGCAGTCCAGGTGTTGGCTGGGCTGGGGTCTCATCTGGAGCTGAGGCCCTCTTCCAGGCTGTTCAGGTTGTTGGCAGAATCCGATGCCTTGCCACCATACCATGAGGCCTTCAGCGCCTAGAGGCCACCCTCTCCATGTGGTTCACAACAATATGGCTGTTTGCTTCTTCAAGGCCAGCAGGAGACTATCTCTTCAGGAAGGGCTCAGTCCCTCTTTTAATGGCTCTCACCTGATTAGGTCAGGCCCCCCACCCAGGATAACCTCCTTTTTAATTAACTCAGAATCAACTGATTTGGGACCTTACTTACACCTGCAAAATCCCTTTACTTTTTCCATGAAAGGTCACCTAATTCCGGGAGTGACATCCCCTCACATTCACAGGTCCCCTCCAGACCTTAGGGGAAGGGATGAAACAGGGTGTGTATGCCAGGGGGCAGCAACCTTGGAGTCATACTGGAATTCTGCCCATCGCACATAGCTAGCAAGTGGCAGCTCCAGTAGCCAAACACAGCTGTTCTTACTCTGAAGTCTGTGCTTTTAATCCAGCTGAAGCAAAGGATACAAGAACCAAGAAGTTGGCAGGTCTTAGGAGGACCAACCTGAGTACGGCGTGTACAGTGCCTGGTGCAGTGCCTGGCCACCCTAGGTGTTCGTTATCGCAGTTACCACTCCCTAAAGGCCATCTTGGTGGCTTATATGCCTTTCTGCTTCCATACTCAGCAATCGTAGGTACTTGGAAGAGCCTTGGGGTGGGGGAATTGCTGCAGAATTCTTTGACCATCTAGTTTGAACTCTCGCCTGGCTGGAAGAGGGAACTCAACGCAAATGCTTTCTCAAACCCCTCACCCCCAATCACCTCTGGTCAGAATATAAAATAAACTTACCCTTCTTACTCCTTCATCCTTCAGTCCCACCCCCCTGCCCCCAGCCCAACGATGAAGAAAGGCACAAAGTCAGGAATTGATGCTGCATCTTTTTTTTTTTTTTACTTATGCCTTCTTAAAGCATGTGCTGAGCTGTTGGGTGAAGCAGTTTGGCAATTAAAAAGGCCCAGCGCTTGGGCAGCGGCAGGAGGAGGCCAGGTGAGGGGTGGGGGGAACCCTCTTTCCTGGGCCAGGGAGCAGCAAAGCCCGCACTAACTTCATAAAATATAAAACAAGGGAGGGGTGCAGGTCGGAGGGAGACTTGTAAAATACAATATCTTAGGGATTGGCAATAATAAAAAATAAGGTTCATTATTTACAAACAATTTCTGTTCTTGGTCTCTGTACAGTGGGGGGAAGGGTGGGGGTGTGTGTCGGTCTGTTGACGTGTGTGTGTGTGTGTGTGTGTGTGTGTGTGGCTGTGTGTGTGTGTGGCTGTGTGTGTGTGTGTGTGTGGCGGGGCTGGGGCAGGGAGGCAGTGGTCCTGTTGGTCGTTATGAGAAAGGTAACCCAGTGAGTGGTTTATCTGAGAAGGACGGATGGCTGTGGAGAGGTGGTGAGAACAGAGCGGTTGGCCTAAGGGGACAGTCCAAATGTGTGGGGAGAGGAGAGGCCCCAGTCAACATCTGGGGCAAAGGTGGGCTGGGGGGAAGACGGACCCCAGGGGGCAGGGGTACTAGCCGGATCCGGGTTAGTGAGTAAGACAACCCCTCTTCTGAGTGCCAGAGGGTACGTCCTGTGTCCTTGGTCTTGGCACGGCCTAGGAGAGTTTGATGGTGGTGTTGGGGCCCAGATCCCTAGAGAGAGAAGAGAAGTCAGGGGTGACTCTGTCCAGGGACGACCCTCTCACCCCTCTGCAAGCTGGATCTGGACACGGGAGGGACGGGGCCTTGGGAGGGTGTGGCTGAGGACATGGGGACCACGGGCAGGCAGAGGGCGGGGGGAGCCTGGGACCCCAGGAAGGGAAGGGGTCACCCACCCACCTCTCGTGGAACCACTCCTTAGGGTGGGAGAAGTCAGAACTGGTGCTGTTTCCACCGACGTCCTTGGGCCAGGCCTCACTCAGGTACTTGCTGGTCTCGTGGGTGCTGTCCAGGTGGTCATGCTGCAGGTGGTCCTGGGGTTGCTGCTCCGCCGGACCCCCGGGCTTGATCTCCCAGCCATCTGGGGGCTCCACGGGCAGCAGGGCGCTGTGGCCATCCTCCCATGAGCCTGGCCCCTCATCATAGAACAGGAGGCTTCGAGAGGGCACTGGAGAAGGAGCTCAGGGTGAGCCACGGTGCCAAGAGGCTCCCTCCCCATCCAGGCCACATTCAGGGCCTGGCGTTTAAGGACCTGGGCCCTGGAATCTTACGGGCCTGGATCTGAATCCCAGCTCTAGCAATTCTGAGCTGTGTGACTATAGGCAAGTCATGCCTTTGTTTTCACCTTTCTGAGCCTCAGTTTGCTCATCTGTAAAATAGGAATACGGGGGCTAACCTCCTGTTGATGTGAGGTTTAAATGAGATAATAGAGTGATTGAAACTGCACTCAGAGAAAGTTAGATCTTCCTAAGCAGAGGGTACTGGACTGGGGCATCTGAGACCTGGGTTCTGATCCTACTGTACCACTCACTTTCTGTGAAACCTTGAATTAATCCTTTTCCTGTTCTAGGCCCTAGTCTGCCCTTCAGGGACATGAAAAAAAAAAAAGAAAACACATTTTTTGGATATCTATCACGTGCCAGGCATTGTAGGCATCCTTTAACCTATATCAAATCATTAACAGAAACTCTTAGAATGAGATATTTTTAGCTCCATTCCACAGAACAGGAAATTGAGGCTCCAGGTTGCCAGGCACGCTGTCCCAGGCTAGTCTGCAGTGAAGGTGAGATGTAAACCCAGGTGTGCTTGACTCCAGGACCCACCACCGCCCTTCTCACTCTCAGGGCCCGGATCTCACAGTCTATGTGAGCGGAGCCCCTGGAGCTGTGCGGTGCACCAGCTCTGTAAGCCAGCCTGCTCCAGAGGTCATCTCCTCTTCGCCCTGCGGACACTGGGCCTGAAACTCACTGCGCTCACTCAGAGGGGCTCATTCATTCCCTCGCTCCTCTGGCTCCTCTGACTCTGGTTTTGTCCATCAACACTCCCTCCCTCTCCCCCTAACCCCAGCCCTCCCCCCCCCCGCCTCATTTCCATTCCTTCCTCTCCAAGGTTCCCTGTATCTCCCAACACACATAGGCCCCTCAGGCCTTGGGAAAATGGACACGTGGCTCTCAAGACCTTACATCCCTGCCACCCACCTCCCTTAGTAACTGTCCTGTTCTCTCCTTCTCAGGCTGCTCTGGTCCAGGGAGTGGTTTTCACTCCCCACCTCTGCTTCCTCTTCCCCTAACCCTCCCCACGCCGCTTCCTCCCCTCAAGGCCCTGCAGGCTTAGCTCATTCTCCCTGAAGTACCCCTCCTTCTTGAAACTCACCCCTCCCCAGCTTCTCTCTCTCTGACCTCCCATCTGTTTCCTCTTCCTCCTCCTGCCCTGCTGGATAACTCGCTCCTGGTGAATGATGAGGGACTGTCTGGAAGTGCCTCCGCAGGTCTATCTGGAGTATCCTCTGCTTCTGGGAGCCCGTACTATTCTTTGTTGCACCCTATACCAGTTCTCCCCTTGCCACTGTGTGTCGTATCTTTTCTCTCCTCTTGTGAGCTCATCAGAAAGGAAGCGATTGTGTTCATTTAGTAGGTGCCTGCTGTGTCCCAGGCACCGTGCTAATGGCCTTTGCGCACCATGTCATTTAGTCTTCACGACAAATGTGCTCAGGAAGTGTGGAACTTGTAACTCCCGTTTTCAAGATAAAGAAATTGAAATTTAGCGTGAACACACATGCCTGAGGTCACGCAGTTAGTGAGTGGCAGATATGACTGACTCTGAAGCTCTACGCTCTTAACAATCCTCACAGTCCCCTGTGGGATGGTAGCTATCTGAGCTCACACTACCACTACCCCGCCTCTGCCCATGACAGACATTACCAGTGGATCCTGGCACTCCTTCCTGTTGATCCTGAGTGGCGCCTCAGAGTCCTTCTTAACACAATGCTTCAGGCAGCCACCGCCATCTTACGGAAAATGTCCCTGGAGCTGAAACTGATTTCCTATCCCAGTTGTAAAATACTGATGGTGCTTAGCAGATGTCCCTACCAACTGGCACCATAATACATGGGGGCTAGGGTGGAAACATTCCCGTTATTCCCTAAACCTACCCCGCAAGCCACTCCTGGGTGGGCTGGGAATCCGGGGCTCTTCATTGTAGTCCTAATTCTATAACTAACATTGAACACATCATAGACCCTTTGGGGGCCTCAGTTTCCCCATCTGCAAAATGAGGAGGTAGAATGAGACGGCGCCAGCCCCAAACCTGGCTCCTCTCTTGTGTCTGGCTTCTGCTCAGAAGTTGGGGCTGGCGTGGGGGGAAGGCAGCCTGGCTCAGGGCACTCACTCTGACTGGCAGTGTAGACGCTGTCAGTGGCCATGGGGTCTTCCTTCACAGTCTGGGAGCCGGAGGAGAACTCAGGGAGGCAGGGCACGAGGGAGCCCAGCACCAGGACGAAGCACAGGGCTGCCACCTGGTAGTGGAGAGAGAGCGGAGGGGCTGCAACCCTGGCCACCCCTATCC
Organism: Phocoena phocoena; assembly: GCF_963924675.1. Classification (NCBI taxonomy): domain Eukaryota; kingdom Metazoa; phylum Chordata; class Mammalia; order Artiodactyla; family Phocoenidae; genus Phocoena; species Phocoena phocoena. Next base: position 96,260,214 of record NC_089226.1, on the reverse strand, counting down.
TCCCCACGCCCCCGAGCCAATGGGGGCAAAAGGCTCAATATTTTTCCAGGAAAGCTGCTCCCAGAGGAGAAGGTAGAGGCTGTCGGGACATCTCAGCCCATTGTAGGGGGCCGCCCCAGGCAGTGCTAGAAAAGAGGGGGAATTGGCCAATGTGGTTATCACCTATGGGGTGGAGGAATCAGGAAGGGAAGGAAGGGGTAGGTGTGGGAGGAGGCTGAGATTGGGGCAAGGGAGGGGGACGTATCTTCACACCAGATTCCCAGCAGGATTCCCAGGAAGGTGGGCCAGCAGGAGGAGGTTAAGAGTCACAGAGCCCAAACTAACCCCTGCCTCTACTGGGGCTTTGCCACCTGAGAGCTTGAGGATCTCGGAGGGCCTGGGGAGTGATTAGCCAGGAGGCGACAGGCTGTACAGCTCCAGGAAATGTGGAAGAGGGGCTAGCAGAGGCCTGAGCCACAGCCTAGGCACTCACCCTCCATTCCAGAAAGAACCAGGTCCATACTTCCCCTCATCCCCCCAGCCCGTCACTCCACTCCCCTGGGCCTGAAGAAGCTGCCTCCTCACGGGACTTGCCCTGCCATCCTCTAGCTGAGTTCACGTGAGTCACTACACATCCACACTGTGTTAGAACTGGTCAGGGAAGGTCATGTTCTAGAAGGTTCCATGGACTTGGGGAAAAAGGCTGGGGTCTGCTGGACCCACTGCACCAGGTACTAGGATGGTTTACTCTGGTGACACCGCCCACAACATGGCCAGGTCCTTGAAGCTCTGCCCGCCCCCCACCCGTAGAAAGCCAGCCTGGGGAAGACCTGTCTTCCTGTGGCCCTGCGGTGAGGGAACAGCACCTACCATGAGGCAGGTCCCAGTCTGGGTGGCAGCCATCTTGTAAGGTCTGGAGATCTTGTTGGTGACCAGAGTCTGGAGTTTCTGCAGCTGCTGGAGCAGGGTCCTGAGGAGGGCACAGCGGTCACCCGGCAGGTTCTGACCCAGCAGGCATCTCTGCCTCAGGGAGCTCTCCCGGGGAGGAGCTGGGCAGCCTCCAGACATGGCTTCCACGCCAGGTGCCCGTTTCAGTCAAGACAGAAAAGGTCACCTCCCACGTGGCTCCTCTGTGGTGTGGCTGGGTCACCCTATGGAGGCTCAGGGGTGCCCCACGACGCGCTCCTGGCCAAAGGGGGGGGTTGGAGGAGAGCCTGGACCACCTCAGCTGAGGCCACTTTCTTTTTCTTACCCTGCACCAGCCACAGCTAAATTGACCCTCCCTCCTTTGTATCCACGGCACCTTGAGCTGACACGAAGGACACATCTGGCAGCTGCCTGGTATATGGTGAGGAGCAAGTGTCCAGGAAATGGTAGCTACCAGTTTTGTTAATTTTGTTGCTGTTTTTGCTTTTATCACAGCACCTGTAACACTTCGTTTATTTATGAATGTCTATGTCAGTCTCCTTCACTAACTATGGGCTCCCTGAGGGCAAGGACTGGGTCCCTCCCGGCGAGGAATCCTCTGGGTACCCACAGAGGGTGCCCAGCCCACCCTTGGTGAACAAATGTTTAATTCTCTCTTTCCTCCACCCAGCCGGTCGGTGGGGTTGCAGTTCCCAGAATGTACAGCAGGTGGCGAAACAGCTCCAAGGGCCTCGGCCTATTTGGGACTAGGGAGGAATCTGGGCCAGAGGAAGGGGGTGAGGGGTGAGGGCTCCCGCCCCCCATCCCTGAGTCAGGGAGGCATTCTCCAGGTCATTCAGGGGAGTGGCTGGATCCCGCTGGAGAAGCTGGGGGAGAAGGAAGGAAAGAAGGAAAAAGCCTTCTGTTGAGCACCTGCTACATACTAGCTGTTGTCTGTTATTTTAATTACTCCCAGCAAACAATTATTACTCTCACAAACCTACTGTGGGCTCATGGCTGGTCACTATCAAGAATTCAGAATAATAACAAGAAAAAACGAAGAAGAAAAGCTAACATGAATGGAACATTCTCAAATGCCAAGGACAGTGCTGGCCCTTTACTTGCTAGGTCTCATTGCATCGTCACATGAATCCTGGGAGATACTGCTTCTATCATCTCCATTTAGACAGAGAAACTGGGGCCCAGAGAGGTGTATGTAACAGTTTTTCCAGGGTCACAAAAATGGCACCCAGAGTTGTGACTTTACGTGGCTACTGCCTGCCAGGCCCTGTGCGGGTTCCATACTAATGTTTCTCAAGCTTCATTGTGCGTGTGAACCACCCAGGGGTATCGTTGAAATGCAGATTCTGATTCGGTAAGTCTGGGGAGAGTCCTGAGATTCTGCATTTCTTTCTTTTTTTTTTTTAAAGATTTTTTTGATGTGGACCAGTTTTAAAGTCTTTATTGAATTTGTTACAATATTGCTTCTGTTTTATGTTTTGGTTTTTTGGCCGCGAGGCATGTGGGATCTTAGCTCCTCGAACAGAGATCGAACCCACACCCCCTACATTGGGAGGTGAAATCTTAACCACTGGACCGCCAGGGATGTCCCCTGAAATTCTGCATTTCTAACAAGCCCCCACGTGATGTTAATGCTGCTGGTCTGAGAAACTCGCTTTGGGTGGCAAGCATGTACACCGGTAGGTTCTAACCTTAAGGTGCATCAGAATTACCTGGAGGGTTTATTAAAACACAGATCATTGAACCCTCCCCCTGGAGTTCCTATTCAATAGGCCTGGCATGAGGCCTGAGAATAAGCATTTCTAACAAGTTCCCAGGGGCTGCTGCTGTGCTGGTCTGTATCACCACATTTAAGCACCTTACCAGCCTTGTCTGGTATCTAGATGGGAAACTGAGGGTCCCAGGCTGCAGAGTCCCTGTTTCTGGGGTTCTGAACTCAGTGACCTCTCCTCTCTCCTGCCTCCCAGAGCTATGCCATAGCCAGGCACTGGCTGCAGGGGCCGGGGGGACGCAGGTGGCACCACCCACCTGTTGGCATTCTCCAGGGTCTCCACCTTCTTCCACAGTTCGTTGTTCTCGGATGTAAAGGTCTCCACCCTGTGGGGGCCAAGCAGGCACAGGCTCGGGGGCAGCCCCCAGACTCACTGCTGCCCCCTTAGCCCTGCCCACCAGCATCCTAGTCCCCATGCCCCCCCACCCCTGTGAGAGAGGGCTGGGGCGAGCAGGCCAGGCTGGGGAGTAGGGCCCAGGCCACCCAAGCCGCCCACCTGCCCAAGACCTCTTACTTCTTTTCTAGACACTCCACGTACTCCTTCTTCTTACGGCGGCTCTCCTGGGCCGAGATCTAGAGGGGGAAGCCCCCAAGCGGGAGTTACCACAGCACATATCTGCTTCCTGGGGCTCCCCAACTTAAGGGCTGGCATCACCAGGGGAGCAGAGCCCTCCCCCCGAACCAGGGAAGCCCCAGGGCAGGAGCAGGGCCTGGCTCACGCTTTACCTTGTTCTTGATTTTCCTCCGGACCCTCTTTAAGGCCTTCTCCTCAGCTTTGGTGAGGGGGAGTTTCGTGGGGATGGGGTAGCCCTCAGCAATCAGGGTGCGCTTTTCTTCCTCCGTCAGGAGCAGTGGCCCCGACGTCCCCTGTAATTTCTGTGGGAAGGGTGACACGATAGTTAGGAACCAGACAGCCCTGCATTCAAATTCCAGCTCTGCCATTTACTCTTCGCGTGACCTGGGCAAGGCACTCAACTCACTGAGCCTTGGTCTCCTCATCTGAAAAAGGGGCAGATCTGAATTAAATCCAATAACATGTATCAGGTGCTCAGGACGTTGCTGGGAGCCTGGCATGTTTGGCCCTCTGTATATTGCTGGGGGTGGAGTGGTCCGGAGATCCCATCCTGGAACCCACAGCCTCAAAGCTTATTTGTCCAGGGCCCCCTAAACAGCACCCACCTCAGACACCCACCACCTCTTGGGAGGTTCCATACCCATCCCAGTGGATTCTGGGCCTCCTGAACATTGTTCTCCAAACAGTGCCCTTTGGGGGCAGCCTGGGCCATCGCCCTGAAGGCGAGGAATGTCAAGTTCTAGTCCTGGCTCTGCAATAGTGTGGGTTCGGCAGGCCTCTTGGACTCTCTACCTGTTTCCTATTTACCCCAAGGCACGATTAAAAGATTGTCACTCCCATCTGCTGGGCAGGCACCTCTCTGAATTCTGATGGGGGTGGGGATCAGGCACTCAATTCCTTGACTCTAGGGTCAATCCACCCCCCAGCTGCTTACGTGAGGGGCAGTGAGGAGCGGGGAGGTGGAGATGGCTGTGGAGGAGCGGGCCATGGGCCGGATGGGGCTGGAGGGGGGCAGAGAGCGGGGACTCTGGGAGCCGTCACTGTCGCTGCCATGGCTGCTGGGGGGCGTCGGAGGCATCTGCACCAGGTCCTCTGGGGAGAGCAGGAGAAGCCAGGTTAGCAGGGTGGTGCCCCATCTCTGGTCGCACAATCGGAGTTCAGCATAGCACGGACCTAAGCCAGCCCGGAATGGCTGTGGGACTGGCTGCTGGGGCCTTGACCACTATAACATCGGAAGCCCCTCTGCCATGTCAGAAAGATGAGCTGATGTCCCAGAAGACAATTCCTGAGTGCCACCCCATCTCTGACTCCACAGAAGCCTGGCTCCTTTAAGCCTGGTTCTTGGTGGGGATATCACAGAGGCTGGATTCTTGGGGTCCCTCCCCTACCCCTGACTTCACAGCGCTCAGGATCTTTGAGCCTCCAACTTGGCAACCCCAGGAGGTGACTGGAATCTGCCCATAGCAAGACCCATGGGGATCAGGCTGGGCAAGCCGCAGCCTCTGTCCCTTTCTTTCCACTGCGAAACCCCAGGGTGTCCATTTTCAACCTCAGCGTAACAGGACAGCAGGCACTGGGCTTTCAGCAGACCCACCAGGAGCGCTACTCTCCCCAGCATGCCTTCTGTGCTGCCTCTCTGAGGCCACAGCATCAGGAAGATCGATGCTCTGCAGGTGGTCAGGAAGAGGCCTGGGCAGAGCCAAGAGGACCAAGAGCCTTGCTGCAGGGAGAGCTCCCAGGCCAGCACAGAATGCCCAGATTTAAGCCCAGGTGCGGGAACCTGGAGCTGACTGCACCGCAGAGCCGGGCTGAGGCTGGCAGGAGGAAGCACGGCATCCTTCCGGGCTCGGCCCATGACTGCCTCCTGCAGGAGTCCCCTCTCCCTTCTTTGGCTCTCATTTGCCTATTATGGATGCCAGACTGTAAAGACCACTGAACTTGGACTCAGAGAGACCTGAGTTCAAGTCTTGACTGTTGCACCCCACAACTGTGTGACCTATAGTTATGTTTACTTAACCTCTCCCAGCCTCGCTTCCCTGCTGAATGGGGGTGAAAGGACTCCTTGCATGGAGCCAGGAGGATGCAGTGGGCTAACGTATGGGAACACGCTTTACGAATTGAAGGGCACTCTACAATGTAAGGTGTTTTCACACTGGTCCCTTTCTACCACCTGTTAATTCTGTATCTTCCCTCAGAGGCTGGGACCAACTTCAGGGTGAAACTTGGGCGTTATTCATCTTTCTAAACCTTGCGGTACTTAGTCCAGGGCCTGAATAAGCACAGTAGATGCTTAATCAATGTTTGATGAATTAATGAGGTGGGATTGGAAAGATTCAGTTAGCCCTTTCTCTTTCTGGTCAATCCAAGCAGCTTCCTCTGTTCTCTTCTCCCCTGTCAGGTCTGGGGATGTGCTTTCAAGGCTTCCTGGGGGTCTGCCATCTTTAATCCATAAACTGCTGTATAATTGGTGGTTTGTCTGTGGCTCACACTACTCTGTGATCTACTTGGGTACAGGGACTGTCTTCTCTCTCTGCTTCCCCAGCTCCTGGGACTAGGAGATGTCCAGTGAACTCTAGTTGGATGGATGGATAAATGGATAGATGGATGGATGGACAGATAGATGGATAAATAAGTAGATGGATGGGTTGACTGATGGCTATAGAGTGGACTTCAAGTAAAGAATGATGGGAGGGGTGAGAAGGTGTTGATAATAGTGATGACAGCTGTAGATTGTGTAAGAAGGGGACCAGAGGGATGGAGAATGGGCAGGGTGGGGAGGAGAGAATATTCTGGGGAGAGGTGGGAGGTGTTGAGGGAGATGGGTGGGCCGGACCAAGGGAGTAAAGAATGCGGTCTGTCCAAGACTGGAGAGGAAGAGTCCCTCTCTGGACACACTTACCTGGTGTCACTTTGAGGAACTGGTTTACCTCCTGAGGCTCTGCTTTGATCACTGGCAGCTGAGTCATCTCTCCTGGGGCCTGAGGAAGAGACAGGCCCAGCTCCGTCAGCTGCCCCGGGGGGCCCGTCCCCACCATGCCATCCAACCTCCCTCTCTCCCTGGGCCTGGGGGTCTGCCCTGCAGCATTAAGGAAGTATCTGGGACTTCCCTGGTGGTACAGTGGTTGGGAATCTGCCTGCCAATGCAGGGGACACGGGTTCGATCCCTGGTCCGGGAAGATCCCATATGCCATGGAGCAACAAGCCATGGACCACGACTGCTGAAGCCGGCACGCCTAGAGCCCGTGCTCCTCAACAAGAGAAGCCACTGCAACGAGAAGCCCGCGCACCGCATGGAAGAGTAGCCCCCACTCGCCGCAACTGGAGAAAGCCTGCGCGCAGAAACGAAGCCCCAACGCAGCCAAAAAATAAAAAATAAGTGGATAAATTAAAAAAAAAAAAAGGAAGTATCTGGGCCCAGGGTTCCAGGCACATTCCAGAGGAGCAGAGGTAAGTTCTCGTGCTTAGAGAAGTCAAGTAGACCTAAGAAAAGAGAATGGTGGCCAAGTAGCATCGTTTAGCCTCTAAGCTCAGAGAAAGGAGGGCCTCCTGTGGCCTCTGAGGCCAGGGCCATCTTTTTGGTGGAGGCTGACCCTACACTGACTGTGAGCCCATGTGGGTTGCCATGAGGACGGGAGGTAATGTCTGGCAGGTTGTAGTTGTTCAATGAGCGGTAACAACAGCACAGACGAAGGAGGCATTAACTGGCTGGGGGCGCAGGGAAAGCTCCCTGAGCAGCTGAAGTTTGAGTCCTGATGTATAAATAGGAGTATTCCAGATAAAGGATGGGGCAGTACGTAGATGAGGGGAGAGGCATTCCAAGAAGAGGGAAAAGCATCTGCAAAGGCACAGAGGCACAGAGGCCAGACAGAGCACAGCTTAGATCTGGAAACTGCAAGTATTAAGGGTGTCCAGAGTGTAGGGTGCCAGAGGTGGAGTGGTGAGAAACAAGACCAGAAGATCTGGGGGGAGGGCGTGGGGAGGAGGTGAGTAGAATCCAGACAAAGAAGTTTGAAACAATGAGGAGCCCCTAATGGGTTTTTAAGCAAGGGACTGATAGAATTAGATTAATGCTTTAAATAAACACGCATTCCTATTTCTTTATGCCATCCCAACTTGCTGTTCCAGAAAGGACATCAACAGGCATGGCTTCCTACACATGAGGACCAACACACATACAAGGGGTGTTCTCTTTGAGAAGGCACTGTGTTGGGTGTTGGATTTCAGGGCCATCTCTCCCCTCCAGGTCTGCAGCCAGCAGAGAGGTCATGATATCGTGGGTGGGACCCAGAATCCGGAATTTAGGCAGGTGCGTAAGAATCCCAGGAGGTTAAGGCTGGCAGGGACCTTGGAGATTCCCTGGTCTACATCCCAGCTCAGGCCTCAAGTGACAGAGGAAGGGACTGCGATGCAGTAGGGCGACAGCTCTCATGTGGGTCCCACGCTCATCATTGTCATACCAACTCCTGGTTCCTGTGCCTTCCACTAGGGGGTCTCGGCCTCACTAGAGCGGAAAGTGTGGGCTCTGGGGTCTGGCGGCTGAGTTTGGAATGCAGTTCCATTGCTTCTGACTGTGCCGTGTGGGGCAAGTTGCTTAACCCCTTCCACCTCAGTTTCCTTCTCTGAGGCATGCGCACAGCTTCCAAGACCCTGGCTGCCGCTGCCGTCATGCCTTCCCTTTCTGCTATGGCGAGGGCTGAGGAGTCGCAGAGCCAGTCCTAGAGGTGGTCCCCAAAGATCCTCCCCATTTGCAGCCAACCCTGAATCCTCAGGTCCCTTGTGGAGTAGGAGGGGCTGACCTTTCTCACTTTTGGTCCCATACATTTTGATCAGGTGAGCTGCGTGGCCAGAAGGGGGCAGTGCCAGCCAAACCTTGACTCTAGGGATTTCAAGGTAACCCTCATGCTGTAGACTCAGGGGTAGGACCCTCTTAGCAGTAGTTCATGCTCCCATTTTACAGAGAAGGAAGCTGAGGAAAAAACAGGGAAGGCAGCATGCCCAGAGCACAAATGAGAGCAGAGCTGGGACCCAGGCAGGGCGTCTCCCAGGAGCCAGGGGTCTGGGATGTCAACTTTGGATTTACAGCCAACTGCTCTTATCCATACATTCACGGGGGTGAGGGCTGGCATGAGGGTGTGGGTTAAAAATACTCACCTCATGAATATAAACAATTGAAATATGGCATCATTTTTATATTTCCATTTAGGTGTTTCTTCCTTTTTAAAAATCCAGACACTTTGAGAAAATTAAGTGGCCTGGGATGTCTCCTTCCCTGAGACCCTGGACTGGGCCCCTGATACCCAGCCCTGCCTGGGTCCCTGTCATTTTTCTTCTGCACAGTGAGGGCCCCAGCTTATTCCGAGGGTGCTGTGGTTTGAGCCCGTTCTAGGATGGTGAAGGGATGGCTCAAGGGATGGGCAGGGGTCTGGTCTGGGAGTTCCGACTCTCAGTCCTGAGGGTCACATTGCTCCCTGTTCACAGAGACCCTGTGTGCACAGGGCTTTGGATTGCTCTTCCCACAGAGACCCATCATCCCTCCTCCCTCCCTCAGCCCCTACTAACAGTCCCCAGGCTCACCTGGTGGGGGATGGGCAGCCTGGTCAGGGGGCTGAGGCCCAGCAGCGGGGTGGTGGCCATGGCGGCAGCGGCAGCCATGGCTGAGGAGGCAGCCAGAGGGTCCATGGGCAGCTCCGGGCTCTGCTCCTGCTTCACCATGACGGAGCACAGTTTGTGTCCCAGCACCCACGCTCCGTGTTCCATATCTAGGGAAGGGGGCAGGACCCAGGCTCAGGGGACTCCTAGAGCAGAGGGCTCAGCCCCTCTCCTGGCCCCTTGGAGCTGCTCTGGACAGGACTGTGGAGAGATGCTAGGGTATATCGGGAGGCAGGCGGAAAAGGGCAGGGGCCGGCGCTTGTGAGGTAGGAGGGCGAAGTGGGCTGGGGTCAGAAGAGGTGGGGGCATCTTCTTCATTCAGCAGTTTACAGAGTGGGCTTGGACAACAGACCCCTCCTGACTGGCTGTGTGACTTTAGGTAAGTTGCTTAACGTCTCTGAGCCTTAGCTTCCTCATCTGTAAAAGTACCTGACAAGAAGTAAATGTTCAATAAATGGCAGCTATTGTGAATACAATTATTGTTATTCAGTAAACATCTGCTGAGCACCGTGCTGGGTGCTGGGGATCTGGTGAGAGTCACGAGCAGTTTAGTGCAGTTAGAACGCAAAGGGAAGGAGATGGGGTCAGAGAGGCCAGCAGGGATGGCATGGCCTTGGAGCTGCGACTTTGTCCTAAAAGTAACGGGGAGGCACTGAAGAGTTTTAAGCATGCTCAGATTTGTAATGTTAAAAAAGATCATTCTGCCTGTGTGTGCAGACTGGCCCGGCAGAGGGAGGCAGGGAGACCCGCAGGAGGCTGTTGAAATTGTCCAGCGAGAGAAGGTGATGCACATGCTAAGGCAGTGGCAGTGGGGATGGAGAGGAAGGAACATACTGGAGACAAATTTAGAAGGAAGAATCCACAGGACCTGGTGCCTGGGGGGGCATGTGGGGAGTGAGGGCTGATGCTCAGGTTTCCCAGGGCAGTTTCTACCTCGTGGGCCTCCTGGCCTCACCTGGGTCACAGGGCTGCTGGGCATCCCCCCTTTTCCTGATGGGTGCCACTTGGAGTCAGCCCTGCCCCTGTTGGCCCCAGCACCTGGCTCTGGTGAGGCAGAGGTCTGAGGAGCCAGCATGGGTGGGCTAGAGGGGACTCTAGCCTTTGGAACCCACTGTGGGTGGGGAGAGGGGTCAGCAGCTGCCTGATCCCACCTCAGAGGCTAGGCCCCACCCTGCTGGGAGGCTGAGGGCCTCAGTTCTGGGCTGCAGGCTGCCCCTGGGCTCCAAGAACACCCACAATCTTCCCAAATTACAGGGCCAGCCCGCCGGCCTCCGGGAAGCTGCCCCCTGCAAAGGACCCACAGACAAACTGCTCTAAAAATAGACTTGGGGTGGTGAAGAATTGCCAGGCTGGGAGGCTGTCCACCCCACATGCTACTCTTCCCCAGGCTGGGGCCTGACACCCCATCGAGGTGACCTCCAGAGGCTGGGCTGAGGCCAGGGCACACAGGGAAGTTGAGACCTCCACAGACACGAGCCCTGGAGCCGCTTAAAGCCCCAGAAGGTGTCCCTGCCCTCAAGCGGCTGGATGGGGGCTGGGTACGAAGTCCCGTCTCTGCCCCTGGGGAATCTCAAAGACCCTCAGAAGCAGCTCACACTTCTTGCACTGAGTCTAATTCTAAGCTCTTGCTGCGTGTGAATTTGTGTATTCCTCCCACCAACCCTGGCAGCGGGCACTGCTCGTCTGTCCATTTAATAGTTGAGAAGATTAAAATACTCACTCAAGACCATTGTCCTCCAAAGGGAAAGAGGAATAAGAGCCCTGTTCATGGTTCTAGACACGATAGTTTTAATAGGACTTTTATACACATAAGGAAATAGTCACTAATTATATTTATATATATATATATATATATACATACACACACACACACACACACACACACACATATATGAAATGTGCTGGGCACTGACTGAGCTGGGTACTTTTCATATATATATTTTTAATCCTGGCCAGAATTCTCAAGATACCTAGTGTCTTCATTTTGTAATTGAGGAAACCGAGGTCCAGAGAGGTTAAGCAACTTGTTAAAGATCACACAGCAGCCGGTTGAGGCGCCGGGATGCACACCAAAGCCAGTACCCTTTAGCGCCCCTTAATGCCGGCAAGTGTGGTGGGTGGCATGGGTGTGAGGTTTAGAATCAGGGGGTCTGCTTGCTCCCAAGTCCCTGCTCTGCATTTACTGTGTGCGTAACCTAAATAACTCAGCTTTCCCGAAGTCTCACTTTCCTTATCAGACAAATGGGGAGTATGATAAAAGTGATTCTGACCTCACCTGTGAGTTGTGAGAGACAAATGAGATAATAACATGAAGGTACTTTGTGAACTGGAGAGTGCTATAGAAATGTTTATTGTTATTCCCATTTGTAGATGAAGAAACTGAGGCTTATCAAGGCTAAGACATATGTCCAAATATGATGGAGCCATATGAGGAAATGCCCAAAGAGACCATTTCTAGGTGGGGCACAGTCTGGAGTTCTCAAATGTTGATCACCTGAGAGGAAAAACTCAAAGGGCCCTTTGCTTAAAAGGGAGGGAGGTGGGGGAGAGGAGAGCTTTAGAGAACCCTACCTTTGGCAATAAAAGTAGGGTGCAGGGGAGTTCCCTGGTGGCCTAGTGGTTAGGATTCCGGGCTTTCACTGCTGGGGCCCGGGTTCGATCCCTGGTCGGGGAACTGAGATCCTGAGATCCGTGTGATGTGGCAAAAAAAAAAAAAAAAAAATAGGGTGCAGGTGTTTCGCCCAGGTAACATCTCAGAGGACATCACAGTGTGAGGAGGTGGTAAGGTTCTAGAGTCTTGGTGACTTGTCCACATTTATTGTTTAATCCTCCCCTCCCCGCCAGCTGTTCCATCTAAGGCTGGTTCCCAGAACTAAGCATGCATCAGAATCACCTGGAAGGCTGGATCCTCCCCACAGGGTTTCTGATCCAGCAGGTCTGGGTGGGACCTGAGAATCTGCATTTCTAACAAGTTCCCAGGTGTTGCCCCTGGTCTGGGACCCACCCTTTGCACATCACTGACCTAAGTCAGCCAAAGACCCTCTTGAGAAATGCCCTTGTGGGTCTGACTTGCGGAAGAACAAAAAGGCGAGGGGCTGCTCTGAGAGGCTTTTGTGGGAGCCCCCTCGGGTCTGGTGTCCTTCCTCTGGGTCTGGTGTCCCTCCTCTGGGTCTGGTGTCCCTCCTCGGGTCTGGTACCCTGGGCCCTGCCACCCCTTCTTACCTTGGGTGGTATCCTCCATCTTGATGGGCACAATGGGGCTCTGGGGTGCCGAGTCACCGCTCAGGGAGTAGCTGTGCTCGGCCTGGATGCCCGGTGTGGGGGAGTCCAGTTCCATGTCCAGTAGAGGGCTCTTCTCGTCCAGCACGGGGTCATCAAAGAAACTGCTGAACAGGTCGTTGGAGAAGTCCTCCATGTTCTCTGCAAAGTGGTCCAGGTGCTCAGGGAAGTGCTAGCAAAGGGGGAGGGGAGAGGAGGGAGTCAGCTCACCCTGGAAAGGGGGCGCAGATGCTGCTCTGGTGGTGCCACCAGTCCTGCCACCACCACCACTGTCCCCACAACCTCCGCGTTACTCTTCCCTCCATCATTAATACCACCACCACCAACACCAACTTCTCCCCAGCCCACATCATCATACCAACTATTATCATTTCTATCACTACTGTCACCCCATCATCACATTACTGCCACCACCACCTCCACCACCGTCTCTAGCCTCTCCGTCAGTATCCTCAAGGGTGAGTCCTGGATGGTGTGAAAGAATCCAGGTGATAGGACACAGGGCTTTAGTGCTGGCTCTGTGACCTTGGTCAAATCACTTAGATTGCCCAAGTCTGTTTCTCAGTCCACCCTACTTCCTTCATGGGAGGACTAAGTACTAAAGAATAAGTGTATCTATGCCAGCAAGTTTGCATTCCAAAGGCAATATCAGTGACTTTTGTAGTCTCTTTTGCTGGAATGCGAGGTGGTGAGATTATTGAGGACTCTGCCCCCCTCATTAATACAGTCCCCATTTGTCCACATGGCTCCAGTGTCTCCCTTTTCCCAGCCATTCTTTATACCAAGAGATTAGGCTCCAGAGCCATATCATTTGGATTTGAATCCTGGCCCTGATGCTCCTAGCTATGACTCAGTGCTGTTCAAACTGTGGGTGGTGACTCATTAATGGGTTGTGAAATCAATTTAGTAGGTCACGACCAGAATTTAAGAAAAAAGAAAACAGAACAAAATAGAGTAGAAAAATATCAGAGTGCACATAGGGAAGTTAAATACTTGGTAGATTTTTTTAATCTCAGTTGTGTGTGTGTGTGTGTGTGTGTGTGTGTGTGTGTGTGTCTTCTTGGGAAGGATGTCAAATATATTTCTTAGAAACAAAATAGTCTGAAAAATATTGGTCTCCACGATCCTGGGAAAGTTGATTAATGTCTCTATGTTTCATTTCCTCCTTTGTACAGTGGGGATGATAATAGTTCCTATCTGCTAGGGTTATTGTGAAGATTAGACAAGTTAATGCATGTCAAGCATTATAGTCCCTGGTACATAGTAGCTACTCAACAAACCTCTTATTAGTAAAGCATCCAGTGGCTGGCACATAGGAGGTGTTTGTTTTTTCTCTCTAAAGAATTATAAATATGTAAGGAAATGTTGTTCATTCTTTTTTTTTCTGGCCGCGCCACACAGCATGTGGGATCTTAGTTCTCTGACCAGGGATTGAACCTGAGCTCCCTGCAGTGGAAGCACAGAGTCTTAACCACTGAACCGCCAGGGGAGCTCCCTGTTCATTCATTTTTTACTGACTGAATGAATTTGCTGGGGCTTTGCTTCTGGCCCTGGGGTCCCACCTGGAGAGTGGGTAAGGACTGACTTCTGGAGTCCGGAGTTGTTGGCTTTCTGGCCTGGAATACTTGGAGGCTGTCCTAGTCTGGAAGGGATGAGCAGAAAAGCCCTCTGTCTGAGAATAAGATTCATAGCTGCATGAGCATCTGTGTGTGGGGGGCAGGGGATGAGCCCAAGCTCTGCAGATAAGCTTGCTTTTGACTCCTAGCTCACTCCTTGCTAAGTTTACTTCACTTCTCTGGGTCTCAGTTTCCTCATCTGTAAGGGGGAAATAATAGTTCCTACCTCACAGTGTTGTAATGAGGATCAAATATGTGTTAGGTGCTTAATGCTACCCTCATAGGATTATGAGGATAAAATGAGGAAATACATATAACACATGTATACAAATAACATACGTATATATCTGTACAGCAAACACAGGTAACACTGAGAACAGGGCCTGGAACGCAATGAGTGCTCAACAACTGTTAGCCATTGTTATTATCAAAAGCCTAACTCTGGGCCTGAGGTGAACGGAGCCTGGAGCCAATGCAGGGAGGTGGCTTGGTCCTCCCCCCAAACCAAGCATGGATCAGAGAATCCATGATAAAATGAGTTCAGAAACCCATCGTCTTAAGTACTCTCTCCTCTCCCCAGCTTGTCAGAACTTACCATCCCTATCCTACACTTTTCTTGTGGTTTTAACTTTCTGAAGTGCTTTCATACACATTGTCTTATCTAATCCTTACAATTACCCAAGGAGACAAGGAAGTTGCATATCTATATTTGACAGGTAGGGAAACCGAGGCTCAGGGAGCCAAGGAAAGCAGGGAAGCATCCACAACCACAGTCACACCCCCAGTCCTCCCCCAATGGCAGCAGACGTTCCCCTCATCGGGAATTGCCTGCCTGTCAGACTGTGAACTCCCTGAGGTAGTAGGGTCTGGACTTGTTTACCTGCTGGGTCCCATCCCCTGGCCCAGGATAGACACTCAACAGCTATTGGCGGAGGGACAGCGCCTTGTACCCCAGAGGGCAACGCCATCAGTATGTCATTCGTCCCATCAGTGCCTGGGGTGAGGCAGTACCAGGAAGTCAGAGGCTGAACAAGTCTCCAAGACTGTGATCTCAGCCAAAGGCCATTTACAGTGTGCAATGCCCCCCAGCCACCTAGCCAGCCACAGTCTGGACTGTGCTAGCTACGCCCTCAGCACAGTCTGGGTCAGCCCACCTGGGGGCGCCCTCTCTCTCCCTCTGTCTCTGTCTCTCAGGGTCTCTGAAAGGCCTGGGGTGAGGCCCAGTGGGAGGGGGTTGTGAAGAGCCTAATGAGTCAGCTGCTAAAGCATTTCTGCAGCAGCTGCTTCTCAGGCGATAAGGGTTTGCCAAGCCCTTTCCCCGGGCCTGGGAGAGGAGAGAAGCTTCCTCCAGTCTGGGCCGGGGTCCCTAAAGGATTCCAGGCAGATGAGCCAGGTCCTCCTCAGAGACCCCTTTTGGGGTGCCCGCAGGCACCTGCTGAGGGAGGTCAGTTGGTCCCTGCTTTGTGAGCAGTCCCACCCCACCTGCTGGAGACAGCAGCAAAGGCCCAGCAGGACAGAGCTTCCAGAGGGTGGGAGCCAAGTGGAAGGGGAGGGCGGCCAAGGGGCAGGCGGATTGCGGGTGGGGGACAGAGAACCCAGTCCTCCTTGCTCAGGGCTTCCCTGTGTGCTGGGTGGACCTCTGGGGGCAACGGTGGGATGTCCCATCATCCCCAGGCCCACCTCCTGCTCATGCGAGAGTGCCAGAGGGCCTCCCTTTAGAGAGCTTTGAGCCCTACTTCTATCTGGTGTCTGGCCTCTCAGAGCAGCCCATTTATGGCTGGTTGATACCATCAATTTAGAGGCAGAAGGGACCTGAGAAAGCCCATGGTCCACGCCCCCTCTCCTCACTTGCTAATGAGGAAACAAGTCCAGAGAGGGGCCTACCAGGGTCACACAGTGAATTGGTGATGCTGAGGGAGAGGTTATCCGCAGCTCTGGGGCTGCAAAGGAATGTGGAGCAACTTCTCCTTCCTGTCCTCTCTTCTTCCTCTGTACCCACCCTCCTCCCAGCCCTGGAAAGCCCCCTCTGGAGATCTCAGGCCTCCTCAGCTTGAGCAAGGCCCCTTGTCCCTTCTCCCACGCCCCCAAAACCACAGCCAGCTCTTTCTCCAGTTCACACACAAAAAGTTCAGGTTTCAGACTACCTGATGGAAAACGATTGGGGCAGCGAGTCAACGTTCTGAGGGGGATAGGGTTCTACTGGGGGTGAGCGTCCTACTGGGGGTGCCTTTCCAAGCAACTGGGGTGGGAAGCCAGAGAAGGAAATATTATGATTTGTTTCCCTCCTTGTTGAAGACTTTTTCCAACAGTCTTGCCAATGTAAGCTCCTTCCCGGCTGCCACGCGCAGCCGGCGCCGTCTCCACTCTCTTGGAGGACAGGTCCCGAGCTCTCGGGCTCTCAGCCCCGCGCACCCCTCCCCCTCCGCAGCATCTCCTCCCGGAGCCGGGTCTCAGCTGCCGACCCTTTAAGTTTAAAGGAGAGTGTCCAGTCGGCCCCGCGTGCCCAAGAGAGGTTAACGCCTGCGCGCGGGAGGCCGCCCCGCGCCGGAATCCAGCATGCTCATTGGTCGGATCTGCGGAGGTCGTGGCCAATGGGAGGAGGCTGCGAGACACCCGCCGCTGGAGCCGCGGGGAGAGGGAGGGAGGAGGGCACTGCTCGCGCCGGGGAGGGCTCGCGGCTTCCGCCGAAGGCGCGAGGTGCGCAAGGTTAGAGTGTGTTTGTCTTGTGTCCCTTTCTGCACCTGAGGCAGAGGCAGAAATGGCCCCTTTGAGCTTTCAGGGGCGCCTGGCAGTTCTGTGGTGCCCTAAGACCCTTATCAGCTGCGTGGCCTCGACCCTGCACCGGGAGCCCGAGGAAGTGAAGACAGAGGCCAGGCCCCAATTCTTAAATTCCTTCGCGGCTCTTCCAGCTCAGCGACTTCCTTCCCTCCTCGAATAATCCTACCTTGGGCGCATTGATGGGGCAACGGGAGTCTCTGTCCCAGGTAGGGGGAGGTGGGACACTCCAGGGCGGTAATAGCGCCGTCTGAGGCTCCTCTCAGTTCCCCTCCCCTAATTCCTCCCTGGGGGTCGATGCAGAGAGAAGGAAAAGCTCTGGGGGCGCTGCTGTCACCTGAGGGTGTGTGTGGGAAAAAGGTTCCCCCACCTGCCGCAGCCTGAGAGCGCCCCCTTCTCTCTGGTCCCTACCCCTCGGCGCCTGCACCCCCATCCCGGGCCCCTCCCCCTCCCCCGGTCCAGGCTGATTCAGTCTGTGTTTGGGGGAAGGAGGGAGGAGGCCGGAGTGGGTCCAGGCTGAGCTGTGGGATAAGGAGTGGGGGGAATGCCGAGCCCGGACATTCCTTCCGAGAGAGTGAGCTCTGGGGAGCGATGGGAGGAGAGTCCTCTCACATTTCCCCTTCCCCTCCCCCGCAGGTTAGCCCCCCCCCCCCCACCTCCTCCACTGACCCATACATTCCGGGACGGTTACTTGCCTCGTGGTCACTAGAAAATTGCCCCCATTTCTAGCTGAAGGGCAACCAGCCTGAGTCACTGTTGTGCCCTGTGTGTGGCGGTGAGGGGTGGGGGGTAGGGTCAAGAGAGAGCAGGGAGGGGCTTGGGGAAGTGAGGCGGGCCCCTGGGTACCCAGTGGTCCTCCTAGTCCTGAAGCATCCCCATCCAGTCATTTGGGGATAGGGGGAGATCCAGGTATCTTCCCAGAGGTAGACTGGAAGGCTGTCCTATGAAGGAAAAAAGGCCCTAGACTCAGACTCAGGAGGCCCCCGTTCAAGATCCATCTGTGCTGTGAGACCTGGGCAGGGGCAAGTGGTGTCTCCTCTCTAGGCCTGTTTCCCCATCCATTCCCCAACATAGTCTGTGTTCCTACTGAGGCAGGGGTGGCAGGCATAGGGTGAAGTGGACTAGTCGTCAGAAAGTGGCCTCTTTTCCTCTGCTCTGGCATCTCTGGGGACTGTGAAGGGACAGAGCCAGTTTTCCTCATCCCTGGAGGCAGCCCCTCCCTGAGCCTTCCTGGCAGGGCACAGGGGTGAGGGGAAGCACATTGTTCCAGCCTCCAACCTCACTCTCATCCCCCATTCCCCACAGGCCTGGGGAAGGCGGCTGCTGAGGTTTCATATTTTCCCCCTACCGAACTCTTCACCACAGAGCCCAAGTCCAAATAAGCAGAAATGCTTCCCTGTGTGTGTGTGTGTGTGTGTGTGCGCACATGCTACACAGACGTGGGCTGTGAGGTTCTTACACAGGGAAACACCATCTTCCTGACACCACACAACATAAGATCCCCACATTTAGACACATTCAGACTGTTCCCTATACAGCCTGGCACAGATACTAATGTACATACACACTCTCTGGGCTCACATAGGCTGACACTGGCAGGCACTGACACAGACCCAACAAGGAAACACTCCTCAGATGTGATCAGACAGACACAGACTCCCATGTGCGCACATACACACACATACGTGCAGTTACCCGAGACAGTCACGGTCACAGACGTGGGCATGCACACTCTCACACAAACACACACAACATCTCACAACACCACAGCGCTGAATGCTGACTGTGCCAAGCCACATGCCTGAGTCATGTGACCCCCAGCGAGGGAGCGTTGGGAGTCCCGGGCTTGCCTGGGACTGGGATGGTGAGGGCTGGGACTGGAGGAAGAGGTACCATGGGGTCTGAGCTTTCCCGTGCCTGTGTGCTGGAGAAGAGAAGTGGGAGAGGAAAGGGCAGGCTGGTGCCCACCACAGGCTGCCGCTGTGCAGAGCAGGGTCCACGGTCTCTGCAGCCCCCAGCCCTGTTAGTCTGGCTCTCCAGTTCCCCCTCCTGACACTGTGGTAGCCCTTCCCTGGCCAGACCACAGGTCCCTCAGGAAAGTGAAGAGCTGGCCTACAAGTTCCCAGCCAGCCCCTGGCATCTTCTGACCGGGCGGCCCATGTGCTGTGGCGCAGCCTTGGGGTGGGTGCCAGGTACTGTCTGGGCAGAAGGAAGCGATGGCCGCTAGTGCCGCCGCCCAGGGCTGGGATTAGCTGTGACTGGCACCACTGAGGGCACAGCAGCCCAGGGTCTGGCTGCTGGAGATGTTGGTCCCTAGGCAGCAGCCGGAGGATCCCTGTGGGACAGCTCAGGACACTGGAGACTAAGTGCCAGGGCTGGCGCTGGGGGCCTCTGGAGAATAAGGGCATCTAGTCCCATCCACTTATTCATCACTCGTGCGTTTGTTCAGTGTTTACTGAGGACCTACTGTGTGCCCAACCCTGTGGATACAGAGATGAATAAAGCCCAGTTCCTGCTCCCAAAGGGCTTCCTGACTAGTGGTGTGACCACCCATTTATGAAGGTAGGTGCAAGGCTTGAACTCTGATCTGTCTCCAGAACATTCTCCACCTTGGGATCTTCTAACATAAATATGACCATGTGACTCCCCTGCTCACTATCCACTAATGACTTCCGCTGTCCTTAGGCTAGTTTCCAACTTCCTTAGTATAGCTTGAAATGATCCAGCCATGTTACCTCTGTGTCTCGTTGTGTCCAATTCTCATCTGTGTCTCCAAAGCCTAGCACTGGTCCCAGCACGTGGTAGGTGCTCAGCTCTTTGCTGAGTGACTGAGTGACTGAGTGGGCGAATGAAGGAATGTGCCAGTGAGCAAATGGACTGAGGCCTTTCCTTCTGCAGCTGAGCCTCCAGGAGTGACTGCCCTGAGTTCCGCTCTGCTGCCAGCCTGCTTCTGCCCCAGGCAGTTTCCATGCGCCTGGACGCCTTCCCTCGGCTCCTCCCTGGTGGGGCCCCTTGCACCCATTCTCTGGGTTGTTCTTTCCCAAGGCCTTTTTGCTCTTAAGCCCCAGCCAGACCAGGTACCTGGGGACCACAGTCCCCAACTCAGCTCTGGAGGAACTGTCCCCAGGGTTAGGCCAGGTCCCAGAGGATAAACGGAGCCCAGTGGCCAACCGGCCGAGCTGCTCTTCCGGCCCCTGGCCAGCTGGAAGGCCCTCTTGGGCTGGAGCCTGCCACCAGGCTCTGGCTGGAATTCCCTTGGCCTCTTCCCTCTCCTCTGTGCACTCAGCATTCGGCCTCTGGCTTCCTCAGCGGTCCCGGGCCTGTCTGAGTTGTCCTCAGGTTTTATTTTTGGAAGAAGTTGCATTCTCTCTCCTTATTTACTCCCTTCCTTCAGGGAAGGTGTGGGACCCCTGGGCTCGGCTGGGGATCAGGCTGTGACTCCAGCCCCTGGGGTTTGGACTTCCCTAGGGCTCCAAGGAGGGGACCTCCAAAGATTCCTGACCGATCTGATGCTTCAAAGCCATCTGACTCTGCCCTCCTGCCCCCACCCAGTGTGTGACTAATGCCTGCCCCTGCCCTTCTTGAAGAGCCCCACGATAGCCAAAAGAAATCATTACAATTTTAGAGCTGAAAGGAATTCTGGCATCATTAGGTCCATCCCCATTTACTTGTAGAAGCAATGTAGTTCAATGGTTATAAGCAAGAGAGGCAGACAGATCCAGTTCTAATCCTGGCTCTGCTGCCTACTGTGTAGCCTTGGGCAAGTTACTTAACCTTTCTGAGCCTCTGTCTCAGCTATGAAGTAGGGGTACTTATATCTACGCCACCTGTGAAGCTGCTGTGAGGGTTAAATGAGACAACATTTGTAAAGTGCTTTGTACAATGCAAGACACATAGAAGGCTCTTTTCAAATGTAGCTATTATTATTATTATTATCATTATTATTACAGAGAGGAAAACTGAGAGCCAAGGGAAGGAATGGACTTGCCCAGGATCACACAGCTCAAGGTAAGCAGCCATTCCCAGAGTCTTTCCTCTGTCTCCATCTCCCTTCCAAGGAGAAGGGAGGGGGCAGGCACCAGCCCAAAGGAGGAATCGCCTTGAGTCAGTCGCATGGGCAAACCCCTGGGTCTCTCATGGCTGCCTCCTGCATCAGGCCTGGGCCCTCCTCTGACTCAGGCATTTCCTCCACTGCCCTAGGGGCTTCTTGCTTACTGGGGGTGAGAGGTCCAGGGAGGAGACCCCAGGCTGAGGGTCCACCTCAGCCCCAAGGTGGACCCCAGGCCAGCGGGACTATGAGAGGAGGGGGAAATGCTGGGTCCTGACATCACAGAGCAGAGAAGCTGGAGCCACAGCCATGCAGGCCAGCTGGGGCCCTTCCAGCACGTCCAGATGTCTCAGGAATGTGCTGAGCTGGGAACCACCTCACTCCTTCCCTCACCACCCCCAAGCCCTCATCCCCTCATATGCTTGCTCAAGTTCTGCCTCTGCCCCGCCTCCTACCCTTCCTCTTTCATCTCTCCCTGGGAGAGCCTCATGTCCACTGTCCCTCTGGTTCCTTGTCACAGTCCAGCTGCCTCTCAGACCTCTGAAGGGGTCACCAGAGGCAAGAGCCCTTCCCCTTCTGCAGACCCCCTGGTCTGACTATGAAGGATGCGGGGGCGGGGAGATGGAAGCCTGAGCTAACTGGGAGGGGAAAGTTCGGAGCAGATAGTGCCTGCCAGATCGCAAATGTGGAACTGGTTTGCAGCCCTGGGAGAGAAAGGGGTGAAGGCTTTGGGGTGGTAGAGGGCAGGGTTGGGCCTCTTCTCCGGGAGGATGATGAAAGGGGCTTTGGGTATCTTGTCCCAGTTGATGGGTGGGAGGGCCAAGGAGAGGAGGTGCCAAGCTGGGCTGGGCTCAGAAGGAGGGCTCAGATCCTTCTAGGCCGCTGGGATCAATGGGGATGTGCTTTGCCTGATAGTGGAGGGTCCTGAGAGGGAACCCCATTAGGGTCTTGGGGTTGGGCCAGGAGGCACGACATGGTTCAGACTGGAGCTCTCAGCCCCAAAGAGGGACAGCTTGTGTCTCCACAAGGGTGGAGTTGCCTTGGGCCTCCCCAGGCCAGCCTGGCCCCAAGTGCTGGGGATGAGAGAGCCAGAAGGGAACTGGTGCTCCTGGCCAGTGTGAGAGTGACATCACGGCAGGGGGTAGAAATCAGAGGAGAGAAGGGACCTGGGGTCAGTTGCTGCCTCGGCCTGCTCTGGGCACAGAGAGGAGCCCACAACGCTGTCTTGGGGGAGAGGCCCTGATCATCCAGACAGGCTGACAGCTGGGATGCCCTAATGGACTCTAGACCTCCTAGCACTGACACGGTTCAGGGGAGCTGGGACCACTGCCCTGTCCAGCTCAGAACTATCATTGAGAACTATCACTGGCTCCCTTCTGCCTGCTGAAAAAACTCTCAGCTCCGAAGCACAGCATTCAAGGTTTGTCACAAATTGATCTCAACTTTCCACTATAGTTGGAACCCCTCATCTTTCCTTTCCCTCCAGCCTCATTGGATGACTGCTCCCAGTTCCTTAAACCTGCTGTAAGCTCCATGGCTGCAGGGCCTTTGCTGGTACCATTCCCTGTGCCTGGAAGGCCTTTGCCTTTTATCTCCTCATTCTAACTCCTATCAGCCTTTAAGGCCCAACTCAGTGCTGCTTCCGCCAGGAAGCCTTCCTTGATCACCCAGCTGGAGGAGTCCTCTCCATCTTATACCACTGTAGCATTCATCGGCCACTGGTTAATATCATGCCTTGGACTCTAATTATCCACAATGGGACCCATCTCTCCTTCTAAACTTTAACCACCGTGAGGGTAGGATATAGGATGGATTTCATCCTCGAACCCTCTGCAGGGCTTCACACAGGGACTGGCATACAGTATACCTAATAACAATAATAGCTAATATTTATATGCCAGGCACTGTTCTAGTTCCTTCCATGCAGTACCTGATTTAAGTTTCAGAAGATCAGGTAGGTACTATTAGTACTGCCATTGAATGGTTAAGGAAACTGAGGCACAGAGAAGTTAAGTAGCTTACCCAGTTTATTCAGTTAGCAAGTGGCTGAGCCAGGATTTGAACCCAAGCTCTGATTGCAGAGCTTGTGCTCTTAAGCACACATGACAACACTGGATGTTGAAGGAATAATGATCGATTTCCTGCTGTCCCATCCCAGCACCTAGGGCCAGATACAAAATATGGGCCCCCATTCCAGGCACTGGGTCCTCACATGGGGCCCCAGATTTGCTTATCCCTGGCCATCCCTCTCCTGATGCCCAGAAAGACATAGCCCTGAGAAGAGGCCTGGGGTCTTTTGCCTTTACCCAAAGAAAATAGCCTTAAAGCTCCAGAGAGGTCCAACAGGTAGGCAAATAAAATCCCTATGGTTAGGGGTCAACAAAGGCATGAAGATGGGACATTCCTCCAAGGGCAGTCCAATGCTGAGGACCGTCCTTTTGGGCAGGGACAGCAACAATCAGAATGAAAACAGCAGCAACAACTACTGTTTATAGAGGGCTTGCCGTGTGCCATGCACTGTGCTAGGCTCTTTGCAAGAGTTGTCTAACTGAGTCCTTGTAAGAACCCTGTGTGCTACAGTCATCCTTACTTAATGGATGAGGAAAATAAGCTCAGAGAGGTTAAGGCACCTGTCCAAGCTCACACAGATGACAAATGGTGAGAGCCAGAATTTGCTCCCAGGTCTGGGCAGGGCTAAAACCAACCACTAATGGTCACCCCATGCCACCTCAGGTATGGCTTGGCTCCCCAGCGCTTGTCGGGGTATCTGCCTTCTGACCTGTGGACTTGCTGTCTGGTCAGGTGGTGTCTGGGAATAGACACCAGGTCTCAGGAGAATGTCTGTTCAGAATCTGCCCAGAATGGAATGGATTTAGAGTCTACAGCTCAACTTTTCCCCAAGCTCATGCAACTTTGAGAGCCCAGGATATTGAGAGCTGGGTCGATTTCTTTAGCTGGGTAGTGAGTACCCAGGTATCCATTTTATTACACTTTGTAATTCATATACATGCATTATATATATTCTCTTATGTGCATGATATATTTCATAATAGAAAAGGCCACCATAATTAGGAGATTGGGATTAACATATACACACTACTATATATAAAACAGATAACTAACAAGGACATACTGTATAGCACAGGGAACTCTACTCAATATTCTGTAATAACCTATATGGGAAAAGAATCTGAAAAAGAATGGGGAGATATATATATATATATAACTGATTCACTTTGTTGTACACCTGAAACTAGCACAACATTGTAAATCAACTGTACTCCAATAAAAAAAAGAAAAAAGAAAAGGCCATCATGATAGAGTGAAAGGTAGATGTAGGATTTAGGTTAAGATTCACTACTTGATAAATAAAATCCATCTAAAAAAAGAAAAGTACCATCAAAGCTGAAGTGTGGGAGTGTCCTTTCTCCCATTACCCATCCACCCACTCGTTCATCCATCCATCACCGCTTCTCACTCCTTCCTTCCATCTATTCAATAAATAAACATTTCCTGAGCACCCAGTCACTACAGCTATAACTAGTGAATAGATAAAAACAATTGCCTGACACTCCCTGCCCTCAAAGAACTCTCAGTCTAGTTCAGCAATGAGGAAACCAAGGGGAAGTGATTTGCCCAAGGTCACACAGAGAGTTAGGGAGATGAGGTGAGGAGAGGTGAGAACATTCTAGGCAGCAGGGAACACATGGGAAAAGGCTTGGGCCTGTCTGCCTCCACAGCAAGTCCCCTCAATTGCTGCTTTCAAACTGCCTCCTGGCTCTCCGTGAGGGCCTGAAGAGCCTGCCTTACTCCACTGCTGCTTTCATTTTTGTTATTCTTTTGGAAGAAGAAGAGGGGGACAGCTGCTGCTGTCCAGCTGTTCTGTCAGACCACACAGCCCAGCCCAGATGTGTCAGCCTCTTTGTGATGGGTGAAATGGCTCCTGGGCCAAGGGCCAAGGAAGCTGCAGTGAGGGCTCTGTCCCGGGAGAGTTGGGAGAAGAGGCACCTTCAGCCCGGCAGCAGAGAAGCCCAATATTCCTCCAGCTGTCAAGTTGGCCTCGCTCATGATGTGGTATGTCCAGTTCATAAGGATCAGGATTTTGACATTCCAAGGAAATCACCCTTGATCTATTTTCTCTGATGGTCAGAGTTCTGGGCTGTTTCTTGCCCCTCCCAGCTTCCGCAGAACCAGACATCCTCATGCCTACCTTCTGCCCAGTCCTGCTCCCCAGTTCTACCATTTGCTCTGCCTGCTGAAGCGGGTTACTTCGTGTTCCAGCCAGAGCAATGCTCATGGTCTTGACTTAACTCCACCCAAATCTTCTTCCTCCATCCTGCCCCCTGGAGCGCTGAGACTTCCAGAAGAACAGCCTGTTCTCCAGCATCTGGAGCTGGTTTCTTGAGGGAGGTTCAAGAGCAAGCCAGGTCCCACAGTGGGATGCTCTGAGAGGGCTTTGGTACCAGGACTTGCAGGAGGCGCATCGTATGGGGAAGGGAAGACACAAAGCGGGGCTGGCCTTCGTCCTCCCCTGTCCTGGCACAGTGGCCAGGCCAGACATAAACAGACCCTCCTGGGGAGTCCTGGAAACTGCAGAGAGCAAAGGTCCAAGTTCCCAGGTGGGCCGGGGAGTGGCATCCTAGAGTGAGGATGAGGAGAGGGCAGGGGATGGGATGTGCGGTCTCTCCTCTGACAGGCCAGGCAACGTGCTGGCTCTGCCCTTAAAGCTCTAGGCATCCATGGTGCCCTAAGGATGGGAGTGAGTGAGCGTCATGGCGGAGCCCCTCTGCTATCTGAGATCCCAAACGTTCCTGCACTGGAGGGCAAAGTCCAAACCAGAACAAGAGCGGGAGAGAAGATGATGATTTCTCTTCCTTGACTCCATGGGACCCTGTCCCGAGAACAGCATTTAGATGTCCCCTCCTCTGTAAGTGTCAGTTTTCTCATCTGCACAGGGGCCAATGATGCTTATATAACAGGCTCAGGAAAAGGGACACGGCCCCAGTCCTCCCTGCTGAAATACCTTCCAGTAACTCCTTTGCCTATAGGGATGGGGATATTGGAGAGGGAGGGTGGGGAGGTCACCTCCTCTGAGAACCTTTCATGACCTCCAGCCTGGCTGGAGGCTCCTCTTTGGGCTCCCATCATGCTCTGCTGTATCATGGCGCCCCGCGGTGCTGCTCTGTCTGCTTCCCTCTCTGTCTCTCTCATTTGGCTGTGAGTGGCTGGAGGTCATTCTGCACAGTGACCAACACTGGCGCTCCTTTAGTTCCCAGTTGTTAAAGGACGGATGTATGTATTGAAAAATAACCAAGCGAATTCCCAGCTGGTCCAGGGAAGCCGGAGGGACTTCACAGCAGATGGGGACACAGGCAGCATTTTTGTGGGACCCAGTCCGCATCACCCTCAGGGCTGGCTAGGCCAGAACCTGAGAATCCAGGGCCCCTTCTGGAATTATCAGTACACTTCTTGAACACTCAGGCCTGTCTTTTTAAAAACAGTCTCCCCTTCCCTTATAGGGACTGCCTATAAGGGAGTCTGAAGTCATTTTCTCTACAAATACAGTAGACCCTTGGAATAGAGCAAAGTACACTACAATGTGACCAAAACTTGGCTTCTGTCCTATGTCTGGGACCCATCTCAAATAAAGGTGGGAAAAGCTCTTATCTTTGTGGGGCTCGTGCTCCTCTGGAGCTTCCTCAGTTTGGTTTGCTGCATATGCACTAAGGTTTCACAATCTTTACTTTTGTGCTTTTTCTGATAGTACAGACCAACTGAAAAATACCAACATAACTCCACATTTTGGATGATTGAAAATTTTGGACTCAGCTTATTGTTTTATGGTTGAGTTTTACTATACTAAACGCCTATTTTGTGCCACGGTACTGTGCTAGCTTTATGGCAATGAACACAACTGACATGGCCTCTGTTCTTAGGGAACTTGCTTTCTCACAGAGGAAGTGGATAATAAGCTGATAAAGTAACAGCAAATTGAGATACGAGCTACGAAGAAATCAAAGGACTGAAACAGGGACTTCCCTGGCGGTCCAGTGGTTAAGGCTCTGTGCTTCCACTGCAGAGGGCATAGGGTTTGATCCCTGGTCAGGGAACTGAGATCCCACATGCTGTGCGGCAAGGCCAAAACAACAACAATTACAACAACAACGGACTGAAACAAAACAATAAGGGGTCCCACTTGAGGTGGTTGGGGAGGCTTCGCTAACGAGGCTTCCTTTGAACTGAGTAAGATGAGGTGGAGAGAACTGGAAAGCATTCTAGATGTCAGGGATAGCATGTGCAAAGGCCCCGCGGCAGGACTAGAAAAGACTTAGTTTTAAGCTGGGTGAGTGTGGATCCAGGAGTCCCAGCAAACTGGACAAGGGGAAACTGGGGAAGATGGAAGCCCTAGAGCCAACTGGTGCTCAGGGTGAAGCCTAAACCACAAGTTCAAATCTGCTGTGCATCTGTCAGCTGTAGACTATCCTACACCAGGGGTTGTGGGGGTCTGTGCCAAGGGTAGGGATGACTCAAGGCAATGATAACTCATTGGAAACCTTCCTGAATTTCAGAGACAGTGTGGGCCGCAGGACCCTGATGGCTGGGAGTAGAGAGCATCCTTTTTCCTCTTCCTTAAAAAATGTGGGGCCTGGCCTGAGGGTTAGGGAAAAAGGATTCATTCAGCAACGGTTGGTTGAAACCCCCTCTGTGCCAAGCACTGTGCTGGGCACTGGGGATACAGCAGTGAACAAGACAGTTAAACGCCTGCTCTCAAGGAGCTCACATCCTAGTGGGGGGGGGGCAAAAACAAAATTAAAAGCTGCCCAAAACAAACTTAGTGTTTTAGAGAAGGAGGTGTCTGGGGCGATCTCCCTTCCTGAAGGGGAGCGCTGAGATTTGGGTTCCTCCATTAGTTTTTCTCTATTAGCTCTTTTGTAGTGGATTCTACTTGGAGACCAGAGTGCCTCGGCCCTTGGGTCCTCTTTCCTGTTGGTGAGAATTTAGAGAAACACAGGCACATGCGCTGGCACCCCTCCCCTTTTAAGGGCTGTTAAAGGCCCACACACAGACATAGGAACACCCAAATGCACATACTTCTCTAATCTCCCTAAATCCCCCAAAGGCTGGGGTGGTAGAAATAGTAATGGTAGTGGTTCTCTGCTTCCCTACTCAGCTCACAGGAGAAGCCAAGCTGGGGGCCTGGGGAGCAGTGATCAGGTTTAGCCCTCACCACCCCCCTTCCCCTGGGCTGGTCCCCGGTCCTTGTCATTCCCACACCTGGCCTCACCAGCTGCTGGGAGGTGAATGAGTGTGCTGGGCAAACATCCTTGCAGCTTCCTGCTGTGCCCCTCTGAGACAACAGAACTCCTCTTCCTCCTTCTCCTCCTCCCCACACCCTCCCAGCTGGGGCTTCTCTGGGATCCAAAGCCATTGCCCTCTAAAGAAACCAGAGTCATCCTTTCCCCTGAGCCGGAGGATGGACCTAGTGTCTCTCTCTGGAGATATGACCTGTTCTCCCTCTGGTCCTTTATCCCAGTTCTCTGAGCACCAGGCCCTCTCTCATACCTGCCCAGGGGCTGAGGGGTCACAGGGTCCAAGGGAAGACGGCTCTAGGGAGGCCCCATCAGGAACTGTGGGAGAGTGGGGAGGGGATGGGAGGAGAAGCCCCCTCATCTGGCAGGAAGGGCAGCTCCTTCCGAGGGATGTCTCTGAGAACCACATAGACAAGATTGCAATAGGATGAAGGTATTCTCACAGAAGGAAAAATACAGCACCCCTGGCCACCGCTAAGCACACATGGCTTATGCAAAGTATGCAACTCATTCTCCTGTCTCTGTCCAAGCAATGGCATATTTCTTACACAGCTGTGTTCAGGGTAAGCATCCTTTTTGATTTTTGCCTTTTGTACAGAGTAACAGAGCACACACGGTTTCCACCGTGACTTTATGGCTTTTATCTGGATTTTTAAGAAGCATAGTGAATAACCTACCCTCCATCTTCCAGACTGAGAAGCACACAAACTTCACCCCTTTCCATCTTTAACCCTGGAAACACTTTCCTGTCCTCATGCAGGATGAAGAGGGAGTTGGGGATGGGGTTGGTATGGGGTCCCAGCTGGGAGGGACCTTAGACATCTAAACAATGGAGGCACCAGAGAAGGAAGGTGACCTGCTCAGGGTCACAAAGCAACTCCTACCAGAGTATTCTTTACCACTACCCCATCTAGTCTCCAGAGCATGTTAACTATGGAAACTTACCTGGCAGGCATCGTCCTGCATTAATCTTTAATTAATATTCTCAGTAAATCTCTATAATAACACTATGGGGAAGCTTCTGTATCTCCATTTTTCAGATGAGGAATCCAAGGCCCACAGGAATAAAAGTCACTTGTTTGAACTGCCCAGCTGGCTGGTGGCAGAAGCACAGCTAGAACCAAATTTCCTGATTCCCAGCCCAGGAGTTTTCTTTCCTCTTAGAAAGTCTTTCCTCTCCCCCTGCCTCACCTGGCCTTGCTTAGGCCTGAGATAAGGAGCTTTCCCAGCAGGGCTTTCCCTCCCCAGTCCCAGTACTGGATACCACTGTCTGATCATGATCATGCCTCCTTTCCTGTGCTGGACCAAGGCCCAGATGAGCAGCTGGGGATGCAAGGCTGAATGGAGCAGCAGGAAGAGGCTGTAGGCGGCAGAGTTCATTCAGAAGAAAGTCCAACTCAGAGCTGCTGAGGGCTGAGGGAACCTCACCGGGGGGCTCTGCCCATAAAGGTACACGCTGCAGCAAACTCCCTCCCTCTGACCAGTACCTGTTACCAACTCCAGGAGGGGCGTATGGAACCCAAGATCCCTGCTACTTCATTCCTAGGATCTGTGCCAGACCATCCTTAGAAAGAATGATCCAACCTCTTCCCATTTTATAGACACGGAAACAGGACCAGGGAGGAAAGCTGGTTGCATGGCCCAGGCTCACAGGGAGAGGCAGAAGCAGAGGCAGGACTAGAACCCAGGTCTCCCCACTGCTGTTTCAAGCCCTCTCCCCTCTTCCCCTCGGCTTGTCTGCAGAAGTGTGCTCTCTCTGACTGGAACCAGGGGCCTTCCTAGAGAGCAGGGTGACCTGGGTCTACTGCCTAATGGAGGACCGGGAGACCTCTCACCCCATGCCTCCTTGACTCAGGTTTCTGTCCCTGGACTTGTTCCCCACCAGCAGCCTGGAACAGTTTAGGTGGAAGTCCAAGATGCCCAGTCCTTTAAGTCTCAGTGCACTTGGCCCTTGTCTTCCAGGTTTATCTTAGTCCCAGGAGTTAGAGGCCAGCAAATAGAGACCCTTGAGATGATCACTGGGTGTGTGTGTGTGTGTGTGTGTGTGTGTGTGTGTGTGTGTGTGTGTGTGCTGGGGGGGAAGGGGAAGAGGGAGAGACTGGCAGGTCACTGCATGGGGTGGGGGAATCCCCCCAGATCCCCCAAGCAGCCCACATTTCATCCCGGCAGGCCCTTCTGAACCCAAAGATTCTCTCCCATTACCGAGCCCATCCCCCCGCCCCCCAGGGCCTTAGGGCTGAGCCTGAGAGAGGGAGGGAGCGAAGAAGAAAGAAGCCACGTTTCCTTAGGGAGGGAGGGGAAGAGAAAGAGAAGGACAAGCCCGGAGACAGAGACAGCCACGAAGCCACAGGGAGAGAGAGACAGTCAGGGAGACATAAGGGACAGAGAAACAGACCTAGAGAAAGACCTCCCTCCTTCTGAGCGACCACCCTGTGCTGCGCTGACCAGTTGAGGTCCCTCCCTGGGGGGTCTCCGGCCTGACTTCCTGGGGAGGCCAGGGCAGCACCCCTATATTTCCGGGTCTGGCACAAAACTCGGGTCTGCCTCTGGCCCCCCAAGGGGCATCTGGTCTCTGGCCCTCGAACACTCCCCTGTGCGCCCCCCAGCGGAGAACCAGACGCAGAGCCACCGAGGTCTTAAAGGGGGCGCAGGAAAGGGCGCCGCCAATTTGCGCGCAGTCTGGTCCCGGAACCCCAGGGTGGGTGGAGGACGATTAGAAGACTTGGGGGGGGGGCAGAATTGGTGTTTCTTGAGGTCGTATCAGATGGCCCCGACGCCTCGACTTTCCCTTCCCCTAGAAGGCCGAGGCCAAGGTATCCATGGACGGAGCCTCCAGGAGGACCGTGCACGGGCGCAAGCTCAGAGGCGCCAGGTTCGGGGTCTAGGGAGGTGTCGAGGGATCTAGTCACCAAATCTCAGAGCTCTAAGCACGTGTCTCTCAAGGGGACCCTGCACCGAGCCCCCTCCCTCACTTCTGCCCAGTGCTGTGTAGTCCAGTCCTTCAGGGGGCCCCAGGTGCACCGCGAAGAGGAGTAAGGAGTGGTGGAAGGAAAACACAGACTATTCATCTTACCGCATTGTTGAGGAAATCAGACTCGTTCAGATCCCCCAAGTCCAGGAAGCTGGATCCGGGGAACAGCCTGTCGGCCGGGAAGGGCTCCAAGACGGCGTCCATCGCGGCAGGCTCCGGAGACCCCCTTCGGCTGGGCTTCCCTCACTCCAGGGCGGCGGCGCGCCCTGCCCAGAGCTCCGGCCCGAGCGCTGGCAAGCGGGCGGGGGGCAGGTCCCGGGCAGAGCCCCGGGGGAGGGGCAGGCAGAGGCTGCGCGGCCCCGGGTAGGGGGCGCGGGGGCCGCGGAGGCCTTAGGGCAGCGGCGCAGAGCTGGCTGGGCTCAGGGGCCCCGGGCGCACCGCGGGCATTTAGCCGACTCCTCCTCCTCCCGCTCCTCCGGGGGCACAGCTGGCTTCCATGGGGAGCCCAGGAGTGGGGCTGAGGGCTTGAGGAGCCCCCCGGACTGGGTGGGAGCCGGGGGCGGGGGAGCTGAGCGCTCCCCCGAGACTGGGTGACTGCCGGGCGCTCCGCTCTCTCTGCGTCTCCCTCTGCACAGCTTCTGTCACTTTTCCTCTCTGTGAAACCGGGAACCCCTTGGCTGGTTAGCCCAGCTGGCTGAGGCGCCACTCCTCCACATCAATATTCACGATAATTTCATATTAATGAGGAGAAGGAGCGGCCTGAGGAATCGTCCCTCCTCTTTTAAAGAGACAGCTGCGAGCTAGTCTTGCCAATCTTTTTTCTCTGAGAAGATAGGGGCTTGAAGCAAAATTGCCCTAGAGCCAATAACTGTGTTCCTTGAACCTCAGCATCTTAAGGCTTTGCCAACCACACTCCCATAAGCTCACGAGGGAGCTGAGTTATTTCTATTCTTCCGGGCTTATGCTAGGGCCTGAACCAAATCCAAAGTCAGGGAATTCCATCTCTTGGGCCCCTCAACAAATCTCCTTTCAATGGGGAGATTTTCAGGTCTCCTCCTCCAGGAAGCCTTCCCTGACCCCCAGGCTGAAGCAGTTACCATCACTACACACCCACAGGGCATGGTGTGCTTACCTCCATGTGGTGAGTCTAATACAGTATTGTCATTGTTTGCTCATGTGTCTATAAACCCACTGGACTCTGAGATCCCTCAGGGCGAGGACTGTATCCAGCTTTCCTGTGTGTGAAAATGCTGGGGGGGACAGGAGAGATGAGGTAAGGACCCCTCTTCTCATCAATCATCGAGTACCCCTAGTGTTTCTGAAGAGCAAGAAGTTGGAGAACAGTAGTCATGGGCTCTGCGTGAGCCAAAATGTAGGTTGGCTGCATGCTCCATGGTCACAGGACACTCCCAGGCCCCCTGGATCCATTACCTAAGTGGCCCGCTCCAGAGTACAGCTTAATCTCTTGAAAGGGCTGATAAACAATCACCAGGCACCTGAACAAATGCAAGTGGTCAGAAAGTCACTCCCTCTGAGGGCTGGGCACACTGTTCCTGCCCAGAAGTCATTAATAGGATTAAGTGTCTGGAGCTTTTAATTAGCTCAGGAACCAAAAGCCTTTAAGAAGCAGAGATGTCATCGCAGTTAAGCCAGGGATGTCACCCAAATTGCTCTCTCAGTGCCAAGGTGGGGAAAGGGCACACAGCTAGGCTGAGATAGCAGCTGTTTGCCTGGGGCGGGCAGGCAGGCCTGTGGCTTTCCCCCATCTCCTGATCCGGTTGACATAGTTCTGGAGAATGACGTTCTGACCCTCCACATTGTCATATGACTATTAGCTCCTGGGCCTCCCGGAGAGTTTGCTCTTGAGAAGCTGGGAATACAGCCCATGCTCTGGGGACCAGTTCACCAGCAATGTAACTCTGAGAAGTTAGGCAGGGCCAAAAAGAAACCAGTTCACTCTCTAAACAGTAACAGGTAGAATTAGGGTGCTGAGACCATGGGAGTTTTCCCCAGGTGTGTCACCTCTGGCCAACTGGGGAGCAGTCAGATACTGAGAATGTAGCTGATCCTTTGTGGGCGTGGGGGGTTGCCATCTCTGGCTGGGCAGACAAGTCAGTCCATGGTGGGTGAGCTTGCGACTGCAAGTGTCTGGAGTCCTGGCTCCCGAGCTGGAGTCCCTGCAGGTCCCCAGAAGGAACAAAAGTGCCCCTCTGCCTGAGGTTGGCAGGAAATTGTGCCTGTGTTCCTCCCAGCCTGCTCTGTAATTAGAGACATAGGCACCACTTAAGTGATTGGGGAAGATTATACAGTTTTAGATAAATAAGATTAGAGTGTCCTCTCTTTCCTGATTCTTACCCAGGTGAACACCCCAGGAAACCACTGAAAATAATCCTGGGGAGACACTCTGGTTCCAGCACCTCCTGTGGAGTCTGAGAGGCAGGGGGTCCCAAGAGAAATCCTGGCGGGAAGGGACGGGGAGAGGAGAGGAGAGGAATGGGCAGTGTGGAGCCTGGCACGTACAGTAGAGAAGGATGGCAGGGGGGTTGTTCACACATTCTACAAGTATTATTAAGCACCTGTGAACAGTCCCTAGACCAGGCCCTGGGGATACAGTTGTGATTAAGTACTTAAGTTCTAGAGTGAATGAGGAAAGAATGGGCAAAAAAAAAAAAGAAAAAAAGTTACGAAGATAATTTCAAATAGTAATAGAACTATGAAGGAAATAAAATAGTGTGATATGATTGAGTAGGTAAGGAAGCCCTCTCTAAAGAGGTGATGTGTGATCTGAGAACTGGAGTCATTTATGGGGCAAAAATGGAGGGAAAAGCATTCCAGATAGAGGGAACAGCAAGTAGAGGAGAAAGCAAGAGAAAGACTGGGAGGGGCAGGCAGTGACATGGGAGAGAGAGGATGAATGTGAAACCCCAAGGCCCTATACACACTCGCTATGGTCTCACTGATTCTATTCAAGTAGTGAAAAGAATTGTGCCTGTTCAGATTAGAGGGCCCACCTGAAGCCTTCTGTAGCAGTCATCCCTTCGGTATCTATATCTCTTAAAGATTTTCCAGCAGAGGAAAGTAGACAGCTCACCGGGTCTGCAGTCTGGGTTCTGACCCAACAGGGAGGGTCTACTTCCTCCAGGCCAGTCCTGAGCTTGAGGCCCAGATGCCTCAGGCCCCTTCTCTACATCTGAAGAGGCGGGGGAAGGAGGCCCAGATTGGTGCTGCAAACACCCCGAAATACTCCAGGTCAAGAAAAGCTCACAGACCGTAGCCCCTCCAGTTGTGGCCTCAGGAAAATCTGGTTGGTGCTCTCAGCAGTGGCTCCAGCTGTGAAGCATAATGCATAAAGATGCTCCAACCCACACAGTGACGCACAGGAGAGAAGGGACAGAGGTTAGCTTCCTGCCTGTCCCAGACACTGAAGGTCAGGTGGAGAGAGAGGCGCAGGGAATGGGGGGAGGTAGGGTGAAGGACCTGCCTCTTTAGGAAGCCTGGAGCTCCGATTTTCCAGGCTTCCATCCTGGAGCCTCCAGGAGGGTGCAAGGCTGGGTGTTTACACTTGGCAGGCAGGCTCTGGGTGGTGGTGAGAAGGTCGCCCAAAGTAAACCTGCCTTGTTTGCCTGGATTGTAAAGGAAAAAACGCTTTGGCACACTCTAACAGGAACTTCTGAGAAATGAAAACATATTCATCCTGGAGATTAGGCTGACTTCCGGGGCACAGAAGGGGGCCCTTTGTTCTCTTGTGGCTCCCTAAAATGGGCCTCATGGCTGCTCTCCCTGTAACCCCCACAGGGCTAGAAGTGGAGTCCCTGGGGTTGCACCCTGCCAAGAGGGCGGGGGTGGGCCTCAGACCCCAAGCTCTCACTCTTCTCCATCCCCTTGGCCTGTGGTTCCTTCCCCGCTCCCCCCGGAACCATAAAAATACCTGACATTTATTGAGAACTTGCTTTGTGCCAGGCACTAAATACTTGACTTATATTACCTCGTTTAACGCTTGGAACAAGCTTGTGAGATAAATATCATATTCACTGATTCTGAGATGCACATTTACACCTCTGAAATCAGAATGTGTCTTATAATCGGTAGTATGTTATACTTGAATGGACAGTGTTTTTTCCTTCTTGGCGTACAGTACAAAAAAAATGGTGTATTGTACAATTGATGACATCTTAGAGTCGATGAAACATGATATTATTATCATCCCCGGTCTGCAGAGGAGAAAACGGAGACTCAGAGAGTTTATATGGCTTACCACTCCTTTATTTTGCAGGGAACCGAGGCCTCGAGCCATAAGAGGCTTTCCTCAGGTCAGCCAGCTTCAATGAGACAGAGATAGGACTGAAATCCAGGCCTCCAGGCTCCTCACCCAGGGCCCTCTCCACTCACCCCAGATGAACTGGGTTTGCTCACCAGGGAGAGGCAGGCGCTGAGGGGAGGGCCTTCCAGGGCCTTCCTCAGCAGCGAGGAAATCACCAGTCACTCTGTCTTGGAGAAGGGCCTTAAAGATAGATTTTTTTCCCTCTCCAAATTCTCTGAAGACTGAAGTTCCTTAAGGACTAAAAAAACACTTGTTTCCCTTCCAGCTCCTTTTCCTGGTAATTATTTTAGCTTCTCTTTCCCTGAATTTCTGCTCTACTGTCCCATCTTTGGACTGGAGGCAGGCCCGCCCCTTGGCCCTCGGTCTGCCTGCTGCCTGGGGAACAGCTCCACCCGCTTCCTGCTTTGCTCTCGGCCCTGCTCTGATCTCACCCTTCTTTCTTCCACCTCGAATCACCTGCACTAACTCTGCTTCTAGATGCCTCTATAACCCAGGCTGCTGGCTCCAACCCCGAAGACGTACACTCAGGCATACTATGTCCTCCATCTCCCTCGCTCTCTGAGTCTACAGTCAAGGGAGGAAAGTCAATAAGGCTAGTCTTTCCTCTTGCCTCAGTGAGCCCCCATGTTGTCGGGGACACGCCCCTGCCAATCCTGCTTCACTTAGGGCTGCAGAGCTGGAACTGTGGGAAGGGCAGGGGCATGGAAAGTCAGAGGCTTGACTCTGCCTGTGATCTACTGCACTGTAGATCTACCCCCACCCTACCCCGTAGCCTAGGTTTCCCCAACCTCCAAGGCTGGTGAGGCTGAACGGCCCGTCACCAGGAAGCGGAGAGGCAGCATCGGGCGTTTAAATCAAAGGCTTTGCTAAAATGCAACCAGGCACGGTTCACTTCAGCGGGGACTGATGGCCACCCGGGTTAAGCCAGGGCCTCAGATTCTTCCCAGTCAAAGGAGGGTTTTGGATAGGATAGTCTCTGAAATTCCATCCTACCAGCTCTGAACCGCTATGATTCTGTCTCCCTCTGCCCAGAAAGCAAATATAGGCCTTGTGTGTGAGGAGCCCATGTGTTCTCTGGGCATCGATTTGGCCAGGAACTGAGTGTGCTGCCTGTGGTGGTGTGACTGTGCGCACACATGCCGCTGGGTGGATGATCCCGTGTCTGGAGGTGTGGACCTACATGTGGGGCTCCTGCCATCCGTGCACATGTACAGTCCTCTGGAGGAGAGAGTGCCGGTTCACACCGAAGAGCAGGCCCACCCCCCGTGCACATCCATGCCAGAGCGTGCGGCTGCAAATCTGGTTTCCATCTTCTTCCAATAGGCAGCTGGGCTGGGGGAGACTGAGTGGAATATTAATTGTGCTTTTGCACGTGGCTGAGCTCCATGAATGTGGTGGTCGGAGGGAACAGCCTGAAGCTATGTGGGGAATGAGGGGGAAGCCACAGGAGCGGGGTGCCCTGGGGTTTACGGGCACACTTGGGAGGAGGCAGAGCCCTGAGACCCAAAAGGGTGGGTGGCAGGGGGAGGGAGAGGGCTTCTGAGACTAAGGATCTGGGGACAGCGGGGAAGATACTAGCTAGGTTTAGGGTGATTCGGATGTTTGCCTGATCCAGAGCCCGGCACATAGTAGGTGTTCAGTAAGTGTTTGCTGAATGATTAAATAGCTGACTGCTCGAGTGCATGAGAGATCTCACAGATACTCTTACCTGGGAGAAGATGGAGGACTGAGTAGGTAGAAGGAAGTGGGCACATTTGAAGCACCTACCATAGCAGCCCACTCTGAGGGTCACCGTCAGGCGTTCTATTTTATCTCAAACACAGAAAGGCCTCGGAGATAGTATCACCTTTGCTGCACACACCCTCCCCTCCCCACTTGCCCTTTTTGGAAGGTCCAGGTGAGAACTTTTTCTTTGACTTCAGGGCCCAGAAACGCTGGCTGCTTCCGAGAGGTGGGTCTGTTTTTTTTTTTTTTTTTTTTTTTGCCTGTGCCGGGCAGCATGCAGGATCTTAGTTCCCCCACCAGGGATCGAACCTGTTCCCCCTGCAGTGGAAGCATGGAGGCTTAACCACTGGACTGCCAGGGAATTCCCAGAGGTGGGTCTATTTTCTATCTAATGGACACTCTGGATTTTATAGCTCACTGCCTTTCCTTCTTTACTTGGGCTGTCAGGAAGCTCAGAGATGAGTTTGCTGGAGCCCACCTCTTGCAACAGGGTCTCATGGGGGTGCATTTCACAAACTAACTGCATCCCTGGCTTCATCTTAGCTTTTTAATCCCCCTCCTCCATATCCTTTTCCCTCTATTAATAGCCATTTAATTCCATTGTCTGTAGGGTTTCTCAAGAAACTTTAATACACTCTGAAGTGAGACAGGTATAAATACAAAAATATTTTTACTTTTATAGGTGAAGAAGGTGAGGGGACTTCCCTGGTGGTCCAGTGCCTCAGACTCCACGCTCCCAATGCAGGGGGCCCAGGTTCCATCCTCGGTCAGGGAACTAGATCCCTCATGCCGCAGCTACGACCCGGCACAGCCAAATAAATAAATAAACATTAAAAAAAATAAAAACAATTAACCATAAAAAGAAAGAAGGTGAGGCTCAGAGAGGTTATGTTATTTGTCCAAGGTCACACAGGTATTAAGCAAGAGAGTTGGGAATTTGAGCTTGGATCAGTTTGACAATATTTTCACTGTGCCAGACTCTAGGAGTGGACAAGATGTACAGCAATCAGGAGGCTTTCAGGGAGTTGGGAGGAGCCTTTAACTCTCACTGGCCCTCATCCAGTCTCTGCTTCTTTTTTTAAATAAATTTATTTATTTTATTTATTTTTATTTTTGGCTGCATTGAGTCTTCGTCGCCGCATGCGGGCTTTCTCTAGTTGCGGTGAGGGGGACTACTCTTCATTGCTGTGCGCGGGCTTCTCATTGTCGTGGCTTCTCTTGTTGCAGAGCACGGGCTTTAGGTGCGTGGGCTTCAATAGATGTGGCACGTGCGCTCAGTAGTCATGGCTTGTGGGCTCTAGAGCACAGGCTCAGCAGTTGTGGTGCACGGGCTTAGTTGCTCCATGGCATGTGGGATATTCCCGGACCAGGGCTCGAACCCGTGTCCCCTGCATTGGCAGGTGGATTCTTAACCACTGCACCACCAAGGAAGCCCCAGTCTCCGCTTCTTGAAGAGCAGGTCCAGGTGGGGATTCCCATCCCAGGTCATGCACAAAGAGGGGGCGCTGGGGGTCCTGGGCATCCCCTGTCTTCAAGGACCAGTCCTAGGCCCCATAGCTAAGCAGAACAAACAGAAAACCAGCAGAGCTGGTCTTGGCAATCACCGGTTAAAGCGAATATATATTCCAGATGCTCTGAGGAACGTTTCTGGAGCCTCCAGAATTGAAGGGCGGACCAATTCCCTGGAGGAAAGGAATGGATTTGGGCCCAGGGGAGCCACATTTTTTCTCAGCTCTATGGCAAGCAAGCACCAAGGGTCCAAGGATCAGGGCAAGGAGCTCCAATGCTGCATATTCCACACCTCTATTCCTCGCTATAGCCCTTCAGACCTGCCCACCTAGAGTCTGTCTCCCGTGGGG
Source organism: Phocoena phocoena (assembly GCF_963924675.1). NCBI lineage: Eukaryota > Metazoa > Chordata > Mammalia > Artiodactyla > Phocoenidae > Phocoena > Phocoena phocoena. Next base: position 96,221,410 of record NC_089226.1, on the reverse strand, counting down.
AGCCCCTGGATGATGACTTTGGGATTCCCCAGGGAGGCCTTATACTTACCTGTTAGTGAATTCATTCCTTACAGGGGATCACGCATGTGCTCCCCAAACTTGGGGACCCCTGGGGAAGGCACAAAGGATGAGCCTAATCTAGGGGAAAGGGGTGTTGTTATTCTGAAAGCCGTAGTGGAGAATGACAATGTCGGTCAACCCAGGGGACACCATCACACTGACAGTGACACAGAGCCAATGAGTAAAGACTCATTTCCAGATAAGCCCTGAGGTCTCCTGTGTGGGATGCCTTCAGACACAGCCTGCATGGCCTGGAGGAGAAATAATCATAGAAATAATGATTTTCACAAACTGCCGTTTGTTGTGGACCCGTTGCCCTTCAGTGCTCTGCCAGTTTGCAGTGCGCATCTCAATCTTCTGAATCTATAAAGAGCTCCTATAAATCAATAAGACAAAGGCCAACAATCCAATAAAAATATTGGCAAAGAATATGAACAGTGAGTCTGGTACATTTATACAGTACTATTTATCATGTCCCAGGATCTATCTAAGCACTTCCTCTGCATTTTCTCATTTAAGCCTTACCACAAGGCTTGGAGATAGATAACATGATTACTCTGTTTTCCTGAGGCTCAGAGAGGTGAAGACACTTGCCCAACGTCACACAGTGACTTGGTCTGACTTCATAGTCTGTGATCTTAAGGTACGAGTTGGGATGAGAGTCACCATTTACGGGGACCCAAGGCCTCAGGAAAACCTGACAGGCGCTGGGGAGGGACAGTGACAGAGGGTCAGCCAGCTGAAGTGAAATCCTGTCTACTCAGCAACTTGGGAAGAAACCTGGAGCCCCCAATACCTAGGGAGAGGGGTTTTTTGGGTTTTGTTTTGTCTTTTTAAATTTGTTGAATAGATAATGCATCACATGACTCAAAAAATATATATATATAATGGGGCTTCCCTGGTGGCGCAGTGGTTGGGAGTCTGCATGCCGATGCAGGGGACATGGGTTCGTGCCCTGGTCCGGGAGGATCCCACATGCCGCGGAGCGGCTGGGCCCGTGAGCCATGGCCGCTGGGCCTGCGTGTCCGGAGCCTGTGCTCCGCAACGGGAGAGGTCACAACAGTGAGAGGCCTGCGTACTGCAAAAAAAAAATACATATATATATATATATATATATATATAATAATAATGAAAATTAATCCTCTCATCCCTACATCCTATGTCCTAACCACTAAGTTCCCACCCTTCAACCAGCATATGATTAATTTTATTACTTTCTTGGGCATCCTTCAGTGGGGTATGTGTGTGTGTGTGTGTGTGTATGTGTATTCATATGTATATACATCTTTTCTCTCTTTTTTATTTAACCAAAAAGGAGCATATTAAATACACTGTTCTAGGGATTTCCCTGATGGTGCAGTGGTTGAGAATCCACCTGCCAGTGCAGGAGACACGGGTTTGAGCCCTGGTCCCGGAAGATCCCACATGCCGAGGAGCAATTAAGCCCGTGCACCACAACTACTGAGTCTGCGCTCTAGAGCCCGCGAGCCACAACTACTGAAGCCCACGCGCCTAGAGCCCGTGCTCCGCAACAAGAGAAGCCACCGCAATGAGAAGCCCACACACCACAATGAAAAGTAGCCCTGCTCACCACAACTAGAGAAAACCTGTGCACAGCAACGAAGACCCAACACAGCCAAAAATAAAATAAATAAATTTACATTAAATACACTGTTCTACACCTCCCCCCCTCCATTTTATCTGTTTTGGAAATCTTCCACATTAGTACATAGAAAACTTACTCATCCTTTTTTTTTTTTTTAAGTAGGTGCATAGCTACCAATTGTGTGACTGTACCATAATTTATTTACCTGTCCCCAACTGATGAACATTTAGATTGTTTCCAGTTTTTTACTGTTAACAAATAATGCTATAATGATAGCCTTGTTCAGGCACTGTATATATGTAGGATAAAATCTCGGAAGTGGTATTGCTGGGTCAAAGAGAATGTGCATATGTAATGTTGACAGATATTGTCAAATATTTCATTTCGACTTACCCCCTCACCAGCAGTATATGAAGCTGTTGGTTTCTCTACAGTCTCTCAAACAGTGGATATTATCAAACTTCTGAGTGGCTTCGTTTGCATTTCTCTTATCATTAGCGAGGTTGAGAGTCTTTTTAGATGTCCTCGAACAATTTATGTTTCCTTTTCTGTAGACGCTTTTCATTCTCTGACTTTTAAAAAATTGGTGGTTGGTCTTGTCTTATTGATTTCTAGAAGCTCTTTATATGTTAGGGAGATTGTGATATGATTTGCAGCAGCAGTGGGGCCACAATTGGCATCCCCTCTGGGAAAGGCTGTGGAGGTGGATTCTTCCCCACATCTCCACCCTCTCATCCAAGCCCAGCCATTGATTCAAGGAGCATTCATTGAGTATCTCTTGAGTGCCAGGCTCAGTGCTTAGGCACCTGAAACCAGAGGTGAATAGACAAAGTTCTCAGGTTGCTGGAAGTTCGGTGGGGTAATCAGACAGGTGGTGGTCCAGTGTGAGATGAACTGTAGTTCAGGGGTTCAGAATGAGTGCTTCAGGAGCCTGTGGGAAGAAGCAATAGCCTCTGCCTATCCCAGTAGACTCTGACACCTGTCACCTGTGTCCACCTGGGGCTACCGAGGCTCTGCCTGCCTCCCCTCTCCCTGTGGGTTCAGCCCTCAGACTCTGACTGCAGAAATGCTCTGCTCCAGGAAGATGGCTCCCTCAGTACATATTTACAGAGTGCTTACCACACACCGGTCTTCCCTGAGCTCATCCTGTCGGCTCTGCCTCCACGTGGCCTCCTTCCCTGGCCTGCGCTGATCCTCACCGCCTGATTCTAACCTGTCACGCATTTCTTTTTACTTTTTCTTCTTTTTAAAAAGTATTTATTTATTTGCACGCCCTGGGTCTTAGTTGTGGCACGTGGGATCTTAGTTGCGGCATGCGAACTCTTAGTTGCGGCATGTGGGATCTAGTTCCCTGACCAGGGATCGAACCCAGGCCCCCTGCATTGGGAGTGCAGAATCTTAGCCACTGGACCACCAGGGAAGTCTCTGTCGTGCATTTCTTGCCACCTGTTTGGGGGTGTCCGTGCCTCCACTGCTCAAAGGATTGTAATCTCTTTGATGGTATGATGGGAGACTTTCCTCTGGGTCCCCTCCCCTTGGTGCTTAGTATCCGGTGACGCTCAGTGAAGGCTTGTTGGATGATTGATCGTCAGGTGGCTTGGATGTTAGGGAAGTTGGAAACCATGGCTCACCTGAATTGGGGTGTGTATGTCGGGGAGGTGGGGATGGCCCATTAAGCACGGGAAAGGATGGTAAGCCAGCCCCAGCATCAGAGGTCAGCCAAGAAAGGGTTAAGCTTGCCAGAATTTTGTGTATGAAATGGCACCAGGGGGGAAAAAATACAGACTAGCAATTGAGCCCTGTCTCATCCTGGTTCAAATGACATTGTCTGAGCTTCCCCAGCCTCGCCTCCTGCACTAATTACAGACCTTCCCTAGGGAGGGAGACCAGGGCCCGGAGGTCCTCATTACAGGCTTGCTCGCTGGAGGGAGCAAACCCCAATGACTGAACTCAATGACCAAACAAACTCTTTTGAAGAGAGACCCAGGGGGTTCCTCTGTATATCGCTGCTGCTGCCTGGCTGGGAAAGGGTTAAGAAGTAGGCATGCATTGGAGGGACAGGCCAAAGGGAAATAGTGGGGGGCCAGGCTCGGGCTAAGGTACCCCTCCCCAACTCTACTTGCCCAGGCCTGGGCTCCCTTCTTGCCTTTGCCCCCCACGATGGCTGCCACCAGGGCTGTGTCAGGGCCTCCTCTCTGTGGTCGGCTGCCGGCCGCCTCTCCCTGTGGCCTGTGGAGACCTCGCCTTCTTTAATCTTCCATTTATCTCGAGGCCTCACCCCTGTGAGATCGGCTTTGATGTGGGGCCTGCTCCCAGGGGAGAAATCAAGGGTTTCTGAGGCCCAGTCTGGACTCTGCCCACTGCCCCCAGCCCAGGCGGGGCCCAGAGGTCTCCCAGCCATCAGGGCCAGACAGACCCCCGGGGTGACCTCAGCAGCCAGGGCGAGAGCTCTGGGCCTTAACCTTCAGGCAGATGGAGGGGCTGCTGCCCCAAAGTGGAGGAGAGGGCTCCGAAGTAAGAGTTTTGTTAGCACATTGTGTAATTTATTTTTATACCTGTCTCCCCCATGAGGCTGTGAGCACAATAACGAAAGCAGCAGCAGCGTCCTTGCGTGCCAACCTAGCACCAGGCACGAGGCTGAGCATCTTCCGTTTATAACACCATTTAGTCCTTATAACTGTGTGCCATGGGTATCATTTCAAAGGGGAGGAAACTGTGGGTTATTGATTCATTCATGTTTGTAAAGATTTATTGAGCTCCTACTATGTGCCAGGCACTGCTCTAGGCGCTGAGAAAGTAGCAGTGAACAAAGTGGGCACTTTCCTACCCATCTGTACTGAAGGGGAGACAGGCCATTAACAAATGGTCAAATACACATAGTATCATGTTCTATAGTATAAAGATACGGCCTTGAATAAAAGTATCCTCTCGAGTCAGGGCCCTCATTTTGGACTCAGTGGTGTCCTCTTCTGTGAGGAAACAGAGACCTGAGGGGAGGGAAGGAGTTAGTCATGTGACTAAGGAAGAGAAGGGGCAAAGGTCAGAGGTTGGAGGGATCTTGTTTTGCTCCAGGCACAGCCAGGAGGCCCGTAGGATGAGGGGTGGACAGTGAGAGGAAGCGAGCTGGGTAAGAGGGCAGGAGCTGGTCTTGTGGGGTCTGCTGAGGAGTTTGGAGCTTATTCTGCGTGTGATGGGAGCGATTGGAGGGGTTGAGCATGAGATGGACTCAGAACGTAAGTGGCAGAGGCTGACAACCAGCTCCGCTCACATGGCTAGAAATGGAGATTTAAACACAGGTGCGGTCTGACTTGAGGATGGCAGCTATGCTGCTGTCTTCCGCAAGGGACAGGGACTGTGTCTCACTGGCCTCTGTGTCCCCTTGCCCAGCAGAGGGCCTGGCACAGACTGAAGGTCCAGCAAAGGCTTGGGGATCGCTTCTGGCACTTCCACTGGCCAGGCAGTGAGGTCGGGCAAGTCATTGAGATCTCTCTGAGTCTCAGTTTATCCATCTGGAAATGGGGGAGGAAACAACATCTGCCTTGCCTGTAGGACCCCACCTGGAGGGGGGCCTGTGAGACCTGCTATCCGGAAGGACTTTGTACGGTGGAAAGTGTCAGGAAACGCTCTGCTGTCTGATTTCATCTTTCCTCACTCCCAGGACAGCTCTTGACATCACTGCTTAGGGGCACAAATGTGTCCTCGTGGCTGTCCTGCCCCATGGGGCAAGGCATGCCCGTGTCACCTGCCTTCGGTATGTGTGAGCCTGTGTGTATGTCTGTTTACCTGTGGTGACAGCACCTAGAGGGTTGCTGCCTTGGCCTGGTGGTCTATGGGAACTTGACCTCCAGACTTTGGGGAGAGGGAGTGGAAGACATAGAAACAGGGGCTTCTCTCCCCCTCATCCATATTGGGGCCCCTGGAATTCCCATAGCTCCTTCTATAGCCTCTGTCCCAACTCACAGTGGAAGGTGTGGGGATTGTCTGTACACCTGTCATTCTATCCCACCTGCCTGTGGGCTCCTGACGGCCAGGACTGCACCTTGTTCTTTGTACCCTAGGAAGCAACACAGTGTCTGGTGTATGATGGATGCTTCATAAGTGATGGATGGATGAATGAATGGTCCATAGTCCTTGCCATCAGAAGGGCCTGGAGTTACAGGGCTTCTGGACTCTACTTTAGCCAGGTCACTGCTCCTAGGTGGGCCTCAGTTTCCTCTTCTACAAACAGGGTTTTTGTCTTCATTCAGTCCGTCATCTCTTGTGACTGTTACGGTACCATGGTATGTTCTAGGGAAACAGACACTAATTAGAATCAGTGCTGCCCTCAGGAAGCTGAAAGGTGTCACAGGCAGAAACTGCAACGATTGCAATGTAAAGTGATAAATGTCTTTATGGGGAGAACCAGAGCGGCTCAGAGGAGGGAGTGGTCCGCTCTGCATTGAGGGGAGGACAGGAACATTTCACACTATAAGGGGTTCTTAATGTGGGTCTTGAAGGATGAGTAGGTGTTTGTTAGATAAACAAAAAGAGAAAAGGGCATTCTGGGCAAAGGGAATAGCATGGCAAAATCCTGAAGGTACGGCAGAGCCTGGCGCCTTTGGGGCACTGCTCACAGTTGGAAATGGCTAAGACTTTTCAAGGCAGCGAAGGCGTGGTGAGGGGGTAGGATTGGAGAGGGCAGCCCAGTGCTATTTCCTGCAGGGCCTTGTAGGCCCCCTAAGGGATGCTAAGAGCCGTTCTGAAGGCAAATGGGAGCCACCGGCAGATTTTACAGAGGAAAATGGCATGACCAGGATTGCATTTTCCATAAACCACTCTGCTGTGGTATGGACAACAGATTGGAGGCCAGCAAGACTAGGTAGGATCAGCAAGTGGAATTATGAGGCTGCTGCTGTTATCCAGGCGGATGTGATAAGGTCCCGAGCAAAGTCAACAATGGCTAACGGTTCTCCAGTGTTTACAGTGTGCCAGCCATGCTCTGTGATAAACATTTGCAAATATTATTGCATTTCATCCTCATAGCTACCCTGGGATTACATGTTATTATGATTATCACCTGTGTATTATAGATGGCGGCACAGAGGCTCAGTCACAAGGCTAATAAGGGGCAGAAGAAGACTTAAATCCATCCACCCTGACTTCAGCCCCCAACATTCTGCTCACTGATGAGGGCAGTGGGTGGAGACAAGGGCTTGGAGTCCAGAGCTGGGTAGCAGGTGGGACTACCAGGACATCGGTCAATGGGATCAGCAGTGAACACAAACAAACGAGCAGGTTTGAAGAACCCTGCCGCTATAGGTCTGGGATTCTGGGACAGTGTCCAAGCTCAGGAAAATTCCAGTGTGTCTCTGGTGCTCTTACCATGGACCTCCCCATGGCATGCTGACACGAGGCCGGGCGCTCCACCAGGCATCTCTGTTGCAGCTGGAGTCATCACTGCCTTTACCTCTTTTCCTGCAGGAGTTCTGGGAAAAGGAGCCCCACCTCCCAGTTCAGGCCGTGGGAGGAAATTTTTGCGGCCTCCCCTGTCCTTCCAGGACCCTGCCCCTCACAGAGGGCACTACTAGTGTGTGCACACTGGTGGGTGGGTGAGCTAACACTGGTCGTCTCTGGACCAGGTCCTGGTTTTCACTTGGAGACCCATTTCCTTGGGCCCTGTGGACTCCCATACCAGAGTCGGGCGGAGTCCCCTGAAAGAGTCTGGCTTTTTGTTCAGAGCTGGGAAGATGGTATCTGCTCCCTAGTAAGAGGTTTCCAAGTGGCAGTGTTGGTTCTGTTTGTGCTTCCCCTCCTGGGCCACAGTTTGAGATGCTGGCCTCCCCACTTACCTCTGTGGCCTTTTCCAGGCCTTGCAGCCAGCTGGGTCAGCTGATGGCTGGAGGCTGGTGGACCCTGAGCAGGGCTGCTGATTCACCCCCAGTGGGGAACCCTTTGGCCTCCGTGTAGAGCTTTGATTTGTCCTTCACAAGTCAGGGTGCTGCTTTTCCTTTTTAATAAATAAAGCTGAACCTGACTCACAACTCAAGAGAGGCTCTGGTGCTCAGTCACCAGCATCACCATGGTAACCACGTCATCCATGAGCACTTGAAAAGGAAGTTATCAATAGCAACCTGCCTCTTCCTTCTTACCTCACAGCAGCCCTGGGCTTCCACAGTCCTGACCCTTGGGGCTGGGTGAATGGCCCAGCTCTAGGCCTGGGCTTCCCCAAAAGCAGGCAGTTGAAAGTAGGGACCCGAGGTTCCCACTCATGCTTACCTATCTGCCTCTTGGACATCCTTCCAGAAGGACCTGAAAAAGTCTCTTTCATGCTGGGGCACTAGGGGCAGACATGAAGTCCACATTTTAAAGCCATGAATCCATGGCTTTGTCCATGATTTCTGTTGGGAGGACAAAATTGTGTGGTGGGTACAGCTGCAGAGATGATAAAACCTAGAATTAAAATGAATGTGAGGATGTTAATAATAATAATAACCGTTTATTGAGTGCCTACCACCATGAGTCAGGCAGCGTATAAGAAGCTTTATATACCTTGTCTCCCTTGCTGTAATTACTTTTCTAGAGGCAATTTTAATTAATAAGTTAATTTAAATTAGTTAAATAATAATATCTAGAATTTGTTGAGTGTCAGACAGTCTGCTAAGCACTAATGTTTATTTTCCCATGGGAGGCACTATGATTATCCCCATTTTACAGATGGGAAAACTGAAGCTTAGAGAAGTTAAAGAATTTGTCTGAGGTCACTCAGCTACCAAAGGATAGAACTAGGGTTTGGATTCAGTTGTGTCTGGCAGTCACCCTCATTATTTTATTATCTCCTGAGGCTCAGTCAAGACACAAACTACATACTGAGCAGAGAGAGGCTCCAGGTTCGCCTGGTATAAGAGATTTTCTCCAAGAGCCTTGATTGACATTTTTCCCCCAAAATGGTTCCTGGTCACCCTCATCAGGGTCAACTGGGGAGACTGAAAGAAATGCAGATTCTAGGCCCACCAACATCTATTGCATCAGATTTTTGGGTGTGGGCCCTAGGATTCTGTTTTAGGCAACTCTCCATGTTGAACTCTAACACTGGAGAATTTAAAGTTGACTAAGTTCCACGGCCCTGAGTAGAAGCTCGGAAAGCATTTGTTGGGTTTGAATGAAAAATGAAACAGGCCCCATTGAGACCCCCCAAGCCTCGTCAGGGCCAGGTCCTCCCTTGGCTCTGAGAGTCCACTGGTTTCCTCCTACTCACTCCCTACTCCCACCCATCCCCCATGCCCGCACCCCGACCCTGAGCAGAGCTGCCCACTTGGCTCTGCCCACTCCTGTGACTTCCCTTGCAGTGGGAACAGCGGGATACAGCTGTTGCCAAAAAGCTCCATTTTGGGGGGTAGAAACAAACTCAGGCCCATAAGTCAGCTTTTAAGGCAGATACTACCCTGACGCCCCAGCCAAATGTCTTGGGTGGGTACCCACAGGGTACAGAGGAAAGCTTGGGAGCTCTTCCTCCGACAAGTTTTAACCATAGAAGAGGCTTATTTATCAGAGCAAAGCACCCAAGTATCAAGTAACAAGGCACTGGATCTGTAAGCAATGCTATATGCATATTATGGACTATTAAGCAACCATTAAAAATGAAGAATTTTGAAGAATATTTAATGATGTGGTAAAGTGTTCACCAAAAAAATAAGAGAAAAATACAGAATACAAAGCTATATGCACTGGAAAGATGTTCGTGAAATGTGGCAGAGAGGCCAGTGCTCCCCTAGCATCCACCCTCCCCTTCTGCTGTAGTAATAGAACCCCTACTTAGAAAAGATCCTATTTCCCAGGGGCCACGGGGCTGAGTTCTGGTGGGTGGGGTATAAGCAGAAGTGATGCATGTGAATTCCAGGGAGTGTCCTTTGAGGAGAGGCAACTCCTTCTTTGCTTCTTCCTCCTGGTGCAGCCGTCTTGGGTCCCGAGTGGGGGGCACGTGTTGAGGATGGGGACCCCCAGTTAGAAGAAGCCTACCTAGGTCCCTAATGGTCACAGAGCTTCTGTACCAGCCTGGGCTCCTTCCCTTTGGATGTCATTTACTAGAGAGAGAAATGAACATGTTTAAGCCGCTGTAACTTTGGGTTTTCTGTCATTTGTAGCTGAAACAATTACAATCAATATAAGATATGTTGTTAAGTAAACAAAATATGCAGGTTCAAAATAATATGAATTGTATGATTCCAATTTTATTTTCAAATGTGTGTTTACATATATTTACATATGTACTTAGAAAAGTGGGCAGGAAGGTTAAAAACTAAAATGTCAGCAGAGGTTATTTCAGGATGGTGAAGCTACAAGTATTTCACATGTACTTTTGTTTGCTTATCTGTATTTTGTACTGATCTACAACAGAAGTAGTACTTTTAGGATAAGGAAAAATAATAAAAGGTATAAATGACCCAATGTATGATCCATATGGGTCCAAATCCTAAAAAATATACATTATTCATGATTACATGGAAAAAAGACTGAAAAGAAGTATACTAATATTAAGTAAATATTAATATTCGAGGGCATGGGAAACTGTTCAAAATATATTGTTGGGGGAAAAGCGTTATTAAACAGTATAATTCTAGAGTTTTGTTTTGGTTTTGTTTTTTGGTAAAAAGAAGAAAGTGAACCTAAAATGAATACAATGTTACATGCCAATTATATCTCAGTTTAAAAAAAAAGATATAAATACATGCTAGAAAAAAGACCAGGAGAAGATAAGCCAATATATAATGGTCTGATTCCAAAGTAGAGATTTTGGTGATTCTTATTTTTCTCTTTATACTGTTTGGCATTTTTGAATTTTTTTCCAATAAACCTGTATGAATCTTATTTATTTAGAGAAATTTAAACAATCCAGAAAAGAATGTTACAAAGAGCAATAACACACGTACATCCTCACTGCCCAGAGTTAAAATGATTAATATTTTGTTATACTTAATTCCTGTCTTTATTTTTAAGAAACAAAAAGGAACAGTAAAGTCCTCTTTATGTATGTCTGTCATGATCATTAAAAACACTTAAATTAGAGAGGACTTGCCCTGTCTGGGACGGCCAGGGTGGGGCTGAGGGAGGGCAGGAGGGAAGCACTCAGGCCTGTTAACTTCCTTCCACCTTCAACCAAGGGTTTGGCTCCAAATGCCTATTTCCAGGACAGAGGCAGCCTGGGTACAAGGGTGCCAGATTGGCCTGGCGCTTCCCCTGGAACATACAGTGGCAGGCAGGGCTGAAGGAGGAGGGTCCCAGCCGAGCACTTCCCTCCTGAGGTCAGTTGGTGCCCAGCTAGTGTTTACAAAGAGGGTGCGGCCCCAGTCGCCCAGCTCTGAGGCCTTTGCTCTCAGGGGGAGCTGGCCCACAGCAGGCCACAAGCAAAGGGTGGCAAAACCGCTGTCTCCTAAGAAGCTCAGAGGCTGGGAGGATGCTGGGAAATGAGGGCCTGCAGCTAGGTGCTCACGTGGTCAGTGGAGGTAAGGAGGTCCAGGAGGAGGAGGAATGAAGGGAGGAGGCAGGGGCACTCCCATTTACTAGACCTTCTGTGGGTATAGTTATTACCTCCATGTTACAGAAGAGGAAACTGAGGCTCAGAAGTGTTGGGTCACTTGCCCCAGCTCTCATAGCTCCTATCAGTCTGGACTGAGACTCAGATGACCCCAAGGCTCATGCTCCTGCAGCCACACCAGGCTACGGCCTGGGGCTGTTAGGAGGGAGCCATTCTGCATGACTCAGAGCCTGGAGCAAGGCTTGGGGTCATTGGGAGGTTGATTTCCAGGAGGTGGTGGGCTCTGGAGATGAGGTTTCTGAGGCAGCTGTCCTTACTCAGTGTGAGTCCACAAGGGCATCAGCCACCGTCTGGCTCGGAGGCTGAGAGAGGCTGGTCGAGTCTGAACGGATTTTGGAGAAGGAGTTTCCCAGTGTCCTTTCTTCTTGACTTTATAGAGAGCAAGAGCCTCCAGGCCCATAGCCAGCTCTTCAGGAAAACATCAGAGCATCTCCCCAGAACTGGGAGGGGGATGAGAGTGGAGCCACCCAGCCCTTCCCACTCACCTGCCAAACGACCATCCCTTCACTGTCCTCTCCTGGGCCAAGGTGGGGGCCAGGCCGGTGTGTCCACACGTGTCTGTGTGTATGGGGTCACCCCCCGCCAGGCAGCACTAGCCACCTCCGGGTGGACCACCATTTTCAAGCCTGCAACATCTGGCAAACATCACGAAGGTGCAACAGGCCTGGAGGCCCAGGCTGAGTCATGGATGAGCTCTGTGAGCGATCCATTTCCCAGTGGGCCGCCTACTTCCTTGACTCAAATGCCAGGACCAGTGCCCTCTTGATGCCAGGGCCATGGGCCGAGAGAGACACATTAACTCCTCCTTGGGAGGCTGAAGTCTTCTATCAGGTGGAGTTGGTCGAAATTTTGGCTCTGCTGAATTCTGGCTATGGGATCTTGGCAGTTCCTTAACCTCTCTGAGGCTCAACGCCTTTATCAAATGGGGATGGTTTTGTTGATGATGATGATGACAACAGACACATACCTCCTCTTCTAGTGGCTGGAGGATTAAACCCGAGAGTACACAGGAAGTGTCTGTGTGTTTCACACAGAGCCTGGCATATAGCAAACACCCAGTGGAGGCACCTGACGCTTGCATCGTCCTCCGCCTCTGCCACCCCCAGCCCTTTGTTGGCATCCGGCCTTTACCTGGAAGCGGCAGGGGAGGGACAAGACCTCCATCCCCTTCTCAGGCATTGAATGTTCCCCTGCTAGGACCGTGGCAGCTAGAGTGTCCGAGGACCAGCTGGAGGAAGAATTGTGACTGAGTCTGAGGTGTCAGGAAAATGGGTGCCCGTCCTCCAAGGGGGGAGACCAGCAGGTGGCCCCTGGATGCAGAACCCCAGATCCTGCTGCTTTCCGGCTTGACTGCTCCAAACAGGGCCCCACCTTATCTCTTCTGCCCCTGCTCTCTGAAGACCCTCACAGACAGGTCACCAATTCCTCTATTGCTGCCCAGGTTATTATTATTATTAACAACAGGTATGACTGCTACTCCCAGTCACTGACCACTGGCTCTGTGCCAGGCATGGCACTAGGCGTTATTTCGTTGTCATGACAACACAAGAGGGGGTACTCTATTTCCCCCCAAATATGGAGGAGGACACTGAGGTCCAGAGGGATTAGGTGACTTGGCCACACGGGGAGGAAGTGGCCCAGCTTAGATTGTATTGAGGCTGGGAGAACATGAGGGGCAGAATGGATCTCGCTGGGCAGGAAGACATCCTGTAGACTCAGACTTGCCAGTTGCCAGGGCTCTTGGTCTGGGGTCCGTGAGGTCCTGCTGGAGGTTGCTCCATTCTGTTCATGGTCACCTTACCTGGCACCCAAGGGGCACCCTAGAGGCCTGGCTGTAGGATGGAGCTTCTGCCCACCCTCATGCTTGGGAGTTTCCTGTCTGCTATGGTCTGAATGTTTGTGTCTCCTCCCAAGTTCATATGTCGAAGTCCTATGCCCGCTGTGATGGTTTTAGGAGTGGGGCTTTTGGGAGTTGCTCATGAGGATGGAGCCTCATGAATGGGATTAGCGTTCTTAGAAGAGACCCCACAGAGCTCCCTGGCCCCTTCTGGAAGAGGGCTCTCACCTGAATCCGACCATGCTGGCACCCTGATCTGGGATGTCCGGCTTCCAGAACTGAAAGAAATAAACTCCTGTTTTTTATTAGCCACCCAGTTTATGGTATTTTGTGATAGCGGCTCGAACAGACTAAGACATCACCGCTCTGCCCAGGGAGATCCTGACCACCCTGGTTGGGTCCAGTAGACCCTAACTGACGGAGCTGGCCACACTCTTTGTACTTGACTCTGACTGCCTGCTGGTCTTTGCCAGTCTTCTCCTTCACTCCAGTGACTGTGTTTCTCTCTGGTCTTAACTTCTTCCCCATCGGCACTGACCTCACAGGTCTGGGGTCTCACCATGCCTTTCTCCCAGGCCCGCCTAAGTTATAAAACCAGAGAAGATGCTGTCAAATTACAAAGGTCTCCCAGCGAGCATCTGGTGGAGAACCTGAGGTCAAATCCCGCTCTGTCACTCCAAGCAAGCCATTTCACCTCTCTAAGCCTTAATTCACTTATCTATAAAATGGGGCTAGCAATGATGCATCCTACAGAGCCCTTGTGAAGAGAAAATGAGCTCATATATGTGCTCAGCACATGGTGAGTGTCCTATAGATGGTGGCGTGGGAAGAAAGGATTGGAGTTGCTGCTGAAGCACTTCTGGACCTTCAAGGTCCTGGCTGACCAGGGTCCATTCACTGGTCATTTTCCTGGAGGTCTAATTTTCCCACATTCCAGTTGGCTGAGTAATGAGGCTGCCCTTTCCCCAGTCTGTACGAGTGGAGTCCTCATGGCCGAAAGAAGAAAGTGTGTTGCCTGGAACTGGCATGTGCCCTGTTTTGGGCACCACTGATGGCAGTCTGGATGGTTGAGCGATGGGCACAAGGAACTCGAGTGTCCTTGCTGCAGGATCTACTGTATGTATGTCTGAGCATACATGTATGTATGTATGTGTGAGGCCCCTACCTGCCTGCTTCTCAGCAGAGTCAGCCTCTGATTTCTTCTGGAAGGACAAGGCTGTGACAGTCCAGGCCCTCCTCTGGGCTTTCTCTACTGTGCTGCAGGGCAAGAGGTCTAGTAGCCACTCAAAAACTTCCTTGTGTTCAGCGTAGTGTTACAGAATCTTGGGACTCCAGAGCTCGAGAAGGCATCAAACAGAACCCTAGACCGTAAGGGAGTGGGGGCAGGAGCCCAGAGGGCCCTCTTGGTAGACTGTACATTGTTAGTGCTAGAAAGTTCCTCAGTGTGGACACAGAATGACACAGAGAGCCTCAGGCAGGGCCATGGGACATTAGAGCTGGAGGGGACTTGGGATGTTTCTGCTGGAAGGTAGGCTAGAGTGTGTTTAATTCAACTTTCTGATTTTATAGCTGGGTCTGTGAAGAATTTTCTAGAGATGAGGTCCATGCTACTGCTTTAGGTGTTTAGGCTGCGGCAGAGAGAAAGACAAATGTTTATAGTTTATCTGTGATGTTGTCATTTCAGGTAAGAGAAGAAAAATAGTGACTGGGCATTTATTCCACCAATATTTATTGACCTCTTCTGTGCTAGGCCCAAGAGGAGTGAAACAATGTAAGGTTAGAAGTGGCAGAAAAGTAATGTGAGCTGGTTTCAACAAAAGGACATTTATTGGCTCACAGAACTGGAAGACCAGAGGTAGAGTGGGTGTTATGGACTGAATTGTGACCTCCTCCCAAACTCATATGTCGAAGCCTTAACCTCAATGGGACTATATTTGGAGACAGGGATAATTAAGGTTAAAAGAGGTCATAGGATGGAACCCTAATCCGATGGGACTGTTGGCTTTATAAGAAGAGGAAGAGACAACAGACTGCTCTCTCTCTCTGCAAGCACACAGGGAGGAGGCCATGTGAGGACACAATGACAAGGTGGCTGTCTGCAAGCCACGAACAGAGGCCTCACCAGAAACCAACCCTGGACTTTTAGCCCTCTAGAATGATGAGAAAGTAAATTTCTATTGTTTAAGCCCACCTGTCTGTAGTGTTTTGTTATGACGACCCAAGCAGACAAGACAGTGGACCTCAGAGTTGTTTAGTCCAGAAACTCTGACTCCATTTCCCTGCGGTTCTCTCAGCTCTGTCCTCCTTGTTTGTAGCCCATGTATTAGGCTGGTAGCAAGAGCACTGCGATAGTTCCGGGCCCAGCAATGTGCAGAGGAAGAGAAAGAGAGAAGGTTGCTCCACGATGTTCCCTCATAAAAACAAGAGAGATCTTCCCCAGAAACCCCTATTAAACCTTTCCTTGTATCTCACTGGCCCTTAGGTCACAGGCCTAAAAGCCTCCAAACAGAAGTGTAAGCAAAACAGAAGTTTATGTCTCTTTCATATCATAGAAGAGTTAGGAAAAAAAGCCATCCAAGACTGATGGGTGGGCTCCACCATCCTCCAAATGTGGCTTCCCTCTCTAGGTCCAGGGAGACTGTTCCAATTTCTATTACCTCTCAGAAAGGGGGAAGGGCAGGGGAAGGACAAGGGAGCACATGCACATTCTTTGCGAAGGCATAGCTTAGAAGTGGTACAATCGTGTCTGCTCACAGTCCTTTGGTGAGAACTTAGACTTGTGGCTACATCAAGCTGCAAGGGAGGCTGGGAAATGTAGTCCTTACCAGGCAGCTATCCGCTTGGCCCCAAACTGGGAGTAATGTTATTAAAGAAGGGGAGAGCGGATATTAGGGAACCAGAGAAGTCTCTACCACACACTGATTAGTTCAGGCCCAGGTTCCCGAACCAATTCTTGAGAAGGGTGGTGGGCCCACCCCTGGAGCTGGGCAAGGGGTCAGCTTCCCTTGAGGCATATGGGCTTGCTTCAGCCTCTGTACTCTGGGTCTGTTTGTTACGGCAACTTAGCTTGTCTGCTAAATAATGCACTGTGCCTTGTATACTCCTTAGGAAGCTGGAAGTGGGGTGAATGGGTCTTGGGTAATCAACCAGCAGGGTCCACTGCATTGCCTGCCTTTGAGGCCCTCTGACTCTAGGAAAGGGACAGATTTAAATACGTCACTGTGGGTCAACATAACAAATGGTAAACTAGCAGCAATATATAAATCCCAGTGAAAACAGAGGGAAGAATTAAGAGAAGGCCTCTAAGAAGGGGTAAAGGATATCATGAGTTCATTTTGTCTGGGTCTTAAAGGATATGTGGGAATTCCCCCAAATGACTTTGGTTGGGAAAGAGCCTTTCAGATAAAGAGAACAGCAAAATCACAGAGGCATGAAGGCCTACAGGGTGTGGCTAGTGGTCTGGTGTGGCTAGGGAGTGGGAGGGCGGGAGTGATCTTGGGAGCAGTTAACAAAGGGCACCTGAGAGCCAGGGGCGGGAGGCAGAAGCCCGTCTGACAAGCCTCTGGAAGCCATGCAGGGTTTCTAAGCCAGCAGAGACATGGGCAGATCTGTGTCTTTCTCTGAGGTAGAGACTGGAGGATGACTCGTTAGGAAGCTATTTCACAAATTCGGCTGAGTAATGAAGAGAGACTGCATCAGGGCTGTGGTGGTGGGAAAGGAGACAAGGAGATAGTCTGCAGAGAGATTTTGGTGGCAGAACTGACAGAACTTGGTAACCGGGTGACTGAGGGGGGTTGAGCAACGACAGGCAGAGGGGGGAGTTAAATATGATCCTAGGTTTATTTGCTTGTGCTAGAAATCTGGAGAAGGAGTACAAGGAAAGCAAGTTTTGGGGGTGAGAGGAGAAAACAACTACCCACTGTCCTCAGCCTGGTCCATGACAGACTTCTCTGGGTGCCTTGAATGTATGACGTTCTCTCTTAACTCAGCGCTTCTGAACACTCTGTGCCTACTCCATGGAACACTGCCTCACCCTCAAATCTCTCGCTGGCTAATTCCTCATTTCCTCTAAGAGCCTTTCTTGACAACCTCCTCCAACTTAGGTGAGAAACCCTCTTTGATTTTCTTGTAGCACCCCAGGGCTTTTCTTTACAAGCCTCTAACTCAGGCTTGTTTAATCACTCAGTCACTTCCATGAGGGACCACATCTGTCTTGCTTGCGGCTTTATCCTCAGCACCTTGTCCAGTGCCTGGGCACTTGTGCTGGGTTTGAGGTATTCAACAGTTGTCAATGGAACTAGGAATTGGCCAACAGTTTCTATCAGGGCTCACTCAGATGTAATGCAAAGCAATGAGGCCACCATGGGGACAGGTGACGTGACCCTTTAGTAGGCCTGGATCACTCTAGACCAGTGGTTTCCAACCAGGGGTGATTCTCTCAAAGACATTTGGCGTGTCTGGAGGCATTTCGGGTAGTCCTGACTTGTGTAAGTGTGTGTGTGTGCTACTGCGTCCAGTGGGTAGAGGCCAGGGATGTTGCTAAACATCCTACACAACGCACAAGATAGCTCCCCACAACAAAAGGAGTATCCAAGCCGACATGCCAGTAGTGCCCAAGTTGAGAAACCCTGCTCTAGAGATGGGTGAGCCAACTGGATGGCCAAGCGCCCATTTGGAGTACTGGCTTCTATGGGCCAACTGAGGAAGAGCAAGAGAAGCTTAGTAGCTGTCACAAGAAATATGGACTTGTGATGTGCAGCCAGGAACCACCTTGGATTGGTCTCAGTCAAAGGCCCAACACCTCGGGCAGTTTCTCCTTAACTCAACTCCCGGCTGTAAGCCCAGGAGGCCCAGCCTGGCACTTGCCTCTCTCTGACTCACCCCACTGGGTTCCTCTTGCTCTTTGGTGGAAGTGGCCACCACACACTCTTCCCACCCCATCTGCCTCGCTGATTATTTTCAGCTTGGCTTGCAGAGGCCCAACGCTGCAATTACACCCCAACCTCAATGGCTCCTTCTGAAAATAACATTTGGGTCGAAGAAAACCTCAGTCTGGTGGGCTGGATTTTATACTAAACAGTTAAAGAGTGGGTGTGGGCTTGGGGGTGGGGATGGGGACAAGGGAGTGGCAGGATGGTACAATTAAGAGAAGAGTCTGGAAGAAGGGGAAGGAAAAGGAAGGGAAGAGAGGGAAGGAGTGGCGGCAAGGGCTGCTGCAGAAAAAAAAATATATTTACGGGGCAGGGGTCAGACATCTTTTAGAAGTCTTATGCCAAGTCTTCATTTAAACCCCTAATTGAGGGTTTTGTTTGCTGAAATAACTCACCCCTACCCCCAATCATTGAGGCCTGGGAAATTCATGTCTGCCTGGGGCCAGATGAATTACTCTCTGGGCATACCAATCTTTGTCCTAGCTAGTGACCAGATTTTCCGACCCCCAAATAGGAGCCACATGGTTTGACACAGGATTTTTGTTCTCTTTCCAGGCGAGCATGGCAGTCTGGGAAATGTAGTTTCAACGCCGATAGGTGGAATTTCTAAGCAGTTCCATGGTCAGTGGAGGAGAGAAGACAGGACCTTCAAAGTAGGGATTCCCAGGGAAATTAGAGATTTACGGGTTACTTTAATTCAGAGAAGAGAAGAAAACACTAGAAAAGAGAAACTTTGTCCCACCCAGGGGGCGGGGGAATAAGGAGAGAAAGACCTGGAAGCGCAGTTTGGATTCCAAAGGAAGCGGACAGAGAGAAGGCTGTGTGAGGTGAGATTTGGGAATATAGGCAAAAGAGTCCCACACGTTAGTTAAAAGCTCAGTTCTGCAGTCAGTCAGACTTGGGTTCAAATCTGTAGTATGCTAACCACCTGGGGGATCTCGGCAGTAACTTAGCCTCTTTTTAGGCCAGCAGTATAGGTCTAGAGCAAGGCTAGTAGAGTGTGCATCCTGGCTCTGTGACCTTAAGCAAGTTCCCTAACCTCTCTGTGGCTCACTTTTCTCCTCTGTAAAATGTAAACAACACCCACCTTCTAAGGTGTCCGAAGGACTTAGAATCTTAGAACAGTGCCTGGGACATTGGCAACCACTCAGCATATGTTAGCTATTGTTATTACCTCTGGAGTTTTTCTTCAAATGTAGTAGACAAGACACATTTTAGGTAACACATACTTTTTTAATTTGACTAGTTATGAGTTTATTTTCAAGTGTATTAAAATATATGACTAGCACATCAGAGCTGTGGTTTCACTAATGTTGTTGCTTCAGGCAAGGCTATGTAGAAAAAGGGAATCGATTTAAAGTTAATTTTAAAAATAAGGAAAGTTAATAAAATAAAAGTCAACTTAAAATATATAATATAGGAGGAATGTGAGTATGGAAGAAAATCATGCAGGCAATACCTAAATGGCTCAAAAATTTGGGAAAAAATCTGCAATGCCATGTTCCTTTTTGCTTATAAAACCTTCTAAGGCACATGGGTGGAGAAATGAAGGAGGAAAGATACTGATCTAGATGCTATCAAAACTTTGCCTCTTTCCTCCTCTGTAACCACTCTTCTTCCCTCTTTGAGAATTCAGTAGAAGGGCCCAGGCAAGCGAGACCTGACGCCCTAGTGAGCTTTGGAACCCCGAAAGCATTGCGGACTTGGGGGGCTCGGGGAAGAGAGGCCGAGCTCTGGAAACCGAAAGCCAACTCCCCAACTTCGCTCTCCTGTCGCGTTTAGGGCGATTCGGGCCTCTCTGATTTTTTTGGATCACTGGGTCAATCAGTCAGCCAATGCCTCGGGAGAAGTTTAATTAAGCTCAGATCGCCGGCGCGAGCTGCCAAAGGTCTCCCTGCCCGCCCCGCCCCCAGCACATCTGGTGAAAAGCTTCTCCCCCTCCCGGCAGGACGGGCCGCAGCCCGCGCAGGCGCATCGGCAGGACGCCCAGCGCCCCGCGGCCGGCTCGGCTCCCAGAACAGCGTTGCAAACTGTTGCATCAGACAGCAAGCAGCCGGCAGGGCCGCCAGGGTTTCTAGGAAGATAGGAAAGGTTTGAGATCTTCTGTGGTCGCTTGGGAGCGTTGGCGGCCACTCAAGGTGTTTACACGCTGGTAACACGATCCACTGAAATCTCACGCTTGCGCCAGTCGGGGGGTAGGGACTTAGCCACAGGTGAAATTCGCTGAACTCCGCTGCTGCATCTGCTCCCACCCCAAGGCCCCAGGCTGGACCAACCGAACTGGGATTCGCTGTGCTTTACTAAGAGCCAGGGCCCTGAAGGAGTGAGCAGGGTTTGATTCCTCTTCCCAAGAACAAGAATGCCCCCGAGGAATTTCTCACTCTGTGAAAGTGCAAAACTAATTTCCCCGGATAAGCGCTGTTGTCGATTCCCAAAAGGACTTGGAAAGATCCCAGTAGGAATGTTTAGTGGTTTCCAAATCTCTTCATCCAGCAGCCGAACACGCAGACACTGACCATCAAAAACTTCTTGGTGGGTGGACATGTCCTCCTTCACAGATAGGCCTTCTTTTGGTACATCTCAGTCCCCATGTTATGAAGACTTTGGACATTAGCCAGACAGAGGATGCACAGTCATGAACTCAGTGCAGACACAGCACACACATACAGGTTCTCTAGACCCAAACAGCTCTGCAACTCAGGTAATGGAAAAGTCTTCCTTACTCTCCCTCAGTCTTCTGGTCTCTGAGCCACTCCTTCCTCAAGGGGAGAGAAAATAATACTGTATCTAGAAGGGGTGGGCCAGTCTTGGGGGTGGGATGTTCAAGAAGAATGAGTACTGATTTAGAATCTACTTTCTAAAGGGATTTCCAAGGATGTAATCTGAATCCTACAGTTCAGTCCTCTCTCTCACTTTTTTTTTTGGGGGGTGGGGGTGGGGGAATGGTTTAAAACCAAGATCATTCAGTATTAATGGATTTTCCAAAAAGACAAAACCCGGCAATTTACCTTATGCATTCTGTCTTTGCTAGGGTGTTGATGGTGGAAATCTATTCCATTTGAATAATCTTGAAAGCTAAAACAGGCCTAGTGTTCTTCCTTGCCCTCATTATTATGAATCACTCAGTCCCAAGATTCAATAGAAAAATGACCGAAAAGACTCATAAGCATTATCCCACACATCCTTTTGCCAGATAGTCACTGTTGTTTGTTTAAGCCAACATTTTCCTTTGGACAGTGGGGTATTATGGAACTATGGGATTTTTCACCATAGTAGATGCTTCATAAATATGGCCTGAGCTATTTTGGTCAATAGTGATCTTATAAACGGAAGGAATGACTACTAGAAAAGGAAGGAGCATGGGCTAGTGCTGGAGCTGGAGCATTTCTGAGCCCTGCTTCTGAAGTTATATCAGGACCCAAACCTTCAACCAAATAGGTGTCACCACAGTGGCGTCTGTGGTCACAGAGTGTGATCTCAGGGAGCTGCCAGAAGCTGACAGAATGTCAGATATGTCTAAGCAACAGTCCTCACCTGGAGAAGCAAGTCATTTACATTATGGGGCCTCTCCAGGCACAGAAGTTGGAGCCAGGAGGTCAGAAGCTAGGTGGGAATGGGAGAAAGTAACCTTCTGAGCTCATGTTAGGTTCTCTGCTGTACTGCTAGGATCTACACATCGTGGGCCCTCAATACATGTTTGTAGAATGAATGCACTGAAAGAAAGAGGGAAGCAGCAGAGAGAGGAAAGGTCAAAGAGGTCTAAGAATTTTGCAAGAAGCAGCCTGGGATGTTCAGGACTCTCTGGTGTTGGGTAAGAGGGGAATCCTTGTAGTTCAAAGACATATGGTGAGAGAGTCACAACTGTTAAGTGACAAGTCTCAAGAAGTTCCTTCTGCTTTGGTTTCCCAGTTTGGAAAACCTCCAGTTAGTGGTTCCAGAGCTGGCCAGTCAATCTCTTCAACCAAGCCTAGCGACATCATCAATCATTGCTTCACCTCAACAGAATTCCCGGAGCAAACTTCTGGAAAAGTAAGGAGTCTGAGGGAGGGTGTGTGACTGAGATCCAGAGGACAGGAAAATCCCCCAGAAGCCATCCTTTAAAGCCATAAGCAAAGTGGTGGCCCAGATGACTAGATGATGGAGACAGACACTAAAAATGTGATTCGTTTTCCACATTCTGGGGGCACTCATAAATTCTCAACACTACACCCAGCCTAAACTCAGACAAACCTTCTGTTCTAAAGGCTTATGATCTAAATTCCTTGTGGAAAGTCTGTCTTTGAAATGTTTAAGGCACCTCATTTAATCCTCATTTTCACTTCAAGTCAGGTACCTCCTCCCTGAGAAACCCACCACATTTGAAGTTTGTAGCTGGCCTTCCTTCTGTTTTTGCTATTTATGTGCCAATTTAAAGGGTGGAGAGAGCCACATTAGTTTAAAAATAAAACACAAATAGCAAAATGAGTCTTGGTTAAAGTAAAAACCACAGAAGGGATTTTTTTTTTCCCTCTCATACTTTTCAGATTTTCCTAGAACCACCTTTATTTCCTCAGAGCCCAGACATAGAAAGTGAGTGGGCCTCTCCAGATGCTCTTCCAAGGGAAAGCTGAACGCCTCATTCCTATTCTCCTCTGATTGCACCTTGAGGATTTGTTTTCCTATTTTAGACAATTGAGTCTCAGACTGGGTCTCAGAAAGCTATTGAAGCCTTTGCTACACACGTGGTATTTCTGAGCAGTCTTAGAATAGATTTTGGTTTGTTTTTGCATGGTTTGTATCTTACCTCTTTTGTTCAGCTGTATCACCTTGTACATTCTGCGTGAAGGGTGATGGGAACATCACTTTAAAGTCAGATACTCCTGGTAGATTCCCAGCATTGCTACTTACCAGTCTTGTGGCCTTACCTGTCAAATGAGAGTAATGATGCACACCTCTCAGGGCTGTAATGAGGATTAAGGAGTCAAGGCACAGAGAAGACTCAGCACAAAACAAGCGCTTAATACACTGTAGCTATTATTTAAAAAAGATCCTTTTATCTCTTCGCTCCTTCCTTAACCAATCCTCTCCTATTTTGGAGAAGGAAAGAAAGTTAGTCATCTGTTCCCATGGATGATTTTTATCAATTTTTGCATCACCAAAGGGTCTATCAGAAGGGGAGACAAGGCTGAGTTGACTTGTAAACACCTGGGCCTTTTAATGGGATGGGATCAGTGTTCTTGCCTCTCAAGAGGTGACCAGACCAGCAGTGCAGGGACAGGGGAAACACTGAAGGCCGATGGTTGGGTGGTAGGAGCACAGAAGATGGGGAAGAGTGTTCAGGAAAAGCAGGCCCAGGGCTAAGGCGAGGGGCCATATGGGGTGCCAGCTACCCGCTTTGGGGTTCTGAGTCTAGCTCCTGCAGGCCGAGGCCCGCCCACCCCGGGGTCTGGTAACCGTGGGACCCGAGGCGCGTGCGGCAGCGCCCTCTGCCGGCCGCGCGGGGCAAGCCGCCCGCCCGGCAGTTCTGCAGGTGGGACCCGGGATCCCTCTCGCTGCCTCCGACCCCGCTCCATCCCTTCAGAGGACCTCGTGGCCCGGTCCCCGACCGGATTTCGGGAGAAGCGTCCCTATCTGACGCCTGTGGGCTGAGCAGAGACGATGCTCGAAAACATCCAATTCATCCGGGATCGGAGGCCGCGGGAACCCACCCCAAACCCGCAGAGGCTGCGCCTCTGGGACCCGGGGCCAAAGCCTGCTGGGCTGTCGGATCGCCTTTGGCCGAGACCACGGGTTCTGCGGACAGAGAGGAGCCCTGGGTTCGCTTTCCGCCTCATCCATTTTCCAGCTAGGTGACCTTGGGCCAGGTACTTAAATTTCCATGAGCCTTAATTTCCTCATCTTTAAGATGGAGAAAATGATCCCGACTTTAGTGGGTTGACATGACGATTATGTGGGATCAGACAGCCTGGGTTGGAATTCTGGCACTGACTTCAGCTAGCTGTGTGCCTGGGGCAAGTTACTTAACCTCTCTGTGCCCCGGTTCCCTTCAAAATAGGGATAATAAAGGTACTTACCTCCGAGGGTTGTTGCCTGCAAAGCGCTGAACACAGTGCCTGGCACAGAGTAAGCGCTCAATAAATGGTGGCTATTGTGGTTGTCGTTATTATTGTTCTTAAGACCGCTGAGCACACGAACAGAACTCTAGCTGGCGGCTATTATTAGTCTTTCCTGGGTCCGGCTATTTCTTTCCCGGCATTGTTAAAATCTTTTACCAGGCGCTCGCGTCCTAATCAGTAGCCGAAGGACAGCCGGCCTTCCCGAGTTTGGAAAATCGAGGTTCCCCTGGAGGAGGGCCAAGAACGCGGCCGCGGGCTGCAAGGACCGGGACCTCCCGGGCGGGTGCCTGCGCCACGCCGCCTCCGCCCGTGCCTCCATTAGCGCGCGTCAGAGCCGCAGTGACGTCGCCAGGTCCGCGGGCGGGGGGGAGGCGCGGCCTGGACACGCGGGAGCCTGGGGTGACTGGGATGGCTGTGGTGGCCCGGCCGCGCGAGTGCCCTGCTGCCCCCCGCGGCTGCGGCCGAGGCAGCCCGAGGAGCTGCGGGAAGGCCCTGGCCGGGGTTGCCTCTCCCGCGCCTGCGGGCGCTGGGCGCGCCGGGGCTCCGCCTGCAGCCCCCACGCCCCGAGCCCGCCCAGCCCCGCGCGGGGCTGACCTCCTGGCAGACGCTTAGTGTCTGCGTGGTCTTTCCCCTCCTGTCCTCTCTTCCCCACACCCGCCCCAATCTTATTCCTTCTCGTCCCCAGCGACACGCTCAGTTTCTTCCTCCACCTTCCTTCTGGACCAACTCATTTGCTGTGAGTGGTTATTAACCACCCACAGGAGGCGCCTCCCACTCCAGGCTCCATCTGCAGCCCTCGGCGCGCCCATCTCTTCGCTGGCCTGGCCGGACAGTTCCACTTGGCTTGCCGTGCACGCATCTCCAACTCGCCGAGTCTGGTCCATCTCAGTGATGGCAGGACCATCATCCTAGACGCCTCGCCCCTCTAGACACCTCTCCAGGCACTCTCCATTTCTTCATTCTGATTCCAGCCAGCCTGGTTTAGGGGGCCCTCTCCCATTGGCTATTAACATATTCCCCTCAAGGATCTCCCTGCTGCGCTCCCGCCTCCTTCAAATCCATCCTCCACACACCGCCAGCGCGATTACCTGCAGTCATGCCTGGCCATGCCTTTCCCTGCTTAAGGCTGCCCAGCCTGGGACCCCAAGCCCTCTCTGTCTTCATGGCCACCGTCCTCTGCCATTTTCTATCTGATACCTTTCAGAGCTAGCCCTGGGTGTTGCACCATGCTGGGACCACACGATTCAAGGTCTTCCGTATCTTTACTGCTGTTGGGCCCTATCAAGGGAATTTACTCCCCACTCCCCCTCCTGCCCCAGCTGGCTTCCTCTTACTCATTCCCCAAAGCTCAAGATGTGAGTCACGTCTTCAAGACTGCCTTCCCTGTTCTGCTATCTGGCTGAGTGAAGTGTCTCTGGACCCCCAAACTTTCTATCCCTGCTGCTTTAGTTGTATTTGGCATAAAGGCCTGATCTTTCAGGATGGCCTCTGAGGCCCTGCCTGGTCTGTAACACTGCCCCCCACCTTCACCCACAACTCCAGCCTCTTCCTCCCTGGCTCTGGCCACAGTGGGGGTCTCAGTTCTCAGCCTCTGTGTTCACCTTACCATGCCAGTGGCTTGGTACAGCCTGTTCTCTCTGTCTGTACCTTTCTGCCCTTTCTCAGCTACTCAACTTTTGGCTCTCATCCTAAGTAAGCATCATTTCCTCAGACTTCCTCCCCTGACCCTCCCCCACCCACCCCCAATTCAGTTGAATTCTCTTTTGATGGATCAAAGCATACAAAAACACCTACAGAGGATAATATTCTTAACACCTGTTTATTCTGTACCCCTTCCCTGGCACCCCCCCCCCTTGCCAAAGCTTAACATTTGCCGTATTTTCTTCAAATCTTTTTTTAAGGACATAAAACTTCACAGATCTAGGTAGAGTCCTCTGAACTCATTTCTGTCCCTCCCCTAAGGTACCTGATCTCTTGCATTTGGGGTTTATCGTTCTCATTTATGCTTTTGTATTTTTTTTACTACATATGTTTGTGCCTATAAACACTTCATAGAATTGTTTGGCATGTTTGTAAACTTTGAAGAAATGGCATTTACTGGATATATCATTGTGTAACTAGTTTTTTTCACTCAGCATTATGACTATGAAATGTAGCCACACATGTAGTTCTAGATCATACATTTTCACTGCTGATTCGGGTCCCATTGGATGAGTTCAACACACTTTACCCATCTCCTTCTGGAGAACATTCAGCTTATTTTCAATTTTTTTTTCGTTAGAAACAATTAATATTTTTTATACCCATCCCTTTGTGTGAAAGTGAGCCACCCAGGAAGATTCTTGGGTGTGGAATCGCTGGCCTCAGGTCGTGTAAATTGGCAGCTTTACTGGGCATGGCTGAACAGTTTTTCAAAGCGGTTGTACCAGTTTACACTTCGATAGCAGTATATGAGTTCCCATGCTTGGCTTCCTCAACAACACTTGGTAATGTCAGGCTTTAAAACTTTTGCCAAGCTGGTGGGTGTGAAATGGTATTCCAGTGTTTTAATTTGCAATTCCCTGTTTACAAGAGAGACTGAGCATACTTTCATGTGTTTACTGGTTATTTGCCTTTCATCTTTTTAAAATTGTCTCTTGGTTTATTTGACAGTGCTTCTATTGGATTATCTCTTATTATGTGTAGGAGTCCTTTATATATTCTGGGTACTAATTCTTTGTCAGGCTGTAGCCCATCTGGTATCTTCTACTCCACTCAAGCGCAGTTTTAAATCTGTGTGATTGATTAATGGCTGACTTTCCCACTAGACTATAAGCTCTATGAGAAGAGGGACCAACCTCCACAAGGCATGTAGTATCTAACACATACCGGGACTTAATAGTAAATATTTCTGTACTGAGGTGTATTGACATTATTTGTCTTTTTACATGCTTATCACTTCATCCCTCATCCTCAGTGACCCACAAGGCTGTAAACTCCTTGAGAGGAGGAATCTGGAGCTATTTTATTCATTTTTCATGTCTCCATCTTTGTATCTATCACAACATAACACCTCTGGCACAGAATACATATCCAGTCAGTTTTGCTTAATTTCCTTTGAGCTTTCTCTTTCTCTTCTTTCCTTTCTCCTTAGCCCATCTTCTATCCCTAAGCCCAGTTATATGATCTATAAAATGAAGGAATATGAAAACCTCAGCTGTTTATGAGAATCACACGATACAATGTATTCGAGGAAGTAGAGCAATGCTTAGCACACAGTTAGCGCTCAATAAGTGGTGACTTTTCATTATCCCCAGAACAATCATTTTGGTGACTAAAGATACACTCTATTTAATTTTAACAGCAGAGTTCTTTCAGAGAGAGAATAAAACTGAACTTCCTGAAGATCTGGTGAGCGTTTTTTTTCCCCTCCCTTTATTGGCATTTGACCCACTATATAAGGCTCAGTCCCAACACGATCTCTGAAAAGCATCAAATATCATTCTTCTCCCTTTCTTTTATAAATTCCAGACATATCAAAGGCATATGAACCATACATAGAATTCAAACCTTTAAGTGGAAACATATAAAGGCCAATTCCACATCTTTGGCCAGAAGTCAGAGAGCAGAATAAAGGTCTGTCAGTGATACCAGAAGTGGGATTTAGTGGTTGCAGCCAGGGACAAAAGCAGAATTCTTACATCTGTTTCCTACATCTGCCATTGATTGTGTGACCTTTGATCTATTTATAAAATGAAGATAATAATTCTTGCTTTTTCTGGAGGTTGAACTTCATTAATTACTCATTTTAAAATGCTTTGAGATCCTCAACATGAAAGGCAGTTTGGCTGTATTTAAACAGCGCTCCCAAGAGGTAAATGGCCCAGCAACATCTGTCCAAGCAGCTCGGGAATCTGATCTCCATTTTACCAGAAAGTGAGGCCCGGGAAGGCAGATTGCTGGTCCAGAGTTGTAAGTTGTGGACAGACACGGGGAAACCCCCTTCATCTCCAGCCCCAGGCTCACAAGAATGAGAAATCTCAGGGCAGCCTTATTTGATCAGGATGTAGTGCTACTCTGAGGCCCGTCATCTCTAGGGTTTCATCGCCACATGAGGAAAGCAGGTGACTGCACTGGGCCCACTGCAACGTGAGCCCACCAGCGAGAACAATTAGACCCACGGTGACCGTGGGCAGCGGCCTCTCCCCAGAAGGCTCAGGGGAACTTTGCTGAGAGATGTAACAGGAGAAGGTGGGCTGAACCCAGAAAGCAGCGTAGGCAGGGCCCCTCTGGGGCCCGTCATCTCTAGGGTTTCATCGCCACATGAGGAAAGCAGGTGACTGCACTGGGCCCACTGCAACGTGAGCCCACCAGCGAGAACAATTAGACCCACGGTGACCGTGGGCAGTGGCCTCTCCCCAGAAGGCTCAGAGGAACTTTGCTGAGAGATGTAACAGGAGAAGGTGGGCTGAACCCAGAAAGCAGTGTAGGCAGGGCCCCTCTGGAGGCTGACCTTCTCCTCAACTCAGAGATCTGGGAAAGGGACCTAAAAGAAAACAACGGAGACGGCTGAGATCCTTGTCTGACAGCTCTGCGTGGTAGCATCCTAGGGCTGAGCTGGCCCCTACGGCGGCTGTTAGAGCCAGTGACAACTGTGCGGTGGTTTGAGGAGACAGCCCTGGAGCCAGAAGAGCAGGCTTTAAAATCCAGCTGCGAACTTACCAGCCGTGCTGTTTGGTCTCTGAGCCTCAGCACCCCAACTAGGGGTAGGGATAATAATACACCAACTTGTCAGGGTTGTTAGAGAGATTAAACAAGAAGAAGCAGGTGACAGTGTGCCACTTGTGGAAGGGATTCAATCACTGCTCATGAGAAAGATGAAAACACTACAGACTCATTTAGGACTGAGCAGAGTTCTCTCCCTTTTCTTAAAAAAGTTTTCCCCTCTTTATTCTTAAGCTAATACTTGTACATGATTTAAACAAACAAACCGCCAGAGAACAAAAACTACAACATCACAAAAGAGGATTCGGTGAAAAGTGTCTCATTGAAGCCTCTTTTTTTTTTCTTTTCTTTTCCTTTTTTTTTTTTTTGGCTGCTCAGCTTGCAGGATCTTAGTTCCCTGACGAGGGATGAAACCCATGCCCCCTGCAGTGGAAGCACAGAGTCCTAGCCACTGGACCACCAGGGAATTCCCTTATTTCAACCTCTTATTGCCCATTTCTCCTCCCCTGGTGGCAATAAATATTATCAGGTTCTGGTGTATCTTTCCAGAGATAGTCTATGCGCATATAAGG
The DNA here is from genome assembly GCF_963924675.1 of Phocoena phocoena. NCBI lineage: Eukaryota > Metazoa > Chordata > Mammalia > Artiodactyla > Phocoenidae > Phocoena > Phocoena phocoena. Next base: position 96,192,034 of record NC_089226.1, on the reverse strand, counting down.
ATCTACCTGGATTTTGAACTTTGCCTTTTGTTTTTTTTAACTAAGCAATGTATTTTTTTGGCCGCACTACTACGTGGAACTTCCCTGACCAGGGATTGAACCCGTGTCCCCTGCATTGGAAATGAGGAGTCTTAACCACTGGACCACCAGAGAAGTCCTAAACAATGTATCTCGAAACGAATTCACTGTCAGTATATATAGGGCTACCTCATTCTTTTTAAGGCTACATAGTATTACACTTCATTTATTCAGCCAGTCCTCTACAGATAGACATTTAGCCTGTGTTAGTTTTATTTATTTATTACCACCAATTTAGTGGCTTAACAACAGCACAAATCTATTATCTTACAGTTTTGTACATCAGAAGTCTGAAATGAGTCTTGCTGGCCTAATATCAAAGTGTTGGCAGGATTTCCTTCCCTTTGGAGACTCTAGGTGAGAATCTGTTTCCTTGTCCATTCTAGCTTCCAGACGTGTCTAGACACTTCTAGACCTGCATTCCTTGGCTGTGTCCCCTTCCTTCATCTTCAAAGCCATCAACCATTGGTAGAGTTTTTCTCAAGTCCCATTATTCTGACTGTCCTTTTATGCTTCCCTCTTTCACTTTTAAGGACTCTTATGATTGCATTGAGCCCACCCGGATAATCCAGGATAATCTCCCTATTTTGAGGTCAGCTGTTTAGCAATCTTAATTCCATCTGCAACTTTAATTCCCCTTTGCCATGCATATTCACAGGTTCTGGGGATTATGATGTGGACATTTGGGGGGGCATTATTCTGCTTACCACAAAGTTATTGCCTGTCTTTTACTATTACAAACAGAACTAATGAATGTCCTTGTATAAATGTCACTTCCTACCTGTGAGATCAAGTCTGAGAAGCAGTGTCTATGTGAAAGGGCATGCATTTAAAATTTTTTGGAAGGTATTGTCAAATTTTACTCTAAAGGGATTGTACCAATTTGCACACCTACCACTAATGTACCAGTGCAATTTAAAAAATTAGTTGCCTTTTTTATTTTAGAGCAGTTTTAGGTTTACAGAAAAATTGATCAGAAAGTACAGTTCTCATATACCTCCTTCCCATAGTTCCCCCTCTTATATACATGCTATATTACTGTGGTACTTTGTTACAGTTGATGAACCGATTTTGATACATTATTATTAACTGAAATTCCTAGTTTACACTAGGATTCACTCTTGGCATCCTACGTTCTATGGGTTTTGACAAATGTATAATGACATGTACCCACAATTATAGTGTCATACACGATAGTTTCACAGCCCTAAAAATCCTCTCTGTTCCGCTTATTCATCCCTCTCTCTTTCCCACCCCAAACTCCTAGCAAAGACTGATATTTTTATTGTCTCCATAGTTTTGCCTTTTTCAGAATGTCATATAGTTTGAATCATATAATATGTAACCTTTTCAGATTGGCTTCTCTCACCTAGCCATGTACATTCAAGATCCCTTCATGTCTTTTTGTGGATTGATAGCTCTTTTTTTTTTTTTTTTAATCGCTAAATAACAGTCCACTGTATGGAGGTACCACATTTTATATAGCCATCACCTAGTGAAGGACATCTTGGTTGCTTCCAAGACCTGGCAATTCTGAATAAAGCTGCTATAAACATCCATGTGCAGGTTTTTGTGTGGACATAAGTTTTTCAACTGTGCCAATCTTTTCACACCTTTGAATACGCAGTATTTTAGTAAACTTCTTCATCTTGGCTAACCTGATAGATGACAGTGGTATCTAGTCATTGTTTTAATGTACATTTCTTTAATGAAGAGTGAAATTTGACATCTTTTTATATTTATATTTTAATTTTTGGCAATGGTCTGCTCATGTTTATTCTTCTAGTGGCTTGCTTTTTTTTTTTAACATCTTTATTGGCGTATAATTGCTTTACAATGGTGTGTTAGTTTCTGCTTTATAACAAAGTGAATCAGTTATACATATACATATGTTCCCATATCTCTTCCCTCTTGTGCCTCCCTCCCTCCCACCCTCCCTATCCCACCCCTCCAGGCCGTCACAAAGCACCGAGCTGATATCCCTGTGCTATGCGGCTGCTTCCCACTAGCTATCTACCTTACGTTTGTTAGTGTATATATGTCCATGCCTCTCTCTTGCCCTGTCATGCTTTTTTTTTTTAAGTGAGTGATACATACAATCTTTTTATATAACAAGGAAATTGGAAATTTTTTTATATTTTTGTAAATATTTTGTCCAGTTTATTATGTCTTTTGATTTTTTCCATGTTGAAATTTAAAATATTTATAAAGCAAATTTTTTTTTTTTTTTTTTTCTTGGGGGGTACGCGGGCCTCTCACTGTTGTGGCCTCTCCCATTGCGGAGCAACAGGCTCCGGACGCGCAGGCTCAGCGGCCATGGCTCACGGGCCCAGCCGCTCCGCGGCATGTGGGATCTTCCCGGACTGGGGTACGAAGCCGTGTCCCCTGCATCGGCAGGCGGACTCTCAACCACTGCACCACCAGGGAAGCCCGATAAAGCAAATTTATACCTCTTGTTTTCTTTTGAGGCCTTTGTGGTTCGTGTCTTGACGTTCCCACTTTGAGATTTTAAAAAATTCTCCTGATCAATTCTCATGTTTTTATGGTTTTAATTTTTACATTTAAGTCTTGGATACATCTGGGTATACTTAGTTGAAAGGAGCAAGGTAAGGTTACAAGTGCTGCCCTCCCTGCAGCGCCCGCCCCCCCGCATTGTTAACCCATCAAGGAATGTTGTTCCAGTATCATTTTCAGAAGAATCCATCTTTCCTCTTATTGGAAATACCACCTTGATTATATACTAAATTCTAGTGGGTAATTGTATCTTTTCTAGTCTTTTGAGCTGTTTTGCTTATCAAAGCTTTCCACTATTTTAAAAATTAATTTTATTTTTAAAATTTATTTTTGGCTGCGTTGGGTCTTTGTTGCTGTGTGCAGGCTTTCTCTAGTTGCGGCGAGTGGGGGCCGCTTCGTTGCGGTGCGAGGGTTTCTCACTGCGGTGGCTTCTCTTGTTGCAGAGCACGGGCTCTAGGCACACGGGCTTCAGTAGTTGTGGCACGCGGGCTTCAGTAGTTGTGGGTCAAAGGCTCTAGGGCTCAGGCTCAGTAGCTGTGGCACACGGGCTTAGTTGCTCTGCGGCATGTGGGGTCTTCCCAGACCAGGGCTTGAACCTGTGTCCCCTGCATTGGCAGGCGGATTCTTAACCACTGCGCCACCAGGGAAGCCCCTTCCACTATTTTTTTAATTACAGATTTACTGGGATATAATTCACCCCTTTAATTATACCATTCAGTGTTTTTAGTATATTCACCGAGTTGTGTAGCCAACACTGCTCTCTAATCTCACAACATTTTCATCCCCCCACAATGAAACCTTGTACTCATTAGCAGTCACTCTCTACTCCTTCCTGCCCCTAGCTCCTGGCAATCACTAATCTTCTTTTGGTTTCTATGGATTTGTCTATTCTGGACATTTCATATAAATAGAATTATCTGGTATGTGGCATTTTATGATTGACTTCTTGCACTTAGCATAATGTTTTCAAGGTTCATTCATGTTGAGGCATGTATCAGTACTTCATTCCTTTTTTTTTCTTGATGTGGACCATTTTCAAAGTCTTTATTGAACTTGCTACAATATTGCTTCTGTTTTTTTTTTTTTTTTTTTTTTTTTTTTGCGATAGGCGGGCCTCTCACTGTTGTGGCTTCTCCCATTGCGGAGCACAGGCTCCGGATGCGCAGTCTCAGCGGCCATGGCACACAGGCCCAGCCGTTCCGCGGCATGTGGGATCCTCCCGGACCGGGGCACGAACCCGTGTCCCCTGCATTGGCAGGCGGACTCTCAACCACTGCGCCACCAGGGAAGCCTGCTTTATGTTTTTGATTTTTTGGCCATGAGGCACGCGGGGTCCTAGCTCCCTGATGAGGGATCAAACCCTCACCCCCTGTATTGGAAGGCGAAGTCCCAACCACTGGACCGCCAGGGAAGTCTCCTTCATTTCTTTTTTATTGGCATATAATATTCCATTGTATGGCTCTACCACATTCTATTTATCCATTCATCAATTGATGTACATTTGGATTGTTTCCACTTTTGGCTCTTATAAATAAGGCTGCTATGAACATTTGTGTATAAGTTTTTGTGTAGATATATGTTTTCAATTCTCTTGGGCATATATAGAGGAGTGGAATTGCTGGGTCACATGGTAACTCTATGTTTAACATGGTGAAGAACTGCCAGAATGTTTTCCAGAGTGGCTGCATTATTTTACATTCTTAACAGCACTGTATGTGGGTTCCAATTTCTCCACATCCTCACCAACACTTGTTAATGTTTGTCTTTTTGATCTTAGCTATCCTTGTGAGTGTGAAGTGGTATCTGATTGTGGTTTTGATCTGCATTTCCCTAATGACTAATAGTGTAGGACAACTTTTCCTGTGCCTATTAAACATTGTATATCTTGTTTAGATACATTTCTATTTAAATTCTTCGCCCATTAAAAAATTTGGTTATCTTTTTTATTGAGTTGTAAGAGCTCTTTATATATTCTGTCTCTTATCAGATATATGATTTGCAAATATTTTCTCCCATTCTGTGAGTTGTATTTTTATTTTCTTAATGGTGTCCTTTGAAGCACAAAAGTTTTTAATTTTGATGAGGTCCAATTTATCTATCTTTCCCTTTTGTTGTTTGTCGTTTTAGTGTCATATCTAAAAAACTACATTATGTTTTTTTTTTTTTTTTTTTTTTTTTTTTAATTTTTTTTGCAGTATGCGGGCCTCTCCCATTGCGGAGCACAGGCTCCGGACGCGCAGGCTCAGTGGCCATGACTCACGGGCCCAGCTGCTCCGCGGCATGTGGGATCTTCCCGAACCGGGGCACAAACCCGTGTCCCCTGCATCGGCAGGCAGACTCTCAACCACTGCGCCACCAGGGAAGCCCTACATTATGTTTTAATGTTTGGCAAAGAGTCTATCCTCACTTCCCGCACCACCCCCCCGCCCCCCCGGCCTATTCTTGCATGCTTATTTTTTCTCATCAGCTCATGTTGTTCCAAAAGCAACTCTTTCAGTATGTTTTAAAAATTGGAATCACTGTAAATATGAATGATTTGTGAGAACTGACATCTTTACATCAGTGCATCTTCCTATTCAAAAACAGGATATGTCTTTACATTTATTCAGACTATTAAGTCCTACAGTAGCATTCTAAAGCATTCTTCTTATAGATTTAGCACATTGAAAATAGTTGTGTTTTTTGCTGTTGCTCATATGAATGGAATCTTTTCTTATATTTGTTGACTGGTTGCTGATTGCATGTAAGAAAGCTACTCACTTTTGTATATCAGCCATATAACCAGTCATCTTATTTTATCGTTATTGAATGATTTTCTTGATAATGCCCAAGTTATGTTTTCTAGATATACAGTCATATCATCTAAAAATAATGATAATTTTGCTTTCTCCTTTCCTGTTTTTATACTTCTTACTTCTCTCTGTTTTCTAATTGTATGGGCCAGCACTTCTAGAACAGAGTTAATAATGATGGTGTTAGTGGAAATCTTTACTTTGCTCCTGACCCTACAGGAAATGCTTCTAGGTACAGACTTTGCAGAGAGGCAGCTGTCAGTGTCTCTTTCTGAGTCTTTCTTTTACTGTGTTCTTTCTGTCAGGTTTCACAGTGTTATACTAGCTTTCATAAAAAGAATTTGGAAGTTTTCTTGCTTTCTCTTTGCTCTGGAACAATTTAAATAGCAGGTAGAATCCGCCCATGAAACTGTGTGGACTTGACACTTTTTTGGGGTATCGTTCTTTGAAAACATCCTCAATTTATTCTGTGGTATTTAGTATGTTTCAGGTTTTTTGGAGTATACATTTTAAAGCTCTTCTAAATTAGCTGTAATATTTTCTATTTCCTAGAAAATTATCTATTCAACTCAGGGCTTTCAACATTTTGGCTTAGGCTGACCAAGGTAAATGCTTATGATTTTATTAATTAGTTTGGTATCTGTAGTGGTTTCCCAACTCTCATTTCTTATTTTGGGTATTTGATCTTTAAAAAACTGGTGGGAGATCTTCCACTGCAAGGCTGCCTGTTTATATGGCCAGTCTGAGGCTGAGGGTTCCCAATGCAATCTCCCAATGACCAGCCAACTTGGTTTTGTTTGAGATGATGTAAGACAGACATTCCTTCGTGTACATGGCTTTTGCTGTGATCAGTTGAGTGTTTGGCACGTGCCAGCCCCTGTGCTAAACTCTTTATGTGTATTTTCTCATTTAATTTTCACACCATCCCACAATATAGGTAATATGGCATTATTCCCATTTTATCGACAAGGAAACAGAGACTCAGAGAGATTAAATAACTTGCCCAAGGTCCCACAGCTGGTGGCTGGTAAAGCTGGGACTCTGACCAGGTCTGTCCGCCTCAGGACTCATTCTAAGTAAAGGGCCTTCTTCCGCAGCCCCTACCCCCACTCTGCACCTGCCTTTTACCTCACCTGCTGTCGGCAGCACAGCAATGGCAGCAGTTCGTGGACTTCTAACTCAGGCCTGTGTTCTCTGAACTTCTGAGGTGCCTCATAGTGTGGCCCCCACTCCACCTCTTAGATAAGTTTTGAGGGCTGGCTCTGGGCCAGCCACGGTGCTAGGCGCTGGGAAAACGGCTCTTATAATCTGGTGGGGAGGTATCTGTGTCACCAGCTAAGTAAGATTCTCATTTAAATGGCAGAAACAAACCAAACCAAACCAAACCAAAAAACCAGCCATCAAATCATTGTGCCTTGAGGTACAATTGTAGAGAGAGCCCAGGACTAGTTTGAATCATACACGTCTGACCCTTAATAGCTGCGTGACCATGACATGCCACTTTATGCCGCTGAGCCTCCGTTCCCACATCTATAAAATGTGGATAACATCACACATTTTTCACATTCTAGGGATGCATCTTACAGTTGATGGTATCTCTCAAGGATACTTGGCAGTGCTGTTTTTTTTTTTAAATTTTCTTATTGTTACATAAAATAGTAGTGTGTCCTATTGATGATCTTAGATCTGATGACATATGATAGTAATCACATGGTTGCTGTGAGAATGAAATGAGATCATACAAAGTGGAAAACCCCACACAAATTCAGGTAAAGCAGTGCAAGAAGCACTGGCAGTGATTCTAATCCCAAATCTGTTATCACTATCTTGTTGGATGACCGCAGGCAAATTACCCCTGTTGTGTGGTCCCCACATTTCCTTCTCTGGACTTCCTTCTCAGCAAAATGAGAGATTTATTTAATTCATTAATTCAGCCAACATGTCCTGAGCACATTTTCTGGGCCAGGCACGGTGCCCCTCGGGGAGGACTTGGCTCAGCAGAGTGAGGGAACAAGACTTTCCTTGTGAGCAGTGCTCTGGTAAAGGTAGAGACGGGAAGGGTGAGCTGATCTCATGCGGCTCTTCTAGCTTTAATTTCTGTCCTTCTGGAACTAGGAGGAGGGCCAGATAGGGCAGGTGTGTTTGGGGAGGCCAAGTGGTATAGGGGTTAATGTACAGGCTATGGAGTTGAACAGTCTTGGACCACCAGCTCTGTCACTTTCTAGCTGTGTGACCTTGGGCCAATGACTTAACCTCTCTGAGCCTCAGGAGCCTTAACTGTAAAATGAGAGTGACTAGAGTTGCTGTCTCCCAGGGTTGTATGAGTATTGAATGAAATGCAGTATGTAGAGCGCTCAGCTCAGTGCAGACCAGTAACCAAGCAATTAATGAATGGTAACCTGCCTTCTTCCCTGCTCTCCCTCTTTCCTTCCTTCTCTCTCCTTCCTGTTCTTCCTTTTCTACCTCTTCCTCCTTGCCCCCCTCCTTCTCCCCAATTTACCTGCTGTTCTTGAGAAACAAAAACTTACTGTGCAGGAATCCCCTGTCCAAACCTTCCCACTTTGTATTTGGAGGTCGGCACAGAAAAAACGACTGCTGCATAGATTGGCCTCTCCCATTGCTGGCCTTTGCAGTGACTTCTACCCTTGCTGGAAGTTTCTGATATCTGTCTGCCATGACTGCCCAGCAGCCAAAGGGTCTCAAGCAGGATGTTTTCCTCTGTGAGGCAGGGTGGACACGGGGCCCAAGGCGTAGGGACTTTTCAAGGGCCTGGGGAAAAGTTTGAGATCTGAAAAAAGTTATTGGCACCAAAATAGGAAAAGGAAACTGTAAAATCAAGAAGTGTTTAATTAAAAATCTACAAAATGTAACATTGTGTTCACGTCATTAATTGTTAAAATTTAGTGTTTCTTTATATTTGAAAACAATTTATAGGTTGGATTTTACTCACTTTGTAAGAGTTCCCCAATATGCACGATAGTTACTGAGAAATAATTGCCAATTGTAAGTTGAGTTGTTCACCAGTTGTAAATTAAATGAGTATGTTTAGCCAAATTCAGTAGCAAAAGTATTAAAAACCCTTTCAAAAATTTTACAGGTACAATAGTTAATATGGAATATTTTAGGTATTTTATTACAATACAAGGCCTCTCTAGGGCCTGGGAAAGTCTTTAAAATGCGTTATGCTGTACATGGGAGGCCAGTAACCCTCTCTTTAGTTCTCCTATTTTTTTCCCTAGGATAGCTGATTATTCTAACCTTTTGTAAGAATCTGATATTTAGAATTTGTAATAATTTTTTGAAAATGTTCACAATGTAATAAAAAATTGCAGGATATTAAACTATACATCAGTTAGATCTCAAGTTAAAAAAATTCATACATGCATTAAAAAAAATCTAGAAAGAAATATACTAGAATGTTAACAGACTCTCGGTAGAAAAACGTGCATAATTAGCTTTTCTTTTTTATAGTTTTCAGACTTTCCAAATTTTCTACAATGAAAATGCATTACAATCAGAAAAACAATTTTTGGTAGTTAAAAAATTTTTTTTTCTTACTACAAAAGTAATTTATGCTCATTATAGAAAAATCACAAAATACATACAAGCATAAGGAAGGAAAAGAAACATGCAAATTCCACCCACCCAGAGACAACCACTGGGTCCTTCCAGACCTTTTTTATGCATACATAAACATTTATATTTTTATCACAAAACGGGATCATTCTGTACATAGTACTGTTTTGAAAACTGCTTCTTTCCCTCACAGTATATATTGAGAACATTTTTTTTTCAATGTCAACAGCACATTTCTACAAGATGATTATAATGGCAGCATACCACCACATTTTAAGGAGGAACCATAATTTACTTAACCTCTAATTATTAGACATGAATGCTACTTCCCAGTTTTCTCTATTACAAATGGTACTGTAATGAAAATATTTTAAACACCTAAGAATCTTTCATTTTCACAAGGAAATCATAAAACACTACCTGACTTTTTTTTTTTTTTTTTTTGCGGTACGCGGGCCTCTCACTGCCGTGGCCTCTCCAGCCGCAGAGCACAGGCTCTGGACGCGCAGGCTCAGCGGCCACGGCTCACGGGCCAGCTGCTCTGCGGCACGCGGGATCCTCCCGGACCAGGGCACGAACCCGCGTCCCCTGTATCGGCAGGCGGACTCTCAACCACTGCGCCACCAGGGAAGCCCCTGACATTTATTTTTTGAATGATGCCAGGCTCTGAGGATCCAAAGGTGTTTAGAGGTAGTGATTCCTGCTGTGAAGGAGTTTCCAGTTCGGCAGGAGACAGTGGCAGGAGCCACGAGCTCTGCCTGAGAAAGCCGGGAAAGGCTTCTCTGGGAGGGTCACACTGAGCTGAGACTTGATTGAGTGGGAGTTCACCAGGAACACAGGGTAGGGGAAGCGGGGAGACCTTCACAGACACAGAGAACAGGACAGGAGAAAAAGGGAAAGTAGCATTTAATCTAGAGCCTGGGATGTGCTGGCTACTTTCACGTTTTCTCATTTAACCCTCACATCAACACTGCAAAGGTAGTGTTTTGATTCTTACTTTCCAGCCAAAGAAACTGAGGGTACTGGGCTTGTTTAGCTAGAGGTAGAGCCAGGATTTCACTTACTCTAAAATCCAATCTCCTTTTTTTTTTTTTTTTTTTTTTTTTTTTGCGGTACGCGGGCCTCTCACTGCTGTGGCCTCTCCCGTTGCGGAGCACAGGCTCCAGACGCGCAGGCTCAGCGGCCATGGCTCACGGGCCCAGCCGCTCCGCGGCATATGAGATCCTCGCGGAAGGGGGCGCGAACCCGTGTCCCCTGCATCGGCAGGTGGACTCTCCACCACTGTGCCACCAGGGAAGCCCCCTTTCTTCCTTTCTTTTCTTTTCTCTGATGATAGCAGAGGCAGTCCTGTGCTCCGAAAGAAGGTAATCCCTGGCCATTTTAAGGCCTGTGCTACCCCCTGACATAAAGAAGTACTTAAGTTCCAACCCGCTTTGGTCTTTTCCTAACAGAGCTTGAAAGAGAAGTGGGAGCGTCCAGTCGCCATCTTGGGTGCTGTGTTTTGCCGCTGCTTGACTAAGCTGTTTTCTTTCCCCTATATCTTGGCACAAAGACGCAAAGTTAGTCTGAGAGTGGTGTGTTTTGGGGATGGTGAGACATTCAGTGGAGCAGGAGTGTGGGAGTTGGGGCTGGGGTTGGGGAGAAGTGGAGGGTAAGCCGAAGAGGTGGGCCATGCTAAGGCCCATGTTCCCGATGTTTGCTAGGGAATGGCATGGTTAAACGGTTCCTTAGGAAGAAGAGCCAGACTGCTCGAGAGAGGACGGTTTGGCCTTCAGGGAGCTGGTGTTGGAGAAAATATGACATGGACCAAAAATAACAATAGTTAACATTTTTTGATTGCCAGGCTCTGTTCTAAGCATTTCAAATATTTTAATTCTCTTAATTCTTGCTATTGTTATCCTTGTTTTCCAGGTGAGAAAACTGAAGCGCAGAGAGGTTAAGTAACTTGTCTAAGGGCACACAGTAAGTGGAAAAGCTAAGATTTAGACTGAGGCAGCCTACTCTTAACCTTTAATCTAGTTTAGCCCTTGCAAAGCTGAATGAAGCCGCCTGTTAGCTCCAGGAAGACAGGGGCGGGGAGAGCGGGGGTGGGCCTTTGTAAGTCTGATCACCAGCGCAGAGCCCAATTTCTGAAACATAATGCACTGTCAATAAATATGATTTATTAATATTTATTATCATAATAATATAATTAAAGAACACTATATTAATGTATATTATAATTGTATATAATATTATAATAATATTAATGATTAAATGTGGATGAAATTTATCTGAATTAAAACAGTGGCATGGGGGTGGAAGGGAAGAATGTTTCTGAATTAGAATTGCAGGATCTGGTGACAAGACATGGGGTGAGGAGTGGAAGGGGAGGATTCTGGGTGGATGACTTGGTTTCCAGGTTGGCGAACAGGAGGGGGGTTGTGGAAGAGCACTGTCCTTGGGCCATATTAACTCGAGGGGCCCGTGGGGTTCAGCCTTGGCCCTGAAGAGCACCTCCCATGGGAAATATATAAAACTTGTTCTTCTGGTTTTGATAGCAAAACTAACAGGTTTACAAACTTCTCACATGCTAATTAAGAAACTAATTAAAACCCATCAGTTCTAAAAGGCATATGGTTTACTTAAGGTTGATCCAAGATTGATGTTTGCTAAAAACAATGTTTTAATAACTCATAAAATGAATTGGCTCTAATAATACTAGCATGGTGTTCTAATTTACTGGTTATGTTTCACATGTGTTTTTTTCCCATTTGGAAGAAATTAAATGAGATAGCCTAGATAAAAATGCCTAATGTCTCACGATCATTTAAAATTAGTTTCCTTGTCCTTGAACTCCACAGCAACTCTGTGCAGTGGGTAAGGTCTTTATCCCCCTTTTACTGATGAGGAAACAGGCATAATTAAGAGAAGTTAAGGGACAAACACAAGAAGCTTCTGCAAGGAAGTAGAAAAGTCAGAACTCATACGTAGCTCCCCCACTATTACTGTAAAATAAATTATCCCCAAACTTAGCAGCTTAAAATAGTAAATATTTATCTCACACAATTGCTGACAGTCTGGAACCTGGGAGTGGCTTAGCTGGTGGTCTGGCTCAGGGTCTCTCATGAGGTTGCTCTCAAGCTGTTGGCTGGGACCTCAAGGTCTGAAAGCTTGACGGGGGCTGGAGGTTCCATTTCCAAGCTCACTCATGTGGCTTTTGGCAGGAAGCCTCAGGTCTTCTCTATAGGGATGCTCATGACATAGCTTTACCCAGATTGAGGGATCCAAGAGAGAGAGAGAGAGAGAGAGGAGAAGGAGAAGAGGAAAAGTGAGGAAAAGCAACTAAGATGGAATTCTTTATAATCTAATCTCAGAAGTGACATTGCATCAATTCTGGCATATTCTACTCCTTAGAAGTGAGTCACTAGGTCAGTCTACACTCTAGGGGAGGGGACTTCACAAGGGTGTGAAAGCCACGAGGAAGGGATCATTGGGGACCATGTTAGAAGCTGCCTACCAAGGGCACCTTTTCCGCTGGATACAGTATCTTGTCGTTTTCATCTTTGCAGCTACTCCCCCCACCCCTCCCCCAATACGTTATGAACGTCATAAAGTTGCAGTGTAACCAGTTTGGAGTGATGCATATTTTCTGTAGACAACAGCATTGAACTACTTAGCAAATCAGGAAGTGGAAAATGGTTATAAAGGGATCCAATTACTTTCCTTGCCAAGCCAGTGTAAAATGTGACATGTGAAAATTGGTGAAAAATTAATTAGGACAATTAAACTTATTTCCACTTAAATACATTTAGGTGTTAATTGGTGGTCTGACTTGAGGTTTATTTTAAGGTGGATTTGTTATCTTGACTCTGTCCTTTAAGAAATGATCTCTGTTTAAATGCCAGGAAGCCTCCTGGTCTTGCTGAGAAACAATGTCTAGTTCATTGTCACGGTTCTTCTCCAGATGGGACTGATCAGGGTCAGAATGGCCCAGGAGGCAAAAAGGCATTTGCTTTGGAAACCCCATCAGGAGGAAAATCTTTCCACTGCCTGAGGGGCTTTTCTGGGAAGGCTAAATGGCAGTGGGAAAGGCATTGGATTATAAGTGGAAAATACAGGGACTCCTTACATCTTTCTGCTGTCACTCTGGGCAAGACTTTGCCTGGGTTTCGTTTTCTGTATCTGTAAAATGAGGTGGTGAGAATAGATAATGTCTGAAGTCACTTCACCCAGAAAAGTCCATGACTGTCAAGTACAGTGGTCTCGCTATGGGAGGGATCCCCTGCAAGGGTTTTCTTTAAAAAATTATTCTTAGTGTGATCTCTTTGCTAGAATTTGTTTCATAGAGTATCCATCTGTCCTGGTTAAACATAGTAGGTTGAAAGCGTGTTTACGTGCATGCTGTTTTTAAATCCCATCGAAGTGATAAGGATGAAGGGCAAGGGCAAAGGGGGACACCAGTGGACAGGAGAGGGGGGGCAGGAGCAGATATTGCAGAGCCTGCAACGGGAGATGCTCACGAGAATACAAAACGCTTGCCCTGCAGAATCCCAGAAAGGCCCAGGAATTCCACGGAGTCACTGAAGGTGGAGTGAGGGGAATTAAGTGAAAGCCTGGATGACTGATTGGTGACTTTGCCTTCCCCTGACACTTCCACCCTCCTTCACCACCTCCAGGCAGGAGACCGGAAGATTCTTCTCTGGAAAGACTAAGCAATCCCAGAGGAAGGAGCTCCCCAATGAAAAAGTCAATGTGCCTCCTGGTCACCTAACAGTGACTGCCACCATTGATAAGCCAAGTCACACTGGCAGCTGCCCATCAGCTTTTAGTGTCTCCTTCTCAATGTGACCGCACAGCCAAAGATCACCAGACATGTGAGGAAAGCCTCCCGACAGGAGAGAGAGACTAAAAAAGGTGGACAAAAGAAACTGAAAAGAAAAAGAGACAATGCAAGGAACAAAAGAAAAGTATAATAGTTTTCCCCCGATAGACGAGAAGACACTCATCTCAATTTCTGCTCAAATGTCAGTTCATCAGAGAGACCTCCCCTGGCCACTCTGTCCAAAACAGTAATCTCCCATTACTCTCCACCTCCTCATTCTGCCTAATTTCAGAAAGAAAGAACAGAAATAAGTAATACGAAAAAAATCTCCCCAGAGCCGAAAGACATACATTTCCAGTTTGGCAGGGGCCGCCAAGTGCCAAACACAATGGGCAGAAGACTCCACTAGAGCACATCTCGGTGAAACTTCAGAACCTCAGAGGTAAAGAAAAGATCCTAAAAGCTCCCTGAGAGACCCAAAAAAGTGGGCTTTTACAAAGGATCAGCAAATCAGAATGGCCTCAAACGGCTCAATAAAAACATCAGAAGCTAGAAGAGAATAGAGCAACGTATCAAAATCCTGAGGAAAAGTGATTCCAGCCTATAATTCTGTATTGAGTTCAATGATCAATTAAGTGTCAAGGGGAAGTACAGACATTTTAGACATATAGGCTTATCTTTCTTGGAATAAACCAAGAAAGAGGGTGACATAGGGTTCAGGGGGTCCATATCAGGACTGTGGCAAAGGAAGCTTCCGGGATGATGGGAAATGGAAACAACCAGTCCAAAGGGAAGGAGAAAAACAGAAGGTTCCAGGAGGGAGGTCTGCGAGAAAAAAGAGAAGGGGGAGGTGACCTGATTGCTTGGTGTCTGGAAATGTTAAAAGGCTGGTAGAAGGTGTAAGAAGAGTCATTGTTAGATATCCAGAATACTAAGCAAATGAGAAAGAAAAAAAGAAGAGCTAATTACCAATTTCAGGGTAAACAAAAATTTGTCCAAGAAAAGAAGCATATCTTGGTACGCTAGTTCAAGTGAATAAATATCATAATAAAGCAAACATTAGGTGTTAGCTTAAGCAAGAGTTGTAGCTACATTGAGCAGAAGAGGGGAACAGGTCATGCTTTGGAAGACCTCACTCATCATGCTGGCCAAGGGATGACGGAGAAACACACAAATCGAGACATAGCCTCTATGCTTGTTCTTTAGACATATGAAGGTTAATACCAGAAAGAAATGTGCAGAAGAGTGATGGTGGTTGCCTCTGGGACTAAAAGGAGCTGTTTTTTGTTAAAAGTATATTTAGTACAATTTGACTTCTTAAACTAGGAGCGATCATGATATTGAGAAAAATCAAGATGAAGTTTAAAGACTGTATCCCATGTATAGACAGTTCAGATTTACCCCTTCATCGACAGCCAGTGTGAACAGAAGAAAATCATGGCCAGAGGTAGGACCTGGCTCGTGCTTACACTGCTCCCTGAGTGTGAGGCCTGGAGGTTGTCCTGCTTGCAAATCCCTATTGGTGATGGATGTCCCACAAGTCTGTAGTGACCGTGGGGAGAGAGAGTAATGGGTTGAGTGAAAGGATTATGGGTTCAAATTTAGTTTCTGCCGCATATTAGCCAAGCAGTGTTAGGAAAATAACAAATCTCACACATTCCCTGAGCACCCACCAGGACTTTTGTTAGATATTGGGGATACACATATCCGTCCTCGAGGAGTTTAAGGATGGGGATGGGTTAGTCTCCTCACAGATAAGATAGGAGTTCATCTACTGTGTGTATGAGCCTGGCATCGAGCCTGGCCGCTGGGCAGACACAGCAGTGCTGGGGGCCGTGACCCGCAGAACACACAGAAGACTGTGGGATAAAGAGAGGCCGGGAACGCGGCATCATGGGGCAAAGACCCCAAATCAAAGCACTTGTGCTTGGGGGGGGGGGAACAGTGATGCCTGTTCCATCCAACCCTGGCTGAGCTGTACCATTATATTCCTTCTTTAGAGTGTCCCTCTTAGGACTATCTTCAGAGAGCTGGGATCTTAGGATTTTAGAGGTGAGAGCCCTACAAAATATCTAGGCCACTTATTCCTGCACTTTGGCAATTCATAAATCATTTCACTGCAGTCCTGTGAATCCGTGGGTGGGGACCAACACTGAGTGGAGGCCTGCTTCAGGCACCCTTTTGCTCACCCACTCCTTCATGTTGCAGGTGAGGAGATCAAGGGTTGAGCACAAATCAGCTGCGGAGATGACAGCAGAGCTGGACCGAGAGCCGGCCTCCGGGCTCCGTCCTCAGCCTTGGTTGCATCACATGTGTGCCCTCAGGTGAGCAGTCAAGAGTGGGGTCACGGACTAGCTCTCGCCGCCGTGGAAGGAGAGAGGAAAACTTGAGGAGAATGACTTCCCATTGAGGCTAGAACCCTCTCCCACACCTTCCCAACACCCCCAAACTGCCTGCAAGATAACTCTGCAGCCCCTGATTGGGTCTCCGCCTTGGACCTCCTCCTCAGCCTCTCCTCTCTAAGACCCTCTGCGGGAGTCTTCATTCTCCGACCCTTGTAGCACTGGAAGCATTTGACATTGTTGGCCCTTCTCCTCCTTGAGCCCCCTGGTATTTGGCACCAGCGTCTGTTGGTTCCCCAACTGGCCCCTAAGCAGGCCTTTCTCCTTCACTCACTCCTCTTCTGTCTTGCAAATGTAGGTTTTCCTTAGAATTTATTCTTCATCCTCCAGTGATCTCACGCATTACCACTTACATACATTCCCCAGCTTTTATCCCAGTGTCGTTCTCTCCTCCAAGCTCCAGACTCATGTTGTTAATGGGTGTGTTGACATCTCCACCTGGAACCCTGGAAGGCACCCCAAGTAACGTGTTGCAAACAGGAAGCTTTGTTTTTCCTTCTAAACCTGCTCCTTCCCTTTTCCCTGTCTTGCCTAATGCTATCACCCTCCATTCAGCCTCCACTTTGGAGTCAAACTTGACACTTCTTGCTTCTTTCCTGCCAGTTTCACACCAGTCACAAATCCAACCCATCCTTTCTTAGAAATGTCTTTCTAATCTTAAAAGTCTTCTAAACCCACCCACCTTCACTGCCTGACTGTGTTGTTTCTTCTTTTCGCTAGTGCAATATTTTCCTCATTGGTCTGCACTCTCTCACCTCTCTTCAGCCCAGCCTCTTTATCATCTAAAACACAAACCTGAGTATGCTACTTTCTTTCTGATGAAACCTCTACTAGAATAAAAATAAAAACAGCAAGGAGAATTTTTTAAAGTGTAATCCTCAGTGCTGGTGAGGATGCTGTGAAACAGGCAATCTCATTTATTGCTAATAGAAATGCAATTTGTCGAATCATTTTAGAATGCTGTATAAGAATACAACATAAGAGCTTAAATATCTTGTCTTTGACCCAGTGATTCCATTTCTGAGAAGCTAAGGAAATAACCCCAGCTATGAAAAAGTTTCATGCACAAAGATATTTATTACATCATTATTTGTATAAAGAAAAATGGGAAATAACTTAACTATATTACAATGGAAGTAATCTATGATACTGGATGGCCTATTATACAGCCATTAAAAATGACATTTACTCATAGAGGACTTCCCTGGTGGTCCAGTGTTTAAGATGCCATGCTTCCACTGCAGGGGGCGTGGGCTTGATCCCTGGTCAGGGAACTGGGATCCTGCATGCCACACAGCAGGGCCACACACACAAAAAAAGACATTTACTCATAGAAAAATAAGACAAAATAAGATACACTAAAATATAAGTAATGATTACTTCTAACTGGTGGGATTATGGATGATTTTAATTTTCTTCTTTATAATTTTCTATATTTTCCAAACTTTCTACCATAAATAACTATTATAATTAGATAAGAAATTTATTTTTAAGTAATGCTTAGAATAAGTTTATGGTAACTGACAAAAAAAGCAGCATACCAAATTGTACATAAAACATAATCTTGATACACGAATAAGAGCAATAATGAAATACAACAAACTTTCATCCCAATTGCTTCTAGGTGACAGCACCATGTGGGATTTTTTTGTTGATTTCACCTTCCTGATTTTCCAACTGTAGTGGAAAAAGAATGAACATTTGTGTGCATAGGTACATAAACACACACACACACACAATATTAAGGAACTCTTCATTGCCCACAGGATTTAATTCACACCCCTTAGCGTGGCCTTCATGCTACAGGGGCACCACATGACATTTTTAAAAATTGAGCTGTAATTCACACCATAAAATCTACCCTCTCTGTACCGACAGCTCAGCGGGTTTTCCTACACTCACAAAGTTGTGCAGCCATCACCACTAGCTAATTCCAGAATATTTCATCACCCCATTTATTCTGGGCATTTCGTACAAATAGAATCATACACTATGTGGCCTTCTGTGTCTGTTTCTCTCACTTAGCATAATGTTTCGGGATTCATCCATGTTGTGGCTTATATCAGTGCTTCGTTCTTTCTTACTGCCAAAGAGTATCCGTTGTATGGCTGTACCACATTTTGTCTATACATTTATCGATTGATGGGCGTTTGAGTTGTTTTCACTTTTTGGCTGTTGTGATTCATGCTGCTTTGAACATTCATGTACAAGTTTTTGTGTGGACATTGGTTTTCAGTTCTCTTTCTCATATAGGAATGGAATTGCCAGGTCATATGGTAACTCAATGTTTAACTTTTTGAGGGACTATTTTCCAAAACACCTACACCGTTTTACATTCCTACCGGCAATGTATGAGGGTTTCAATTTCTCCACATCCTCGCCAACACTTGTTAACGTCTGCCTTTTTTATTATAGCCATCCTAGTGGGTATAAGGTGGCAACTCATTGGTTTTTTTAAATAAATTAATTAATTAATTTGGTTGCGCTGGGTCTTAGTTGCAGCAGGCGGGCTCCTTAGTTGTGGCGTGAGAACTCTTAGTTGCAGCATGAATGTGGGATCTAGTTCCCTGACCAGGGATCGAACCTAGGCCGCCTGCACTGGGAGTGCAGAGTCTTAACCACTGCACCACCAGCGAAGTCCCATCATTGTGGTTTTTTTTTTTTTTTTTTTTTGGCAGTACGCGGACCTCTCACTGTTGTGGTCTCTCCCGTTGTGGAGCACAGGCTCCGGACGCGCAGGCTCATCGGCCATGGCTCACGGGCCCCCGCTCCGCGGCATGTGGGATCTTCCCGGACTGGGGCACGAACCCGTGTCCCCTGCATCGGCAGGCGGACTCTCAACCACTGCGCCACCAGGGAAGCCCCCATCATTGTGTTTTGATTTGCATTTATTTCTTTAATGACTAATGATGTTGGGCATCTATTCATGTGCTTACTGGCCATTAGTATATATTCTTTTTTTTTTTAACATCTTTATTGGAGTATAATTGCTTTACAATGGTGTGTTAGTTTCTGCTTTATAACAAAGTGAATCATTTATACATACACATATGTTCCCATATCTCTTCCCTCTTGTGTCTCCCTCCCTCCCACCCTCCCTATCCCACCCCTCTAGGTGGTCACAAAGCACTGAGCTGATCTCCCTGTGCTATGCGGCTGCTTCCCACTAGCTATCTATTTTATGTTTGGTAATGTATACATGTCCATGCCACTCTCTCACTTTGTCACAGCTTATCCTTCCTCCTCCCCATATCCTCAAGTCCATTCTCTAGTAAGTCTGTGTGTCTTTATTCCCGTCTTACCCCTAGGTTCTTCATGACCTTTTTTTTTTTTTCTTAAATTCCATATATATGTGTTAGCATACGGTATTTGTTTTTCTCCTTCTGACTTACTTCACTCTGTATGACAGACTCTAGGTCCATCCACCTCACTACAAATAACTCAATTTCGTTTCTTTTTATGGCTGAGTAATATTCCATTGTATATATGTGCCACATCTTCTTTATCCATTCATCTGATGATGGACAGTTAGGTTATTTCCATCTCCGGGCTATTGTAAATAGAGCTGCAATGAACATTTTGGTACATGACTTTTTGAATTATGGTTTTCTCAGGGTATATGCCCAGTAGTGGGATTGCTGGATCATATGGTATTTCTATTTGTACTTTTTTAAGGAACCTCCATACTGTTCTCCATAGTGGCTGTATCAATTCACATTCCCACCAGCAGTGCAAGAGTGCTCCCTTTTCTCCACACCCTCTCCAGCATTTATTGTTCGTAGATCTTTTGATGATGGCCATTCTGACCGGTGTGAGATGATATCTCATTGTAGTTTTGATTTGCATTTCTCTAATGATTAATGATGTTGAGCATTCTTTCATGTGTTTGTTGGCAATCTGTACATCTTCTTTGGAAAAATGTCTGTTTAGGTCTTCTGCCCATTTTCGGATTGGGTTGTTTGTTTTTTTGTTATTGAGCTGCATGAGCTGCTTGTAAATTTTGGAGATTAATCCTTTGTCAGTTGCTTCATTTGCAAATATTTTCTCCCATTCTGACCGTTGTCTTTTGGTCTTGTTTATGGTTTCCTTTGCTGTGCAAAACCTTTTAAGTTTCATTAGGTCCCATTTGTTTATTTTTGTTTCTATTTCCATTTCTTTAGGAGGTGGGTCAAAAAGGATCTTGCTGTGATTTATGTCATAGTGTTCTGCCTATGTTTTCCTCTAAGAGTTTGATAGTTTCTGGCCTTACATTTAGGTCTTTAATCCATTTTGAGCTTATTTTTGTGTATGGTGTTAGGGAGTGTTCTAATCTCATACTTTTACATGTACCTGTCCAGTTTTCCCAGCACCACTTATTGAAGAGGCTGTCTTTTCTCCACTGTGTATTCTTGCTTCCTTTATCAAAGATAAGGTGACCATAGGTGTGTGGGTTTATCTCTGGGCTTTCTATCCTATTATCTCTGGGCTTTCTATCCTGTTAGTATATATTCTTTGGAGAAATATCTATTTAAATCTTTTGCCCATTTAAAAATTAGGTCATTTGTCTTCTCACTGTTGAGTTGTAAATATTCTTTGTATATTCTAGACACTAGTTCTTTATCAGACATATAATTTGCAAATACTTTCTCCCATTCTGTGGGTTGTTTGTTTACTTTCTTGATGGTTTCCTTTGAAGCATAACAGTTTAAATTTGATGAAGTCCAGTTTATCTATTTTTTCTTTTGTTTTGTGCTTTTGGTGACATAGCTAATTTATTATTTAGGATTTTAGACTTCCTGGCCCAGTCCAAGGTCATGAAGATTTACACCTAGGTTTTCTTCTGAGAGTTTCATAGTTTTAACACTTACATTTAGGTGTTTGATCCAATTTGAATTACTTTTTGTATGTGGTGGGAGGTGGGAGTCCAACTACATCCTTTTCCATGTGGATATTCAGTTGTCCCAACACCATTCGTTAGAAATACTATTCTTTTCTCATTGAATTATTTTAGCACGCTCACTGCAAACCAATTGACCGTAAATATAAAGGTCAGGTGACATTTTTAGCTTAATTTCTAGCTTCATCACACGTCTCAATTTGCCAAGCTTTTCCTTTCCCATCTCTGATACCTTTGGAAAAACTGGTCCTTCACCTGACTTCCATTTGTCTTGTTTGCTGACCATCTTCATTCTCTTGATGTTATCTGAACCCACAGCCGTCCCCTCTTCCCCTGGCAGTCAGATTCAGGGCTCTTGGAGCATTTTGCTCAGACCTCTGTCATTACTCTATCCACATTGTATCAAAGTTATTTACCTGCCTAGAAGGATATACTTGAACCTATCCAAGAGCTGCAGTCACGTCTTCTTTTTCTCTGAAGCACGTAGCACAGCACCTGGCACCTAACAGGGATTTCATAAATGTTGAGTGACCATTGACTGAAATTTCTGAAAACTAGGACTGCAGTGAAGACTTCAATGGGAAGAGAAAAGAACAAATTATATTGGATCAATGCCTCCCATCCTCTCTTTCTCCAATCCCAGAGAACAGTATTTGTTCACTTATTCTAGAAGTTTTTACTGAGTACCTATTATGTGCCAGGCATTGAGCTAGAAGCTGAAGATAACATGGTGGACACAAATAGACGTGATCCCTACCCTTAACGGAGAGTACAGTGTAGAGGGTGAAATCGACATCAATCGAATAGTCATATAAACTTGAAAAATATGAGCCCCTGTCATGAGACCACATCTTGTTCTCTCTACCTACCTCCTGCTCGTGTGGTTATTGACAATTCGGCCACCTGGCTCCCTGACTTCCTCTGTACCTCTCCTCCTGCCATTGTCCACGGTGACTGTAAGATCCACATAGACGACCATGCATCCCCCTGCCTCTCGTTTCTTTTCTTTTTTTTTTTTTGCGGTACGCAGGCCTCTCACTGTCGTGGCCTCTCCCGTTGCGGAGCACAGGCTCCGGACGCGCAGGCTCAGCGGCCACGGCTCACGGGCCCAGCCGCTCCGCGGCATGTGGGATCCTCCCGGACCGGGGCACGAACCCGTGTCCCCTGCATCGGCAGGCGGACTCTCAACCACTGCGCCACCAGGGAAGCCCTGCCTCTTGCTTCTTGATGCCTCAGTGCCACGATCCCCGTCGTCTACCTCAGCCACAGAGTCAAACACAGACCTGGCCACAACCACAGCCCTTCTGGAGTTTCCGTTCTAACCATCCTAGTCAGATCATCACCACACATCACCCCAGCTCAGTTATCCTGGGACTCCCATTCCCACAATTCTCTGATCCTGCTGAGATCTCCAATGCCTCGACCACTTTTTTCACTGTTCTTACCAGTCCTGACCCAGGCCCTCGCTGTCCTCCTCACCCAACCTGGACTCCATGGCCTAGTATTATGGTTGCTCCATAACATCCTTGCTCTGCTGTTTCCACCTGCCAAAACCCCCACCTTGGTTAAACCCAACAGAGCACCTCCTTTGCACCTGCATTTGGGCGCAGGAACGAGGCTGGAGAAAACACCCACAACAGCCAGGACAGGTTTCATTTTACATTTAAGTCTGCAAATCAGTGGACTGCCTCCGCACCGCCCAGCGATCCTGTTGCAGTGCCCAGTCACTCTGCCACTCTCCAAGATGCCTCTTTGTCCCTTCTCCTCTTTTCTCCAGCTTCACTGCCCTTCTCTTGCTGGCATCTTCCTATTCATGGGGAAAACAGGCCATCAGAATGCTCATTCGCCACCACAAACTTACCAACCTCCAGCAGCCATACATGTTTGCTCTGTCCTCTCTTCTGTTGCAAATTACAAATCATCCCTGTGCCTGTGTAATGCCAAGCTCTCCACCTGGGCCCTGGACCACATTCTTCCTCACCTGCTCAAGGACTGGCTGCAATTATCTCCTCTCTCATGAATCGCCATTGTTGCCCTAGCTCCTGGAGCCTTCCTTTCAGCATACAAATATGCTGTAATACTTCCCATCTTAACACAAATAAAAAACAAACCGGAAACACCCTCCACAGAGCTCATGTGCTCCCCTGGCTCCTTCCCTATTTCTCTGCTCCTCGTTTTGAGCAAAATTCCTCAAAAGACTTGTCTGCATGCCCTCCAGCCTCATTTAGTACTTTCCCAATTTGCTGTCTCAACCCTAGCCACCCTGGCCTTCTGCTGTTCTTTGGGCTTACCAAGTTCATTCCTGCCCCAGGGCCTTTGCACTTGCTGTTCCTTCTGTCTGGAGTCGTCTTTCCACACACCTTTGCATGGTTTGCTCCCTCATTTCACTGGGGTCTCTGTTTAAATGTCATCTGCTCAAAAAGGCTTTCTCTGCTACCCTTTTGGAAACCATTACCCCTACCCCTGATGCCACACCAATCCTAACCCAGCTTAATTTTCCTCATAGCACTGATCACTGCCTGGCATTCTATTACACATGTATGTGTTTATTTGATTATTGTCTCTTCTTCTGTTAGAATGGAAGCAACCCAGGGCCTTCTTTTGTTCGCCACTACATTTCCAGCCTACAGAATACCATCTGACCCATAGTAGGCACTCAATAAGTATGAATTAATGAACGGATGGATGGCTTTACACGATTCTATGAGATTGTAGAAGGGAAGGATTCACCCAGTCAGGAGAGGTGGACAAAGCTTCTTTGAGAAAGTGTGCTTACACTGATATTGGGACAAAAAGAGAGGGTTAATCAGGTGAGGGAGGGAGGGATAAAAGTTCTAGACAGAAGGAGTATGCAAAGGTCCTGGAGCTGGAAGGAGTGTGGTGAATTTAAGCTGAGAGAAGGCCTGCTTGGGGGCACAGGGAATGAGAGGGAGCGGGTGTGCGGCGGGCAGGAGACCAGGCCACGCAGGGCCTGGAGGGCTGTGATACTGCTCTGGCTTCTGTCCTAAGAGCAGTGGGAGGCCTTGGATGAAAGGCACGATGTGATTAGATTTGCATTTGAAAAGATCCCCCCGATCCACTTATTATTGCTAATAATGATGATATGATGATGATGATAAACGCTTGCATCTGTATCGTAAAAGGTCTTTTTCAAAGTATTTTCACGTCCCCTACCCTAGCCTCAGCTTCTTGAATCCATCAATAAAAGCTCCCGGACTTGAGGATACAGAGTTCTCCTGTTACAGGGATCATGTTTTCTGAATCCCAAATCAGGGCACATGGTCTGACAAAGGACTCCCCCCCTCACCTTCTTTTAGAGTATCCAGAAAGCTGTACATTCCGATCACATTGAATTCCACATTTAACAAACTGCCTCAATTAAGAAAAAATATGCGCAGCCATTGAGACTGTTTCAGAAAGCTAGGAGAAAATTATTACTGTAAGTGATAATAAATTATTACTGTAAGTGGTAATTCCCCCCAGCCAGCCCCGTCCTCACCAAAGCATGATCACACTTTTACAGTGACATGTGTCCTGACATTGTTGGGCCACGAGTTCAGTACATTATGACAATTTTCAAAGTCAACCAGATTCTCCCTCCTCCCCTCAAAAAAAGCAAGTGTTCCTGTGAGTCCAGAGTCTTCCTCTCATTTTAGGGGTGGGCAGGAAAGCAGAGGGAAGGATGAGGCCTGAGCCTCTTGGGAGTCAAGGGATCGAGGGGTCATTTCCTTCTGAGCAGAATGTCCCTTCAGCGAGGTATCCCAGGCTAATATGCTTCTGTCTGTTGCTATTGTGTACTTTGTTTTTGTTTTTTGTGGTACACGGGCCTCTCACCGCCACGGCCCCTCCCGCCGCGGAGCACAGGCTCCGGATGTGCAGGCTCAGCGGCCATGGCTCACGGGCCCAGCCGCTCCGTAGCGCGTGGGATCCTCCCGGACCGGGGCACGAACCCGCGTCGCCTGCATCGGCAGGTGGACTCCCAACCACTGCACCACCAGGGAAGCCCGCTGTTGTGTACTTTGAATGATGATGAACCCACCGAATTTATGACTGGGAGACAGCCCTGGGGAAGGCAGGAGTGGACAGTGTGCAGTACCGGGGGCAGGTGAGGATGAACAGAGATCATCTGTTTAATAGATACTAGACATAAACGTGCCTGTACATGCACAAATGCATACAAGGTCACTGAAATCAAGTCCTTTTCTCAGTTTGGCCAGGAGATGGGCAAAGGGACTTAGTGAGATCTTGTAAATAGACCAGTGGGCGTTAAGGGGTCCTTCCAGAAGTCTCCTGGAGAAAAGCAAGAAGAAAGGGTAACTTTCTGGGCGATGACTGTGGAGACCAGTCAGAAAGGGGAAGGTGGAGTGAACTCTAGGGACCCGGGAATTTATGGCAATCAGCTGTCAGAACTGAGAACATCAACGAGTCACGTTCGTTCCCTTTGGTATTAGTAATTGGCATCATTTCACTGGGAAATAAAAGGCTGAGACGTGATTTTATAACTGCTTTTAAGTAGGGAGAAGGTTTTCCTTTGGAAGATGGTCATGAGCTGTTTTCAACCCTTAGGAGGAGGAAACAACTCATTCCCAAGCTGGTTGTAGATTTCAAGAGCTTTTCAGCTTAAATATAAGAACTGCCTGACCCTGGGGCTGGCTCTCAGTGATGACTCAGGAAGATCCCAGAGTGCCCTGAGCTCTGAGTACAGAGGCTTGGAGCTGGAGATCCCTTGGGAGGTGTGTTGTCCTGCTCCCCAAAGCCTCCTCCTCCTCCAGGTGTGGGGGGCAGCTGTGGGTGGGGCTACCCAGCACCTGCCCAGAGCCCTTAGCTCTCTGGAGGGATCCTCAGGTGGTGAACCCAGTCACTTTCCGGGAAGGGCAATCTCCTGTCCTCTTGGGGTGCAGTGGTTGAGTTCTCCATCGAAACTGTGAAGACAAAAGGACTGTGTCCTCTCCGGGGCCATGTGACAGGAAGAGAAGTATGACAGAAGGGAGTCAAAGTGGGAAGAGACAGCAGTCTTAACTGATGGTTGTTAAGAGAAGCAGGTGACCACGTAAACGCATTGCTGAGGGGAGCTCCTGAAGTTCCATTAGCTTCAGGGTAAATCTGCCTTTGGTGCCCAACATTGTACGTGCATGCTGTCACTGAATCTCCACAATATTCCTATGAGATAAATATTGTTCTTTTGCAATTTTCCAGAAGAGACTGAGACTTGGGGAAGTTAGGAACTTGTCACACAACTAGGGTGTGGTGGGTGGCCAGGATTTGAAGCAGGTTAGCCCGACTCCAGAAGTGCCTCTCTAACCACTGCTCTCCACTGCCTCCTCTTACTCTCCAGGAGCTTCTAGTTTCCCAGAGAAGCCAAGAACATATAAGTAGTCCCCTCACTTCCTTCCAGTGAGTCACTTCATCAAAAACAGGGAGTTAGCTAGGAGGAGGTAAGGAGAGACAAGTGTTCCAGACAAAAGGATCGTGCAAAGGTCCTGGGGCTGGAAGGAATGTGGTGAATTGGACAAGCTGAGAGAAAGGCTGCATGGGGCACAGGGAATGAGAGGGACCTGGTGTGAGGCAGGCAGGTCTCAGGTGTTGGCATTCCTCCTGTTTAGAATAGCTACACCCCAACTCTGTTCTAATTTTCTCCACTGCACTTTTTTTTTTTTTTCTTTTTGGCACACCACGTGGCATGCGGGATCTTAGTTCCCCAGCCGGGGATCGAACCATGTACCCCCTGCAGTGGAAGCGCAGAGTCCTAACCACTGGACAGCCAGGGAATTCCCTCCATTGCACTTTTGATCAACTGATACACTCTACGTTTATTTTCTGTCCCCCTGCCTTCTTCTAGAATGTGAGCTTTATGAAAGCAGGGACCACATTTGTTTTGTTTATTTCTGTGTGCCCAGTGCCTAGGACACTGTCTGGCAGTGTAGAAGGCATTCAATATATTTATTGAATTAACCAATGAAGGAATTAGTTATAGTACCAGCCTGTTTTTGGTAAATGCCTGAAGAATTTACAGCCATCAGGTGTTATAGCAGTTAGAAGACCAAAAACATTTCAAACCAGGGGATTATCAGAGAGGCTTCCAAAAGGAGGTCTGCCTATGAAGGATGGCTAAGCTAATATATATATTTAGGAGGCAATGGTAGGGGGAAGGGATAGGATGGTAACGGTCCAGCAGGCTGCTTGGCATGCCTCCCAGCCTCCGCCAGCCTCCTTGGATGTGGGCCTCTGTGCTATATTCACACATCATCTAAGTGGGTTGTGAAACACAGACACTAGCTACCAAGGGATGCTATGGTTTCTCCTTCCTTGGAGATCTTTAAAAATAGGAATAAGAGATCAACTGTCCTAAATTCTTTAGGAAGGGAAGCACTGACATTGTTGGCTCCTACAGTGTATCAGGCAGTTTAACTTTGTCATCTGATACAGCATCTCAAGAACCTGTGAGGCTGGCACTATTATTATTATCCCCATTTTATAGATGAGGAAACTGAGGCTCAGGGAAGGTAAGTCCAAGGTCACACACCTGGTACAAGATCCGAATCTCTGACTGCAGAGGCTGCAGTCTTCCCACTACCCTCAGGCCCTGAGGCACTCTCTTCTAGGCTGTCTTTTCAGGGCTTACACGTTCTGTATTAGAATAGCACATGGTGCTACTTAAGGTTGACTTGTGATCATTGTGATGGCAAAAGTGACTCCTGTCACGTGACTGAATGCTGTTGATTTTAGGCAGCATTTCTTTGAGGCAGGAGCTTGGACCAGACAACCCATTCATGCCTCCCCTTCAGTGCTGTTCTAGTTACAAAGAGTGCTGTGGGTACCAGTAACAGCTTTTTAGTCTAGGGGAATATGGATTAATCACTGAATTAAACACTGGGTTCACCATGTGGAGGTGTAGTTACATTAGTGCAGTGATGTATTGCCACACCCTGTAGGTAGAGAGACATGGAAGTAAGTGTGTAAGAATTTTACAGGGAAGAAGAGGATGGCGGGGAAAGTGAAAGTTGGGACTTGGAAGGCACATGAACTTGACCCCTTATGCATGCCCTTTGAGAAGTGGCATGAGGCTTTGACATCAGACAGCCCTGGGTTCAAATCCTTGCTCTGCCATTTCCTAGCTGGGCAGTCTGGGGCAAGTCAGATAAGATTTCTCTGATAGTCATCATCCTTTAGTTGTGTATGATAGAAACCAACTCGGGCTGCCATGAGCAGGGAGGGGTCACAGAATGGACAGAAAAGCCCCAGCCCCTGACCTCAGAAAGGGCCAATGGCTGACCTCTTCAGAGTGCCCAGCAGCGCTGGCCTGAGCATTACTCCATGCAGGCCGAGGATTACAGGAGAGCCCTGTGTCCCTCACCTCTGGGCAGGAGGGTAGGGTACATTGGCTGTCAGTTTCATCAGTGAGGGAGGGGAGTACCCTGAAGCAGAATCAGGGCAGAAACTTTGGATAGTCACTACTGCTTCTGAGCCTCAGTTTATTCACCTATAAAATGGGGATAATGATACCTGCCTTGCAGAGGTTTATTATAAGGATTCAAGTTAATATAAGTGAACTGGCTTCCACAAAATACTTCCAGTAAACAGTAGTTATTGTTATGATATAGTCAAATCTTTATTATCCCTTTTGCAGATGGTCTTTGGTAACTTATTTATTTGTCAATTCCAGGGTGCATCTTTTTAAAAAAAGGAACATATCCCTGCATAGCTAACATAATATTGATATCATAGTTAAAACAATTAACAATAATTCCTTTATATCATCTAATATGTCAAAATTTTTTTGCAGTACTTAAATCTAGCTTGACGACTGCCTGTCCCAGCATGGTCTCTCTGTGGCTAATGGAGGATAAGCTTATTGTAATATTCGCCTAAGCCAAACAGAATTGGAAAGGTACATTTGTTAGAGGAAAAAAAAATGATGGACTGTATTTCAAGACTAAATAGAGTTGATCTGGGATTTCCCTCTGTTTTGGTGTATTCAGGTCACCACTCCCCCTCATTAGTACCGGCTGTATTTAACACTGCCACAGTTAATGAAAGCTTTAGTAGTTAAACACGTACACGAAATTCCCTATTACTCCAGGGTGCGTGTCTCAGTCTTCTGGTGCGATTCAACAAATATTTATTGAGTGCCTACTATATGCAAGAGATTTCTCATTATAACCATTCTTGTGGAGTTCTTGAGCCAAACTTAAGTTTTTTTTGTTTTTTTTTCTAGTAAATTTTATACATCAGAAGCCAGATTTGGCTGTCTAAAGTGGGAGAGGAGGAGAATTACTTGTCTATGAATTTTAAGATCTACTAAAAGGAGCCCTCCTGGTTCCCTTGGGGACAAACATTTCATAATATAAATGTTTAAAAATCAACCAAGATTAAAAAAAAAAAAAAGGTTAGCCTGTTTGTTTCTTCTCACCCAGTGACGCTTTTTCTACCAAAGAAAAGAAGGGTCTTCTGCTAAATCTAGGAAACCACAGCCTTTGTGGTTTTGTTGAAGCAGGGAAAGACAGCAATTCCCAACCTGGAGTCTTCCCCAAAGACTGCTGTTTCCAGTTCCTTGAGCCAGAAATTGCTGCTTTCAAGACAGCAAGAGGAGAAAGAAAAGTTCTGAGCCAGGGTTAAAAAGGTACAGAATATAGTGTTTTATAAGACCAGATGTGAGCAATGATGTGGGGAAAATGGGCCCTCTTAGAAGCTGCTGGCGGGAGTGTAAATAGATACAACCTTTCTGGAGGGCAATTTGGAAATACTATCAAAAGCCTTAAAAGTGATCGTACTCTTGGAATTGATCCCAAGGCAATAACTAGGGCTGTACTCAAAGATTTATCCATAGGAACAGTCATTGCAATATTGTTTAGAATAGTGGAAAATTGGAAATAATCTAAATGTCCAGTCATAGGGGACTGACTTAGGTTGGTTCAGTAACTTATAGGGCATCCGTCCATCATGGAATATTGTTCAGGCATTAGAAATAATGTTGTATCCTGGGATAAACCATAATGGAAAAGAATATAAAAAAGAATGTGTATATATATATTATATATATATATATATATATGTATGTATAACTGAGTCATTTTGCTGTACAGCAGAAATGAACACAACATTATAAATCAACTATACTTCAATTAAAAAAAGAAATAATATTGTAGAACTGGAGGTCCCAGGATCCATGGTTCAGGGAGTCTGAAATTATATGCAAAATTGTGTGTGCGTGTGTGTGTGTGTGTGTGTGTGCGCACATTTTGGGTGAAAGGGAGAATTCTTATGGATTCTTAAATAGGTGCATGACCCAAGAGAGTAAAAAAAGCACCATTGTAGAAAATATTTAAAACAGAAAGATGTTGACAACATATTATTAAGTGAATAAATGAAGGATAGATTAAAAACAAATATAATGTGATCTTAATTTTTTAAAAAAATGTTTGTGTGTGTGTAGGAAAAAGATTAAAATGTTATCCACCAAAATGATAATCATGGTTATCTCAGAATGGTAGGATTATAGGTGATTTTTTCATTTTTTTGTTGAATTTTCTAAAATTGTTACCATGAGTATACATTACTATTATATTTCTTAAAAGAACTTTTTAAAAAAACGTAAGAGTAGGGGCTTCCCTGGTGGCGCAGTGGTTGAGAGTCCGCCTGCCGATGCAGGGGACACGGATTCGTGCCCCGGTCCGGGAAGATCCCACATGCCGCGGAGCGGCTAGGCCTGTGAGCCATGGCCGCTGAGCCTGCGCGTCCGGAGCCTGTGCTCCGCGACGGGAGAGGCCACAACAGTGAGAGGCCTGCGTACCGCAAAACAAAACAAAACAAAACAAACAAACAAACAAAAAAACCTGTAAGAGTATGGACCCTACAATCTAGAATTACAGTGCCTGGGTCCTGACTTACCAGCTGAAATGTCTACAGTAAGCTTCTTAACTTCTCTAGGCCTCAGTTTCTCCATCTGTAAAATGGGGATAATAGTAGTTCATATTAATAATTGTAAAACACCAGGGCCTGGCCTGAGGTAAGTGCTCAGTGAAGGTTGGTTATTGTTAACAAAACAAAAGTGAGGCAGTGTGGTATGTGCATGAGCTTTGGAGATGCATAGGCTTGGGTTTGAACCCAGGTTCACGGCTCTTTAGCTAGTGATCCCCTTATATGAGCCTTACTTTTCCCATCTGTAAAATGGACACAATAATATCTACCTTGAAATCAGCTAGGCTGATTTCAACACTAGAGAAATACATGTGCCTAATGTATAGTAAGGGCTCAAAAAATGATAGGAACGTTCCCACTAAAGTAGAGTGTCTCCTTTGGGAATTGACAATCAGTGTTTAAAGAACTAATCCTTTTGTTTTTTTTCCCACACCTTAACACAAATGACTCCTCATTTACCTCATGCTAAAAGCACTGCAATGAAGAGGGTGGCTTAGCACAGGCCTTCAAAAACTAACATTCCACCTGTCTAGCTAATATTGCCACTGTGATTACTAGTAAGTGTTACCTCTGGAGTTATTATCATTTTTTAAAGGCTGGCATTATTTTTCTTTCTTTTTTTAAACTGAAGTGTAGTTGTCTTACAATATTATATTAGTTTCAGGTGTACAACATAGTGATCTGATATTTTTATAGATTCGCACCATACAAAGTTATTACAATATTATTGACTATGTTTCCTGTGCTGTAATGTACATTATGTCCCTGTTACTTATTTATTTTGGAGTTATTACTATGTACTGGTCCTGGGGTGAATCATTCTTGTTTTTCTCTGTTCCTACTCTATTATCTCCTATTTCCAGAACTGAGCTACTGACGACAAAAAAAATATTGCTTATATATAAAAGAGGAGTTATTAGAGTTGACTAGAGCTTAGCCATCCTCTTCTTTCAATTTCCTTGTGTGTCCCGAACCCCACCTCCATAAATTATCTAACTAAGATATTACCTTGCTGAGGACCATCATCTCTTCTGAAATTTTATGGGATTTTGGTATTTGCTAAATATTTAATATGTGCTTGGCACTGTGTGAAGTCGTTGTCATATGTCGTCTTGTCTAGGCTATAGGCTGAATCTTCACTTGCCCTCATACTCCACAACCAATCCACTGGCAATTCTGTTGGCTCTTCTTTCAAGATAAATCCATAATCCAACTACTTCTCCGTACCTCCACAGCTACTACTTTTGCCAAACCACCCTTGATTCTTACCTGAATTAAAAAAAAAAATAGACTTGATTTTTTAGAGCATTTTTACATTCACAGCAAAATTGAGTGGAAGGTTCAGAGGTGTCCCCTATCCCCTCTGCCTGCCCCTAGCCTCCCACATTATTAACATCCCTCACCAGACAGGTACATTTGTGACAATCAGTGAACCAACACTGATACATCATTATCACCCCAAATCCATAGTCTATATTAGAGTTCACTCTTGGTGGTGTATGTTCTGTGGATTTTGACAAATGTATAACGACATGTATGCCATTAGAATATCATACAGAATAATTTCACTGCCCCCCAAAAAATCCTCTGTGCTCTGCCTATTCATCCCTTCCTCCTCCAACTCCTGGCAATCACTGATCATTTTGTTTTCTCCATAGTTTTGCCTTTTCCAGAATGTCATATAGTTGGATTCATATAGTATGTAGCCTTTTCAAATTGGCTTCTCTCACTTAGTAATATGCACTTAAAGTTCCTCCATGTCTTTTCATGGCTTGATGGATCATTTCTTTTTAGTGCTAAATAATATTCCATTGTCTGAATGTATCACAGTTCATCCACTCACCTACTGAAGAGCATCTTGGTTGTTTCCAAGTTTTGGCAATTTTGGATAAAGCTGCTCTGAACATCTGTGTGCAGGTTTTTGTGTGAACGTTTTCAACTCCTTTGGGTAAATACCAAGGACCACGACTGTTGGACCATATGTTAAGAGTATGTTTAGCTTTTTAAGAAACTGCCAAACTGTCTTCCAAAGTGGCTGAACCATTTTGCATTCCCACCGGCAGTGAATGGGAGTTCCAGTTGCTCCATATCCTCAGCAGCATTTGCTGTTGTCAGTATTCTGGGTTTTGGCCATTCTAATAGATGTGCAGTGGAATCTTATTGTTGTTTTAATTTGCATTTCTTTTCTTTTTTATTTATTTAATTAATTTGTTTTTGGCTGCGTTGGGTCTTTGTTGCCACGCACAGGCTTTCTCTAGTTGCGGCGAGCGGGGGCTACTTTTTGTTGCAGTGCGCAGGCTTCTCATTGTGGTGGCTTCTCTTGTTGTGGAGCACGGCTCTAGGCATGCTGGCTTCAGTAGTTGTGGCATGTGGGCTCAGTAGTTGTGGCTCATGGGCTCTAGAGCGCAGGCTCAGTAGTTGTGGTGCACGGGCTTAGTTGCTCCATGGCATGTGGGATCTTCCCGGACCAGGGCTCGAACCCGTGTCCCCTGCATTGGCAGGTGGATTCTTAACCACTGTGCCACCAGGGAAGCCCTTGCATTTCTGTAATGACATATAATGTGGATATTTTTTTCATGTGGTCATTGCCCTTCATATATATCTTCTTTGGGGAGATGTCTGTCAAAGTCTTTGGTCTGTTTTTTAATCTGGTTGTTCATCTTCTTATTGTTGAGTTTTAAGAGCTCTTTGTATATTTTGGATAACAGTCTTTATCAGATACATGTTTTGCAAATATTTTCTCCCAGTGTGTGACTTGTCTTCTCATTCTCTTCACAGTGTCTTTCACAGAGCAGAAGCTTTTGATTTTAATGAAGTCTAGCTAATCAATTATTTCTTTCCTGATCATGCCTTTGGTGTTGTATCTAAAAATTCATTGCCAAAGCCAAGATTATCAAGGTTTTCTCCTTTGTTATCTTCTAGGAGTTTTATAGCTTTGCACCTTTTACATTTAGATCTATGATTCATTCTTTCAAGTGTCCTTAGCTACTTATGATCCATCTTGAGATTATCTTTGTGAAAGGTGTAAGGTCTGTGTCTAGATCTTTTTTTTTTGCATGTGGATATCCAGTTGTACCAGCATCATTTGTTGAAAAGACTATCTTTTCTCCATTGTATTGCCTTTGCTCCTTTGTCAAAGATCAGTTGACTACATTTATGTTGGTCTATTTCTTGGCTCTCGATTTGGTTCTCATATATGTACCTCATATAAATCTTGTACATATTATGTTAGATTTATACCTAATTATTTCATTTTGTGTGGTGCTAACATAAATGGTACTGTATTTATTTATTTATTTATATTTGGCTGTGTTGGGTCTCAGTTATGGCACGCAGGATCTTCGTTGCGGCATGTGGGATCTTTCATTGTGTCAGGTGGGCTTCTTTCTAGTTGTGGTGTGCAGGCTCCAGAGTGTGTGGGCTCAGCAGTTGTGGTGCATGGGCTTAGTTGCCCTGTGGCATGTGGGATCTTAGTTCCCTGACCAGGGATTGAACCCATGTCCCCTGCATTGGAAGGTGAATTCTTAACCACTGGACCACCAGGGAAGTCCCAATGGTATTGTATTTTTAATTTCAAATTCTGCTTGTTCATTGCTAGTATATTGGAAAGCGATTGACTTTTGTATATTAACCTTGTATGCTGCAAACTTGCTATAATCCCTTATTAGTTCCAGGAGTTTTTTTGTTGAATCTTTCCGATTCTCTTTATAGACAATCATGTCATATATGAACAAAGAGAGTTTTATTTCTTCCTTCCCAATCTGTGTACCTTTTATTTCCTTTTCTTGTCTTATTGCATTAGTTAGGACTTCCAAGATGATGTTGAGAAGGAATGGTGAGAAGGGATATCCTTGCCTTGTTCCTGATCTTCATGGGAAAGCTTCCAGTTTCTTACCGTTTACGTATAATATTAACTGTAATTTTTTGCACATGTTCTTTACCAAATTGAGGAAATTCCCCTCTATTTCTAGTTTGCTGAGAGTTTTTATCATGAATGAGTGTTTCATTGTGTCAAATACTTTTTCCTCATCTATTGGTATGGTTATGTGATTTTTCTTCTTTGGCTTGATGTGATGGATTACATGAATTGATTTTCAAATGTTGAACCATCCTCCCAAACTTGGGGTGAATCCCTTTTGGTCATGGTGTATAATTCTTTCTATACATTGTTGGATTAGCTTTGCTAATATTTTGTTGAGGATTTTTGCACCTATGTTCATGAGAGATACTGGTCTGTAGTTTTCTTATAATGTCTTTGTCTGGCTTTGATATTAGGGTACTGGTAATGCTAGCCTCAAAGAATGAGTTAGGAAGTACTCTCTCTGCTTCTATACTCTGAAAGAGACTGTGCAGAATTAGTATAATTTCTGCCTTAAATTTTTAGTAGAATTCACCAGTGAACCCATCTGGGCCTAGTGCTTTCTGTTTTGGAGGATTATTAATTATAGATTCAATTTCTTTAATTTACATAGGCCTATTCAGATCATCTATTTCTTCTTGTATGACTTTTGGCAGACTGTGTCTTTTAAATAACTGGGTCATTTCATCTAGGTTATCAAATTTGTGGGCATAGAGTTGTTCATGCTATTCCTTGATTATTCTCTTAATGTCCATGGGATCTGTAGTAATGTCTCTTTCATTTCTTTTTTTTAAAAAATTAATTTTTAAAAAAATTAATTAATCATTTTTAATTTTTTGCTGCGTTGGGTCTTTGTTACTGCGCACGGGCTTTCTCTAGTTGCAGCGAGCGGGGGCTACTCTTTGTTGTGGTGCATGGGCTTCTCATTGCGGTGGCTTCTCTTGTTGCGGAGCACGGGCTCTAGGCACGCAGGCTTCAGTAGTTGTGGCATGCAGGCTCAGTAGTTGTGGCTCGCGGGCTCTAGAGCGCAGGCTCAGTAGTTGTGGAGCATGGGCTTAGTTGGTCTGTGGCATGTGGGATCTTCCTGGACCAGGGATTGAACCTGTGTCCCCTGCCTTGGTAGGCAGATTCTTAACCACTGTGCCACCAGGGAAGCCCTCTTTCATTTCTGACATTAGTAATTTATGTCCTCTTTCTTTTTTACTTAGCCCAGTAAAGGCTTATCAATTTTATGTACCTTTTCAAAGAACCAACTTTTGGTTTTGTTGGGTTATTTTTCTATTGATTACCTATTTCAATTGCATTGATTTCTGCTCTAATTTTTATAGTTTTTTTTTTCTTCTGCTTACTTTGGATTTAATTTCTCTTCTCTTTCTAGTTTCCTAAGGTGAATGTTCAGATGACTGACTTTTAGATTTTTCTTTTTGTAATATACACATTCAATGCTATCAATTTCCTTCTAATCACTGCTTTTGCTGTATCCCACACATTTTAATAAGTTGTGTTTTCATTTTTATTTAGTAAAATATTTAAAATTTTTTCTTGAAATTTCTCCTTTGACTTATGTGTTATTTAGAAGTGTGTTGTTTAATCTCCGAGTATTTGGGGCTTGTCCAGTTATCTTTCTGTTATTGATTTCTAGTTTAATTCTGTTGTGGTCTAAGAGCAGACATTGTATGACTTCTATTCCTTTAAATTTAATGTGTGTTTTATGGCCCAGAATGTGGTCCGTCTTGGTGAATGTTCCATGTGGACTTGAGAAGAATATGCATTCTGCTGTTGTTGGATGAAGCAGCCTGTAGACATAAATTATATCTGGTTGATTGATGGTCCTATTGAATTCAACTATGTCCTTACTGATTCTCTACCTGCTGGATCTGTTTATTTCTGATAGAGGGGTGTTGGAGTCTCCAACTGTAATAGTGGGTTCATCTTTTTCTCCTTGCAGTTCTGTCACTTTCTGCTTCTCATGTTTTGACACTCTATTGTTAGGAGCCTATACGTTAAGGATTGATATGTCTTCCTGGAGAATTGACCTCTTTATCATTATGTAATACTCCTCTTTATCTCTGATAACTTTCCTTGCTCTGAAGTCTTTTCTGTCTGAATTAATACAGCTACTCCTGCTTTCTTTTGATTAGTGTTAACATGGTATATCTTGCTCCATCCATTTACTTTACTCTATGTTTGTCTATTTAAAGTAGGTTTCTTGTAGACAACCTGGAGTTGGGTCTTGTTTTGTTGATCCACTCTGACAATCTCTGTTTTTTAATTGGTTTATTTAGACCACTGATGTTTAAATTCTAAAGCGATTATTGGTATAGTCGGATTAATAGCTACCATATTTGTTACCGTTTGCTATTCATTGCCCTTGTTCTTTATTCCTGTTTTTGTCTTCTACTCCTTTTCTTCCTTTTGTGGTTTTAACTGAGCATTTTTTGTGATTCCATTTTTTCTGCTTTCTTAACATATCAGTTATAATTCCTTTTTTATTCTTTTTAGTCATTACACCACAGTTTGCAATATATATTTACAGCTAATCCAATTCCACTTTCAAATAACACTATACTACTTCATGGGTAGTGCAAGTACCTTTTAATAACAAAATAATCCTATTTCCTCCTTCCTGTCCCTTGTATCATTGCTATCATTCCTTTCACTTACAAGTAAGCATGTGCACACACACACAGACGCACACACATATTGAATACATGGTTACTATTATTATTTTGAACAGTTCTCTGTTAGCTCAATTAAGAATAATAAAAGTAAAAGGTTTTATTGTACCTTCACTTATTCCTTCTCCATTGCTCTTCCTTTCTTTATGTAAATGAAAGTTTTTGACCTATATAATTTTCCTTCTCTCTAAAGAACTTTTAGCATTTCTTTCAAGGCAAGTCTACTAGCAACAAACTCCCTCATTTTTTGTTTGTCTGAGAAAGTCTTTATTTCTTCACTTTTGAAGGCTAATTTCACAGGGGACAGAATTCGACGTTGGTGGTTTTTTTCTCCCAGCACTTTAAATATTTCACCCTGCTCTCTACTTACTTGTATGGTTTCTTAAGAGAAGTCAGATGTATTTCTTATCTTTGCTCCTCTATGATAAGGTAATTTTTTGTTCTGGCTTCTTTTAAGATTTTTTCCTTTATCTTTGATTTTCTGCATTTTGAATATATGTCTAGGTATAGTTTTTTTTGGAGGTGGGGCACATTTATCCTGCTTGGTGTCCTCTGAACTTCTTGGATCTGTGGTTTGGTGTCTGACATTAATTCGGGGAAATTCTCGGTCACTTATGCTTCAGATATTTTTTCTGTTTCTTTTTCTCCTTCTGGTATTCCCATTAAGTGTATGTTATACCTTTTGTAGTTGTCCCACAGTTCTTGGTATTCTTGGGTATTCTGTTCTGGTTTTTTTTTTTTTTTTTTCAGTCTTTTTTCTCTTTACTTTTCAATTTTGGAAGTTTCTATTGAGATAGCCACAGGCTCAGTGACTCTTTCCTCAGCCATGTGCAGTCTGTTAATGAGCCCATCAATGGCATTCTTCATTTCTGTTACTGTGTTCTTGATCTCTGGCATTTCTTTTTGAGTCATTCTTTTTATTTATTTATTTTTGGCTGCATTGGGTCTTTGTTGCTGTGCGTGGGCTTTCTCTCGTTGTGGTGAGATGGGGCTACTCTCTGTTGTGTGTGGGCTTCTCATTGCGGTGGCTTCTCTTGTTGGGGAGCGTGGGCTCTAGGCTTGTGGGCTTCATAGTTGTGGTACGTGGGCTCAGTAGCTGTGGCACACGGGCTTAGTTGCTCCGTGGCATGTGAGATCTTCCTGGACCAGGGATCGAATCCACGTCCCCTGCACTGGCGGGCGGATTTTAAACCACTGCACCACCAGGGAAGTCCCTTGATTCATTCTTATAACTCCCACCTCTCTGTTTACATTACCCATCTGTTCTTGCATGCCGTCTACTTCATCCATTAGAATCCATAGCATGTTAATCATAGTTGTCTTGAATTCCCAGTGTGATAATTCCATCATCTCTGCCATCTCTGAGTCCGGTTTTGATGTGTGTTCTGTCTCTTCAAGACAAGTGTTTTTTTGCCTTTTGATATGCCTTATAATTTTTTCTTATTAGGAGGACATGCTATACTGGGTAAAAGGAACTGCAGTAAATAGGCCTTTAGTAATGTAGGGTAAGGTATTGGGGGAAGAAAGCATTCTGTAGTCCCTTGATGAGGTTGCAGTCTTACAGTGAGTCTGTAGCCCTGGACTGTGAATTTCACAAGTACTTCTCAGCCTCTCCCCCCCCCCACACCCCATCCCCAGCTTAGATGGGAGAGGATGAGGAGTGAGGGCTGGAGCTGGGTATTTCCCTTTCTCCATGTGGATTATACTGTGGAAACTGCCCAGTAGTTTAGACTCTTGTAAAATAGTTTCCCTTGAGGGCAAGCCTTGTTAAGAAGAACTGAATGCTTTGGTATATTTCAGAATGGTTTCTTTTCTTTTACCCAAGCCGGAAGCTGGAGGGGTTTTTCTCCAATATTCAACATGAGAACACGGTTGAGTCCCTGGAGGTAAAACTCACAAAAGTGTGGGCACCTCTCCATGACTGGGTCTTCTGGAGTTTTTAACTCTCAGACTTGTGCTCACTGAGCCTCAGGAAGTTTGTCAATTACAATGCAGGTTTTCCTGCCCAGGCACTGCTTCCCACAGATGTTTCTGCTCGTGGTCTCTGCTCTAAGTGGTGATTCTATGTATTGGCCTGGCTAGCTGTCCAGATTTATGGGGGCAGCAGTTTGCCTTGAGACCTCACTTCTCTGATGAATCTAAACTGTGTTTTCAGTTTTTCAGCCTTTTACTTGTTGTTAGGACAAAGTGATAACTCCCAAGCTCCTTACAGCTGGACCAGAAACTAGAAGTCTCACCTGGATTTTTGCTATAGCCTCCTAACTGGTTTCCCTCTTCTGCCCTCACTTAAACATAGCAGCTCAAATGAGACTTTAAAATGTACATTAGAATATGTTACTTTCCTGTTCAAAACCCTTCAGTGGCTCCCCATCTCCTTCAGAGTAAAAGCCAAAGTGCTGTACCTACCAGTCCTAGGCATCTGCCCTGTCTTCAACACTCTGCCCTAATCTCCATCTTCTCTGCAGCTGTAAGGTCTCCTCCAGCCATCCTGGCTGCCTTGTTGTTCCTTGAACTTTCCACGTGTGCTCTCACCACCAGACCTTTGCACATGCTGTTCCCTCTGCTTGGAATAATCTTCCCCCAGACACCTGCCTAGCACAGTCCTTTGCTTCTCTCAACTCTTGGTTCAAATGTCACCATCACATCAAGTGTCACCACTGGGTTGTCACCTAATCACGCTATAGATTATAGTAACTCTTCCCCAGTCACCCCAATGGCTTCCTTCTCTGCTTTATTTTTTCCATAGCATTTATTACTACCTGATATACCATATATTTTACCTTTTTTGGTTCTTTATTTACTTTCTTCTCCCACTGGAAAGTAAAGGCCACGAGGGCAGCAGGGGTTTGTCATCTATATTGTTCACCATTATATCATCAGTGCCTAAAATAATACCTGGCATATAATAAGTCCTCAATAAATATTTGTTTAATGGATTATTACTGTACTCACATAGATGAGGCAAGGGATGGGACTAGAGTTCAAACTCAGGTCTTCATGACTCAAATCTCGTGTTCTGAACGCATATGCTACATTGCTACTGTGTTGAATATTGAATATCTGATGTGTTCTTGCAAATGGCTATTTCCTACACTCTAACAGTTTTCTATTTCTTGACTCTCGCTGGAGTTGATTTTTCTGAGTTAGTAAGAACTCTCTATGAACTGCATCCTGATATTTCCTCAAGATCATTGCATTGCAAAATAGGCTGAAATAAGACTGCCCACTGCATTACCTGCAGAGCTCTCTCCTTCCTCTCGCTTCACTGCAGCCTGTCTGCCAGCTAAGGTCAGAACTGCACTGCTTCTGGCCAAATGCAATCTCAGGTTAAGTAGTCAATATGACGTGATCTGCAAAGTAAATTAGAAAAACCCAAGCGACCAATGACAGTCCCTCAAGTTTGCATGTTTAACAGCCTTCGAAGTGCCTTCCAGCACGCTATCATTTTTTAAAAACTAAATTTATTTACTTATTTATTATGGGCTGCGTTGGGTCTTCGTTGCTGCGTGCCGGCTTTCTCTAGTTGCGGCGAGTCGGGGCTACTCTTCGTTGTGGTGTGTGTGCATCTTATCGCGTTGGCTTCT
Organism: Phocoena phocoena; assembly: GCF_963924675.1. Classification (NCBI taxonomy): domain Eukaryota; kingdom Metazoa; phylum Chordata; class Mammalia; order Artiodactyla; family Phocoenidae; genus Phocoena; species Phocoena phocoena. The sequence goes on along the minus strand of NC_089226.1, from coordinate 96,150,953 downwards.
CTTGTTGCAGAGCATGGGCTCTAGGGCATGCGGGATTCAGTAGCTGTGGCGCACAGGCTTAGTTGCTCTGTGACATGTGGGACCTTCCTGGACCAGGGCTCAAACCCATGTCTCCTGGGTTGGCAGGCGGATTCTTAACCATTGTGCCGTGCCACCAGGGAAGCTGCACTATCTATTTTGATGCTTACAGTGACCTGCTGGAGAGATCACTGCCTACCCCATTGCTTAGATGAAGAAACAGAGGTCACAATTAGTAGCAGTGCTGGGACTAGAATATGGGTCTTCTGATCCAAAAAGCCCAAATTCTCCTGAAACTGAGCTTCCTTCCACTGATTTCAATCCTGCCTATCATGAGGTTTAGTTTACACTTCTGCCGACTTTTCATACACAGCACTCGGAATCTTGGTAGACAAATAAATTGTGCAAGTGGGGAGAGACTGGTGGTGTTTTGAATGCATGTAGTTTTTGGTTGCCCAACATTCTGCTCCCTTCTTTTCCTTTTTTTTTTTTTTGCGGTACGCGGGCCTCTCACTGCTGTGGCCCCTCCCGTTGCGGAGCACAGGCTCCGGACGCGCAGGCTCAGCGGCCATGGCTCACGGGCCCAGCCGCTCCGCGGCATGTGGGATCTTCCCGGACCGGGGCACGAACCCGTGTCCCCCGCATCGGCAGGCGGACTCTCAACCACTGCGCCACCAGGGAAGCCCTGCTCCCTTCTTTTGATAAGAGCCCCAATTTCTGTTTTGGGCAATTGCTTCTGCTCCAGTCTCAGTTGCGTTGTCAATCCAGGTGGCAAAGGAGAGGGCATTTTACTCAAGCCAAGCCGGTCAGATTCAAGGACTTGGGATCTTAACCAAAATGGCAGAAGGACAGCGTAACATTGTGCAAGAAGCAGCCCTAACAAGATGGTTGATTAGCTCCTATTCCAGGATGTCGTGGCTGTCATTGTTCCCAGCTCTTTCAGCCTCATTCTCAGCTGTCTCTTGATTCTGTGAACTAGCCCCACCCTCCCAATACATCCCCTTGCTTAAGTTAGCCAAAGTTTGTTTCTGTTGTTTGCAACCAAAGACTCCTGCCTGGAGCAGGGAAGAATCATGGGAAAGCTAGCCTCCTTCAGCAAGACTGGAGCCCTTTTCTGTCAAGATGAGCTGGGGTGAGTGAGTGGACTGTGGTGCTCTTCTTGGTCAGTGGGTCAGTGTGTGCCGGCCTGCTGCCTTCTTTCTTGGGACCTCACAACCTGGATCGATGTGGGACCTGGTAAGACTCTTAAGAAAATGAAGGATCAGGTTGAGGAGGATGTGGGTGGAATGGGGCTTTGGGATACCCCTCAAGGACTGGAGAAGGAGAGAACAAGGAGACTCAGGGTGTCTTTACACAGCTGCAGGAGTTGTCCAAGCAGGAAGAATGAGATCCAACTTGGGAAACACCTTTTGCTTTGCTAAGCAAGTTTTGTGAAAGCTGGGCTTCAGTGTCACTCTCAGGCCCCAATTCTCATATTTTAGATGAATGTCAAAGTTATTAGACAATTATGATGGAATGGGGAGTGGTGCTGGTAGATGAAAGGGAGATTCATTGCTGCCACCCTCAACATACAGAGAACAGAGACTTTTCTCCCAGGTGCCCTCTCCCCACTTGCTGCTTCTTCACTGGTCCTGATACCCACCACACACCTCCTCTGCTGTGGACATAGTGTCTGGATATACCACTTGTATCTGATGACGGAGAGCTCTGAGCCCATGTGACTGTATGACTAAGTGGATCTGACAGAACCCATCTTGTGATGGGCAGCTCTGGATGCAAGATCACTTAATGTCCCATAATCAGATGCTCTGCGTCTCCCAGGGCTCAACAGAACAGTGGTTGCTGGTTTTTGAATGGGATATACAATTCTCTGTTACAGATGGCATGGCCTTGTTCCGGAACCCCAGGGGGCTAGGTTGTGATTCTTCTTGGGGCTTGCCGCAAACTCCGCACAGTGTCTTGTCCCGCCATAGATGCCTTGAATACCACAGAGGCAATTGCACCACAGCCTGCACCTGCTGCAGAGCCCTTTCGTGCTCTGGGCCCCACTGAAAGCTGACAGTCTTCCTTGTCACTAAGTAAATGGGTCAGAGCAATGTCCTCGAGTGTAGAACATGTTGTCTCTAGCACCTGAAAAGGCCTGCTAGGTTGTGGGAAGCAGACTCAAAGATGGTCCCCAAATGATCCCCGCCCCCAGCACTCACTCCCTTGTGTACTCTCCTCTACTGGTGTATGGAGCAGACCCTGTGGCTTGCTTCTGATGCATAGAAAATGGCAGATATGATGGGATGGCCCTTCCAAGATTAGCATCCAAAAAGGCTGTAGGTTCTGTCTCGGGAGACCCTCTGGTTCTCTCTCTGTCTCTGTCTCCGATCACCAGCTGCTGTGTTGTAAGGACACTCAGGATACATGGCGAGGTCCCAAGGCCTACCTGCAATTGCAGGAATGAGCTTAGAAAAGGATCTTCTAGGGCCTGCCAAAGCCATGAGAGTGATCTTGGAAGCAGATGCTCCAGTCTTAGCTGAGCCTCAAGATGACTGCAACCCTGACCAATATCTTGGTTTTCAGCCTCACGAGAGTCTCAGGGTCCCATTCTTTCCAATCAGATCCCCAGATCTTTCCAATCAGCTCTGCTAGTGTTGAGAATTCAATCTTCTTATAATTAAGTTCTGGGCCTGATCCTCTGCCCTCTGGTACAGGAGCTAAGAGTCTCTTTATATGCTACCTTATACAGGCTACCCTCAAGCTTTTACACTTTGCCTTATATTGGTGATTAATCATTCTGGGCCTTTCGTTGTCTTTCTTCAGTGAATCAATCCACTGCCCCTCCCCTAACCCCCAGCAACAGCCATCTCATTCTACAGTCTTTACAAAGTGTTTACAAACACTTGATAAGCTGCAACCCCGGTGCGTTAATGTCCAACTGTGTCCCATCCCAGGTCATCATCAGTGAAAATTTTAGCAGTTGCACCCTAACCACATGCCCGGTGCTCTCACTGTTGACCTGCCATTAGTCATGAGGTCCTCAGAGCCAGTCAGCCAGCAAGTGATCCGCTTCCAAAGTCTCATTTTTGGGACTGCTTTCTTAGACCAACCATTGTAGGTCAGGTTTCCTGGGAAACAGGCTCCGAAGTAGATATTTGCATGCGTGTAGTCTATTGAGGAGTAGTTTTGGGAACAACACCTGTGAGGGGAAGGAAAGGAAGCTGGATTGGGCAGAGAGAGAAGCTGGGCTCTGGTGCAGTCACAAGAGGCCGCAGTGAACTTTATGGGGAGATCAGAAGCTGGAATGGCCCTTTAGAGTTGTCCAGTCAAGGCAAAGAGGCCAGGCTTCTGTACCCACTGTTGACCCCTCGCTGGTTGCAGGCTGCCCCAGAGAGAGGGCATCATCTTGGGTGGTGCAGCTTCCTTTGATGAAGGGCAATTCCTGGAACAGACTCACTGTGAGCAGTCAGCAGCCAACACTCACAGCTGGGAGAATACGTATCTCGGCCTTGAAGGCGGACCTGTGTGGCTCATCACCACATCCACTCCAGAGGGTGCTGTTTCTAGCCTCCTTTTACAGATGAGCAAAACTGAGGCACAGCCAGGAAATAACAGAGCCAGAGCCCATGCCCTTAACCTCCATGCTCTGTGCCTTTTTTGAAGGAGGAAGAGGGAGAGAATCCTTCTCCCATTCCTGGGATCACGGCCAAGTCAGGGAACAAGTTAGAAACATAAAATTTGCTTTTGATATTCCCCCATCTCCGTTTTGATGCCCTTCTATCACCTCTTAGAGTGTCTTCCCTAGGCTCTGAAGTCACGAGAAGAGCATTCCAGGCTTGGGAGTGGAAGAAATGGTGTTGCCTGGGTGGGTGTAGGCATGACTGGTATAGAGCAACTAATAGGCTAATTTGGTTGCAAAAAAAAAAAAAAAGTTTGTAAAGGCAGATAGAGAAAGATAAAGTGGGAGAGCAAGGCTAAATTCGCACTAGAGGTCTTGATAGTCAAGCTAAGGAATTTGTACATGGTGGCAAAGGAGTGGAGGGTTCTGAGCAGAGGGGGTGGGTGAGAATGATGTGTGCAGACGGTTGTCTGAGGAAGATTTAATGTGTCCCTGGGGCCAAGGATGAACTGGCAGAAACAAAGACTAGAGGAATGGAAATCTGTTACGAGGCTGTTGCCAACAGTCCAAGAGGGCAGAGGAAGCAGAGAGAAAGAGAGAGAGAAGGGAAAAGAAAGAATGGTGGGACAGGCATTATGAAGGCAGCATGTCAGGAATCTATGTATATATTAAAGACAATCTTAGAAGGTATCAACAACAGGACTTCAAGGATGCTAATTAAGCAAAGGGTCCTATAGCAAAGCTCCATAAAGATGAAACCTCTCAAGGGCTTTCCACGGAAAAGGCCACAGAAATTGTTTTGTCACAGTAAAAGTCTGAGTACCCACACGGCAACTAACCCTACGAGTACAGGAGGCACGTGGGCACACGAGTGTATTTGTCGATCTAGGTGAAGATTTTATTTAACAACACTGATAGGGTGCTTGCTGTGTGCTAGGCGCTGTTCTCTTTATGACTATATACTCACTGAATCATTTGTTGTCATTACAATTCTGTGTTGGTGCTATTATTATCTCCATTTACAGATGATAAAACTGAGGTACAGGGAGGTTAAGTAATTTGCCCAAGCTTACCCAGTAAGTGGAGGAATCTGGATTCAAACCCAGACAATGTCTCCACGTTCCGTTATGTTAACCACTGGGCTCTGCTCGTGACACTTTGGGATTAACCGTGATAAAAATTAAAGTGGGGATAAAATAGATAATCACCAACTTACCGATATGCCCAACTGGGCTTTAAAAATTCCCAAGATTTCTCATTTTTATTTTAAAGGTGACTGCTTCCCCACTTTTATCCTGTGACCTCATCTTACCTTCTCCCTCAGATCTTTAATTCATAAATACCTTTGGGGAAGCCACGCCCATTACCATGTCTCAGGTTAGATCATGAGCCAGAGCAGGCTGAAATAATCGTATGTTATCAGCAGTGACAGAAATGGTATAGCATCCTTAGCTTAATTGCAATAGTCATTTATTCTTTCATTCGGTGCTTCATTCAGTTGTACAGGAAAGAACTATCCATTCTGCACAGGCACTGGGCTGAAAATTATAAACATGAAGATGAATAAAGCTTGGCCCCTACCCTTGAGGAGCTGTAGTCTTCTTCTATTGCCTCCCCAAGACCCCTAACCCAGAATTCTAAGAGCAACCAACAGTCAGGGATGCAGAAGAACATTCCATGGTTGTTGGAAACAGTTAGGGGGTGGGAGTTTGGTGGATGGATGTAAGGAAACTGGAGCAGTTATTCTATAATGGGAAATGATAGCCAATTCAACACCTTGTCTGGATACCCTTCTTTTCAGTCTGAAAAAAAGCTCATCAGCTATTTTTTTCACACTCTTGGAAGAAGATCAGGGGGCCCTATTTTACTGATATTTTTAAATATCAATGGCTTGCGCAATGTGGCTAGAATTCTCTGTCCTCCAATTTCATCAGCTTCATTTCTATCTTTTAAAAAACGTTTGGTAGATAGAAGAATATATACAATGTATATCTAAGTACAAAGCATAATAATGAACATTCGTAAACCACCCGACTTAATAACATTTCCAATTCTGTTAAGCTACTGTGAACTCCCTGATCCAACCCTCTCCCTACTCCCCAGGGGTAACTTCTGTCCTGAATTTTGTGTTTATTGTTCCTTTGATTTTTAGGGTAGTCCTATCACATGGATGGATCCCTAAACAATATAGTGTTTACTTTTGCTCGCTTTTTTTAAAAAAAAATGTATTTATTTATTTATTTATGGCTGTGTTGGGTCTTCGTTTCTGTGCATGGGCTTTCTCTAGTTGTGGCAAGCGGGGGCCACTCTTCATCGCGGTGCGCGGGCCTCTCACTATCGCGGCCTCTGTTGTTGCGGAGCACAGGCTCCAGACGCGCAGGCTCAGTAATTGTGGCTCACGGGCCCAGTTGCTCTGCGGCATGTGGGATCTTCCCAGACCAGGGCTCGAACCCGTGTCCCCTGCATTGGCAGGCAGATTCTCAACCACTGCGCCACCAGGGAAGCCCTTTGTTAGCTTTTTAAAAATAGTTTTGTTCAGTATAGAATCAACTGTGACTTGCTTTGTCCACTCCACATTGTATTTCTAAGATTCATCCAAACTGCTCCATGTGGCTGTACTTCATTTTCACAGCTGTTTATTAATTCATTCAATAAACATTGATTGAGCCCCAGTAATATTGTATTAGGTGAATATATCACAATTTATTCATTTAGCTTCCTGTTTGGGTTGTTTTCCTTTTTTTTTTTTTTTTTTTACATGAATAAATGCTACTGGGAATATTCTCTTACATGGCTCCTGACACACATGTGCAAGAATTTCTCAAGAGCACTGGCTTTCCTACTGGGATTCATGATTTGTAGTGGCCTGTGAAATCAATTTAATAGATTCAACCAGGATTTTTAAAAAAATATGGGGCTTCCGTGGTGGCGCAGTGGTTGAGAGTCCGCCTGCTGATGTAGGGGACACGGGTTCGTGCCCCGGTCCGGGAAGATCCCACATGCCACGGAGCGGCTGGGCCCGTGAGCCATGGCCGCTGAGCCTGCGCGTCCCGAGCCTGTGCTCCGCAACGGGAGAGGCCACAACAGTGAGAGGCCCATGTACCGCAAACAAATATAAAACAGAACAATAACTACCTTAGTGCATTTCCTGTGGAAATGGTTAAGTATTGTTTTGTGAAACTTTTGTTTCAGTTATGTTTATGTGTCCTGGGCTGTGATGTGAAGTTTTTCTTTTCATGAGTGTTAGAAAAGTTTGGAAACCCTTGCTCCAGGGTTGTGCTTCTTGAACTATCTGTGGGTAGATTTAGAAAAATTTCCAATCTGTCACAGATTATTTTTGTAAAATACCATAAAAATGAATTACTTGGAAAATGAGATTATTAAAAATTCAAAGACATACACACAGAAAGCCCAGTTTTACTTGTTATATTCAACAGGCATAAATTATATTTCAATAAATATAGTAGGGCAATTATTCGCAATAGACAAAGGGCAGAAGTAACCCAGGTGTCCATCAATGGATGAATGATAAACAGAAGGTGGTATATAGATTCAATGGAATATTATTCAGCCTTAAAAAGGAAAGCATTTCTGACACATGCTACAATGGGGGTGAAACTTGAGGACGTTATGCTAAAGAGAAGTAGGGCAGTCACAAAAGGACAAATACTGTATGATATTCCACTCGTATGAGATACCGAGAGTAGTCAAATTCATAGAGCCAGAAAAAATGGTTGCCAGGAGTTGGGGGTGCAGGAGGAATAGGGAGTTATTGTTTAGTGGGTATGGAATTTCGGTTTGGAAAGATGAAAAAAAAGTTCTAGATCTGGATGGTGGTGATGGTTGCACGAAAGTGTGAATGTACTTTTAATGCCACTGAACTGTACACTTAAAAATGATTAAAATGGTCAAATTTTATGTTATGTATATTTTACCATGATAGAAAAGTCTAAAAAATTAAAAATAAATATAGAATGGCAGTGTCAAGTTGCTATCAAATTTTCTTAATCCTTACTGTCAATTTCTGTACTTGTCTCAAGGTGGCTGGCTTGAATCAGATCATTCCTTCACATACTGGCACAAGTCTGTGGACTGTACTTTGAGTGGCAATGTTCCAGAGTATAAACCTAAGAACAGATAAATTGACATACAGGCTACACACATGCTCACCTTTACAAGATAATCTCAGATTGTTTTCTAAAGAGGGAAATAATTTCCACTCCCACCAGCAGGTGTGTTAAGAGTTTCCTGTGTGCCTTGTCCTTGCCAATGCGCTCAGTATTGTCAGAATTCTTAATGTTTTCCAATCTGGTAAGTATAAAATACTATCTCATTTTGGTCTTAATTTGCATTTCCCTGATTATTAAGAAATTCGAGCATCTTTTTATATGTTTATTGACAAGTTGTGTTTTTTCTTATTGAAATTCCTCTTTAAGTCTTTTGCTCATTTTTTTTCTATTGAGTTGTTGGTATTATTATTATTGATTGGTAGGAGTTTTAGCCAACAAATATTTATTGAGTACCTGCTATGTGCCAGGCACTCTTCTATATGCTGGGAATAAGGCAGTGAACAATAGATCAAAATTCCTTGTCTCATTTAGGAGTTTATAGTCTACTGAGGAGAGGGGTGGAAGGCAATCAAATGATTTAGTTACATGTATAGTATGTATGGTAATGATAAATGTTATAGCTAAAAATAAGGCAGGAAAAGGCAATAGGCAGGGAGTGGTGGTGAGCTTGCAATTTTTTAAACAGGGGACAGGGAAGGTTTTATGAAAAACAGGACATTTGAGCAAGGTTCTGAAGGAGACCAGGAAATGAACGTGCAGACAGCTATAGGAAAATTTTCTTATGTATTCATTTGTCAGTTATGTGCATTACAGATATCTTCTCCCACTTTGTGGCTTGCCTTCTCACTTTCTTTAAGATACAGTTTGATGGAAAAAAAAAAAAAAAAGATACAGTTTGATGAAAGACATTCTTGTTTTTAATATAGTCTAATATATCAATCTTTTATTTTGTGGTTGGTACATTTTGTACCTTGTATAAGAAATCCTTCTCTCTCCTGATATGATAAATTGTTCTATATTTTCTTCTAAAAATTTTAAAGTGTTGCCTTGTACATTTTGCTCTTTTTTAAAGACTTTTAAAATTTTTATTTATTTATTTTGTCTGTGCTGGCTCTTAGTTGCGGCACGCAGGATCTTTTGTTTTAGTTGCAGCATGTGGACTTCTTAGCTGCGGCATGGGAACTCTTAGTTGCAGCATGCATATGGGATCTAGTTCCCTGACCATGGATCGAACCCAGGCCCTCTGCACTGGGAGCGTGGAGTCTTGGACCACCAGGGAAGTCCCTACATTTTGCTTTTAATTCACGCAGAATTTACTTTTGGATATGGTGTGAGATAGGAATCCATCTTTTTTTCCCCCATGTAAATTACAAATTGTGTACCACATACTGGATAATCTCTCCTTTCTCTGGTGGTCTGCTGTGCCATCTCTGTCATAAATCTGGATTCCATATACGTGTAGTTCTGCTTTGGGGCATTCTATTCAATTCCATTGGTCAATTTATCTGTCCCTGTACGTATATCACACTACATTACTTTGTAGTATGTTTTATATATAGTAGAGAAAGTCCTTACATCTTATTCTTTTTTTTTTTAAAGAACTGTTTTATTATTTATTTATTTATTTATTTATTTATTTATTTACTTTTGGCTGTGTTGGGTCTTCGTTTCTGTGCGAGGGCTTTCTCTAGTTGCGGCAAGCGGGGGCCACTCTTCATCGCAGTGTGTGGGCCCTCCACTGTTGCAGCCTCTCTTGTTGCAAAGCACAAGCTCCAGACACGCAGGCTCAGCAGTTGTGGCTCACGGGCCCAATTGCTCCGCGGCATGTGGGATCCTCCCAGACCAGGGCTCGAACCCGTGTCCCCTGCATTGGCAGGCAGACCCTCAACCACTGCACCACCAGGGAAGCCCACCTTATTCTTTTTTCCAGAAATGTCTTGGCTTCTTTTAGGACTCTTCCCTTCCATATAAATTTTAGAATTAGTTTGTCAAATTACTTAAAAAGCCCTCTTGAGATAAGGACTTGAGTTGAGTTGACTCTATAGATCAATTTGAAGAATGTTGATGTTATTTTCATATTATGACTTTTTATCCATGAATGTGGCTCATCTCTTCATTTACTTGTCTTATGTAATGTCTTTCAATAAAGTAAATTTTTTTCTTTTTAAACGTCTTCCACACCTTACATCATGTTTATTCCTAAGTACCTTAATTTTGGTTGCTATAACTGACATCTTATAAAATTAAGCTTTCTGTTTATTGGTGGAGGGTAGAAATGCAATCAATTTATATTATTCACCCACCTTGTTAAACTTTTAAAAATTAATTCCAGCAATTTCTAGTCTATTGTGTTTTCTAAATAAGCAATTATATTATCTATAAAGATATGTCTTATTTCTTCCTTTCCAAAACTTATACATTTTATTTCTTTTTTATTATTGCACTGGATAGGACTTCAAGTACAGTGCTGGAAAGAAGAGTTGATGTGGACATTTTTGTCTTGTTCCTGATTTTAAAGCAATGCTTCAAATCTTTCACCTTGAAGAATGATGTTTGCTGTAATTATTTGATAAAAGCTCTTTATCAGGTAGGACATTTCATTATGAATTGATGGTAAATATTAGCAAATATTTTTTTCTACACTTGTTTTGATAACCATATGGTTTTTCTCCTTTATCCATTAATATGGTGAATTATAGTAATAGCTTTTCTAATGTTAAATCACTCTTGTATTCCTAGGATCAACCTAACTTGACCACAATACATTATCTTTCTTATACACTGCTGAATTCAATTTCTAGGATTTTTGCATCTAGGTGAAGAAATGAGATTGGCCTCTAATTTTCTTGACCAATTTAATTTCTTTATATTCCTCCAACAGATATGTCACTGTAGCTAAGCACAGGTCAATTATCTCCAATTTAGAAGGCCCTTCCTACCACTGCTGGCTACTAAATAGCCTTTCCATTCTGGCTTTCTCTCCTAACATCAATGCATTGATGCCTGGGTACCAGCCACAGTAGAGACCAAACACCCTCCTGGAGGTCAGTGGCAGGCCTGAAGAATCCAAACCCTTGGAGGTCTGGCTGATTGTCCATCCACATCCCTGCTCTCCTACTCAAAACTCACTTTGTCTAAGAAGCTCTTCTTGATTACCAGCCTGTGATCTACTTTGAAGGCGGGGACCGTGTGTTTTCCGTCTTTGTATCCCCAGGGTCCAGCACAGTATGTGCACACAGAAGTTGCTCATAAATGTTTGGGAAACTGAGTTTACCCAACCCAATTCTGAGTGCTTCCTGGCTGAGGTGACCCTGATTTAATTTTTTTTTTTTTTTCAAAATAGTCGAGCTTTTTTGCACTCATTACAGGCATAGGCTCTGTCTCACAAGACAGACAGTGGTTATTTTGTAGATGAGAATTTTGTCTACTGAGGAATTGCTTTTGACTTTCCAACTGCAGAGCCTGCCCTTCACTGACCCAAAGAGTCTTGTCCATCTGTGTTTTCATCCACATCCTTCCTCATAGATTGGAAACTCTAGGTAGGCTTCGCTCTTTAAGGTTTCCAGGAGGGCGTGTCCTCCGTGCTTTCATGCCACACCTTTGCCCATGACCTTTTCCTAGCCTGCCCTCTCTCCAACCCCTCTTCTCCAAATGAACTCCTTCTCTGTCTTTTCCCTTGTACTCAAAGGTCAAATCCTCAGTGAAGCCCCTCCCTACTCTCCTCCTTCCCTTCCTCTCTCCTTGGAGTCATTCTTTCATCCTGTGTGCTCTTCAGATGTTGTATACACGTGCCTATTGGAAACAACAACAACAACAACAAAACCCACTTTCTTTTAAACCCTGAAATACTTCAGTGTATATTTCCTAAGATCAGGATCTTCTCTTACAGGGGTTACAGTACAGTCGTCACAATCAGGGTATTTATCGTGGATACAAATACATCTTCGAATCCACAGTTCATTTTAAAATTTCATCCATTATCCCTTTCTTTAACTTTATTGTAACAATTGTCACATTGTTTTATAGATGTTTGTTCACATTTTTCTGTATCCTGTGTGATCACATGCACACAATATCACACCCCAAGGGTCTGGGCTTGTATCTTTTCTCTTTGATTCCAGTAAGGTGACTTGTAAGGAAGTTTTGTCTTGTGTGTGTTTAATTAATTAACGCAGTTATATGACTTGTTTTGCTTCCTCTAGTCTTCCCAGTCTGGCCCTCCCCTCGTCACTCTGGCTTGTGCTCCCTCATTCTATGGACCCACACCCTCCTCCTCTCTCCATTTTTCTCTCTCTCTCTTTCTCTCTGTCTCTGTCTCTATCTCTCAAAAACCCTTACACTAACGTCATTCTGAGCCTTCATCTATACTAAGTAGTAAATGACTCATGGTGGCTTGCAGTGTCCTTCTTCCCAGTGGTAGATACTGAGGGACAAAAAAAATAAAATGAATAGTACGCCTTTCCTGTCCTCGATGACCTGCATTTCTAGTGTCCTGTGTATTTTGGTTTCTTCCCCAAAGGCCAGCACCGTGGCTTGCCCACCACTGATGCGTGCTGGCTCCTGGTTTGGTGAATGGATGTAAGCACGAAAAGATGGCTCCCGAGATGGAGAGCCCAGGGTCCAGCACTCTCTAGCCAGGCCACTTGGCCACATAATCGATGGCTGGACCTGATGTTCCAAACCAGGGTTATTTATTATATTACTTCTCTTTAGCTTATTTAGAGCCAACAGGCTGTTCTGAGAAGCATATCAGACTAAAAACTTGGAGTGCTCGTTTTATGAGGGAAAAAAAATCACTAAGAGACGGAGGAGAGAAATTGAAAAAGGACTGAAATTCACCTCTTGGGGGTTGTCACTATTTTAAAACGCTTGACTTTGTAACTGGTATCATTTATCCCTTAAACGCTTGGAGCTCTGTGGAGGAGAAAATACTGCAGAATTTGTAGACAGATTCCCCTGCCCTCAGTAAGCTTGTAATTTATGCCATGGGCCTTATTTAGCTCCTAGCTTGCCCCCTTGTCCCATTGCTCACTGTGTCTTTCCATTCTTTGCATTGTTCTTATGTTTATTTAATTGCACTGTTGATGACAAACCTTTGTGGAGGGCCAATAATATGCATGACAATGTAAGAAACGGGGGAATTAGGTCCCAGAGGGCTTATAATACAACCTCGACTAGGTTTCTCTGTCTTTCCATCTCTCCATTGCTTTTTGTTTTTTCCTTGGTGTTCAGTGCGTTCTCAAGAAGGCACCACCCTTCACCTGCTCCCTCCACATCTCTTAAGTACTAGCCTCTTCCCCAACCCACATTTGACCCTTTGGCTTCCTGTCCCGCCTGCCCCCTTTTCCTCAGTGAGGCGTTTCGGGACAAGAACTCATTCTTCACAGGTTGGGCCAAATGGTTTTATCGCAGTGGAAAGGAGACAGAATCCCTGGTCTTCCATCTTTTTCTGGGCAACAGGGCCCAGGCGCTCCTAAGGCACTTTGAGGCAGAAGGTGATTCCAGCGGCTGACGAAGCCCAAACTCTGCCCAAATGTCACCTTCCTCTGTCTGCAGTGTTGGGGAACCCCTCGTGTGCTGGCAGTAAATCCTGCGACAGCTGGTTCTGGGTAAATGAACCTGATCCCTGCAGGCTCCAGGGGAGAGGCCTTGAGGGGCTTCTCTGCCCTCAGGGTCGTTCTGCTGTGGGACTGGTTTCTTGGGGGATAATTAATGCTCCTCTGTCATGGTCCCAAATCAAACAGAGTGGTGGGCTGCTGTTATGACACCTTGCGATATTTGTTGACACCATTTCCCTCCTCAAATTGCCATCCTATCTTCCTGAGGTGAAGGGGAGGAGGGGGAGAGAGGTGTGGAAGCCATAAGAGGAAGGCAGGGAAAAGACTGAGGTCACGTCTCAGCCCAGAGGGGCGCTGCTCCCTACTGTGCCTTATCTGATGCTTTGTCCAATCTCCTTGGTGTCTCAACCCCCCTGGGGTTCTGGCTGCTTCCCTCTCCCACCCCCCCACCGAGGTGATTTTTCACAGTGAGTCCACGTGTTCCTGACTTTCAGCTTCTAGCTCTTTCTCAATTCTAGCCATTGTTTCACTTTTAAATGTACATTAAATAGCCCATCTTTCTTTGGTTCTTTTCACCTGGCTGGTGTTTGTAGATGGAATGAACGTCCTTGATTTATGAGTTAGCCAAGCTGTGCACAATTGTTTCTTCATCTTTACTCATGGATTCTTCCATCCCTTAATCACTCTTGTTTTTCCCGGAACTGTCACTTTCTCTACATTTGTCTGGTAATGGGGCAGCTGCTTCCGTGTCCAGTTCCTGTTCTCAGCGTCTGAAGAGGGCAGTTGATGTGCTCAGGCCCCGCCCCTGCCCCCTTCGCATTATGAACCAGCTTGTTGCTGATGGCTCAGCACTTAACACTTTCATAATTTCACCCACTGTGTTTATTAAAAGTGCATCCACCAAGGAATAGCATAGTTCACCTCCCTCTCCCTTTCTCTCTCTCTCATTTGTGGGTGGAAGGGTTGTTCCTGATCTGTGAATGTATTTACTCACTGTTGCTTCTGAATAAGGCCCTACACCTACTTCAATTCTAGATGCTTTTCTGAATCTCCGATTGTGTTGGGAATTCTGGAATAGACATGAGGTGGAGGAGGGGACTCCGGATCTAGTTTTATGCAGCCTGGGTTCAAATCCCAGCCTTCCCTCTCCCCCTTCCTAGCTGAGTGACCTTCGGCAAGTCCCTTAACCGCTAGAAGCCTTGCTTTCCTGATCCATCAAATGGAAATACTATCACCCACTCCTCAGTGTTACTGTAAGGATGAGATGAAATGATTCATGAGCACAGCACGGGGCAGGTACTCAGTTTATATGCATTTTTTTCTGTCCGTGGACTTGGTTCCTTCTCCAGGTGCTTCCCAGACTTCAGGGGTTTGTAGACTAGGAAAATCTCAAAATACATTTTGATGAGCATGAAGTTGGCCAACTTTTTCTTTTGCCAAGAAAGAACAGTATATAAAAAAAACAACACAACTGATCTCCATCTCTTGTCACTAAATTTCACAAAAGAATATTTGAAAACAAAAAATAAAGAGGACATCATTTAAGAATTAAAAATGGAATACATTTAGCTTACGAAAACCTCTCTGCATTGTTCTTATTTATCTTATCTCACTAGGGATGGGTGGAAACTTGGTTCACAGATCAGCATTTGGGAACTCTTGCCCTCACTGACAACTGAGAAGGGCTTTCCAGATGCGCCTATCCTTGCTGTGGACACCTTGCCCTGAGGTGGGGAGGGGGTAGGCGGAGGGTGACAGAGCAGCGCGTTTTTCCGTGTTAAGTTTAAAGAGCTGCTGAGGTGTGATTGCTGAGTCCGGGGACCTGGTGGACGATTGGAGAGCAAATGTGAGAAGCTGATGTGCACAGTATAAAGTATGTGAAGAGATCGGAGGCAGAACGTTTCATGTCTAAGTTCCAGGTAAAATAACGGCTGTATTTGCATTTGAGTTTTTTGTTTGTTTTTTTGTTTGTTTTTTAAGACACAAGCGAACAATCAAAACTTGCCGCATCCGTCTGTAGCTGAAGGGTGTTTGGGTTCATGATTTCACTCTGACCCTCTTCCGAATCACCTGTGGTTTTTCAGACACACACACCAACAAGTATACTTTGGGGTTGAAACATTCCATATCTGGTCTAAGTGCAGAGGTGAATTGTTTTTGAGAAGTTTGAGCCAACTCTGCTCATCTGGTTTCGCTTAGGGGAGTGTGGAAAAATCCTTATTCCTTCCTAGGAGAAAACAATCACACAATACACAGATACACACGAACACGCTCATCATCTAGGATCTTTTAAAGTCAGGTTAACTCATACCTGGGTGGGGAACATTGGCCAGATAGGAAATCTTAGTGGACAACAATTGATCTGGTGTCTGGAAGCAGGCACAGAGCAGGCCTACACCCTGTCTATGTCCTGTGGGAGCATAGTGCCCTGGGCTAGGAGACTGCACTGGAGCCCTTGCAGAGAAAGAATCACGAACACCTACTGTGTGCTGGGTACTCTGCAAAGCACCTCATTTATGTTGTCTTGTCTGACCCTCACATAAACCCTTGGAGCCAAGCATTATTAGAAGGCCCGTTTTACAGATG
The DNA here is from genome assembly GCF_963924675.1 of Phocoena phocoena. Lineage (NCBI taxonomy): Eukaryota > Metazoa > Chordata > Mammalia > Artiodactyla > Phocoenidae > Phocoena > Phocoena phocoena. The sequence goes on along the minus strand of NC_089226.1, from coordinate 96,135,117 downwards.
AGAAAACTGAGGCTTACACAACTTTTGGCAAAAGTTGTCCAAAGTCACACCAGAGCTGGTCAGTGCTAGAGCTGAGATACACATGGAGGCCTTTCTGACTGCCATTTCAACTACTAGGATGTTTAGCTCCTAAGATCTTAGGTCTGACAGACTTGAACTGACTTGAACCATCCCTTCTGGGGTGGCATTTGGAAAAGGAGACATCACACACACATACACACAAACACACACACACACATTTAAAAAACTCTGAAGCACTCCTAAAACACATAGTGTTCCCCCCTTTCTTTAAAAAGGCAACCTAGGAAACTTTCTGGAGAAGAATTTAAGCCTTAGAATGTTTATGCTCTTTGACCCAGCAATTGCCCTGCTAAGAATTTATCTGGTAACTAGTATGTTCCAGGCTTCTCCAGCCCATTGGTCCAAAGGACTATGCTCAAGTGTTCCCTCCTCAGAGGGGCCCTGCCCACCCAACCTGAGGTGGCTCCCCCCTCCTTCACCCTTCCTTGTCTTCTTCAAAGCACTCCCTCCAGTTGAAATGACAGGATGTAACTGTCAGAGGTGAGTCCCATGATAGCAGGGACTTTTCTGCTTTGCCCCTGCTTTATCCCCAGTGACTAAATCAGCATCTGACTCATTGAAGGCCCTCAACAAAGGTTCACGAAGGAATGAATGAGCTTACGTTACATAAATCCCTCAGATCTCAAACTCTGCTTGACTGACAGCAGATCTAGTCTTTCACAAATGTCTCGCTCTTCCACACCGCTAAAGTTCCCCTTGAAGTTTCCATAAGTCCTGGCCCTGGTCATCACTCACCACCTCTGTTAGTGAGTGGAGGGGGACACCCAGGCATGTCCCTTGAGACCAGAGTCCACAAACCCTGGTCTCCTGTTGTGTCACTGCGCCTGCTGTCCTCCCTGGCCCCAAATGCTGCCTCCTCTTAGAGGTATCACACCACTGCTGGGTGACTCGGGGCTCACCCATTGGTGAGGCAATTTTAGGCCTGCAGACCTCTGCCCATTTGCACAGGCACTGAGGCAGCCCCACTTTCATCAAGTTCAGTTTGGGAGTGTCCTGAAGCAAAGTTGTCTAAGCCCCAATGTGTTCTAGCCCTTTCCCTGCACCCCAACAAACAGACGTGTCACAAAGCACCTCCAGCCTCAGGGCTGCTGGGTACGGTGGGGTCCACTCTGTGTCTACAACCTGCGTTCTCTCCAAGCCCAGGCCCTGATTCAGCATGAGGGATCCCTGAGGAGCGGGGAGAGGCACATTTCAGAATCAGAATGAGGGCTTCCTTGGTGGCACAGTGGTTAAGAATCCGCCTGCCAAGGCAGGGGACACGGGTTCGAGCCCTGGTCTGGGAAGACCCCACATGCTGTGGAGAAGCTAAGCCCATGCACGCCACAACTACTGAGTCTGTGCTCTAGGGCCCGCAAGCCACAACTGCTGAAGCCCGTGCGCCTACAGCCTGTGCTCCACAACAAGAGAAGCCACCACAATGAGAAGCCCGCACACCGCAATGAAGAGTAGGACCCGCTCACCGCAACTAGAGAAAACCCGCTAGTCGCAACGAAGACCCAACACAGCCAAAAATAAACAAATAAAATAAATAAATTTATTTAAAAAAAAAAAGAAAGAATCAGGATGAGCATCTCTTGGTGACGAAGGGTGGTTGAGAGAGACAGAAGAGGCCCTCCCCCTTCCCTGAGAAGGCCTCCTTGCCTACTGCCCTCTCCTCTGGGTTCTTTTTCTGCAATCTGGGCTCAGTTTTGTTGTTGTTTTCTTTTAATCAACTTTATCAAAGTATGATTTACATACCAAAAAATGCACCCATTTTAAGTGCCTTAAAACTGTATAAACTTGTGTAACCACTACTACATAGAACATTCCCATCACCCCCAAAAGTTCCCTTGAGTCCTTTTCAGTCAGCCTCCCCCATCCCAGGCACTGGTTTGTTTTCTGTTCCTATAGTTTTACCTGTTCTAGAATTCCATACAGATGGAATCATATTGAAGGTACTCTTTTGTGTCTTCTTTCACTCGACATATTTTTATGATATTTCTGGAAAATGTTGTTATACAGAGCAATGGTTTATTTATTTTCATTGCTGAGTTGTATTCCATTGTCTGGATAGACCTCAATTTGTTTATACATTCACTTGTTGATGGACATTTAGACTGTCCCTGTTTTTGGCTTTTACAAATAAAGCTGCTATGACTATTTAGTATTAGTGTTTTGGTGGACATGTTTTTATTTCTCTTGCGTAAATACCTAGGACTGGAATTGTCAGTGATATGGAAAGTGTATATTTAATTTTATAGAAACTGTCAAACTATTTTTCAAAGTGCCTACGCAGAGGAAGGTTTGGTCTAAATCCTTTCACCGGTCTTGTCTAAGTTACAGCTTCTGCCCTTCTATAACTCAAACGAAATATCAGATAAATATACCTATTTATATATTCTCAAGGATGTTCATTGCAGTCTTGTTTACAAATACAAAAAAAAAACAAAGAAAAAACTGGAAATGATCCAAGTGTCAAAAAATAGTAGACTGCTGATTCTTGGAGTGGGGCAAGAAAAATATTAACACAAGATAAACCTGTAGCATCTTGTAGTGCCAGAAAGTAAGGAAGTGCTCAGAGAAACAAAGACTAAACCCACAATGATGAATGTCAAAGAAATGCAGGAGCCAAATGAAAGAGCTCCCAATGGCTGAAAGTGGAACAATTTGAGGAACAAAACAAAGTAATATTGGATTATAACCCAAAGTATAAAATAAGTACCCATGAGTCCATGCTGATATTGATGATTGAAAAAATAAAAAGTGAAGGAGAAGAGACATATTTCCCGTGCAGAAGAATTTCAAACGATTTATGTAGATACCCTGCCCACAAAGAGGGGGATTAACTCCTCACTCCAGAGTGTGGGCTTCACATAGTGACTTTTTTCCAAAAAGTACAGTGTGGAAAAGGGGGGGGGTGGAAAGGGAGTAACTTGACAGAGGAGAAACATGACAAACAGTACACCACCCAGGTGATCAAGGTCAACATCAGTGATGATAAGTCATGTTGATAGTATGCACCCTTGATGGGATGTGCTGAAAATGGCAGTTACCTCTGTGGCCTTCTTCCCCAAAACATAGCCCCTGTCTAATCATGAGAAAAACATCGACAAATATCCCAATTGAGAAGCATTCTACAAAAGACCTGGCTAGTATTTCTCGAGACTGTCAAGGTCATCAAAAACAAAGAAAGTCTGAGAAACTGTCACAGTCAAGAGGAGCCCAAATAGCCATGACAACGGAATGTAATGTGGGATCCTGTATGGGATCCTGGAACAGAAAAAGGACATTAGGTAAAACAAGGAAATTTGAATAAAATATGGATTTTAGTTAATAATGATGTATCAATGTACATTCATTAATTTTAACAAAGGTACCGTATTAACGTAAGATGTTAATAATAGGGGAGACTGTTATTTGGTTGGGTGTGAGCTATATGTCTCTCTGTACTAAGTTCACAATTTTTCTGTAAATCTAAAACTGTTTAAATATAAAAAGTTTATTTAATCTCCCCCCCAAATTGTGGACTGCTTAAATAAATTATAGGAGCTTCATAAAATGGAGTGTACTACATCCTTTGGAGTGGATGCAATAGATATTTGTGTGTGGCTATAGAAAGAGAGTTTCAAAACATTGTTAAGGTGAGAAAAAGTCAGTAACGGAACAGTATGTATGCCACGATCTCATTTTACAAATACATTCACATGGGAAACGTGTAGGGGGCTAAGTCAACAAGCTAAGAGAGGTTATCTCTAGGTGGTAGCATTTCCAATTGTTTAATTTATCTTTCTTTTTGCTTACTTGTATTTTTCTCATTTGTCTATGATAGCTCAGTGTAAAAATAGGATGTCATAGTCAGAATCCTAAAATGACCTCCAATGACCTTTGTATAATCCCTTCCCCTGGAGTGTGGGTGGGTGTGTAAATATGTCAGCTGCCATTCCTTTGATAGGTTACATATATGGCAGAGGTGAGGAGGTTTTTGCCGATGTAGTTCAAATTCCTAATCAGTGGACTTTGAGTTAATCAAATGGGAGATTCTCCTGTGTGGGACTGACCTAAGCAGCTGAACCCCTTAAAAGAAGACATAGACCTTCCCTGAGATCAGAGAAGATCCTGCTGGTCTTGAAGAAGCAAGCTGTGAGGGAGTGAATTCTACCAACAAGCACACAGCTTGGAGGAGGACCCTGAGCTTCAGATGAGACCCCAGCCCTGGCCACCACCTGCACTATAGCCCCAGAGACCCTGAGCAGAGGACTCAGCTAAGCCATGCTCAGCCACGGAAACTTTGAGATCATAAACTGATGTTGTCCAAGCCACTAAATGTGTGATAATTTGTCACGTAGCAATAGAAAACTAAGAGATGGTAAAAAAAAAAAAAACCCAACAACAATAAACAAAGGAAAAGGCAATTTAGGACAAATAGAATGAGATAGCTTCATTTCCAAATAAACTCAAAATGCCATTCTTTTTTGTTTTTTTTGGCGGTACGCGGGCCTCTCACTGTCGTGGCCTCTCCCGTTGCGGAGCACAGGCTCCGGACGCGCAGGCTCAGCGGCCATGGCTCACGGGCCTAGCCGCTCCGCGGCATGTGGGGTCTTCCCAGACCGGGGCACGAATCCGTGTGCCCTTCATCGGCAGGCGGACTCTCAACCACTGCGCCACCAGGGAAGCCCAAAATACCATTCTTATCCAGCTTTTGGGCTTGTTTGCTGGGCTCTTCATACCTCCTCACTCTAAAGTCTTTCAAACAATGTAGGTAAAGTTGTTTGTATTTTATGCCAATGGATTAATCATACCAAATGCTACGGATAAGAGGACAGATACTTTTAAACTATATGTAGCTGTCATCCAGTAAACTCAAGCGAGTCGGAAATAACTCAGCTGTAAAGGATGAAGGCAGAGAGCTATTAGAGTGTCTGTTCCTCCCACCCCACCCCCACCCCCATGGAAAAAATCTTTTTTAAAATAACATATAATCGTTATTTTAAAAATCTAACAATAGAGACAAAATGAAAGGACATCCTTCTAGGAAAGTCATTTTTAAGATTAAGAAATCTTTGAAAGAAGGGTGTGTGAGGAAGGACTGTTTTATGTGAAAGAGGGAAAAGGCTCAAGTTCCTGCACAGGTGCTGTGCCCTGGTCCCAGGCAGCCCCCATAAAAGCTGTCCTCACAGTCATCATCGTTAAACGCGCACACAAGCCCTTTTATGTCCCGTACATCGTCTTGTTTGTTAAGTGCCTGTAGGGAAGAGATGGGAGTTTGCGAGAAACAAAGTGAGAAGCCGGTGGTCTCAGAGGTGAGAGCTGACATCCATGGGGCTTTCCCACACCACGTTCAGGTCACACTTGCCCTGGGACCCAGGCAGACCCTGGGTCCAGACCAGGCTGGCTGGGAGGATGCTGTCATAGGGGTCGTTACACTGCTCTAGTGTCCTTTTGACTTTAGAAGGAGCAGAAAAGGAGGCTACCTTTGAGGTGTGATTTCAAAGTTAGGGATAAAACTCTGGGCTCAAAATTATTTCAATGACTACCTTTCACTGCGCTAGTGGTTCACCGTTAAAGATTCACTTGGGGGGATTTTGAAGGGTTTTCTGTTTTCAAGAAGCCCTTCATGAACACAGATATCCCTGGGAGACCTTTTTAAAGGCTAAACCTCGGAAAAGATTACATAGAACCAATTGATAGTAAGAATGGCTGAAAAGTGGAAAGAAAGAGAAAGGGGCCAAATTCCTGGAAAAGGTGGTGGAGAGCAGCCTCTGCCTGTTTCACTGCCTTGTGTAAACAAGAGGCGTGTGTGTGTGTGTGTGTGTGTGTGTGTGCGCGCGCGCGCGTGTGTGTGTGTGTGTGACTCCCCCTTCCTGCATCCTTCTCAACACAGCTCCCCAAGGTGTCACTACCAGTTGGCTGGGGCAGGCTGGTGAGATGAGGCCTCGCTGACGTGAGCTCAGGTCCTGGGCAAGCCTTGGCTGTTTGGGATAAGACTTGAAGAGGTCAAGGTGCAGGACAGTAAATGAGTTTTGGGATGCCAGGATTAGTGTAGTAATAATATAATTAACCACCTGAATGTTGTTTGTGATATAATATCATCTCATGTAATCCTTATAAAACCCAGTGAATACTCCCAATCAACAAACAGATAAGAAAAGGCTCCGCTAGTACATATTGGTGCCAGAATTTCCATCTGAGGCTTCTATCACCAAGCTCATATTTTTTCTACCACCCCTCCAGAGCCTGGCTCTGTTGTCATAGATCTAATGGGGGTAATAGAATAAGAGCACAGAAGTAAAGAGGAAAACCTTTCCAATCCGGCTTTCACTCTCATCATTTATCCCTGAGACAACATGGCTAAACTCACCACCAATAATCCCCATGTTCCTGAATTTCATGGGCATTAAAACATAAAAACTTAAACAATTCACCAATAAATTTTTGTTTGAAAAATGCAAACCATTCCAAAGTATACAGCGTAAAAGCGAGTCTTCCTTTACTGATCCTTACTAACGCTAAACCACTTTTTAGGTTAATCATTGTTGACAGTTTGCTAGATATTCTTCCAGACATATGTCTATGTATTTATACCCATGTAAATCTAAATACGCAAGTATACAGGTTTATAAATGTATACCAATAAGAGTTTACTATATCTATTGTTCTACAACTTACCTTTTCACTTCAACCTGTCTTGGGGGGCTTTCTATTTAAGCGTCTATAAATTTACATTATTCTTTTACTCTGCTGCCCAGTATTCAATAATATATGCCATTGTCTTCTTTCTACCAAATGACATTTATGTTATTAGCAGTTTTTCAGTTTTACAAACGATGCTGCAGTGAACAGTATTGTAATCACAACCTCTTGTATATGAGTGAGCATTTCCCGAGTACAGATACATAGAAGAGAAATTGCTGGGTTAAGAGTGTATGCAGTTTCTATTTTTATAGATGCTGTCAAAACAACCCCAAAGTTGGTACCATTACATTTCTGCCAACAAGATGTGAGAGTAACCCTTCCCCATCTTTGCCCACCCTGAATATTATTAATCTTGAAAATCTTAACCATCTGGTGGTTGAACAGTGATATCTTATTGTTTTAATTTATATTTTCTGATTAGTAGTGAGGTTGAGCAATAGGTACTTTTAAAATCTTAACTTAATCTCTCAGCAATTGTTGATACTCTCTCCTTAAAATACTCCCTTTCCCTGGCTTCTGTGACAAGCCACACCACACTGCCCTGGCTTTGCCTGTATACCTCTGGTCATACTCTTTCAGTCTCCATCCCTGACTTCTCCTTCTCCACCTGGCTTTAAATATTGATGTTCCTCGAGGTTTGGTCTTAGTCACCTCTCCCCGGTTCCCCCAAACACGCAGATCTCTTAATTGACGTTCTCTCCCCAGACAATCTCATTCAGGCCATTTCTGCCTTCGAACTTCATCTATACACCAGTGACTCTCAGATTTGATGTCCATCCTCTCCTCTCCTGTTTCTCTAGATCTATCTACAGTATTCCACATCTCTACTTGGATGCCTCAAGTACATGTTAAACTCACCATTCCTAACATGAACTCAAGAGCTTATTCACCCAAACGAGACCTTCTTTAGGATTCCCAACTCAGTGACTATCTCACCAACTTCTGGTTGCCCAACAAGAACTGAAGGACTCATTCTTGATGGTTTCCTTGCCGTGATCCCAGTATTCAGTTCATCCCAAGTCCTATTGGCTCTTTGTCCTGAATATCTCTGGAGAGTGTCCGTTTCTTTCCTTCTCCACGTGCCCCACCTCCCCAGAACTTGTGCAATGGCTTCCTAACTGGCTGAATCCATGCTTGGTCTTGGCCAGCCTATTCTCTACAATATAACCAAAATGATTTTCAGAAAGCAAATCCGATCATGTCATTCCCCTACATAAAAATACAGCAACCAACTTGTTAAACACAAAGTTGTTTATAATTGTTGGAAGAAAGGAAGAAAAAAGAAAGAGAGAAAGGAAGCAATAACTTAAATATTCAACAATAACAGATTGGTTAAACACATTTAGTTCATCCATCTGATAGGACATGTAGATATAAAAAAAAGTGTAGTCCTAATAAATCAACTGCAGTTCAATTAAAACAAAAAGTGTAGTTCTATCAACTATAAAGGATCAGATAATTGCTATTATTTAAAAATTTAGAGCAGTGGTGACTGATAGAAATATAACATGAGCCTCATATATACTCAAAAATTTTCTAGTAACCACATAAAAAAGTAAAAAGAAACAGGTAAAATTAATTTTAATAATATATTTTATTTAATCCAATATATCAAAGATATTATCATTTCAACATATAAAAATTATTAATGGGATATTTTAAATTATTTTTTCACACCGTCTTTGAACTCTAGTGTGTATTTTATACTTACAGCACATCTCAGTTCGGATGCTAAATTTTCATCAGAAATACTGATCTCTGAAGATTTAGGTTTCATGAAACTTACAGTTGAAAAGTAGAGTCACATACCCACATTGTTCCAAACATACTTAAACAATTTCCAGTAACTGAATTGAGGATCAGTTTTAACTTTAAATGTACATTAATTTAAATTCAATTAGAAATTTAGGTCCTCATTTGGAGTAAGCACATTCCAAGTGCTCGGTTGCCCACATGGCTAGTAGCCACTGTATTGGATAAAGCAGTTCTAAAGTCAAGTAAGGACTGCAAGTTCCCTAATTCATTTTTAAACGTTGCAAACGTTATTATAAAAATCCTTCAAGGGATAAAAATATTATAGCCCAACCTCTCTTGGGAGTAAATTCTAAATAAAATATTAGCAAATGGAATCAAGCAATATTTAAAAATAATCATAACTAAATAGGGTTTATTTAAGGAATGCAAGAATGGTCCTTCCTTAGCTTTCCTGTTGGCATAAAAGATCCTGTTCAAAATTGGCATAAAAAATAAAATGCAAATAAACTTAATGAAAATGGGTGTTTATAAAGAAACTATAAAACCTTGCTAAAGGACGTGAAAGAAGGCTTGAAAAATGGAGAGGCACACTCCATGATCCTGAAAGGAAAGACTAAACATTAGCAAAGGTGTGAAGTCTTCTAAAATTAATCTGTAGTTTTAATGTAATCCCAAAGTGCCAAGAGAGAACATTTGTTGGAAGGCGGAGGGGACTAGTTAAACTAATTCTAAAGTTTATTTAGAAGAATAAACATGTGGAGAATAGCCAAGAAAATAATGAAAAAAGGATAATTTGTTCTAACTGATATAAAAATGACCTATAAAACTGTAGTGATTAAAAACATCGTGGTACCAGTGCAGGAAAAGACAGATAATGGAGATAGGCCCATGAATATAGGGGAATTTCATATATAACAAAGATGGTATTTCAGTGTGGTGGGGAAAGTATTTACTATTTAATAAAAGTTATTGGTATCACTGAATATCCTTAGGGGAAAAAATAAAAGTTATGTCAAACCACACCCCAAAATAAACTCCAGATAATTTAAAGATGTGGATATTAAGAAAATTAAACAAACAAAAACCTTGAAAGTTCAAGAAGATAATACTGGAGCACATTTTAAAAGAATTTGTGGGGTGAGCAGAGCCTTTGGTAATATGGCGCTAAACCACAAGTCATGGAGGAAATGATTGACAGGTTTGACTATTTTGGCAGACACCACTGGTTACCAATGAGATGTAAATAAAAATCTGCTGGGGACCACTAGGAAAGATTTTCCTTCCTGATGAGAAGACAGACCTGAGAGATGAAAAAAAAATTGTCCTTATCCTCTTCCTTCCTAACTGGCACGAGAGGATGTAGTATTTGGAGTGTAGTAGCCATCTCATTTTACAAGGGGAGACACTGTCAACACATTATAGATGGCAAATTTGAAAGATGGAAAGGGACTGATGACATCGATGAACCATCTAACCAATTCTGGGACAACCTACCTCTGGATTTCAGGTTAATTAAATAGTTAATATTTTAAATGGTTTAAACTGCTGTTACTTGACTTTTCTGTTCCCTAGGATAGATATAAACATATAAAAATAAAAACATCCTATGGCACAAGACACAATGAACTGAGAAAACAATTTCAACATTGATGTCAAGGTTAATAGCCTTAATAAAGGTGATTACTTAATAAAAAAAATCTCTACTCACCAGAAAGAAAAAAAGAGAATAAGAAAATAAAATGGGCAAAAAACATAAACAGATAATTTGTAAATTAAATTCAACTGACAAAGATATAAAAATACACTCAACCTCACCAATAATCAAAGACTTACAGATTGAAATCACAATAAAATATCATTTTTGGCCATCATACTGGCAAAGATAAAAAGAGTGATAATGCTGGAGATGGTGTGGAGAATCATCTTATCTCTTGTTGGAGAAATGTAAATTGGTACAATTTTCTACAGAGCCATTTGTTAATATGAATCAAATTTTAAAAGATGTATACTACTTTTCTCAGCAATTTCCCTTTTAGGAATTGTCTTAAGGGAATAATCAGACTTGTGACAAAGATATATATATACAGTGATATTTAGTGCATTATGCCTTAGAATAGAAAAAAATGGAAATAATTCAAATGTTTCCAACAATAGGTGATTAGTTAAATAAATTATGAGCATTCATTGAATGGAATGGAATTCTATGTAGCCATTAAGAAGGATGATGCATTACTATATGTGTTAACATGGAAAGATATTCATGATCTAGTGATAAGTAGGAAAAAGCAGGTTACAAAACACTATGTGTTATGATTCTGTTTATGTAAATGTATGTTTATACATATGTATATACATACATATAAATAAAAACTTGAAGGATTTCTTTTTTAAGAATAGTGATTATCTTTAGGAAGTGGGAATCTGAGGGAATTTATTTCTCTGTATTGGTTGAATATTTTATACATCAGAAGAAACAAAATTGATTCCAGTTTAGGAAATAAAATGTTTCCAGAATAATTTGCAATGATATGAAAAGAAACATATGAGATATTGCTAAGTTTAAAAATAGAATACAAGTCAATGTTATAGTACGGTTATTTTATTTTATTTATTTTTATTTTTTTAATTAATTAATTTATTTTTGGCTGTGTTGGGTCTTGTTTCTGTGAGAGGGCTTTCTCCAGTTGCGGCGAGCAGGGGCCACTCTTCATCGCGGTGCGTGGGCCTCTCACTGTCACGGACCCTCCTGTTGTGGAGCACAGGCTCCAGACGCGTGGGCTCAGTAGTTGTGGCTCACGGGCCCAGTTGCTCTGCGGCATGTGGGATCCTCCCAGACCAGGGCTCGAACCCATGTCCCCTGCATTGGCAGGCAGATTCTCAACCACTGCGCCACCAGGGAAGCTCAAGTAGGGTTATTTTAAGAGTGGAGCTAATTTTATTGAAAATTACCTGGAAAGTTGTACACCAAAATGTTAACAGTAGTTATCTCTTGGGAGGGGTGTCGGGGGCCGGTGGGGGGGGAGGTGGGATTGAATGATTTTTATTTTATTGGTGATACTTCCCTGTTTAAAAATAATTTTAAAAGATAGTTGTTACTCTTAAAAAAACAAAAGAAAGAAAGGAGGAAGGTGGGAGGGGGAGGTGGGATGGACAAACCAAGACTAACTTGGACCAAGCCCTCTTGGAGGACAGCTAGGATCCTGAGACGCCTTCAAGATGGGTTGATTTGATGGCTTTAAGTACAACCCCTGACATTTATTTAAATTTTTTGGTTTTTTGTCTCCCAGCTGGAGACGTCCAACATCCTGGGATCTGCACAGGGTGAGCCCAGGAAGAGGACAGTGGACACTGACACATTGTGGAGTGGCTCCGTCCAGCCCATAAGGATCCCTTTTCTTCTGCCTCCTTAAGGGGCCCTGGCAGTATCACTGTGGACTGTGCCAGGGTGACCCTCTGGCCCAAGTGGAGCAGAGCAGCCTCTCCTAGACATTCAGAACTGGGCCTGAGAGCTGGCCTGGGCCTGGCTGGCCACTTGGGGTGGCTACACAGAGCGGAACACAGCTCTTAGTTGAGGCCTTAGAGCTCACTTCTATTTCCTGAGGTTCCTGGTACATTAAGAAATAAAGAAACAAGGTTACAAAAATGATGGTATATTTCTAATGTCTATATGAAACAAATTAATCCTTTTAACACCAAAAAATATAGTGCCACAAAAACGATCTGTTCACAAGATAGTTACAGGATTTATTAAAAATATTAATTCATGGTGCACTACAGGCAGTGTGGTCTGGCGCCAAAAACGCCTGTGTCAACCTCCCGCTCCCCTCCCGCCACACGCCCCCAAGGCTGTGAACTCCATGCACAGGAGGAAACCCAAGTGCAGCTGGCAGCAGGCAGACGTGGGAAGCCGCTGCTCCAGCTTCCCATCCCTTGCCAGGGCTCGAGTCTAGGTCCTTCTGAAGCCCACTGATCTAGCCCCCTGAGACGCTCATCCTTCCAACGAGGTCCCTCATTCACTAACTCCGCCTGACGGTGAATATCTTTCTATCACGGGCAATCAAAAGAACTTCCGAACAACTTGCCCACATCCCAGATTCTTATTTTTCACTTGCGATGAATTCGCCTCCCAGGGAGAAAGGGAATTTTCAGCTTCCGTGGCCCTAGTCGGCAGTGAGTTCATGCATATTCTCCCGAGGTGGAGGAGGATTGTTTAAAAGATGCTGAGTGGCAGGGAGAAGAATGTCACCTCAACATCCCTCCACCAAGCTGGGAGAGGTTTGGCTGAGTCTCAAGGGCACAGGTTCAGACAAGGGCAGGCTTGGCTGCCTTACTGTGAGCTGGAGTCATTTTCCTAGTGGTGAAAAATGTTGGGGAGCCTTGGGGCCCTGCTTGAAGACCTCTCCTAGAGTGGCTTGGTCCTAAAACTGGTTTCCGAAGTGGGGTGAAGAAGGTGAGGCAGGGTATATGTCCTCTAAGGGTTCCACTTGGTTCTGTGGAAAAACAGAGCAGTAGAAGCTGGTTACCCTTATTTCTCTGTGGTTCCCATGGTGCCTAGCAGTGAGCCTTAGATAAAACAGACCCGCAGTAGCTGTTTGTGGTCCCCGGTGCTGCTGGCCACAGAAAGCCTTTGTCCTTTGCTCTTTGCTCAGGCAGCCCCAGGAGAACTTCTCGTTCCAGGACTCACCTCCTCCCCTCCCATTGCAAACTGGAATTCATTCATTTAGTCAACAAATATTTCCTGAGCACCTACTCTGTGCTGGGCTCTGACTAGGGGCTGGGAATACAGGGGTGATGAACCAGACAGTCGTGGCCCTCTCTTGGAACATTTACATCTTTCCATATGACCTTTCACCACCACCCTCAAATATACGTGAGATGAAAACACTCACAAAAAGAATCATGTCTCATTTCTCTAGACCCACCAAAGACTACCAAACTTGTGGTTTGAGAGAGAGAGAGAGAGAGAGAGAGAAGCACTTGCTAGAGAGAAAACTCCTAGTTTTGTGGAAGTCCCCTAGAACAAGGGGCCCACTTTTGTCAGTCCTTGTTCAAAAATCCCATGTCCCCCACTCAATGCACATACATATGTTACTCTCACAGTTTACATTCATAACATGTCCAGCTGGAGAGTGGCGAAGTCTGCCTCCCACATTATACAGAACGGATTGGCAGCTGGGACTGAAGGCGATAGAAATAAGCTATTGATCAAAGGTTATAAAAGTACTGCCACTGGTATCCTGTGATGCTTGCCAGCTGAGGGCAGCAGTAAAGTGCTACACAAATGCAATAACATTTATAACCCGAGGGCAAGTGCATTTTACATGAAAATAAAAAACTGATCCTCTATTTAAGTCTTTCCCCCTCCTTGGGCTGGTTGGCCTTTGACAAGTGCATGGACAGATGCCTAAGCAGGGCCACTCTGGATAGGCTGGCCTTTTACTCTCTGGGTAGGTGACATGGGTTCTCTTTTTCCCCATGCCAGTGCCTTCTGGTGGTCTTTGGAGTAACCTGCACTTTTAAAGCTTTTCTGGCAGGCAGAAAGAAGAAGCCATGTCCCTCCATCCTGAAAGGCCCAATAACGCCTTGGCCCCATGGCCTGCCTTGGTTTGCTTTGTGGACATTGCCTGGTCCTGTTGGGAGCTGAACTTTTCACTTGAATGGATGCTGGAAATCACTCTTTAGAGCTTCATTCTGTGACATTTGTAAAAAGGAGAAGTCCTATTTTAGGGAGAAATAAATGGAGAAGAGATATGGCTCTGGAGGTACTGCAGAATAGTGAATGCGTCATAATGACTGGACCTGAGCAGCTCAGCTTTTTCTTCCAAAACTCACCAGACCAGTGCTTCCTAACGTGTTCACAGGAACATCAGTCTTGTAAGATGCTTAATAAACAACTGGGCTATATAATCAAATAAATTGGGAAAATACTTCCTCTTGGAGATTCTTATTGGGTCTTTGCAATTTAAAGGCTCTGAGAAGTCCTGCACTAAGGAAACAGTGTAACTTTGCTTAACAGCATTTCGTGGGTTTACTTGATTGCCAAACTTCCCTCTCACTTAAAATTTCTTTGATGTTTTCTCATTTTATTACCTAATGCCTATGAACAACAACACAATTTGGGAAACGCTGCCAAGGTACTTACGAAAGGATATGATATTTTGCCTGTTGTATATTGTATGCCTACCATGTGCAAGACACTTTACGTGGATTATTTCTAACCACCAAAACAGCTCTGCAAGTAGTATTATGCCTATTTCACAGATGAGAAAAATGAGGCTGAGAGTGGATAAATAACCTTCCCAAGACCATTCAGCTAAATAATAACCAAGATTCTCACTTAGGCCGTTCTGACTCCAAACTCCACATTTCCTATACCATATGTCTTCCTACTTGGGATAAAGACTTACTTACATCTCTTTTTGCCAAAGAGTAGGTGAGTTGCTCTTCTTCAGAGATCCTTGTCTCAGAATTCATTCATTCTTTTTAAAGCCTTGCCTGATTTATCTCTTAGTCTAGCAGTACCCTATATCTCCTTCCTCCTGGCTCGTGGGAATTCCCATTAGAAAGCAGAACCTGAATCTAAGTAGCCATGGGCAGGAATCCCAGTTTTGCCATTTACTATTTATGTAACTTTAGGCAATTTACTTAACCCCTCTCTACCTCAATTTTCTTACCTATAAAATTTTAAGTATGTACAAAACATCTGGCCCAGAATGCTTAGTAAATGGCAGCTGTTATTTTTACTGTTAATGATTAACAGTAAGTCTTCACAGAGGGAAAAAAAAAACTCATCAAGAAAATTTTAGGGGGGCTTCCCTGGTGGCGCAGTGGATAAGAATCCACCTGCCAATGCAGGGGACACAGGTTCGAGCCCTGGTCCACATGCCGCGGAGCAACTACGCCCGTGTGCCACAACTACTGAGCTTGTGCTCTAGAGCCCGCGAGCCACAACTACTGAAGCCCACGCGCCTAGAGCCCATGCTCCGTAACAAGAGAAGCCACTGCAATGAGAAGCCCACGCACCACAATGAAGAGTAGCCCCCGCTCACCGCAACTAGAGAAAGCCGGGCGCTCAGCAACGAAGACCAAATGCAGCCAAAAATAAATAAGTAAATAAATAAACAAAAATTAAAAAAAAATAAGAAAATTTTAGGGATCCCTGTTTTAAATCCCCGAACTATCCTGGTATGATAAGATACAGATATTTTTGTGTTGCAGATGAAAAAACAGAAATCTGTTAAGCCAGCGGCTTTTTCAATGTACAGTTAGCAAATAGCAGAACTAGGACTTAGATTCCAAGTTCACAGAAATTTAATACACTTCGACGTGTCAAATAGCTAAATGTACCTGAGAAGGCAGAGAAATTCAGATTTAAAATTTTGGGAGCTATTTCCAATTGAAATCCAATCAGCAATGAGGATAAAATATCTCTGAAATTTAAGTTTGGTAAAATGAAAAATGAGAAACTTTAATTTTAAAAGTTAGATCTGGGCTTCCCTGGTGGCGCAGTGGTTGAGAGTCCGCCTGCCGATGCAGGGGACATGGGTTCGTGCCCCGGTCTGGGAAGATCCCACATGCCGCGGAGCGGCTGGGCCCGTGAGCCATGGCCTCTGAGCCTGTGCGTCCGGAGCCTGTGTTCCGCAACGGGAGAGGCCACAACAGTGAGAGGCCCACGTACTGCAAAAAGAAAAAAAAAAAATTTAGATCTAAAATTAGATTGGAAGCAGGGCCCACGTGTATTACCCACTACCATATCTTGTTTGTTTACTTTTTCCTGTTATTCACAATTACTCAGGCCAAATCATTTTCCCTTAAAACAACATTTTTGTAAATTGACTTAGGTCCCCATAACAGATGAACATAAAATCTCCACATTAATGTTGTCATACTCTCAGTTGGTTTTGCTCTGTGATCTTTTTGGTTTTGCCTAGGCTGCTGAGGCGAGGATGCTCCAGGATGAAATGAGCTGTCTTTAGGCAAAGTTAGTCACAAAGCTGAGGTTCGAGCATTTCGGCGTGGAATGAGTCTGTTCCCATCAGCCCACTGATGTTTATCATAGGAAATGTAGTCTTCATCCAGATTGGAATTGGAATGAGTTTTTCTTTTCTGTTAGATGAACAGCAACAACACAATGTACTTGGAAAAACGAGTTTGTGCTTATGCTAATTGAGGAAGTAGTATTAAAGTGTTTGTGGCTCTGAGACTCATAACCCCTGTACCTTCGTGGAGTCAAAAGTCCCCAAGTGGCTATTGGAAAATGCTTCTGGTTTTTTAATTCTCACTCTCAATGAGTTAGGAGCACATATTGCTGTTTCTGGTCCCTACTTCTCTGTGTTATCTCCCTATCCACCAGTGAAATTCTTAGCCCAAAGTAGCTAACCCACTACTACCTCTAGTTTCATTCACCCACCCAGATGCTGGGATGGTAGAAGTAGTGTTATTTTAAGTTAAAATTAAATGAATTCCTCTGTCTTTCATTTACAGCACTAGTTTTCAGTAAACTCAGTCTTTTGCAATTTCTATCTCATCAGTTCTCTGCAGGCAAAGAGAGGAACATGAGCAGTATGGTGTGCCCATTTTACAGATGGGAACAACAGAGGACTGTACCCCAAAGCTGGGAACAACCTCTCTCCCATCTCATCACCATCATAATGTGGAAGAGATTTGGCTTATTCATGGAACAAAGTGTAAAACACAAATGTTCAACCTCTGTTTAGCCCTGGGGGAGTAATAAAGCTTTCATCAATAGACATCTATAGACATAATGCTTTGAGTCGAAAGTTTTTGAGTTCTGTGAGCCTTAAAAACATTTATTATTTGAATAGTTTTCTTAGCATTGCCACCCATGGGGAAATACTATCCCATTTTAGGGATGAAACTAAAAGAAAAGTACATTGGCTGGACGTAAAAGGAGAGAATAAAGTCTAGGTCTTCTGCTTTTCCACTCCCACCACTTTGGGGTATGGTTCTCTGTGTGTCTAGCTCGGATGCACACAGATGTTGAGTTTAACACTAATGGGTATCAGGTTCATCCAGAGATCATGACCTCAGTATATAAATTATTCAGCAATTAGGTTGATGTGACTATTTATAGGTCATAAATCAGTTATAAACTCAGAAATATGAGAACAGGTCCCTAAATAGGCAATTGTTACCTATCAAGGGCTTAATTTAAATATGCAAGGTTGAAGCCAAGCAAATTACATATCTGATACCCTATGTGTTGGGCTTTGGGAGAAGTGGTTAGGATGGGTGCATTAATTATAACAAGGGATGAGGGGTAAGTCCTGCCATGACAAAATGGATTTCTATCTTGAGCAAGCTCCAACTAGTTGGTAATGGCTGATGCACTTCTCAACAAGCCGTGGTGTTGAGAAGGATTCTGAGGCCAAGTTCAGACCTCTGGTAACCCACAGGCCACAGATTTGCCATCCCTGACTTGGGTATTTCATGCTCTTTATCCATCAGTGACAGATGTTTCCTCAAAATGAGCACACTGGGTCACATTTATTCACCAAAATTGTCCTGCTGAATCTTATACTCTGATGCATCTCCTACAACCAATCAAGGAAAAAGAAACCAAATTGCCTCCTTTCAAAGACCCTTAGAGAGATGATAAGCCATTTGCAAGATTGAGATAATGAAGAAGAAATAAGGACACTCTAAGGTCCAGCTGTGACAAATCAGGCTGCTGGCTGGATTTGGGGTAACTCCTTGTTGCCGTCATTCAGAGGGGCAGATTTCTCTGCCATGTCTGGGTTCTGAGACTCAGACTGCCTCCTCTCTTTTCTTCTTTAGTAGTATATCTTTCTCTATTCAGGATCCAAGTCGATTCAAGTGCATCCTTCCATCGTATTTCAGTGTGAAGGAATGCCAGGCCAGATACATCTGAGGTCATTCCTAAACTCTAAGTTGCTCCAGTCTCCTAGCCGTGGATAAAGCCCTAAATGAGTCCCCTTCCTTCAGTGGACAGGGCTTTCAAGGATCTGACCCCTGGGATTATGATTCCTGTGGCTGCTGCTTCTCTCGTTCCTCTCTATAGGCCCACATCAAACAAACAATCACTCCTAGACCTTACTCTGGTTTCTGAAAAATCAGGTCATGTCCTGTTTGGATGCCAGGCACACCCCTGTGGCTTTCTGTTCAGAACCGCACTATCTTTACAGCTCCTTGGTTCAGCACCCTGCCTGCCAACTCCAGGTACTCTGCTTTGTCTCAGGCTTAATTCTGCAGGCTTTCCCACAGACCAACCCTCCCTGCTGGTCCTGGGGCTCAGTGATAGCACCCCTTAGCTATTTTGATCCAACTCCCCTTCTGTGCAAAATTTCCCTTTTTTTCTAAAAGAATTCTTGAGATCTCTGTAAATTCTTTCCTATTGTCCCAAGGGGCATCACCCTAAATAGATAATAATTTACATTTATTGAGAGTTTATGTGCCGGAACTCATCTAAACCTTTACCAGTGTTATTTCATTTAATCCTAATAACAATTCTATTCTTATCCCCATTTAACAGATGAGAAGACTGAGGAACTTGAAGTTAATTGTCCAGAATCATATAGCAAGTGGTAAATGGTGATATGGCTTTGGCCATCTGATCCAACTGATCATTTTGCAAAACTGCCACGTGATAATTCAAAATCACATTTGGACAGCAAAGGCAGTTGCTATCTCCTCTGGGAAATCTCCACTGCTTTCTTCCAAATTCATGATAACCTTTTTCTTTACACCCCTAATGATAAAACACATGTTTATGACAGAATTCTCAGACCTTTAAAAACACTCAATGATTACATAGGTGTGTGCGTTTTGTGAAAATTCCTGATGTGATTTGTACGCTTCTCTGTATGAATGTTATACTTTAATTAAACAGTTTATATAAAAGATACCCTCAGATACCTCCCTGCACCCCCATTTTAGGACTGCAATGCAATCTGCCAATGCTTTTGGGGAAGGTGAATTTTACAGCAGCACGTAGTCAGATTTCAATATTCAGGATGAACGTACATTGTGCTAGCTGGGCATGCTCTGCCTGACCCCATGTGTTTTATGTGATACAGAGTTTGTAGAAAACTTACTAGAACATTATTTCAATAAGGGGAGGAGAACCTTATGTCATTGCAACAAACTTGTGCCCTAACTGATTTAACTCGGAAGATGAAAGGTTGCACACTACAATTTAATGCTGCTTTCACTTGTTTGGAATTTGGGTTGTAACATATTTATAACAGGGTTTCACTTGTATAGCTGTATTAATTAGTTCTTCAGATTTCCAGGTTTCAGTGTTCACAGAAAAGAAATAACAATAAAATGATATGTATTTGTGCAATGTGATGCAGTTTACCAAAGACCAATAATAATATTTATCCAGCACATGTAACTTATTTAACCTCTGTGACAACTCTATGAAGTCATATGATTATTTCTATATTTTGCACACAAGGAAACTGTGGCTTACAATACTGCCTCATCTACCCAAGGTCAACCCAGGACTGTATGATTTCAATGTTCCTCATTCCTCAAGAATAAGCCCTGCTACTTCTCATGAACAGCTTGGACCTTCACAACAACCCAGTGGATTAAGTATTATTGTTTTACCCATTTTGGACAAGGAAATAGGCCCAGAGAGATAAAGTGATTAGCTAGACATTTGCAGAGCCCAGACCCAAGCTCAGGTTTTCACACTCCAAATCTGGGAATGCCTTCCACTAGATAACATCCTTGCTCAAGGCCCACAATACAATTTATTTATGTTGATAATAGATAAACTAAAGGCACAAATAACAAGATGATAAAGTTCTTTCCACATCCCCAGTCTTGGAGGATCTCCCTGTGATACTTTTAGCAGCTCAGCAGCTTTAGGGCAGACATTTCTACAGCTCTAATTGAAACCATTTTAGTTTTTACCAACAGATCCAGCCTAGGCCCCCTGATCCACCTCCGTTACTTTTTGGAAAAGGAATTGGGATCTGCAGAGTCACACATGTGGAGGGCAGAGTCACACATATGCAAATACACACCTACATTTATCCGTTTATCCGTCTATCTGTTTAGTGGTGATCAACCCTGACCACCTGAAATCCCCCATCCCCTACCTTCCCATCCCCCACCTGGTGCAATTTTACCCTCCTCCCTGCCCCATACACGCCTAAGGGACTTGTGGCAATGTCTGGAGATACTTTTGGTTGTCACAACCGTGAGGGGAGGGTGCTACTGGCATCTAGTGGGTAGAGACCAGGACACTGCTAAATATCCTACAAAGCCCCCACGACAAAACCTTATCTGGCCCCAAATGTCAATAGCGCAACGTTGAAGAGCCCTGGTCTAGTCAGTGCTACTACACACATACACCTGAAGTCGCTTAGGATTAAATTGACCTTGGTGATTATGACAAAGTAGAAAAATTGAGAAGTACTCTCGAGGGACTTCCCTGGTGGTCCGGTGGTTGAGAATCCGCCTTCCAATGCAGGGGACGTGGGTTTGATCCTTGGTTGGTGAACTAAGGTCCCACATGCCGCGGGGCAGCTAAGCCCGTGAGCCGCAATTAGGGAGCCTGCGTGCCACAACTACAGAGCCCACACGCTCTGGAGCTGGTGTGCAGCCACTGCTGGGCCCACGCACCATGATGAGAGAGAAGCCCTCGCGCTGAAATGAGAAGCCTGAGTGCCACAAATAAGACCCAACGCAGCCCAAAATAAAATAAATAAATAAAAAAGAATACTCTCGAGAGGGTTGACTGCTTATCCACCAGTATTTATTTAGTTACCAGTTATATCTGACCTATGTCCAATGATGATTTCAGCTTACCACAAAAGCACACACAAGACAGTTAAAGAGATTTTTAAAAGATCAGAAACCATTGAGACAGAGGGGAGAAAGAACATACATTCAACTTCTGCTAGTCACTGGGGATTTTCTGTCATAATTCTTTAAAAATCACACTGATATGTCTCCTCTCCTTATTTAAGTATTTTGTTGGTACAAGCCAGGTTTTCATTTATTCCAGCCCAGTAAGAATTGGAAAAAAACCTCCAATAGTTACCTCCCTGCTTCAGTGAAGAGGCAGGACCCTCAGGTTTTCAGACAGTGTTCAAATCTTCTTTAGAGTGACCTTTTAAGAGACAATGGGGTTAGTTTTCAGCCTGGAGTAGAAAAAAGGACAGTGTGAAGGACAGGTGGCGGGTGGTGGGGACTGGATGAGAAAGCTGTTCCAGTAGTTGTTTGGGGGGCCGGGTCATTATGTTGTTTGAAATACTGTCAAATTCCAGAATATCAGAGACAATCATATGCAAATACAGGTTCCAAAACCTTAATATCTAGGGTATGGCATGTACTATGTTACTACAAAACTATAAAATAAGAACATGCAGAAGAAACTTCTTTATTCTCTAATATATAATGCTTCCCTATGATACTACAATATATAATGCCTCTGTTATATTTCTCCTATATTTACAGTATCTCTGCATTAGACTGATAGTCCTTATAGGGAGATAGCTGTTTTGTTATTTTGAATGACATTTTACATTCTCTAATAGAATCCCTATAGTAATTGAATATTTTCTGTCCAACAAAAGTTATTTAGATTCCTACCTCCTAACCTACACACACACACACACACACACACACACACACACACACACACACACAGAGTAAATGTAAAAAATAGAAACCATAAAAATACAAGAAGAAAATTGTAGGTATTTTTCTAATCTTGGACTTTGTTTTTTTTTTGGTTGTTTTTTTTTGCGGTACGCGGGCCTCTCACTGTTGTGGCCTCTCCCGTTGCGGAGCCCAGGCTCCGGACGCGCAGGCTCAGCGGCCGTGGCTCACGGGCCCAGCCGCTCTGCGGCATGTGGGATCTTCCCGGACCGGGGCACGAACCCGTGTCCCCTGCATCGGCAGGCGGACTCTCAACCACTGCACCACCAAGGAAGCCCTAATCTTGGACTTTGGATGACCTCTTGAAGCATGGGACAGAAGGGAGGAATATATAGAAAAACACTGACAGGTTTGACTGCTTATATAAAAATTAAAAACTGTACTCCAATATTTAATAAAATTTGAGATTTACAACTTTGCTCAACAGGGTTTTGATGACTACTAAATGGTTTCTGGAGGGTAACTAGGTGGTCGGAGAACAAACTCTAAGTCATTGTGCACTTGCTATTATTATTACGTCATTCACGTCTGAAAGTTGAACAGTTTACTTCAAAGGAGATTCTGATGGTGAACTTTGAATTCTCAGCTTATTTCTGGGATCTTCACTAACTTATACTGTTATCTTTTTTCTTTAGCATTTATGCCAGTTAGCCTTTTCAAAAATCCTACAGAGTATTATATGTATTTTATGTATGAGAAACCCCAGGGTTCAGGAGGCCTAAATGTTTGTCTAAGGCCACACAGCTAGTGAGTGTCTAGTGAGTGCCCCATGTCAGGCACACTATGAGCTCGAGAAAGACCCACAGAAATATATCACAACCTTAAGTCACCCCGAGACTCCTCGGACGCCATATGCCACATCTGCACTGACCAGGTATTGGGAATCGACGTGTTCACCTTCTCTAGTTACATTAACCCAGAAAATGAATTTGAAGGCACAGGAAAAGATATGTTATGTGGTTCCGTGTGCCAGACACTGTGCTAAGCACCTTCCGTGAATTATTTCATTCAATTTTCTCAACAGCCCTACAAAGTAGGTATTAATAGCTGCATTTTACAAGATAGGAAAACTAAGGCTCTGAAAGGTTAAGTAACTTGCCTAAAGGGCCTTAGCTGAGAAGGAGTGATACTTCTTGGGTGTGGGAATCCAAGGCTACTTGGTTCCACTGCTCTTCACCATCTTAGAGTGAGGAAGGGTATGTAAATGCAAACGTGGTCCAACAATGAACCACAAGCTAGAGAATTCTTTTTCATAGAGTTTGATAGTTATATGAGTATTAGATGATTATTTGGTTATACTATTTTAATTACGTGTAAATATCTAAAACATGAGTTTGCATGAATGACACTGATTTCTGACTGCTATTCAAACATCTTAGTAACCAAGCACCTTCTCGTACAAGAAGTTCAGGGGCTTTCATCGTCAAAAGTTGGGTTGATAAACGACAGCCCATGGGCCCAATCCTGCCTACCCCCTGGTTTTTTGAGGCCCACGAGCTAAGAATGTTTTAACATTTCTTTCAATGGGTGAAAAAAGAGGAATATTTCCTGACACATGAAAAGTACATAGAATTCAAATGTCAGGGCCCATAAATAAAGGCTTTATTAGAACACAGCCAGGCTCATTTGTTTATATATTTTCTATGGCTGCTTCTGTGTTACTACTGCATAGAGTTGAGAAGTTGTGAGAGAGACTGTATGGTCTGCAAAGTCTAGATATTTCCTATCCAGGTTTCTACAGAAAAAAGTTGGCTGACTCCTGTTCTATAGCATTTACATATTCAGGCACAATTTGAGTTTCTGAATTTTTTCTATGAAATTTTGAAAAATTTTAAAGTTTTTTTTCTTTCTTTTCTTTTTTTTTTTTTTCCCCAGCAAGAACACTAAAGTAGTCTTGCTCTGAAAAAATTTTGACAACCTGGGCTGATTTGAAATGACACCATTAGATTATGGTCCAGTGCCTAGTGGGTCCTGCTTGAAAGGCCTCCGCCTTCACTCATCTTTTAGATACACTAGAGTTATCTCTAGATTGTAAAGCTGCGTCTTACTACCTGAGCAGTCCTTCCTTTATTCGTACTGACTGTGTTATGGGTTTAGTTTCACAACATTATGAGTTCATCCATCCAGGCTTCTTCTTCTTCTTCTTTTTTTTTCCAACCAGGCTTCTTGAATCATTTATAGGGATTTTCATTTTCGATCTCAAACTCTTACACACTTTCTCTGCTGTGAATTTTTTTTAAATGTAAAGCTCAGGGTACTAAATGGCCTACACATATAAAATAAAGCCCGTACTTTTATTTAGTTTTTAGCTTTAAGAAATCAAAATTTAAAAAAATTGCTTTCTCTTGAGAAATGAAACTTAATTTTGCAGGTCACAGAAGTAAGAAAATGCCTGCATGTCCAAGGATCTCAAAGCACCTCTGGTGGAAATACATAACAAGGTAAAGAACGTCTATCTATTTTTAAATACTGTTTATTTCTTGGAGGAATTAGTATTTAATGGAAAAGATGTGACTAGTAACAAATAGAGCCCAAGGCTATTTCTGGTTCTGTCATTGACTCACTTTGACTTTGGGCAGATCATCTCACCACTGTTGCTCTTTATCTGCAAAAACTGGACTTCATGTCTATGGGAGTTGCATGGCTAATCAACGCCTGGAAAATGCGTAGTGGCAGATGCTACAAAAGTGCTGAGCCTTAAAAACAAAACCACCCCCACCCCCCATTTGTATTCAGTTGAGGTTCGGGCTTATTGTTATTTAACATTCGGAGGCCAACAGTACGTTAAGTCCAGCGTGCTACACAGAACAGATAATATCACTGTCCAGCAGGGATTTTTTTTTTAATCTAAGATTTTGGACTTTTTTTCCGTTATTGTGGTTGGGGGTTGTTTTAGAATCTAGTAGTATTTCCATACAAAAACATTCAGCTCTAAGTTGAAAACTATCGATTTGAAAATCTAAATAACCCCCCTGCAGGGGGAAAAATAAATAAATAAATAAAAAGCCCTCCCCGCCCCGCCAAGAAATCTCTCAAAACAAGAATTCTTCTGATGTTTTTTTCCTCCCTGCAGTTCTCCATGTTACAGTCCTTGGAGGTAGAATAGGCATAAAATACTTTCACTAATAAAATATGACAAACCGCCGGATTATACGTGGCTGATTCCCAGCGACTGCCCTGCTACACAAAGCAGAAAAGTAAATGCCATCATCCCCCTTAGAACAAAAGAACTTAGGAATAAAAAACATGGAGAGGGGGGAGAAAGCAGCAATAAATAAAGGTGAGCGAAGGATCCCGTCCCTCGCCCCTCCCCGAAGCGAGTGTGGGACTAAGTACGGCTAATAAAGTGGTTCAAGGGTAGTTATTTGGAAAGGGGGCGGGGTAGCGAGGGGAGGGAGCGGGCGAGCGGCGGCCGGGGATTGCATGTTGCATTCGACTTGAGGTTGCATCTTTCTCCTGTTGCCTGGACCACGCTCTCCCATTGCAGTGCTTCCCCATCGCTTCTCTCCGTCCCTGCCCTCGCGGCTTTATTTCCCCCTTTCCAACTGCTGTTGCACTGGAGGGAGTTGGGGCCGCTCCGGAGCCCCTGTGCAGCTCCTGCGACGGGAGGGGGAGTTGGGCTCGGGCCGCTGAGTTGGGGGGGCCGCAGCGGGCTCCGGCCTCGCCTCGGCTGCAGCTACACGGGTGCCGAGCTGCAGCGCTGCACGGGGCCCATCATTGCGGCGGCCCCGGAGTTTGGCCGCCGCCGCTCCTTGTTCAGCCCCGTCACCGCCGCCGCCGCTGCACTGGAGTTTGGCTGCTGCTGCCCTACTTCACTCTAGTTTAGTTTCACTCACTTTACATCCGGGTTTTTTCCCTAGGCAATGGGGACCGCAGCACACCCCGTTCCTTAGGCAAAGTGAAATAAATTCGCCGCACCGACACGTCAAGTAGTCCGCCCGCCCGAGCGCCGCCGCGGGCCCCCACCGCCCCTCCCGCCGCCGCCCCGTCGCCCCTGGGGGGGACCGCGCGCCCCGTGAAGCCATGGGAGGAGGCGCGGGGGCCTGGGCCGGCCGCCGTACAACTCCGCCCGGCGGCCCCCTCCCTCCCCGCCGTTCCCCTCTACCCCGGCGCCTCCTCTCCCCCCGCCCTCGTCCCCGCTTTCCCAGCCCCAGTCCCTCTCGCCCGGCTCTCGGGAGCGGCGGGGGCGCGCACGGCGGCGGCGGGCCGGCGGGGCCGCGCGGCGGGCTCCCGCGCGGGCGAGTGTGTCTGGGCCTGGGCGGAGGGATCCCCGGGCTGAGGCGGCGGAGGTGCTGCGGCCCGGGGCCGGGTGGTGAATGGGCTGGTGGTGCTCGCTGCTGCTGCTGAGAGGAGGAGGAGGAGGATGAAGAGTTGGGCTTGTTTGTCTCCCACAGTTTCTCTCCTGCTGCTCTGATTTTCCCCCCACATTCCGGCCCGGGGCCTGTGTGTCTCTCCTGGAGGAGGAGGAGGATCCAGTTCCTCCCCCCACCCCCTCCTCCCCACCCCCCCTTGCCTGGGGAAGAGGAGGAAAGAAACAGCCCAGAGAGAGAGGGAGAGAGAGAGAGAGTGAGTGAGAGAGAGAGGGGGAGAAGAGGAGAGGAGGAGGAGGAGGAGGAGGGAGAAGGGAACAACCTACCATCTTAACACACTAATATCTAAAAAGTGCGAGAGGCCCAGAGCAGCAGCAGAAGCAGCAGCAGCAGCTCCAGCTTCTTCCCTCCCTCCCCATGAAGAAGAGTTCCCTCCTCCTCCTCCTCCTGCTTCTCCTGCTCAGAGTTCCTGCCTCCAGCTGCCAGGGGGGACAGCCAGCCAGCAGCAGGAGGGTGCAGTATCCCAGCTTTTCCATTCTCTCTTCTCCTCACTCTCCTCTCTTTTTTTTTCTGGAGTAGCTCTATTTCCCCTCCCTCCCCCCTTCCCCTTCCCCCTCCCCCCTCCCTCCTCTCTCTCTCTCTCTCTCTCTCTCTCTCTCTCTCTCTCTCTCTCTCTCTTTTTCTGTCTCTCTGTCTCTCTCTCTCTGTCTTGTCTCTGGTGTTTGTCTCTGGGAGGTACAGGGTCTGCTTGCTTGGAGTTTGTTTTGGGGGGAGGGAGGGGGAGGGGAGGGGTGTGTGGGAGGGAGGAGGGAAAGGGGGGTGTTCTCGGCAGGACCCCCTCAGTCAACTTGAGATTTGAGCAATAACTTCCCCTTCGGGGCGCCCCCCTGCGTGCCCTTCCTATTCCTCCCCCCATAAAAAAAAGACAATGGAAAAACCTTGTCTCCCCCTTCCTCCCCTCTGCCCTCCACCCCTCCCCAGGATAAATTGGAAGTAAGTTTATGAGCAGCTTCGGGAGCCTGGGCGCTGAGTGCTGGGCCGGAGCGGGTGACAGAGGCGGCGCACCGGGGGTGGCGGGGAGGGGGCGTCACATTGTCCCGGCGGGGGGCCGGGGAGGGGGGCCGCCGGCGTGGGCGGGGGGCGCGGAGCCTTGTCCGACCCCTTGGGCTCTCCCTCCGCCCAGGGGTGGTCGCCGGGGCTCTTTCACTACCCCCTCCCCCCAGGATGATGTCGGGGGGAAGTTTTTATTATGGTTATTTATTTAATTTTTTTTTTTTTTGAAAACCATCTTGTTTGGTGACTGAGGGATCTGGTTTAAAAAAAAAAAAGCTGCGGCTGCTGCCGCTGCCGGGCCCGAGTGTGTGTGTGTGTGTGTGTGTGTGTGTATGTGTGTGTTGGTGCATTTGTCTTGGGTGGCCGGAGCAGCGTTGGGGAAATTCCGCTTATTCTTCTTCTTCTGCAACTTGTTATTCCGGAGAGTGTGCCAGCACCCCTCACCCCGGGGCCGGTCCTCCCGCACTCGCCCCCGCATCCCGCGGCCGCGGGGCGCCCCCGGGACCCTGCGCTGGCCGGGGCCGCCAGGCCGCTCCAAGAGGGGCCGCAGCCGCCCCTCCCCCGCCCGCGCCCCCGCCGGGGGGAGGGGCGCGCGGAGTGGGACTCTTTCCGTTTGGTCCAGCCCCGTCGTGCACGCAGTTCCCAACACTTCTCGTCATCCTCTCTTTGGTCTCTTTATTCTGCTGAGCGGTGCTGTTAGGATTTCTTTTTTTCCCCTGACCACGTTCGCGATGGTGGGTAGCAGCAAGGTGGCCCTGGCAGGGGAGGGGTTGATGTCGAGATTGGGCACCGGGGGAAGAATGTCTCCTTTCAACTTTGTGACTTGCACCCCCGGAGAAGGCCACACGCCGGTTGTGGGGTGCAGATGTGCTGAGAGTGATTTCTAAGTAGTTGAGTTGTTGAGATGAGGGGTACGGCTGCTAATGGTAGGCAGGTTTTGTTTTTATTGGTGGATCTGGTGTCATCATATTCCGGTCATATGTTGAAATATTCTTTGTTTAGGTCTTGAATTAGAGGATCTTACTTTTCACGTCCACATTGTGTTGTTTTTAAATGATGGCTCTGCAAGTATGGCTTTCTAGAATTTCAAATGTGAGTTAAGGTCCGGGCGTATGCGGGCCTCAGCACTGGCCTTGACAGTGAACTTTGTGACTGTGTTTTGGATTGCAAAGATTTGCCCCATAACTGGGGTGCGAGCTGTGCATTTTTGTTAATAGTAGGTGTCAGGAATGTAGATGCTTGAGGTGAGGACGTTAGAGAAGGAAGAACATTTATATATTAATAATTGATAGCTGAATATTAGAAACAGATTAATTTGGGCTGATGAAATTTTTTTTTTAAAGCAGTTATGCACTCTAGGAAACCTTTTCATAGGCACACTTTTTAGGGGTTCTTTAGGGCACAGAGCTTGAATATCTCCTTTTAGAGAGGTTACTCACCAACATCTGTAGCTTCATTGAGGGCCTGATAAGGGGACTGAAACTGGGGCTATGACATCTGAGTGTACTTTTCAGTGTTTATGTTGTTTGTTTACATCTGATGTTCACTCAAGTTTGGGCAGTGGAAATAAATAGGTCAGATTTTCTTTTCATTTTTGAAGACTAGCTCTCTCCCCCTCCCCCTCCCCTTTTTTTTAAGTTTCACAATTTACTTGGTTTCACAGCGTTGTAGGAAACTGTTACTACATTTTTACTGGAAATACTATTATTCATTTTGATTTTGGTAAGTTCTTTTCTATTCTTTTTTCTGTCTCTGTATATGGAATCTACATCGTGGGCTCAAAACTGGCTTATTAAGGGCCATTTAAAATGTCTGAAGAATGCACTTTAAAATCTCAGGACACATCTTTTGATGGCAAAGAGGAAATTTTTGTGTGCAGTTATGCTCATGTTTATGAAAAAAATTTCTGCACTTAAAACTTTTGTAGATATACAACTATCCTTAAATGAAGAGCATAGTAGTAGTGCAGAAACTTCGCAAAACACAAACTTTTGGCTAACATGTTAAAAATATTCCAGGTGTTTTTCTTCATGTCATACTTTTGCTTGTCTTAACATAATAGTATTTGCAGTATGACTGGCATTGCTTGGATGGTCTTAATAGTCTTTTCCTTGAGTGCTTCTGAAGGCTTTTTAACATAGTTTTTAGCTAATTTTGCAAGCTTTATTTAAACATGTTGCACTTTGAACTCTGGCGGGTCTTTATGGAACTGGAAAAGTAATAAATTAAGACTCCTGCCTATGCCAGATTTTATTTTTAAGAGGTATAAGTGATGGATGGGGCCCTATTTCTTTTAGCTGTGAAGGGTCCATCCTTTTTCCCATTCAGTCATCTGGAAAGAGCTGCGTCAGAAATACTCTTCTTCTGCTTACATGAAGAACTCTAAATGCTATCCAGCAGGAGGTGCTGCAGCAAGATAAAGGAAATCTATGAATTTTGAGGGTCTTGCTACTTATTGCAGCTCTACTTAGCATCAGCTAAGCAACAGGATTAACACCTTAAAGTTCCAGAAAGATTTTGAGTAAGTCCATTGAAAAGTTCCATTTGCCATTTGAAACAAATTTTTGACTGCTTTTTACCTGCTTACAATATTACACAAAGTAGATTGCTTATTGTGGATAGCTTAAGGATGCTGCCCTGAGGTACAGAGTGCTGTTAGAATTATTTTAGTTTGAAGAGGGGTTATTCTCATATTGGTGAGTGGGGTGTTGAACGCATTTTTAAAAATTATGTGCAATGGATGGCTATAAACAAAAGGAGTTGGTATGACTTGGGACTTTAGGCTTTATGGTCATCCCTATAATGTTAATACAAGTGGGATATAGAGTGCTTGAACTATTGGAAAGGGAGATATTGTATGGAAAAATTTTTAGACTTTTTGTGTTTTTTTCCTCCAATCTATGGACAGTGATCCTAACAGATAAATTCTTAGGCACTCAGTGTTATAAATACATATGGTTGATGTATTTGAGTTGGCCTCCAAAGACTGAGATTCTTGAGCTAGAAGTAAAGTTCTGTCTGTGGGTATGGGTCATTGCTGATATGTCCCTTAGTAACACTTAACAATAACTGCATAAAGATGAAAGTATTTTTGTAGCATTTATAGCACATGTCCTTTGAAAGTCTGTTAGTGTTAGGTGAATTGATTTATCACTGGAAATATCATGCTACTGTGGCGGCTTGTAAAGTTTTATGTCAAAGTTTAAAAACTTGGGAATGTGTAGAAAATTTGATGAATCTGCCTTGAATTTTGTTTGTTTTTTAGGAATAATACTGTACTTTTTTCTCAATAAGATCAAATGAGATAATACATGTGAAAGTGCTTTGTAAATTGTCAGAAACCATGCAGATGTTAAGTTGTTGAGATAGGTGGCTAATTAATACATGGACAGAAGCTTCTGTCTTTAAAATACTAACTTTCTCCATATCATTTGGGAAATGAGTGCATTAAAAGTGCACCCAGAACACTTTATGAATTTTTTTTTTAAATACTGCTGTGGTTACCAAAAAGCTCTTTGTTACAGTTTTGAAGCTTTGTTTAAAAAATGCTGCCTAGGCAGTTTCCCTTAATTCAAAAAAAAGATCATTTTTCCTTTTGTAGATCCTGTGAAATGTGTATTCCCTGTTAAAGTTTTTGTTCATTTTACCATTGATGTGATAGTAGTTGATTTTAGTGATTATTTAAGCTCCCGGATTCTTCTATAGACTCTTATTAACACACAGAGTAACAGATGTCACAGTTAATATTTTGATTGTTTTGACTGATCCTGCTAACATTCTGAAAAATTCATACTAACTAAACCTTTCAAACTTGTTTCAAAGTGAAAAAGACATATTTGTATGCATTAGTTTTAGGTACGTGTGTGTATCATTTTTGTTTTTCTAATTTAGAGGGATGCGTGAGGAAATGACTACTCAAATCTAGAGGAGTGCACTGAAATATTTTTTTGTGTAAAAATAACCCAGAAGTTTAAAACTCAGAACTTTTGAGTTCTGGCCTTCTTAATAGACTCTGCTCACCTATTTGGACTAAGGTAAAATGACATATAGATAATTGGGAGTTCTTATGTTTATGAGCGTATCAAAAGGTAGAGTACCCTAAATTTTAGAATTGACTGCTCTTTATGAAATAACCTCAATTAGAAATGAAATGTAGAAACTTGCTTCGGTGAAGGGTGAGAAAAACATTTCACTGTTTAGATAAAAATGAAACCTCTCAGGGTAATATTAACGTTTTCATCCTGCAGACAGTGAATACTAAAGCTTTTACTGAGGAAATACATTAAGGTTATATTAATGTGCTTTTAAATTTTGTATCCTTAGTATTTTATTGCCAAAGTCTTTTGTATTTAATTAGTATTGAAAGGGAGAAAAGGAAGGGATTAAAGTTTTAGGTCTCTGACCTTTGACAGAATTCCTTTATATCTATATTCAGAGCTGATTTCTTGTTTGAATTTTCGTATTAATTTGTCATGGGAAATATTAATGATTTATGTTGACTTCTCAGAACTTTTGTACATGGGCTGTTTTTGTAGGCCCTAAGTATTCTTTAGGAGCATAGCAGTGTGTTTTGATCACTTTAACTTTACCAGGTGTGTATTTTTGCTGCTTTTTGGTGTTTTGTTTTGTTTTTAAAGAGGTAATATATTAACACTGCATTAAAAGTATTGTAGATAATTATTTCTTAAATAGCATATGTTTCCTTCTTTGTATATTTGTGTGTATATGTGGCCACACTGTTTTGTAGGCTTTCATATCATCGTATTTGTGTACTGAATTTCTGAACAGTTATCTTTTGTGAGAATGCTGAAATAGACCTTTAAGAATAACTTTTATATTGCTTGTCTACCAATTGAGTCTTAAACTGGGATGGTGGTGAACTCTTCCCTTTTAGAGATAATATTATGTGAGTTTCAGTCATCCTTTGCGCTTTTCTAAGGCAACTTTCTTACACTGGACACTTGTTTGGCAGTTTGAATGCCTCTCTGCTTCTCTCCCTCCAATACACTGCAAATTGTACACCCCCCCCCACCCCCTTGCTAAATACAAAATAGTGAGCGGGTCTCAGCTGAAGGAAGCTATTCTTTCCTATATTTTGGAATCATCTGTGGAAATGTTTTTCTGCTTTTTAAAGTAGACAAAAAAGTGAACCGGTAATTTGGAAATAGGAAAGGGATGGGGCCTAACAGGTTGATGATCTAGGCTTTATTTTGACTCTGTTTGTGGGCCTAGGGGAGAAAAATAACTTAAACACAGAAGCCAGAAAGATGGGTTTTGTTTTATTGTTTTGGCTGCATTGAGAATACAAACTGTCAGTACTTGAGGAGAAGGAGCAGCAGAAAGGAATTGATTTTTTTCTGCTGCAGATCCAAGTATTGTTAACCATGGGCATGTCTAAAGCAGCATACTTAGGTATTAAACAGTAGTTGATTCTTTTATTCAGTTAACAGTCAGAGCCCTAAACTTTTGTTTTTTTAAATTTTAAATAAGTACCCAAAACTTCAGAGTTAATGACAATAATTTCCTGATAAAAGTGGGTGATAGTAACCATGGCAACTGCTATCTCTGGCCTTATGGACAGTATGTTGTATTGATGAAGCTTCAGATCCTATAGTAGCCTGTCACTTTTATGGTGAAATGTAGTAGCTTGTGTTGCAGGTGATTTTTAGCTGGATTATGTTAAATTTGTGTGCCAGCTTATCTTTCCTTGTTAGGAATTTCTTGGACTGTATTCCACAGCATGTTTGTGAAGGTGCTGTTGCCTGAAAATAACCCACCACCTGTGTTAGGCCTCCTGATGCAGATTGCACTTAGTTTTTTCCCAGCCTCCTCCTTCAGCCTTGCAGAAAATAGGGGTGTGTGTAGAAACTATATACATAAATTACAGCTTAAAGTTGTCTACTTGGGTTTGGACATGTTATTGATTGCTTAAAAAAATTTTTTTTTTTTTTGAAGACGTCAGTGGATGAGAGAAATGGAATTTTTCCCCCCGAGTGTTCTTTTCACACGTGTGTGTGAAATGAAGGGTGAGGAGTGGAGGGGGTAAATATTGAGTAAGGACTTGACAAAAGAGGAACTTAAGTATTATTCGTTTTTTTGTCGTTGTGTGTGTGTGTGTGTGTGTGTGTGTGTGTGATGGTGGTATGTGTATAGCTATAAGAATACATTTCCTAATGGGCAGTATTAAAGTACGGGAAATGTTTTCTTATGAGAATTTCCTTCAAGAAAAATTATTCATAAAAACATAACTTGAAAGAGTGTTAAGAGAAAAGCTGGTAAAACAATTAAAACTTTTTTGGGGGGTGGGGAATAGAAAGCTTTGAAACTGATCAGACTTTAAAAAATTGTTTTAAAAATTGTGTCTTTAAATATAATTTAAAAATTGTACCACATCTTTTTGCTTTTTAAGGATTTCTTTTATATGCTTATCCTGTATAAGGTTTTTCTAATGTGAAAATGTAGATCTAAATGTTAATTGATACTTTTTCCAGTATATGCTAAAGAATCTGTACTAGGGCAGAGAACAACCAAATTATATCTGGATTTGACTAGGCCCTGATAGTAAGATCTAGTCAGATTGTGCTAGATAGTTCAGTTTCTTGAAACTTACTGTGATAGGGGGAAGTGGTTTACTTACTACAAGTCCCAAGATGCATTGCGGTTTTTGCTTAACTCCAGAATAGAGCATTGCATGCTGGGACCTGTAGTTGATTTAAACAGTACAGGGAACCCTTCTCTCCTGTCTACTCCATTTTATACACAGCTTCCCAAGCCTCTAAGAACTTTCTGCTAAGTAAAGTTTGATTGCTAATATCATGGTTATTACGCTGCTGGTATTCTAAAGTGAGTCTTCAGAAACACCCTAGTGTATTAGTTTACCTTAGATGAGTTTGCTGTTTTTTTAAGTCAGTTACTGTAAGATTTACATGTAAAATAGTGTACGTATGTATATAGAGTCAAAACTTGACTTCGCAATTGTAAATTTTTTTTGTCTGTGACGATATAGGTCCCTATAATTACAGCATTAACTGATTGCTAGTGTGGGCATTAGAATTAGAAGACTATTATTGTGGGGCCGGATATGTATGCTGTTCTCTTTTCTTTGAATGGGGACAATTATTCAGTAAAGTTGGACGGAAGGGTATTTTTGGTGCCAGTATTTAAGCTCAGAGTTTTTTATTCTTCTGTAATGATTGTCAACCTCTTGAATCTCAGTATTCTTTAAATGGAAGACAGACTCCTGAAAATAAATGTGATTTTAGTGTAAATTTAATACTCAAAGGTATAGGCTGGAAGGTAGAGAAAAAGGGAAGGTTTCTTTAATAATCTGTTTATATTTTCATTTGTAAACTTAAAATTTCTGTCCTTTTGAGGGTTCTAATACTTTCACTTTATTAACTACTGTCAGTGTTGTTGCGGGGATTAAACGTTAAAATCTGTGAAAGTGATTAGCACAGTTCCTGGCCCATAATGAAGGCTCGGTAAATGTTTATAGAGTTAGCAATAGTAGTAGTAGTGGTGGTTATTGTTATTTTAAAAAATATTATGCTTTACATTTTTAACTCTCTTTTTACATTATTACTTGATCAGAAACCCAGGATGTTCTAACAAGGCCTTGAGATTTTTGGCCTATGGTAATGATGTGGCAGTTCCCTAGAATTTTTTTGCTGTACTTAAAATGTCTTTGCACCTCAGTTTCTCCCTCAGTGATAGATGCCTGAGGTCAGACAACCAGCCAGTAGCAGAATTTTCACCAGGATTCAGCTCTGCCTATTCAGTACTCTTTGCCACTGTGCCATGGCCTTTGGTTGACTTTGGAGAGTTCAAAAGATAATGAAAATTTCTTTGTTAATAATGTTTGCACTGTTAGAACATCCAAACTAGTTGATTAATGAAAATAAGATGCTACAAAAATGTTCCTCGTGTCACAGTGTATGTAACCTTGGAAAAATTGTGTTGTGTTTAGAAGCATGAACCAGTCTGTCACCACAGTTCACAGTGTTATAGGATTGATGTATTGGAGGCCAGTGAGCAGCAGCCCCAGAAAGAAAATGTAGTTTCAGGTCTGTGGGTTGTACTTAAAATGTTAGGTTCAAAGAAATCATAAGTCTTTATATTATTTTTCTCTTTTAGGACACTAACTTCTTTTAGGCTCTTGAGATTGTTCAAGGATATTTTTATCTGCATGGCTTTTAGCTTTTTGAGAAGGGAGAGGGACACCTGGGAATACTGAAAAATGTAAGCATAAGTTGTGGTTTGTGTGCCTTAGTTTGAGTGTATGTAGAATCAGGGAAGTGTCTTTCTTATCTGCTTCGCCAGTCTCTATTCTAGCAGAGTTCCTCAAATGTTATTACTGAGGGCTGCTGTGTTTATTTAAGAAAACTCTGCCTTTAGTAGTAATTATTTAAGTACTTGTTTATACAACAACCCATTCCACTATAATAATACTACCCTTTTTTTCCTCACAAACGTGAACTGAAACTTGTTAATGTTTGCATACTAGACATGAGATAGATTCTTTAGCTGTGTCATAAATTTATGGTATCTGGTCTGATATTCTTTCACATTATGAATGGTTTTATTTACTTCATGTTAACTTGTCTTTTCAAGATGTAATATTAAAATGAAATTAATCAGTGGTTACAAAGATGTTAAATTCAAAGGGCTAAATGTAAGGGAGAAAATGGTCTCTGGTGTTAATTGGCTAGTACAGGAAGTTTGGATGAATTCTGTTCTACATTTTATAGTGTGCACACTTGTGTGATTCCTGAAATACTATAGTTAGATATAAGGAGAGGAAACAAGGAGAGTAAAACTGGGCAGCCATGCGTAATTATCTGTAGAGTTCTCTGACACACCTAAATTATTGAGCACAGTTTTCTGTCTTTTTTTAAATGAAATGTCTGAGACCAATGTAAATGAAATGGTTGTGATGGTGTCAGAGGACCTGGCTTTAAGATCAGTGCTATCACTAGCTATGCATTTGAGAAATTCATCCTAGCTGGGCTTTAGTTTTCCCAGTACTGTAGTAAAATGGGGATAATGGTAAAAGCCTGCTTCACTATGTTGCTAAAAGGATTAGATGAGGTAATACTCATGAATGTACTTTATAGACTAGAGAAGTATCAATACATATAAATTGAGTTTTTAATCACTAATAGATGGCTGGATTTTAAGATATTTCTCTATATTGTGTTAACAATATTAATATTTAAAAAAATTTAAATATATGAGTTAGAATCATAATTGGTGATCTAGATCCCCCCACCCTCCCACCATGGCCAACAGACAAGTTCTTAACATGTGTTTACAGTGTAGTTCTTGACAACGTGTGCTGATGCCTTTGTGTGTATATATCATACATATAAAAATATCACAAATGTACTGGTGTGTTACAGTAATGAAAAGTTTCAATTATGGGTTCTTATATTGAAAAATATTTTTATGTGTTAATATACAAACATACACAAATATACATATTTGTTCTTAGAGAAATGGCATAGGTATAAGACTTTAAATATTTGGCAAGTTGTGGACAGTTTTTGTATTTTAAAGTTATCTATTATAATATTATTAATAATAATTAACATTTGCTGAGTGTTTATTATGTTTAGTGCTAAGCCTTTTTACATAAAGGATCTCATTTAATTTTAATCCTCACAGCAATATTCTGAGGGTTTACTGTTATTATTCTACTCCCATTTGACAGATGAGGAAATGAAGGCTTCCCTGGAATAACATAGGTAGCAAATCATACAATCTTACCTCAAGCCCAGGTTTGATTCCAGAGCTCCTCCTCTTAAGTGTCTATAATGCTGTACTAAACTGTGCAATTCCCATAGAAACCTAGCAAGTGAATTACTAAAGAAGTTTTTCAATCTACTGAAACGGCCACAGCTATGACATATCATTTTAAGAATGTTTCATCTGATTTTGGTTGGGTTAGGTTGAATGTTTTGGAAGTAGTAAGCACTGGAATGGATTGGAAATGAAGGCATTTGGGATAGTGTATGTCCTGTCCATCATTGTATGCCCATTGCCAAGCACAGCGCCTACTGTGGAGTGGGGTCTAATACCTATTTCTTAAAGGTTGGAATTTGGGCACGGGAGCACGATAGGTTATTTTATAAATTTTTTTAGTAGGTGCAGATAGATGACATTGGCTATATCAATTAGTTGTTATTTAACTATCAACATTTTAGAGTGTTTGATGGTAAGTGTCCTTTCTTTTAATATTTAATGTTATTTTAATACTTTAAAAATATTAAAAGGCAGAGCATCGGAGTTATAAAAGTAATACTTGCAATATAGATATGTGTAAAGTAGAAGACTAAAGTTATCCCATTCTCACCTACTTAAAAATTTTCCTGTGCATTTAACTATGTATAAGGTATATGAATTTTCAAAATAAGTAGAATCATACCATAATACTCTCTTGAAGTTTACTTTTTTCAGGTGGCTATTTAAAAAACTTGCTTGTTTTTGAACATAAGGCTCAGGTGGGAAATGGGAGTGAGGTTGGAAGGAGAGAGATGGGTAAGATTTGTACATTAAGATTATAAACCTGTTGCCCTAGACTGATTATTACCTATGGGGCAAAAAGCATTTTAAGTTCTTTTTACTTGCACCTAATGCCTTAGAAATGGCCATTGTTATTTAAAAAATTTTAAAGTCTTAACTGATGTAAAATGACAACATTGTTTTCCGTGCTGCACAAGTAACTTAGAAAGTATCATTTCAGAATTAAATTCTGCTAGTTTATTCTGGTGGTTATTTATAAAGAGATCAGTTGTGGTTTCAGATAACTTTTTTTT
Source organism: Phocoena phocoena (assembly GCF_963924675.1). Lineage (NCBI taxonomy): Eukaryota > Metazoa > Chordata > Mammalia > Artiodactyla > Phocoenidae > Phocoena > Phocoena phocoena. The sequence goes on along the minus strand of NC_089226.1, from coordinate 96,096,773 downwards.
TTAAACTGGTAGTCTCTCTTCCTGGTTGTTAGGAGGGATTCATTCAACATTTTCACAGTAAAGTAGAGTTTTAAAACCGAGAAAATGCTTGTGCTGTTTTAATTAATAACGGCTCAGACCAGTACTGTTTAATGGGCATCCAGATATCCTGCCCAGGAATTAGTTCTTCATATGAGTAGTGTTGGTGGAACTCACCTTCATCCCTATCCCTACTTACTCAGCCACCTTCAAATGCTATACTGGTAACCCAGCATTTTTTAAAGCAGTAAAAAAAGGAAGAAGAAAAGGTAAATTATTGGAAGTGCTGATAATTTATTGAGTGCCAATAATTCATTTTTCTGGTGTTACATATATTAAAAAAAAGCATACTCAAGACATTATAATATGCATTAAATATCTTTTGATTCTGGCTTTGAGAGTTTTGACTTGTTGATAAGGTTGTTATTCATAATTCACCTTTGTAATTTTTAAATTAAAAAATTTTATTTCATAGGTAATAAGTTTTTCGTTATAGAAGTTTAAAAAAATTCTAATTCTAGAATGCGCTCCTATCTAAGGTGATTTATACTTCTTTAGACCCGTATTTAGTGAGGTGCTAAAGCATGGCCTTAAAATTCTAAGAATTGGATCTGGTAGGGTGTAGCAGTTAACTAGTTTTAACAAGCCATGTTAAGGTTCTTTCTTTCTTTCTTTCTTTCTTTTTTGGTTATTTCTTGTTGGTAGCATTCATGTGTGCTTTTCATTTTGTGTGGCTCAGACCATGCCCTAGACAGTATTTTATTATTTCTCATGATAATTTTATAAGTGTACAAAGGGCTCAGTTCATGTCATGGACGGTAAAACTGAGAACGGTAAAACTGAGGTAGAGACAAGAATTTGAGTAAGTTAATAGCAGAGCCTAATTTTCCGACCTTCATATTCTGGTTTTGGTCTTCTTAACCTGTAGTATCCAAACTTTTAAATATTGTGGCCCCCAGTAAATGTATACTTAGATATAATTTACTGAACCTAGTATTTTGTGTATGTTATGAAACATAGAGGAAATTAGAAATTTTTAAAAGGATGAGATTTAAAAATATAATTTGTGTTTCTTCCCACGGTCCTCTTCTTTCCCCCGGGTGGGCACACCCACTTGGAGACTAGCAGTGGAGATAGACTATTCTTCTGCAGAAGAGGTAGCCATGGGGACACCTGGAGGACCGTTGGTACAAGGTGTGGGGCTTTTAAGTTGGAGCGATCTTTTACAGCTTTTTAATTTTAAAGAAACAGCCTTTCTTTCTGTGAAGGCTGAATGGTCGAGAGTAAAGGCCTTGAGAGAGGTTAGCTTAAAAGACAAAAATATAGGCCTTATTTGTTTTCTTCAGAGTTGTCCAAAGGGAAAAGGCTGGCCTACCCTGAGCTCCTGCTCCCACTGTGGAGATGGCAGTGGCTTTTTCTGTTGTTGTCAGGCAGTTTATAGAACGCAGGATAGCTTGGTAAGCGTCTTCTCTGTGCCTGATATGACGTAACATTGTGGAGTATGCAGCATGCATGTTAAGTACAAGTGGTTGTATTTGGCTTGTTGCTGCAGCATTTTTGAGGCTATCTGAAAAAGCAATTATCACTCGATAGAGTTGGATATGTGCAAATTATTGAAATCATCATTTCATGAAGACCAAACTTTGTAACTTGAATTATCCTGTTTAGTATTTGTTTACTCCCCCTCCCACCCCCCAGAGCAGAATTCTTTTTCTGAAAGGAACAGATGCCGTTAGCTTATCAGGACCTGATACTAAAAAGCCCACAAAAATCTTTGTGCTGCTTATTTTCTTTATTTAATCTATATGCAAAGCATATTGTAATTTTTGCTGTTAGAGGGTTTTAAGGTGATGGTTCCTCCCCACCCTTTTTGTGCTCAGGAGAGATAGATCAGGAATGCCAAATTGACAACTTGGTATAAAGAAATGATGACCACTGAAATAAAACAGGAGTTCAAATAAAAAGCAAACCAGATACAAATGTAGAATGAAAATATCTTTTAGTAAAATGTTAGCATGCTGTACTTGGAACAGATGCCACATTAATTCAAAAGAGAGCCCAGAAAATGTGGCAACTTTACGATGTCAATGGAGGGAGCTGCAGTAGTTCCTGTTCTCATTGTGTCAGGTTCTTAGTACCTCCAGGTCCAGTCCTGTTTTTCTATTTATTTTCTGTACATGTTACATGTTAATATACAAATATTAAATCCATGCTTAATATTTTTATTTGTTATTATTAAATACATTGTCATATTAATAGATATTAGTATAAAAGCCCAATAACTTGTAATCCAACAGTAATGATTCTTGTTTTAAATATGCATATCAACATTTGTAGACTCTGAGGCAAAAATGGGCTTTTCTACGCACCCTTCAAGGCACATTTATGATAATAAGGTAGTCTAAGAATTGAGACTTTCAAAGAGGCTTACTGCTTTTTGAATGTGGAATTTGGACAAGTTACAAAATTATGAGAATTTTGCATTTTTTTCTCATTTAAATTTGTAGTTATCATTGGACATTTGTTATGATTTTTAAGTAGCTTAGATTCATTCATTCCTTTTGCTGTGTTTTTTATGGTGTTTGGGAAGAGGAAGAAAGGGTGATGGAAGGGTACTATGCACACTTGGGTACTTCCAGAGTGGCATTCATTTTATAGAAGATTGCACAGGGACATCTCTGAATTGCCTGTAACTTGCAGTGCATGGTTAGTGTGTCTGGGTGTGGAGGGAGATGGGCTGGGGGCTCTTAACCTGATTTACAGTGTGCCACTTCCTGAGCAGTGCAGTGATCTAATCACTAGGGGCATATCTTCTGTGCCTGTAAAGAAGTCTGGTGCGCATGCTTAGAAAAGCACTACTAGTTTTCTCTCAGTCAAAGCATGAAGGCTTACAATTCACTCATTTTGTGAAAAGGTTAAAAGTTTTGTTTTCACGCCATTCAGGACAAGGGAAGTTTTTAGCATGGCAGTAGAGCACAGTGGTTAAGAATATGGGCCAGTTAAGAGTAAGAGTATGCATAGGCTCAAATCCTGGCTTTGCTCTGTGCAATCTGGATTTGTATTAGCTCTGTGACAGTGGCCAAATCACTTCACCTGCTGTGCCTCTGCTTCAGTTTCTTCACCTGTAAAGTATGAATACATAATAGTACCCTTTTTCTGAGGTTGTTACGAGGAATAAATAAGTGCCTGACACGTAGTAAGCACTAAATAAATGGTAGCTATTGTTAGCTATTATTACTTAACCTTAATTCTGGATTCTTCTTCTCTTCTCAAGGCTTGAGGCAAATGTTGCATAGTGGGGAAAGAGCCTGAGCTTGGAGGTCTGACCTCTGGTTTGGAATCTTAGTGCAACCACTTAAAGTTGGGTGTGTGACCTTGGACTGATTATTTAAGCTCTTCTCAAAAAAGATGTCTCCTGTACACGCTGTATAACAAGCATTGTGCTGTTCACTTGGACTTCATTTTCTTTACTGATGACATAGGGATGATAATACTAACCTCTTTGGATTGATATGAAGATAAAATGGGGAAGTCTTAGGACACTTTATAAGCAATAGCTGCTATTATCATTGCTATTGTTACAGTCCCTCTAAAAGTTTATGGGAAAAGACTAAATATGGAACAACTTAGGAAGAGAGGAGAGTTTTCTTCCTGAAACGTCATTAGAAAAGGTATGGATGGGAAAAGTGATTTAATGAGTTCTTGTTTGTGAAAACTGCTGAGAGAAATATAGAATACATGGGAGGGTGTCAGTTATTACAGAGACTTTAAAAAGCATTTTCAGGGCACTTTATATTTATTAAAACTCTTAACGATGAAAGATTTTTTTGCACCAAGATACTGGTGTTTATAGTAGGTCACTTAGCACCAAGGCAGTAGTAGATAAGGCATTATAACTCACAAGTTCAAAATACTAATCAGCTGGTCAGTCCATTGGGTCTGTGGCTCAGGACAAATTGCTTGTGTTTGTTTAACCCTTGAGAACATATGCTTGGTGTAAGAACTAATGGAAACAAATGTAGAACCCCAGAGATATAAAAGTGGCATACAAATGCTTTCTAGTAATGATGGACACAGTTTATTTGCCTTCTGATTTTGAGCATTTTTCCTTTGTGAAACTTCCTCTCATCTGGTGCCTAGTCTTTTCTTACAGTAATTGTTATTTTCTTTCTATATTTAATCATCATATGTTGAGCCTGGAAACTGGGCCTGAGAGCAGGTTGATTGTGAGAAAAGCCAGAAAAGCCATGCTTTAAGTCTCTGCCTTACAGTGATCTCAGAATTAAGATTTTTTTGGTAAAGAATTTGAGTTTTTAATATATTTTGAGGTTTTTTTAATGTATTTTTGAGTTTTCAATGTATTCATTAGTATGTAGGTATCTGTATCTATAGGTATGTATGTATCTATCTGGTAAGTGAAACCAGTCATTGAGGGAAGGGGAATGATCATTAAGTATGAAATATAATTAATCTTATTCATTTACTGTCAATTTAGATCTGAAACTTTTTTGGTCTTTGGTCTGTATAGTTTTTTTCCTGAGATTCAACAAGTGTGTTTGAATATAGTATATGTTACCACTAGTGAGCATTTGAGTTAAAAATAGAATAATAGCTTCCATTAACTTTTTGTTCTCATTTACCCAGGTGCACCATTTGATAAAGGCCTAGTAGGTAGATAGAAGTATTTAGTATATTTTATTTTATTTTTTAATAAATTTATTTATTTATTTTTGGCTGTTGGCTTCGTTGCTGCGTGCGGGCTTTCTCTAGTTGCGGCGAGCAGGGACTGCTCTTTGTTGTGATGCGCGGGCTTCTCATTGCGGTGGCTTCTCTTGTTGCAGAGCACGGGCTCTAGGTGCACAGGCTTAAGTAGTTGTGGTACACGGGCTTCAGTAGTTGTGGCGCACGGGCTTAGTTGCTCCGCGGCATGTGGGATCTTCCCGGACTAGGGCTTGAACCTGTGTCCCCTGTATTGGAAGGCGGATTCTTAACCACTGTGCCACCAGGGAAGTCCTACTATATTTTATTTTGTCTGTGTTCCTAAAACATTGTTTCTGCTTTCTGAGCAGAAATTCCAACAAGTTTGTTTTGATAAAGTGCTGTACTTGAACTCAACAAATATTTTTAAAAATAGAGCAATTTTAATTTTTTCAATTGAAAAATTATAATACTACTTTACAATAGCTAGAGTAAGTAAAGCTTTGTAGTCTTAGACTTAGCGTAGCATGTGTACTGTGTTTTCTTTATTTCAGCCTGTATGCAGGGCCTATAAAAGTTGCTTCTCTTGGGTGAATGGAATTGTAAAAAGTTTAGAAGTATATTTCATTTTAACAAATATAGGAGTTAGAAGTGGACCCTATAGCCTCTTTGGGGTTGATTTAAAGAATTATACAATTTTGAAAATCATTTTGTCCCTGCCTGATTTGTAAAAGGTGGGCTACTTATGACAGGGCTGAACTCCTGTTACACTTGTGCAGGAACCTGTCCAGTTCATGATGCATTAGCTGCTTTGTAGAGAGATGCTGCCATCGACCCTCCATTGCTTTTCCTCTCCCCTCTTCTTTACAGTCTTTTATGTCTGTACTGTGCCTGTGCTATTCCCTGTCTGCTGTGCATCACTCCCTCCAAAGCAACCACCATCTTATTCTATTTCTCTTCAAAACAAAACATCCTTGTAATTATTAGTTTTTAAACGGAGAGAGCTGTTATCAATACCTTAAGGCTTAACAGTTTGTGGACCTCTCCATTTTGGGCCCTCAGCCAGGAGTTGGATAATAGCTTAAAATCACTTCCAAAGTAACTGAGTATTTGTGAAACATTTCATGTCTGGACTAAGGGAGAGAATAGAAAAAGACCTTTTTACCTCAAAAGTTGCTGTATTTTCTGGTAGGGGGTGAGATGAGATCATAGAGGGGGAGGGGGAAGCCTTGTTAACTTAACTAAGATAAAGGAAATAGGAAGCATTAATTTGTTAGATTGCCCTTTGTAGTCCTATGGGCCTAATTGGAGAAAGAAAATGGAAATGTTGGTGTTGCTCATTCTGAAAGTATTTTGATTTATTAGTAGAGAGAGGACTAGTAGAATTTCTTTCTTTAGTTTGTAAAATACAAAATGCGGTTATGATACCTTGTTATTAGGCATTGATTGCTTTCATTTCATTGTTGGTATTTGCACGATAGCAGACCTATTGTGCAAGTAGCAACACATTTCAGATTTTTTTGTAGTGATTTTGAACTGTTAACTGAATTGTTTTGGTAAGAAAAGTAAAAATTGGAAATCAGTTGTAGTTACATGTAATGGCTATCTTGGTTTTAAATTTGGTGGCTTCTAAGATCTGTACGAGGCATTTAATCCATTATTCAGTTACACATAGAGAAAAACATATTTGAGACAAGAGCTTTAACTTTATAGGATTTTAAAAAAATTCTTTTTATGGAAATTTAAAAACATACACAGAAGTAGAGTGAATAATATTAACAAACCCCACGTACCTGTTAACCGAACTTCAACAATTATCTGTATTTTGCCAAACTTTACAGTATGTGAAACATAACAAGGAAAGTAATTTTATGTTTTTAGAACATGTATTACAAGTAGATGTGTTGGTATACTCAAAGGAAAAGTATGTGTGCCAGAATGTTAACTCTTCATACACTGTAAATTTAACAGTGGTAATCATCTTTTAGGATAATGTTTTTTTCATTAGTTTTTTGACTTATTGAAGATATCTGAGCCACCATCAACTTGATGGAGAACCATGTCTGCTGGAAAGATTTTAGTTTTCTTCTCTATCTTTAGAAACTCAAGATTATTAGTTTTGAATTTACTATTCTTATGAGTTGCATTTAATTTTATGTGCCCTTGCCTCTCTGCAATGTTTGTGGGGACCACCAGTAATGATCATTTCTAGAGTATGTCAGGCAATATTTAAGTCAACTTAAAGTGGAAATCCCTGAACCCTGTTCTATGCTTTATCCTGCATATTCTATTTCTGTTTTACCCAAATGTATATATTGATTGACTAGGGAATACATATTATAACTTGTGAAAGTTTGTTGAGGAGGGAATTTTGACTGTCTGCTATCCCTGGACCTGGTAACAGTTTTTAGGATGTTAGAACTTAAGTTATTGTTTGTTTCTCTTTGGAGGAGTAGTAAGTTGTGCGTGTGTCTCCAGTTGTGGGTCCTGTTCATTAGTAGTTACTACAAGGTGATGGTAGCCTTATTTCTAAATTTCCTTGCTTTTATTAGTTTAAATTAGACCCATAGGGGTAATTATTCCACGCTGATGCATGAGGAAGCATACATAGTCATTGGTGGTTGTGCATCTAAACCCCTGTACAGTGCATTGGAAAGATATCTTTTAACATTATGATGCTGTTTGGAATACTTGGTGAAAGGAGTGTACTTATTTAACAGGACTCTTAATAAGCTCCCTCTATACCAAAGATATCTTTTAAAAAATTATACTTACAAAGACTTTGTAGTATTCCCCAGTAGAGTTCATCTAGAGCAGCAAAACCTTTCTAAAATAAAACTTATTCCTTTAACCGGTATTCATTTAAGTGGGTTTCTCTGTACTTGGTTTCCATGGAAATAGCGAATAGCTAACGTTATTTATAAGGTAGAAGTAAAATAGGGTGCCTAATGGGACCCCATGCTGCTCTGATGAAGAGACTTAGGAAAAAAATCCATGCTCATGGGATTTTTTTTTTAAACAAGGTTAATGGAAGCCCTGATTTCAGTCTTCTGTAACAGAACATATTTTTGGTTTTAAAGGCTAGCATTAATATCAAGCAAACTTCCTTTCTGGTCTGTATTGCTTTCACTTTCAAGTTTTAGGACCACTTACTTATCAGCATGATTGAGGCTTTATGCTTCAGACTCATGTTTCGCTGTGGTTTTTGTTTCAAAAGTTAAAATCCCCAGCATATTGTAGCTGTTTCAATTTCTCACTGACATTTCAAAGTACAGATAAAAAGCTAAATGTTCATTAATGATAGCAGTGATGGTAAAGAATCAATACGTTGGACTACGTAGATTTTTTTTTTTTTTTTTTTAATGTGAATGTTATGGAACCATTTAGTTTTCAGGCCTTAAGTCAGGGTTCTTTTTCATTAGTGTTGTAGAGCTAAACCTATGTAGTTAGAGAGAAAATATTCTAATTTTCTGTGGGAGATGGAAATGGGGAAAATCTTAATTTCTCTTTCTTTAAAAAGTGGATTGGGCTTCCCTGGTGGCGCAGTGGTTGAGAGTCCCGCCTGCCGATGCAGGGGACACGGGTTCGTGCCCCGGTCCGGGAAGATCTCACATGCCGTGGAGCCTGCGCGTCCGTAGCCTGTGCTCCTGAAATGGGAGAGGCCGCAACAGTGAGAGGCCCGCATACCGCAAAAAAAAAAAAAAAAAAAAAGTGGATTGTTGCCAAAGCCTTTTAAGTGAAATAAATGTTAGTTCTTTTAGTCTTTGAATGGGGATTTGGGATAAACCTTGGCTTTTTCCTCACTGCTGCGGTAAGGCCTACTCTTAGTTTTCTAGGCTTACAGCAAAGCCTTGCGTTTCTTAAGCCCCTTCATGTGAAAGAATATCATTCCCTTTGTGTTTCTGATTGGTGTGTGTGTACGTGTGTGTGTGTGTGTGTGTGTGTGTGTGTCTCACTAATTTTTTTATAGCCTGAAAGGCACCTGCTCAGTTTTTAGCCTGGTGGGTACAGCGGTGCCATATATATATATATATATATATATATATATATATAAATTTATTTATTTATTTATGGCTGCGTTGGGTCTTTGTTGCTATGCTATGCGTGGGCTTTCTCTAGTTTTTTTATCATATGGTTTTTATTCTTCAATTTGTTAATATTGTGTATCACATTGATTGATTTGCATATATTGAAGGATCCTTGCATCCCTGGGATAAATCCCCCTTGATCACGGTGTATCATCCTTTTAATGTGTTGTTGGATTCTGTTTGCTAGTATTTTGTTGAGGATTTTTGCATCTATATTCATCAGTGATATTGGTCTGTAATTTTCTTTTTTTGTAGTATCTTTGTCTGGTTTTGGGATCAGGGTGATGGTGGCCTCATAGAATGAGTTTGGGAGTGTTCCATCCTCTGCAAGTTTTTGGAAGAGTTTGAGAAGGATGGGTGTTAGCGCTTCTCTAAATGTTTGATAGAATTCACCTGTGAAGCCATCTGGTCCTGGACTTTTGTTTGTTGGAAAATTTTTAATCACAGTTTCAATTTCATTACTTGTGATGGGTCTGTTCATATTTTCTGTTTCTTCCCGGCTCAGTCTTGGAAAGTTATACCTTTCTAAGAATTTGTCCATTTCTTCCAGGTTGTCCATTTTATTGGCATGGAGTTGCCTGTAGTAGTCTCTCAGGATGCTTTGTATTTCTGCGGTGTCTGTTGTAACTTCTCCTTTTTCATTTCTAATTTTATTGATTTGAGTCCTCTCCCTCTTTTTCTTGATGAGTCTGGCTAATGGTTTATCAATTTTGTTTATCTTCTCAAAGAAACAGCTTTTAGTTTTATTGATCTTTGCTGTTATTTTCTTTGTTTCTGTTTCATTTATTTCTGCTCTGATCTTTATGATTTCTTTCCTTCTACCAACTTTGGGTTTTGTTTGTTCTTCTTTCTCTAGCTCCTTTAGGTGTAAGGTTAGATTGTTTACTTGAGATTTTTCTTGTTTCTTGAGGTAGACTTGTATAGCTATAAACTTCCCTGTTAGAACTGCTTTTGCTGCATCCCATAGGTTTTGGTTCGTCGTGTTTTCATTGTCATTTGTCTCTAGGTATTTTTTGATTTCCTCTTTGATTTCTTCAGTGATCTCTTGGTTATTTAGTAACGTATTGTTTAGCCTCCATGGGTTTGTGTTTTTTACGTTTTTTTCCCTGTAATTCATTTCTAATCTCATAGCATTATGGTCAGATAAGATGCTTGATATGATTTCAATTTTCTTAAATTTACTGAGGCTTGATTTGTGACCCAAGATGTGATCTATCCTGGAGAACGTTCCGAGCGCACTTGAGAAGAAAGTGTAATCTGCTGTTTTAGGATGGAATGTCCTATAAATATCAATTAAATCTGTCTGGTCTATTGTGTCATTTAAAGCTTGTGTTTCCTTATTAACATTCTGTCTGGATGATTTGTCCATTGGTGTAAGTGAGGTGTTAAAGTCCCCCACTATTATTGTGTTACTGTCGATTTCCTCTTTTATAGCTGTTAGCAGTTGCCTTGTGTATTGAGGTGCTCCTATGTTGGGTGCATACATATTTATGATTGTTGTATCTTCTTCTTGGATTGATCCCTTGATCATTGATCCTTGATTGATCCCTTCTTCCTCTTTTATAGCTGTTAGCAGTTGCCTTGTGTATTGAGGTGCTCCTATGTTGGGTGCATACATATTTATAATTGTTGTATCTTCTTCTTGGATTGATCCCTTGATCATTATGTAGTGTCCTTCCTTGTCTCTTGTAACATTCTTTATTTTAAAGTCTATTTTATCTGATATGAGTATAGCTACTCCAGCTTTCTTTTGATTTCCATTTGCATGGAATATCTCTTTCCATCCCCTCACTTTCAGTCTGTATGTGTCCCTAGGTCTGAAGTGAGTCTCTTGTAGACAGCATATAGATGGGTCTTGTTTTTGTATCCATTCAGCAAGCCTGTGTTTTTTGGTTGGAGCATTTAATCCATTCATGTTTAAGGTAATTATAGATATGTATGTTCCTATGACCATTTTCTTAATTGTTTTGGGTTTGTTTTTGTAGATCCTTTTCTTCTCTTGTTTTTCCCACTTAGAGAAGTTCCTTTAGCATTTGTTGTAGAGCTGGTTTGGTGGTGCTGAATTCTCTTAGCTTTTGCTTGTCTGTAAAGCTTTTGATTTCTCCATCGAATCTGAATGAAATCCTTGCCAGGTAGAGTAATCTTGGTTATAGGTTCTTCCCTTTCATCACTTTAAGTGTATCATGCCACTCCCTTCTGGCTTGTAGAGTTTCTGCTGAGAAATCAGCTGTTAACCTTATGGGAGTTCCCTTGTATGTTATTTTTTGTTTTTCCCTTGCTGCTTTCAATAATTTTTCTTTGTCTTTAATTTTTGCCGGTGTGATTACTATGTGTCTCAGTGTGTTTCTCCTTGGGTTTATCCTGCATGGGACTCACTGTGCTTCCTGGACTTGGGTGGCTATTTCCTTTCCCATGTTAGGTCAGTTTTTGACTATAATCTCTTCAAATATTTTCTCTGGTCCTTTCTCTCTCTCTTCTCCTTCTGGGACCCCTATAATGCGAATGTTGTTGTGTTTGATGTTGTCCTAGAGGTCTCTTAGGCTGTCTTCATTTCTTTTCATTCTTTTTTCTTTATTCTGTTCCACAGCACTGAATTCCACCATTCTGTCTTCCAGGTCACTTATCCATTCTTTTGCCTCAGTTATTCTGCTATTGATTCCTTCTAGTGTAGTTTTCATTTCAGTTATTGTATTGTTCATCTCTGTTTGTTCTTTAATTCTTCTAGGTCTTGTTAAACATTTCTTGCATCTTCTCGATCTTTGCCTCCATTGTTTTTCCGAGGTCCTGGATCATCTTCACTATCATTATTCTGAGTTCTTTTTCTGGAAGGTTGCCTGTCTCCACTTAATTTAGTTGTTTTTCTGGGGTTTTATCTTGTTCCTTCATCTGGTACATAGCCCTCTGCCTTTTTGTCTTGTCTATCTTTGAATGTGGTTTTTGTTCCACAGGCTGCAGGATTGTAGTTCTTCTTGCTTCGGCTCTCTGCCCTCTGGTCAGTTGTGGCGAGCGGGGGCTACTCTTTGTTGTGGTGCGTGAACTTCTCATTGCAGTGGCTTTTCTTTGTTTCGGAGCATGGACTCTAGGCACCCGGGCTTCAGTCGTTGTGCCACGTGGGCTCAGTAGTTGTGGCTCGCGGGCTCAGTAGTTGTGGCTCGTGGGCTCTAGAGCGCAGGCTCAGTAGTTGTGGCGCATGGGCTTAGTTGCTCCGTGGCATGTGGAATCTTACTGGACCAGGGCTCAAGCCCGTGCCCCCTGCATTGGCAGGTGGATTCTTAACCACTGCACCACCAGGGAAGTCCCAGCAGTGTTATATTGAGAAATGAGGCAGTATGGAACACAGTAAGGTGCTATAATTTTTATTTAGTTCGCTTTGGTCATCCTTGGCAGCTTGTGATTGCTATCCGTTTGTCTGGAAGTGCTTTGTGATTATTCCTGGCTATCAGTGCAGCAGGAGTTTTCTCCTGTGTTTTAAAGGCAAGGATTGTAGTGTACTTAGGGCTCCATCAGGGGAGGAGTTTTTTTTTTGTTGTGGGGTGTGTGTGTGTGTGTGTGTGTGTGTGTGTTTCTTTGGACAAGCTTCTGCTGCAGTTGTTTTAATCCTGTTGAATATTTGTGTGAGGTGTTTTGTCTACAGCAGTTCACTAGTTTTTTTCTGTGCATATCGGTGCTATTTTTAAAAATTTCCTTTATGTGGTAATTGTTCTTTTAGTTTAGCTTTTTTTCGTATATTTTTAAAATTAGGTGTTTACCAATGACCTTCCTTAGTGAGTTTTACTTGAATTATATCTGTGCTTTGGAGACATAGGAATTGGGGTCTATTATCCCATCTCTGAGAGAACAAGTCCCAGTAGTTGCAGTTAGTGCAACAGAAAGAGTTTTCACAGATGCACTGCTGGGCGTTGATCCTCCTCCTTGGTGCCTATGGAATCCCTATACACCAAGATAAATCCAAACTCTTTTGTAATGCTGTATAGATACCTCAGTTGTTTCTTTTTGGTGATGGTAAGAGTTTTGGTCCTGAGGTTAACTGATTATTAAGATAAGAGTTTGAGTTGTCTTGGGATATGGGGTGATTTACTAAGTCTGATCTGTAATTAAGAAGGTTATGTTATGATGATTAGACTCAGAAAACATTTATACCTTTGTGAACTGTGGAAGCTTGTGAATAAGAATTTTTGTACTTTATAACATGATGAAGCAAGATTTCTTCTTTCCATTTATTTTTCTTAATACTTATCCACTACAAAATAAATGATTTTACAAGGTTTTGTACATATTGTAAGAACTTATTTTTTTTATTTGTAAGCCTTTCCACAATTACTCTCTAGCATTTTATGTCAGCTAATGCTGCTCACGTTTTTCAAGCATGTAGGAGCTAATAATTGTACTGTCTTAGAGCGTGGACATTGCAATCACTGGTCAAGGATTAGATAATCACTGTTTACTATACTTACCTGAATTTTTGGATTTTTGTTACTTTGTGTATAGTCTAATGGAAGGATTCCTAGATTGAGAGCAGTAAATCTGGGTTTTAGACTGGGCTTTGCCTCTTATAATCTTTATAGCTTGTGGCTAGACATCTAGACTTTTTGAACCACTGATCTTGAAATGAAGGTATGGATCTGGCACTCTGGGGTGTCCATTCTAGCTTTAGGCTGTTTGAAGGCCCACTTTCCCAGGTACCAAAGGAAATAGAGGACTGCAAGGCAACGGTTCCTAATCCTGGCTGTCCATCAGAATCTTCTGGGGGAAATTTAAATAAAATATAGATACCTGGGCTCCAAATCAGACATAATGAATTCAGAATCTTTAAGGGTAGGGCATGTGAATCTATATATTTTTTGAAGTTTTAGAGTTATCCCGATTATAAGTTTGAGAACTACTGGTGCAAGACATTATTTCTATTCTACTTGTGTGTGTGTGTCTAGTTAGGGAAATACGACAGGTAAGTAACAGTGTGAGACAATATGTGGTTAAATTCTAAGATGAATGAGAGAGATGATAAACAGTTTGAGAATTCAAAGAAGGGAGAACTGGGAGTTGGGAAGGTCTCCATTAATCATGAGTCTTTATCTGGACCCTAATGACTGGGTGGGATTTGGATAGGCAGAGAAAAGGTAAAAAAAGGGTATTCTTGGTATAAGAAAGAGCATCCCCCAAGTGAAAGTTTGGGGAGGAGAACAATTCTGATGAATATTTTAGTCCTTTAGTATTCTACTCTTGCAACTGCTATAGATTTCCTAAACATTTGAGGGAGTGAGCTGTGAAGATATTTGATGGGAGAGAGTGTTCCACAAGAGTCCTGTGAAGGAAACTTGTTTGGAGTTTCAGAAGTACAAAACAGAGGCCAGTGGCTGGAGCAGATTGAGCAATGGGGAGAGGGAAGGAGATGAGGTCTGAGAGTAACAGAGGCCCAAATCACTTAGAGCCTTGTGGGCCATTGTAAAAGACTTCTGCTTTTTCTCTAAGTGTCATGGGAAGCCATTAGAGGATTTTGAGCAGAGGAGTAACTAGCTCTGTCTTGGATTTTAAAAAGGTCACTCTGGCTACTGACAGAATAGACTCTGGGGGACAAAGGTGGTAGTGGGGAGGCCAGTTAGGAGGCTGTTGCAGTAATGCAGGTGAAAGATGATGGTGACTTGGACCAAGGAAGTGGAAGTATATTTGAGACAAGTGGTCAAAGTCCATGTATTTTGAAGGCAGAGGCAAGATGGTCAGTTACAGGATTGGATGTACAGTGTGGGAAAGAGAGGAGTCAATGATGACTTTAAGGTTTTGGCCTGAAGGGATAGAGTTGCCATTTTTTGAAATGGGGATGACTCTGGGGAGGAGGTTGGGGGACAGGCAGTCAAGAGTTTCGTTTTGGACTTGCTGAGCTTGAGGAGCCAATTTGACAGGTGTTGAACGGGCAGTTTGATATATGAGTTTGGAAATCAGGGGAAAGGTCTGGGCTAGGTACAAATTTGGGAGTCACCAGTACAGATCCTTTTATATAGCTATGAGACTACATGAAATTACCTAGTGGGAAGAGTTCCAAGAACCGAGCCTTGGGGCAGTTCAACATTTTGAGGTCTTGAGAGATGAGAAAGAACTAGCGAAGGAAGCCCAGAAGAGTGGCTAGAGAGATTAGGAAAAAAATTGAGGGTGAGTGGTGTCCTGGGAGTCAAGAGAAGAAAGGATTTCAAGAAGGAAGAATGGTCAACTGGGTGAAATAATACTGTTTGAACAGAGAAATGAGGGCTGAGACTTTACTGTTGAGTTTAGCAACAGGGAGGTCACTGGTGATCTTAACAAAATTGAAGGAGGCAAAAGCCCTAATGGAGTGGGTGCAGTAGAGAATGAGAGGAGAGGAACTAGGGACAGTGACTTTGGTTAACTGTTTCAGGGAGTTTTGCTATAAATGGGAGTGTAGATATGGGACAATAACTAGAGAAGTATATGGAGTCACGGGAGGCTTTTTTTTTAGACAAAGGAAACAAAATGATCCAGTAATGAGGGAAAAATTGATGCTTCTTGAGAGTGAGGGGAGAAGTGCTAGAGTGATGCCCATGAGAGGGTAAGGGGGCAAGAGGGATGATTATGATACTGAGGCCTAAAGGACTAAATCTCATTTAGCAGGATTCTGCTTTTTCTTCTCAGCATTTTTTGCCTTTAAATTTATTTCAAACTTACTATATTCTGTTAGAATTAGGAAAGGCAGATAAAAAGCAGTAAAATTTACTGTATATAAAATTAGTGTATCAACTTGGTGTAGTAGAAGAGATTGAATCTTCTGCGTACGGTGACATTTTAAAGTGTCTTTGAATGACAATTATCTGTGCTATTCTAGTCCCTTATCAAAATTTATGATTGAGCACAGACTATAAACTTAATTGTTCAAAATTTGTAATGGGGTGGATTTTAGCCTAATTTAAAACATGATCTAGTGTTGAACTTTTTCTCTACAAAATTTGTTTCTTGTTTAATGTATAGTCTTTATACACAAAGGTTTTAGATGTTTTACAAAAGGTACTTACAAAGTAGTTATTAATCACTTTTGACTTATTGATGATATTTTAAATTTTACAACCACATCAGAAATTTGAATGATTCATTTCTTTACCAGCTCTAATTAAAGCAGCTGCTTGTGAAGTTCTGGAGAGGAGGTGAATGATCTTCAGTTTGCAAAAAATCACATGAAGTTATGTTAGCAAGATGGTGTTCCTCTGTAAAAGCAAAAATAATTTCATTTACTCCAATTTATGTGTTTTGAGTGTATTTTTCAAGAACAAGTCTATATTTTAAAAATTTAATAAGCAAATAAGGCAAAAAATTTGAACTACCTTAGCTACAAGTGTGAAATATGAGAAACAAATTAAGTGGACTTTGAATCAGCTTCACATGAGGAAATCAAACTTGTATTTCAGTCTTATATGTTTTGCATATGGATAGTGTAAAAAGTACAAATTTATATGTAAATCTTTTTTTTGCTGCTAACTCATTTTTATTAAATTACAGAAATTAAATATTTTCTTTTTTTTAAATCAGTATCCCAACGGTAGTCAATAATCAGTCTTTAGAAGGAACACTTTGGTAGTTCTGATGCACAGTGTTTAAGAATCACCAGTCTAAAAATATTTACTCTTTTTTGGGTATCTGAACCTCTGCGAATCTTATTTAAGTTGTGGATCCTCTTCCCAGAATTCTCATTACATTCAAAATTTAGCATATAGTATCATGGAGCTGGCAAACCCCTCTGAAGCCTATTCACGGGGATCCCTTAGGCACAAAGGATCTCAGGTTTTAAAACCTGCCCAGGATAGTTTACTTATGTGATTTTTCTTTAAAACTTTATACGAAGATTTTCCCAAAAATATTTGGTCAGCATTTATTGTAGTTTATTTCTTAGGAGAGTAACTGCTACAGCTGTTTAAGACGAAGTGAGGTCTAGTGGAAAGGCCAGTTCAGTCAAAGGAATCTCAGGATCTGTAGATTTCTTTCCAGCTTTACTACCAGCTAGCTGTGTAACCTTCCGGGAAGTCAGTTAACCTCTCAGGCTTTGATTTCCAATGTGATTTCTGCAGTCCCTGCAAGCAGTTTTATGAGTAGTTTCATGATATCATGGTAAAATTCCTTGTCAATTAGGGATTGACTCTGCTGTTTATTTTTGGAGAAAATGCCCCAGAGATAAGTTGTATCCATTGTCCCTTTTTACTAAATATGATTTTCAGAAGAGTTTATTTGACTATACTTTCTCAAATGCCATATGAGTAAAAGTTAAAATCCTAACCCCACCCTGATCATTTTGAGTTTCAACATATTTTATATATTCTGGGTATAAGCCATTGTTATTACATGTATTACAGTTATAATCTCCAGTTCTGTGGATTGCTTTTTCATTCTCGTAAGGGTTTTTTAGGGTGAACAGAAGTTCTTAATTTTAATTTGATCCAATTTATCTGTCTTTTCATTATATTTTTAAATGACAGTATTTTACTTCCTGATCAACTGTTTTTATCCAAAGTCATTCATTTAACAAATAATGCTGTGGGAGATCGATGCATAATTATCCCCAGCATGAAAGAGCTAATAAGAAATGCCTAATAGGGAAAATAAGCCTGCAACAGAGAGTTAAGAGTCCACTCAGTGAATTCATTCATTTAACAAATATTTACTGAGCATTTACTTCATGTTTTTGTTTGTTTGTTTGTTTCGGCTGCACTGTGCGGCCTGTGGGATCTTAGTTCCCCGACCAGGGATTGAACCTGTGCCCCCTGCAGTGGAAGCATGGAGTCCTAACCATTAGACCACCAGGGAATTCCCAAGAACCCACTTGTTAGTAACCACATCATTCTACAGATTTTTGCATCATTTTTCTTTCGGTTGGGAGTCATTCTAATCTTGGTGATTAAAATTGCCATTTATATGGACTTTAGAACTTGAAAAAGTGCTGCTGCTAAAAGAAAGGCAGGATAAAACAGCAAATTGAATTTCTTTTGGAAATGAATGTTAACTGCATGAATCGGGGCCCTTTAAAATTATTTTACTGTGTGTTTGGTATGACTGTACATGATTAAATAAAAATTTATAATTTGGATGACATGAAGATTTTTTGAAATATCCCTTAAGGAAATGAGAATTTACATTATACCTATTGGAGTAACATAAGTCAACAAATGTACTGTGTTTAAAGCATAAGGATGATTCAGGTTTGGAACATGGTATGTGGAGTTTAAATAACTTAATACTTTAATACTAAGGGAAAAGTGTTAATATTTGCTTTCTAAATTTTTTTTTTTAACTAAAAAAGAAGTTTGGGGCAAGGAAGAGTTAAATAAACAATATAGCCTGACATGACCTTGAAATTAACTTAATGGAGTATAGTTAATCTTAAAAAAAAAAACAACACACAGTTGATAAAAGCATCACTGAGCATTGGATTGAGACCCCAAAACCTTGATTTTCTTTCTGGCTCAATCACTGATTAACTGTGTGGCATAGGGAAAGTCACTTTTGTGTTATGTGGTTTACAGTTTCAGGTGGTGAGACTTTAAGATTGTGAATGAAAAATTAAATTATGACTATACATATAAAATGCTGTGAATTTTAAGCCTTATATAAAAGAAATCCATTTCAAGATTAATTGAAAAAAAGGCCTTTTAAGTAGACCAAACTAAGGGCCAGCGATGTTAGCCTAATTTGTAACATAAAGCAGCAAACAGTGAAAGTTCATTTGTTGGGGATGAGGGTTGTATTTCTGTTACTTAGATGAGGTGCATTTCATTTCTGTGTCTCTTAGGAAAGGGAAGCCATCAACTACTTAGTTTTTCTTGTCTTGAAAAAGCTGTGGAAAAGTGAAAAAAACTGGAAAATGAGAGATCTAACTGCCCTTGAATTCTTTCCTTGTTGTAAAAACTACCTATCTCTTTTTTTTTTTTCTTTTGGTTTTAAAACTTTGGACATTTTTCTGTGTGTGGTTTTTTTTGTTGTTGCTGTTAAAAATCAGCTTTTGATGACATGTCATAAGTCTGTGTTTGTAGTCTAATTCCATTTTCCCCCTCTTCTGTTGTAGGGAGCAAGAGAGCTGAAGGAGAGCCAGTTTCCTCAAAATTGGTAAGTGCTTTCTTCAGGCAGCCATAGTGTGCCTGATGCTAGTTGGATAATAATTCAAATGTTCAGTGACATTTTTTTTTTTTTTTTGTGCAAAAAAAGCTCTCTCCCAGAAATGAGAATGAGGCTTTGCTGTTTGTACTGAGTGAAAGTAAATTTTTGTCTAATTTCATGTAGCCAAATCTCAAATGCATTTGTGTTCCTAATAATACTGCTAGGCACGCATGTTCCTTCATTCAGTAACCTCTTAAAATGTAACGGTCCCCTTTGCGAAAAATGTCCTTAATGCAGTGGTTAGGGCTAAAAATTAAAAAATCAGGAAATTCAAACGTTAAGGTTCCCGTTGTGTTTTGTATTACTTAATATGCGTTAAATTTGATGGCCTTAGTATATGTGCAAAATGGCTAGGTTAATGTAACTGTGGGAACCTTGACTTTGAAATTTGGGACTCTTAAGCATGTATATTAAATTTAATGTTGAGTTGGCTTCATGTCTGATATTGCATTTTCAGTGTGTGTTGTTTTGTATAATTCTTGAAGAGGAAAAAAAAGAGAGAAATGTAGCAGTGTGGGGCATAGAGGCAAACACATTTTTTTCCTAGTATCAACTTTAATGTCTACTTTAACAGCTTATAAATCATCACACTTAAATCATTTCTTTGAATGTCTAATTCAGATTACACAGGGCAGTCCAGTGTCTAAAGACCAAACAAATATTAATCTTATTTGGAGAGCATGTATTATGATTAAAAAATTATTCAAACAAGATAACTGGAATAGGGTAGTCCCCTAATGCAAGACTACTCTTTTTTTGTTTGTTTTAATTCTCTCTCATAGTAATTAATTTAGTGGGTGGAGGAGATATTTGGTTAAAGCTTCTTTTCATAATTATGGTCCTTGAGGTATCTCTTAACCTTTTGGGGATTGGGCTTTGAACGTGAAAGGGAGGCATTTGAATCAGTTAATCTTACATTTTACTACCATTTTATTCTACTTGCCTTTCTCTCATGGAACCACTTAAAATAAATAATCAAGACCCTACAGCCCTTTACTCTGAGATGCGATGGAATCGTAGATTCTTAAAGAAGAAGGGACGTTAAGGGCCTTCTCTTTCAGCCTTTTACCAGGTGTGGCAATTTCTCCTCTTATGTCCCTGGCATATTGTTATTTGGTTACATACTGAACACTACATTTAAAAAAACTGTAGCTCATATTTTCTGTAATGTATTCCGAGGAACTCTAGTTCCACAGAAATTAATCAATATTATTGGGGTGGGGCGGGGGTGGGGAAAATGTTCTGTGGTCAAATAATTTGGAAAATGCTGCTTTAAACAAAGTTAAACAGGTTTCTTTACTGCAGGACTTCTCAGAACCTTTAATATGCTAATGTGCATTGTGAATCTCCAAGAGGGGGATATGATATGCAGCATTCTTGAATACTTCTATTGACAGGGAGCCCACTACCTCATAAGGTAACCCATTCCTTTTTTGTACAGCTCTAATCCTTAGCTCTTCCTTACACTGATCTGAAATCTCTCTCCCATAACTTCCACTTCTCTTAAGTACTTACTGGTTATGCTAAGACCACCACACCCTCTTATGTTATCCTTTGTGTAGTCATTATATATATGATTCTGGCCAGGCTTGTCTGGACTATTTTTTATCATTAAATAGCATTCTGGTAAATGTGGCAACCATTTCTAAAATCTCGACCTCATTGTCACTATGCTTCTATACTACTCTTCAGGCTCCTTCATTTTGAATTTCTGTGAGTTTTTAAATATACTTCATCTTTCTTGTTGTTGGGTATGGTTGGGAAGATTTTAGTACACATGCTTGATTTCTGTAAAGAAAGGCAAGAACTAGAAGAGCGTATGTGTGCCTACCAGGCCTGGGCCCAGGAAGCTGATGTAGAACCTGTATGTCAGAGTGAACACTGGTGGTAGGGAGAGGGGCAGGACACTGCAGCAGACCTGTGTAGGAGAGGGTGCTGTGGGGAAACCCTGACCCGACTGAAAATACCAGTGTTGGAATGGTATGACTTGTGTAGGTGTTCCTTTTCTTTAGTGAGGACCTGGCCCCCTTGCCCCCAAAAAAACCAGAGAAAAGAAAGATACGTATTTTATACCCAAAGACATCCATACATTCAGATACCGTAAACCTAATTGTGTGTGTGTGTGTGTGTGCATATAAATTTATTTTAGTGGTTAGGAAACATCAGTCTTGATACCGTAAACCTAATTGTGTGTGTGTGTGTGTGTGTGCATATAAATTTATTTTAGTGGTTAGGAAACATCAGTCTTACCAGCTGAGGTGACTTTTGTCAACACCTGTAGTAACAGGATTTGAGCATAGTAACCTTGCCAGATTCAGAGGGTGACCTCTAAAATCAAGCTCTTTGTGCAGCAGTGTTTTCTGTTGATCTGTAGAGTGTCACCAAAGAAATATCACCGTGAAAATAAGAAAAACGTTACGTTGTTTTTTAATGTCATTTTATTGATTCAAGTTAGTAAATGTTAGTTTTCAATAAGAGCTATTAAAATATTGTTTTTATTTTTGGCGTTTGTGATCATTTTTAGCACTAGTTAAAAGTTAAAGATACATTTTATCTCCTAGCACATTAGATACATAGTAAGCAATAAGTATTTAGTACAAACTGAAACCTGATGTTTTAGTATTAGGCATCTGTCAAGTAAGGATACATAGATCTGTCAAGGCTTTCTACTTTTTCATATTTTAAAAACTTAATTAAACCTACTCTAAACACAATTTTGAGAGTATAGATCAAAAGTGGGGTCTTACACCAAGTAGATATATGGTATAGAGAACACTGAGTTGTTCATTTTTAAGGAATTCAGTCTGGGGGTACAATGTATTACAGACTTATTGTTAGTTAAAGAAACTTGGTTGGGGACTTCCCTGGTGGTCCAGTGGTAAAGAATCCGCCTTCCAGTGCAGGGGACTAAGGTTGGATCCCTGGCTGGGAAACTAAAGATCCCATATGCCGCGGGGCAACTAAGCCCGTGCGCCACAACTACCGAGCTTGCGTGCCTCAATGAGAGAGCCTGCATGCCGAAAACTACGGCGCCCACGTGCTCTGGAGCCTGCGCACCACAACTAGAGAGAAGCCCACGTGTCGCAGTGAAAGATCCCACGTGACTCAACGAAAATCTGCATTCTGCAACTAAGACCAGACGCAGAGAAAGAGAGAGAGAGGGAGGGAGGGAGGGAAGGAGGGAGGAAGGAAGGAAGAATTAAAAAAAAAGAAACTTGGTTGGTGAGTTGTTTTGATTGGAAAAAGCTTTATATCAATTCAGAAACAGAGCAGTGATTTTGGATAATAAACTCAGAATTAGAGCATTACTACATTATTAGAATCATAATGAAAGACCTAGAGGTCACATATCTCCAAGCAGAGCTGTAACCAGATAAAATAGTTAGAAGCCCCTTTCGTAGAGAATTTGAAAATAAGAAAGCCTACAGCCTTTCCAGCAACATGCTGTGTTGAGAAGTTGATATAAAAGTTCGTGTATGAATAAGAGTTAAATTAAGTATGTTAAGAATAGCATAGAACTTTACAGTTTACAAAGGGCTTTTCATATAACGTCACCTAATTTAAACCTCATAGCAATTTTATGAAATAGGTGATACCGTTTCCATTTTCCTGATTTATAAGCAAACAAACCTAAAGTTGAGAGTGGTTGCACAGTGAGTGGAATCAGGGTTTTTTTTGTTTTTTTTTGAGACAGTGAATGTTCTTTCTAGACATTACATCTGCCTTATTTTAGTGGGATTTGATTATTTTGTTTGTTAGGTTTGTGGAGTTTTTATTTATGTTTTGGGGGTTTTGTTATTTGAAGCTGGGAGGTTATTAGGTGTCCCAGTCGTTTGACATGTACAGTTTTCAATATAACGAATGCTGGTATTTTGTGTTTGACACTTGTCTTCTCTGGTGATAGTATTTAGAGCTGATGGGTGGTGAAAGGCATTGTACCTCAATAAACTGTTTTAGGAGTCTGTTCATATTTATGTTGCAGCAGCTGATATTTATAACTTACTAGAATTGGTCGAAATATGTTAAATCATCTTTTTATAAATTTAGCAAATAATACCTTCTTTATAATGCTATAAACTGCCTCCAAATGGTCATCACGTGGTGGCTGCATGAGTTGTCTAAGCCCCCCAAATATTTTTTAAAAGGAGTCAACATGTGCTTGCCTTGTTTTTGTAGGCTATGAATATATATGTATACAACTTGTTCCTTTAGACAGAAACCAGTCTCTTAAAACTGCTATTCAGAAAGAGACTTTTATGAAGAAGAAAGATATCAAATGAATCTCCTAATCCTTCATAAGTTTTTTTATACTAAGTCACTACCTTTTTTAACCCTTCAGTTTTATCTTGAAATAAAATGAGTAATTGGCATTTAGTGTCCTTGCCCAATAAAATTTTGTGCCTTTGTGTGTCTCTAATAAGCAGACAACAATCTGATGAAGGAAGTAAAAGCTGTCACCTCCTCAATAACTTGAGTTGCAGGCTTCTCATCCGGTGAGGCACTCTTTGACATTTAGAGCCTCCCGGTTAAACCCTGGTTTTACTTATTCTTTACCTGAACATTTTGTTTCATCCGTATAAAATTTCTTGATGTTTTATCTAGCAATTCTAAGTTAATTTTTTGTTATTTAAAAATAAGTACATACTTTCCATGGAAAATGTTGATACTCTGAAAAGAAGAAAGTAAATAACCCTGAGTGCTACTGCTCAGAGATAACTAATAGCAAATTATGAAAGTGCCACCTGACCTAAACTCTAGACAGCTCAGAGTATTACTGTTCTTACAAATCTTTGTCAGTTTGATTAACAAAAATGTGTCTTCTTAAATTTACATTTCTATGACTCTCTTGAAGATAGATGTTTTTCATGTTGGTCATTCTTATTTCTTCTGTGAGTTGCTTTTTCATAATTAAAAAAAATTAATTTGTAGTTAATTTGTAAGCACTGTGTAACTGTACAAATTATGTTAACCCTTTTTTGTGTATATTGTTAAGTTCTCCATGTTTTTAACCTGCTGTTTGTTTCCAGAGTTTATGAGTTGAGTTCAGCTTTGATATTATATGTTGCTACCAGTAAAATAAAATATGGCCTTTCTGTTGTTGAAAATACCCTTCAAGGTGATTCTTAATTTGACAGAAATTATCAGGAATCATTTTTGGACACATTTTCTGATAGCCTTAAAACTAATTTAAGTACTGTTTTCAGGAAGAACTCTGATGCATACATAAGTCAGGAATTTGAGTAGGGAGATTACTTTAATATTTAAAATTACAGTGACTGTATAGTTTTAACATTTGCTTTAGTGTATAGAATAAACTTACATGACAACAGAAGCCTTGGTCTAAATCAGTAACTTAATGATTCTGATACTTATTTAGTTCCAAAGATTTTTTAAGGTAATAAATATCTGGAAAAGCCTGGGTTTGTTCATCAAAATCACACTTTCCAAATTATCTCCCCTAAACATACTACGTCCATGAACATTTTTGATTGACAATATCATTGTACCGTAATAATGAGGAGACTTTTCTAGCCTCCACAAATACAAGTTTGAAGGAATTTTACACTTTTGAAATTTATTATTTTTTTAAAAAAAGGTTAGAGTATTTTGATATTACATAACATAGTATACAAGCCCTAAGGGAGAGATTGCCAATGATGTTTTAAGCCTAGTGAGATTAGACAAATATAATGAAGATTAATATTCACACGATGACAGCCTGAAGTTAATGATTTCACTATAACTCTGTTAAATCAGGTTTTAAAGAATTTTTAAGAAAACTTAGGACTTTATCCATAGATAAATAATTTTTAGAAAGTATAAAGATTATGAATCTCATTGAATTGGCATAAGGAGTAACAGTTCTTCTAACTTCCTGATTGTTCCCTTCCTCAGTTTGTAAGAATGCTGAAAAGCTGCTCTAACTACAAGTTTTATAG
Source organism: Phocoena phocoena (assembly GCF_963924675.1). Classification (NCBI taxonomy): domain Eukaryota; kingdom Metazoa; phylum Chordata; class Mammalia; order Artiodactyla; family Phocoenidae; genus Phocoena; species Phocoena phocoena. Next base: position 96,071,887 of record NC_089226.1, on the reverse strand, counting down.
ATACAAGGAAGAAAGGAGAAAGAAGTAAAGTTTAAATTTATTCAAGTAAACTTTTGCTCCAGGGACAGTACCTAAAATCATGTCTAAGGCCACGTTCAAGAAAAAAGAAAAACATGAAAAGAGAAATTAGCCATTGAGTTAATTTAAATTGCAGTAGTGATGAGCAGAGCAGAATAGGAAGGTTCACATTCGCAAATCTAGACTTTTGACATTGTCTCCACCTGCATTTATACGTGCAGCCAAAGAGATGCACCGGCAGGCTTGAAAAGAAGATGGTGTTCATTGTATAGCTGGAAAAGTCTGTTCTGTTGCTAGACCCACATCATTTGTTGTGCACGATAGGTTTATTTTTTAACATCCCTGTCATAACTTTGTGGAAAGCAGAGTTCATTGCAGTGTGTTTGTGTTAAGTATTAATTTGTTAAATGTAAACCTTTAAATTATACCAGAATTGCCCCTGTTTTGAGTTGCTTTATTTTTTAAATAGAGTGAGAGGCCATCCAAATTGTGAGAGTGCTCTGGCCTTCTTTAACCTCTGAGAGATCCTGAACTCTCCAGTTCACTCTGTGTGATGGTTAAAAATGTATGATCATGTTGTTATGTGTCTCTTTCTAAGAACAGCATGTCCTGGATGGTTGTCCTCTCCCCCTCTAGACTCCCAACGCATCCAGGACAGAAGAGGTCTTGTTCAGCTCTGTATCCTCAGAAAGTAGTATCTAGCGTGGTGCTGAGCGCCTAGTAAGTGCTTAGCTGTTTTCATGACCAGATTAAGCACATTTTTTTTCCCATTTCTTACTTATTTGAAGTGTTTTCTAGAGGAATGCTCAGAGAATAAAACCCAGAAATTTTTGGTGCCAATTCAGAAAAAAACTACTCATTTTGGAAAGAAATCTGTTTGGGGAAATTTTTTGCCCTGTGTTTAGTCGACGAAATATTTCGACTAATGTAATTTATTTTATCTAACGTATATTTCCTTTATACCCAACATAATGATCCAAAACATTTTATGATCTCTACAGCTGCAGTAAGAAGAGGAGTTTGTTATTTTAAACAGAGGCTGAAGAAACTATAGAATTAGCAGACATAAGAAAAAGTGGAGAAGGTAGAGGATGGAGTTGCAGACTCTACAGGAGGCTCTTAAAGTGGAAATTCAGGTTCACCAGGTATGTTTCATTCATGGCTTCTCCCACATCATGTTATTAGTAATGGCTAAATTAGTAAACAGGCTGTCTCTGATTTTTAGTAGAGCTTTTAATCGTTTTTCAGTCACTTGTCCAAGAGTCATGTTATTTGCCTTTTATTACTACTCAACAAACTCATTGGTAATATTTTTGAGAACTTTAATAAAATATTCCTGACTTCTCTTCCAGACAAAAGAACTAAAAATATTCTTTTCCATATAACGAAGGTGTTAAAAAAAAACCTCTCTTTTTTATCTGTTTTTTGGTTCATCTGAGGGACTTTGCTCGTGTGACTTAACTTGCATATTTTATTTGTTTATTTTTCAAAATTTACTTTATTGAAGTATAGTTGATTTACAATGTTGTGTTAATTTCTGCTGTACATCAAAGTGATTCAGTTATGCATATATATATATATATATATATATATATATATATACCCATTCTTTTTCGTATTCTCTTTCATTATGGTTTATCATAGGATACTGAGTATAGTTCCCTGTGTTAACTTGCATATATTAAATAACAAGAGATATTTAAATTGACTACCATGTATACTGAAGTTTTTACTCATATGTGATTTGGGGACATACTCCTCCTCTTAAGAAATTTTGAGATGGCAAAGTTAATATTCTGCTTTTAGTTCATCCTCACAAGACGTGAACAAGTCAAAATAAGACTTTTCTTGGAAGACTCATGATCTAAATTGAACTAAATTATTAAAAATTAGAGTTCTTAAATATTACTTTTGTTTCATATTTTTAATTCAAGCATACCAATTTTATAAAAATTATAATTATGAAAAAATTTAATGTTTATTGTTTAAAAATCTAATTTAAAATTTAAAATTACATTTATTGACTCAAAAGGGATATAATATTCTTCCTAAAGTTATCACTCTCAATATTCACATTATTTTCCTGTATATTTAACTGTTTTTTTAGCATAAAATTAATAGCTTTTATATTCATCCTTAATTATTATATAGCATTTTGTTTGTATGGTAAACATTTATTTATGTTTATCAGTGTTGGTTGATAGTCTTTTAACGTATAAAGTATGTAAGATATTTCACTCCAGTTATATTTAGAACCCTTTCCTATTAAAAAAAGTTTAAGTATTAATAGTAGGGACTTCCTGGGTGGTCCAGTGGCTAAGACTCCACGTTTCCACTGCAGGGGACACGGGTTTGATCCCTGGTCAGGGAACTAAGATCCCGCATGCTGCGCGGTGTGGCCAAAAAAAAAAAAAGTTTTAACAGTAAATCCAAGTGACATGCCTTGCTTGTAAATCTGATGCTGTTATTCTGATTGGATACATGATAACCTACATGATCACTGATCATGACAAGTTCAGGGATGCCAGAAATGACATCAAAGTAAGCACTGGCTATTAGGCTGAGGCCAAAGTCAGATTGTACATTTGACTAAATACTGGGGCAGAAGCCACCCCTTCATCATTTCCACTTAGGGAAACTAGGGCTGAAAATGAGCTTACTGTATAGAAGGTATGTCCTGAAACTACCTGGTGTTGCTGTGGTAGAAGTATACTTTTGTTCTTTATGGACCGAGATGATTTAAAAAGTAGTGACGTACACGTGGTTGTTATTGAATGAATGTTTACATAATAATGGCCTGTGATGGGCATCTCATCTTTTTTGGGAAATTGCCTTTTTGATTATTCTTATGCAGATTTTTTAAACTTTTGGAGTATTTTTACTCTACATGGAACAGAGAATAGTATAAAGCAGAGGTTAGCAGACTTTTTGCAAAGGGCCGGAGGGTAAAGTATTTTATACTATGGGCATCATTTATGGTCTCTGTCACAACAACTCTGCTCTGCTGCTGTACACACAGGGCAGCCATAGACAGTGTATAAATGGATGGGTGTGACTGTGTCCCAGTAAAACTTTATTTACGAAGGCAGGGTGCCTGTGGGCTGTAGTGTGCCAGCCCTTGGCTTAAACTATATTCTCATGAAAAATTGCTGCGTTCTTACAATAGAAAGTAACTTCACTTTGATAACACACAACGTCACTTAAAGTCACTAGGGATTTGGATGGTCTAGTTAAGTTGCCCAGCTTGTTCTGTCCTGCCTCTAATGGTCTGAAATGCAGCTTGCTTGATTATAGGTAGAAAAGTTGGCTTATTTATTTCCTCCAGAGGCAGAGACTTACTTTGGTTATCAGTTTTTAAATTTCAGTGTCGTGGAGGAAAACCTTTTTCAGCTTTAAAAAGGCAACTTTAGTATAGTACTCCACTTCCTGGTGGCAAAAGCAGAAAGGAAAATGAAGGACTTTTTTCATTGAAGAATGTGGCTAGCCTTTTAGGCTGCATTAGTAAAAATGTATATGTATAAAACCTTATGTTTCTATTTCCTTGAGTTCTTGGAATGTGTGTTATTACTATTTTGTAGATTAAGACCAGGATATAGAAGAGTTACCACTGTCATATATGAAGTAGACTATAGTAACATATACCTTGTGTATTTGGAGGTCACATGGTTGGCAATCTCAGCTATCCAAAATGTATACCTTAGCACCTGAAGTAAGGTTTTTGACAAGCTAGAATAAATGTTAGAAGTCACACAAGATTATACATTTTACTCAAGGGGGATTTCTTAGGCTATTCACTCATCTTAGAATTACTTCACTGAGTGTATCACAAAGCAGCTCAGAAGTAGCAAATTGGAATTGGGGTTCAGGGGCTCTTAGAGGGAGGCATAGTAATAGTAGCAAGATTTGCTAGCTGACTGCTTGGCATTAAGGAGTAGACTGAAAAACTCAAATGCAGGCACAAGAACTCTTTAGGACACAGCAGTTTGGGGCCTTTATTGTAAGGACCTTTTTGTATTGTTTGCAGAATAGTATATTGAGGTAATCATGCCTCTAAGGGTCATTAAATGCTGCTTTTTTTCTATTTAATAAGGCAGATAAGTATATAATATATTTTAGAAAGGTTTTATTTTATGACTAAAAACTATTATTTATTTATTTATGACTGTGCTGGGTCTTCGTTGTGGCGTGTGGGTTCTTCATCGCGGCATGCGGGCTTCTCTAGTTGTGGCGTGTGGGCTCCAGAGTGCGCGGGTTCAATAGTGCGGTGTGCAGGCTTAGTTGCCCCGCAGCTTGTGGGATCTTAGTTCCCCGACCAGGGATTGAACCCATGTCCCCTGCATTGGAAGGCAGATTCTTAACCACTGGACTACCAGGGAAGTCCCTATGACTAAAAACTTTAAAAGTGTCTTGTCACCCAAAGAGAGGGACAGATTTTTCAGCTATGTGAAAAATTCACTTGGAGAACAGCTTATTCCTAGATACTTTTAGGACTCAGCCTTCTGACATTCCTTTATGCTTCAAATTCTTCCGTCCCTGGTTATTGTTACCTTTGGGCAGTGATGCTTTTGGAAGTTGGGTTAGGTCAGTTGACATCCATTTTTCTTTGTTTTTCATTTTTTGGACTTACGTGTTCCCTAGTAAAGGTCTTTCTCATTCAGTATTCTGGTAATACTCTCCTTCCCACAGGAACCCAGGTAGGTAAAATTTTGCATTACTTTTCCTTCGCTTCCTTACTCTCAAATACTGAGCATCACTGCTCCACTGAGTACATCCCCCCTCCCCCCACAGAGAGGACAGTGGCAGAGTCACATCTGACACTAGGCTCCTTCTGTGAACCAAACCCACAGACTCGCCAAATCTGTTTGCTGTATACAAGCAGGCCTGTTTTTGTATGGGAGCACCTTCTTTCCAGGACTTACTTGGGACTCTAGACAATGACAACCTTTTAAAGGGATGTTTGGCTTTTGGAGCATTCAGCTTATTTAAATTGTCTTTTAAAAGCTCCCCTCCCCCAGCCCGTCTCCAGATTTGTTTAAAGGCGGGAAGCTCTTCGTTTCAAATATAAAGCGATAGTTTGAATTTTTTTTTTTATTATTAAGAGGAGTGTTTCATTAACTTTTTATATGGATCACAAAAGCTTTTGGTCTGTTCTGATTGTGGTATTGCTTATTTTTTTGTGTGGGCTGAAAACTCTAGATTTTGGGGGCTGAGCCTGATTAGTCATAGTGAGTTTATATGTAAGACTGATGGCTCTTTTTCTCTTTTTATTATCAGAAACTGGTTGCTCAAATGAAGCAGGATCCACAGGTAAAATACTACTTTTATTCATTTAATTTTTAAATAAAAATAATTTAAAATAAAGTGACCATAAAATATTAAAATACAGGCAATACTTAGGTTTTAGAAATTATCTCATCTGTAACAGCAATTTTTTTTAGTACATTGGTCTTCATGTTATAAGAATTAAGAAAGCTCCAGTCATTCTATTATAATATAGCTATCATTTCATCTTTGTTACTGTTATTTTGCTTGTATTTTATGTTAATTGCTTTGAATATTTTGGGAAAAAGAATTGAGAGTTAATACTCTTCATATAGCTTAAATTTCATTTCCACAAGCCCACTTACTCAAAATCAGAGTTTGCAAGGCTTTCTGTAATCTCAGAATTATTGAATATGGCCCAGAACCATTTTTATTTTCTCGTAGTTTATAGCATAGAACATTTAAGTACTTAATCTCACCATGTTCAGAATAGAATTTTAGAATAATTTTTTAAAAGCATTTTTAAAAATTTCATTTTTGAAAGAGCCCTTAGAGAGGGTTTTAAAGAACCTTATATAGTAATTCATCAGGTGTTACCTTTTCTTTAAAGTCTCAGGGGTTTTTGGCTCAGGCATTTTATTTTCTATCCCTGAAGAGAAATCTTCCTAAAAATTTATCTTGTCTTTAATTAGTATATTTATTCTTCAGGCAGTGTCTCTTTTGCGGCAATTAGACAGTGGGTCATAAGTATGGAGAGTATTTATTCAGACATTCTCAGGATTTCTCCCTTGCATTTGTTTACTCATAATCTGTTCACAGAACACCTACCTAGACCCATTGATGGTGGGGGGTGTGTGTGTGTATATGTATATTTGTATATGTACACACACATTTTTTTTTTTTTAGCTTGTTAAACATACCATACATGCCTCATTGTAAAGTTAAGTAAAAAAGCTTCTTGGATTAAAGAATGGTACTGAGGCAGATTGATTTTTGGAAGTGGGAAATGATATTCATTTCTGCAAAGTTAGCCCCCAGTGGCTTAACTATTGTGTTTTTAACACAAACCATTGATTCTGAGAGCTGGCAGTGATATCCACTTAACTCCTCTTTGACAGTCCAACTTCTTTGAGAAGCTTCTCCATTTTAATTTTTTTTAATATATATTATAATTTAAATTAGGTGTAGGGAACCAAGAGTCAGTAGACCTTAGATGAATAGATTCTTTTATATTTAATATGGTAACCTATGTTATCAGCAGCTGAAATATTGTTAGAAAACTTCAGCATTTCTGATATAGCTGGCAGTCATGTAACAGAGCAGTCTTAATGTGAAGAATCTGAGGGGGCAGTAAGTTGCTGGACAGTCTTGTGGGTGATCTCATTAGAGAGGTCTTATATCACATGCTGTCACAAAAAAGACCACATGGAGTAAACGTGAAGGGGAGGATGTATGCCCCGACCCTGTCAGAAGACCAGGCAGGATGAATTGAAAGAATTGCATGTGAAAGGGCGAAGGAAAAGTAGTCTCTCATTGGGGTGGTGTTCAATCTGCTAGCGATCCTGTTACATTAAGCTTTTGAAAACTTTAATTTTGGATTTTTCTCTCATGTGAGTAAAAGACAAGCACGCTCAGTGTATCTCATTTAAAATAGTATTCTTTTCTGATTCCTAACATTTTAGAACTGAGAAGTTGCCCTGGTAGTCAGTATGTTAATTTGAATGATGTAGTGTTTAAGGCAGTTGCAGCACTGACAGCTTTTCAAATCTAGGCTAAAATAACAAATGTACTCTACTAAATAAGGGAGAGGGCAAGCAGAGAAAAACCTTTTTTTTTTTTTTTTTTTACTGATAATGCCGTTAAGCATGCAGTGTGTTCATACTTACAACTGATTAGTGGAGCTTTAGGTTTTCTGTCAACTGTTACTTCTTATGAAGAATAACTATTTTAGTAGAAAGGAGTAGTATTACAGTACAAAACGCTGAAATAGAAAACTTCTTGCAATTGCAAAGGAGCTCACCCCTGTTCTAGTGTTAGCAACCTACATTTAGGATCTATGCACTGGGTGGTGGTAATATGACTACAGTTTAATGCATGACAAATATGATTGGCTAAATGCTTAAGATTGCTTCATCATTTGTAATACAGTTTGCATAAAGTCATCTTGCTACTCTTCTGTTAACAAATGAAATATCTTCCTCACAGATATTTTTTCTTTCCAATCAGAATGCTGATTTAAAGAAACAGCTTCATGAACTTCAAGCCAAAATCACAGCTTTGAGTGAGAAACAGGTAGGGGAAAAAGGAGGGGGGGGCATATTTTTAACATTGTGTTCTAAAGATATGTCTGCTCGAGGCTTCTAGGAGAACTGCTATTTTTCCTCATGTGTGAAAATAAGTGTGGGCAGCCAGACTCAGTTTTAATTTTGTTTGAGATCTGTTTATCTATTTTTATTTTTGGTTGAAATCAGTCTCTAGAGTACCCCATGGGTATATGTTACTGGCAAATATCTAAAAGCAGGGTGGCAGGCTGCTGTTAACTGTGTTAATTAAACTCTGTAGTTTACCCATAGAGGATAGGGGCAGAGAAAGTTAGTGGGAGTATGTGATAGAGAATCTTAGAGTTGCTGGATGTGCCTTGTTACCTGTTTTAAAGGCTTGAGATGACATTGAACTTAACGTGGAGTGGTTGTAAGTAGATTGCTCTAAGTGTAGATCTCCCATTCTGATTATTGTCATTCCTTTATGTTAATCTTTGTCAGATATTGACCTACTATTATGTGAAAAAACTTTGGTGGAGCCTTGTTAGATATATTCTATATAGGACAAAAAAAGAACATCTTGCTTTTTTTCCCAGGGACATCTGGAAAGTGTTCTTTGGAATTTCTTGTATAATGACCTCCACTTCGCCAATTTAGGCAGCTCCTGCCACCAGGTGGAGTGTGACAATTGATAGAGCTATAAGTAAACGTCTGTGGTAATCTGACAAAGCATTTGTTTTCTTGTTCCTTCCCTACCACTCTCCCTCTGGTTAAAAGGGGTGGTTTTGGAGTAGATTAATGTGTGAACCAAAATGATGAGGTGATTTGCAATTGATAGTTCATGCTAGTGATATCTTATTGAAGATTTTTAGCTATATAGTTCTCAGTTATTGATTCTTGTGTTTTTTTAAAAACTTTTATTTAGTGAAATAATAGCAATGAGAGTAATTTATTCCTGGAGATTCCTGATTGTGTTTATATTATGTATTGTATTGTGTTTTCATTTAACTAAGGGGAGAAATAAATTTTGAGAACTATGTGGAATAGATACGAATCATAAATGTTTCAGAATAGAATCTTTTTCCAAGCTTAGTGAACAATTGCTTTTTCTCCGCTCTCCTATTCTAATGCTTCTGCATTCCCCCATTTTGTCTTCTTCAGAAAAAAGAGGTATTTTAGATTATGGAATTGCCAAACTAAAATTGGGAGGAGGTAACATGGTGGAGAACAATTTGTAAGGAAAAATATAAACAGAGTTTGTTAGACGTATTTGGCTCTGAAAGTGATTCATTTCTCTAAAGTCAAAATGATGTGTGTTAGTGAAAATGTTCTAGCTTTAAAATTCTGTTAGCACTGAGCCTCCTTAAAATTTCAGGGTTAGTTTGACAAGATGCCAATGAATGAGTCACTTTTGCTGAAAAATTCACGTGTTCTAGCAGGGAAAGAAGGTGAGAACTGATTAGTGGAGTAGGGGATAGGGGATGTTGTCACAAAGTTAAGACAACCTAAGGCTACATTTGGGGAAAATGGGGCAATTGTAAAAAATGTACATTTATTTGAAATTTTTATGAGAACTGATGTAAAGATTTGGTTTATTTCTGTAACTTTTTATTCTTTAATTTTTTTTCTGCTAGGTACCTCACTTAGTAGAACATTGCAACCATTTATGTCTAGTAAGACGTTTCATCAAGTGGCAAACTCTGTCATCTGAACTAAGTTTGGATTTTAGAACCTAGAATTTAAAAAAATGCGTGTAGCATCAGGAAAATCTTAGGTATACAAAGTAAAGAAAGCTAGTGTCAGAAACTAAAATGCAGTCTTGGCAGTTTTTAAAGTATTTGCTTAACTGTTGAAACAACCTTTTTGATAGAACAGAATATGTTTCATTTTTAGGTAGGATAGTACTTGAAGGAAGCACAGCTATAAAATTCAAAAGCTGGTCCTTCCTCAGACCTAATTCCAACATGAAACACTGATAATTTTGTTTAAAATAGTTTTATTTTAGAACAAACTCCCAATGCTGTATGCCCAGCTTTTTGTTTTTCCTTCTCAAAAGATCTACTTAGCCTCTGGCAAAACTTACTGATTTTCCTTCTACTTTAATAACTGAAATCTGAATTACCTTACTCGCATGACTAATAATTTAATATTAAATTTTTGGTTGTGCGAAAAAATTTAAATATGGAAAAGTTCAAAGAATGTCATATTCAAGAACTAACAGCTATTAACCCTTTGTCATATTTGTTTCCGTTCTTTTTCTATATGCATTTTTCTATAATCATTGTTCCAAATCCACTTGAAAACTTAATTATAGAAATAATAAAAAAAAAAAAAAAAAAAAAAAAAAAAAAAGAAATAATAAAAGCATATGTTCTCTTATTATGCTTTATTAAAGAATAAAACATTGCAGATAGTCACCGATTCTCACAGTAGGCACGTATTAGTTCTTATTTGTTATTGCTACCTCAGTCTTTGATAATTATTCTGTTTCTTCCTCAAGACTAATTACAAAATGGTGCACTCCGTTTCGGAAAATATAGTCTTTACTAAGCATCCTTCATGGCTAAAACTCAGTGCATTTCAGTGAACTCTTGTTAGATAGTTCCAGTGCCTCAACCTATAATTTGAGATTTCTGAACAGAAGCTCCCCATGGCAGTTTTTGAAGTCATCTTCTTGACCCGCAGGGCTTTAATTTGTGGTTGACAGGTTTTTTTCCTAAACGTTAAAAGTATATTTATATATTTGGCTGCGTCAGGTCCTAGTTGCGGCATGCAGGATCTTTAGTTGCGGCTAGTGGGATCTAGTTCCCTGACCAGGGCTCGAACCCGGGCCCCCTGCATTGGGAGCATGGAGTCTTAGCCACTGGACCACCAGGGAAGTCCTTGTGGTTGACAGTTTTAACCCAGACTTGATTAGCTAAGTAAATTATATGTTATATAGCCATTAAAAATCATGGTTTCAAAAATGTTTTAATGACATAAGAATGCGCTTATGGTAAAATAAATGAAAAAGCACATGCAACTTCATATGCATTACAATTCCATTTTTGTGTGTTGTGTGTATATATGCATGTAGGCATATAAGTGTGTAAAAACAGCGTCAGTATAAAATGTTGTTGCGAAGTGATGATTTACAGGTAGTTTATTTTTTCTTTATAGTCTTATGTATATTTGCCACAGTCTCCACAATAAATACGTTTCCTTTTTATAATCAGAAATAGACAAGAAACAATTATTTAAAAAAAAATTTTAACACCAAATTCTTGTCTTTTCCAGGGAGGGTTAGCATTTAAAAATCTAATGACATTCTCCTTATGGTTTATGAACCACTCTAATCAGAGAATCCAACTATTTTAAACACTACTAGTACTGAAGTGTAGAAGCAACTGTTAATTTCTTTAATAGCATTTGTTCTCATTCTGCACTCCTCCCCTCTCATTTTTGACATGTATATGTGGTCTTTTGCTTGTCATAATGGATATTCTAATATTGGAGCCAATGCACTTACTTGCTTTAGTGCTCTGCTTTCATTCTAATTCATTCATTGTAGAAGCAATCTTAACATCCCAGTTTGTTGCTTATTCCTACTGAGATTCAGGCTTAGGCCATAGTAGTTTCATCTTTGATTTCCCCCGCCTTGAGGGGTTTGCCACCCCACCTCCCTTCACCTGGTGCTCTCCTGGCCAGGCATCAGGTAGGTTGCAACTTAAAAGTTACTTCCTCAGAGGACCTATCCCTGAAACCCCTTCCTCCTGTCAAAACCAACAGTTTCTATTATAATCTCTCATTGAACCCTTCATCTTTCCTTCATAGCTGTGCCATTTAGGATTAGGTTCAGCTGTGGATGACTGAAAACCCAAAATGAAAATGACTTAAACAAGGTAGAATTTTATCTGTCTCATGTGAAAGCTCTGTAGGTGTAATAAGGCTGGTGACAGTGGTTCCACAGTGCCAAGGAACCCAGGCTCCTCCTATTCTTTTGCTCTGCCATTCTCAGCATGAAGCTTCCACATCATCGTCGAAAATAGCTGCTCCATCTGGTAAGAAGGGGGAAAGCAAGCCCTTTATTTTTAAGGATGTTTACTGGAAGTTGCATGCCTCGCTTCCAATTAGATCCCATTGGTCAGAACTTGGTCGCATGGCCCCAGGTAGGAGCAGGGAATGCTGGGAAGTATAGTCCATTCCAGGTGGCCATGGGCCAATAAAATTCAGTGAGCAAGTACTGAGTAAGAAGGGGGAAATAAATGCTGGGGATAATTAGCAATTTCTACCACAATAGTTTATCACAATTTGTAATTATATATATATGATTATTATTTTTTAATATCTGTCTTCCTCACTAGACTGTTTCAAGAAGTCAGGGAACATACTTATTTACTTTATTCCAAGTATAGTATTTAGCATAAAATAATATTTAGCACAGAAAATCATTTGTACTTCTTAAAAGAATTATTTTATCTACCTGATCTTTTTCTCTACTTGTAGATTAAACAGTGCATCTTGCTTTTTATACTTTTTAAACTTAAATATTATGAACATTATCATACATTTTTGTGTGTTCTTTAAGAACGTAGTTCTTTTTTTTCCTTCAATTTTATTTAATTTAAGTAATTTATTTTTGCTGCACTGGGTCTTAGTTGTGGCACGCGGGATCTTCGTTGCGGCATGTGGGATCTTTTAGTTGCGGCATGCGGGCTCTTAGTTGTGGCATGCAAACTGTTAGTTGTGGCATGCATGTGGGATCTAGTTCCCCGACCAGGGATCGCACCCGGGCCCCCTGCATTGGGAGCGTGGAGTCTTAACCCCCTGGACCACCAGGGAAGTCCCAAGAACATAATTTTTAATAGTTTTAAATATTTAATAGTCTGGCTAGATCATAACTTATTTAACTATTCACACTGTTGTTTGATGATAGAATGTTTTCAGTTTTCTGTTGTTTATAAATGTTGCTATGATAAATTCACCCTAAATATGTGAATCTGTTCTCTCTAATTGCCCCAGGATACATTCTCAGGTGTGAGATTATTGGGTGTATTGGTCAACTATTGCCATAACAGTTCTGCATAACAAACCAGTGTTTTATTGAGTTACAACACTAAGGGTTTATTTTCACACTGGGTTTGGATCCTCCTCATCTAGGCTGGGCTTGGCCAGGCAAATCTACTTCAGTTTGTGGGTTGGTTGGCCTGCCTCAGGCTGTAGGTTGGGTTAGATCTTCTCTAAATGTGTTTGTTCTGAGGCCTATCATGAAGGGGCAGCAACTACCTGGGGCATAGTCATATCATGGTTTATCACCAGAGTGTAAGAAATAAGCCAAACTACCAGAACATGTTTTAAGCCTCTGCTGGTATCAAGTCTCATTAGCCAAAACAAACCATGTGGCCAAGCCTTGCAAAATTACATGACAAAGGGTGTGAATGTATAATTTTATGACAGAGAGAATATGAAGAGTTGAAAGCAATAATCCGTCTACCATTCTTGGTCAAAGTGTATAAAAAAACTTTTACAATATTTAAAAAAAAACCTTTTATTACTTATTTCTAAATAATCTCCAGAAAAGGCTGTATCAGATTAACAGCATATATGAGAGTAAACAAGTCTTCCCCGAGAGATACCTTAGCAGGGGCCACTAACGGGGAAGCCCTTTGCTAATTTGGAAAATGGATTAATATGTGTCTGATGCTTACCTGAAGGTATATTTTTCATGCCATTTGTCCATGGTACAAATATTCCATAGAATTACCTTTTGATTTTGGGTTTTGTTTTTCTTTCACTCTTTCCTCTATTTTTCTTAATCCTTTTGAGAGAGGTAGACCCCGTCATAGTCTTTGGTCTTTGCTCCTGGCTTGCTTTTTTGATTCTGTGTTTAAAAATCATAGTCTCTATTCCTTACAGATTGCTCAACATAATACAAGATGAAATACTTTTCTGGGTTTAATAAATAGTTGCTGTTCATGGAACCATTCTCATTTAAAATTTGAACATATTTTAGTTAAGTGGATTCTGAAGCCTTTGGGAGAGAAGTTTCTGTTTCTGCCATAACTAATTATGTTTCTGATACATAGAACAACATAATTTAAGCTAAGTAGGTGACTTGAACAGTGGACTGGGTGTGGGGCCGGGGGGGTGGGGCAGGGGGACATTGAGAGTTTGATTCTGTTCCTTACTCTGTCTCAGACTTGTTGGTAAGATTTTGAGTTATTAAGTAATTTAATACGTCTGTTTCCTTAGTTATGAAATGTTTGAATAATGCCTTTTAAGAGTTAATGAACATGTATCGAGTGCACTGAATATTTTTGGAGGTAAGTTCTATTTAAATTGAAATTGTTAGCTCTGGTCATGGTGGTTAACTTCATCTCATATGTAATACCTTTGTCTTATAAGTAAAGTACTGCTTTTTTAAGGAGCTTAGAACATTTCACATTTAACTCAGTCATGAGTACATCATTGTAATACATAACTGGGACATGGACTATTTGTGACTTAGCCACGATTAGATAATTAATTGTATCAGATTCACGACTAGAATCCAGATCACTGTACTATTTGTTAAGTTTTATTTAGTAAATTATATTCTTAAATTGCTCTGTGGACCTTTATTACATATTTTTTGAAATAGGACATTAGGCACAATAATTACATTGCCTTTAAGCTCCATTGCCTTGGAGTCATGTAAGTGAATTAGTTCTTGTAGTTTCATACTGGTAACCTGATACATGACTGTCTCTAGCCTCTGATACCAGTAACCATGGAAAGTTACCCTCTCTCATTCATAACTAAACTAGTGTGATTGACATGTCACATTAGAATTTAGAATTGTTATTTTCTTAGAGTTCCTTGAATTATAATGGGAGTCTGACCTCATCTTTATCTAAAGTTCTTAGGATTTAATCTAGTTCATCCCCTCCTGCACACTATTTATGTGAAACCATTGGTCCAAATGTTTGTTGAGTTTACTGACTCTTGTGTGCATATGTTCCTTCTCCCTTGCACCAAATACAGGAAATGTATTATTTCAAATTCCTCCTGGTGAAATCCTGTTGTCTTATAATAAACCAAGATGAGACAAATGAAGGGCTCAGAAATACAAGGCAGGAACATAAAGGTTCTGAAGATTGAAGGTTGTCTGCCTTTGATGTGACTGTGGTTCCCACTGCTGCGTTATCTCCTGGGTCTTTTTAACCTTTATTCTCAGAGTGCAGTTGTCTCTATGGCCGGTAGTTGTAATCTGCTGGTCAGAGATTCGATTATCTCTTTAAGATAGAAAAGCTTGATGAAGGAACTCATATTTTAATAATATTGTACCATGTTAGTGTAGGACATTTTACCTGAATGTGGTGGAGGAAATCAAGTGAAGTGGGTGACTTGTACCAAGTGCAGCAGTCTGCTAGCTGAGTAGGTTAGAGTAATCTTCTCAGGTCATCCTAATCATTTATTTTTGGTGCTGGTAAGTGCAATGACTTAAAGAATTCAGTTTGAAAGTTTTAATCCTCATCATCAGGTGTTGCATGTCTTGACACTGGGCTACTGGTATCTACTGTATTTATTTCCTCTTTACTCATCTCTTACTTAACAGAGAGCAATTGCTTCAAGCTATGAAAATCTAGTCAAAGCCCAAGTTTGTAGCCCTGTGTTTAGGGACTCTTCACTTTGACTCTTTGGAAAACGTTAATCTAATTCTTGGGTGGTAGGTGGTGTACACAACAAATGCTTAACAGGGCCTTAGCCAGTATAATTCTGACTCTACCTTTCCACTGTGTCAGTAAATTAATTTGTGCTTTTAAATAATCAGTTCATTCTAATTTATTCCCTTCTCCCTGGGATCTGTGTACTTTTCAAATTTCTTTATCATTCTAAGATTCTGACTCATCTGTTTGTTCCATATCCATTTGTTGAAAGTTTTCTGTGGTGAAGGGCGTGGTCCTAGGCCCATGGGAGATGCTGAGAATGAAAACCTTACAGTGTTACTTCCCTGTGACTGGTCATCACCTAAAAGATGTGCAAGCTCATTAACCCTGACACCTTTGGCAACTCATTCTTTTTTTTTTTTTTTTTTTTTTGCGGTATGCGGTCCTCTCACTGTTGTGGCCTCTCCCATTGCGGAGCACAGGCTCCGGACGCGCAGGCTCAGCGGCCATTGGCTCCCGGGTCCAGCCGCTCCGCGGCATGTGGGATCCTCCCGGACCGGGGCACGGACCCGTGTCCCCTGCATTGGCAGGCACCACTGCGCCACCAGGGAAGCCCTGGCAACTCATTCTTGATCGTTTCTCTTGCATCCTTTCCTGCCGTACATACCCCATAAGTTCCCTGATGTCACCTTTATTCACTGGAGTCTCTAAAGACTTCATGCGCTTGTACGTGCTGTTCTCTACAGCTGAAATTCTCTTTCCTCTTAGCCTGGTAAATTCCTGCTTATCCTTTAAAGACCCAGTTTAAGCAAAGATCCTCTAAAGCTTCCCTTGACTCTTGTCCACACTCCAGGCAGAGTTAGAGATCCGTCTTCTGTGTACTCGTGGTGTTTATGTCTACCTCTCTTATTTGTACTTATTGTGTTGTATTGTAATTATATGTTTGTAAGCTCCCTCGAGGACAGGGAGTGTGTCTTGATCATGTTTGTACCCCCAAAGCCTAGATGGTGGATATGTAGGCAAGCATTTTTGAATGTATTAATTCATTATGCTTTCAAGAAGCTAGTAATCTAGTAAGGTGGCCCAGTATGTTGAAAGTCCATAAGACATTTTAAGACATTTTACCATTAAAAGGTACCACTAAGACATTTTACCATTAAAAGGAGATTTCCATTCAAATAGTTAAATTCCCCCTTTTTTTGGGAAAAAATATTCTCAATATTGTTTCCTACTTAATGCTTTAAGAACATTCAATAACGTTATTACCTCTGTTCCAGTTCAGAGCAGCTTAATCATAGTTCCAGGAAAGGAAAACTTTTATGAAGTGAAGTAGCATAAACTAGTAAATGAGCCTGGGTCCAGCAATCTGGAAATGTAATATATCTAGAAACAGTGTCCTCTGCATCATTGCTACATCACTTACCTCTTTCTGTAGTACCTCTTTAGGTTTCTTTTCCTGACCTTATAAAACATGCTTACATCCCTGGTATTCTTGTAAACAACAACAAAATTCCTTCCTTTGTTTCTTAATTTCTTTCTGCCATTGTCCTCTCTCTCTCTACCCTCCATCCCTTCATTATTAAACTTATTAAATTATTAAATATTATTCAACTCAGGCTGTATTTGGTACTACATTTTTTTTTTTTTTTTAGTCCTGTATGAGCCCCACTGCAATCAGTTTCCATCTTCATTCTACTCTGTTGAGCTCACAGAAACTTCCAGTAACATAATTGCCAAATCTAAAGGAAGTTTTTCACACTTCATCTTACTTGAACTAACTGTAGCATTTCATATTAATGACCACTTTCTTCTTCAGAGAACCAAGAACCTTCCTTTCCTGGTTCTCCTTTTACCTCTTTGAATGCACCTGCTCAGTTTCCTTCTCAGGCAGTTGTTCCTCAGCCTACCCTTTAAAAACTAATATTCTGTAGGTATTTTATCCTTGTCTTCCTTTTCATCTTGCTCTATTTTTCCCCTGTAGGTGATATCCTGCCTTAAACCACCACTGAATGCCGCTGGCCTCCAAATCTTTATTCCTCTTCTCCTCTCTTACCTGAGGTCCAGACAGATGTGTATTTTCAGCTTCTGCCTGCTGGATGTCCCAAAGCTCTATATTCTCCAAACAGAATCCTATATCCATCCCTCTTCAAATTCTACTTCTCCTTCTTTCCCTTTGTGGTTAGTGATACCCCATTCATCCAGTGGCCAGGCAGAAACCTGGAAATGATCATGGACTTCTTCTCACTCTCCCTTGGTCTCTCATCCATAATTACGAAGTCCTCTTTATTCAGGCTCCTCAGCATTGCCCATACCCTCCTACTCCCTTTCCATGGCATTGCCTTGCATCCAGTTAGTATGTCTTATGATTCAACTTTTCCGCTATTTTCAGGATGATCTAAAGTAAAACCCTTGTATGTTGCTTTCCTGCTTGAGATCCTTCAGTCAGTAGCTCACCTTCCCTTGTACTGTAGGGAAAAGTCCAAACTCCTTATGATGGCTCAGAAAACCCCTCATTATCTTGTCCATGCCTGCCTCTTCACTGAACTCATACATACCTTTTCCTCCAGACTTCCACATACTTAATTTTCTTGGTTATGCTCCGTTGTTTCTCTGACCTGGGAT
Organism: Phocoena phocoena; assembly: GCF_963924675.1. Taxonomy (NCBI): domain Eukaryota; kingdom Metazoa; phylum Chordata; class Mammalia; order Artiodactyla; family Phocoenidae; genus Phocoena; species Phocoena phocoena. The sequence goes on along the minus strand of NC_089226.1, from coordinate 96,054,096 downwards.
GTTCTTTCCCATATTCTTTGCTTAGAGCAAACCTGGAGTTACCTTCTACCCTTTGACCCAGTAAGCTAATTTTTAGGGCCTTATGGTTCAGAAATAGCCACACAAAAATTGAAAACAGCTGCAAATAAATCAGGGTGCAATTAGCAAGTAATACATAAGAGCTGTATATGCATATTATGAGGTACTTAACTGAATAGAAAGATGAATGGAAGGGGAAAAAAGCAAATTATAAAACAGATGTACAATATGATTCATTATTTAAAATACAGAATATTTAAAAACCATGTTTGTATATATGCATTCATGGTCATTCATACTTGGAAATACATGGGAAAACTCTAGAATTATTTACGTGGAGCTGTTAACAGTGGTTGCCTCTAAGAAGTGGGATTCAAAAGAGGTGACCGAGGACGCTGGCACTTTTAACTTTGTATATTCTTTTTAAATTTGTTTTTAAAATATTGAAATATAGTATAAATACAAAAACTACACATATATGTATATATTTATATATATGTACATCCAGCTCAAATATATTTTTACAAACTGAAACACCCAGGTAACTAGCACCCGTATCGGTATCAGAACATTACCATCACCACAGAAACGGTCATGTGCTTTCTTCAACTCACTACCGCCCTCCACCAGAGAAACCACTATTGTGACTTCTAACAGCCTAGGTTAATTTTGCCTATATGAAAGCAAATAGGGTGTACTATTTTCTGTCTGGCTTATTTTGTTCAACATAATGTTTGTGAGGTTATATGTGTTTCTTTGGAACTGTTTTTTTAAAACTTTAAAAAATAATTATAGAGTCACAGGAAGTTGTCTTCTGAAATTTTAAATCACTGAAGAATAAAAGTTTGTCATCTCCTGGATATACCCACCCTGAAGTCTCTTGGCATTGTTAAATGTGTTCTCTTGTGAATTGATAGTTCGTTGCTCTGTTGCTTTTATCACATTTCACTAATTATTCGTTTGTATGCTTATCTCCCTTCCGGATTGTGAGTCCCTCAGTACTGTGTTCCTTTCATCCTTAAAATCCAGTGTATACCTAGTGCTTCACACACAGTGATACTTAAACACCACTTGTCAAAGAAAAGCAGTACATTCTAGTCTGTGTGTTCTAGTCTGTGTGTATTTACTGGTCTTGCCTATTGAATTTCTCTGAATTGATTTCCTCATCTGTAATATGGGCATTATAATTGCATCAGTTCCTATACTTTTAGCTGCATGTAATTGAGCATCCAACTAAAAGTGGCTAAAATAATAAGTGGACTTACTGATTCACCTAATAAGAAGTTGCTAGAGTTTTCCAGTTCAGCATCTCAGCAACACCATTAGAACACACGTTCTGGTCATCTTTCTGCTTTCTCACCCTTAGTGAGTCAGCAAACATTGCTTGTTGTCACAGGATTGCTGCTGCAGCTCCAGGCTTTACATCCTCCCGGTTCTTCTTATATGTCTCTTCTTAAGAGCAAGGAAAAACTTAATTAGAAGTCATTCAACAGACTTTGCATCTCATTGAGTGCAGTTTTGTCACATGCCAATGTCTAAAGTAGTGACTGGCAGGAATAGTGGGGTCCAAGACTGATTTGTATCCTGGAGCTGAGGATTCGCCTCTCAAACATTTGGACACTGGATACACAAACGAAATTCGTTTTTGTTAGCAAGGAAACAGAAGAGATGGAAAATAATGGATTTGAAAAGGCAATCAGCAAAGTCTCTCTCCATCTATAACAGTTTTCTCTACTAATGTAAGTTAATATAATGTATATTTGAAAGATGTGTGAGGCCTTAGTGGTTGTTACTGGTTTTGTGGATTGTTTTAGAGAGGTTTCCCTTTGCCACCCTACCTAGCAGCAACCTGTTTTAGGGCAAGGAATGCAAAAGTAATTTTGCTGTTCGCTAAAGTAGTATATTATTGTAAGGTTAAATATTATTGTAAGGTTAAATCTAAAATAATGTAATTTATTTCAAATGTGAACTATAAATTATTTTAAAGTTTTTTGATATTTAAAAATTAAAAAATTGTAAACAATCATTGTCAGGTTATTAATATTAATAGTCCATGCCTTTGAAGCATAGCAGCCTGGTTAACAATAACCTTCACCCACCTGCATTATTCAGGAAAGCCGGAGTTTATCAAACCCAATGGTATTCATGGATTTCAGGTTTTTAAAAGGTTGAACACTGTAAATGACAGGCCAAATCACAGATTCCTTCATTTCCTTTTTTTTAAACAGAGAACCAGACAGAAAAAAGAAGCTTGCTCTTGAGCTACCGTTGTCTTCATACGGTAGCTGGTTAGATGAGAGGCTGCCCTGCAAAATTATCTTTACAGAAGACAAGTTCCCCAGAGTTGATGTACTCTAAGTTCAGGAAACAAATGTTTGTGTGAATCAGCAGGGATTGGGTAAACTCTCTCATACTAGCTCTGTCTGAAAATGACAGAGTGATTATTAGTTTCTGTCAGTTAAGCACCAAATATTCCTTTGCTCTGAAAAATGAGGCCCTAGAAATCAACTGTTATGTTTAACTTGTCACCTTTTTTCCCACACCCACTTCCATCACCTTTTAAAAAACCCTCTCTTGCTTTTGCCAAAATAAATTATATCATTTTGACCAAGAAGAACACTAAAGGTAGAGATCAGTTCTGAAGTTACCTCTCCTATGAGCAGTGAATGATTATTGCTGATCTCGTTTTATCTAGGGCTTCTGTCATCTAATACAGTGATTGGAGAAGAAATTAACACCACCTTTCTTATGGAGTCAAGAGGCACAGATAAACTCACCCTGAAATGTTGTATTTCCTGAAGGAAAAGAATTGAGTAAAATTGGGGAGTGTATTAATCGACAGAAATTGAAATTTGTTTTTCTGAGTGTGCCTCATTTATTACAGATTGTAGAAGTTGGTCGTGAATTTAAGACAGATTTATGAAGATTTTGAGTTAATCCATCACTTTCTTTTAATTAAGAATGAGGTAGCAGTCTTTTTTTTTTTTTTAAAAACATATTATTCAGAAGTTCACCTCTTCCATTGAATGTTTATTTGATTTTTTTCATCTGGAGTGAAATTTCGAGACTATTACTCACACCCAAAACCCCCAACTGAAGTCAAGGTAGACAAAAGTAACAGAAGTCATTTGTAAACATCTGTCATATAAACTTCTGAAGACACATACTTTTTACTCTGATTTCTGTTTATCCCAGATGTGAGTTCATCAGATGCGACAGTGTTTGCAAATTGTCAGAGGTACTGCCCCTGAGCCTCATATGCTGTTAATAGCTGATAAGGTTATCTACAACTTATAAAATTTCCAGTATCCCCTCTCCATGACTTGCTTTCCTCTTTTTACTTGATTAATTGTCTCCTTTAGGTATAAAGCGTTTTATAGCCATGACTTCTGAAGAGAAATTGATCAGTTCTTCAAAGATGGAAAGACCAGTATGATTCTGTAGAGCAGGGATCAGCAAGCTATGGGCTCAAATCTGGCCCAGGCCGGTACCTGGGCCAAATCTGGCCTGCTGCCTGATTACGTGAATGTTGTCAGAATACAACCACAAATCTTTCGTTTGCATATTGTCTCTGGCTGCTTTTAGGCTACATGGCACTATTGAGTAGCTGCAACAAAGACCTGGCCATTTATAGAAAAAGTTTGCCAACTTGAGAGAAATTTAACCAGAGAGGCACTTGACTTAGAGATAGTAGGCACAGTATAACAGTATAGAGAGGAGTGAGTGCCACACTGGAAACAGTATACATACTGAATAATGAAAAGGCCCTCTTACATACATACATGCCAGCCCCACAGTTTTCAGTTCCTTTTTAAGCACCTCATTCTTTTAAAAGCCACTTTTATTTTGGATTATTTTTTCTCCCTCCCTCCTGCTCCCTCTCCCTCTCTCTTATAATTTTTGAAGCATAATTAATATAAAATAAACTGTGCACATTTTTTAAAGAGTATAATTTTTGATGGGGTGAAACCATCACTATAATCAAGATAATGAACATGTCCATTACCTCTAAAGGTTTCCTATGTCCCTTAGCAATCCCTCTCTTCCTCCTCTACTTTCCCAGCCCTGTCCCCAGGCAAACATTGGTCTGCTTTTTACCACTATAAATTAAGTTTATACATTTTATTTTATTTCAGTTTTTTTTAACATGCATCATTTTATTTTATTTTTATTTTTTGGCCGCACTGTGCAGCACATGGAATCGTAGTTCCCCGACCAGGGATCGCATCTGTGCCCCCTGCAGATGAGGTGCAGAGTCTTAACCATTGGACCTCCAGGGAAGTCCCAGGTTATACATTTTAGAATTTTAATAAATGTATTTATACAGTATATACTCTTTGGGATTTTTTTTCCCACTTTTTAGCTATTAGAAATAAAGCTACTATGAGCATTCATATACAGGTCTTTGTGTAGAGATAGCTTTCATGTCTCTTAGGTAAATACTTAGGTGTGGCTCCAGTGGTATGGTATGTATATTTTTAACATTTTAAAGAAACTGCCAAAATGTTTGCGAAGTGGTTATACCATTTTACATTCCCATCAGCAGTGCATGAGAATTCTAGTTGCTCTGCATCCTTGGCCTTTTATTCTTAAATATGAACATAACAGCCAAGAATCCCAGCCATTTAAGGGAAGCCACTAACATGAAAGTCAAAACAGATCCAGAGAACTGGAAGGGACAATTCAAAATAACCATAACTTTAGATCCTCTGATCAGTAAGAGAAGGTATTGCATCTCTGAAACAAGAACAGGATGCTAGGAATAAAGGAACAATTAGAGAAGGAAATGAATTTGTTTTTGAAGTATAGTCGATCTACAGTGTTGTGTTAGTTTCAGGTTTACCAAAAAGAATTCTTGATAATAAAAAATGAAAGGTTTAGAAGATGAAATTGGAGCAGTCTTTCAATAAATAGATGAAGAGACAAAGGGATGGATGGTGGAAGAGAGAAATTTTCAAGGATCAATCCAAAAGGTCTGATGTCTGACTAATAGAAATTCTAAGACAAGAGAACAGAAAATGGAGAAGAGAAAACCATCCAATAATGAATACAAGGAAATTTCTCAGAACCGGAGAGCATATATTCCAGATTAATAAGAGTTTACTGAGTGCCTAAAGCTATGAGTTAAAAAAGACCCATACCCCCCATACCAAGGCACATCACTGTGGAACTTCTGAAAGACAGTGTGAATAAAAGGTCCTAAATGCTTTCTCAAAGGGGAAAAAACAACAACAGCAAACAGTTGTGAGCAAGGATTGGGGATCGGATGTCATCACACTTCTCAGCAGCAATACAGGAAGCTAGAATTCAGTGTAATGATTTCCCATGTAGAGTTCTATACCCATCCCATCTCCGGATGATCAAGTCTGAGGGTAGAATGGAGACATTGTGGACACGCAAGATTACAAACCTACCTCCCATGCACCCTTTTGAGGAAGCGACTGAAGGATGTTCTCCATCAAAACAAGAAAATAAACCAATAAAGATGAAGACATGGATCCAGAAAACAGGGAATCCAAAACAAAAGATGAAGAAAATCTCCTGTTTGAGGAGGGAAAAACCCAGATGACTGTTTGCAACAAGTTTAGAGAACAAACAGTTTAGGTTGAACAGGAGGATGGAGGACTCTAGGAAAGATGTAGCCGAGAAAAAAAGGGACTGATAGATTATATGATGTGTTTTGAGCCATTATTTAGAGATGTTTTATAGCTTCTTTAGAGAGTATGGGGAAGAATGAATGATAGTAGTATAGAAAACCAAGCAAATGACAAAGCAAGGCATTTTTAGTTTCAGGAATAACAAAATGTCCAAAAAATAAGTATAACTGTAGTGTTGATCGTTTCACCAATTAATGTTACTTACATGATTCTAATAATAATAAACCTTAAAATGGATTTAACTAAAAATTGTGATATGACTGCAGTGGGAGTAGGGAGTGGGAAGAGGGAATGTAGTAGTAGAACTAGATTTCAGTTATCTGTAGTAGAAATTCAGTAGGTAATGATTAAAGTGAAAAGTCAAGAAATCACAATGAATATATATGTTTTTTAAGATTTTTTTTTTGACGTGGACCATTTTTAAAGTCTTTATTGAATTTGTTACAATATTGCTTCAGTTTTATGTTTTGGTTTTTTGGCCGCAAGGCATGTGGGATCTTAGCTCCCTAACCAGGGATCCAACCCGCACCCCCTACATTGGAAGGTGAAGTCTCAACCATGGGACTGCCAGGGAAGTCCCCACAATGAATATATATTTTAAAATAAGACAGAAGGAGGAATCTCTAAGAGAGGTGAAAGTGGTTTCCTGAAAGGAGTAGGACTAGAGAGTTGGAGAGGGTTGGTACAAGGGACTGCTGTTTTTATTATGTCTTGTAGTATTATTTTTTAAACCTGTATTACTTCAATTAAAAAACTAAATAGAAAAATGAAAGACTGGACTTATTAGATAAGATGTTTATTAGCCTTTGTGGGATTACCCTGGACTCCTGAGGTAGGTCATCTGCTGACTAAGGCTTTGGCCTCCCACCCATTCCAGACAGTGTTAGTAACTCTGCTCGGGCCTATTTAATTCTTCCTTTTCATTTTGATTAGTATAAGCCACAAGGTGACTCCAAAGTTTGGTTAAGGCATTCCTTAGGAGTCTACAGGAGAGACAAACTGGCCTTTTTAGTTGGTTGCTCTTCTCTTCTGGGTGGAGAATAGATTTAGGCTCTAATAATAATAAAACATATAAAAGCATAGTACTACTCATAAGTTTAGCTCCATAGGATATAATGTCCCTTTTGCCCTTAAAGTGATACCTTATGGTGCTATAGTCAAAGCCCCCAAACTGTAAACTCCATGAGGGCCAGGCATTTTCACTTGGTTTGTTCACCGATTTCCTGGCTCTCGGTATTTAATGTGCTGGATGAAATTCTACCTTGAATGTAATGAAAAGCTTTAACGATCAGTTCCATTTGGCAAATATTTATTGAGCACCTCCTATATGCTGGGCACCCTTTTAGATGCTGAGAGTACAGTTGACCCTTGATCAACATGAACTTCATGGATCCACTTACACGTGGATTTATTTCAATAGTAAATACTTCAGTGCTGCGTGATCTGTGGTTGGTTGAATCTGGATGCGGAACCATGGATACAGAGGAGCCACACACACAGAGGTGACTTTTAGGTGGGTCAGTGTACCAACCCCTGCGTTGTTCAAGGGTCAGCTGTAATCAGTCCTGTAAGTCACAGCTTTTCTTTTAGTCCTGTGTTGAGAAGTTTGACACGCTTCCAACTGCCCTTCAGAGTCTTAATCAGATTTCATTTGACTAATGTTAAAGCACACTTAAGCCTAGTGATAAAAAGGAAACACCCATAATGTTTCCTCTGTTGGGGTTATCTATTCAGTTTTTTTCTAAGTGAGTGATGGGAAGTTGTGAGGTTATGCTGCTTCACATCTTAGAGTATTGACAGTTTATCCTTCCTCCTTCCCCCACCTCTGTGGTAGGGCAGTGGTAGAGTGCAGAGAGGTGTTCGGGCGATGGGTCTCTTGCTTCTGTTTTCTGCAAGTTTAAGTGAGATCCTTCACATGTAACAAGACTTTCTCATAGGTGAGATGTTATAGTACTAGAGTTCTCCTTCAAGTTGGAAAATTATCTGACAGAAAACCCTTTGCAAAGTAGAAAAAGAGTTATGTTTTGAGTTTACATCGAAAACAGATTAGACTTTTTCCAGATAGTGCTTTGTACCTGTCAGTTAGGTTAACAGGTCAGTCACCGAGTGACAAGTTTGAAAATGTGCTGTGCGAGCCTGGTGTTTTAGAGGAAAGTTCCCCGAAGAATCATATTTTTATACCTTTCTGCTCTGAGTTGGCTTTCACCTGAAACTCTGTTGCTTTTAAGCCAGGGTTAGTGGGTAGTGCCTTCTCATGAGACCCGATCTTGGTTTGGATGGGGCAGGCCTCCTTTAAGTGAACTAGGGCAAGCTCTAGAACAGCCCTACTACTGCCTGTTTGCACTAGTGAGACTCCTTGCTGCTGCTGGATTTAGGATTTTAGTTGATTTCAGCTTGAGACATATTATGGATGACATTTTTGTTTTGGGGGGAGGGGAACGCGGGCCTCTCACTGTTGTGGCCTCTCCCATTGCGGAGCACAGGCTCCGGACGCGCAGGCTCAGTGGCCATGGCTCACGGGCCCAGCTGCTCCGCAGCATGTGGGATCCTCCCAGTCCGGGGCACGAACCCGTGTCCCCTGCATCGGCAGGCGGACTCTCAACCACTGCGCCACCAGGGAAGCCCTATGGATGACATTTTTAAAGAGACACTAAGTTCTCTCTTTTCTCTGTTCAGAAAGTACAACATGGAGAACAAAAAGTGTAAGCTTTCTTATGTATTATACTATATTATATATAATACTATATATAATTCAAGAAATTTCAATCTCTCCTGCAGTTTCTAAACCAGCATGGGTTCAGTGGGAGAATTAAGCCCTAATGCTCTTGGTATTCATTACATGTATTGAATTAACATTCCTATGAGTCTAGAATGGTTCTATAGTTTCGTACTATTCTTGTGGTAATTGAGAAAATAGTCACAAAAGTAAGTTAGTGTCCTGTGGTTCAAATGAGGAATCCTGGTTGAGAAAGGCTGTTCTAAAATGATAAGAAACCCTCTCCCATAAAACCCATAGACACCCAAAGATTATAGCTGTGTGAGTATGCAGTAATATGGCAACTGCTTATGTCATTTGAAGATGGGAAACAAAAAAGTCTCAAGCATTAGTAGCCTGGTGGCCATGATCTAGTGAAAAGAACTACTCTGCTGTTTCCTTTAATCAAGTCCAGTATGAACTTGAGGGAGATAAAACCCAGTTATGGTTTTCATGTAAATCAAAACAGATTAATAACAATAACATTTTTATTTTTTTGTGCTAACTTTTGGGTCTTTTCCAGCACTTTATCTTGATTTTTTTTTTTTACTATGTCTAAAGCAAATAAAATCTTGATGAGATGTGGCACTTGATTAGTCTTTAAAATAGGTAAGTGAAAAGCCTGTCAGCTCGGCAAAAGGCAAAACTATTCTGTTTGTAAATAATGTAACTGTTTTATGGAACTGAGCCCTGGGGAGGAGGACAGCACATGGTTTGTTTAACACAAAGCACAAGGATTCTGTAGCTAATCTTAACATTTCCCTGTCTAAAGGTCTTTTAAACAGGAGCATCTATGAAATTTACATTGTGTTTTTGCAGCTAAATCCTGATTCCTTGATTAGGAGAGCCATTATTGGTGAAGTAAACACACAGGTTAAGAAACGTTTTGAGGGGCTTCCCTGGTGGCGCAGTGGTTGAGAGTCCGCCTGCTGATGCAGCGGATGTGGGTTCGTTCCCCGGTCCGGGAAGATCCCACGTGCCGCGGAGCAGCTGGGCCCGTGAGCCATGGCCACTGAGCCTGCGCATCCAGAGCCTGTGCTCCGCAATGGGAGAGGCCACGACAGTGAGAGGCCTGTTTTGTGGACAATGAAGTGACATGTTCACCTTGAACAAGTTCAGATTCCTAGAAATTGACAGATTAACAAGTTTCTCCAGTCTCCTTTTAAAAAGCATGTTAACAAGGACCTGTTTTTTTTTTTTTTGAAGTCCAGGTCCTTGTTTTAAAATCTTGACTGTGATACTGAGACCCAGGTTTACAGATCCTTAAAGTGAAAATTTACCTTTTGCCCTTCTCATCACCTTCATATTTAACATAGAAATAATTTGTGTTAATTTGTCATAGATGCTGGCCCATAGAGCCCAAGCCAGTGAAAACGCAGAGTCTCTTTTGCTCTCAAAGTCTTCTGCCAGGTGATCCATGGAATAAAGTTGGAGTTACCAGCTTTGTTGGGAAAGGTTTAAATAAAAACAAGATTGCTGCTGCATTTAAAAAGTTTTAACTAGTTCTCTTTTTTCTTACACGATAAAATTCAAAATCTGAGGTCCCGTTACCTGGGAGTAGGAAGTGGGAATGCTGTAACTTTATTTTTTAAAAAGTTTCCATGGAAAACTTGTATATTTGAAAAGGTATCACATTAGCTATAAAGAAACAAGAATATTTAAAATTTCAAGACTTTCAGTAAAAGGTACATTGCAGAGCCTCCTGGTGGCAGCAGTTCTTTGTCACCAGTGTCCTCATTTGAGACACCTGACGAATGGGAGCTGATTCAGAATTAGCAAAGCAGACCTGCTCTACTTGTCTGTATCCTTTTCAGGCTTTTACTACAAAGACTTTAAGTAAAATAATGTGCTGAGCATTTTTTTAATTGAAGTATAGTTGATTTAAAATGTTGTGTTAATTACTTCTGTACAGCAAAGTGATTTAGTTACACATATACGTTAATACATTCTTTTTTTTAACATTCTTTTCCATTATGGTTTATCATAGGATATTGAATATAGTTCTGTGTGCTATATTGTTGTTTATCCATTCTATATATAGAAGCTTACGTCTGCTAACCCAAACCTCCCACTCTATCCCTCCCCCAACCCCCTGCCCCTTGGTAATCACCAGTCCATTCTCTATGTCTGTGATTCTTTTTCTTCTTTTTCCTGACATATTTATTTATTTGGCTGCACTGGGTCTTAGTTGCGGCACACTGGATCTTTGTTGCTGGTGCGGGTCTTTGTTGCAGCATGCGGGATCTTTTGTTGTAGCATTTGAACTCTTAGTTGTGGCATGTGGGATCTAGTTCCCCAACCAGGGGTTGAACCCAGGCCCCCTGCATTGGGGTGTGGAGTCTTAGCCACTGGACCACCAGGGAAGTCCCCTGTTTCTTTTTCATAGATAGTTTCATTTGTGTCATATTTTAGATTCCACATATAAATGATACCATATGGTATTTGTCTTTCTCTTTCCGACTTACTTCATTTAGTATAATAAGCTCTAGTTACATCCATATTGCTGCCAATGGCATTATTTCATTCTTTTTTATGGGTGAGTAGCATTCCATTGTATATATGTACCACATCTTCTTTATCCATTCATTTGTCGATGGATATTTCGGTTGTTTCTTGGCTATTATGAATAGTGCTGCTGTGAACGTAGGGGTGCATGTATCTTTTTGAATTATAGTTTTGTCCAGATATATGCCCAGGAGTGGGATTGCTGGATCATATGGTAATTCTATTTTTAGTTTTCTGAGGAACCTCCATACTGTTTTCCACAGTGGCTTGTGCTGAGCATTTTTAAAATTCAGATTTTAGGTTCATCTATTTTATTTTAAACGGATTCCCTAAGTAGTTAACTTATAAATGCCTTACGTATGAATTAGGGAAGCCGGATGTATTGTTAGGGTGTTTTGTGTTAAAGATTCCATGACTCCTGCTGCCTGTACACCTGATGCTTCTCTGATGGTGCATTTTTCAGACCTGGTGATACATTTTGTTGGGTCTCAGTTCAGATCATCTACTAATTGAAGGGATGACTTGAATGCTCTAGGGAATTGGAAAGGTCAGTGGGAAGAAACCTGTGGCTAGCATTTGTATAACAGTAAAAGCTCAGAAAAGTTTCCACTGGCTTAACTGTCACTCTTTACTCCCTCTGTGCCTGTGACCAGTAGGTTGCTGTCTAGGGTACTCATACATGTCTCCCATCAGTTGTGGAATGATTATCAAGAATGAGTTGTGTTTGTTCCCCAACCTGTTTATGCTGTTTGTTCTCATTATTGTAATGATGTAATTCAGCTATTACATAAGCCAATGACTTATGAACACCAAGTTAAATGCTTTGGAAAGAGTTGATAAAGGTTAGTAAAAAATTGCTGCCTAGTTATGTGTGGGTAAGACAACTATAAAAGAATGAGGTAAATTATTAATGTCCAGAAGGATTCTACTTTCTCATTGCTTTAAAGTTCTTAAGTTCTCGGTATAATTTTTTTTAACATCTTTATTGGAGTATAATTGCTTTACAATGGTGTGTTAGTTTGTGCTTTATAACGAAGTATATCAGCTATACATATACATATTTACCCATATCTCCTCCCCCTTGCATCTCCCTCCCACCCTCCCTATCCTACCCCGCTAGGTGGTCACAAAGCACCGAGCTGATCTCTCACTATAATTTGGAAGCCAAAAGTGGATATGGTGGAGGATGAATTATGGTTATGATTTATGAAAGAAAGACATTTTGACACTCTTGAATGTGTAGACCCATACAAACAAGAGGCCTGGTCCTATGTTAACAAGATTAGTAAGTGAATGTTCATTTAAGTTAAAATAAAATGTTTAGGTAGGTGTATCAAATTTTTATGATTTACTCATTTATATGAGTTTTTTCCCTTACCTGAACAATTACTGGTCCTGATCATTATTGATTTAAAATCGAGAGCTTCTACTGTATTTCTTCAACCTACTAAAAATGAGGTAGACTTTTCAGCTTTTAATTCATTCATTCACAAATATTTATGGAGAACCTATTATGTGCCAGGCATTTTACTTGGCCTCAGCGCAAAACGAGGCTGATAGGGTTTCTCTTCTTAAGGAGCTTATCTTCTAGTGGCATTTTAGTGAATGTATAGTGATTTAAAAAGTACTGATTTTTCTCAACAGTTATAGAATAGTTATCAAAATAAAATCTAGTCTTTGTTTTGAAGGCCAAAGCCACATCTACCTGCAGACTAGTGGTTCTCAACCCTAGCTTGAACCCTAGAATAAATAGCCTGAGGACCTTTTGAAAATGCTGTGTCTAGGGCCCCATCTTAGACCAATTGGGTTAGAATCTCTGGGAGTGGGGCCCAGACATACAGAGATGTGCAGGAGAAGCAAGTTGAGTTTAGTTAAAAGTGTTTGATATTGCCCAAACTAAATCTGGTAACCCTGTGCCAGTTTGATACAGCATTTTTATTCCTGAATCCTCTGGGGACAAATCTATGTGGTGTTGGTTTGTCAGAGTTAATGATTTGTTTGAATCTTCCTAGAGAAGAAGCTATCACATTAATAATCTGACTTTTCAGCTTTTTCTTGTAGAGAAGAAATTTTTAAGAAAGACAATGAATTGGTTGGAATTCTTCTTTGACTTTTCTCTATAGTTAGAAGTGTGTAATTTTTACCGAGGTATTTTAGCCTTCAGAAACATGTGAGAAATCTTGAGAAAAGCATCGTATCTTTTATTTGCTTCAAAATATTAATGTCCAGCTTATATGAACACTTATATGAAACACTGGTTAAGGTTAGGAAATGCTGAGCCATTTCCTAACTGGTAAAAGGACTGGTTCCTTTTACCAGTCATAGCATGTAGTTATAATTTTACGTATGATGAACAAAAACTAATTGATGTCAAAGGTATTTAAAAAGTCTTGAAATAAAACCTCCTCTTAAGAATGATTTCGTTCATAATTAATCTTTAGGCCCGGAAACTTTGAAAGTTGAAAGGGTAGTGCATTCATTATTTTTCTTCCTAGCTCTTGAAAATATAGTTTTGCTTTTCTTGCTTATTTTCACACTTATATCACTCAAAAGAGGACCAGAAGTTAGTACTTTTACTTTTAGGTATTTGTTTCACTAATAATCCTTTGACATTGATGTTTTGTAGATCAGATACATTCTTACAGAAAGTTTCTTACTCTTTATGGTATCCATAAGGGATGTGATCTGGTGTTCTATGAGACCAAGGATTTATCAGGACATTACAAAAAATTCCAAAATACACATTACATTTGATTGTGAATTCTGGATTGAAAATGTAATCTTAATAGTTCAGTTCTGCTCTTAGAATACTAATGCTCTGGGGGAAGGGATGGTCCGGCACATTAGTTGAAGCACTTAGGTTTTCATCTTGTTTAGGGGTAGCTTCACCTCCCAGCACATTAACACACACACACACCCTTGAAGATGGAGCTGTTAGTTTTCCCTTTCTGTGATCGCTTTACTTATCCATCCATCATGGTAAACTACTTAGGTAGCTTGATCAAAGATGTCTAGGAAGGTGGAAAAGTATCATCAACTGAAGGTAAAAGGGAAAATACTTAAAAGAATTTGTATTAAAGGGAAAATACGTAAAGATTTACTAGGTGATTAACTGGTTTGATACAGATTTCATAGGTCCCGCCAGGGCAAATGATGAGAAAACTAATAGAAGCAGAATGTTATTAGCAGTAGCAGCTAGGAGCAATGGAGCGCCACGAATACCTTATTCCTTCTATCCCTGCCTTCTGTTTTCGTTAAAATATCAATGCCTCCTATGTAGTGCTTAGTTTTCGATTCTGTAAGGTAAACAAACATGTTTTCTCCCTCCTCCTTGGAGTTCAGAAAACTGATATGCAGTGAGATTGAGTGACTTGTCCAAGGTTATTTTGGCTGGTGTATTAATGAGGATTCTTTGTTTCAAGGGATAGAAACAACTCAAAGTTGTTGAAGCAAAAAAGAGAATTTATTGGCTTATACAACTAGTAAATTGAGAGATGTGGCTGGTTTCAGGCATGGCTATGTTTAGGGACTTAAACTACGTTTTAGAACACTTTCTCCTTTCGGCTTCATCTGCAGACAGGATGTCCTGTACTAGCAGTGGTTGCCTCTGGCAGCTCTTAGTTTACAGCCTGCCATTTTATCGACCCCAATGGAAAGAGAAGGTTTTTTGTTCTTCTGGAAGTATCAGCACAAAACATGATTTTCAGGTGCATTCTTGAACCAGTCATCCTTCACCGTGGCCAGGGAACTGGAGTCTTCTCATTGACCAGGCCTAGGTCACATGCCACCCCAGAAGCAAGATTGAAATCATCCTTGAAAAAATTACGTACATTGAGAGTGGGGGAAGAGTAGTTCTCCAGAAAGGTACTGCGAAGACAAAAAAATAAGATCCCCAGTAAATAATTGAACTGATGTTATTTTCAACTTTCTACTACTAAAAATGGCAAGAGAAGTACAATCAGAAAAATAAATATAATTATCTAAAGATAGGACATGAAATCTTGAAATTTGTTGATTGTTTAATGTCAAAACCCATTTTCCTCCTTCCTGACAAGTTGAGTATTATCATCTCAACATCATAGACTAGACACTATCAAATGATCTGATCTCATTTTGACTGTTATCAGAGGAACAAGCTTTGAAGGCAACGTAGTTTTGGAATTTTACTAATAGTTTGAAATACACACGGGGGAAAGGAGGCTTAACAAGAAAAGCTATTGTTGGATTGTTTAAATTTTCCAACATTGTGTAAGAAGCTCCTGACTTCTGGACAGAAGGACTTTCCTCCCAGTTAACCCTGTCTTTTCCTGCCTGTCTTCCCAACCCCCCATCACCCTTCTTTTTGTTTGTCGGCTTAAGTTGATTCCTTTCTCCAGTCACTCCCCCCATGGGAGCAGAGGCATAATAATCACTCTCTTTAAGGAAAGTACCACAGAATGGAGTTACATGTTGACATGCTTAAGAATTGTTGAGGAGAACTCATTTACCTGTGTGGACAAGAAGCTCTGTGACTCTGAAGACCAAAATCAGAGCATCCTGTCCCAGATTTCCTTGGGCAACTTCAGCTTGGGTACCTTGGAGGACTTAGAAGCAGCCTAGATGCTGGAGATGCAGGGGCTTCTGGAAACTCTTTTTTTGCCCAAGATGGTTATGAGAATGGAGGTGGGAGGTAATGTTAAATGCTCAGGTTTTCATTCCTGCTGTCACCAGAATAAAAATGACCTAACTGTATTTTGGGGCCTCAGGCAGCACTGAAATGACATGCCACCTGCTGACCTAATCCATTTCATTTCTGGTACTAGGATAGCCAAAGCAATTTGTTCAATTTGCAGTTAACTATTTACTCTTTAAAGCAACACTGATTAGATCTAGTATAAGAAATCACATACTCTATTTATCAGGAATTAGAACTTTAAAGGTGGAAAGTTATCCTTTTTGGAAGAAGTCATTTCAGTATGGTGTATTTTACCTCAGAGACTAACTATGCTTTTAGAAAGCTACTTTTTGCTGTTGTTCCCCAGGAAGGAGTACAATCTGCTGATGAAATTTGAGATAACAGAAGTGTTTCTCAGTAGCAGCTGAATGGAGCAGAGAACTAGGAGACTGCTATATTTATCTTTAGGTAAATTTTGCAGTTTACTAGGGAAAAAATCTGTATAGCATGCAAGCAGATTAACTCATGTTAATCCAGCAGCTGCTTCTCTGGCAAATAGGAGAGAGGGTATGCAGCTGTAGTCCCGTGCACACACACAGGTGCTGGGTATACTTCCTTTGTCTCAAAAACTATGCCAGGAGCCATCTATGCTGATGAGTTCCTGGTTTTTTTCCATTTTAATTAAAAAAAAATATCGTAATTCTCAATTTTTCCTCTCACCCATCAACGTGAAGTGATTAAAACTTTTCCATTAAATGATAGTTTCAGGAGCTTGGACTCTGGTCTTGAACATTGTGTTTAATAGTTACGTGTAGTACTGCAGTTGATGAATTAGAGTTATAGAAGCACCTACTTCATTCCCCTCCCAGAGATCCTTATTTCAGTAAGTAACACGCTGGCAGAATTAAGGTGTCTGCTTCCAGTTCTGCCCTCTTTTATTTCTTGTTGCTTTCTGTGATTCGGCAGCTGTGGAATTTGCTTCCCTGCGTGGGCCTCTCAGAAGCCAGCTCTCCTGCTCTCCCCAACACGCTCACAGTCAGCAGAACAGGGAAATCACACTGATCAGCACACCACTCAGCTGATCAAAGGAAGCCAGCCACTTTTCTTCAACAAGACCCAGCAGTATTAGGCACTACGCCTTCTCCTGCCGTGAGCAAGGCCACTGGAACGCTGCTGGCAGCATTAGTCTGTGTGTAAAAAGCTGCTTGTGTTCCCTTTGCCTTAGATTTGGCTTTGGCTTAGGCCTCGGCAAGGGGGGAGAAAAAGGAAAATGCCTGGACAGCCAGGATCTCTCCTTTGTAAAACTTGGTGTGAAGCATTTCCCTCCGTTGGCAATCACTAGTGGCGGTCCCTAACTCTGCTGGGGAAAGACTTGGTAATTTTCTTTTAATTGTAAAAGAGCAGAGCCCCACAGCAAATTGAACATGTGGTGACTACAGAGAATATATGACAGTACGATCTTACATTGGTTGAATTAATAACAGATCTGGCAAATCTACAAAATTAAAATAAGCCACATTTTTTTTTAGTACTTAATCTCTTGATTCTGTTGTTTTTTACTGTTTTCTGGGTAGTCTTAACGTTATTTTGTAGGGAACCTATGGGTCTCAATGCTAATTACAATTAGTTGGATATAGTCGGCAGTTTGCTACTCGTGGCTCTAATGGGTGTATAATTCCCTTTCTTGTAAGCAGCTGGCATTTCAGTACAGTTTATAACATGGAACATGGAAGGGACCCCCTGAGCAGGACAGTGGCTGCTCTTTGTCACTTGCAGCTGCGTTTGCAAGGGAGCATGCTGGCAACCAGCAAGGAGAGTGCTGTGACAGGTGGGAAGAGCAAAACCAGAAAATATGCTTCCCCTTTCTCTTATCCTCTTTCTATTCCCTTCTTTCCCCCCACCCTCTTCTACCTGACCTTCCGTTTTTCTTCTCTTCCCCTTTTAGAAGCCATCTGTTTCCCTCTACCAGTTCTATTTGGCTTGCAGATGCCACTATATAGGAACACGCTGTACTGGAGCTAACGTATGCTTGACCTGTACTAAACCTGTATGTATTGACTGTATGTACTGACCTGTATGTATCTGGGCTGGGCTCAGCCTGATGCACTGAAGGGAATGCTGAGGGCCTGGCAGATAACATTTCATAAATTTTACACACCAATTCTACTAAACAGAAAAGGACAATGTATCTTACTGCCTAGATCTGAGAAATGATAGAAGACTTTTCAAAGCCTGGCCCTGCAAGTTCTGCAATTACTTTCTGTTAGAGATGGGAACAACATTAGTCTGCATATAAAAAAGCTGCTTATATTCCTTGTCTTAACCTGGGCCTAGGCAAGGCCGGGGGGTGGGGGGTGGGTGGGTTGGGGGGCAGAAGGAGGAAGATACACCAACAGCCATTATCTCTTCTTTCTAAAACTTGGTGTGAAGCACTTTCATCCCTGTTGTCAGTAACACAAGTTATCATTCTGCAGAGCTAGTGTAGCTATTCCCTGAGCAGGCACCCAGTTAATGGTCTCCCTTCAATTACCTTCTCCTTAGGCATTGCTGGTGGGAATGTGAAATGGTGCAGCCGCTTTAGAAAACAGTCTGGCAGTTCCTCAAAGTGTTAAACATAGAGTTACCATGCGACTCAATAATTTTACTCCTAGGTATGTACCCAAGAGACATGAAAACATATGTCCAAACAAAACTTGTACACAAAATGTTCATGGCAGCATTATTGATGATAGCCCAAAAGTGGAAACAGCCCATCAACTGACAGATGGTTAAATAAAATGTGGTATACCCATACAATAGAATATTACTTGGCAGTAAAAGGAATGAAGTACTGATGTATGCTGCCACATGTGAATCTTGAAAACACGCTAAGTGAAAGAATCGAATCACAAAAGACCATATACTTTATGATTCCATTTATATTAAATGTCTAGAATATGCAAATTTACATAGACAGAAAGTAGATTAATGGCTGCCCAAGGCAGAGGGGTGTGTGTGTGTGTGTGTGTGTGTGAGTGATGGGGGAATGGGGAGTGACTGCTAATATGTTTGGAATTTCTTTTGGGGGTGAAGAAATGTTCTAAAATTGATAGTGGTGATGGTTGTATAACTCTGTGAATATGCTAAAAGCCATTGAATTTGTACATTTACATGGGTGAATTGTATGGTATGTGAATTATGTCTCAATAAAGCTATTTTAAAAATTATCACTACATATTTCATTTGGTCTGAGGGCACTGAATTGAATTGTCTTTCCTAAAGTTGTAGAGGCTAGGAGAACCCATATTCCCAACAAGAATACCAATCTAATAAAGGTAATAACTTATTTGCACAGTGTGTCCTTGTTTGCCCTTAGTTTTCACATGCTTCATCTAATTTGATCCCCACTGAACCCTAGTGTGCAGATGAAAGTGACATACATAGAGAAAAAGTGACTTCTCTAAGATTATACAACCAGTAAATGGTAGAGCAAGTATTTAATCTCAGGCTTTCTGTTTCCTAGTCAGTGCACGCTGGTCAGAACAATGTCGGAATTGCAAAGAAGGTAATGGTGTGACCCTTGATGTTTTCCAGATTCTTAATTATGCTTAACCCTTTCACCTCTTGAATATGACTAGAAAAGTCACTCACTTTCTCTGTCTTGCTTTCCTTATCTGGAAAATAGAGATAAGAATGTCTCCCATCTCCCATCTCCCATCTTGGTTTCTTTTTCTAAAGGAGGGAGCTAGGAATGTATCCTATCTCATGGACATATAATAAAAACTGACTAATAAAAAACAATTATGAAACATCTTGCCAAGCTATGAAAATTCTTTATAACAAACTATCAAAGAGTCTTGTTTTTTCCTTTCCTTTATATTGTACAAACTCACGACCTCAGTGGGATGTAGTAATAACCACTTATATCACTTTTCTCTAAGGAGCTCAAAGCATTTTACAGACACTATCAAAGTAATCCTCTCTACATCCCCGTGAGTTACATAGGGAGCTGGTATCAGAGGAACCAAGAGTACAGAGAAATGAAGTAACTTGCCTGAAGCCTTTATTTCGGTCTGGGTCTATACTATATTTACTGCTCATTTATTTGCCTCTGGTGATATTTATTTGGTCAATTACATTTATTCTCTATGAGGTTGTCACTTGTTAAACATGAAAACAATGCCTGAATAGCCCTCCTGAATCATTTTAGATCAGGCCTTAAACTTTATTGAGGGTAAAGCTGTTTATTTTGACCTGACAGTGTCATTCTTTTTTTTTGTTTGTTTGTTTTTTAGTTTATTTATTTATAAATAAATTTATTTATTATTTTATTTATTCATCTTAAAATAAATTTATTTATCTTTAAATAAATAAATGAATTTATTTCTTTATTTATTTGGCTGTGTTGGGTCTTAGTTGTGGCACGCGGGATCTTTGTTGCCGCATGTGGGAATCTTTCGTTGCTGTGCGCGGGCTTCTCTAGTGTGGCACACGGGCTCAGTAGTTGTGGCACACAGGCTGCCTAGTTGTGGCACATAGGCTGTCTAGTTGTGTTGCGTGGGCTGTCTAGTTGTGGTGCGTGGACTGTCTAGTTGTGGCGTGCAGGCTTAGTTGCCCCGCGGCATGTGGGATCTTAGTTCCCTGACCAGGGATTGAACCCGCATCCCCTGCATTGGAAGTCAGGTTCTTAACCACTGGACCATGATCTAGCCTAGAAAACAGTGCACAAATCCTGAATATATACTTTTGATTTGATCATTCACTATGGGGTACGGTGCCAACTGTTTGCCCTGCTGTGTAGACAGGTGAAATCCTGGATGAGTCTTCGGAAACTATTCTCATTTGTCCAGTCACTCTTAACAGAGTGAAGGCAGACTTCCTTCCAAGTTGTTGAGTTTTACAGTATGTTTACATGTAGCAAGCTCATTTACCGTCTGCGTTACAACCTAGATCTTCACCACCGCCGTCATCATTTAATATTATTTTGGTCTTATGGCTTAATGCCATTACCAACCCTTCTGACAGAGAATATCTATGTGAGGAATGTGTAAGATGATTAGAAAGGCCTGTATGAGATTGCCTTAGGGTAGCTTCTAATAACCCACCAGATAGCAGAGTGAAGCCTGACCCATCTATTGGAAAATAGTAAATTCGGCTTTTCTCTTTCCTTGTGTTAAGAGAAGCTGTAGTTTCTTGCTGAGGCTGTCCTGGCAAGTTGCTTTGGTTGTTTGGTTTTTTTTGGAGGAGTTTCTTTTTTGTCATATTTATCTCTCATCTTACTTGATGGAGGTGCACTTTTCCCCCCAAGAGTGGATTTTCCTTCATATTAGCCTTGTTGGTGTGCTGCCCCAGGGGAGACGGCCCCAGTGCTGTTGCCACGGTCCTGTGTACAGTTAATTAAACCTCCTGCTGTGGACTGGGTTTCTGCAGCCTCTGTTCACTGATGTGTGTGAATTGAGTGAAGCACATGTACACAAGCTCAGGCGCACTCGTGGAAACAAACCCTGAAAATAGCAAAATATGAAGTTGAGGTAAAGCCTTCAGCTTTTAAATAAGCTTGGTAATCTGGCTAGCTGAATGCCAGAACTTAACAAAGCTGAGAATTACATTTCTGAAGATAAGCCAGGCACTTTTTGTGTTTTTATCTTTTCTTCCCCAAATGTATTGAGTTTTAATATGGTGCTTTATCTCTCTGAGCAAGAAAGCAGAGCCAGTGGTGCACTCATGGGCCACTGGGTCTAACCCAAAGTGGAGTTTCTCCTCATTTCCCTGGTGACCACATGCCAAGTAGGTAAACCTTGTCCAGAGTCTTCTCCCTAAGACATGTGGCTGCCATATCCTCATTGCAGCATAAAGGGAACTCACAGAAGGCGAGAGTAGGGCTTTTGAAAAATCTAGTAACCTACATGTTTCAGAGAACAGATAGTGATTTCCTTTGAAGTTAGGCCCCTACCCTTTTTCATTAACTAAATGTGCAGAGAGAGAATCTTGATTTCCAACCTCTCTTCTTTGAAATACTTTGTAGTGCTTTGGATCCTTCTTGTGACTCTATTAGGACCTAAAATGCTCATATAAGAAAAAAATAATTTTTTTCTAATTCTCATCTTGCTTACTTGGGTAAAATGTAGCAAGTAGTCAGGCTGGGGTAGCAATGGAGTCTTGAAAACATATCAGTTGCTGAATCAGGCAGCCTCTCTGTTCTTTTTTCCACCCATCCCAGCTCCACTCAGCAAATTTCAACTGTGTATTTTTATATGAAATCCGTCAACCAGGAAGTGTTTTTTCAGCCCTCCTCTGTGTTAATATCTAGATGTGTGCTAATGCTTGTGATCTTCAGTAGGGAGAAAGGAGTAAACACATACATAGCAGAACAGGACACTGCATAATAGAGTTAGTATGTGGTATAGATAATGAGAAGTGAGAGGTTAGGAAACCCAGATAGGACCTGGATCCAGAAAGGCAGAAAGAATGGAGGCATTCTAAGAGGAAGCATGTGAGCAGAGGCAGGGATATAGTAAGGAAAGTGACATGTAAGAACAAACATAAGAACTTGACTGTATGCTAAAATTTTTCATAAAATGTGTTGGGAAACAGTGAAAATTAAGATTGAGTGGTTATTATAAGGCCTGGTATCAGAAGGCTTTAATTGACCATACTGTCCTTAGCCTAGAACTAGACTTGCTCGGAGAACTTTGGTCAGTACCTGTCTTTGAATGGAATGTTTAGCAGCTGAAGGGTGGAATGAGTTTGTATTTGGAGGAAGTAAGGTTTCATTGGCCTGTTTGAAACAATATTCACGGAACTACATCAATTCTCCATCTTGTAGAAGGAAGTTAAGAGAGCAGGGTTTTTCCCCTTAGAAGGAGTTTTGTTTCCTAATTGTGAAATCTTGGCCTGTTTCCTTATAAATGAGAATGTTTGTGAGTGAAAGAATGGGTTTAAAGTTTAAAAGAGTTTGGATAGCTGTTGCTGAAGCAAAATTGACTTATGACATTGCTTCCTGATCTGGGGTTGCCTGAAGGAATAAGAGAAATCTTACCTCTGGTAAGTTGCACAGGGTGTCACATAGAAATATTGTCTGTTTGAAAGGTAAAATATGAGATCCAAATGGGGGAGGGGAGGGGGAGGAGGGTAGTAGTTCAGGGGGTTCTGGCAGTGTAAAGATTGGGAATGTCTGTTGTAAATTATAATTTTAGATTTGAGTAGGAACGGATGACCCTAAAATTTCCACTTGTATCTTTTACCTTAATATGAATTTTCATTATTTGTTTTTGTACTTGTTTAAGGTATATTTTCATTTAATAATATATTCTCAATAAAGCCAAAAGGAGCCTATACCTGTAATGTAGGTAGGCTTTTGAATAGTAGTGTATTTTACAGTTCGTTTTCCTGTATCTTGTGTTGTGTTGACAGTTGCTATTATTAATCTCATTTAAACAGTAGTGCTTAGGTTGAAACTTGATTCTAGTCGATTTTATTATGATAAGTTTACCATCTTCTCAAATCTAGTACTCCTCTAAAGCATTGTTACTATATCATGAAGGTAAAAACAAATTTACAGCTGTTAACCACAAACCTAACCTTTCCTCAGTTTGCTTGATTTACTACAAATTAAATTATATTATGCCTGATATAAATCATTAAGATATAATTTAAAGCAGTTGCTGTGATCCATCTTTTACTGTTTTCTGCTCTCACATCCAAATATGGAACTTCAAGTTTGAAAGACAGTGAAATGATTAGAAAACTGCCCTTCTGGAGTCCTAAGCGAGCACTCATTTCCATGTTGGTATATGACAGTGGGATCCTTTCAGCTCTGAGCCGGAGATGCACACATTGCATTCAGGATGGAATGTTTGCTCCTTGACTTGTCTGCTTGATTTAAATATTCATACTTCACCAGAAGGAAAAAGCTGCTGACCTCTAAAAGTGGGTCAGTTTTTTTTTGTAACGGCCCTTTTGGCACTTTGCATCGTGTTAATACCACCTTAGAGCTGGGGAATAGTTTGGCAGAGCTCATCTCTATCACTTCAGGGGCCAAGGCTTCACTAGGCCAGTGTGAGGAGAGAGCATTGCAGATATTAATAGCCAGAAGACCGTGATATGGGCTTTATTTGCCTTTCTATTTGCTTTTCTACATGTAGAATATAGTATGTTAGCCAGAAAGGATTAATTTGGGAAAAACCTTTATATGTAAATGAATGATAAAGGTGACGACGTAAGTAAACAGCAGTAGCCTGTGTCTTCAGATGCATGATATTTCGGAATAAATCCCATAATTGCATAAACTTGTTTTATTTCTCTGTTTGAATATGATAACTTTTGAAAGAAGTGCTTCGAGAGAATGGCATCATTGTTAGGTTGTGAATCTTATTCCTACATTATTTATTTAAGCTTAATGATTATATAAAGTGTACTTTGTATTGATTAAGTTTCTAACATCTGAGGGACCCAAAAGGCATTTTAAACATGAATGTCATTTTTTTTATCCTCACAAAATTAAAAACTTAAATATCTCTTATGAAAAGGAGGGGTAGGACAGTAAGATGAGAAAGGGAGTGTTAGAATAATATGAGGTACTAGAGGGAGGGAGATCTTCTGGAGATCCTGATTACCGTGTCTTAGTCATAGGACATAAGTGAGATTGAGAGAGTTCAAATTACTTGTCCAGGAGAAATGTAACACATTTCACCAGTCTCTTCCTTCAGTTCCCCAGGATTTACAAAAAAGTCTGGTTTCAGTCCAGTCTTATAATGTGTCCATGGCCTGTCCTGTACCCGATCTTAGACCAACTTTGAGTGGTGATGGATTCTTCCAGAATTGCACTGATCACACAAGCTAATATGGCTTCTTCTAGGATCTTCTTGATCATTGTCAAATTCCAACTCCCACTTTAAAATGCCCAAAGACGTGTCCAGTGTTCTAAAAGTTTGGTTCAAGAATCCCTAAAATTTTGAAATATGCTCTCTTGAGGAATATGGTCGGTCATGTGGCTCTCCCACAGACCCAAGATGTGTTTGCTTTTATTAAAATGGTAAGCACTATATTTATTTGCCTGATGCCCTGGAAAATAGCGAGAATATTATTGAACTGGTAATTCTGAGGAGTTACTTATTTACCTTTCTTTAGACTGTGTGTTCCAAAAGATTGTTCTGAAGATCTAAAACCATATTAAATATAGTAGGGGAAATTGCCATTTTTAATAGTTAAACAGATGTACAGGATTTAAAAAATGAATTAGATGAATCCTGTTCTCGGGGATCTTCTGGGGTATATCATTACTATAATGCACGCAATCTTTCTGTAACAGAAATGCCTACTACTGAAGTGTTTCAAGGATGAAGTGTTGTGTTGTCTACTTTCAGATGCTTCTCGGGGAAAAAAGATACATGATGATTTGGAGAGGGGTGGGAGGATATATGGATATTGGTTTATTGAAGGGGTCATTGTATTATTCTTTGAACTTTTCTGTATGTTTGAAATTTTACAAAATAAAAAGTCATAAAAATAAAACCAAGAAATGCTTCCTAATTTATTTTAAATCTGGGTCTTCATGTATTAGGTATGCTTACAAAGCAGCAAGTTGGGCAGAACCTGTACCTTCAGAATCCTGACATGAATACTTTACTAAGTAGATCACACCACCGCTGAAAGAAGCAGGTAATCTTGGCCTGCCTGTAGTTGAAACCAAGGAGAAGAAACTTCTGACTTTCAGATTAACCCCTTGGTTAATGTACCCAAGATAAATTTGACCCAGATGACTAAAAAAGGATCCGTTTTCGGAAGCGTTTAGTACTGTGCAGCAAAAAGAGTCATTGCTCAAAAGAAATAACCACACACGAGTCAGTAGCCAACACAGCACTTTCTCTCTACATCCCAATGTTTCTAAGATCTCATTTGTTAACGACTTGTCTTTTCCATCCTTCTAACTTTTTCCCTTTTTTTAGTGACTTTTACTGTGTTTGAGACGCATTTGTGTGTGTTATGAAAATTCAGTTTTTAAAAATATGACCAGTTTTGCTTCTGTGTTTCACCGTGTGTTTGGGGGGGTCATTGGGGAAGGAGATGATGGAAAAAGGAAGGAGAACAGGAGGTTGGATTTTTGCATGTGTTTTAATGAAGAGAGAGAGAAATGAATGCGTGTTATCTAGTGCTCACTGTATTATCTTCACCATGAAAAATCAGCAAGGATGACCTATTTATTATGTACAGGCATGGTTAAATCTGGTACACTGACAAAGGATGGGACCAACCTGGGAAGTCCTTAGTCTTGCTAGATCAAGAACCTTAATCTTGTGTGGTGTGTGAGTGGGTGTGGGTGTGTAGTACCCTCCTCTGAGCCCTGTCAGTGTAGTCCTAAGGGTGAATAGATTTACATTTTTTTTAACATCTTTAATGGAGTATAATTGCTTTACAATGGTGTGTTAGTTTCTGCTGTATAACAAAGTGAATCAGCTATATGTATACATATATCCTCATATCCCCTCCCTCTTGCGTCTCCCTCCCACCCTCGCTATCCCACCCCTGTAGGTGGTCACAAAGCACCGAGCAGATCTCCCTGTGCTATGCAGCTGCTTCCCACTAGCTATCTGTTTTACATTTGGTAGTGTATATATGTGAATGCTACTCTCTCACTTCATCCCAGCTTACCCTTCCCCCTCCCTGTATCCTCAAGTCCATTCTCTACATCTGCGTCTTTATTCCTGTCCTGACCCTAGGTTGACCAGAACCATTTTTTTTTTCAGATTCCATATATATGTGTTAGCGTACGTTATTTGTTTTTCTCTTTCTGATTTACTTCACTCTGTATGACAGACTCTAGGTCCATCCATCTCACTACAAATAATTCAATTTCGTTTCTTTTTATGGCTGAGTAATATTCCACTGTATCTATGTGCTACATCTTCTTTATCCATTCATCTGTCAATGGACACTTATGTTGCTTCCATGTTAGATTTACATTTAACCAGAGAGGAATGGGGGAGCTCTTCCTGGGTTTTTACTATTTAAATAATCAATTCATGAAAGAGAATCAGTGCTATAAGAAAAAATTGCAGTGGTATTTAAACTTGAACATCTATAGACTTCTCCACTCCTCACCATAGTATGCAATTTTGTATAAGATGCTTCAGGATTGAATTGTGAGCAAGTGTTTACCAACAGGACCTCTTAAAGTAGTCCTTTAGCAGATACTCTTATTTTCCATACACTAGATCATATTAGTTGCTAAACGCTAATATACTACAATGAGTAATCCAGCTGTTTTACTCTGAAAATCACCTTAGATTATACAAGCGCCGTAGTGCCACAAGCCCTCTCCCTCCCCATGTTTTTAAAATTGCTATCCACAAATTATATCTCCTACTTGTAATTATATTGCTAAATTATTTTGGAATGAAAGATTCCCTAAAAAACTTTATTATAGTTTGTGTAACATAGTGTTTTTCTTTGTTTATAACTACAAGTAGTATCATTGCTGAGTGGTGTAGGTATTTTTTTCCACTACCCGCCAACCCTGCCTCCATCCTACCACCATTCACCACTGAGGTTGGACCACTAGGTTTAATGAAATTCTGTTTCCTATGTGACTTATATTCTACCCACTAAAATACAAGAGTAGAGTGAAAAGTCACTTGGGATTACTGCCAGAGGTTGTTCAGAAGAAACCAAATCTAGTAACCCTGTTATATCTGGCATAGTTCATACTCAGAGCCAGCACAAAATGACTTGGAAGGTTAAATTCTCCTACTGGAACATTTTCAGTTACATGTGCTTTAGGCTTATAAAAGGTCTAATCTCTTTTCCCAGAAAATGCTCTTCGTATCAAATAATAGTGAACTTATTTGAGGGTGTTGCTTGGAAGTGTTGGGAAGATGCAGAAAAGGAAACAGATTGATAAGCATTCAGTGTTTTTCATTCATGCAGATATTTTTAATCATAGGGAGAATTTTAACTTATTTTCTCTGACTTTAGTCAAGGAGTCCAGAAAGCTGCAGATTGCACAGTTTTGACTGAGGTCCTGATAGTGTTCTGTAATTTTAGTTTGCTCTTTATAATATTGACCTTTTGTCTTTACTACTGAGAAGGGTGGAGTGAAATGCAGAATTGAATTCAGTCGTTATAATCTACAACTAAGCCCATACCTATCTTGATTTTTAAGATATTATTGACTGATATGAAGCGTATGACTATTAGAGTACAGGTCTCTAGGTTTAAGTTAGAGCTCCCTGTGCTGACCATTACATGCTTCCTGAGAATTAATATTATAGTAAAAATTATGGTGAACTGCTTCCTTTCAAGATGGGCCCTGTACTTACATGTGTATTCGGAGACTTCCCCACACATTCACTTTGCCTGGGACAAAGCCTTCTTCTGGACTTTCCTGGCCACACATATATTGATTAGCTAAACCTTTATTTGTACGTATAAGCAGACAAGAGAAACAATTACTAGTTATATGAAGAGAATCAACAGCTTGAAAGTGGGGAATGAAGCCGAGCAGTCAAACCAGATCCCTCACCCCACCTCTACTAATGCAGCTAATGTGAGAAAACAGGAGATAACTTTTAAAATTTTTCATTAGTATTCTCACTGAGGTTTGAGAGAATATTATTTCATCAGTAAAACAAAAACAGGCTATCCTTATTACCGTCAGTTATGTGGCCCGTAAGGTCTCATGGCCTGTCCTCATTTCCTCCTCTCCAGCCACATGGGGCTCCTTGCTATTCTTGAACCTTTTGGGCTGTTCCCACCTTCAGGCTTTAGAGTGGCCATTCTCTGTGCCTGGGAAGCTCTTAAACAGACACACAGCTTTACCTCCTTCAAGAGACTAGAGTGTGATCTGGCAAATGGTAGGTGTTCAGTAAATAATTTTTGAAAGATTGAAATGAATAGGCGTATTCAGAAGTAAATGTAATAGAGGGAGTGAATAACACAGTGGACTCTGCAAGAAGATGAATCGTAAGTCAAAAGAAAATTAAATTTTCCTGTAACATAGCGAAGAGTCAAAGCGGTGGGAAGTATGAGAGAGAAAAATAAACATGGATACTAGATCTAAGTGATTTAATATCTATATAATAGGAGTTTCAAAAGAAAAACTGATCAAAGAACTTACAGAAGAAAAAAAATTCTGAGCTGAAAAAAAGCCTCAGATAGGTAAAGCTTAGCATCAGGTGAGATTATTTTGGGAAAAAAGGACTCATCCTATTGCTAAAAATGTTAAGTACTTAAGGAGAAGAATCCCACTAACCTCTCAATAGTTAATAATGACAACCAGAAAAGTTACTTGTAAAGGAATAAGAATCAGATGAACATTACATTTTTCATCAGCATGAAGATACAGGATTGTGACGCTAGAACTTTATATTTAGGATATGAGTCATTTAGGTGTGAGGGTAAAAGACATTTTTGGACTCACAAAGTATACTTTTCATATAGCCTTTCCGAGAAACTTTCTGTCTGAAAAACTTTGGTTGGATGCGCTTCAATCAAAGTAGTCAGAATTAAAGAAAGAATCAGTAAACAAAACCAGAAGTTGATTCTTTGAAGTTATCAACAAAATTAACAAACCATTAGCAATACTGACCAAGGGGTAAAAAGAGAGTAGATTATTCTGGATGTTCTAGATGGTACAATAACATCGGAAAAAGGCATGAAAAATACTGTTGGAACAATAGATGTATATTGTCATTATTTGTGGATGATGTGATTGTCTACCTAGAGAAACCAGGAGTATCCCTGAGCATTACTACAGCTAATAACAATAAGGTGGCCACCTACAGGATAAAATCAAAGCCAAGAACTTTCCTTTATATCACGAGTATTCTGTGAGGAAATAATAATGGAAAAAATTATCTAGTTACAAAAGCAAGAAATCTTTTAAAAGATAGAAATAAACTTAACAAGAAATGTATAATACC
Organism: Phocoena phocoena; assembly: GCF_963924675.1. Classification (NCBI taxonomy): domain Eukaryota; kingdom Metazoa; phylum Chordata; class Mammalia; order Artiodactyla; family Phocoenidae; genus Phocoena; species Phocoena phocoena. The sequence goes on along the minus strand of NC_089226.1, from coordinate 96,024,609 downwards.
TGTACCTTTATCTATACTTATGGATATAAAAGGATTTGAATAAATGAAGGTCTATATCTTCTTTCTGGATGGAGTCAACATTTTAAAGAAGTTAATTCTTCTGAAATCTAAACATTTAATAGTATTCCATTCAAAATTCCAGTGGATATTTTGAGGAATTTGACAGATTGATTCTAAAGTTCACCTAGGGCTTCGCTGGTGGCGCAGTGGTTGAGAGTCCGCCTGCCGATGCAGGGGACACTGGTTCGTGCCCCGGTCTGGGAAGATCCTGCCTGCGGCGGAGCGGCTGGACCCGTGAGCCATGGCCGCTGAGCCTGCGCGTCCGGAGACTGTGCTCCGCAACGGGAGAGGCCACAACAGTGAGGGGCCCGCGTACCGCAAAATAAATAAATAAAGTTCACCTAAATGTAACCAAGGAAACTTTGGAAAAGAGTAATGGGGGATGGTACACTTCTGGCCCAGACCTGTAATCCAGCTGCTACTGAACAACTTCACTTAAATGTCCCACAGGTTCCTCCAACTCAGGATGTCCCAAACTGGTCTCATTATCTTCTCTCCAGCTTGTTTCCTCTGATGTTCCTTATTGCTTTAAATATTATTGCTTTAAATATTACTGTCTACTATAATATTAAAGCCAGAAACCTGAAGGGCATCCTTGATTGTTCCCTTTTACTCATCTCCAAAATTCAGTCATTACGTCCTGCCAGTCTTCCTCTTAAATAGCTCTTAAGTCTATCTTCTTTCCATAATTGCTGCTTTAGTCCATGCCATTATCATCTTTTGCCTGGCTTATTAAAAGAGGCTCTTTGTGGATCTCCTTGCTTCCAGTCTTCCTCCCTTCCAATTACTGTAACTTGAGTGAGTCTTCAAAAACACAGATCTGAATCCTTGCTTAAGACCCCTCAATGTCTTCTCTTTGCTCTTAGGACCAAGTCCAGAATCCCCAAATAACTTAAAAACCTGTATGATCCTCACCTACCTTGCCCACCCTCTCTTCATTCTACTCTTTCTCTCATTCCAAACACCAGCCATTTGGGGGCTTCTCTCACTAACTAAATGGACCCTGATCCTCTGTGCCTTTGAACTTAACCGTTCTTCCTTCTGAGGTACTGTTCTTCCCACCTTCGCAAACTCATATCCATCCTCAGGTCTCAGTGTAAAAACCACTTCCTCCTGGAAGCCTTCCCTGACCTCTACATCAGGTTAGGTCCAACTGTTGGATGTTCCCCTAGTGCATCCTATTCCCTTTAATCTAGCACTCATTTTATTTTATTGTAACTCTTTATCTTTTCTTGGATCTAGGTTTTAAACTCCAGTGAGAGTTAGGACATCATCTTTTTATTCAAGGGGATATTCTCTGTGCCTTGTACAATGTAATGTGTTCAGTAAATGTGTGTAGTGAAATAATTAACTGCCAGAATCAAAAACATACTAGAAAGTTATAATAGGGGAAATAGTGTTATGCTGGCAGGAACAAACACATCAGCAGAACAAAACAAACTCAAAAACAAAACTTTAATATAAGTTGGAATTTAATGTATTATAGAAGTAGGGAAAGATGGATTATTTAATAAATGATATTGGAACAATTAGCTATCCACTTAAGGAAAAATATCAAGTGAGATTCATACACTAGTTAGGACTGCTTTGGTTGCATATTGCAAACTCAACTCAAACTAGCTTAAGCCAAAAAGAATTTATTGGAAGGATTTAGAGGTATCATTGAAAGGAGGGAATAGCTGAACAACTAAGCTTCAGGAATTCAAGAAGCAGCAAACCTCTTAGCCCTCATGGACTCGATAGCTAAGATATTCTTTCTCTTACATCTTATGTTCTCAGCTTTATTTTCTCCTATGGTAGACTTAACTGTGTGGCAGGGAATGTAGCCTCCAGCAATTTCCAGGCTCAAAACTTTGTCACCTTGTAAAGAAAAGTACTCTCTAGTCTTATCTCCATGTTGAACATCCCTGAGGAAGTACTTTGATTTCTGTGGCTTGGGTCACATGCTTGCCCACAGTCCCCATCTAAGGCTTAGAGCAATTTCTATGTCCAGGGAGACAGGGTAATGTGAGCTCCTACACTGAGTGTGTGTTGGTTTCTGTGGGGGCATGTGTGTGTGTGTGTAATTGTGTGCATTGGAAGGAGGGTGGTGGTAAGAAGAAAGCCTTCTCAAAAAAAGGAAAGTAGGGAGCACAGCCACAGCCACTCAGGGACTTGTGATGAGCTGACGGTCACTCTAGTTTTTGTCTGCTCTTACCTCTATTTCACATCATACTCAAGAAATACATTTAAAATGGATTAGAGAGCTTCTCCGGTGGTGCAGTGGTTAAGAATCCGCCTGCCAATGCAGGGAACATGGGTTCAAGCCCTGGTCCGGGAAGATCCCACCTGCCGCGGAGCAACTAAGCCCGCACGCCACAACTACTGAGCCTGCGCTCTAGAGCCCATGAGCCACAACTGCTGAGCCTGCGTGCCACAACTGCTGAAGCCCACAGGCCTAGAGCCCATGCTCCACAGCAAGAGAAGCCACCGCAATGAGAAGCCCGCACACCGCAACAAAGAGTAACCTCCACTCACTGCGACTAGAGAAAAGCCCACGCGCAGCAATGAAGACCCAATGAGGCCAAAAAAATAAAAATAAATAAAATAAGAAAAATAAAGTGGATTAGAGGTAAAATATAAAAATACTAGAAGAAAACAGTTTTGTTGGTTTTAAAAAAAATATTGGAGTGTGGAAGACTTTCTTAGCATGATAAGAAGACCAGAAACCATACAGGGAAAGAGTAAATAACATAATGGGAAAAAAGAAGAAAAGCCTTCTTTAAGGCACAGGCAGTAAAAACAGAATGCAAGAACAGCAATAAAAAACCCAAGAAAAATATTTTCAACACATGTCTTACAAGGGGTTATTAGTCTTATATTTAAAGAGTTCTTATGAATCGTTAAGAAAAGGATGAGCATCCCAAGGGAAAATTAGGCAAAGGACATTAATAGGCAGTTCACAAAAGAAGGAAACATGTTAGTATACATAGAGAGAAGGAAACCTCAATGGACAAATATATGAAAGTTGATCAACCTTATTAGTAGTTAGAGAAATGAGATTTAAAATCACAATGAGATACCACTTTGCTTCTGCCAGATTGGCAAAAATTAAAATATCCAACAGCAAAAACTGTTGCCAAAGATAGAGCAGCAAGAAACCGTGTACATTTCTGGATGAAATGTAAACTGGTTCAGCCACTTTGGAAAACAATTTTGTGTTTTCTACCAAATTTGAAGACGTGTATATGTTGTGACCCACCAGTTGTACTCCTAGGTACGTACTCTAGAGCAGCACTGTCTAATAGAAATAGAGCAGAAGCCACATATGTAATTTAAAGTTTTCTAGTAGCCCCATTACAAAAAAGTGAACAGATGATTAATTGTAATTATATCATAATGATTAATTTAATTGTATATTTTATTAAATTTTATTAACTATAAACTTTCTTTAGATATAAATATATTTAAAATATTATCATTTCAACATATAATCAGTATTAAAAATTACCAGTGAGATGTTTCCTTTGAAATCCGGTGTGTATATTTTGCATTTACAACATAACTTCAAGTAGCCACGTTTCGAGTGCTCAATAGCCCTGTGTGGCTAGTGGATGCCGTATTGGACAGTGCAGCTCTAGAGACCCTCTTATACTAGAATATTCATAGCAACCTTTTAAATGATAACAGAAAATAGAACCAATCTAGATGTCCTTTGACAGGATAGATAAATTATGGTAAATTTCCACAGTGGAATACTATCTATACTTTTTTAAAAAATGAACGAACTACAGGCATATGTATCAACATGGAGAATTTCACAATATTGGGCAAAAAAGAAATACAAGTCACAGAAAAAATATCGAAACTGATAAAATATTGTGGGTGGATAGTTACATAAGTGGTAAAGTTATAAAGGAAAAGGAATAATTAAAAAAATTTCAGAATAGTAACTACCTCTTGGGCAGAAGGGGAGGGATGCAGTTGGAGAGGGGCTCACAGGGATGTAAAAATATTGATAATAGCCTGTTTATTAGAGATATGTATGTATGTATGTATATACATACACATTCATACATATGCATACACACATACACTCATACTCTTATATGAATTGTTTGCTGTATTAAAATCACTAGCGACCAGTAGATATGAAGTGTTACTCATTTTCACTAATCAAAGAATTATAAATTAGAACAATAATGAAATATTTTTTGCTTATCAAACTGGTAAAAATATTTTAAAGGTGTCAAATCCATGGACTTGTAAGGAATTGACAAACAGGCAGTTCACATACTATTGATGAGAATACACAGCCTCTCTGGAGAGCAGTTTTGGAAAAGGAATCCAAGTTTTAAATTGGACTACCCTTTAACCTAGCAACCTAACTTCTAAGAATTTATTCTCAGGAAAGATTCAGGTAAATAAATGAAGATATATTTACAAGGATGTTCATTAAAGCTTTTTTTCTTTTTTATAACAGTGGAGAATTGAAAACAACATTCACTAGTGGATTGGTTAAATGAAGTATGATGTATTCATAAGTGCAGTTGTTAAGAAAAAGAAGTAGGTGATACATGTATTGACGTGAAACACATCCATGACATATTGTTAAATAAAGTAAGGGCAGAACAATGTATGATATACAATCCCAATATTGTTATATAAAATTAGAAAAACAGAAAGAATAAATCAAACAAATAACAGTGCTTATCTCTGAGGCAGACGGATGATTACTTGATATTTTAGTATTTTGAAACATTTTAAATGAAATTGTATTATGTTTATAAACAGGAAAATGTAAGGATATTCCCCCTTTTTTCTTAGGAGATAGGCATCATTTCATGTAACAGGGTCCTAAGGACACTGGATGTTGCTCTAGAAGTTCTCTAAGTCAAACTCTAGTGTCTTTCCTTTTGAGAAATTTATAGATTAGGACAGTTTTCTTTTTAAAGCAGCTCTTAAGATTTTGGCTTTGACTGTGATCTAAGCTATCAGCTTATAGAGCTATGGTTTTCATTTTGGTTAGGAAAAGGAGGCAGGGGGGTGGGGCAGAGACATGCACTGGGGAAATTGGGTAATTGTGTGACACAATCCAATCCAGAACCTTGGACTCATAATAGTGCTGCTAACTTTAATTAAGCATTTATGTCTCACCCCATTTCCACAGTCTCTGGGTAAGTGTCACTTCTGAAAACTTAAGAATAATTCCAGCTTTTGAGTATAGTGTTAATAAAGTCTCTGAAAGAAATAAGATTATTTCATACTTTGCTAGGCACTGTTAGGCATTACAGACAAAACCAGAGGAAGAGTCCCGGCCAAACCCTTTTGATTTGACCTGCCTCAGAGTGCCTGTTAATCTAAAGAGAAATGAATCTACTAACTAAACAATTTAAAATATATACTGCCTTGTTATGCATGTTTATTACAGACTTTATAGGAAATGAATTTGTGCAGTCTGCATAAACAATTAGGTTGAATCCTGCCAGATGTCCACCTCATTGTGTCCTGTGGACTGTCTTTGGGTTCCTGTTTCTAGGCTTCAGCTCCATTACCTTCCCTTCCTCCTCTCTCTCAGCATATGGTTTCAGGGACCACAAGGGCTCCATCCCACTCTAATAGTCTATGATTCTTTGCTGTTGGTTTTTTTTTTGGCCATGGAAATGACATAATCGATCTGAGTTATGCTTTCTTGAAATTAATCTGACGGCATTGTATTGAAAGGGAGAAATGGGGTGCAGACGTAGAGTTAGAATCATATTATTGCAGTTTAGGGATAAGGAAATTATTTCTGACACAGGTAAGGGGCAAGAAGCACGAGGAAGAGAGGTTTGGAATGAATAGGACTGCGGAGGTGAACAAGAATCAACAGGATTAGGAATTGGTTGAAACTGGGCCATAAGGCAGATGAAGAAACAATGAGAGATGATTCTGAGACTTTGAGCTGGGGAGGCTAAAAATGTATGGCATGAGGGCACTTCTTTATTAAGTACGCTCTTGTACAAGAATTTCTCGTAGAACTCCACTCAGTGATATAGTCTCTAGCTCCTTCTGGTTCTGCATTATTTGCTATTTAAAACATTTATTTACTTATGAGCAAATATGGATAGATGCTACGGTTCTGAAATCAACATTCTTTTCTAGTCCCAGCCCACTCCAAAATAGTGGAAATTGGTTGCATAAACACACACACACACACACACACACACACACACACACTCATAAAATGTAGTTTAGAAGAAATGATGTTAAAGTTCTGAAAATTGCAGATTAAAAAATGTAAGTGAAAATAGTTGAATGAAAGCATAAAATATTATGTGAACACAAATTTTATTATGTTTATGTTGGAGGTTGTTTCTTTCAAAGATCTAAGAAGTATGTATTTTAGGGTTAAAAGATCTTTTTTTAAATTAATTTTTATTGTAGTATAGTTGGTTTACAATATTGTGGGGTTAAAAGATTTTTTTGAGTTTTGTGTTCAAGGTTGTTATATAAAGTTAAATTTTAGGGGCTTCCCTGGTGGCACAGTGGTTGAGAGTCCGCCTACCGATGCAGGGGATGCGGGTTCGTGCCCCGGTCCGGGAGGATCCCACATGCCGCGGAGCCTGCGCGTCCGGAGCCTGTGCTCCGCAACGGGAGAGGCCACAACAGTGAGAGGCCCGCGTACTGCAAAAAAAAAAAAAAAAAAAAAAAAAAAAAAAAGTTAAATTTTAGTAACATTCAGAGAGTGGTAGACTAATGAAAAGTAGCTTACTTGTACATTTTGGGCTGAAAAAAAATACTTGACCATTGTCTGTTTTCAGATTATTTTTCCGGTTTTAGTCCCCCACTGATTCAAAGACGAATCTGATCATCATAATGTTAGACAAATGTTAAAAACCTGGGCAAATAATATGATTAGAATAAAAGAGTGTTCATTGTCCTCTTACAGTGAAAGAAGCATTCTTGATTGGAGCAGGAGAGCGTATAGAAAGAAAAAATAATTTTTGTTTGTTTGATACTCACTTAAGGAAATCAGAGAATAGAAACCAAAAATGTAGCTTGGTCATATTCTCTGGATAGTTCTTTTCAGAGGCTGGGATTCTAAACCTACAGTAATTTTTAATTTATTAGCAAGATGTTCTCCAGATAGAGTCAGCAGTTTGCTCTATTGTTTCATGTTGATTCTTTGTCCAAAGGCTGTTATGAGTAACAACCTACTGTATCAGTCCTATATGTCAGGGCTTTCTTCTTGCAGTAGGTAGTATTACATTCCAGTTTTGAGAATAAATTTCAGTGAGAAGGATAATTATCAAATCAAGTTGTAAAACACCATTCAAAGGATACGTCTTTTAAAACACTTTTATAAATAGAGTATTTTAACCGTCTCCCGCTCCCAACTTAGAAGTTCACATTTTTATTTTCTTCTATGCCTTTGTTATTTTTACTGTGTAACTGCAGGATAGGTAAGGTGGAGTAAAGTTGAACTACTTTTAACTAAAAGCATTCCAGTGACGATTTCTTGCTTTTATTTCAGGTGTACTATTGGAAATGACGTGGAATTTATTGCTAGGTTTTTAGGTTATATTTAAGGAAATATAGTTTAACAATGAAGACAGTGAAGAATTTTTTGAACCTTAAGCTCAAAGAGAACCTTGAGTAGGAAAAAAAAAGTCTGTTTTCAGAACAGGTACTTAGTTGGGGCTCTAGAATAGAGAATATATTGTTTGGGGAATCTGTTATATGAGGAAAAATTCAACCTAAGTAGTTCATGAAACTTTGTGAAACTCAGTAAGTATCAAGTAGAATTAATTAGTGAAAAGTATCTCAGGACATTAAGTGCAAAAAATTTGCCAAAGATTATGAGACAAGAAGTTATCATCGACTTCCTGAATTATTTCTTTGATAGCCCCAAAGTTTAGTTTGTCATGGCAGATATGTTTTGTTTTGGAAAAGGGAAATTCAGATTAATAAACCATGATCACATCAGCGTTGGACTTCTGCTCAATTTGGAGATCCAATAGGATTCATCCTTTGTTCACGTGTCCTTCAGGGATGTGTTAATACACACTTAAAGCAAGTGAAAAATTAAAAATGGCTTTAAAAGGCAAGCTTTTAAAGTGTAAAGAAGTATTTTTAACATACAGACTTTAACGTGAGCATTGCAGCTGAATCAGGAAGCCTTAGTATGAGGAGGGGAAAACATTTTTTCCTCAAAATATAGTAGCTACTATAATTACTATTTTAATTATGAAAATAATATATTTTATTGTAAAACCTTCAATTAATTCAGCAAAGCAAAATTTGCTTGTAAGCTTAGTGCTCAACTGTTAATATTTTAATGTGCAGTATTTTTTTATTTTTATAGTTCAGGATGACAACTGTATGTGCATGTACTTGAAAACTGAAATAATTTTGTATCTTGACACCAAACAAATGCTGGGAAGTTGAAGTTTTCAGGATAATTAAGAATACAAGTGTAGTTTTTTGGGTAAGACAACTTTTTCAAATCCTTTTTTGTTGTACTCCCCCAAAGCCCACCCTTCAAAAAAATTTGTCCCCAGAGATTCCCAACTCAAGCATTTAGAGAATTAACTACCACTCTATTAATTCCAACTGTAGTAAATGTTAACCCTGCTTGTGTTATTAGGCTGAAGTGAATTCCTTGTTGGCCAAGAAAGAAAATGGTAGTTTAGGCTGCTTTCCCTTGGCATAATATAGGGTCCATCATGGATAGGGGGTGACATTTCTGTGACAGCCAAGTAGGAATTCTCAGTGTACTGACCATAAACAAGAAAGTAAAATAATGGCCACTTTGCCTATTAAGTATCTTCCCAAAGTGAATTATATGCTGAAAACAGGATGAAGAGGAGATAGGAATAATTGTTTAGAAGGTGTCCCCTGAATACTGATTTCTGAGAAGGAAGCTTTTCCATATGGGAACAAAAGGTGTCTCTCAGTAGCTTTGGCTTAGTCCTCATGTGACGGAAGGTGAATTGGGAATGTCTTTAGAACTTGGGTATAAAGATCTTAAGTAGCACATTTAGTTGATTGGTTTGCTTTGTTCTTGAAAGAGTTGTATGCATTAAAGACTTCATCAAATTGCATTGTATTTTGTGTGTTTTCTGTGCAGGCGTCTGCATTCAGGTGTAGGTAGTACTGTTTTCAAAGTCCAGAAAGGGCACGGTGCTCAGTTGCCTTTATAAAGGCAATTTCTTGGTTGACTGCGATTGAGTGCAGAATTATAATATGGAGGGCCTAATTTATAACAGAAAATGCAGGAGTACAAACCTGTTAAACCCCTTATACATGTATAAATAAGGTAAACAATGGCAGGTTAGCATGGAATATTGTTTGATGTGAATAATCTTAAAAACAAATTTCCTTGGCCTGTGCGTGTTGTACCTGTTGACATAGAGAAAACTTGTAGAAATCTGTGCTTCATCTTTGAAATATAATAAAATCAGGGAGAAAAAGCAGAGCGATGTGAGACAGCTGCTGCTTGGATTGGCGGCCTATTTATAATCTAGGAGGCTCGTAGCTAGATTGCTGTGCTGTGTGCTGTGCTCTCACACATCAGATAGGAATGATGATTTGCGTGCGTATGTGCGTGTGTTCCTTCTCTCCGACTTTTAATTTTTTGGAAAAGGATTCCTTTTCCTGCATGGAAATGGAGCATGCTAGCAAAAGCAGATTTTCTGAGTTCTAAACACTCAACAGTCTCTCGCCAGGACCTCTGGGCATTTTTCAGTGCTGGGGGAAAGACCTTTGGTGGGCCAGGCATTTAAAGATGTAAGGCCTTCTCGGCATTCTTCGTGAGGCTGCCTCTGCTGAGTGAGTGAGTCATGTGGGACAGAATGTCGCATTTCAGTACCTTTTGGCTATCTGTGCACGTTAGACAATAACGATTGCCAAGCCAACGTGTCTCAGGCTTTTTAATTACGGATTTAAATGCCCACAGGAGCTCTGCTCATATGTTAATTCCACTGTTTGACTTTAAAGGACTTTTTTTTTTTTGCATTTTCTAATTCAGATTATAAAAGGCAGTTAGCCATTCAGTATGGAGACAGTTTACCACATAAACTTGTTTGAGTGTCAAGTAGGGTATAGTAGAAGTAGCTAAACCTTTTCCACATTTTTATTCTGAGAAGAGGGGGAAAAACCCTCCTCAATACCCTTCCTTAGGTTTAAGGGTCCAAAAAAAAAGGTACATTAATAAAAATAACCTTGACACCTGTTTTTGCAAAGGATTGTAAAGCATTGGAATGGCATCCTCGAGTCCATGTCTTGTCAGTTTTCACGCACCTTGGGCGTGCTATCTACGTCATAGACTGTCTGCAACTAAATTTTCCACTGAGGACAGTTTTCCTCGAGGCAAACTTTACTACAAAAACACTTCTTGTGCCAGTGAGCTTGGGTGTTTTCAGAACATTCGAATGGAATTTTAATTTTAAAACTCAGTCAAACCATAATTATAGAGATATATCTAACCCCCAAAGGACCATTTAAAAGCCTGACAATTTATGAGCCAAAAATAACAGTTTTGGACATTCTGGTATTTTGATTTATCCTTAGCCTAGGTCTCTCACATAATCATGAATAATCAGAAAGCTGACTTGCTTTGTTGCCCCATCAGAGAAATAGAGAAAATAGGATACATTTAAATAAGGTACAAGGCTTGATCTGGGATTTTCTTTTGCTTAAAGGACATTACTGGGACATTGGCAAACTTTATTTTAATAAGGTCTGCAGAAAATATCAATAGTATTGTATCAGTGTTGATTTTCTGATTTTTTTCCATAACATTTTATTATGAAGAAATTCAAACATACAATAAAAGTTGAAAGCATTTTATAACGAACACCAAAATATGTCCATTACCTATACTTGCTTCATCACATCTGTTCGTGCATCCATCTTATTTACCTATCTGTCTGCTTGTTTATTAGCAAAATACGAAAGGCATGTAATGCCTGCAACTTACTCTCAAATGGATCAGGGGAAAAAACGTGTATGTGTGTGTCTGAGAGAGAGAGAGAAAAGAATAAAACAGATGTGTCAGAGTTAACATTTTGGGAATCTGGATGAAAGTTATAGGGGAACTCTGTGCCATCTTTTTTTTTTTTAACATCTTTATTGGAGTATAATTGCTTTACAATGGTATGCTAGTTTCTGCTTTATAACAAAGTGAATCAGCTATACATATACATATATCCCCATATCTCCTTCTTCTTGTGTCTCCCTCCCACCCTCCCTATCCCACCCCTCTTGATGGTCACAAAGCACCGAGCTGATCTCCCTGTGCTATGTGGCTGCTTCCCGCTAGTTATCTGTTTTACATTTGGTAGTATATATATGTCTATGCCACTCTCTCACTTCGTCCCAGCTTACCCTTCTCCCTCCCCATGTCCTCAAGTCCATTCTCTACGCCTGCGTCTTAATTCCTGTCCTGACCCTACGGTGCACGGGCCTCTCACTGCTGTGGCCTCTCCCGTTGTGGAGCACAGACTCTGGACGCGCAGGCTCAGTGGCCATGGCTCACGGGCCCAGCCGCTCCGTGGCATGTGGGATCTTCCCAGACCGGGTCACGAACCCGTGTCCCCTGCATCGGCAGGCGGACTCTCAACCACTGCGCCAACCAGGGAAGCCCCCAGAACCATTTTTTTTTTTCAGATTCCATATATATGTGTTAGCGTACGTTATTTGTTTTTCTCTTTCTGATTTACTTCACTCTGTATGACAGACTCTAGGTCCATCCACCTCACTACAAATAACTCAATTTCATTTCTTTTTATGGCTGAGTAATATTCCATTGTATATATGTGCCACATCTTCTTTATCCATTCGTCTGTTGATCGACACTTAGGTTGCTTCCATGTCCTGGCTATTGAAAATAGAGCTGCAATGAACATTGTGGTACATGACTCTTTTTGAATTATGGTTTTCTCAGGGTATATGCATAGTAGTGGGGTTGCTGGGTCTTATGGTAGTTCTATTTTTGGTTTTTTAATGAACCTCCATACTGTTCTTCATAGTGGCTGTATCAATTTACATTCTCACCAACAGTGCAAGAGGGTTCCCTTTTCTCCACACCCTCTCCAGCATTTATTGTTTGTAGATCTTTTGATGATGGCCATTCTGACTGGTGTGAGGTGATACCTCATTGTAGTTTTCATTTGCATTTCTCTAATGATTAGTGATGTTGAGCATCCTTTCATGTTTGTTGGCAATCTGTATATCTTCTTTGGAGAAATGTCTATTTAGGTCTTTTGCCCATTTTTGGATTGGGTTGTTTGTGTTTTTGATATTGAGCTGCATGAACTGTTTATATATTTTGGAGATTAATCCTTTGTCCATTTCTTCATTTGCAAATATTTTCTCCCATTCTGAGGGTTGTCTTTTTGTCTTATTTATGATTTCATTTGCTGTGTAAAAGCTTTTAAGTTTCATTAGGTCCCATTTGTTTATTTTTGTTTTTATTTCCATTTCTCTAGGAGGTGGGTCGAAAAGAATCTTGCTCTGATTTATGTCATAGAGTGTTCTGCCTATGTTGTCCCCTAAGAGTTTGATAGTGTCTGGCCTTACATTTAGGTCTTTAATCCATTTTGAGTTTATTTTTGTGTATGGTGTTAGGGAGTGTTCTAATTTCATTCTTTTACATGTAGCTGTCCAGTTTTCCCAGCACCACTTATTGAAGAGGCTGTCCTTTTTCCATTGTATATTCTTGCCTCCTTTATCAAAAGTAAGGTGACCATATGTGCGTGGGTTTATCTCTGGGCTTTCTGTCCTGTTCCATTGATCTATATTTCTGTTTTTGTGCCAGTACCATACTGTCTTGATTACTGTAGCTTTGTAGTATAGTCTGAAGTCCAGGAGCCTGGTTCCTCCAGCTCCATTTTTCTTTCTCAAGATTGCTTTGGCTATTCGGGATCTTTTGTGTTTCCATACAAATTGTGAAATTTTTGTTGTAGTTCTGTGAAAAATGCCATTGGTAGTTTGATAGGGATTGCATTGAATCTGTAGATTGCTCTGGGTAGTAAAGTCATTTTCACAATGTTGATCCTCCAATCCAAGAACATGGTATATCTTTCCATCTGTTTGTATCATCTTTAATTTCTTTCATTAGTGTCTTATAGTTTTCTGCATAGAGATCTTTTGTCTCCTTAGGTAGGTTTATTCCTAGGTATTTTATTCTTTTTGTTGCAATGATAAATGGGAGTGTTTCCTTAATTTCTCTTTCAGATTTTTCATCATTAGTGTATAGGAATGCCAGAAATTTCTGTGCATTAATTTTGTATCCTGCTACTTTATCAAATTCATTGATTAGCTCTAATAGTTTTCTGGTAGCATCTTTAGGATTCTCTTTGTATAGTATCATGTCATCTGCAAACAGTGACATCTCTGTGCCATCTTAAAACTTATTTGTAAGTCAGAAATTATGTCAAAATGAAAAATTTTAAAGAAAAAATAAGTTGAAATTGTAAGAAAAATATAATTAATCAAATCGGAATGTTTTTAGGTTTTCAGAGAATCACTCCTTAGATAAAATGATTTTTTTTTAGCCCAGAACTACAAATGATTAGGGTTTTATTATTGTCTTACTAGGAGAATGGCATCTCTGCTTACTTAATCTGTTATCATGGAAGGTCTAGACTTAATGCTTAAGCAGGAAGGAAGGGGATAGCTACTTCATCAGCAAGAATTTGACTTTCATCTGAAAACTAACTGAAATGTTTACCTGCCTGTTGGTCATGTCCAAGTGAAGGGGACACAAGTTTGGGTGAAGAAGAAACTTAGTGGTGTTAAGACATGAGAGGACTCCTCCCTTTTAAAAATCTATGGCATAATATTGTACTCTATTGGGAGATGGAGAAAAGATTTTAAAAATAAAACTTTAGGACTTCCCTGGTGGCGCAGTGGTTAAGAATCCTCCTGCCAATGCAGGGGATATGGGTTCTGAGCCCTGGTCTGGGAAGATCCTACACACCCTGGAACAACTAAGCCCATGCACCACAACTACTGAGTCTGCACTCTAGAGCCCGCGAGCCACAACTACTGAGCCTGCGTGCCACAACTACTGAAGCCTGTGTGCCTAGAGCCTGTCCTCTGCAACAAGAGAAGCCACGGCAATGAGAAGCCCGCTCACCGCAGCTAGAGAAAGCCCGTGTGCAGCAATGAAGACCCAATGCAGCCAAATATAAAATAAATAAATAAATTTATTAAAATTAAAAAATAAAACTTTACACGTGTGTCTGAGAGAAAACCCACCTCAGTGTTATCTCTTTCAGAGAAAACTCCTTGTGGGTAGGTAGTGCATACTTATTTTCATAAAGTATGTAGAACACCACTACATAGCTGATGAATAGTATCTAATAATGACAAGATTAAGAATCAAGACTGCAACAGCATTGCATAATGCTCACCTTGAAGAGCTTTCTGTAAGGAATTATTTATTGGGAGGGATGTTCAGTGATAAGGGATGATGGCTTCATAGACTAATCTAGAGATAGGGAGTCATTATGGTAGAGAAAAGGGAGATAAGAGAATCATCAGAACAGCAGGTTTAGTCTTAGAGAAATCCTTAAGTCTTATACAAGTAAATTATAGGTGAAAAAATAGAAGAGAATATGAACTAGATGGTTACATCAAAGTGAAACTTAGTATTAAGTGAAAAGCAATGACAAGTGTTTGTTAATGAAAGAAAAGTGATACTGCTTATTAACAAATGGAAAGCAAAGGAAGGCACTTTTATGGAAGAAAGAGGACTACTAACAAGAAAAAGAAAGGAAGAAGAAAGCGAAGGAAGGAAGGAGGGAAAGAGGAAAGGAAGAAAAGTTTTGATAGTCTAGGCAAGTCAGTGGGAGAATTGGGAAAGTCAGAGAAAATAATAATTTGATGGAAGGTAGACTTATGCCTAGGTCAAGGCATAAATGAGAAGTAGGAGAAAGAAAGCAGATCAGCATCCCAGTTGGCCCAAATACATAAAATCATAAAGTTGGGAGACATTCCCCAGGTACCACCTTGTCCTTTCCTCGCTTTCTAATTCAGTTGCACCTAAACCAGCGTTTCCCAAACTGTGTTCCTTGGAACATTAAAGCTCCAACATATTAACAGGTTTTCATGAAAAAAGCATTCTGTTATTAGAAAATTTTAAGAAATTCTTCATACTCTCTGCCTTTTAGAGATTCTTAACGTATGTTAGCAATTAAAGACTCTGAAATTCTACAGTAAAGAAATTAACTGTATTTAACTTGGGTTTTGGCAAACTTATTAACCTCTTTCCGGGAACACACCTCGTATCTCAGGGGATACCACTATTCCTCATTATGCCATTTGGGATTGCTGACCTAAGCCTTTCTAGGGGGAGAGAGCAGTCTTCCTTCTTAATTTCCTCACCTGTTTCTGGGAATGGATTTTGGCACTTCCCAAATGTTTGTCTAGTTTCTGACATGTTGCTTAAATCCCTTCTGCTTAGGTCTTCCTACTCTGCAAAGCAGCATTGTGTAGGATAGACTGTTCAAAGTGGGAGGGACCTGAGTAATTGTCCATCCCTCACTCTGCCAGCTCCTGTCTTGTCTTACAGAAGGCTGGAAAGCCAATACTTGGACTTACACTAGGTCCTCTCCTAAGTCACTTGTTCCTTTTCCAGACTAAATAGTACAAATTCCTTTAACTTTTCTCTGTTTATTTTCTAATCTTTTTTCTTATTATTTTTGTTATTTCTCCAGCTTTTCCACATATCATTCCAGCTGTGAGACCTCAGCCTAGATATACAGTAATAAAAACTAATAGAACGTGGTTTTATTCTATAATAGAAAAATTACAGAATCATATATGCATATGTTGAACTTCTAGTTCTTTTATGTCATACTCATTTGTTTCATTACAGCATTTGTGTCTCTTTAAAGAAGATATTGTTGACATACAATTATCTCTGTTTCACTAGAACACCTCACACGCATACATAGATCCATTTCCACTTAGTGTGTTGCCTGCATTTTCTGTTCTTGTGGTGGTTTTTCTCCTTGCAAAGTAAATTATTCTTCCCCTCATCAGGAATTCCTGGAATGTGAGCTCAAGGAAGATAATTTTGACTTTTGACTGTTTTCTGTGACACTTTCTGTGATGCTCAGCCCAGCATGACACCGTTCACAGATTCATGATACTAACAGAGGTGGTGATGTATACTTGTTAATAGTTAAAAATTTGGTGAAAGTATGAAAAAAAAATCTATCTATTGGTCCCTTCCATGTATTTGAAATGCTTAGATTTGTGATAATGTTTTTCAGGTATAACTATCATGTATTTATTAGCACATCAGCATTCAAAACACGATACTTTAGAGCGTGGAATCAGTTACACTTGGTGCGGTTCCCAAGAGATAACTTAAGATGTAGGGAGCTAGGAGTCATGTTCATGTTTGAGAAGTTCCATAACTGGTGGAGGTAAATAGGACCAAAGAGGATAGTGTTTTATATTCTAGATCATCAGATAGTGTTAGACACAAGAGGAGGAGAAAAAGTGGAAGTGGGAGTCCGCTGTGCCAAGGGACTGCTTTGAAAGGCACAGCAATTGTACGTGTGCCTAGAGAGGACTCTCATCTCCTGCACATGGACCAGGTGCTCCCTGCCACCGCTGCGTGAAGGCCAGTCAGGCAGTGTCAGAGCCGGTGCTCCCGTTCCTTGTGGCAGTTCTAATGAAAAATTGGTTTGCTGCAGCATATCAGCAGCCACTTCAGGGAATTCTAGTGTCGTCCCCAAACATGTCACAGGATCTTACTCTACAGATGCAATATGTGTGAATGAAACGCTGTGTCTGAGAGTGTCAACAGGGAACAAAAGAAGACATTGGGAAATGACACCACTGATGCCAGAAAATAGGGACCAGATCCAAGAAAAGGTAATCATATTTCCAGTCAGAGTATTTCTGAATGGCAGAATTGCCTGTTTACTGGTAGTAAATAACCAGGAGGAATAAAATGGAGTAGGAAAAGACTTGCTTTCACTGGAGTAGCTTTGCTCATCACAGTTGGCCTAAGATCCCATCATTTGGGTCAAGCAGTCTCTTCAAAATGATAGCCCAAAAAGGAGAGTTAAAATGTAGACAATAGTGGTATGCCCTTAAAGGAAGAGGATTTGAGATGCTATGACATGATGGTTAAGATTATTAGGAACCCTGAAAGTCAAGCACACTGGTTTTCCTGCTTTATATGGTTATGTGGTCCTTGGCTACCAGGAAATGTAACTCATATTTCAGTGTTTTGCTGGCATTTCTAGAGCAGAGCTGCTATTTAGCTCTCAAGCTGAAGTACGAAAAACAAAAACAAAGGAGCCCGTCAAATCCAAACAGACCCATGAGACTCAATTTCATTGCTAAGACTGGAATGTAGTCTTACTGCCTAAGTTAATACAAAAGTAAAGCATTTAGGTCTTGAAAAACTTTGTTTCAAGTGGGTAGAGTGCAGTTTATAGCATCAATAAGAACATGATACTCCATAATACCAACTCCAGAACTTAGGAGTATGGCAGGGTGTCTTTAAATTCCTCTGATGCCTACTTTCAGCAGACTTTGCCTAGAATCGGTCATATCCAAGTGCTGTGTGGGCCTGGTTCATTCCTACTTAGTTTCTAAAGGGCCATCTTGTTTTTTGGCATGGCATGTATATTTATCAGTAAAAGTTAGCTTCTAGGTTAATCTAGGTCTCAAGTGAAAACAGTTAAGATTGATTTGATGTTACGCTTAATTTTTTTTTTTTTTTTTTTTACGCTTAATTTTGATATGACTTTATTTGAAACTCAGATCCTACACTCATCAAAAAGTGCCTTTATTGCCAAGTTTAAAAGCTGACAGTCTGGGCTTCCCTGGTGGCACAGTGGTTGAGAGTCTGCCTGCCGATGCAGGGGACACGGGTTCATGCCCTGGTCCGGGAAGATCCCACATGCCGTGGAGCAGCTGGGCCTGTGAGCCATGGTCGCTGAGCCTGCACATCCGGCGCCTGTGCTCCACAAGGGGAGAGGCCACAACAGTGAGAGGCCCACGTACCGCAAAAAAAAAAAAAAAAAAAAGCTGACAGTCTTTTCTCCCATTTCCTAGAAAATATTTAGAAGCAGGTCTTCCTTTGCCTCTTCAGAGAAGGTAAAGCAAAAACCAGTAACTGAGAAATTAGCATCCACAAAAGTTCAAAAATGGAGTATGTGCATTTCAAAGGCTCCAAATTTGAAAATATTTGCAAACGAATCAACGGACAAAGGATTAATTTCCAAAATATATAAACAGCTCATGCAGCTCAATATTAAAGAAACAAACAACCCAATCCAAAAATGGGCAGAAGACCTAAATAAACATTTCTCCAAAGAAGACATACAGATGGCCAAGAAGCATATGAAAAGCTGATCAGCATCACTAATTATTAGAGAAATGCAAATCAAAACTACAATGAGGTATCACCTCACACCAGTTAGAACGGGTATCATCAGAAAATCTACAAACAACAAATGCTGGAGAAAAGGGAACCCTCTTGCACTGTTGGTGGGAATGTAAATTGATACAGCCACTATGGAGAACAGTATGGAGGTTCCTTAAAAAACTAAAAATAGAATCACCATATGATCCAGCAATTCCACTACTGGGCATATACCCTGAGAAAACCATAATTCAAAAAGACACATGCACCCCAGTGTTCATTGCAGCAGTATTTACAATATCCAGGTCATGGAAGCAACCTAAATGCCCATTGACAGATGAATAGATAAAGAAGATGTGGTACATATATACAATGGAATATTACTCAGCCATAAAAAGGAACAAAATTGGGTCATTTGTTGTGACGTGGATGGATCAAGAGACTGTCATACAGAGTGAAGTAAGTCAGAAAAACAAATATCGTATATTAACGCATGTATGTGGAACCTAGAAAAATGGTACAGATGAACTGGTTTGCAGGGCAGAAGTTGAGACACAGATGTAGAGAACAAACGTATGGACGCCAAGGGGGGAAAGCCACGGGGTGGGGGGGGTGGTGGTGGTGTGATGAATTGGGTGATTGGGATTGACATGTATACACTGATGTGTATAAAATTGATGACTAATAAGAACCTACTGTATAAAAAAGTAAAATAAAATTCAAAAAAAAGGGTCCAAATTTAAAAACAAACAAACAAACAAAAAAAAAAAAAGTAGACTAAGCTTCCAGATTGGGAAAGTCTTATTTTCTTCTCCCTTTCGTTTTCTTGCCTTATTTCTGACCAAATGAGTTTGTCTTTAAACACAATTTTAGCTTCTTACATGATTTGTGTGTTCTGCTCCTTACAGTGATGGTACATTGATTTTGCCGTAAAAAGTCTTGCACTGGGTTGCATTACTCTGAGATGTTATTTTAGAGATTGGTGATGTACATCTGTGAGCGTGTGTGACATGGTATGCAGTAAGCAGTGCCATTAAGCAAGTTATTGCCATCTGCTCCTACCTGCAGTCATTCTCAGTACAGCATCATCAGTTTTTCTACAAGCATCAATTGCTGTCTCCGTTTTTTTTTTTAATTTGGTGAAATTAATCTTTTCCCTATTAGTCCACATATTTATAATTAACAGTTTTCAGGGACAAAACCACTTGCATTTTGATCTGTGTATCTTTGTTAATTTTGTAGAAATTAGAAATAAAATATTATAGTGAGTAAGGATAATGATCTCTTTCCCAGTTTGGTTTTGGGTTTTTTTTAAAAGTGCAAATCCTGAAGTGTTACTTAAAAATCTGGAGCTCTTCATTGTCAGAGTTTCAGATTACCAAACAAGCTTCATGGAACACTACCACTGCAGATAGAGTGTCTGCAGTCCACACCCACGGGGCAGGAAGAGAGTACATCTGAGTACTGTCTGCAAGCAGTGGTCTGCAGTCTTGTTAGCTTTCAGTATACTCTGACATCTCCTACATCTTTACTCACTCTTAGTGCTAATAAAAATCTCATTTTTCTCTGTACTAGAGCTAGAAGATAGCAAACGTGTCATTTAAAAATTAACAGGTGGGCTTCCCTGGTGGCGCAGTGGTTGAGAGTCCGCCTGCCGATGCAGGGGACACAGGTTTGTGCCCCGGTCCGGGAGGATCCCACATGCCGCGGAGCGGCTCGGCCCGTGAGCCATGGCCGCTGAACCTGCGCATCCTGAGCCTGTGCTCTGCAACGGGAGAGGCCACAACAGTGAGAGGCCCGCGTACCGCAAAAAAAACAAAAAAAAAATTAACAGGTATACATCTTTTGGATTTAAAAGTCTAGTTAATTTTTTCTCTATCGAGATGTATACTTTCTTTGTATACATGTTTACTTAAATTTATTTTTGCTGCTGTTTGTAAGCATCATGATATTTCACCTCTAAAGACTTAAGCGTTTATCTCTAACATAACCATAGTATAAGTATCACACTCAGGGAATTTAAGATTGATACAGTACTTTTCTCTAATAGAGTACTTCTCAGACTATCTGTGGTAAAGGATCTGTTTTTAAACTTCCAGTCCATCACCAGCATTTTTGTAATATACAATAAAATGGATTACTAGAAAAATGAAATTTAAAAAAACAGCACATATACAAAGCACAAGCCCAATTGTTTTATTATTAAACAGACATAAAATTATTGTCACATTCCTCTAAACATTTCTAAATGTTCGTTCTCAACTTTTATACTTATCTTACCACTTATCAGTAATAGTTTACAGATCAACCTGGGCCCATGGACTATACTTTTGAGTAGTACTAATCTCAAAATCACATTTCCCCAGTGGGTGACCACTGTGTTCTTTAGTATTTTTAATCCAGGATCCAATCAAGGATCACACATTGCATTTGGTTGCCATTTCTCTTTGATCTTTAATCCACAGCAGTTTCATGGCCTTTTGGTGGGGGGAGGGGGAAAAGGATAGAGGTTCATTAGTTGAAATTTTTGAAGAGTCCCAGCCAGTTGCAGTGCTGAATGTCCTGCAGTTTTTTTTTTTTTTTTTTTTTTTTGGGTACATGGGCCTCTCACTGTTGTGGCCTCTCTCATTGCGGAGCACAGGCTCTGGACGCGCAGGCTCAGCGGCCATGGCTCACGGGCCCAGCCGCTCCGCGGCATGTGGGATCTTCCCAGACCGGGGCATGAACCCGTGTCCCCTGCATCGGCAGGCGGACTCTCAACCACTGCGCCACCAGGGAAGCCCCAGTCCTGCAGTTTTGATTTATCTGATTTGGTTCCTCATTAGTAAATCCACATTAAACATTTTTGGTTTAAGAATACTACTTAGAGTACTTCGTGTCTTCATCACAGGAGGGCACACCATGACCATTTGCCCTGTTATCAGTGACATTAAGTTCGATTATTGGTTTAGTTAGTTTCTGTTTAGTTAGTTTTTTAAGTGCTGTAGGTCTGCATTCTAGATGATAGAATCATATAATTATTCTGTTCAGTTTAACAAACATCTATGAGGGCTACCAATTTCCAGGCAATGGACTACGAAAATACATAGGACCTAGTCTCCTTGTTCTCAAGGCACTGGCAGCATAGCAGAGGAGACAAATGTATAACCTATAAATTGAAGTATAAAGTAGATTATGGTACATGCCATTATAGAGTTATAAACAGGGTATTCTGCAAACATAGAGAAGAGAGATGTTAGTTAATCCTGAGTAGGGGATTAGGGAAAGCTTTGTGTAAAAAACAGTGTTTGTTCTAGGTCTTCAGGAATGAGTGAGGTTTAGACAGGCAGGAGAGGTGTTGGGTGGAAGGGAGGAACTGATTTAAGCAAAGGTACAGAGGCAAGAAGAAGCATTTCAAGTTCTGGGAATAGCAGATAATTCAGTGGCTGAAGGAATGACTATAGTGGGAGATGAGGTACAATTGTTAACGGGCTTTAATGCCTCACCTGGGAGTTTAGGCTTTATTCCATAGTGACTAGGGAGAAGACACGGGAAATCGTAAGCAGAGAAATGACATGGTGAGATCCCTTTTTGAGAAAGTATTCTATTAGCAAAGGGATGTATCTGCTCTAGATGGGAGAGATACCAGTTGGGAAGATGTTACAAATTGTCCTGGTAAGAGGCCCGAATCACAGCAGTGGGATAGAAGTACAAGACCGTGCAAGGACTAATTAGACCTAAGAGTGAGGGACTGAACATGCACAGGATCCAGCTTGAGCTATTAGGGTGTTATTAAGGTAGGAAACTGCAAGGGGGGAAGACAGTGATGCATTCGGTCTTGGCCAAATTTTCAGTGTTGGTGAGGCATTAAGGTAGAAACGTGTATCATACAATTAGAGATGTGGGTGTGTGGGGTTCAAGAGAGGCCAGGCCTAGAGATATAGATTTATTGACCTCTACTGTGTTCCAAACACTGTTAGGTAAGTACCTTATACTGTTACCTCATTTAATATTCACAGCAGCCTTGGGAGATAGATACTGTTATCCCCATTTAAGAGGTGAGTAAACAGACTGAAGTTAATTAACTTGCCTGAGGCCTTACAGCTAGTCCTAAGGGCCAAAATTCTATCCAGGGTATGTGGACTTCCATTGTTCCATGAAGGAGATAATTGCAGCATTGAAATTGAATGTAGGTACCCAGGAATGAGTGTAGAGAGGGAGAGGAAGAGGGCTTAGCATAGGAACTTAAAAAACATATGAATATAAGAGGATCTAAACTTAAAGGAACTTTCAGGGCTATGGGAAAGAGAAACAAGAAAATAATGACAAGTAATAGTGACAGGTGAGCAGAGGATCGCAGGAGGAGCATGGTCAACAGTGCACTAGCCCAAAGAAGTCAAGGAAGACAAAGATTTGAATAGCTTTTGAGGGCAATCGATAGATGATCACCTAAGGGTGACCATAAGGTGAAGGTAAAGATGGCGTGAGCTTGAGGCAGAGCCCGTGGCCTGGTTAAAGGATTCTTTCCAGTAGTAATGAGCAGCTCAGGAATAAGGATTGTTAAGGTCAAAAGGAGGAGGGGGTCTAGTGCAAGGCAGAGCATAGTGGAAGTAGCTTAGTCTGGGTTCCAAGATGCATAGGAAGTACTGAAGCAGTGACTGACTCATAGTCTGCAAGTCTAGAGAGAGTGAAGGAAATGACCTGTGGTGTGCAGCCTGCTTCTAATTTTTATGCACAAAGTTTTAAAATTAATGTTATACTAATAAAGAAGCTTTTGGTCTTTTTGTTTTGGTGTGTTGCGTATATGGTTTTTAAATTAAAGGAAGGCAAAAAATTCATAGTAATTCCTTTATTATGGAAGTCAATCAGTAAATAAAAACTGCTCTACAACTCTGCTGTGCCAAACTCACGGGCACCCATATTTTTTGCTTTGGGGAAACTATTAGCTAAAGACATTGCCTGAAATAACATCACTATTCAGCAGAAGTCAGAGAAGAAAAAGGATCTCAGTCAAAACTCTTTCATGAATTTAGAAATGAAAAGCAATGCTTAGTACCAAGTGGGAGATGTCATGAAATCCTACACTTCAAGAGCCAGAAGATATCTTAGGAATTGCAGTCTTCTTATTTCAACAGTTGATTCATTGAACACTTCTTAAACACCCTACTACTGGCAAGCTAATAAGTGAAGCTACCAGTTGAAACAGTTTATTCTTGCCTTCAGGGAGCTCACAGTCTAGTGGGAAGATCAAAGAGCCCAGTAACTCCATTAAGAAATTTAGTGAAGGTGCTCAAATATTTGTTGAACAGATGAAAAAACCCATATTTTAATTGATGTCCTCAGGGCACGTAGTTTTAAAATAAAGAGACTGATTATATAATCTAATAAAACTATCAAATGCTTTCCTAAAAAATTAATATTTCAAAATAACAACAACAACAGAGTTTAGTGAGAAAGGGGAGTGGTAACTATGATTTAGTGGATGCCCATTTTCTTTTGGGCACCCTACTCATCACACATTTCATTTTCACCTGTCAGGAAAGGAGAGGAGAGAGAATAGCAGCCTTGGGAAGAGGGAGAGTATGTTTGTTTTTTATATAGAGGAGACCTGAGCATGCTTGTTGATACGTGGAGGGGAAGAAGCCAGTGAAGAGGGAGATACTGTTCACTGTCTGGTTACTCCTGTTGCTCCAGTGCACCTAGCAACTCAGTCTTAAAAATCAACTAATCAGGGCTTCCCTGGTGGCGCAGTGGTTGAGGGTCCGCCTGCCGATGCAGGGGACACGGGTTCGTGCCCCGGTCCGGGAAGATCCCACATGCCGCGGAGCGGCGGGGCCCGTGAGCCATGGCCGCTGAGCCTGCGCGTCCGGAGCCTGTGCTCCGCAACGGGACAGGCCACAACAGTGAGAGGCCCACGTACCGAAAAAAAAAAAAAAAATCAACTAATCAGGGACTTCCCTGGTGGCACAGTGGTTAAGTATCTGCCTGCCAAGGTAGGGGACATGGGTTCAAGCCCTGGTCCGGGAAGATCCCACATGCTGCGGAGCAAATAAGCCCACGTGCCACAACTACTGAGCCTGCGCTCTAGAGCCCGCGAGCCACAGCTACTGAGCCTGCGTGCCTGGAGCCCGTGCTCCGCGACAAGAGAAGCCACCGCAATGAGAAGCCTGCGTACCGCAACGAAGAGTAGCCCCCGCTCGCCGAAACTAGAGAAAGCCCACACGCAGCGACGAAGACCCAACACAGCCCAAAATAAATAAATAGATAAATGAACAAGAAAAAAAAATCAACTAATCATTATTACCCCCAGTCCACTGGGCTGGAAGCGGGGGTTGTTAGGGGAGGGGGAACAGTAAACTTAAAAAAATAAAGGAGAAAGAGAGGTGCACACATACGTTTTGACTTCTTGTTCTTCTCTAACTTCTGTGGGCCAGGGCTTTACACAGTGGCTTAGGAAACCTGCTGTTTCTTCCAGAGCCAAGACTGCTTTTATTTTTGCTTTATGATTGTTGTTGACTTGCAGTATTATGAATTACCAAGAGATGAGACACCAAAAAACATACTCCAAACTTAATTTCATTTTGAGTTATCTACACCACTATTCCCATCAGTGTTGTAAAGCAGAAAGGAATTTAGGCATTAGAATCAGAAAACAAAGATTTGGGTCCTGGTTCTGCCATGTAACTGTGTAATTTTGGACAGATCACTGAATCTCCTTGAGCTTCACTTTATCCTTCTTTAAAATAGGTGTCTTCACAGGATTGTTGTGAGGTGCAAATAACATAATGTAATTAAAAGAGAAGTCTTTGTAAACCATAATGTCAGTTATAGTTACAGAATGCTGACATTTTAAAAATAGTCATATATTTGGACTGGTGCTATACCTGGTCTCAGGTGACTTAATCATTGGATTATTAAATCTCCATTATTAATTTTCCTTACAGATGCTCAAGAGACTGCTTTGTGGGTATAAATCAGAGAGCTTTAGTTTTTATCGTTAAAAGATTGTCCTTATTCCTACAACTAACTCTCAAACTAGGCATATTTTTCACCATTTTTAAAGTTACTTATTGTTAAGTGACTAAAGTAATGTTCCTCAGACATCCCTAAATTTTTTGATTCTAGGCTAGAAACAGGAATAATCTATTATCAGAAGCTTAACAAATTAGTATATTTATTTAATGAAAACACTGAAGTCTGGAATGACTCATTGTAAAGTTGAAGTCCCTTCCCCAGAATATAAAGTGACTGATGGTCCATCTCTACTTTCAAGGTAACACTGAGCACCTTGGGTAATTGTATAGCCCAGAAAAATGCAAGGTTATGGAAGGGTTACACTAAATGAAATGCCCTTATCCTTAGGGATCATACATTCTGGGTCAAAAGACAAAAGCACGTAAAACATTTAACAAGCAGAATCCGTGCTGTATGGTGGAGAAGAACATGGGCTCTGGAACCAGACTGCCTGAGTTAGAATCTTCCTGTGGCTGTGCCACTTACTACTTTGGAACCTTGGAAAGTTACTTTTTTCTGTGCTTCAGTTTCTCCATCTGTAAAATGGGATACTAATAATACCTATATCATAGGATTGCTTTGAAGACTAAATTACATAATATGCTTAGAATTGCCTGCCATATAGTAAGTACTGTATGTGTTTTCAGCTGCTATTATTATATGTTTAGATGTTAAATTATGTATGATTCAGTCACTTGGTATAATAGGGTTTCACAGATCATTCTAGGCAGGTAGAGTCAAGGAAAGTTTTATAGAGGAGGTGGTACTTATCAGAACCTTCAAGGGTAGATGGACAGAGGCAGAGGAGAGAAAGAAAGGTAAATTAGGCCCAGGGAATATCATCAACAAAAGCTTAAAAATGGGACCAAATTTGTTAAGTTCACTGAGCAGGAAGGAGACCGATCTTATCAAAGGATCTGGATAAGATGGAGGGTGAATATTGTTCAGATCAGTGGTGGGATGAGAGTGGATAGGGTAGACAAGACTGTTAGGCTGAAAATAGCATTTTGCAGTTTGCATTCACATGTATTATATGTTCACATTTATTTATGTCACTTAAATCTAACAAAACTATTATTCAGATATATTTATGTGACATAAACATACATTTTATTATTGTTATTTTCATTTTCATTTTATAAATAAGTATACTTGAACTCAGAGAGGTGTAACTTGTCCAGCAGCATCAGGTTTTCACACCAAACCCAGCCCCATTCCTCTATATCTTGCTGTTTCTCTTCCTTTGCTAGATGTACGGGTAGATTTGAGAGTCAACTCAGCCAGTCAGGTAGGCTCTTTTCCCATCTTCTACCTTTGACCCCTGGAGTGGTTTTCAGGCCATTGGCACTTCTCTAGTGAAGTAAATTGGGTCAAGATGAAATGTATGCCACCTGTTTCCTGACTCTTTCAGGAAATGAAGAGAGGAGTTTTGATTAAATTTACCATTCTTTTCAGACCTGAGGCCACGTATGGTTCATAGCGCCCCGGATATGCTTTATAGTATGGAACTCTGCTCTGTACTTTCTTTAATAAGGACACACACACACACACAGAGGAAAATTTTAATACCCTTAAAGATTCTACAAAACTTGCTAAATTTAATTGAATTATCAACTGGACATTGTTACATATTATTAATCTAATATTTGACATGGTGGAGTGTAGGAGTGTGTGTGTATAAACAAATACACGGTATAGGAGAAGATGCTGAAGTGTTAAAGTTAACACTCCCACTTAGAAAATGGAATAGTTTGCAGGCTACTTGTCTGAATGTCACTCTGTGTTATTTTCCCACCTACCGGTGAGTAGAAAAACAATGAACACATTTTACTTAAAGTTCCTTGGGAGTATGGTAATCCCAAGAAGTGCGAAGAGAAGTAGAAGCAAATATGCTGTTAGGAATGTAAATAACTTTAGTAACGCTGATTGCTGTGATAGATACTGTACCTTATGGGAGAGTCTCACATTATCCTAAGACTTGCAAATGATAAAAATAGATCATATTTATAGAAATTAAAATACGGATATTTGTATTGTTGGGCTATATGAAGGGTACACATCTTTTTCTCAACAATTTTTGGTTTACATTATGTCAGTGAATCAAAATCATGATGGATTTAATGTTCACGCTGGCGGTTTATTTTTAATGTGAATAAAATTAACAGTGAAACTGTGATAAAAGGTAGTTGTAAGTATCTTCTGTAAAGTGCCACTGATTCTTGGATTCAGAGCTGAACCTGGGCTCCTTCAAAGGCTGGGACTCTTCTTCCTCTCTTAGAACCTCCTCATCTCTTGGCATGTTTCTGGGCATATAGTAAGCTGGTGTTGATAGATGGGATATTCACATCATGGTTAGAGGGAAGAAGGATCACGTTTTTGATTAGTCACTCTGGATGTAAGTGTTCTTGTAACGGACTTGTCTGTAGAACTACATTGCAAGATAGCTTTAAAGATCTGTACATATTTGTGTGTGGGATAGTGGGAGTTGTGTGTTGATTTCCAATTAGCCTGGTTGCAGACTCCTCAGAGGTGTAGCATATCGAGTTTTCTGTCATTGTGCTGTTTCTGTTGAAGACCAATTTGTTGTAGTATTTTGGTATGCATTCTGATAAATGGTGATCTTCTATTAAAATATGGCACTTTTTCTATTAAAAAAAAAGATGAAAACTTGGTGACAATACCTGGTATATGCTAGGCATCTAATAAATAAGTAATAGTTGTTATTGTTGTTATTTAAAATTTTTTATTGACCAAATGTTTTGATTTCGACTTCGCTTTTCTTCTGATCTTTGAAAATACATATTGTTAGTAAGTGTTCGTTTATATTTCGTGCCTTTGAAGGAAAGAATAGAAATATTATTCCCTTCTAAGATTGCTGATCTTAAAATATTTTTGTGCCTTTTTTATTGTAGGCAACTTTACCACATTCTTACAATAGGCATTCAAGATAGTTCACTTATTAATACAAGTGTATATTTTAAGACCAGGTATTTGACCAATTGAATAATAGATTGTAGTAACCTGGAGTAAACCAGATTCAGCTGAAATCTCACTGATCCCACTAGATGGCGTTAATTCATTAAGTGATATCTTCATCCTCTAACTTAAGCAGACAGCCTCCTATGTAGTTCAACTGATTTGAGTATCTTTACAGGGTGAGTGTGGCAGTGTACTCTTGGACTCTTTGCTGTTTATATATAGTGATTTGTGGAGGCTATTTGGAAATACTAGGAAGATCAGAAGGCTGAGGGCAGATTTATTCAAACTAAAAAACTGTAATAAACTACAGTATTTTGTTAGGTGCTAATTAATCTAGCTTTGACTTAGCCTCTGCCCTAATTATATATCCAACTGAAAGATTCAGAACTTACTGTTTCCTCATAGTTTATCACCCTATTATCATAATCCTGTTTGGGCTTCTGGAAACATTGGAAAACAATTGAAAATGGGAAGCAGATACTTCTTAAAGCATAGAGCTTATAACAGATTTAATTTTAAATAATTTGGTTCTTATTTGTAAGGACTAGATCAACAGTGATTCATTTGTGGGTTATTCTGGTTCTTCAGTCATAAATGTAAAATAAAACAAACATCCCAATTCTTTAATTCTTTCTTATGTGAATTTGGATTACTTATTATCTACAAAGACCATTTTATATTACAGATTAGTCAATTTCAAAGTTTAAAAATTGTGCTTTTCCACAGTCGTTTGTAGGCCCCAAATAAATAATTAAGCTTTTTTTCCATATATGTTTTATTTTCTTCTGTTCTTAAGAATTCTGACGTGAAATTTTTTTAAAGAAATGATGATGAATACATTTCACTTGCAAAAAAGTCGTTCCACATTTCATTAGAAGTGATTTTTTTTCTTTATAATCAGATTCATATAGCTAGAATAAAATTGTTTCAAAATTGATGGGATGATCCGTCTTGAGCCATAGAGGCTTAATTGCGCTACAAATATTATACTTTTATTCATCGCTCATCGGGAGTAAGTGGTTGGTGCTGATGGTTCCCTTAATGTTTATGTAACTATTCCAACATAAGGTAGTTCACATTTCTTAGTAAAAAGATTGCCAATAGTTTTATCCACTGGTTATAATAAAAAAAGTTGAGAACAATCAAGGGCTTTTGCCAATAGAGTCAGAATAATATGCTTTTTAAAAAATTTATTGAAGTATAGTTGATTTACAATGCTGTGTTAATTTCTGCTGTACAGCAAAGTGATTCAGTTATACATATATATATTCTTTCCCATTATGGTTTATCACAAGATATTGAATATAGTTCCCTGTGCTCTACAGTAGGACCTTGTTGTTTATCCATCCTATATATAATAGTCTGCATCTGCTAATCCCAAACGCCCAATCCTTCCCTCCCCCACCCTCCCTCCCTGTTGGCAACCACAAGTCTGTTCTCTATATCTGAGTCTCCTTCTATTTCGTAGATATGTTCATTTGTGTCATATTTAAGATTCCACGTATAAGTAATATCATGTGGTATTTGTTTTTCTCTTTCTGACTTCAGTTAGTGTGATAA
This sequence comes from Phocoena phocoena, assembly GCF_963924675.1. Taxonomy (NCBI): domain Eukaryota; kingdom Metazoa; phylum Chordata; class Mammalia; order Artiodactyla; family Phocoenidae; genus Phocoena; species Phocoena phocoena. The sequence goes on along the minus strand of NC_089226.1, from coordinate 95,994,656 downwards.
TCTTGAGGCCCATCCATGTTGCTGCAGATGACATTATTTCATTCTTTTTTATGGCTGAGTAATATTCCATTGTTTATATATAGCACATCTTTAAAAAATTTTTATTTTATATTGGAGTATAGTTGATTTACAGTGTTGTGTTAGTTTCAGGTGTACATCAAAGTGATTTAGTTATACATATGCATATATCCATTCTTTTTCAGATTCTTTTCCCATATAGGTTATTACAGAGTATTGAGTGTAGTTCCCTGTGCTGTATAGTAGGTCCTTGTTGGTTATCTATTTTATATATAATAGTGTTTATATGTTAATCCCAACCTCCTAATTTATTGCCTGCCCACCATTCCCCTTTGGTAACCATAAGTTTGCTTTCTGAGTCTGTTTCTGTTTTATAAATAAGTTCATTTTTTAGATTCCACATATAAGTGATATCATATGATATTTATCTCTCTCTGTCTGACTTCACTTAGTATGATAATCTCTAGGTCCATCCATGTTGCTGCAAACGGCATTATTTCATTCTTTTTTATGGCTGAGTAATATTCCATACTATCTGTACCAGATCTTCTTTATCTATTCATCTGTTGATGGACATTTAGGTTGCTTCCATGTCCTGGCTATTGTAAATAGTGCTGCAGTGAACATTTGTTGATGGACATTTAGGTTGCTTCCATGTCCTGGCTATTGTAAATAGTGCTGCAGTAAATAGTGCTGCATGTATCTTTTCAAAGTATGGTTTTCTCCAGGTATATGCCCAGGAGTAGGATTGCTGGATCATACGGTAGCTCTATTTTTAGTTTTTTTAAGGAGCCTCCATACTGTTCTCCATAGTGGCTGTACTAGTAATACGTTCCAACCAACAGTGTTGGAGGGTTCCCTTTTCTCCACACCCTTTCTAGCATTTATTGTTTGTAGACTTTTTGATGATGGCCATTCTGACTGGTGTGAGGTGATACCTCATTGTAGTTGCGGTTTGCATTTCTCTAATAATTAGTGATGTTGAGCATCTTATCATGTGCTTTTTGGCCATCTATATGTCTTCTTTGGAGAAATGTCTATTTAGATCTTCTGCCTATTTTGTTTTTTTTTGCGGTACGTGGGCCTCTCACTGTTGTGGCCTCTCCCGTTGTGGAGCACAGGCTCCAGACGCGCAGGCTCAGCGGCCATGGCACACGCGCCTAGCCACTCCGGGGCACGAACCCATGTCCCCTGTGTCAGCAGGCGGACTCTCAACCACTGCGCCACCAGGGAAGCCCTATTTTTTGATTGAGTTGTTTGTTTTTTTGATATTGAGCTACATGAGCTGTTTGTATGTTTTGGAGATTAATCCCTTGTTGGTTGCATCGTTTGCAAATATTTTCTCCAATTCTGTGGGTTGTCTTTCCGTTTTGTTTATGGTTTCCTTTGCTGTGCAAAAGTTTTTAAGTTTGATTAGGTCCCATTTGTTTTTTTGTTTTGTTTTGTTTTTATTTTCATTACTCTAGGTGATGGATCCAAAAAGATATTGCTGCAATTTATGTCAAAGAGTGTTCTGCGTATGTTTTCCTCTAAGAGTTTTATAGTATCCAGTCTTACATTTAGGTCTTTAATCCATTTTGAGTTGGTTTTTGTGTATGGTGTTAGAGAATGTTCTAATTTCATTTTTTACATGTAATAGCTGTCCAATTTTCCCAGCACCATTTATTGAAGAGACTTTATTTTCTCCATTGTGTATTCCTGCCTCCTTTGTTGTAGGTTAATTGACAGTAGGTACCTGGGTTTACTTCTGGGCTTTCTCTCCTATTCCATTGACCTATATGTCTCTTTTTGTGCCAGTACCATACTGTTTTGATTAATGTAGCTTTATAGTATAGTCTGAAGTCAGGGAGCCTGATTCCTCCAGCTCTGTTTTTCTTTCTCAAGATTGCTTTGGCTATTTGGGGTCTTTTATGTTTCCATACAGATTTTAAGATTTTTTTGTTCTAGATCTATAAAAAATGCCATTGGTAATTTGATAAGGACTGCATTGACTCTGTAGATTACCATGGGTTATATATACCACATCTTCTTTATCCGTTTGTCTGTCAATGGACAAAATAACATGTTTTATAAATCAGAACAGGAAGATCTGAGTACACGGTGCCCATTAATCAAATCAGTATCTGAAATGAGGGTTTTACTTTTTCTTATGATCTTAGGAAGCTTTAACCAAAAAATAGCAGCTGCCGAAGGTAATTTAGTATATGCAAGGCATAACTGTATTGTGACTGATATTTTTTTTTTGATGACTTCTGAAAATTAGTTCATTTCTTTCTAATCACACCTTATGCACATGTTTGTATTTACAGGTGTCATACAGGCATGTATTAAAATTTAACTGCATAATCTCATTTTCTGTACCCAGAGAAGTTTCTGATGACAGAGAAATACTGTTGTAGAGGGGAAGAGTAAATAGTGTCGCATGACAGTTGGAGCTTATCTACGTGGTGTGTTTTTTCTTTGGGAGTAGACATAAGAAGAGGAATAAAATTTGAGTGTATGCCGGTATATGAGTATAATGAATGAGAGGGAAAGATCATCTTTTCAGGAGGCATTAACTCTATTTTGCAAACAGATCTTTGGGTGATAAGTCCTTTGTCTTGAGGAGACAGTTTAGTGGTATGCTATCCGCTGCTGGCAGGATATAGCACTCATCCACAGTAAAACTTAATTACTATAACAAAATAAATACTCCTATGCTGTGCAAACCAATATGAAGGAAAATGAGTTTCTGTTGTATAAGAGGTCAAATGAGCACGGTTCTTTAAAACTGTTACGTTGAAGAAAAGGATACAGGATGTTCTGTTAGCCACTGATCAAATATTTTAGTTCATGAAGTATCCTCACTTACATGTTTTAAGTAGCTTTTTTTTTTTTTTTTTTTTTTGCAATACGCGGGCCTCCCACTGTTGTGGCCTCTCCCGTTGCGGAGCACAGGCTCCAGACACGCAGGCTCAGCGGCCATGGCTCACGGGCCCAGCCGCTCTGCGGCATGTGGGATCTTCCCGGACCGGGGCACGAACCCCTGTCCCCTGCATCGGCAGGTGGACTCTCAACCACTGCACCACCAGGGAAGCCCTTAAGTAGCTTTTAATACAATCTGAGAACAAGGAGTTCCTTCTCTTCTCTGCCCCCACCCCCCTGTCTCTTCTTTCTTCTTTTTTTTTTCATTGAAGTATAATTGACGTATAGCAATATTTCAGGTGTATGACATAATGATTTTATATTTGTGTAGTTTTTTTATTGAAGTGTAATTGGCATATAACATATTGGTTTTTTATTTCTTATGTATTAAAAGTGAAATCCTTTTCCTTTGGTCAAAAGTTTGCTGCATACAGGCCATCTCAAATTGATTCACTGTGTTGTACAGGAGCACCATCCATAATGTCAGACCATTTCTGAGAACATTGACTGTTGTTAAGAGCTCTTTTTCATTGAGTTATTTGGTTTTTATGAAGACGAATGTCTGATTAAATTTCTTACTAGTATGCATAATTTGGTGTTTTTAAAATTTAAGGAAAATAAAGTTTAAAAATTTTTAAGTAAAATGGGACTAGAAAAAGAGAGGAGAGGACTTTAAGCATTGGTATATCTTTTTAATTTTCTACTTCGTGACTCCATTAAAAAAAAACCCAACTCTGTAATTTTGAAGTAGAGATTCTGAAATTACCACTTTTCTAAAAATATCACTTACAGCTGAAACTTAATATATCTAAGCATTTTAGTTCTGGGGATGATACATATTTTCATAAAGATGTGTTTCCAAATGGAAATAGCACTGAGGCTTCTGAAATAGGGAACCTTTCCAAAATAGGCTCGTGGTTGCCTGGGTGAAGAATATTAGGTTGCAACAGTGAAAAAGGAAATCCTGGTATAGGAAGCAATTGATGAAGGGCAAGTATCCACAGAGTCTAAGGCACTTGTATGGGCCTGTGTGCAAGGTCTTGACAGTACCTTTCAAATTAAATATGATATTCTCCATAGTGTCCTGAGCCAAGCGTATATTTCCGTCTTTGTTTCTGTTATACATAATATATCATTCTTATTTTTAATCTTCTGTAAGTACTAGTCATCATCCTAGTGAGAATTACAGCCTTTTCTCACTGCCCTTTGTGAAAATGTCATCATAATAATGGGCAGCAGGCAGCTTTATGGTGTTTTAAAAATCAAGTTCATCAGCGTTTTTAGACTATCAGTTTATTATTTAGTGTCATTATCAGTGCTAGGAATACTGAGTGTTTTATAACTCTAATTTTATTTTTTAAGGTTTTTTTCTCTTTTTTCTTTGAGTGGGGTGGGGAATATATAGGTATTATCCTAATTTTATCACAGAGGCTACTAATATTAAAGAGAGGCAGAGTAATGACCAGAGTCATATAGATGGGGTGAAAGGAAAACCAGCATCCTGGTTGGTAAAGTTTTTTTAGCTTTCAACCCAAGCTCTTCCCTTGTACAGTACAGTAGGTACAATGTTTTCAGGGCTACTTTTGTTTAAATGGAACTCTTCATATGCAGATTTTCTTTCAAAACAAGAAACATTTGAGTTTTTAAAAGGTTCTACCAAGAAACTTGTTCTAGTCCTGTTTCTACAACCTTCTCGTATCTCAGAATCTCTCAAAATAATTTTAAATGGGTTTATGCCTTTCGGGGGAGAAGAAAAAGGCACGAAACAAACTCACCTGGTATTGCAAGTCCCAAAGAGTTGGAACTATAGTATTCAAGCTTTAGTAAAATTTTTGCAGCAGATACATATTTATTAAACTAATGCACTTTATTTTTTAAAAATTTAATTAATTAATTATTTAGGCTGTGCTGGGTCTTCCTTGCGGTGCACTGGCTCTCTAGTCGCTGTGCACGGGCTCTCTAGTCTCTAGTTGCGGCACGCGGGCTTAGTTATGGTAATGTGGGATCTTAGTTCCCCAACCAGGGATGGAACCTGGGCCCCTGCATTGGGAGTGTGGAGTTGTAACCGCTGGACGACGAGGGAAGTCCATAAACTAATGTATTTTATTTGAATTTACTTTATGTGGCCTGTGTTTTAAGTAAAAATGTACCATCAGTGTATTTACTGTTGAAAGTATTAAGTGTTTTTTTGTTTGTTTGGGGGACTTCCATTATTACAAGCATGTGATTTTGGCTTTGGGGAAGAAAGCACCTGAATAAGGATGTGAACTAGCTTTTGGAGGCTGTTCGGGGTGAAGGTGGGGCTGTAAACTCCCTGAAATGTGTGCAGTATGTGTGTGTATATATTCTTACACTTATGGCATTTTGGGAGGCCAGGTCCATGGTTCTTCATTATGATGTTAAAGGCGTTAAAGATGTAACCCCATTGGTAAGATCATGATCTAAATCAGATCACTTACTAGGATTGAATATGAAGCATTTCATTTTTCCCCTCAAATGAAGAGGGCCACATATGAATACCTTTTTTTCAGAATAGTGCTTTTAAAAGCTAGAAGTGTTTGCTGGGGAATCATAATTTATAAATGGAAAGGGATTTAGTAGATTACTCTTGTATTCTATTGGAAAGTTAATAAATTTCACAAGTTATAGTAAGTACAAGTTACAAATTAGTTCCTTTCTGAAACATTAGCCATTCCACATTTATTTTGAGGACTAAGTACCCTACTTATGAAAGCCAAATATAGAAACAGATCTTAAGGATGAAGCAAAGGAAAAAGTTGCTCAAAGGAGCTCAACTTACCATTAAAGCCCAGCCAGTGTGCCAGATTGTAATGATTTAAATCACTAATGAAATTCATGTTGTTTTAGAGGAATTTTTTTAAACATTAAGCGAGGTAGTAATTTTCCAGTAGTCAAATTTAATGAAAACATTTACTCATGTAAATTGGAGCTTTATTTTTATATATTAGTTTTGCCGTTTTGTTTTTACTAAAAATAGTCATTCTTTTTCTTATATTTCCTCATGAAATCTTTCAGAACCACTTCTAGAAATGGCATCATTTTGCCATAAGTATTTTGTTTTCTCCTCCATCTAGTTTTTATGAAGTAGTGCTAACTCTGCCTTAATTTGATTTGGCATCCCTGCAATTGAACATTTGTAAGTATCTTGTATTATGGCCCATCTGGGTTGTCATAGAAACCAAAGACCTCCATCCTCTTCCCTCTAGTTAAAAATGGAATGCAAACAGGGCTTCAAAGTGACGTTTTTCTAGTACGAGTGACAGCCCTGTGAAGTGCAGAAGAGAAAGGTTTCTTATTGGTTTTATTCTCCCATGGCCTATCTTACCAGTTAACTCTGATGCATGCAGTTTTTCTCTTGAAAATCTGGCAAGACACTAATGGAATTTTTAAAATGTAAGCATCGGGGGAAAAAAAGAATGCAGCTAATCCCCTTCCTGCTCTTTTCTTGTACAAAAATGCAGTGTTAGCTAGCAATGTTTTTGTTTTCTCCCCTGTGTTATTAGCTGTTCTGTTGAAGCTGTGGGACACGTGGTGGAAACACTGATTAGTTACTACAAGTGTGGCTTTCATTATTAGTCTCATCTATTTTTCAGGTCAGGTGAACGTGGTTTTATCTCATTAGAACCTATGGGCCCACTGGTTAAGTACATGGCAGTAATTCATTGGAAAAGAAGTTTGTTGATATGGAAGTTCTAATGGCCATATCATTAGCCATTCTAAAACATTGTAGAGCCCTGATTCTAAAACGTAATTCTAAAACACTGCCCCATTTCCACCACGCTGGTAGTCACAGAATCCTTGACTTGACTTTGATGGTTTTTCAACTTCCACATTCCCTTCAGCTTTCCTACCAGAACTATACATGACTTATATGATGTTTCTGCTTTTAAAGCAGCTAATAAGTTCCAGTGTGCTATTTCCGTTTTTTAGCAAAATGTCTAGGTTTGATGGTTAAGATTTATTGAACGATTGATGTGGCATTACTCAAAGTTTAGAGTGTTAAATTCTTGTTTTAACATAGGTTTTGCATTTAGAAAATAACACACATAGTGACCTCTATGAAATAAACAATGAAAATCTGACCTGTAAGTTTATATCCTAATAGAAATGTTCCAGAAGGGTTGGATTAAAAAATCATTAGACAATTGTAGTTGGTGAGTTTTGGGTCAGTTTTAAGTCTACTGTTTTTCAAAAGGAAAACATTAAAGTCTTTAACATCTACGATTTGACTGTTAGCTAGTTCTGGTAATTGTGTACTTTCTTTTAATAATCTATAAGAAATGTTATAGTTCTTTTACATACACATCTTCTGTTTCCTGAAATAGCTATATAAACTTTTTAAAGAATTTAACTTTTTAATATTATACCTCAAAATCTAATACATACTCTGTAGATATATTCAATAAATAATGTCTTCAAACCTTATACAACCTATAATGGCCCTGACATCCTTTTAAATCTAAGATGAAAGAATGATTAGCAAAGTGCGTGCAAAACAGCAAGCAAATTGATAGTTGTGGGTGATTCAAAGGATGTTCTGAGAACCTTTTCTCAGAATGCTGCTTTAAATTTGTGTGCTAATCACACAGATGGAAAGCCATCTCTGGATAAGTTGCCAATCTTTAAAACAAAGAAGACCAGAATGGTTTGTATTTGTAGTTCATACTCTTGTCCTCTGGGATTCAGTAATCTTTTTAGCCTGTCCACAGTAGTACATGTATATTTCTGGGTAGCAGGCTGATTGCTGCTGATGGTACTAAAATGTTTGGATAGGAGCAAAACTGTGTTGCTGTCTTCCTCATGAGCTCAGTGTTCAGAGATGACCTGTTTGCACATGGGCCTGTGGTGTATCATTTTTTGGTACAAGAGCGGTAGAGTAAGGTCTGACTCTAGTTGATTAAAGTGGTAGTTTTAGATTCCGACAAGAGGGCCGATTGCTGGTGAGGGAGGTTGAAATTGCAGAATGAGTTTGCTGCATGAGGCAGGTCTGCCCAGCAGCAGGTTGATTCGCACCATGAGACAAGCAGCACACATAAACAGATGGCCCAACAATGAGTCAGAGCCACAGGTCCGGAGCAGGTAGATTGGCTTCTGCCTGATTCTTGACATGGTTATAGGGAATGGAATTTTAACATCTACCACTCCTAAAACTGAAAAATAAGTACTTAGTGAAAGAAATTCTACTCGTTAGGAAGTGAAAAATACGCATCATTAGGCAGAAGAGAAATCTGTCACTGGATCTGGACACTGAAACCCAACATCTTCAGGAGCTGGGTCCTATAGGCATGGGCTGGCTTTATCTTTTGGCATTTGGTCATTCAGTATTATTGTACTGAATGCTTCAGCTGTAATGCTTGCTGTAATATGCAGCAAGAAAATCTTAAAATTATGTCTTTGATACTGGGTTTTAAAGAATTATGAACTATTTAGTTGCAAGACAAATCTGATATTTGGGTTAAGAAGAGAATTTTTTAAACAGGATACCACGGTGGTAAGTGTCATACAAACATAAAGTAACGTGAGTTTGTAATGGTATCAAGCAAAAGAAAAATATTAGTGGAAAAATCCTTCAGTTTCATATGTAAAGCATTAAAAAAAAAAAGGAGTGTAGTGGAATTCCCAGATCCAGTCATCCATCTTCAAAATGTAAATGCAAGCAATCATTTCTCTGCCAGATACTTTCAGAAGTACTAAGTATCTCATTAATTTTCAAAAACAAGGTTTAGCTGTAGTTTATATTTCTAGAAAAGTGTTTTAAATGTAACATTTGATGAAGAAAATGCTGTACCACTGAATTCTGGTACTTAAATTTTCTGATTGTCAGATTACACTTACCATAGACCAACACTCTCAGTGCATACATTAGCCAAAGAAAGCGAGTTAGTAGTGAGTAGCATTGTCAAGGTACCTGTCGACCTTCTTTAGATCACTGTGGTTAGGGATGTATCCAGAAACATAAACTACAGTGGTGGAAACCTTATTCTGAGATGCTATGAGGGCTGTGGATGCCATTGGTTAGAGCAGAGGTATACATTTGGCTGCTTTTTGTTTCCCCAATAATTGGGAACCTATTCAAGATTAATTGTGCCTGCACCTATTTCCCAAACTGGCTTTCGTTTTATCTGCTCAAGCATGTACCACCTGGTCTTTGCTCAGGGTAGGAGCACTAATCTACGGATGGAAAGAAGCGTTCAGGGCACTGCATTAAAAACTGCAGGAGAATGCATTATTAATGGGATAGGTCTCTTTTCTCTCTCTCTCTCAAAAAAGGGAAAAGGGAAATCAGTTATATGTGCACTGTCAAGGAGGATAAGGATAGACTTAGTGCTAGTTCTTAACCAATTTTTTTTTTTCCCCCGGTACGCGTGCCTCTCACTGTTGTGGCCTCTCCCGTTGCGGAGCACAGGCTCCGGATGCGCAGGCTCAGCGGCCATGGCTCATGGGCCTAGCCGCTCCGCGGCATGCGGGATCTTCCCGGACTGGGGCACGAACCCGTGTCCCCCTGCATCGGCAGGTGGACTCTCAACCACTGCGCCACCAGGGAAGCCCTTAACCAATTTTTTTAATGAGTTACTGAGAGATACCTAAGGAGAAATACTTGAGTAAATTACCTTCACAACATGCAGCTTGTAGACACCAAAGTGATCTAATTGTAATACAGGTCACCCAGTGATTGTGTCACCCTGTAAGCGTTAGTATATTGAGTACATTTCTTATAGGATGCCACATTATCAAAGGTTAGAAAACTAGTAATAAATTTGGGGTTTTAATATTGTAAAGATGATCAGAAGATTTTGAATCACTTTTGGTTTGAATAAGCTCCCATCATCTGTTTGCTGGTTTCAAGACTTTACGGTTTTGGTTTGTTTTTGTCTACACATGTATAATTGAGCTGAATATGTGTGCCAATAAGTAGAGGAGCTGCAGAGCTGCATTCAGCTTCTGCTTAAGTCTGCAGTATTAAAGTGTTCCTTTTGTTGCATGTGCTGGTCTTGCAGACTCTGTAGAGCCTTATCAAATGCAGCCAGTTGGTGCTGCTGGTATGGAGGCACAGGGGAGCTCTCATGTGGAAGGTTAATGGAGTGTAATTATAAAGAAAAATGAACTGCTCAACTACTCTATCTCACTCTACCTGCACCAAGAGTGACAAGTGCTCTGATCTTTTATAAACCCTGGGGCAGAGGTTTAACCATTTAAAATGATGACAGTATAACTGTCACACAAACAAACACCCTGTGAAGTATAGGTATGCACCCCTGTGTAGGAATGATTCCTTCCTATTACAGGAAGTCTCAGGAAAGGAGCACCTTCAACCATCAAGGAAAGCTCCTTGTTAAACATTGTGCTTTTGTGTCACTTCTTCTTTTCCACTCAATTTGTTCCATTTTCTTTTCCTAAAGATGCTTTCCCCCTTCTGATTAGTGGCAAGGCTGACAGCCTGCACACGAGTAGGTCCATTCCACTGTATGCCTCAGATGACCAATACCCTTGCTTTCTCCAAGCAGGTCTGTCGTGCTTGCCCTTACAGCCACTCTTAAATCAACTGGGTTCTTTTAAAGGGGATGGAAACAACCGTCTCTTCTCATTCTCAGCATCTAAGCAGAGTAGGCTGTAGGAAGCCCAAATACCGTCTGATGGGTTTTTCTCCCGGGATGTCCATATTGCAGAGATTATTATTACACACATTTCAGTGGGCTCGAGATGGAGTTAGATCCTTAGTTCCTTTGGATGAAAATATCACAGGAAATATTTAGAAAGGAAAATGACAGCTTGGAGGTACAAGGACAGAGAAGGACCAAGGAGACATTCAAAGGGTGTGATGAGTGGACAAATCTGTGTACTAGTATGTCACGTTGCCAGTGAGTATTGCGAATTCATCCTGCTACTGGAACATCTGAAGGGTAAGTGGAGCTGGACGATGGAGCGGAGTTGATTGAGTGCTTTTGCCAGCTCAGCGCAGAGTTGCAATAAGGTGTTGCAGAATGATGCCACCACCACAAAACCCCTGACATCTTTTTCTTACAAAGTCTAAAATATAACCATTCCTGGCGAGGCTGTGCAGCCTACTGAGATAAGTAAATTCAGCATCACATACGTTAGGCCTGTGGAGGCCAAGCAGAAGTGATGGCTGTGTCGTTTGCACAGCAGTCTTATTGACTGAGCCCTGGTCTTGCCTGGCGGTGAGGGAGGGGCAGCCAGGGTTCCTAGCAGCGGCTCTGAAAGCAGGGAGGCTGATTTTAAAACCTCTCTGTGTGGTTTATGATGTTATTTCCCCAGCCCCTTTGCGTATGGGTTTTGCTCATCTGTGCTCTACTTTAAAAGCAAAATAGCTGTATAGTTTTTATGGCAGTAGGATAAATCTGTTAGTGAATAAAAGTTTTAAATCCAGCTTTACGTTAGTGGCTGGTATGTAAAGTTCGCTGTGATTTACTCCCTTAAATACTGGAACCCACTATTTTACCAGTCTAAATGTTGCCAGCATCCATTACATTTATTAAATTGAAGTCATTGTTCCAGAATTGAAGTTTTTGGCTTGAGGTAGAAGGTTAGCAACAGAATCTTAAAATTGTCCATCATACTCCATAGATGAGGAAGCGTATCATTCTTGTTGTGTTGGCTCCAGCGTGTATCCCTCCTCAGCTGCCAGAGAGAATATCTTTGATGATAGAAATACAGTCTCTCTGGCATTTTGGAGCAAGTTATCCAGCACTGCCCAGTCCCTTTAAGAACACTCTCAGCCCTTCTGGTGCTCAGAGCTTATAGGACATTTGCCTTAGGATGGTCACTCTTGGTATAATTTGCTCCAGACCCATCTCTCAAGCCATCCATGCTTCATCTCCGGCTGTCCCAATTCCTACCTGACCGCATCCTCAGGCTCCTCTCCTGCTTGGCCCCTTCAGTTTGTTGCACAGGTTATTCTTCTTCCTTGGGTTTTGACAGTCTGTCTTTGTTTCCAGACAGTTAACTATATCTAGAGACGGATGTCCAACAAAGGACATCTCTCCCCCTGGCCGAGCTCCCCACACCAATATACTCTACATTTAGTCAGTCCACTTGGATATCATCCAACCTCCTGTTGGCCCCAGAAGTATTGGCTCAGACAAATGAGCTCCAGCTCTTTGTTCAGTGAACAGAGCTTCATTCAGACTAGTTTTCCAGCTTTTCGCACTGGGAGCTTTGGTGAGGAGTGCCGGGTGCGAGCCCTCTGCACATAGCAGGAACCCTATGAGCAAGTGAAACTAGACTCAGCACAAAAGAAAAACAGACTAGTTTTCCAGAGGAGAGGGATTCCATATTCTAGTGCCCTTTTTACTGTTAGGTAACTGCGTAACTTTTGGTTAGTCGTCAGTCACCTCAGTTTCCCTGTCTGAATCAAAGACAGTTGCCTTAATTCACCCCATGTAGTTGTGAGAATCTTATTTGATAAGAGGGTGTGAAAATTTACAACTAGAAAGTGCTATATAAACGTATGATTGTTTAAGCTAAAAAAATCACACTATTAGGGAAATGTTTGTGAAAATGGTATCATTATTTTTCATTTAGGGTTCACTCAGAAAGTAAGATTCTTGAAAAATTATTAATGAATACGTATGTTTATAACATAAGTTCCTTTTCCTTAATCATGTAAACTAAGTGATTTTGAAAAATCCCCAGTACTCAGAAACAAGAACCAGTTAAGTGTAGGAGTTGTTTCTAGTGTTCTGGTTGGATTCCAAGTCTGATGATTATGTTTTGCTTTCTGTAATTCCCTGGACAGCTTCAACAAGGTAGTCTTCATTTTTCTGACCTCTACAGTGTGGCTGTTTAAACAGCTGCTTTCTTCAGCCCTAGGGACAGCTACGGTTGGGTGGTAGAGAAACTGATTCTAGCTCATTCTTACATCGGTGTTACATGATGGGAGGAGGTTAAATTGTCTGTAAGGTACTTTAAGCTATTTGGATAAAATTGGCACAATTATGGAACATATTACTAAATTTTTTATTCTTTTATATTTTGTATATTGTCTCTCATATCTTAAGATATTTTATCTTACCATATTTTCTTAATACCCATTTATCACTTGCTTTTATGTCTGTGCTTCTTCCCACTAAAGTCACAACCCAGCTGTTTAACAATGCTAAGATTTTGCTTAACAGGAAAGCCATTTGAATTTTCTGGTTATCTGAAATTCTTTTTTGACTCACCTTTTATTGTTGAAAAAATTGCTAAGTGATGACTGATTCCTCTCCTAGGAGCTACAGTTCAGTGAATGTAGTTACTGCCTAGAGGTTGAAAACTGGTAACCCATGGGCTTAATCTAAGTAACAAAGATATTTTAACAATGTTAAAAGCAATCCTTACATTAGTGCCTTTAGACAGGTCATTCCCTCTCCAGTTGACTTTAGTTCCCATCACTCTCTATTGTCTCATAGCTGGCCTGCTGCTTTCACATGCATTACCTGCTTGACCCCTGTTCATGTGAATTTTTAATCCCTGAATGAAACTATTCTTTAATGATTTAGCTTCTTTGTAGTGTGTCAAGATCATCATTGTGAGCGCCAGTAGTTTTCTGTGTACTGTGCTTGTAGAGGTGGGAAGTAAAGATCAAGAGATTGTATTCTTGTTATTTAGAGATTCACAGAATTTTAACAGAAGAGAATATTGAAGACTGAGTGGAGAAACTGAGACCAAGATCAGGTAAATAACTTACTCAAGGTCACAAAACTAGTGTAGTGACAGATATGTGACCAGAACCCAGATTTCTTGACCGTTTGTATTATTTTTTGCTGTACTATACTGCCTCTCTACTTATTTTTCCTAAAAGCAGAATGGGATGGAGGGCGGGTATTTTTTTTTAAGGTTTTCTACTAGGTGCTTTTGTGGCTTGCCATATTATACAGTATATAGATGTGAGAGCTTCAAGTCCTTACCAGCAAGTAAAATAATGGGGGGAGGGGAAAGATAAGAAATTAGATACCAGGAACTAGAACTTCTAAGTCTGACTCTGCCCATAACTTGAGACCTAGGTCAAGTCACTTAGATGCTCAGAGCCTTAGTGTCTTACCTGGCAGGTGATATCTATTTGATAGTGTTGCTGCTGTTTTTATTGTAGTCATTGTAGAACTCACCAGCTGCCGCATTAGACTGTATCTAAAAATCGAGACTACTGTGGTATATTCAGACAATGGAATATTATACAGGGGTGAAAAGAATGAGCTATCAAGCCATGAAAAGACATGGAAGGACAAATATGTATTTCTAAGTGAAAGAAGCCAATTTGAAAAGGCTACTGTATGATGCCAATGTATGACATTCTGGAAAAGGCAGAATTATAGAGACAGTTAAATGATCAGTGGATGCCAGAGGTTGGGCAAGGGAGAGATGAATACACAGAGCACAGAGGATTTTTAGGGCAATGAAACTATTCCATATGATACTGCAATGGTGGATACATGTCATTGTACATTTGTCAAAATCCATAGAATGTACAGCATTAAGAGTGAACCCTAAACCCTCCTATACTGTTAGTAGAAATGTAAATTGGTGCAGCCGCTATTGAGAACAGTATGGGGGTTCCTTAAGAAACTAAAAATAGAGCTACCATATGATCCAGCAATCCCAGTCCTGGGCATATATCCAGAGAAAACTCTAATTTGAAAAGATTACACACCCCAGTGTGTTCATAGCAGCACTATTTACAATCACCAAAAAGATATGGAAGCAGCCTAAATGTCCATTGACAGATGAATGGATAAAAACGATGTGGTGTACATATATATATATATATATATATATATATATATGGAATATTACTCGGCCATAAAAAAGAATGAAATAATATGATTTGCAGCAACGTGGATGGACCTAGAGATTATCATGCTAAGTGAAGTAAATCAGACAAAGACAAAAATCATATGGTATCACTTGTATGTGGAATCTAAAAAAAAAAGATACAAATGAATTTATTTACAAAACAGAAACAGACTCCCAGGCAGAGAAGACAAACTTGCGGTTATCAAAGGGGAAAGGGGGGGATTAATTAGGGGCTTGGGGTTAGCAGATTCAAATACTATATATAAAATAGATGACAACAAGGTCCTACTGTAGAGCACAGGGAACTATATTTAGTATCTTGTAATAACCTATATTGGAAAAGGATATGAAAAAGAATATGTATATATATGTATATCCGAATCACTTTGCTGTACACTAGAGACTAACACAACACTGTAAATAAACTATCCTTCAGTTTTTAAAAGAAGAGTGAACTCTAGGGTAAACTATGGATTGGGGCTGATAATGATGTGCCAACATAGGTTCATCAGTTTTAGCAAACGTTCCGTTCTGATGGACTGCTGATAGGGAGACTGTGGGTGGTGGAGCAGGGGCTATGTGGGAATTCTCTGTACTTTCCACTCAGTTTTTTTTTTTTTAGCTGTTTTAATAGGTGTGCAGTGATTATATCATCGTCTTTTTAAAATAAATTGATTGATTGATTTTTGGCTGCATTGGGTCTTCATTGCTGGGCGCGGGCTTTCTCTAGTTGCGGCGAGCAGGGGCTACTCTTTGCTGCAGTGCACAGGCTTCTCATTGCGGTGGCTTCTCTTGTTGTGGAGCACGGGCTCTAGGCGCGCAGGCTTCAGTAGTTGTGGCTCGTGGGCTCAGTAGTTGTGGCTCGTGGGCTCAGTCGTTGTGGCTTGTGGACTCTAGAGTGCAGGCGCAGTAGTTGTGGCGCACGGGCTTAGTCGTTTCGTGGCATGTGGGATCTTCCCGGACCAGGGCTCGAACCTGTGCCCCCTGCATTGGCAGGAGGATTCTTAACCACTGCGTCACCAGGGAAGTCCCTTTCCACTCAGTTTTACTGTGAACTTAAAATTGCTTTAAAAAATTAAGTCTAGGGGCTTCCCTGGTGGCACAGTGGTTGAGAGTCTGCCTGCCGATGCAGGGGACACGGGTGCGTGCCCCGGTCCGGGAAGGTCCCACATGCTGCGGAGCGGCTGGGCCTGTGAGCCATGGCCACTGAGCCTGCGCGTCCGGAGCCTGTGCTCCGCAACGGGAGAGGCCACAACAGTGAGAGGCCCGCGTACCGAGAAAAAAAAAAATTTAAGTCTATCACAGATACAGAGAACACACTAGTGGTTACCAGTGAGAAGAGGGAAGGAGGGAGGGGCAATATAGGGGTGGGAATTAAGAGGTACAAACTATTAGGTATAAAATAAGCTACAAGAATATATTGTACAACACGGGGAATATAGCCAATATTTTATAATAACTTTAAATGGAGTATAACCTTTACAAACTGTGAATCACTGTATTGTACACTTCTATATATTGTATATCAACTATACTTCAGTGAAAAAATAAACTAAATAAAATAAAATATAAAAATGAAAAGCAGGCTACAATTTAAAAAAAAAGGGGGGGGACGTATCTTATGTTCAGTACAATGTCCTCTTCTCTTTTGGCGCTGCACCTCAGTAATTTTGTTGGATGTGGAAACTGGAGAACAGTGTAGTAAAGAGTAACTACACCTTCAGTACTAAAAAATATGCTAAAAGAAGATAAAAATAAATCATTTTTACTGTGGCCATTCCATCTTTTCTGAAAGTTAGAGTATGTGCTTGCGTGTGTATGTGTGTGTGTGTAAAGACCTGAAATATTTGTGTAGAGATTTGTGAATTGGATTTAGTAATTTTCATAACCTATGAAAAATGTTTTTTTTTCACACCTCAGATTTAATAAAAATTAAAAATTTTTAACAGAATGCTTTGTTCATGCTTTTTTTTCGTATATTGCTGAATCTCTCTCTCTTTAGTAATATTTCTAGTACTGACAGTTTAAAACAAAAAATCAAACCTGCTCTGAAATTCTGAAAGATGAGTTCAGGTTTCTTCTCTTTCTGATGCAGAAAGCTCAGACTAACTACAAAGTAGTGCAAATCATCCTCTGTCACGTGTCTTGGAAGGTCCAGTCCCTTGAAGTTGACTATCCCTCATCTTGGCAGCTTACGTAGGTGATAGAATTGCTTCCTCTGTTGTTTTATGTGGGGTCTTGTCAGAAAGTAAATATGTAACACTGTTCATTTTTTTTCTTTAAGTGATTGTAACAAGTACTTGGTGATAAACTACTGAAATGCTGAATACTTTTTGTGAAATTAAAAGATATTCATTCAGTAGCTTTGGAACTTTTTAATCTACGTGTTTATCCTATTATGGCAGATGATAAAAAACATGTTTTTAAGCATCAAGAGTATTGTTCAGGTTGTACTTCTGTTAAAATATTTATTCAGAATATCAGTGTTTAGTGATTTATAAGACCTACTTTTGTTTAAATGTAAGGTAAACATTACATTTTATAAAAAATATTTTCTACCTGATATATCCTGCCTGATACAGTATATTGTTCTAATACTGTTGTCTGTCTTTTTTCTCTCTTTTAAGCAAAAACTGCAGAATTGAGGATTGTTAAAATATATCCTTGCCTTTGGAAATGATTGATCCATGACTTAGTACGTGTATTCTGTGTAGAATTTGGTTAGATAATCTATTATATTTACCTCTCCCAGAATCTGATTATGTCTTGTGTTTCTGTGAAAAGAGGGCTTTCTACATTATCTCCAGTGTACCCAGGGCTTGGAGTAAGCAAAACAATCTGTTGTATCTGAGCAGTATTTTGTAAAATAATACAGGTTTTGGGTTTTCTTCTTCCTTTTCCCTCCCTCCATTTTAGGATCATTATTGTGCTTAAATTGTATTTTCATATCCAACTTGTCAGGGACCGCTACTGTGCAGCCATTTCCAGTCATATTTCTTGAAGCCATAACAGCTTCAGGGCAGAGCAGTGAGAGAATTTCTATAGTGTATGGGACAGCTCTGACATTAACAAGGCAATGCTGCTCTTTAAGTTGGGGGGTAGAGCCATGGAATGATGAATGACAAGCTGGTGGTATGTGCAGGTTTGTAACAGATAGTTACAGAGGGCCATGCATTTTACTGAACTGGAGTTTAATTTACAAATTAATAGCCTTTGTGTCATATCTCACTGTGGTACAAACAGTGATTCAGACACTTTTCTATATTAGCAAACAGCTAAATTGTGCAGATTACAAATGGTTCTTATGTTTTTTTCCACTGTTCTCATTACTGTATTTAGGGTCTTTGCTGGGTCAGGCTACATTTAAATTGGACATCTATTTTATGCATTCAGAATATGGCCCTGAACCACTAATGGAGGTATAAGAAATCTGGGCCATACCTAGATTTCTACACAGGAAAATATTCCCTAATAACCTTGATTTATGAGATAAAAAGGCAACAGGTAGCATTCTTTCTTAATTGTACTTTTGTTGGTGATTCTCGTTTAAAAAAAAAACGAGGTTTGAACAAACATAAAACGTTTGACTAGGTGTTAAAAATAAAATGATTGAAAGATAATTGAGGGGCTTCCCTGGTGGCGCAGTGGTTGAGAATCTGCCTGCCAATGCAGGGGACACGGGTTCGAGCCCTGGTCTGGGAAGATCCCATATGACGCGGAGCAACTAGGCCCGTGAGCCACAACGACTGAGCCTTCGCATCTGGAGCTTGTGCTCTGCAACAAAAGAGGCCACGACAGTGAGAGGCCCGTGCACCGCGATGAAGGGTGGACCCCGCTTGCTGCAACTAGAGAAAGCCCACGCACAGAAACGAAGACCCAACACAGCCATAAATAAATAAATAAATAAATAAATAGAAATTTTTTAAAAATTGGAAAAAAAAAGAAAGATAATTGACATTGAAAAGTCACATTTAATTAGCTGCTGCTCTTAGCTGAAAATTCACAATAGAGAAATTGTATTTTTTATGGGTTATCATCTCTGATTTTCACATTGCCCTCAACAATTTCCTAAGCACTTATTACCATTAATTCATTTGATCTTCAACATCTTTCTGAAGCAAGCAGGACAGTATAGCTTAGTACTTCAAAGAAACATAGAGAACTTAAATGCAAGCAAACTGGGTTCTGATTTTGGCTTCGTTCGTCTTTTATCATAGAGAAATATTTTACAACTACCATTCCCAGCATGCAGTGCTCTTTTTTAGTCTGTCTCTGTATTGGTACTATTTTGTCCTAGCATCTGGGTATGTTACATATTGAAGCACTGTAGTTCTCCAGGGACCCATCTCTCTTGAGTAAACAGCTACACTTTTTCTTGTTTGATGCAAATTAAAGACAGTCCCCAAGTTCTTAGAAGGGTTCCTCGATTTAGACAGAATTTGACTATAGCAGTCTTAGCAGTCCTTTAGAGTCATGCATAAGGAGTTGGGGGAAGGTGGGGTTGAGTTTACCTATTAGAGCGTGAATGAGCTAAATAAGAAAAAAGTAAACTGCATTTCAATCAGACTGTCAAATAAAGGGTCTAATCCCCAGTGGAAATGGGATATAAATCCCATTGATATGAATAAAAGGTCTAATCTCCTGTGGAGATGGGATGTAAAACCTATTGATGGTACATATCAGCGTGTGTGTGTGTGTGTGTGTGTGTGTGTGTGTATTTTGAAGGAAGAGTAAACCCCAAAGAATATTTTTTTAATTAAAGAAGCCAGAGTCTAATCAGTATCATGACTTATGCATTCTCCACCATCTGTTAAGTATCCATGTAGAGAATTTTGAACTTTACTGAAAAAAAAACCCTGATAATTCCAACTGCTGCTGTTCCTTAATTCATCTAAATTCTACTGTTCAAATTCCATGACACCTTGTGAAGAACTATAAAATAACTATGTTCCCAACTCTCTATGGCCAAACAAATCCTCTTTAGAAGACAGCATACACAGTTCACTGTATAAGATGAGGTTGTAGATGCTGCTCTGTCAAGCAGGTAGTGTTTTTCAAGAATATATTCCTTTTAAATAAGGCTTATAAGGTTAGAAGCTGTTTGTCTAATTCTAACCCTGAAACTGAATATTGGAGAGTTTGGGGGAAAACCTTCTAGTGCCTTACAAAATGAATGAAACAGTTATTTTTATCTAAGTATGCATGTATGTGTGTGTGTGTGTGTGTGTGTGTGTGTGTATGTGTATATACACACACACACACACACACTTTTTTTTTTTTTTTGGCCATGCCACACAGCTTGTTCCCTGACCCAGGGATTGAACCCGGGCCCTGGCAATGAAAGCCCTGAGTCCTAGCCACTGGACTGCCAGGAAATTCCCCTAAGTATATTTTTATAGATGCCGCCACCAATATTTTTCCTCCTACTCTCCTGTCAGAATTCTATCCTGTATGTCCCCCCTAAACATTCCCTCTGATAACTTCAGTACGTATTCTCTCATTGAATTTCAGTAATATATTACATCAAGAAGGAGCTTATTTTGAGTTTATTGCTTCTTGTTCCTGTGTCTTTGTTCATAAAATGGTGGAATCTTCACTTAATTTTCTATTTTCTTTAAACGGCACATACCTTTTACCCTGGATTGTGATTTTGTCATTAATGTTATGCCGGTAACATACCCTATTGTTTAGAGGATAATTATGAGGCAGCATTCTGAAGACTCCTGTAATCTCTTTCCTGTATCTTCAGTGTTGTTGAATATTCGTGTTACTTATAAAAACAGTCGGTTGACTTTCATTTGGACAGTAGAAAGGTTATTTTTCTCCTCTCTTCTCTTTGGGTAAATTCGGATTTTATTAAGAAATGTAAATTTCTCCATGTTAGTTTTTATGCACACAAAAAATGTAGTATCCCTGGTTTCATTTGGGCAATTGGTGAGTCTGAAGACCTGGAAAGATTTTTCATTGCATTTTAGGTATGAAGATGGGTAGGCTTTGTTCTTGACTTTCTGGATTTGTGACAAGGTACAAGTCTACCAGTTTCTGGTATGAGGGGGGAGGTTATATTTTCTGATTGTGTGGTTGATCATAGAGGAAACAAGGATGAATTTTTAAGGCAGTACTGTGTAGGAAGATGTCTGGGTGGATGTGGCCCTCTCATAATTGATTCAAGAACAGATAATGCTGAGTGGAACACAAGCAAGCTGAGTGACTGTGTGGAAAAACGGAGCCTTGAAGCACCAGCGTCCAGTTGTGGAGGACAGGGCTTGTGCCTGCATTTGCTTTTTTTTTTGCGGTATGTGGGCCTCTCACTGTTGTGGCCTCTCCCGTTGCGGAGCACAGGCTCCGGACGCGCAGGCTCGGCAGCCATTGCTCACGGGCCCACACGTGGGATCCTCCTGGACCGGGGAACAAACCTGCGTCCCCTGCATCGGCAGGCGGACTGTCAACCACTGCGCCACCAGGGAAGCCCTGCATTTGCTTTTGAGAGAAGCTTTCTAAGATTTGTGTGAGGATTGGATGGAAATAAATTGGTGGCTCGATTGGAGGGGTAGGGGTTGTTCTTCCACCACTCCATCTCCCTTCTGTATTGACCAAGGCCATGGCACTTGGAATGATTGACTTCCATAGCAGAAAAACGAACCCGATTTTCTGTTGAATCGGACTGATAAACTTTTGTGTTTTTCTTTGGAATCTGTCTTGCTGTCGTGTGAACACGTTGATAGTATCGCTGAATGTCACAATATTGATCACGGTGACTACCTGTCTCAGAAACTGTGACTTCAAGTGTCAGAGGCTCTGTGAACCCTTCTGCCTGAACAAGCCCTGATGAAACCTAGCGATGCGCATGTCAAGGGAATTGGAGGCTTGGAATCCCATTCTGGGTTTATGGAGCAGTTCTTGATAGATGCATTGAGGGGGGCGGTACTTGCCATTCTGGATACCTGGCACATTGGCCTGTTGTTTATAGAAAATATATTAAGGAGAGAAGATAATAAATTGTTAACTTTTCTCTCTCTCTTCTGCCTTCATTCTTTCCAGCTTTTCCTTTTTCCTTTCTTTTGTTCCCCACCCCCCCTTTAAATTTTAATTTTATTTTTTAACAACTTTATTGGAGTGTAATTGCTTTACCCCCCCCTCCTTTTTTAGCTCTCATTAACTTGTTAGTGAGTGATGAATGGCCAGTTTGTGAGACTTAGCCTTTTCTGAAAGCTTCAGAATAACGTTCCAAGATAATTAGCTATGTTTAAAGGTCTCCTTTATATGTGAACAACATTGAAAACATCCAGTTGTTTAGGCCAGTATAACCTTCATCAGTGACCAGCAGAAGTCATGATTTCTTTGTTTAAGACAAAGAAATGGTAGAAGAATATAGTCTCACTTCCTGTGGAGATGAGGCTTCTTAAGAACTTTGCTTGATACTACAAGCTAAAATTTATGAAATATTATAGCTGTATTCTCTCACCGCCACCCAGAACTGGTACTGACCCAGATTGGGGTCCTGCTGGAGTTAATGTGACTGTTGTATTTGCCAGAGCTGCAAGACTGAACTAGAACAAGACTGGATTGTGGAGCCTAGAAAAGCCAGCTACTGCACAGGGCAACTCTCCTTTATTAGTTGGTCCTTATAAGAGTGTGCAGGGTCTCTGTACACCTAAGGAGCGCCTCCACTGCAGAGCTCACCTAACTTTAGATCATTGGTTTTCAAAATGCAGTGAATAGTTTATTTGACAGAAGGCAACAGTCCTTCCCCTGACTGTTGATTTTTTTAAAAAATTTCAGACGTGCACAACTATATTCTGGGTATTCTTCTAGGCTTCTGGTGAACACAGCAAGGACTGCCAGGACAATGCATTTCTGAGAGGCTCTCTGAAATATGCCAGCGCCTTCTTTCAAAGAAAGCATTACTCACCTCATATGATCTGACCCGTGTCCAATCTGCACAGCTCTCTCTCTCTTCTTTTTTTCCTCTTCTCAAGGACTAATGAAAGTTTGCGAGTATTTTGATCCCATCTCCCCTCCTCGCTTAGTTTCAGGCCCTGGGGGAGGAACAGTTGTGAATGCATCGTGACTCACTGACTCCCACGTTTCTGATTCTGGTTCTGATTGGTTGTCACCTTGCTCTAGCCATATGGCTTCAGAGTACTCTAGCCTGCGTCCCTTTCTTGTTCTTTCCCCTACTGTTCCCCTCTGTTGTACAAAACACTGGGAGTGGGTTCCAAGCTATGTCTCTTGCTTCTAGTTTAACCCGGTTAGGCAGTAAGTAGGAGAGCACACTGTATTTCCTAAAAACGGCTATAGAGGAGAAAAACACCCTTTCCTTTTGTGCCTGGTATAGTAATTATTTAGTTTCCTGTGCTGTTTTTTTTCTTTTAATTTTATTTATTTATTTATGGCTGTGTTGGCTCTTCGTTTCTGTGCCAGGGCTTTCTCTTGTTGCGGCTAGTGGGGGCCACTCCTCATTGCAGTGCGCGCGTCTTTTACTATTGCGGCCTCTCTTGTTGCGGAGCACAGGCTCCAGACGCGCAGGCTCAGTAGTTGTGGCTCACGGGGCTAGTTGCTCCGCGGCATGTGGGATCTTCCCAGACCAGGGCTCGAACCCGTGTCCCCGGCATTGGCAGGCAGATTCTCAACCACTGCGCCACCAGGGAAGCCCTCCTGTGCTGTTTTTATTCAAAGTTTATTTTTTGGCAGGTGTCACATTTATGTTTGTATTATTTCCTCCTGGTTTCTCTCCTCCCCCTGACTGGAGCCGGGGGGTTTTGTTTTTGTTTTGGTAAAGGGACTAAGAATGATGCCGTACTTTAGCTAGTTTGTTAATATGTTCGATTAATGCCGATTAATATGTTGGGGAGGGGGACTGGAAGCAACTCTAAATAATTACTTAATTGTTAAATGTCTTATTGTTCTGGCAGTCACCAAGCAATAAAGTCTACGTGTGGTACTCAGGATTATCCATGCCACTGCTACTGTTACTTCCCCTTCTCTTAAACTATATCTATTCAATTGCCTAAGTTTTACACTTGAGAAACAGGATTTTGAAGACTTGAAAGTTATTTTTTAAGAATTTTTTTATTAATTTGTATTTTTAGTATTCTGCAGATGGTTTCTGGAAAGACTTTGGACTCTACATCTTTTCTTTTTAATATTTAACTGCTCAAAGAGGTGGTGCTAGCAGAGTACAAAGTATAGCAGACCCACCCCCACCCCTGCCGCACCAAATTGGCCTTTATGTGATATTTTCATTGCCTAAAAAGAATCAGTAATAAAAATATTAAAATTTTTCTCAAGAATGTATTTTGTATTGACTTAAAGTTTTTAAAAATCCATTTTGTAAATGTTTTAACATTCAAATATGTCAAGGAAGTAACCTGCAGGTTTGGATTCTTTAGAGAGTGTGTGTAGTGAAGTTGGTTAGAATCATAGGCAGGAATGTGAAATCAACCCGGCCCTTATGGTTTCACTTAACCCCTTATTTAAAGATCTTCATTTACTTCTTCTCTATTTAAATCTATATGAGAAGACAGTAATCTATTTTTGTCAGAAATAACAAACCTCAGCTGGTGAACTCACTTGAAAGTGTAGGCGAGGAGTGCTGCTTATACTTTCTTCCAGCCATTAGGGCAGGAGAGTCAGAACCCAGGTCTGACCCCAAATGGTTATTGTATTTTCTCTGAGCCATTTGCTGGTCTTTGGTTCCATCACTTCACACATCATGTGAAGAGAATGAGGACATTTACTTAGCCACTGTAGTTCTAGATGCAGAGGTTAGTTGTGAACAAAATAAATCCGTACCCACATGGAGCTTACCTTTTGTTGAAATGTATTATTATAGTAATGAAGGTTTCCAAATGCACCATTTTCTTGGATTTCAACAAGGCCAGAAAATTCCAAAAACCTTAATTAAAAATTTTCATCCCGTATAGCTAAAACACTACTCTGCCTAAGCAAATGTATGTGTTTTCACAGATCCTGTCCCAGCAAAGCAGTGCTCATGAGTTACGTTTCAGTTATTTACAGTGTCTGTCGTGTATATTGCATAGTGCTGGGATCAAGGTTTCTTTGTTTAAAAGTCTGTTTAATGTTTGAAACTGCCATTAGATACATGATGAAACTGCCATTAGATACATGATGTTTGTTTGATTAACAAAAATTACTGTAGTATAACTGGTATGTATGTTACCAGATGCAAAAAAAATAAATAAATGACCAGCAGTGTGTGCCACTCATAGTTCCGAGTACTTTACGTGAGGCAGTTTGGTACTCGTAAGAATCCTAAGGATATTATTAATCACCTCACCTTTACAGAACAGGAAATTGAGGCACAGATAGGTTAAGTGGCTTGACCAACATCATATAGCTGGTAAGTAGCAAAACTGAAATTTGAATTGAGGCAGTATGTTTGCAGAGTTCTGTCTTCACTGCTACGTTATACTGCCCTTCCAGCCCAGCACGCTAAATAATAATAGTCAAGGAGTCTCAGCTCTGCTATGCGACCTCCATTAGCTTTTCTTCTCATCTGTGCCTCCGTTTCCCTTTATAGATTGATATAAAACGTTACTTATGCCATGGGTTTCTCCTCAGTTGTCTAATCTGTAAATTTTAGAGATAACAAGATCTAGAATAAGCTAGTTACAGAAAAGATGTCAGAGGCATATAATTCCTGCCTATTTCTGTACAGCTGAGATAGAACAATATTCTGATAGATTTTATTCTTTTTTGTCCTCCTTTGTAGAAAAGAGTAGTTGAACAGCTTCGGAAGAACCTGATAGTAAAGCAAGAACAACCAGACAAGTTCCAAATACAGCCATTGCCACAATCTGAAAACAAACTACAAACAGCACAGCAGCAACCACTACAGCAGCTACAGCAGCAACAGCAGTACCACCACCACGCCCAGTCGGCTGCATCCTCTCCCAGCCTGACTGCTTCACAGGTACAAGTGTGGATGGAGCACCTCGGGCTTCGTGCTGTAGGCTGATTTGCTATGGGTCATGGAGAACTAGGTCCTGTTTCAGACTATGTTACCAACCTCAACCAGCACTAAACAAAGGTTATTTTGGTTACTTTTTTATACTGTACTGGGATGATAATCACTTGAAATTCATTGCCTGAAGGAAATGACATTACCAAGGAGTAAAAGTTAAACTGATTTCCCATCTGTCCAAAGAAGGAGAAAAGGTAATCAGTGACAACAAAATATCACTTCTCTGTATTAGAACAGAATTAACGTCTTCTTTTGAACTTCTGGAAGTATTTATTTGCACTTGTGCTAAAAGTCTTTGTGACTTGACCCTCAGGATTTGTTTTTCTGGAATTCTTAGCAATTTTAGATGTGGAGATATTCCAGGATCAATACCCATGGAACCAGGTAGAAAGAGGCATTTAGAAGGTGGTATATTTCATAGAAATGAAATATTCATTTCCAGGTCCGGTTCGTCTCATATGAGAATATGTATCTGTTCTCATATACTAAAGGAAATCTGAAATGGAAGCTACAGGTCAAAAATAGCACTAAGGGGTGGGAAGCCTAATAATATGCTAATTGGTGTAGCTGTGCAAATGATTTTACTGAAAAGGGCATTTACACTACCATATAATGTAAGGATATCGAGGCAATCAAGACACACGAAAAGGACATATTTGGGAATGTTTCTATTAAGAAAAGTATTCAAGCTTGATCTCCACATACTTATATGTAGTGTGGGCATACCTTTTAAAATGGGACACTTGAGCAGTGGTTCTTGATCTTTGGAGGTCCCAGGCTCCTTTAAGACTGTTGAAAGCCATGGATTCCCTCCCTGGAAAAATACACACTCACACCTAATACAGTCATTTTTGCACATGGTTTCAAAGACTTTGGGATCTTCTGAAACCTAAGCATGGACACCTCTCACCCACCAACACCATCTTCACTGTATCTATATGTAGAGAAAAAGATTTTAGTTTACTTGGTTAGTCACCACTTATGGACATTGGGCTGGTTCATATACAATATTTTGCAAATGAAAAATACATTACTTACAAAAATACTGAAGATTACTAAAGATAGTTAACAGTTAATAGAGGTTACCATATACTGGCATTGTCCTAAGCACTTTACATGTATACCATACAGAGTCCTCACCCCATCCTACTAAGGACAGTATTATTATTATCTCTGTTTTTTAGAAAAGAAAACTAAGGCACAGAAAGATTAAGTAATTACCTAAAATCATATATCTATTATATGGTGGAGCCAAGATTTGAACCCAGATGTTCTGGTTAAAAATTCCGCCCATTCGCTACTGTAGACTGCCATACAATACCAAAAAGAGAAATGCCAACATTATATAAAATGCCAAAGAAGGAAAATGAAGAATCCCTGTTGTACATCAGGTAGCTAGAGTGGCCTACATCATTTTTACCCTAATCTCCAAGGCTATTTGGAAATTAGGCATTCAAACTGACTTTAAACCGCCCCTGACCAGCATTTATATTTCTTCTAAAAGATTGCCTATAAGTTTACTTTTTTTGGAGTTTTAAACAGAGTTGGATTGGTTGTTCTCGTCTCAAAGTACAATTTGATCAGAAAGTGTTTACATGGAAGGAGTGTGGTAGAATTCATTGTTTCCTGGTACTAGGAATTTTCTCTCCTAACCCGTGGAAACTTTCTGTTCAAGTACCATTCCATATCACACAAATCAGAGAAAATACTTATATAATACTTACAATAGCTATTTCCTTCCCTGGTAATCTGAGTTCTGTGCTGCTTTGGGATGGTAATAGTAAGGGGCCTAGGGCTATCCCCAAAACAGTGTTATGTGGCATCCCTCCATCTGGTAGCCCACTTGATATATTTAATTGATTTAGCTAAGCTTGTTTTATATTATTTTGTTCTGTTTAATGTTAAAAGCCATAAGATCTCTAGGTTATTGGGTTTTGTTTTTATAGTAAACTGTCAATCATTATTTATCACATGTTCCTTATATGAGAGCTTCTGGTATATTAAGAGGTAGTAATGGTCCCTGCCTAGAATCTGGTAAACTATGATAATTATTTTCATTCATTATGTAAATACTTATTGAGTCTCTACTATATGCAAGCTTTCTGTTAGGCAATGTCTTGTAAATAAGACAGAATTTCTGTCTTCAATAACATAACAAATTTAGAGGAGAGGAAGATGTAAACAGCTAACAAAGAAGAATAAAATGAAAGCACCTGTGAAAATACCAGAGGACAGCAATATTGACTAGAGGGATCAGAGAGTGCTTCATAAAGGAGGTGGCTTTTGATCAGGGCCTTGACAGATAAGTGAGATTTCAGTGATGGAGCACAGGGGGAAGAGCATCGAGGTGTAGAGAACAATGTGAACAGAAGTATGGACTCAAAAAAGTAAACGCGTGTCTTGGAAATAGCAAGTAGGCTGATGTGGCTGGAGTGTGGATTCCAGGAAATGGTGGAGAGGGATATAAAACCAGAAGGTGGGAAGAGGCTAGCTTGTGGAAGCCCTCCAATATGTGGCAGAACTTTTGGGGGTTTTGGCAGTCATAGGGAGTCATTAAAGATTCATGAGGTCAAGGACAAATGGGAAGTTTAATACACGGCATATACTAAATATCTAAGTCCAGAAAGGATTACCTATTAATTTAGCAATCGGCATGGGCAGGGAGGAAGGGCTAGAATGAGAAAGTGTTTTATTCTAAGTCAGGTGATTAGCATGTACCAAGCCATGGGGCGGTGGGAGGATCAGTCCCCTTTACTCAGCTAACTCCAGCTTATGTTTGTATGTATATTTTGAAATTTTTCCAAACTACAGAAAAAAAAAGAAAGAATAGTTGAACACAGGCGTACCCTTCAACTTAAATTCACAACTCTGCCATTTTAAATGAGTACAAATGTAAAGAGGCATGCAGCTAATAAAACCAAACAGAAAATAAACCCTCATAGACAGAAGGAGGAGGGGTTCTATTGATAGTTGTCCGAGTGTACGACAGTTACCTTCCATTCAAAATTAAACACATAGGGATTTCCCTGGTGGCGCAGCGGTAAAGAATCCGCCTGCCAATGGGGCACGGGTTTGAGCCCTGGTCCAGGAAGATCCCACATGCCGTGGAGCAACTAAGCCTGTGTGCCACAGCTACTGAGCCTGTGCTCTAGAGTCCTCGAGCCACAACTGCTGAGTCCGCGTGCCACAACTTCTGAAGCCCATGTGCCTAGAGCCCATGCTCTGCAACAAGAGAACCCACTGCAGTGAGAAGCCCGCACACTGCAACAAAGAGTAGCCCCCCGCTCGCTGCAACTAGAGAAAGCCTGCACACAGCAACGAAGACCCAACGCAGCCAAAAATAAATAAAATTTAAAAAAAATTAAACAAATAGTCTAAAATAGGTGTTGTGGAAGTTAATTAGAGCCCATAGTAATAATGCCTCTAAGTTCTGATTTGTACGTTGGAGTTTATCTTTTTTAAATCGATACCTCATGCTTTGCAGGTAAAAAAAAAAAAAACTTAGCAAAAAAATAAAAGGATTTTGTTGTTAGTGCTTCTTGCCATGTATTTTCTGCATTAACTTCTAGTTCATGCAGTTTGGGTTTTGTTCATAAAGAGCCCCTTCATGAAACTGGGGAAACTGCTGTCATCTTTTGAAGGTGATCGTACTTGGATAGCATCAACCAGCCAAGGACTAATGACAGCTTCCATAAAAATATTTTTTTTTTTTTTTTCTGGGCACCTTTCCTCACTGTCTTCTCTTCCTCCTGCCAGAACAATTCAGAGGTTTTCCTTAGGTTTGGATATCAAAATTCTAGATACTCTCTGTCATCAGAACTCCAGGAGTTTGACTTATGTTCCCTAGTACTTAACAGTAGGATAAGCACCAGACCAGGAGTGAAGATCTAAGCAGCACCTGTGTCAGAACCTGGTGTCAGTAAATGGTTTGCAAATAAATGTAGTCTTCAAAAGCTTTTCATCAGTGCATATAGTCCTAGGTCTTGTGCCTCTGTACACAGAGAGAGTTATGTAGATGCTAGAATAGATGGAGTGAAATTAGCTACAACCAAATATTTATAAAGTAGAATAAAAATGCTAACCTAACATATGAACAGACTTGTTAGAATTCAGTGCTTGTTAGTGTTGCAGGTAATGCTAAGTATATAAATCAGGTGAGTTTGAGGTTTTACTCACTTTCTAAGAAAAATTATTCTAAAGATTGTTAATGACTTACCTGATCAAGGGTGTTTTAAACAAAAGTATATTGACCCTCTTTTAAAGTAGAACCAACATGCATGACTGTGTTTAAAATCCATGTCAGTGAGTTCTGCTGACTAGAGCTTTTCTTCCATAACCTGTGTTGGCACCAGGATTGAATGCCATCTGGTGTGACTTGCTCACCACTTCAAAAAGTTCTTCGTATTTGAATGTTTTAAATTGATGGAGAGAGCTAATATCACACTGGGTTAAAAACACATATTAAAAATAGCAGGTAATACAAAGTCAGTCCCGCTGCTACACTACTGTGACATTTCTGATGATAAATAGCACTTAGCTTTTATTTGGTTTTCATCACTGATAGGCAGGATGACCTGCTACCTCCCAAAATAAATAATTATCCGTGTTCCCCCTTTTACTCCCATTTCACGCTTGAGAGGACAACGGCAAGGAGAATGAGCCATTCTGTATTGTTGACTTAGAGAAGAGGAACCTGTTTGGGTGATTTTAATTGCAGGCACCAATAAGGATTGCTCATTAGGCTGTGATGGGATAGACAGGGCCAGATTATTACATTGTTTAGGTTAAAAGAAAAAAAAGTTGTTAAAATATTAGATAATACATGCATGTATGTGTTTAAGGTAGAAAAATTACTTAGAACCAAACAATACACAAGGGCTTGCATAGACACTGAAATAGAAATTCACAAAGGAATTTGTTCAGATCTGTGTCAGGGAGAGTGGGGTCCTTTTCCCTGGTCGAGGGCAGTGCTGTCCAATAGAACTTTCTGTAGTGTTGGAAAGCTCCACTGTCCGGTTTGGTAGCCACTAGCCATGTGTGGCTGTAAACATGTGAAATGTGGCTAGTGTGACTGAGGAACTGATGTTTTAATTTTTATTTTGTTTTCATTAAATTTGAATACCTGCATGAGGCTATTAGCTACCAAACTGAACAGTGCAAGTAAGAAGAAACAGGTGAAATAATATCAAAATCAGAACCAACAAGTTAGACCAGGTATATTTTCACGTTTCGGAAACATCTCTATCTTGAGTGACTAGTAGCATTCGATAGGTGTGTATGCCATGAAATGAGGTTGTTTATATTTTCTTGTTTTGTAGCTGGCTCCTTTAATTACTCTAATAGAAAGTCTAGAAAAATACAGCTTCAAAGCTGCAGTAGCGCTTGTGGAGCATCAGTCAAGTCCTCTCAGCTCAGTTCAGACTCTGATCTATAAGACTTTCTGAAACTCAGGTGTTTGTTTCCACCTTGTCGCCTTTTTCTGGATCTTTCCTCACTTCTGCAGCAGTCCTGCAGAGCAAAGATTGTAGGTTGTGATTCATATCCCTTTGGTATCAAGAGCTGGTATTTACTATACTAGTTGGTTAATAGGTTTCATTATCTAGAGTTTGGGATTTACTGCCTTTGAGGCAACAATTGTACTAATTCTTATGTGAGTTGCCCTTCCTCTTCTCCAGGGTGGCACTCAAAAGAATTAAAAGACACTGTCGTTTTATCCCAGCCTTTGTGTCACAGGAGGCAGATATCCAGAATTATATGATAGCTTTCTTCATATTGAAGAGGTGGTAGCAATTAATGATAGAGATGGTGTGTACCTCATTGATTTGCAACTTCTACAAAATTTAAATTAATTGAGAGCAAGCAAAGAATTAGAAAAATCAGAAGAAATAGGTATACTCGTATTCTGTATCTGTAAACCCACCCCCTTCCTTGTTGAGAACCCTGTGCCCATATTAGTCTGCAGTTATTACTATGAACTTAAAGCTAAATTTGAGAACTCTGGCAAACTAGAGATTGCCTTTTCGTATAGTAAGAACTGTGCTTTATGTACACAAAAGAAATGTTGTTACACCAAGAAACTTGACTGATGATGAGAATTATTGCTTTGTTTTCTTCTGGAGGCTAGCATTTTGTTTAGTGGGATGACACTTCAGCGTCCTAATGTCTGTTCTCCATGTCTCCTAGAAGACTGTAACTACAGCTTCTATGATTACCACAAAGACACTACCTCTCGTCTTGAAAGCAGCAACTGCGACCATGCCTGCCTCTGTTGTGGGCCAGAGACCTACCATTGCTATGGTGACCGCCATCAACAGTCAGAAGGCTGTGCTCAGCACTGATGTGCAGAACACACCAGTCAACCTCCAGACGTCTAGTAAGGTCACTGGGCCTGGGGCAGAGGCTGTCCAAATTGTGGCAAAAAACACAGTCACTCTGGTAAGCCAGCAGCTGCTACTCATGTGTGCCCACATGCGAGGGTTCAGGATATGCATTTGTAGAGTATATCCATTTTATGCTCCTGCTGGATTTTTCAGTCTCCATCACTCTTCTATCATACCAGATTCCCCTTCGGGGCTGACAAGGGAATATGGCATTCCTGCTATCTATTTAAATAACTATAGAGGTGTTCTTACACCAGGGATCAAAACTCTTTGAGGTATTATCTGAGGCCAAAGGATGACTTGACTTAAGGGGGGAAAATGTCCTTCACAGAGGCATTTACACTGTTTCATGTATCTCTCCCTCTATCCTAACCACACTCCTTCCTGTGAAACTAGAGTGCTTAAACTCTCTGGTGCTATGTTACCAATTTGGGGAAAATGCTGTGAATTTTTTTAGTACACTCTTCCTTGAAATTGCACTCAGGAAGTACTGGAGTTAGTTGGGCACTTAAAAATTTTTCAAGAAACTCACAGATAACAGTGTCCATGTCCAAGGTCCATCAGAAAAAAGATCCCTAGAAGGAAGAAGCACTTGAATAAAAATTGTTCTTGAGATTTCTAGGGTAAAACTGTCTAAAAACTGTTTTCAGAATATACCCAAATTGTAGTTTAAATGTCCATTCTTAAAATGGAAGCTAAGAGCTCTTAGTGGCTTTCGAATAATGACCAGTGGTGAGTGAAACTAGAGGGCATTAAAGTGAAGCTTTACTACTTACCCAGGAATCTTTAGGGGAGTAACCAAATCACTCAGCCGGACGCTGAGAGTTAGAACATTCTCTATAGGAATAAAGCCGTTCACTGTTATGTAAAGCTCTTATATTAGGAAAAAGCCCATTTGTCCAGGCAGCAAGTTTGATTTTCCTTTGGATCCAGTGTTGACTTTTAAAATACATAAGTGCGGTAAAGCAATTATACCCCAATAAAGATGTTAAAAAAATAAAATAAAATAAAATACATAAGTGCAAGAGTTCTTGAATGTCAGAGGAAATTGTGATTGCTGAGCTTGCTGTGTTCTACGTTAGCTGTGTAAGGAAACAGAAATGAGGTTGGTTTACTTTATGGGGTAAAGCCTGCAAGCAGGAGAGTAAACAAGTTTCTTAAGGCAGTGTTAATTCAGATGATTAATTCTACGATGAAAGCTTATAGAAAATATTGTCTGATTGAGAGAATAGTGATGCTGAAAATACTTTAAGAATACCATCTTTGATATTGAATAATTATTTTCCTCTCTGATTTACTTTTCTCATTTTTTAGCAGGTTCAGGCAACACCTCCTCAGCCCATCAAAGTACCACAGTTTATCCCCCCTCCTAGACTCACTCCACGTCCAAACTTTCTTCCACAGGTGAGTAAATCAGTTGACAAGCCCAGTGATGGGTTAGGTGGGACGAAAATCTTTGTGAGCCCTTTCTAAGCAGCCCGTAACGCACTTGTCAATTCAGCTGTATTCAGATCCCACTTAGCTAAGGATTCTAGCTGCTGATCTCTATACCATGAAGAAGCTTTTTTTTTTTTTTTTTGGCTGCACTGCACAGCATGTGGGTCTTAGTTCCCTGACTAGGGATCGAACCCACGCCCGCTGCAGTGGAAGCTCCGAGTCTTAATCACTGGACCACCAGGGAGGTCCCACAAAAGAAGCTTTATTTATTTTTAATTGGAGTATAGTTGCTTTACAGTATTGTGTTAGTTTCTGCTGTACAGCAAAGTGAATCAGCTATATACAGCTATATACGTATATCCCCTCCTTTTTGAATTTCCTTCCCATTTAGGTCACCACAGAGCACTGAGTAGAGTTCCCTGTGCTATACAGTAGGTTCTCATTTGCTATCTGTTTTATATTTAGTAGTGTGTATATGTCAATCTCAGTCTCCCCGTTCATCCCACCCCCAACCCTTTCCCCCCTTGGTTCTCTACATCTGTGTGAGAAGAAGCTTGTTTTATCATCAGGGTTTCTTAACAATGATGAAAGGCTGTAGCAGAGGGATGTAAGGAAAGGGAAATTTTCCTAAATTTAAAATAATTAAGATAGCACCATTTTAAACCTTATAATGTTGACTTACTGGAAGAATTTAGCCAGAACTGCCTGCCAGTGGGGAAGGAACGCAGTTACCACTTCTTCCCCACAACCTCCCACCCCACTCGCTGTATGCCAGGGAGAGTAGGAAAGGAGACAATAGTGACACTAACTGGTAGGAAGCGTTCGGTTCTACTCTGGAAAGTGATGACATAGAGCATCATTCTTAAACACAAAGTCTTGATGATAAAGATTCAGACTAGGAAGCTGCACAGGGAACTTTCTACCTAGACCCAAGCAACTCTACCCATATTCTCATGAGAGTATCCTTCCAGCAGTTGGCTGAACTCACCATTCTTATGGCAGAATGTCTTGATTGTCCCAGTCTGGACCTTGAGAGGAGTCGACTTGCCTGGTAGAAAGATTGGGTGTTTCTGTCTGAAGCCTCAGCTTTCAGGCAAAGAGAGAAGGGAAAGGATGTGTGTGGTCAGTGGCCATAAGTGATTTCTGAATTGCCTGTGGGGAGGGGATGGGCAATGCTAACATAAGATTATTTCAGTCGTCTGTCAGATGAATTCTTAATGAATACCTTAGGTATCAAAAGAGCACTAAGAACTATGGATATGAAGTTTTCAAGATAGTTCTCAGCCTCATAGAGCTTCAGACACATGTACAGGCAATTACTGTGTCCATTATGGGAAGTACAGGGTAGTCTGAGAATCCATGGGAAGGACAGCCAGCTCATTCTTAGAATATTACAGAAAGTTTCCTTGAAGAGTTGACATTCCATCTTAGACCTAAAATCCTAGTGAAGTTAGCTTGAGAAAGTTTTGGGGGAAGAAGAAAAATGTCCCAGGCAGAGAGAAGAGCCTATATGCAAGTCCGCAATGCAGAGAGACATGTTGGCTTAAGGAACCAAAGGAAATTTGGTGTGGCTGAGCACAGTGGGCCATGTGGCTGACTCAGGCTAGAGTAAGGTGAGGCTGGAGAAGCCCATAGGCCAAAGCCTTTGGAACCTTGTAGGCTATATAGGAATTAGGGCCTTACCTAGGAACAGTGGGGCTCCATTCAAACAGGTACTTGACATGATCAGATTTTTGCTTTAGAAAATTCCCTCTTACCACTGTGTGGAGAATAGATTGGAGATTGTCAAGAATGTGGCAGGAAAAACAGGACATTGTCAGCAATAACAACAGCTAACATTTAGAGAATCTTGCTAATGTGACACTTACTGCACTAGGCACTGTACGTGGGTTATCTATTTTAATCCTCACAACAACTCTGTGAAAGTAGGTATTCAGGTAAGAATCTAAGAATAAGAATCTAAAGCTTAGTCTTTGTTTTTCAAACGGTGGGGCATGACCCATTAGTAGGCTGTGAAATCAATTTAGTGGATTGTAACCAGAGTTTTTAAGTAAAATGAACAAGACAATAGGAAATGTTAGAGTATGTAACACATAAGTATTTTTTCATGAAGTTTTTATGTTAGAGAGGTATAGATAAGTACCTATGTATGCGTATTCGTTACAGCGTGAAACATATTTCCTGTTGTGTATCCACAGCACACACTATAAGGTTGTCTTAGATGCAGCTAAGTATTCAGACTCACAAGACTATCAGAGGCCACACTTGGCACCAGTCTACTTGGAATGATATAGGACAGAAACCAGAGCTTGCCAGCAAGACAGCTTCTTCAGTAGGAATCCCTATAGCAGTCCATATAATAGTCTCTACGGCTTCAAAGTCCCCGCAGTGGACAGGCACAGTTATAAGAGTCACCCCATTTCAGGAAGCTCAAAGCAGGGTGTCTCATCGTCTTTTTTTTTTTTTTAAACAACTTAAAAATGTTTATTTTTAATAACGTATTTCCATCTCTGCTTTTTGCAAGTAATGGAAATGTTAGATTTGATTTAGCAGCAAGAGGTCATTTGTACCATAAGCAGTGTTGCCTGCTAACATAGTTGACATTCTTCCCTTATCAGGTTTCCGGGGGTATACAGCTAGAGAGTTAACTGAAGGTGAAATTCTTATGCATAAGGAGAAAGGATTTTGCCCACAGGTCACAGTTTAGAAAGTTTGAAAAATACTCTTAGAGAGATTAGGTGTGTTATCTTAGGTTACACAGCTAGCTAGTAAGTGGTAGAACCAGAATTTGAACCCAGGCAAGGCTGATCCCATGTTTTTAATCACAGTTTTCTGCCACTGTTTCAGTAAAGCAAACACAGCTAGAGAAGTGGTAGTGAGGATAGAAAGTAGACATATCTGAGAAGGATTTAGGAAGTAGAGGTAGAGTAGGAAGCATTAGGAATGATTGTGAAGTTTTTTTAGTACGAAAGGGGCATTTACTGATGTAATGATTATAGGAAGAAGAAAAGATTGGAAGAAGAAGTTGATGAGTTTTGGACATGCTGATTTTGAACTTCTTGTGAAATTTCCAAGTAGAGATGTATAACAGGGGGTTGAACAAATGACTCTGAAGTTAAGGAACTGTGTGGTCCTGAGATACAAGTGTGGAAGTCTTTAGTATATCGATAGTAGTTGAAGCTGTAGGATGCAGTGAGAGTTCCCAGGAGGAGTGAGGACATTGGGAAGAAAAGGGGTACCAGGACAAAACCCTGAGAAATATTTATATTTTGGATTGGGCAGAGGTAGAGGAAGCCACAAAGGAGACTTAGAGAAGGAGCACCCAAGAACAGGGAGTTAGAGGGCCAGAGATGGGAGTGAACTGAGCTGTGGATATGAAGAAATTTAGAACGTGAATTAAGGGCAGTGGCAGCATTATTACCATACTGGGCACAAGTTCTGGGTGGGACCAGTCTCTGGATTAGGCATTTGACCTCAGCCCGAAGAGGCGGCATGGTATAGGAGAGGGAGCTACGGTTTGGAATCAGAAAAACTACATTCTGGGGTAACATTTGCATCCTCTTAAGAGCTGATGCATCTTTGTAATATTATATATGCTGAGATCTATAGAATTGATAATACTAAAATGGATATTAATATTTGTACTGAATACCATTTCACTCACATATATAGTGTAGAGGATCTGGCAATGTCTAAGATTTATAGGACTTGAGAAGTTTACGTAATGCAATAATTGTTCTTTCTTTCTCCATAGGTTCGACCTAAGCCTGTGGCCCAGAATAACATTCCTATTGCCCCAGCACCTCCTCCCATGCTTGCAGCTCCTCAACTTATCCAGAGGCCTGTCATGCTGACCAAGTTCACTCCCACGACCCTCCCTACCTCCCAGAATTCCATCCACCCCGTCCGTGTCGTCAATGGGCAGACTGCAACCATAGCCAAAACGTTCCCCATGGCCCAGCTCACCAGCATTGTGATAGCTACTCCAGGCACCAGACTCGCTGGACCTCAAACTGTACAGCTTAGCAAGCCAAGCCTTGAAAAACAGGTACAGGCAGAGTATGCACCTGCTTTGGGCAGTAGCTTTGCCATGGAGGCTGGTCAGTCTGTAAGGGGTCTTTATCTTCTCAATGGCTCTTTATGCTAGCACCATTGTCTGTTACTTATCATGTGATACTTTATCCACAATGCAAAACGGCTGTTCTTACTGAAGAAAGTTGGGTTGCTTTACCCACCATCCCCTTATACATGAATTTTGATTCCTGTGTGAATGAGCTCCCCCTGCTGCTTCTGAAGCAGAAATTCACAGATGGGTTCTGCTGCCCTCCGTCAGGAAGCACAGATAAGGTAGTAAACAGAAAATGCTATATTCATTTCGGCCCAGTAAGAATCCAGATGAGGATATCACTATGAAAGTTAGGAAGAATAAACAAAGCAAGGAAAAGGATTTCATTTCAAAGGTTTTCCCTGGTTATTACAGACAATGAGGAGCCAATGAAAAAATAAAGATTTCTAAAATTCATTCTTTTAACTCTAGAGGATACAGACATTTTAGCTCAGATACTGAAGGCTTTCATTTATATTTCTAAAATCAGATTTTCTCCTAAAAACACAAGTCTGTAGAAATACAGGTAACCTCCACAGATACATAAGGGTTCTATGACAGAAAGATTTCTAAAACGAAGAAAAATGGATTTATAGGCAGTCACCATATTCTATTTAAAGAAAGACCAGTGACAAGAAAGAAGAATTGTGGAAAGAAAAGCTCTTTCAAGAAAGTTGATTTAAAAAGTCATTGCCCTATTTCTTATTGCTCAGGCCTGAGTTCTCATTCATCTGAAAATAGTCTCTGGTGATCCTGAATCTTCTGCTTCTGGATGGCTGACCATGATTCAGAGAGGCTGGCCAGATGGTGGGGAATGAGAAGGCTTCCTGCTGCCTTGGCCACCTTGAACAGAGGAGCCTTATGCATGGAATACCAGCTTTCTGCCCAGGCAGCTCATAAATGCAGCCGATCTGGCACTAAGAACCTGGGTACCAAAATCTCGTATCAAGAAATGCCAGCAAGAACACATCTCTATTCCTGGGGAGGCTACTCAGACCCCAAAAAATGCTTTGAGCAACATTTAGAGATAAATTACTTACATGTATTTTAGATCAGGAGTTTTCAAATTTATTATCAGCAGAACTTCAATATTAAAATAATGAAAGTAAGATGCCCAAGCTTAGGAGTTTGGGTGGGGGCGTGTTTGTAGACCAGCTGCCATCATGTCCGGTGCTGGCTCTCAAAGGACGACCTCTGCGGAGCATTAGAGTTGTAAAGAATGTGGTTTCGAAACATTATTTTATTTATTTATTTATTTAAATTTATTTAGTTAGTTAGTTAGTTTTGGCTGCATCGGGTCTTTGTTGCAGCTCGTGGGCTTTCTCTAGTTGTGGTGAGCAGAAGCTACTCTTCGCTGTGGTGTGCAGGTTTCTCATTGTGGTGGCTTCTATTGTTGTGGCTAGAGCATGGGCTCTAGGTGCGCAAGCTTCAGTAGCTGTGGCACGTGGGCTCAGTAGCTGTGGCACGTGGGCTCAGTATCTATGGCTTGCGGGCTCTAGAGCGCAGGCTCAGTAGTTGTGGTGCACGGGCTTAGTTGCTCCGCGGCATGTGGGATCTTCGCGGACCAGGGCTCGAACCCGTGTCCCATGCATTGGCAGGCAGATTCTTCTTTTTTTTTTAAAATTTATTTATTTATTTATTTATTTTTGGCTGTGTTGGGTCTTCGTTTCTGTGCGAGGGCTTTCTCTAGTTGCAGCAAGCGGGGGCCACTCTTCATCGCGGTGTGTGGGCCTCTCACTGTCGCGGGCTCTCTTGTTTCGGAGCACAAGCTCCAGACGCGCAGGCTCAGTAGTTGTGGCTCGCGGGCCTAGTTGCTCTGCGGCATGTGGGATCTTCCCGGACCAGGGCTCAAACCTGTGTCCCCTGCATTGGCAGGCGGATTCTCAACCACTGCGCCACCAGGGAAGCCCAGCAGGCAGATTCTTAACTGCTGCGCCACCAGGGAAGTCCCTCGAAACGTTATTTTAAATTATTAAATGTTATTTCTCTTTGACCTCTTTTTTGATAAAGATATTTTTAGGAGACAAGAATCTTCAGTTTCATTTCATTTTTACATTTCTTATTTTTTCTGATTACAAAGATGATACCTGTTTACCGTAAAGGAAAGCTCAAACGTTACAGAAATATATATTGTAGAAATGTATCCCCTCATAATCATTGAAGAGAGTAAATTTCTCCCATAATTTTACCCTCCGAAGTTTGCTATTAGCAGTTTAGATTATATTCCTCCACATATTTTCTTTTTAAAGGAAAAGACAAAATCAAACTGTATATTACTTTGTAACTTGCTTTTTTTTTCTTATTAAATCTTGAATATCTTTTCATATCCCAGGCTTACATATTGATAGAGCTTTTCATTTCAATTATAAAAATATCAAAAATAAAATATCATAAAAAGGTACCCATGAATTCTTAAAAATCAAAAAAAATTATTTTCTAGCAGTGAATTCCATGGTCTTCCTGTTGATCTAATAGAGGAATGTAGTCATTGCTGTTTTAGTTTAGCAGGCCACCTGACGCAGCAGTCTTACAGGTTGTCAAGCTCAGTCAGCAAGGATTCTCTTTAGACTCCATTCTCAGAATTCTCTTTCTTCAGATCTTTCTACTATCCTCTTTTTTTTTTTCCATGTTTCATTTCCAGTATCTTATTTATAGCTGTTAAGAGATCCCATAGATGAGCATTATGTAGCCATGGAAGTACCACTTACAGCCTACTCATAGAGTTATCAAAACCTGTGTCCAACATTCTCTCTGTGGCCAGGCTAGATGGGTTCCTTTCTGCTTGCTACTCTTTTGTTTAGGGTGATAACAGTCACTTAATAAAAAATGTTGATTCTGTGCCAGCTGCCATGCGGCATGTGCTAACACAAGGGTTGGGAGGTCAAAGCCTGTACTCTCACAGAGCTTGGTCTGGGGCAGGCACTATGGCTCTGCCTCCAGGGGAGGAAGCACGGCAGGTCGTGTAGTTTCACGTAGGCATAGGAAAGGGAGAGACAGCGTCAGCTGTAACAACAGTGGTCTCACTTCTCCTTACCCCCATCAGGCATCCCCAACTTCCTTATCCACCCTAGATAAGAGAACCTGTCTTATCCCTTATCAGAAGCCACATTACCTTGTGGCTGTGAGAAACTGAGTGGTAGAGTTTAAAGAGCTTTGAGGCTAGGAACATACTTAGGCAGAAAGGCAGGTAAAGCCAGACAGACTTATATCATGGCCCCCACACTGCCTCCTGTTATGTCTTTGTCCTCTCCAGCACTCTGTGAAATGGGGCTAAACAACCTGTGGATGGCAGAATGACGTAAAGAGCTTAAAGTCTGTTAGACTGTGTCTGACGCATTTAGTTCTCAGGGATTATGTTCATTTCTTATCCACGTCACCCCACTCCATTCCCTGCAACAAAGACATCTATGTATGTCCCTAAGGCTAGGCTACTGAAAAAAATCCTAGGTTGTATGGGAAAATTTGTCAGATTGCCACCCATTCCCCTACTTCCATCTATATTTTGTATAGGAAGCTACGCAGTGTCCTCTAAAAAAAAGAGTACTTCCAAGTTGAGAGTATTATCCAATGTATTAGCCTCAAATCCCAGTCTTCTCTTTAAGGAAACTTGAGGTGGTAACTCTTTGCCCTCAATCCAAATTTTTTTAACCTTGATTGATGAAACTATTTGTACATTTAAAAAATTTTCAAGCACCTAACTTTCATTATTCATGCAGCCCAGCCTTAAAAGATGAATTTGTAATTCAGGGGTATAAATGGCTAATTTAGTTCTATCCAGAGTTTTTGGTTTTTATCTTTGTAAAATCAAAAAAGAACAGGATTTGCAAATTCGTACAGGTGCAAAGTAGGAAATATATCAATAAACGAGTAAAACAGACTGGGAGTAAACAAGTAGATTTTTTTTCACTTCCAATGGGAACATGAGTACAAGAGATATCCCACTCTTAATTTCTTTGAAATAGTAAGACAAGTTTGACAAAATCGACAATTTGTCCTTGTTGTCAAGAAGATAATAGAAAGTAGAAGAGACTGTGGTAAAGTGCAAAGTAATATACTCCATCTCAAGGAGGCAGCAACTTTTTGACAATAGCCAGTTTTTATCATATGAAAACTTTTTCAAGAAAAGCCAGAAATCCAGATATTTTGAGAGATTTCAAGATATACTTTTGAGATTAAAAACAAATAAAAATAAAATAAATAAAAAATAAAAAGTATATATATATATATATATCAGTAACTGTTTAAACACCATGTAGGCAAAAAATAACACCTGCCGGACAGCTTCACCTCTGGATAGTGGTTTATAATCTCTGATAGAGACCATACTTTTAGCTTAATCTTTTTTGTTTGTTTGTTTCCCAACCTAATTGTTTTTTTTAATTGAGGTGAAATTCTCATCACATCAACTTAACCATGTTAAAGTGAACAACTCAGTGGCATTTAGTACTTCCACAGTGTTGTGCAACTACCACCTCTGTCTCGTTCCAAAGCATTTTTATTACCCCAAAATGAAACTCAGTACTCATTAAGTAGTTACTCCTCATTTGCTCCTCCCCTGCCTCTAGCAATCGCCAATCTGCTTTCTGTCTCTATAAATTTACCTCTTCTGGGTATTTCATATAGATGGACTCATACAGTATGTGACCTTTTGTATCTGGTTTCTTTACTTAGCATAATGTTTTAAGATTTATCCATATTGTAACATGTATTAGTACTCCATTCCTTTTTAATAGTCAAATAGTATTCCATTTGTATGTATATACCACAACTTGTTTATCCATTCACCCACTGATAGATCTGGATTATTTTCACCTTTTGGCTATTGGGAATAGTGTTGCTGTGAATATTAATGCACTAGTATTTGTTTGAGCACTTATTTCCCATTCTTTGGGGTATATACCTACAAGTGGAATTGCTGGATCATATGGTAATTCTATGTTTAACTTTTTGAGGGACTGCCAAACTGTTTTCCACAGCAACTGAATCAGTTTACATTCCCACCAGCAAGGTATGAGTGTTCCATTTTCTTCACCTCCTTACCAACACTTATTATTTTCCTTTTTTAAAAAATTATAGCCATCCTAGTGGGTGTGAAATGACATCACATTGTGATTTTGATTTGCATTTCCCTAATAATTAACGTCGTTGAGCATCTTTTCACGTGCTTGTTGGCCATATGTAAATTTTCTTTGGAGAAATCTCTGAGTTCTTTGCCGGTTTTTAAACTGGGTTGTTCATGTTTTTGTTGTTGAGTTGTAAGAGTTCTTTATATAATCTGGATACTGGATCCTTATCAGATATGTAACTTGAAAACATTTTCTCTCAATAT
The DNA here is from genome assembly GCF_963924675.1 of Phocoena phocoena. Classification (NCBI taxonomy): domain Eukaryota; kingdom Metazoa; phylum Chordata; class Mammalia; order Artiodactyla; family Phocoenidae; genus Phocoena; species Phocoena phocoena. Next base: position 95,951,682 of record NC_089226.1, on the reverse strand, counting down.
ATAGGTTGTCTTTTCACTTTCTAATGTCCTTTGATGCACAAAAGTTTTAAAATTTTTTCTTTTGTTGCTTGTGCTTTTGGTGTCATAACTGAGAATCCATTGTCACATCTAAGGTCATGAAGATGTATCCCTAATTTTTCTTCTAAGAGTTGTATGGTTTTAGCTCTTATATTTAGGTCAGTAATCCATTTTGACTTAATTTCTGTATATAGGGTGAAACAAGGGTCCAACTTTATTCTTTTGCAGGTGGATATCCAGTTCTCCCAGCACTATTTGTTGAAGAAACTATTCTGTCCCCATTTGAATGATCATTGCCTCATTCTTGAAAATCTATTGGCCATGGATGTATGGGTTTATTTCTGGACTCTCAATCCTATTCTGTTGGTCTATATGTCTGTCCTTATGCCAGTACCAACCACACTGTCTTAATTGCTATAGTTTTGTAGTAAGTTTTGACATTGGGAAGTATGAATCCTCCAACTTTTTTCTTTTTCAATATTGTTTTGGCTATTCAGGGACCCTTACAGCTCTACATGAACTTGAGAATTGGCTTTTCCAGTCTTTCTGCAAAAAAAAGGGTGGGGTAGAGGGCTGTTGGAATTTTGATAGGAATTGTTTTGAATCTGTAGATTGCTTTGCACAGTATTGCCATCTGGGCAATATTCTGTCTTCCAGTCCTTGAACATGATGTCTTTCCATTTACTTAGGTTTTCTTTATTTCTTCAGCAGTGTTTTATACTTTTCAGTGTACAAGTCTTTCACCTCCTTGGTTAAATTTACTCCTAGGTTTTCTTTTTTTGTTTTGTTTTGTTTTCTTTTCTTTTTGTTTTTGTTTTGTTTTGTTTTTTGTTTTTGTAATTTATTTTTTATTTGTTTATTTTTGGCTGTGTTGGGTCTTTGTTGCTGCATGCAGGCTTTCTCTAGTTGTGGCGAGCGGGGGCTACTCTTCGTTGTGGTGCGCCGGCTTCTCATTGCAGTGGCTTCTCTCGTTGCAGAGCATGGGCTTTAGGCACGCGGGCTTCAGTAGTTGTGGCACATGGGCTCAGTAGTTGTGGCTCACAGGCTCTAGATCACAGGATCAGTAGTTGTGGCGCACGGGCTTAGTTGCTCTGTGGCATGTGGGATCTTCCTGGACCAGGGCTCAAACCCATGTCTTCTGCATTGGCAGGTGGATTCTTAACCACTGCACCACCAGGGAAGTCCCTATTCCTAGGTATTTTATTCTTTTGGATGATATTGTAAATTGAGTTGTTTTTTTAATTTCCTATTAGGATTGTTCATTGCTATCATGAATTACCATGTATTAGAAATACAGCTGGTTTTTGTGTTGATCTTGTACCTCACAATTTTCCTGAATTCATTTATTAGCTATAGTAGTTGTTTTGTGGATTCTTTAGGATTTTATGTATATATAAGATCATGTTCTCTGCAAAAAGAGATAGTTTTATGTGTTCCTTTCCAATTTGGATGCCTTATATTTCTTTTTCTTGCCTAATTGCTCTGGCTAGAATTTCCAGTACAGTGTTGAATAGCAGTGATGAAAGTGGGCATACGTCTCTTGTTCCTGATCTCAGAGGGAAAGCTTTCAGTATTTCACCATTGAGTATGATGCTAGCTGTAGTTTCACATAAATGCCCTTTATAAAGTTGAGGAAGTTCCCTTCTGTTCCTAGTTTTCTGAGTGTTCGTATCACGAATGGGTGTTGGATTTTCACAGATGCTTTTTCTGTATTAACTGAGATGATCATATTGTTTTTCTTTGCCTTCATTTATTAACATGGTATATTACATTGATTTTTTAAAAAATATCTTCCATTCCTAGGATAAGTTCCACATTGTCATTGTGTATCATCCTTTTAATATGCTGTTGGATTCAGTTTGCTAGTATTTTATTGAGGACTTTTGCATCTGTATTCATGACAGATATTGGTCTGTAATTTTCTATTATTGTGGTGTCTTTGTCTGGCTTTGATATCAGATAATGCTGGCCTCATAGAATGAGTTAGAAAGTGTTTTCTGCTCTTCTATTTTTTGGAAAAGTTTGAGAAGGATTGGTGTTAATTCTTTAACTGTTTGGTAGAATTCACCAGAGAAGTTGTCTGGTCCTGGACTTTTCTTTTTTGAGAGGATTTTTTTTTTTTTTTTTTTGTGGTACGTGGGCCTCTCACTGTTGTGGCCTCTCCCGTTGTGGAGCACAGGCTCCGGACGTGCAGGCTCAGTGGCCATGGCTCACAGGCCTAGCTGCTCCATGGCATGTGGGATCTTCCCGGACCGGGGCATGAACCCGTGTCCCCTGCATCGGCAGGCGGACTCTCAACCACTGCGCCGCCAGGGAAGCCCTTGAGAGGATTTTGATTACTGTTTCAGTCTCTTTAGTTGTTATAGGTCTGTTGACATTTTCTATTTCTTCTTGAGTCAGTTTGGTAATTTGTATGTTGATAAGAATTTATCCATTTCATCTATGTTATCTGATTGTTTTTTTAATTGAAGTATAGTTGACTTACAGTATTGTGTTAATTTCTGCTGTACAGCAAAGTGATTCAGTTATACATATATATATACATATATATACATTATTTTTTTTAATATTCTTTTCCATTATGGTTTATCATAGGATATTGAATATAGTTCTCTGTGCTATACAGTAGGACCTTGTTTTTATCCATTCTATATATAAAAGCTTACATCTGCTAACCCCAGCCTCTCACTCCATCCCTTCCCCAATCCCGTCCGCCTTGGCAACCTGTTGGTGTACAGTTGTTCAGTGTATTCTCTTATAATCCTTTTTATTTCTATAAGATTGGTAGTAATGTCCCCACTTTTATTTCTGATTTTCGTTATTTGTGTCTTCTCTGTTTTTTCCTTATTCTGTCTAATTAAAGGTTTGTCAATTTTGTTGATCTTTTCGAAGAATCAACTTTTGGTTTCATTAATTCTGTTGTTTTTCTATTCTCCAATTCATTTATCTCTACTCTGGTTTTTATTATTTCCTGCCTTCTGCTAGCTCTGTGTTTAGTTCTTCTTTTCTAGTTCCTTAAGCTGTAAATTTAGGTTATTTAGGTTATAAGCATTTAGATTTGAATGCTTTCTTATTTTTTATGTACAGACTATTACAGCTTTAAATTTCCCTCTGACCAGTGCTTTCACTGCATCTCATCAGTTCTGGTATGTTTATTTTCATTTTCATTCTTCAGGGAGATAGAAAATTTCCCTAGTGATTTCTTCTTTGTTCCACTGGTTGTTTAAAAGTATGTCTTTTAGGGACTTCCCTGGTGGTCCAGTGGCTAAGACTCCACGCTCCCAGTGCAGGGGGCCCAGGTTCGATCCTTGGTTGGGGAACTAGATCCCACATGCTGCAACTAAAGGTTCACATGCTGCAGCTAAAGGTCCCAAATGCCACAACTAAAGAGAAAAGGATCCCGCATGCCACAACAAAGATCCTGCATGCCAGAACTAAGACCCGGCGCAGCCAAATAAAAGTATGTTGTTTAATTTCTACATACTTAAAATTTTTCTGGTATTCCTTTATATTGACTTCTAGCTTCTTTCTGTTGTCAGCAGAAAAAATACTTCATATGACTTCAGTCTTTTAAAATTTATTAGGATTTGTTTTGTGGCCCAAAATATGGTCTATCCTGAAAAATGTTTCATGTGTACTTGAGAAGAACGTGTATTCTGTTATTGTTGAGTAGGCTGTTCTTTATGTCTCTTAGGTCTAGTTGGTTTATAGTGTTGTTTAAGTCCTCTGTTTCCTTATTGATCTTCTTTCTACGTGTCCTTTCCATTATTTAAAGTGAGGTATTAAAGTCTTTAATTATTATTATAGAACTGTGTATTTCTCCCCTCAATTCTGTCAGTATATGCATCATATATTTTGAGACTCTGTTGTTTGGTGCATATATATTTGAAATTGTCATATCTTTTTGATAAATTGACTCTTTTAACAATATATAATGACCTTTTTTGTCTCCTGTAATGGTTTTTGACTTACAGTGAATTTTGTCTGATATTAGCATAGCCATCTCTGTACTCTTTTGGATACTATTTGTGTGCAGTATCTTTTTCCATCCTTTGATGGATACCTTTTTGTGTCTTTGGCTCTGAAATGTATCTCTTGTAGATAGCATATTGTCGGATCTTGTGTTTTTTTGTTTTTAACATTTATTTATTTTTCACTGTGTTGGATCTTTGTTGCTCTGTGTGGGCTTTTCTCTTGTTGTAATGAGGGGGTGCTACTCTTCATTGCAGTGCGCAGGCTTCTCATTGCTGTGGCTTCTCTTGTTGCGGAGCATGGGCTCTAGGCGGGCAGACTTCAGTAGTTGTGGCTCGCAGGCTCTAGAGCGCAGGCTCAGTAGTTGTGGTGCACAGGCTTAGTTGCTTCGCAGCACGTGGGATCTTCCCAGGCCAAGGCTCGAACCCGTGTCCCCTACATTGGCAGGCAGATTCTTAACCAATGCGCCACCAGGGAAGTCCCGGATCTTGTTTCCTTAATCCATTCGGCCACTCTCTGTTGTTTAATTGGTGAGTTTAATCCAGTTACATTTAAAGTGATTACTGATAGGCAAGGATTTATGCCATTTTGCTCTTTGTTTTCTACATGTCTTATGTCTTTTTTGGACCCCAGTTCCTCCAATACTGCCATCTTTTGTGTGGTGTTTTTTGTTTTTTTTTACACCAGTGTATGTACTTTTTTGATGCTCTCCTCATTTCCTTTTCTGTATATTTTAGTTATTTTCTTAATGGTTACCATGGGGACTATAGATAACATTCATAAATTTTTAACAATGTAATTTAATTTGATCCCAGCTTAGCTTCAGTAGTATACAAAATCTCTGCTCCTATACAGCTCTGGCCTGCCCCCTTTTATGTTGTTACGGTCTCACATTGCATCTTTATATATTGTGTGGCCACTAATACATATTTATAATTTTTTCATTCATTTCTCTTTTAAGTCATATAGGAAGCAAAAAGAAAAGTTACAAATCAGAGATACAGGATTTTATATTAACCTATGTAGTTACCTTTATTGGAGTCTTTTTTTCTTGTTTGGCTTCAAGTTACTGTCTAGGGTCTTTTTATTTAACCTGAAGAACTCTAAAGGGAGTCCTTTTAGGACAGGTCTACTTGCAGTGGACTCCCTTTGCTTTTTGCAGGAAATGGAGTTCTCGGTTAATAGTCCTTTTTCTGTCAGAACCTTAATTGTGTATTTATTTATTTTGGCTGTGCTGCACAGCATGCAGGATCTTAGTTCCCGGACCAGGGATGGAACCTGTGCCCCCTGCGGTGGAAGTGTGGAGTCTTAACCACTGGACCGGCAGGGAAGCCCCCTCAGCACTTTAAATGTGTCATCCCACTGCCTTCTGGTCTCTGGTTCTGATGAGAAATTGACTGTTAATCTTACTGAGGACCCTTACATGTGATGCATCATTTTGCTTTTGCTGCTTTCAAGATTCTCTCTTTGGCTTTTGACAGTGTGATTATACTGTGTTTCAGTGCGAGTCTCTTTGAGTTTATCCTACTTGGAGGTCACTGAGCTTCTTGGATGTATACAGGCATACCTTGGAGATATTGTGGATTCAGTTCCACACCACCACAATAAAGCAGATAAAGGTAGTCACATGAATTTTCTGGTTTCTCAGTGCATATCCAAGTTATGTTTACACTATACTGTAGTCTACTGAGTGTGCAATAGCATTATGTCAAAAAAACAATGTATATACCTTAATTTAAAAATACTTTATTGCTAAAAAATGCTCACCATCATCTGAGCCTTTATCACATTATAATCTTGTTGCAGTGAGATCACTGATCACAGATCACCATAACAAGTATGATAATAATGAAAATGTTTGACATACTGTGAGAATTACCAAAACTTGACACAGAGACAGGGTTGCCACGTACTTTCAGTTTGTAAAAAATGCAGTATCTGCGAAGTACAATAAAGTGAAGTGCGATAAATAAATAAAGTGAGGTATGCCTGTAGGTTCATGTATTTCATCAAATTTGGGAAGTTTACAGCTGTTACTTCTTCAAATATTTCTGCTTCTTTCTGTCTGTCCTTTCCCCCTGGGAGTCTATAATGCTTGACAATGTCTCACAGGTTTCTTAGGCTCTGTACTTTTTCTACATTCTTTTTTCTGTCTGCTCCTTAGACTGGAAATTTCAGTTATCCTATCTTCAGGTTCACTGTTTCTTTCTTTTTCCTGAACCCCTTAATGAATTTATCATTTCAGCTATTATATTTTTCAGCTCCAGATTTCTATTTGGTTCTTTTAAATAATTTCTATGTCTTTATTAACATTTTCTTTTTGGTGAGACATTGTTCTTCTGGATTTTTTTTTTTTTTTTTTCGGTACGCGGGCCTCTCACTGTTGTAGCCTCTCCCGTTGCGGAGCACAGGCTCCGGACGCGCAGGCTCAGCGGCCATGGCTCACGGGCCCAGCCGCTCCGTGGCATGTGGGATCTTCCCAGACCAGGGCACAAACCTGTGTCCCCTGCATCGGCAGGTGGACTCTCAACCACTGCGCCACCAGGGAAGCCCTCTTCTGGAATTTTTTTAGTTCTTTGTTCCTGGTTTCTTTTAGCTCTTTGAGCATATTTAAGGCAGTTGACTGCTACCCCAGTTCTCCTCCTACCCCAGGGTTTACTGCTGTTAATTGTTGAGAGCTGCAGTTGTTTGTTTAGTGCCTTTTCCAAACTATTTTTGCAAATACTATTTCTTGTCATGTGTGGTTATTGAAATTTCTGTTCTATTAGATTTACTTAAATAACTGGAGCCAAAAAGAAGAAAAAGGTAATAATAAGTAAACTAAAACAAAAACAGAAAACCCTTTCTTGGTCTTTGCAGATTGGCTCTGAGCAGGGGGTATTCCTTCAATGCTAAGCCAGGCCACCTGTAACTGTCTTAGACTTCACCTCTTTCTTGGACAGAGCTCAAAGATCAGCCAGAGGTACAAGCTTAGGGTTCTCTCAGCTCTTTTCTGAGTATGCATCTAGCCCTGGGAATGCTCAGTGCACTTGGGGTTCCCCAGTACACGTGATAGCCCTTCAAAGCCCTTACTCCTCCAAGGATCTTCCTCCTCAGCCTCCTTCTTCCTAGACCTTTGGGTCTGTCTGCTGCATACTCCACCTCCCATCCTTTGCACCAGGTAACTACAGGTAACATATGTCTTTAGATGCTTTCATCAGATGGCACCTGGAAAGCCGCTCCAGCCTTGGGTGGGCAAACAAGGGTCAGCCTGCACCAGTCCTTAGGGGATTACCGGACTGGTCAGAATACACAGCCACAAGTTGAAAACGAGGTTCAGCAAACCACACCAGGAACACAGATTACCATCTCCACAGCCTCTGTTGAACTAAGGGATGGATTTGTTGGTAGGTAAGGAAAACTGCTTTCTTAATAAAATTTAGCAGCCTCTTTCTTCAGTAAGTGGCCCCCCCTGGTTATTCTTAGTTTTTTATTAGATTCCAGAGTTTTAAAAAGTTGATTCTGTCAGTTTCTGCCAGCTTAATGTTTGCTTTAGTGAAAGGACTGATTCTAAAACTCCCTGTTTTCTGTGATGTCAAACCCTTAAAACAACAAAAATTTATTATCTCACACAGTTTTTGAGATCAGGAATCAGGTTGCATCTTAGCTCAGTGGTCCTGGCTCAAGGTCCCTCACAAATTTGCATTCAAACTAGTTGGTCAGGACTGCAGTCATTTCAAGGCTCAACTGGGGCTGGATAATTCACTTCCAAACTCAGTCACATGGTTGTCAGCAGTCCTCACTTCTCCCTAGCTGTTGGAGGAGGTTCAGTTCCTCACCTCATAGGCCCCTCCATAGTGCTGTTCACAGCATGGCAGCTGGCTTCCCCTGGAGCGGAAAGTCCATGAGAGAAAGACACCTCCCCACTCCCCATTGTTTCAATTGCTTTATCTCTTTTTTTTTTTTTTTTTTTTTAAGGAGTTCTGCTTTATTTTTAATACATTTTTTGTTTTTTTTAATTTATTTTATTTTTGGCTGTGTTGGGTCTTTGTTGCTGCATGCAGGCTTTCTCTAGTTTTGGCGAGCGTGGGCTACTCTTTGTTGCAGTGCACGGGCTTCTCATTGCGGTGGCTTCTCTTGTTGTGGAGCACGGACTCTAGGAACTCGAGCTTCAGAAGTTGTGGCACGCGGACTCTGTAGTTGTGGCTCGCAGGCTCTAGAGCGCAGGTTCAGTAGTTGCGGCGCACAAGCTTAGTTGCTCTGCGGCACGTGGGATCTTCCTGGACCAGGGCTTGAACCTGTGACCCCTGCATTGGCAGGCGGATTCTTAACCAATGTGCCACCAGCAATTGCTTTATCTTTATTTTCTTGGGTGCTTTTGGTATTCTTTATCCAACCTTGAGATAATTGTACTCTTCTGCGTGAGAGAAAATTTGAACCCTGGATAATTCTTTTAGTGAAGAGGAATTGGTTTGATCTTCCCTGGAGGCATCACCACTGCCTGCTTATTCAGCCCTAGAGATGGAAGCAAGAGACCCCCAGGGACATCACACAGCCTTGGAATGGAGCAGCAAACCCTTATAGTTGACCTTCTCTTCTCCCTCCCCTGTCAGACTCCTGTTCTTCCAATTCACGGAGCTATGAAATAAGCTTCCTGGATACCCAGGACCTTAAAAATGTCACTATAAACTACTTTCCCATTGTGTTCCTTTGTAGGTGTGTTTGGTGGTTTGTTTTATGGGGGAAATGTGTCCTTTTTGGTTAATAAAAAAAGCGTGTGTGAGAGAGAGAGGAAAGCAAGTGATTCTTCTGGTAGGTCATACTCCCCACTCAGAAGATCAACGTCTCTTTACAGCATACCTGCTCTACGGTGAGGCCCTGTGCTGGGCACAAAGGGGTGCAAAAGTGTGTAGAACAATCCTGCTCTCAAGTAGCTTATATAGTCTGGAGGTGGAAATAAGATAGGACCCTGATGAGAAAAAAAAAAATACAAGGTAGCATTTATGCCCCAGGACAGTGGTTGCCACAGTATTGATAAGACAGATACTTAACACTTTCCTAAAGTAATAATATGAGAAGCAGAAGGAAAATATGGACATGGCCAAGAAATAAAGTGAAAAAAATAAAGTGATTATGTTAGTTTTTCAGATCTAGTAAAATATTTCACAACATAATGATTTCTGAGAATTTTGATATCCTGTTTGTAGAACCAGTCTTTCATTTGGCTCCTACTCATCAATAATCAGACAGTTTCACTCATTTATTTAATTACTTGTTGCCATACAAAAAGACCATTTGCATCTGCATTGTGTTTTTTTTTAATAGATCTTTATTGGAGTATAATTGCTTCACAATACCGTGTTAGTTTCTGTTGTACAACAAAGTGAGTCAGCCATATGCATACACATGTCCCCATATCCCCTCCCTCTTGAGCCTCCCTCCCATCCTCCCTATCCCACCCCCGCTAGGTCATCGCAAAGCACCAAGCCGATCTCCCTGTGCTATGCTGCTGCTTCCCACCAGCCAACTGTTTTACATTCGGTGGTGTATACATGTCGATGCTACTCTCACTTCACCCCAGCTTTGCTGTCCCACCCCATGTCATCAGGTCCATTCTCTGTGTCTGCCTCTTTATTTCTGCCTTGCAACTAGGTTCATCAGTACCTTTTTTTTTTTTTTTTTAGATTCCATATATATGTGTTAAATATGGTGTTTGTTTTTCTCTTTCTGACTTACTTCACTCTGTATTACAGACTCTAGGTCCATCCACCTCACTATAGATAAGTCAATTTTGTTTCTTTTTATGGCTGAGTAATATTCCATTGTATATATGTGCCACATCTTCTTTATCTGTTCATCTGTTGATGGACATTTAGGTTGCTTCTGTGTCCTGGCTATTGTAAATAGTGCTGCAGTGAACATTGTGGTGAATGTTTCTTTTTGAATTATGGTTTCCCAGTAGTGGGATTGCTGGGTCATATGGTAGTTCTATTTTTAGTTTTTAAGGAACCTCCATACTGTTTTCTATAGTGGTTGTATCAATTTTCATTCCTACCAACAGTGTAGGAGGATTCCCTTTTCACCACACCCTTTCCAGCATTTATTGTTTCTAGCTTTTTTGATAATGGCCATTCTGACAGCTTGAGGTGATACCTCATTGTAGTTTTGATTTGCATTCCTCTAATAATTAGTGATGTTGAGCATCTTTTCATGTGCCTCTTTGCCATCTGTACGTCTTCCTTGGTGAAATGTCTATTTAGGTCTTCTCGTTTTTTTTTTTTGTTTGTTTGGTACGCCGGCCTCTCACTGTTGTGGCCTCTCCCGTTGCGGAGCACAGGTTCCAGACGCGCAGGCTCAGTGGCCATGGCTCACGGGCCCAGCCGCTCCGCGGCATGTGGGATCTTCCCGGACCGGGGCACGAACCCGTGTCCCCCGCATCGGCAGGCGGACTCTCAACCACTGCGCCACCAGGGAAGCCCCCTTCTGCTCGTTTTTTAACTGGATTGTTTGTTTTTTTGACATTGAGCTCCATGAGCTGTTTGTATATTTTGGAGATTAATCCTTTGTCTGTTATTCCATTTGAAAATATTTTCTCCCATTTTGAGAGTTGTGTTTTTGTCTTGTTTATGGTTTCCTTTGCTGTGCAAAAGCTTTTAAGTCCCATTTGTTTATTTTTGTTTTTATTTCTGTTACTCTAGGAGGTGGGTCAAAAAAGATCTCGCTGTGGTTTATGTCAAAGAGTGTTCTTCCTATGTTTTCCTCTAAAAGTTTTAGTGTCTGGTCTTACATTTAAGTCTTTAATCCATTTGGAGTTTATTTTTGTGTATGGTGTTAGGTAGTGTTCTAATTTCATTCTTTTACGTGTAGCTGTCCAGTTTTCCCAACACCACTTATTGAAGAGGCTGTCTTTTCTCCATTGTACGTTCTTGCCTCCTTTGTCGTAAATTAGGTGCCCATATGTGCATGGGCTTATCTCTGGGCATTCTATCCTGTACCATTGATCTATATTTCTGTTTTTGTGCCAGTACCATACTGTCTTGATTACTGTAGCTTTGTGGTATAGTTTGAAGTCGGGGCACCTGATTCCTTCAGCTCCATTTTTCTGTCTCAAGATTGCTTTGACTATTCGGGGTCTTTTGTGTTTCCATATGAATTCTAAGATTTTTTTGTTTTAATTCTGTGAAGAATGCCTTTGGTAGTTTGATAGGGATTGCATTGAATCTGTAGATTGCTTTGGGTAGTAGAGACATTTTCACAATATTGATTCTTCCAATCCAAGAACATGGTATATTTCTCCACCTATTTGTGTCATCTTTGATTTCTTTCATCAGTGTTTTATAGTTTTGCGAATACAAGTCTTTCACCTCCTTAGGCAGGTTTATTCCTAGGTATTTTATTCTTTTTGTTGCAGTGGTAAATGGGAGTGTTTCCTTAATTTCTCTTTCAGATTTTTCATTGTTGGTGTATAGGAATGCCAGAGATTTCTGTGCATTAATTTTGTATCCTGCAACCTTACCAAATTCATTGATTAGTTCTTGGCATCTTTAGGATTCTCTATGTATAGTATCATGTCATCTGCAAACAGTGACAGTTTTACTTCTTCTTTTCCAATTTGTATTCCTTTTATTTCTTTTTCTTCTCTGATTGCTGTGGCTAGGACTTACAAAACTATGTTGAATAAGAGTGATGAGAGTGATCAGACATCCTTGTCTCGTTCCTGACCTTAGTGGAAATGCATTCACTTTTTCACCATTGAGTCTGATGCTTGCTGTGGGTTTGTTGTATATGGCCTTTATTATGTTGAGGTAGCTTCCCTCTATGCCCATTTTCTGGAGAGTTTTTTTTATCATAAATGGGTGTTGAATTTTGTCAGAAGCTTTTTCTGCATCTGTTGAGATGATCATATGGTTTTTATTCCTTAATTTGTTAATGTGGTGTATCACATTGATTGATTTGCGTATATTGAAGAATCCTTGCATCCCTGGGATAAATTCCACTTGATCATGGTGTATGATCCTTCTAGTGTGCTGTTGGATTCTGTTTGCTAATATTGTGTTCAGGATTTTTGCATCTATGTTCATCAGTGATATTGGTCTGTAATTTTCTTTTTTCGTGATATCTTTTTCTGGTTTTGGTATCAGGGTGATGGTGACTTCGTAGAATGAATTCGGGAGTGTTTCTCCCTCTGCAGTTTTTTGGAAGAGTTTGAGAAGGATGGGTGTTAGCTCTTCTCTTAATGTTTCATAGAAATCACCTGTGAAGCCATCTGGTCCTGGATTTTGTTTGTTGGAAGATTTTTAATTATGGTTTCAATTTCATTACTTGTGATTGATTTGTTTATATTTTCTAATTCTTCCTGGTTCGGTCTTGGAAAATTGTACCTTTCCAGGACTTTGTCCATTTCTTCATGGTTGTCCATTTTATTGGCATATAGTTGTTTGTAGTAGTCTCTTATAATCCTTTTCTGCATGGTTTTTAATTTTGAAAATGTAAATTAGGTTTATGTTTATAGTTTTATATCCACTGTTCTAATATCATTTCAGTATTTACAGAGGGTTTCATGAAATGAATTAGCCATTGGGTCAAGATAAGAATAGTAATGCAAACCCAGTCTGCTAGTTTGCTAGCTGCCATTTGTGTCTGAAGATGGTAATGCTACTGGTGTTTCTTTTGTTTGAATGGACGCATCTGGAAGATGAGCTTGGCCGTAATCAGGATGGCAGCCTTTTACAAGATGGCCTTTCCTTGGCAACTGCATCTCTCCTCTAACGGATGATATAGGCAGGTTTTAAATATCCCAAGTAAGGATAGTTCTGCAACCTCTCTTAGATTATGATTAGAATTGTTCTGAAATAGAAAAGTGTGTATCTAAGATTTTTTTGGACATCATTCAGATCCTAAGCATGCTATGAACTAGAGCTTGACCCATATGTAACAAGAATGGACTTACTTCTGGGAAACTACCCCTGCCTCCTAAAGTACATTGAAATAGACTGTTGTGTTTATAGATTCATAGCTATTCTAGTCATGTAATTTAATCATTTCAACTGGGGCCTTCCATTTTACTTTTTCCCCCTTCTACAATGAAGTCCGTATTATCTCCTTTATTAATATGTTTCCAATTTGAGTATGTTCTTTTCTTTCTTGTTGGCAACAGTCAAACTATGTTTTCTTTTATTCTTTTAATAAAAAAGTGAATTCTGAAGTTTCATTTAATTTTCTTCTTCTAGACAATTAAATCCCACACAGAAACAGATGAGAAACAAACGGAGAGCCGCACCGTCACTCCACCTACTGCACCCAAACCAAAACGGGAGGAGAACCCTCAGGTAGGCCCAGCCCTCCAAGGCATGGCTCAGTCTATGTGATGCGACTTATTCACATGCATCATGAGGGACACTTGCTCTCTGAATCACTTGATATCCTTGTCTTGTGCTTTCTCACTATTCAGTAATGTTATTGCCAAATGCAGTATCCCACTGCATTCCTAATGATCATTATGTTTCGTTTGTCTCAGCCAACATCTAAAGGATGTCCAGTTCACTCAGTTAAGGTCTGTGTTATCGATTACAATTGTTACACGTGCATTTTTGTTATTACTATTGTATTGCATTAGATCCCCAAATCCCAGATGTATCAGTAGCTCATAAGTAGTTCATTGAAGCATAAAAGTAGGGATGAAAACACTAGCATCTGTACTTCAACTTAGGATAGAATTATAAACTTAAATAGCAAACAAAACTGTGGTACAAATATAGAATGTGAATTTGTATGTCCTTAGGCAAGAGATGTTTTAGTTTGATACTTTTGTACAAGCAGCTATAAAAGAAAAATGTGGACAGGTAATATGATGATGAATATATGATAGTTGGATTTTATTAGACCAGCAGTCCATTTCCTTCGATCCTCAGTGCATTCTTTTTAATGAAACCATGTCAAATAGTGGCATAAAGCCATCAAAGCTTCATGTCATTTTTTTGAAGCAGTGATTTATTAAGCCAGTTCAGGTTTTTCTTAAAGCAAGTACAAATTATAATACTTTCTGATATGAAATGAATTAATTTTTAATTTGTCTTTAAAGAAGAGACCAAAACTTGAACCTAAAAGAAGTCCTAGTCATGCATATTGCTGAGAAACTTATAAAATAATCTGCAAAATTAATGAGAAGTATTAGGCTTGGAGAGGGGAAAACAGCAATTAGCAAAATTTCCTTATCAAAAGAAACTAAAAGAGGACTTCCCTGGTGGCACAATGGTTAAGAATCCTCCTGCCAATGCAGGGGACACGGGTTCAAGCCCTGGTCCAGGAAGATCCCACATGCCGTGGAGCAACTAAGCCTGTGTGCCACAGCGACTGAGCCTGTGCTCTAGAGCCCACGAGCCACAACTGCTGAGCCCACGTGCCACAACTACTGAAGCCCGCTCACCTAGAGCCCGTCCTCCTCAACAAGAGAAGCCACCGCAATGAGAAGCCCGTGCACCACAGTAAAGAGTAGCCCCCGCTCGCCGCAACTAGAGAAAGCCCACACGCAGCAACGAAGACCCAATGCAGCCAAAAATAAATAAATAAATTTATTTAAAAAAACCAAGAAACTAAAGGATATCTTATGTCAATGGCACAGTGTGGGCAAGCAAGTAGCATCATGTGGAATAACACATACTTCTAATTGGACAGAATCACTGCCATAAAGGGAATAAATTAGTTATTGGCATATGTGTGGTACATAGATAAGGCAAAAGTTCTTGACAGCTTTTTATTCTATTTATCACTTAAAATCTGTTCTACAGAAGAGATTTTTTTCCATTTAATAATTCTTTTATGAGCTTGATCTAGACTGGCAAAGATGAGTTGGGTGTGAGTGGCCAAGAAGGATGCTGTTACTTGATTAAAAGAAGGTGCATCTGAGTGTCAGTTCACACACTGCTTTACTAACAGAGAACAGTTGGTAGACGGCCTTCTAATCTTAAGTTTTGAAGGAAAAGTGAAAATTAGGAATGTAGTTAATTGGCAGCCACAAAATGTATGCAACGTAGAAAACGGACAGCACGTCCAAGACGCTTTTCGTTACTGAAGTACTCTGGCTGTCGGGAGGATAGGTGCCCACCCTAGTTTCTGAAATAAGAAATAAAATTAAAACATTTCTTCAGGACTCTGTGGATACCAGTAAAGGACATGTCTGTGTTCTCAAGTGGCTTGTTCAAGGTTATCTTTATAAAACACTCAGTACCTCGAATAGCTTGAACCCATCACTTCAGGCCAGAATACCATGATATTTAAAGTTGAGGGTAAAATGTCAGGATTTTCAAAGACCAAATTGTGGTATGAATAATTCTGCAGGCTTATGTCTCCTGACAGCTAATGATGTTCCTTATTCATCACTGAGAGAAATGGATGATACATTATGTGGCATATTTAACAGCTGCATGCGGTGGTACAGCAGAAAATAAAGGCGTACTTTCCAGACCACATGCAACCAAAGAGCAAAATAGTAATCAATCTGTTGCTCTCTCCATTTTTAAGCATCTAACGTTCCAGCTTTGGAGTACAGTGTTCTGATCAGTCTGGCTTCTGATGGAGCCCTGAGAGTGGTGGTCAGAGAGAAAGCACTCTATAATTTGTAGGTCCACGGTTGATTGAAAAATCGTAGTCTTAAGCAGAACCACCTGCTGTCATTCCTCAAACTCACTTAGCTTTGAGTTATTGTCCAATCAGTGGTAGCAAAAATATAAGAACCCCTGACCTGGTATGACAAATGAAGTACTTAGAATTTGGAGCTGCTTGTATGGGAGGCTGTTTGTAACCCTCTGTGTGTTTCTTCAGTGTGAAGTCCTCTTCCCTCCTTGTGAATTTTTCTGGAAAAAACTTAGGTCATTCAAGATACTGATTTCCGCCCTTGAGAGAGTGGAAGATATAGGCCCCAGTCCTTCTCTTTTGATCCCTGTAAGATCAGAAAGCTTCCAGAGCGGCTCCATAGCTGCTAAGAGTGGAGGGTGCCCACTCCTTGTTCACCTGAACCCAGCTTCCTTTCAGCCACCAGCTGGCTTTCCCCAGGAGTCTAACTAGGAATATGCAGCTGACTTTGCGAGAACCCACACTGAAGTATATTCTTCTTTTGTTTCTCTGGCACAGAAACTTGCCTTCATGGTGTCTCTAGGGTTGGTAACACATGACCATCTAGAAGGTAAGAGAAGATATTCATGGCGCTACCTTGCTTCTGGCCCAGGGCTTTGTTCTTGAAAATGTTGTTTGATTTATTGTTAGAATTGAAAATTGGAACACAAGCAGAGTATGATTCAACCAGTATGGACTCTTTTCTTGGAGTAAACTTACGTTCCTTATATCTAATGTTCAGCCCCTCCCCTTCCTGTCATTATTTATCCACACTGCTGTCCTGGGCAAGCTCCCTAGTTGCCTGCATTAAGGTGACTCCGTTCACTTAGAGAAACTTTTGGCAGCATAAAGTAGCAAATGCCCCTCTGGCAAGTCTTTGTCTGTATTTTTCAGTCACTCTAGATTATTGGAATCTTAAGAATAGTTGCAAAGCTATACCTGTTCTAGTGATTTAATTCAAGAATGGTGAACTATGATTACTCAATCTAGGTCTGTGGATAAAGTTCATCCACACCTATAATTACAGTGATCTAAAAGTAAATCAGGACACTTTTACAAGTGTTGTCTACTGTTAAGCTCTCAATCACAGAGAGCCACACTGTAGGACAGCATGGCCTTGCTTTCCAAGAGGTGAGAGTGGATGGTCCTACGTATTTGCTCCCAGCAACGTGCTTCCCTTTGCTGAGGCTGCAGTGAAACCAAGAGACTTAGTCTCATTTCTAATTTGTCATGGGAAAACCAATAAGTAAACAATGAAGTTAAGTTTGGGGGGGTTCTCCATACCTTTCTTCTAATCCAGACCTTTTGCTTTCCCAAGAAATCCAAAGCAAGCGGCAAGAACGAAAAAGAAGAACGACAGCAAATCCAGTGTACAGTGGCGCGGTCTTTGAGCCAGAGGTATTCCTGGCCAGCACTTGGCCATTCCCTCACATTTCCAGTTTTATTTAGGGCTTGTTCAGCACCTCCCATCTGAAAAGCTGCTTACGAGCAGTACCCTGATTGTACTTGGCCAGCTTTGTAAAATGATGGATTTTTCTCTGGCTGAGAACATTATTTCATCTTTATTATTCGCTATTTCCCCCTTCGTTTTTTCCTGAAGTTTAAGTAGATACAAACCTACCTTAAAAATTTAACTCATCCTGTCATCTGAACACAACTTTCTTCTGAAGCAGAGACGTACCTCTCTGGAATATTCTTTCAGAGCCAAGTACATATGATAAGTCCAGTTATCACTGAGACCTTTGGGTGACTAGCACTAACTAGTTGGCATGTTGACGGGCATGCTGTGCTTGGTCTTTGGCTTGTACCGGTATTAGTAGTGACCATGCTATTCAACCAGTCACCTTTCTTTCTTCAATCCCGAAAGCGTAAGAAGAGTGCAGTCACGTACCTGAACAGTACAATGCATCCTGGGACCCGGAAGAGAGGTGAGTACCTTTTTTGTATCTCTCCTTTGCTGTTGCTTTTGCTTTCTGTGTTGTGTTTCTTTCCCCTCCCTCCTCCCGTTGTCCTAGAGCCTAACTCCTGTATCCCTTGAATATAGTTTTGTTGTTGTTCTCTGAGAATGGGGGGAAAAGAGAGTGAGATCTCTTATTAGAGTTCTGTATACTGAATCAAAAGCTCCCCTTCCTGGGATTCTGGCAAAGCTGGCTGAGGGGAATGGCTTATTGCAGGATTTCTGCCCCAGGCCCCTCAGGCTGTTGATGAATAGCACAATGAACAGAACACCCTGTAAAAGGGAGCATTTTAGCATCATTGAGCACAACAGAGCACTGGTGTTGCCAAGGTGTTCTTAGTAGTGTCTAAGTTGTCCTGATGCCAGTGAGGACAGAGCACAACTCTTAAGCTTCTGTGAGCTGCAGACTTTGCAGGAAGGAGAGAGGTAGCCACACTGAGAATTTTGAATCTATGAGAAGAGAGCACCTGCAACTAAAGAAGAAAACATCACTGTCGAAACAGGCTTCCCAAAGCAGAAATTCCTAAAGAGCTCCATCCCCCAATTTCAGACCTTCCAGGGCAGGCATTCCACCTCACTCTCAGGTCAGCAGCTGCCTTCACCATGCAGGTCTAAATAGGTCTTAATAGCTCAGAGTTTGAGCTTATAAACAAAGGCTCTGAAATGGTTCTTTGATGTCAGTAATACATCCCAAGGTCCTTTTCTCCACGTGATAATGTGTCCTTGAATTACAGTTCCAGGCTAGAAAGGTTGCAGAGTGAGTGGAGTAGCATGCTAATTTTTCTGTATGCACAGCAATCTCAGAGCCGTTGGAAGCTTAGGAGGTCATCCCGACCCTCTGTCTGCCTTAGGGAGGGCTAGCACTGTACCGGTGGTACAGTGGTTACCGTCTCTTCCCCTCAGAGAGATAGCACACCCACGCTAGTGTTTCATCAGCCCCTCCTTCAAGAAGCCAAAACATATTTCGATGGTAATCCCTAAGTCATTGTTTCACATTGATTCCTGGGCCACAGTAACCAGTGTCATGGGTTATTTTTTGTTGTTTTATTTTGTTTGGAGTTGTTTTAGTGACCTCTGACACAGTTCTCAGAAAGGAGCCCCCCAGCCAGAAGCCACAGTTAATTGGCCTGCTAGTGGGCAGTATCTGCTGAGAGGATAGGGGTTAAATGAGCCAGAAAGACCGTGGCATCTCTTGCCAAGGTCAGAGGACGAAAGCCTGCATTCACAATGCCTAGGACGTGCCTTCTGTGGGTAAACAAAGAGCATTTATCTTCCACTTACCCTTCTAGCAGCACTAAATACCCTAGAAAAGGCAGACCGGTGCGATCTGTCTTTGTACTGCATACAGTGCCGGTTTAACGCAGATAGGTAATGTTTGTGTAATGGCTGACAGAATCATGACTCTTGTGCATAATTCCAGTATAAATTATAACTGTTGGCAAAGTCATGATCCCACATAGCATCCACCAGTGCTCGTAGGCAGTTGTGTACCTCTCCGGCTCTTCTTTTGCCTATGGTGTGCTGGGCGTGCACTTTTGATCACTTACAGCTTAGAAGCTACGACCTTTGGCCCTTAGAAGACAAGGACCCTGACTTAGATATATCATAAGGCAAGAGTGGTTGACCTGGACTTCCCATACACATTGGGGCCCATTTGTAGATTCTCTGTAGCCATGAGGTTTGATTCAAAACGCTTCTGCTCAAATCAGCTCTTTCTGGTAGCTGTTGCTGATGACAGGGCTTTTCCTGAGACTTTGGAACACCCCAGTTCTAAGACATGTAGTTCACTGGAATGTTTGTGATGGAAAGCAGGGAGATGATTTTTGATCAACTGGGAAGGGTATCTGAGTCCAGACTTACTTAAATTCACTGTTAAGCCCAGAAGGTCTTTTTAGCTCTTAGGTTCCAGCTACTCCCAGAACATATGTCTTCCTAGCTCTGCCAGAAGGGGTAAGAATAGTTAACTTGAATTTTGCCTCCTCCCTTTGCCTTTCTCTACCCTCACAAGCCATGAAGTAACCAAAATGTGGGCAGGAGAGAAGAGGAAAAGCAGAGATCCTCAGCCAATCTGTTTGTGGGAACTGAGAATCATTAATATTATTATAAGAATAACGATTGCAGAAAAACCTTAGGAAACAATATGTAAAAGATATGGAAAAAGAAAATAAATTCTTCTCCCTGGCCTTGGCTCCTCTTGGGCTTTGATATCTTGTTCTCCCATTAGAAATCTCAAATTGTGATAGTTGAGGAATGTCTCCATAATCTGCCCAAGGCGAAGACCTTTAACATAACCCAGTATCTCCTGTCATTCTCTGAGGCTCTCTTATCCTCCCTTCCACACTCATGCATTTGTTTCGAATGACATTTAAATCTTTGCTTCTTTTCCTCTCTCTGGGACTGTTGTATTAACCTTCTCTCTGCTACCTCACTTCCTTTTCCATGCTAGCCAATGAGGAACACTGGCCAAAGGTATGTAAGATCATTTTTCCCCCTTTCTTTCCCTCCCCCTTTTTTCCCTTTTGTTCCCTTTTCTCGGTCTGTAGGTCGTCCTCCAAAATACAATGCAGTGCTGGGGTTTGGAGCCCTAACCCCAACATCCCCCCCATCCAGTCATCCTGACTCCCCTGAAAATGAAAAGACAGAGACCACATTCACTTTCCCTGCACCTGTTCAGCCTGTGTCCCTGCCCAGCCCCACCTCCACAGACGTAAGTAACTTGGGAAAAGCTCACTCTCTTTCTCAGAGCTTAAATCGGGGAAACCGTTATCATATGTTGTCTCCTTACCAGTTGCATCTCCTTGACTAACCCTGGAACAGCAGTAATCCCTACAGGACACTGTGTGCCACGTAAGGCAGCTTTCTGCTGGGGTCCCAGGTCCTGCCATGTCCTTGAGAATCATATTAAATACCACATTAGGAGGCTCAGTCAGGGTTTTCAAAGTCTGGAATTTATCTGCGGTGAAGGAGTTCTCAGGAAGGGGGATGGGGTGGGGAAGTCAGGTCGTATAATTGAGAGGTGTGCAGGTGTCTGTCGTCAGTTTTGGGGGGTGGGGATAATGAACAAAGGTGTACATTCGCCTAGCAGTCCGTGTTTCCTGCTTCAAGTAAAATTCAAGACAACTTTTCCGAAAAGCAACTTTATTCATCAGAATTGGTCAGAAACAGGCTCCTGGAAAAAGCATCAGATGCTTAGTAGCCCTTCCCCCAGAGGCTGCAGGAGTGCAAACTAGTGCCCTCTTTTTAAATGAGTGCTTACAAAGCGGTGAATTCACTCAACAAATACTGAGCACTGCTCTGCTGAGCATGCGCTGTTGTTGAGACTGGGGACGGAACAGGGAACAGAACCAGCTCCTTGCGCTCAGGGAGCTGGTATTGCACGGCCAGAGGCAGGTGATAAGCAAATGAACATTTAAATGTCAGGTCATGATAAGTGCTGTGAAAAAAAACTTGACACAGAGTCAGGGGCATAAGGAGTTACGGCAGGAGGTTGCTGTTTTATGAAGAGTGGTAAGAGACAGCCTCTCTGGTGGGAATGGAGTATCTGGGGCGGGGAAGAGCATTCCACGCAGAGGGAACAGCAGTGCAGAAGCCCTGCTCGTTGGAGCAAGTATATATGGCGTAGAGAAGAAGGGCTTAGTGGGCAGGCAGGAGCAGTGGGAGAGGTGACCTCAGAGGGCAGGGCCCGTCTCGCAGGGCCTTGTAGCTTTTACTCTGAGTGAGATGGGAGATGCTCCAGGGTTTTAAGTAGAGGAGTGACGTTACTTTTCACTTTTTATTTTGAAAATTTCCAAACCTACAGAAAAGTTGCAACAACAACACAAGGAAGGAATATATACCCTCCTCCTAGATTCACCGATTGTTACAATTTCGCCACATATGCTACTTCCCACCACCACACACTTGTTTTGCTGATCTAGTTAAGAAGTTGAAGACATCATGAATCTTCACCCAAAATACTTCCGTGTATATCTCCTAAAAACAAAGACACTCTCTGACGTAGCCACAATACAGTTATCAGATTGAGGAAATTTAATATGACAAAACATTATTTTTATAGTATACAGCCCATCTTCAGATTTCTCCAATTATCTCAATAAATGCCTTAGTGGCACTTTGTTTTTCCTGCTCCAGGATCCAACCCAAGATCACTCTTGACGTTAATTTTTATGGTGTTTTGTCTTTAGTCTCCTTACTCTGGAACAGTTTCTCAGCCTGTCTTTGTCCTTCGTGACACTGACATTTTTTAAAAGATAGGCCAGTTGCTGTATAGAGTGTCCCTCCATTTGGATGATCTGATTGTTTTCTCAAGAATAGATTCAGGGTATGCATTTTTGTAGGAGCACTAGATACCTGATGATGCACTGATTCTCAGTGCATCACAAGAGGCACATGTTGTCCATCTGTCCCATTGTTGGTGATATTAGCTTTCATCTCTTAAGATAGACTCAATCAAATACCTCTAATCCTAAAGATGCCTGTTTCCTTAGGTGAAGATAGTGTCGAGTCTATAAAAATATCCAGTTCCCCAGCAAACTTAGTGGTTTTAGCAGTCTTTGAAGGTTCTTGCCTGCATTTATTATTATTATTTTTAACATCTTTATCGGCGTATAATAGCTTTACAATGGTGTGTTAGTTTCTGCTGTTTAACAAAGTGAATCAGCTGTACTTATACATATATCCCCATATCCCCTCCCTCTTGCGTCTCCCTCCCACCCTCCCTATCCCACGCCTCTAGGTGGTCACAAAGCACTGAGCTGATCTCCCTGTGAGATGCACCTGCTTCCCACTAGCTATTTATTTTACATTTGGTAGTGTATATATGTCCATGACACTCTCTCACTTCGTCCCAGCTTACGCTTCCCCCACCCCGTGTCCTCAAGTCCACTCTCTACGTCTACATCTTTATTCCTGTCCTGCCCCTAGGTTCTTCAGAACCTTTTTTTTTTTTGGATTCCATATATATGTGTTAGCACACGGTATATGTTTTTCTCTTTCTGACTTACTTCACTCTGTATGAGAGACTCTAGGTCCATCCACCTCACTACAAATAACTCAACTTCGTTTCTTTTTATGGCTGAGTAATATTCCATTGTGTATATGTGCCACATCTTTATCCATTCATCTGTCGATCGATACTTAGGTTGCTTCCATGTCCTTGCTATTGTAAACAGTGCTGCAGTGAACATTGTGGTACATGACTCTTTTTGAATTACGGTTTTCTCAGGGTGTATGCCCAGTAGTGGGATTGCGGGGTCGTATGGTAGTTCTCTTTTTAGTTTTTTTTTAAAGAAGATGTTAGGGGTAGGAGTTTATTAATTAATTAATATTTATTTTTGCTGTGTTGCGTCTTCATTTCTGTGCGAGGGCTTTCTCTAGTTGTGGCAAGTGGGGGCCCCTCTTCATCGTGGTGCGCGGGCCTCTCACTATCGCAGCCTCTCTCGTTGTGGAGCACAGGCTCCAGACTCGCAGGCTCAGTAGTTGTGGCTCACGGGCCTAGTTGCTCCGCGGCATGTGGGATCCTCCCAGACCAGGGCTCGAACCCGTGTCCCCTGCATTAGCAGGCAGATTCTCAACCACTGCGCCACCAGGGAAGCCCCTCTTTTTAGTTTTTTAAAGAACCTCCATACTGTTCTCCATAGTGGCTGTATCAATTTACATTCCCACCAACAGTGCAAGAGGGTTCCCTTTTCTCCACACCCTGTCCAGCATTTATTGTTTGTAGACTTTTTGATGATGGCCATTCTGACCGGTGTGAGGTGATACCTCGTAGTTTTCATTTCCATTTCTCTAATGATTAGTGATGTTGAGCATCCTTTCATGTGTTTGTTGGCAATCTGTATATCTTCTTTGGAGAAATGCCTACTTAGCTATTCTGCCCATTTGTGGATTGGGTTGTTTGTTTTTTTGATATTGAGCTGCACGAGCTGCTTGTATATTGTGGAGATTAATCCTTTGTCATTTGCTTCATTTGCAAATATTTTCTCCCATTCTGAGGGTTGTCTTTTCATATTGTTTATGGTTTCCTTTGCTGTGCAAAAGCTTTTAAGTTTCATTAGGTCCCATTTGTTTTTTTTGTTATTTTGTTTTTATTTCCCTTTCTCTAGGAGGTGGGTCAAAAACGATCTTGTTGCGATTTATGTCATAGAGTGTTCTGCCTATGTTTTCCTCTAAGAGTTTGCTAGTGTCTGGCCTTACATTTAGGTCTTTAATCCATTTTGAGTTTATTTTTGTGTATGGTGTTAGGGAGTGTTCTAATTTCATTCTTTTACATGTAGCTGTCCAGTTTTCCCAGCACCACTTATTGAAGAGGCTGTCTTTTCTCCATTGTATATTCTTGCCTCCTTTATCAAAGAGAAGGTGACCATATGTGCATGGATTTATCTCTGGGCTTTCTATCCTGTTCCACTGATCTGCATTTCTGTTTTGGTGCCAGTACCATACTGTCTTGATTACTGTAGCTTTGTAGTATAGTCTGAAGTCTGGGAGCCTGATTCCTCCAGCTCTGTTTTTCTTTCTCCAGATTGCTTTGGCTATTCGGGGTCTTTTGTGTTTCCATACAAATTTTGAAATTTTTTGTTCTAATTCTGTGAAAAATACCATTGGTAGTTTGATAGAGATTGAATTGAATCTGTAGGTTGCTTTGGGTAGTATAGTCATTTCCACAATGTTGATTCTTCCAGTCCAACAACATGGTATATCTCTCCATCTGTTTGTATTATCTTTAAGTTCTTTCATCAGTGTCTCATAGTTTTCTGCATACAGGTCCTTTGTCTCCTTAGGTAGGTTTATTCTTAGGTATTTTATTCTTTTTGTAGCAGTGGTAAATGGGAGTGTTTCCTTAATTTCTCTTTAGATTTTTCATCGTTAGTGTATAGGAATGCAAGAGATTTCTGTGCATTAATTTTGTATCCTGCTCCTTTACCAAATTCATTGATTAGCTCTAGTAGTTTTCTGGTAGCATCTTTAGGATTCTCTGTGCATAGTATCATGTCATCTGCAAACAGTGACAGTTTTACTTCTTTTTTTCCAATTTGCATTCCTTCTATTTCTTCTTCTTCTCTGATTGCTGTGGCTAAAACTTCCAAAACTATGTTGAATAGTAGTGGTGAGAGTGGGCAAGCTTGTCTTTTTCCTGAGCTTAATGGAAATGGTTTCAGTTTTTCACCACTGAGAATGATGTTGGCTGTGGGTTTGTCATATATGGCCTTTATTATGTTGACGTAAGTTCCCTCTATGCCTACTTTCTGGAGGGTTTTTATCATAAATGGGTGTTGAATTTTGTCTAAAGCTTTTTCTGCATCTATTGAGATGATCATATGGTTTTTACCCTTCAATTTGTTGATATGGTTTATCACACTGATTGATTTGTGTATATTGAAGAATCCTTGCATCCCTGGGATAAACCCCACTTGATCATGGTGTATGATCCTCTTAATGTGCTGTTGGATTCTGTTTGCTAGTATTTTGTTGAGGATTTTTGCGTCTATGTTCATCACTGATACTGGCCTGTAGTTTTCTTTGTGACATCTTTGTCTGGTTTTAGTATCAGGGTGATGGTGGCCTCATAGAATGAGTTTGGGGGTGTTCCTCCCTCTGCTATATTTTGGAAGAGTTTGCGAAGGATAGGTGTTAGCTCTTCTCTAAGTGTTTGATAGAATTCGCCTGTGAAGCCATCTGGTCCTGGGCTTTTGTCTGTTGGAAGATTTTTAATCCCAGTTTCAATTTCTCTGCTGGTGATTGGTCTGTTTATATTTTCTGTTTCTTCCTGGTTCAGTCTCGGAACATTGTACTTTTCTAAGAATTTGTCCATTTCTTCCAGGTTGTCCATTTTATTGGCATAGAGTTCCTTGTAGTAATCTCTCATGATTCTTTGTATTTCTGTAGTGTCAGTTGTGCTGTCTCCTTTTTCATTTCTAATTCTGTTGATCTGAGTCTTCTCCCTTTTTTTCTTGATGAGTCTGGCTAAAGGTTTATCAATTTTGTTTATCTTCTCAAAGAACCAGCTTTTACTTTTATTGATCTTTGCTATTGTTTTCTTCATTTCTTTTTCATTTATTTCTGAGCTGATCTTTATGATTTCTTTCCTTCTGCTAACTTTGGGGTTTTTTTGTTCTTCTTTCTCTTAATTGTTTTACTTGTAAAGTTAGGTTGTTTATTTGAGATGTTTCTTGAGGTAGGATTGTATTGCTATAAGCTTCCCTCTGAGAACTGCCTTTGCTGCATCGCATAGGTTTTGGGTCATCGTGTTTTCATTGTCATTTGTTTCTAGGTATTTTTTGATTTCCTCTTTGATTTCTTCAGTGATCTCTTGGTTATTTAGTAGTGTATTGTTTAGCCTCCATGTGTTTGTGTTTTTTACAGCTTTTTCCCTGTAATTGATATCTAGTCTCATAATGTTGTGGTCGGAAAAGATACTTGATACGATTTCAATTTTCTTAAATTTACCAAGGCTTGATTTGTGACCCAAGGTATGAGCTATCCTGTGCATTTATTATTTTTAAGGCGTTTGCAAAATTGGCTTGGATTTTAGAGTGATCACTGTGTCTGACAACGGAGAAGAGACTGTGGGGAGGATAGGATGGGAGCAGGGAGACCAGTTAGGAGGTTGTTGCAGTCATCCTGGGAAGAGCTCACGATGGCTTGGCCCGATTGAATGGCGGAAGTAGAGATGGAAAAAACTGATGGGGTCTGCATATATTTTGAAGAGCCAGCAGGATTAGATAAGGGGATGTGAGAAAAAGAGAATAGCCAAAGGTTTTGGCCTAAACAACTTAAAGGATAAAGCTGCCATTTACTGGAAGATGAGCAGGTTTGAGGAGGGAAACCAAGAGTTTCATTTTGTGCACATCCCAGTTCTTTTGTGAATTACAGAGCTTGTCTTTAGGATCGTCTTCAGGTAAAATCCCTTGAACTTGAAGCTTCTTAGTACTTAATAATTAGGTCTACCCCTCTTCAAATAGCAAAAGCATACCGTATGCACATCCTGAGTTACAGTTCCAGAAACAACAAAGGAAGTGTCATCTTCGGAGGACCAGGGTCATAGAAGAGTTCTCGGGCAGATTTCCTTCCTTGGGCAATAGCTAGTGGCTACAGACCCAGTCTTGCTCTCAAGATTCAGCATTGGTTTTTGGCATTAGTGATTGACACAGGTTTTCTACCTGTCCTGTTAATGAGCACCAGGAGTCCCTGTCAGAAACTTTGTTTGCACCAAAGATTATCTCCGTTTTCCTCAGTTGAAGCATTGCCGAGGTATTGCCAGCTCATGGCTTCTTGGTAGGGATCCCTTTGCAAGGTGATGCGCAGATGCTGGGAGACAGATGATTGTGGGTCTGCAAGTGAGTATCTTTCCTAAAGAATATGTTGTTTTTCTTTTTTGTGACTTTTGGCTGAGGAGGTTTATGATTTTCTTTGAGAGGCTCAACCCAAAGGATCCACTCAGATCAAATCACAAACTAAATGCTCTTGCCAGGTTTCGTCTTAAAATGGAAACTTTGTTCTTTTCAGGAATCAAAAGGTAAAAGAAAGCTTTTCTAAAACCATTAAATATGTTGAGAACTTTCTCGGTTAAACCTAGTGGAATGGATTTTCTTTAAAGATAATTGACTTCTACTTTTACAGTGTCCCAACAGTGGCAGTGATTATAATCAACACACAGGGCTCTGTGTTTGCTGCTGGGTAGCATAAGCCCCAGCAATGTTAATTAAACAATTACAGTTGAAAGGCAGGCATTTCCTGGGGATCAGTAACCATCTAGAAGGAGTTGGTAATACAAGACCCAGCCGGTCACTAATCTTTAGGATGTATCTTGTTGCCACTATCATCATTTTTATGGGAAGGGAAGATATGTTGACACAGTTATAAAATTTGTTTAGCAGATGATGAGGTTGCAATTGATACAGCCAGGGTGTTTCCAAAAAACATACATCTTTAGCTCGTAGCAAAGGATCATGGGTCAGCCATCATTCAACTTACTATTTGGTTTATGGTAGTAATTTGGTCAGTCACCAAAGCCTAACCCTTTGGACCTGGTGCAGCAACTCTGTGGGACTTCCTCTGCTCTCTTTAAGCAAAGAACCAATTCTACGTGGATGAAATACATATCTTGGCATTTTATATTCATTTCTGTGGGCAGTAGTTCTCAATCTGTGGTCTGGGTATGATACTGAGACTCTTACAGGGGGTCAAAATATAAAATATAATTTTATGTATTTTAAAATATAATATCAATCAAAATATAAAATAAAAAATATTTTCATGATAATACCAAAATATTCTTTGCCATTTTCATTCTCATTTTCTCAAAAGTAGGACAGTGGGGTTTTCCAGGTACTACATGATAAGTGGTGATAGCACTCTGAGGGCTAACTGAATGTGCCCTTGGGTGTTCTTGGATTTTAACATTCTTCAATACATGATTTTTGTAACTTCCTGTGATTCTGTTATTTATTTCAAAATAGAAAAGTTTTAAAACTTCTAGTACAATAAGTAGCAATAGATACAACTCACATAAGCAAAAGCACTTTGAGGTGGTTATAGTAATTTTAAGAGTTACTAAGGGGTCCTGACACTGAAAAGCTTATGAACTGCTGCTACAGGATATGTAAATAGGATAGAAGTTTTCTTTCCTTTAGGAACTTGAAAGAAATTATTTAACCTTTATTTTATGTACTCTCCACCTTCCACTTCCTGATGTTCTCCTTACTCTGGAGCAAAGGAAAGTGAGCAGAGCTCTTTACCCAACAAATAAGATAGGTATTTGGAATAAGATGTCCAGTTTGTCTCATTTACTTCATCAGTGATAATTTTACCTGTGGTTCGTGTAAAAGAGTTTCTGAAGCCATAAAATTATTATAAACTTATTAAAGATGCAGACTTACAACATGGGGCGAAGGTTCAAGAAAGACTAGGTCTCTAGAGGAGAGCCACCCTCAGGCTGATTTTAAGAAGAAAGTCACAGTTAATCTAGGGATGAAACCTTAACATCTTTCGGTGCCTTGAAGTTACACTGTTAGGCTGCATTCTTATGTAGTATTTTTACACATGTACTAAGTATCTTATTTTTTGACTGCCCAGAGGTAACATTGTCTTACTAAAAGAGATTAACATCCATCCACACTTTGAAGTAGCTTACAACTTTTTGCAGCCAGTTTTCTAGGCCACCAGATACCCTAGATATGTAGATACTGCCAGATAGTTCCTTTCCTTTCCTTTGGATAGAAGTAGTAGGTCTGGGAAGATGTGTTCCTTTCAGCAATCGTGGTTGAGGGGTTATATCATAGAAAGGAAGAACTGGGCATCGCTTTCTGTATCATTGCTTCTTGTGCAAAATTTCTGTAATAGGCCTTCTGTCAGAATAGCCTAGAATTCTAAAACAACACATTGGAAGTGAAAAGGCCGGGGTCTACTCCAAGCTGAGGTGCTGCCTTGTTAGTTAACCTCTGGCCTGACCCTTCAGTCTTCCCTTCCCTGGTGTCCTTATCAGCAGCGTTAATCCTGTTTAGAGAACAGGCCAGGGATTGACTTACTGAAAAACACCTCTTTAATACCTCATTTTTTTTTAATATGTTCTGTCCAAATTTTAAATAGATCTGCTTTTTTCTGATGGTGCCTTTTGTTGAGAGGGCTCCCACAGACTCACCTGAGTACCAGAACCATCACTGATGGAGGCGGGAGAGACTAGCAGAGTGCACTTAGGCTGCTCTTCTTTATCTATCTGGTGAAGCATTTTACAGGGAGGAATAAAACCTCCCGGAATAGAACGGTCCATTGAACAGCGAATGCCAAATACTGGTTTTAAGAGAACACTGCCAGCTGTTTGGCTTTTTTAATTCTTCATGTTAGAAAACTCATAGGAGTTTACTTTGCTCCTGACTTAATACTTTCCTGTTTGAACTTTGGCTATAGTTTTTCTCCCAGAGCAAGCAAAGAGTTTAGCGAAAACCTCCATTTCTTGTCTGTCTTCTTTCCCATTGATGATGGGAAATGATGATGAATGGATTTCAATGTCTTTAAACTTTATGATTTGTGAGTTGGACTGTACCAAGACTTAAATGCTGAGTTATCACCTGTAAAGCTAATTTTGGCCTAGGTGACCCCACAGTTACAGTTGCTTGTAAACTCTACTTTAAGGTTAAGAATACTAGCCCCACCTGGGGAACCTCAACTCTATAGAGCAGGCTTGCACCATTGGTAATTCCTGCTTTTCTTGAACACTCTTGCAATGAGTTGGAGGGGCACCGCTGATTGTCCTAAAACATTTATATGTATCCAGAATGTGCACGTTAACATTCCAGTTTTACCTTTTTGTCCTTTCTCTTACCTTTCCTCTCAATTTCATAGGGTGATATCCATGAGGATTTTTGCAGTGTTTGCAGAAAAAGTGGCCAGTTGCTGATGTGTGACACGTGTTCCCGTGTGTATCATCTGGACTGCTTGGACCCTCCCCTGAAAACGATTCCCAAGGGCATGTGGATCTGTCCCAGATGTCAGGACCAGGTACTGTGGGTGCGTCAGAAAGGATGAGGGACAGAGGAGGAGAAGGACCTCCTTTCCCCTCTAAGCTGAGGGAGTGGCTGAGTCTCTTTCCTCTCCAGTAGTTCTCCGAGCCACATCTGCCCTGTTTACAGCACAGCACTCACCCCCACAGCATCCCTCCTCTCAGAGGTTCTCTGTTCATGAGGCAGTGACTCATGTACAGGTGGAGAGACCCTAACTGCTTCCCTCTATTTGAAATGACTTATCTTTTCATTACCTTTACCCTTAAAAGTCCATAAGACTGTCTGCCTCATTCTCTAAAAATGGTCCAACTCAGCATATGGTTGAAACTCTGGAAATAAAATCCTTAAAGGGAAGTGCCCAATTGACCATTTAATTCAAATAAGAGCAGTTTTACTTTTAACCTGTGTCATCGTCAGGATCAGAGGACTAACTATAAAAGTACTGTCTTAATATTTCATGGATTTGAAAGAAGAGAAAGCCTCTTCCCTCCCTTTTCTGTTTAGTTTCTGATTTTTTATTTAAACTATCCATGTATCTTTATGTCTTTATGTTTTTATTATAAGCTGTCTTGAGACCTTTTTGGAAGTAGGCAAAAGTATAAATATTAAATAGATAATAAGCCCAGTAGCTCAGCAAGCTTTGGGGTCCTGCTCGGTTCTCTGGAATCCTGAGTTGAGGGAATTCTGGTTTTCCCCTTTAAATCTTGGTCCTCACCCTTACTGTCTCCATGATGTAGCAGAGACAGTTCTCTCTGTTCTCTTCCTGATGCTGCTTTGTGACCCTCTGATAATTTTCTACTCAGGGTCTAGATTACACTTCAGTACTTGGAACTGATACTTAATTTCCTTGGTCAGGCTGTCTTTGAGGCACATATAAGCTAAAATTGCGACAGGCAGCCCATGTCGGGCGAAGGACGAAGCTGCCAGTGGCTGCTGCCATTATGCAGACCTGCAGCTTGTGTGCTGATGTTTCTGACAGTTGGGAGTAGTTGGGGGTCGTGTAGCAGGCATGAAAAGATGGGAATGCCTAGCCAAGTCCCAGCCTCTTTCTAAGCCAGGGCTCAGGTGGCTTGGCTCTTCCTGCCATTGACCCTCATTCTTTCAGGCTGATAAACTGGGACTTTGTAGTCCAGAAACTATAGACCAGGGTTTTGCAACACTGCCACCGTAAGTCCTTCCTGGATTTTGTCTGCCAATAGCTACAGACACTGTTGCTTGTTACTACACAGTGGATGTGTGTTTACATATCTTTCTCAAGGGTAAAATTCTAAAAATCTTTTCAGATGCTGAAGAAGGAAGAAGCAATTCCATGGCCTGGAACTTTAGCAATTGTTCATTCCTACATTGCCTATAAAGCAGGTAAAGAGTTATCCATACTGCCTTTTGTATAAGCCTCCCTTTGTTTAAAAAAAAACAAACAAGTACTAGGAGACAGTATTTGTTTTGTTTTCAAAAGGAACTATAAATTTAAAAATGAAAAGCTTTTATTGAACGAAATAAAAAGTTTGTTGTAGCACTTTCTTGGGGGGGAAAAATGAGAAGTGATATTTATGTAAAGCCAGGCCCAAGCCACCACGGACAGTTTTCTTAGCGTCCCTTTACATATAAAAGGGAGAGTCTAAGTGGGCAGGTTCTGTGCACTGGCTGTGGGGCCTGGGGAGCTTTGAGGAAGATATCTTCTTTGGCAAGCCTTCTGAACATAGTGGCCTTTTCACAGAATTTATTGTCAAAAACAAGGTCCTTTTTCTTTTTTCCCAGCAAAAGAAGAAGAAAAACAGAAATTACTTAAATGGAGTTCAGATTTAAAACAAGAACGAGAACAACTAGAGCAGAAGGTGAAACAGCTCAGCAATTCTATAAGTGTAAGTAAACCTCATGCTTTCGGTGATAGGTACAGAGGTACAGAACTTTCTGTGTACATAACAGTGCGTGTGGCTCTCAAGCGCTGATCCATGCCTTCCGCTTATTAACACTGTTAACCTGGGTGGTTGCAGTTTGCTTCCAGTTAGAGTTTGGCCCTCAGGTACAGGTGGCCATTTGGTATACGGTGCCTTAGCCAAGCTCTGGAACATCCTCTTGGCTTTGACCTGAGAGAAGATTTTCAGTCTTCTGGCTGAAGAGATCAAGCAGCAGCTACAGAAGCATAGCCAGCACCCCTGCGTGCTCCTGAGTGTGTATGGGAGGGGTGTGGAGCCGCCTGACACAGACCAGGCCCCCGCGTGTAATTCTTCCCAGTCACCCTAGCTAGTGGGTCCACCTGCATGGCTCTTTCCTCCCGCCCCCTCTTCCATGCCCTGCTGATTGCCTCTCCAGGTTTATCTGACCAGCCTGAGGAAGAGCGCTTTCTAGAGACAAGTACTGGAAGTACATACTACCCCTGGCTGACCAGGTGGGAAAGGGGTTTGTGTTTGCAGCAGGGATTCAGAGGCTTCTCCTGACAGGAGCAGGCTTTCTTTTCCGTTGAGTAGGTCCCCTTCTTGGAGTGAGGTGGCCTCCGCCCTCATGGACGCCAGGTGGTGCCCTGGACTTGGTGGCCGTCACGCTGTCTCTCCTCATCATGCTGCCCGTGGCTGGCAGGTTTCACATCGCTTTTCCTGCCTAGAACAGAAGCCAGCAGGTGTGGGAGGCCAAGTACAAAAGGGCAAAAGACTACAAGTCCCTGACCAAGCAGAAGGCCTTCTGTTGGCTGCAGTCTTTGATTCTCCTAAATATCACTAAGTATACCACCCCAGGCCCTGCCTCTAAAATCTTGCTGACCCCATGATCCTCAGCAGGCCCTCAGACTGAATCCAGATACCACTGGCTTGTGTCTGCCCTGTAGAAGCTCAGCCCAGCCCTGAGCATATCAGCGCCATTAGCAAGGTAGATGCGTACCCAGACCTGCCCAAACCAGCTTCAGCCCAGCTGTGAGAGCTTTTTCTTAATGGCTTTTATTTTGCAGTATTATAGTGGTAGTTCATGTTTGGTGTTAAGTCCTAGTGTCAAGTAGCGGGCTTTTAAACCACTCACTTGCCCTCTGTCTCTTGCCTCTTGGGCCTCCTCCTTCCCTTGGGTAGCAGCAGCCACTCCGGTGTGGAGCAGAACAAGGTCTAGGGGCCGCACACTAGTCAACAGGGATTCTTTTGTCTTGGAGCGGGCTGCCAGGCCTGTCAGAAAAGCCGGAGGCTCAGTGCCACTGCCCTTCTCATTGGCTGCAGAAATGCATGGAAATGAAGAACACCATCCTGGCCCGGCAGAAGGAGATGCACAGCTCCCTGGAGAAGGTAAAACAGCTGATCCGCCTCATCCACGGCATCGACCTCTCCAAACCCGTAGACTCTGAGGCCACTCTGGGGGCCGTCTCCAACGGCCCGGACTGCACTCCCCCTGCCAACGCCAGCACCTCCACGCCGGCGCCCTCCCCGCCCCCCTCCTCCTCCAACCAGAGCTGCACAGCGAACTGTAACCAGGGGGAAGAGACTAAATAACAGAGCCCTGCTAGGAGAAGCCACGGGATCCCAGTGGCAAGGAGAGCAAAACACTGAAGACTCTAGACAAGCAAAGCCGGATTTCTTCTGGAAAGTACAGAATTCTTTCGGTTCTTTGGTTCCAGAGAGAGAGAAGATGCTTGTGCCGGGTGGCACCAGAGTTTGCCAATTGATCCTTCTTATTCTGTGTGTACATGCAAAGACTGGACCACGCCACATGAAACCGTGCCAGCTGGAGGCTCTGGGCCAGCACCACGCCGAGTGGATAATACACTTGCTCTCCCTGTTACACGCCAGTGTGTGCCTGCGGCAGCCCCCACCACCACCGTGGGCTCGCTTTTGTTTTGTTGGGTGGGGAGCGGGGACGGGCCGCGGGGTGGGGGGGAGCAGGTTCCAGACCCTTATTTGCTGAGCTGTTTGTTTAGGTAGAGAAGACAAGTCCAAAGAGTGCGTGGGCTTTCCTGTTTCTAAACTTTCACTACTATAAAACCAAAAAGAGGAAATCGAGATTTAACCAACCCCAGTGCCCAGAGGAAGGGATGGGGAGGGAATGGGAGGGAGCCGGGGTGGGGAAAAGTATATCAGATAAGCAGTATTTCATATTGTCTGGGGCGGGCACAGTGCACGGAGAGATGGACACCAAGAACAGCCACCGGGGTCTTCTCCGGAGCACTCCGCTCCCCCACCCCTCCCCAAGCTCCTTTCCTGCTTTGGCAAATCGGCACCGTCCGGTTACCTTCCCTCTCCAAGAACAAGCAGACCCAGGCCTCAGGTGGCCCTTGCCCGGGGCAGGGAAGAAGGGTGTGTGTGTCGAGGAAGGAAAAAAGGTGGATCAGTGATTTTACTTGAAAACAAGCTCCATCCCTTTTCTATATTTATAAGAAGAGAAGATCCTGAGCGAAGCAGCACGCGACCCAGGTGTGTGTGAATTGAATGGAGACGTTGCTTTTCTCTTTTTTTTTAAATTTTTGTTTCTGTTCTTTCTTCTTTAAAAAAAAGTTTTATTTTGTCGTTTATTTTACTTTTTTTGGTAACAAAAACTAAAATAAGGAATAGAG
The DNA here is from genome assembly GCF_963924675.1 of Phocoena phocoena. Classification (NCBI taxonomy): domain Eukaryota; kingdom Metazoa; phylum Chordata; class Mammalia; order Artiodactyla; family Phocoenidae; genus Phocoena; species Phocoena phocoena. Next base: position 95,917,124 of record NC_089226.1, on the reverse strand, counting down.
AAGCTGTTTTTCAGGCTGACAGTCCAATTAAGGGTAGTCGAGACCTTGCATGGTAGAATAGGAATCATAGTGTCAGTGAGGTCCAGTGAGTCTGTGTGAGTCCTTGTGTCATCGTTCGGGGCACTGTTTTTTTATGCAAGGGCAAAAATCTTTGTATCTGGGGGAAAACAACAACAACTTTTTTTTTAATTAAAAAGGAAAATAAAAGAGATTGAGGTCTTCCTAGTGTTACTTAAATTAAGATCAAGGTAAGAAACATTGTAAAAAAAAATTACAAAAGTGCTATTTGTTTCCTAAAAACAGTGATTTCTATTAAAAAGGTGTCAGAACTGGAGAAAATGCTGTGTAGTTATAATTTTTTAGCACAGAACCTGCTGAACATGATGACATTTTGCTGTGTTTGTGTCTCAAGACTGGTGGGCTAGTCTCCATGATTTCTGTCCTCCGGACGGCTGCGGCCCTGACGAGCAGGGGCAGAGCTCTCCCACCCTTCTCCCCTGCTCAGAAAAGACTGTCCTGTCTTCTTGGTGCAGGGATCTGGGCTCCTGTTTCAGAAGCCCACATGGAGTGTGGACGGTGTCAGGGCCCTCCGTGTTGTCTCCTCGGCTTTTGCTAGAGCAGAAGGCTGGTGCCTAAATAAGATCCCTTCCTTTGGTGCTGCTCTTGGTCTTTCAGCCACCAGCATTTTGAGCGCCTGGGGGACAGCTTTGAAGGAAATGGCCACTGAAGCTCATTGGTGCGCACGCACCCCGGCTTTGGTGGAAGGGTGCAGGGGGCAGGCTGCATCAGCCCTTGGTGCTTAGAAAGAACAAGGGAGTGAGATGTCTTGAGGGGACATGGTGTCTCTGAGACAGAGAGCCCAGGGTGGCCTTTGTGTCTTCTTGTCTTCGAAGAGAGGTCTGAATCTCCAGCTGCTTTCTCTGCCTGCTGGCTCTAGTCACCGGAGATGGGAGTTTACTCCACTTTGCCCACCCACAAGCTTCCTGGGTGACCTTTGGCTAGAATGCGGTGCTTGCCTTGGCTTGGCCTGTCTTCTTGAGAAAAGCGGGGTTCTGAAAGGCTCAGACCATTTCTATCATCTTGCCTTGTGGGAAATAAATTTTGTCACGTGTGCGCTCCCGCTGGAGACCTTTATTTTAGCCCATTGCGCGCATCTGGCCACAGGAGGGAGGCGGGGGCTCTGCAACCCCGGGCACTCCCGGAGCATCTCTCCCGAGCCCGCCCCCTAAGGGCCAGAGTCTAGGAGGGGCGGAAAAGGGCCCAGTAGTTTATTCCTCACCTAGTTAGGCCCAGAGAGACAGAGATGGATCCTGAAAGCAATTGCAACAGAGAAATACTCCTTAGGTAAAACGTGTCTCATCTCTACCAACCATTTCCGTTCATCGTCCTGGGATGTTAGAAGAGGGGATTAAGAGGGGCTGCACAGGCCTCAGAGTCAGGACCTGGCTGCAAGGTTGCCTGAGGGGGAAAGAAAGGAGCTCCCTTTCCTCATGCAAAAACCCAGGTGCTATGTCTAGTCAGGGAGCTTTGGGAGATGCCTGGACTAGTTGGAGGAATAGTTGGCAGAGGTTCAGAGCCCAGAGGCGGGCTGTACGCCCTGTCTTGGAGCCCTCCCATTTGACTTGTCTGGGCCCAGAGGCTGGAGGTTGCCACATAATACCTATCCTCTTGAAAGCAGTGGGAAACTGTGATCACTAGAGGCCTTGGCTCAGAAAGGAGCTGCCTGGAGGTTCTTGGGGGTGGGAGGCAGGGCTAGGAATTGACCAGGGTTTTGCCAGCTGCTGTGAGTAGTCACACTCTGACCTTGCCTAGGGTTGAGTGTGGATTCTTCCTCAGGTTCAGACATAAGCTGTTGTGCAAGTCAGCGAGTATGGAGTAAACGAGGCAACGCTGCCCCCGAACCCGCATTCTGGACTCAAAATTCCCAAGCACCCCTTACTGCAGAGAAAGGGCCCTAGTCACCCAGTCTCCTCCTCCTTCACTGTCCTGCCAAGAGAAGACCCTCTCCGTCCCTCCAGACCTGTGGGGTCCCTGTGGACGCCTGAGACACACGTTCATGACTGCCCCACCGGAGCTGCCTCTCCCTCCCTCCCTCCCCCTTTTTCCCTTCTGCTGCTTTTCCCCGTGCCCCAGTGTAGCTGCTGACAGACACACCTGAGAGCAGCTGGCCTGCAGTCACTTCAGAGGCCAGGGAGCGGCTGGTCTGGCTCTAGGAAGGAGCTGCCCCCAGGGCCCTGGATCAGGACGCCCCTTGTCAGTCCCGTGGCTCAGGTGACGCGCCCTGGAAACAGTGAGGTCATGTTGCTGTCATCATCCCTGCTCGTGTTCTTGCCAGTGTGGCCTGCGGGTCCCTTTTCTTTCGCGGAGCCTGCTGGGTCTTGTCTCACCGCTGCTGAGCTCATCCAGAGTTCCGCTTTCTTCCTTCCTTATCGGGCCCTTTTGGCGCAAGCCTGCTGGTTGTGCCTGGCGGGGAGACCAAGCTCGGGGCAGCCCCTCGTGGGCCTTACCTGTGTGGGGCCTGTAACATGGCCGTGGCAGCCTCCAGCCGGCGCCATGTGAGTGCCCGGTTTCCCGACAGGCCCGCCTCTGTCCCCGCTGCTGCTTGGCTCAGGCTCGACAGGTGGTATGCATGGGCGCAGTTGCTCGCCCCACACGTCTCCTGTGAGGGTGGTCGCGTATCCTGCTCACCTCAGTCTCTGCGTGTGCAGCTGTCTCTCCAGCCATCTCTGACACTTACTCTCTTGGGGCCAGTGGAGCCTGCCTGCGCTCTCGTGCCAACCCACGACTCACACAGCACACTCAAAAGTGGCTTCCTCCCTTCCCTCCCTTTTAGGGTTTGGTCTTTCTTATTTATCCAAAGGGCTTAATTTAGGAGACTTTTACCCCAAGGGGCAAAAGGCTCTTTGGTAGCAGGATGGATGGTGGCCCAGGTACATTTTCCAGGCCCTGGGTTCTCCAGATTCCATGGCTTCTCTTGGATGGAGGCAATCTTGCTCTGTCTAAAAGACTGGGGACCTCACACCCAGCCCTCAGCTGGGCACCCTTGGCAGGAAACAGGAGACCCGTTCTCACCCTGACTTCAAGCTGTCTTCAGTATCAGCTCCTTTCCAGAGAGTGAGGGGTGGCCTTTGAGAAGACTCCTCTTGGCCTTCCCACCACAGTAAAGGGGAAGGAAGCTGACCCCGGTGGAGCTCTTGAAAATAGCCCTTGTAAAGGAAGAGCAGGGCTCACAAATTCACTTCACTCCCCACTCCCAAAGGCTCTTCTTCCCTGAGGACTCCACTGTCCCCTCAGCAGTCTCTGGCCCCTGCTCCTCTCTCCGGTGTCATTGGGTCCTCAGCCCAGGGTAAGCTGCAGTAAGGCAGGACAGGACGGGCAGCCGGAGGTCAGCAAGCTCTGAGCAGAAAAGAGCCAGCCAGCTCCCAACCTGTCTCTTGTCCAGGCCCTTTGTGATTTCAGTCTTGGTAGAACTTGTATTTGGAGTTTTGTGCTTCAAAGTTTTTGTTTTTGTTTGTTTGATTTTTGTTTTGAGGGGGTGGGGGGGGATACAGAGCAGCTGATCAATTTGTATTTATTTATTTTAACATTTTACTAAATAAAGCCAAATAAAGTCTCTCAGACTCATGGTGTTGGGTTTGGGGCAGGGGAGGGTGGACAGGACACACTCCAGTCCCGGCAGCCTCCATGCCAGATTCAGCACCTCCCCAGGCTCACTTCCTCATGCCCCAAACCAAGAGGAACATGAAAAGGAACTGTTAAAACTTTACTTGTGAAAAAGGGGTGTCACAGGTGAGGATGCAGGAACCAGCCCCAAACCAGCTGGGGCAGAGGATCACTAGACCCCCAGCCATAGGATAGCAGCGAAGGGAGGCGCCGCCCCAGCCCTTCCCACAGAGACCATAAATAATTTAAATAGCAGGGAGGGTGGGGCGGCAGCAAGGTTGCTTGTGTGTCTGCAGGGAGTGTGCTGGCTAGGGAGTTGGGGGGGGGGGGGGGCGGGCAGGTGTGAGGTCAGGTGGGGCCTCGGGGCTGCTGCAGGGCGGTGAGGTATTTGAGGGCAGCAGCCCCGTAGCGGCGGGACAGATCCTGGTGGAACTCGTCCTTGAGGGCCTGGAGGCAGTCACGATAGGTGGGGCTGGAGCGGAAGCGGGAGATGTCCAGGCTTGGGGCGTGCGGCAGGTGGATGACGAAGGCCTCCGGCAGCACCAACAGCTCGTATTCCTGGGGGGTGGGGCATGCGGACAGTCGCTGCCTGGGCTGGGGGGAGATGGCAGCTCTGGGGAATGGGGAGCAGATTTATTCGATAGCCGCTAAGAGCCAAAGTCAGGGCCAAAGGCAGACGGCTTTAGTTCTGCAGAGGGGTGGAATGCCCGATAGTGCCGCCTAACGGTGCAGCGTGCCCCACTGCGGTATAATGAGCTCCCTGAGCCTGGAGGTATTCAAATCAAGGCTGGAGACAACGAGGTGACCCTTACCTGTGCATCCAGCTCCACGACGTGGGCCACCTTGTTCCAGCCGAAGCCCGCAAAGCGGGGGTCGTAGCGGGGGCAGTCACGTGGCACCACCACATAGGGCTCGTAGTCGGCTGCCCACTGCACGTGGTATGGGGCCTGAGCCTCTCGCCAGCGGGCGTAGTCTGTGGGCGCGTGACCCCGGGGCCACTCATGGTACCTGTGGGGCAGGATAGGGTGGGGAGCCAGGCTGAGGCTAGGAGCTCGTGGCTGGAGGGGGTCAGTGTGGGGAACCCCAGGGCAGGGCAGTGACCTCTCCTACCTGAAGGTGTGGAGAGACCCAGCGTCCAGCAAGGCCAGCAGCTCGGCCTTGGAACTGGGGAAGCTGAAGCGGTAGTGCAGGGTCTCAAATGCGGGCACCACCAGCGCTGCCTTCCGCCCGCTGCCCAGCTCCAGCTGCTTGATGGAGGCCCTGAGGATGGGGCACCCATGAACAGGAGAGAGCTAGGAAGGCTCTGCCTCCAGCGCTGGGCCCAGTGGTTCTCTTACTTTTATTAGATGTAGGACCTGACTTCAAGGGCCAGCTCACCCTGAAGCCCACTGGACACACGTGGAGCTGCTGTGGGAGCAGGTCCCAGACTGTCACTCTCCTAGGCATCCCAGAGAAACGACACGGCCCCCACTTTACAGAGGACACTGCAGCCCAGAGGGAGCAGGGACACACTCGCCAGGCTCCTGTGGGTCTTCCCCCGCCCCATCCACACCCATTCACATGTCGTTCCTCTCCCTCCTCCGCCCACCTGAGGTAGTCGTAGAGGGAGTAGGCAGGCAGGAAGTCAATGTCACTGAGGAAGACGTAAGGTGTGAGGGCCTGGGCCAAGGCCACGTTGCGAAGCTGGTTGATGGGGTAGAGGGGACCTTCACGGTACACCACGTGGTAGGCCACATCCTGCCGGGCGGAGAGCACCACCGAGGTCTCCACGAAACGCAGAAACTGCTGGGCCTCTGCGTCTGTCAGGTACAAGGCCAGGCTCATGGGGCCTGGCCAGTGCCTGCACAGGGCTTCCAGCATCTGCACCCTGGGGTGAGGGGAGTGGTCAGCCCAGGGAGGGCTGGGATGCCTCCCGCGTTAGCTGCCACAGACACCCCCTCAAGTGACTTGCTGAGCACCTTCCAGGCTCTTGTTGACATGCTCTTATTTAATCTTCACGACTACCCCACAAGGTGGGTACTTTCTCATTTGACAGATGAGAAAACTGAGGGCCAGAGATATTAAGCCTTGCCCATGGTCCCACAGCTACGGAGGGGCAGTTCCAGACATCTGAATGATTCCCAAAGCCCAAGCTCCTTCCACCATCTCCGGTGTCTCCAACTCCTGGAACTCCTCAAGCATCAGGCAGTAAGAGCTCTTCCTTCCACCAAGTGGAACCCTCCTCTCGAAACCCCCAGTCCCAGACCACACCGTGCTCCCTGGGGCTGCCCTCGGCACCCTCACCGGTCCATGGAGAGCTGGGCCACCAGGGTGACATCGTGGGGCTGGGGGGGCGGTGGCTTGTGGGGCAGGAAGGTGATGTGCACACGGTGCACAGTGAGCTGCTGCCGCCGGAACTCAAAGCATGCGTCCTCCTCGTCCAGTTGCGCCAGGGCCCGCTGCAACTGAGGGGATGGGGGAGAGGAGGACGGGCTGGGTGGGGCAGGCAGACAAGCCCCAGACAAGGCCGGGTCCCACCAGAGCAGAGGGGTAGAGCCTCCCCGAGGGAAGGGACGGCGGCTCCCTCTCACATGCTCGGCCCCAGGAGGGGGCGGGCGGGGGCACCCAAAGAGCTCTCTCCGCAGCAGGTTCCCATCGTACTCCAGGAAGGTCAGGTAGAGGTTGCGGAAGGATTCCACATGCTTGTTCTTCACGCGAAGCTTCTTTGGTGAGTTCCAGTGGATCACCTGGGACCAGGGAGGGCATCAGCGGGGGGATGGGAGCAGGGAACAGGAGTCCCCATCCTGGGCCCATCACCACCACTCGGTCCCCCTACCCCATTCACCTTGAGGTCGGATGCCTCTGAGTAGCAGCGCTCAGCCAGCGTGTGGTCTGACAGTTGCACGTTCCAGACGCAGGGCAGGGGCTGCACCAGCCACGGGTGCTCCTTGATTATGGCATTGAAGATGTCCTGGGCAGAGACAGCCATCACATCCCGGCCCAGAGCCTGCCCCACCCCCCTCAAAAGCTCCCCCAGACCTGGTCAGCCAGTGAGGTGGCAGGCAGGATGAGAAGCTCCCGCGTGGCTGTCAGCTTCCACATCTGCTCCCAGCCAGCCTGCCGGAGCCGGTCCAGCCGCAGGAGGATCACGCCTGCTCATGGGGAGAGGTCGTCATGCCCACCTGGGACGACCAGCTTCTGGGGCCAGGGCTCAAGAAAGTGTCTTTTGAATGCTTATTTTGTGACGTGTTGGTGTTTTCTCACTGTTCAGACGTGAGCACGTACTAGCTCTATCAGCGACTCATCCTCTCGGGGGTGAAGGGGAGGCAAAGCACAGCTTACAGAGCACCTCCACAACCATCTTCTCAAATCTGGTGATCCCAGGGCTGCTAAAGTCACCGCCATTTAATGCATGAGAAAACTGAGGCTCAGAGGAACCAAGTGATTTGGCCATAGTCATTCAGCATGTACAGACAAGGTTGGAACTGTGATTTCTGGCTCTTCTCCCAGTGTTCCTTCTACAGAACCGTTCTTCCTGGGGGGTCTTCCAAGCATTCTGTGCCCTAGCCAGCCCCTGGGGCCCAAGGACCAGTGGCCACCCCTCCTGCCTCCCCCGCCCCCCCCAACTGTCCCCACCTGTGTTAAATCCCCGGCCCAAGGCAGGCCAGGGCCTGTGGTTCCTCCAGAGGTTGCCGAGGTACCAGTCGCTCTGGTTCTCCACGAGACCAATCACTTGTTTGTCTGGGAGGGGAGGGCACGAGGGAGCTGCCTGAGGCTGCCACTGGACCTCGGCTCAGGGCTAGGCCACAGGGAGGCCTGCATGGGCCAGGGAAAGGGGCTGACTGGGGTGGGGTCCCAGGCCTCTCACCAGAAAAGTGAGCAAAGAGTGCCCAGAGCTCTGCAATGTTGGAGGCAAAGGTGACATCTGTGTCCAGGACAATGACACGGGCCAGGTCAGGGGGCAGGGCGCTGGGCAGCACTAGCTTCATTAGCCCATAGAGGCCAGAGTAGTGCTTGTTGGGTATCCAGGAGACCTGGGGCTGTGGGTGGAAGGACAGGGCATGAGCCTGCAAGAGAAGGGCCTACGAGTGCCAGAACATAACTGAGGTGACACAGGGGGAAGAAGGGGTGGGCCCCAGGAGGGTGAGGGATTTGAGCTTCAGTAGATGTGATGGGACTGGAGGTCCCAGGCAGCTCTAACCTGTTCTCCCCGTGATCCCCCACAACCCTGGGAGGAAGGAGGGGGCTGGGTATGGCTGGGGATGGGTGCAGAAGGGTCAGGGCTCCTGCCTTGAGCTCATCAGCGTTGTAGAAGCTGATCCGGACAGCAGGCACCATCCATGTGTGAAATAGCGTCTCCAGGATGTTCCTGGCCACGGCGTCAGTCACCAAGTGGAGGTGCAGTGGATTTTTCCTTCAGGAAGGACAAGGGAGGAAAGCTGAAGGCCCCAGAAGGAACTACACGGGAGAAGCCCTACCCTTCGAGGGTCTCAGAAGTGGCAGCACCAACTTCTGCCAAGAGCTTTTCTGTACCCAGCTCCGGATATATTCCTACACCCACCTTCAAGGGAGGAGAGGGACACTCCTGGCTGTACCTGTAGAAGAGCATGGACTTCACCAGGGTGATGACGTCTCTGCTGGAGTTATGACCCGCACACACGATAGCCACCTGCAAGAGCTGGGGAGGGGACACCAGGTTGGCAGCAGCCTCCTCCTCCCCTCGACGGTAAGGACCCATGGTTGGGCTCACCTGGCCCAGGGCAGTGTAGCCCCACCCGGCATCAGAGCTAGGCAGGAGTGTCGAGGGGGACTCCGCAGGGTGGGAGTACACCCCCTCATTTCACAAATGGGGAAGCCAGGCCAGGAGAAGGGGAGGTGCGAACTCCAGGCGCCCCCAGCTGGCCGGTCAGTGCCAGAACCCACACCAGGTGTCGGGATTCCCACAGGTGTCCAGGTCCCTGGGCTGGGGGCGCGGCGCCCCTGAGATTCCCACCGCCAGGGGCCGTGCGCACCTACCTACCTCGCACTTGGGCGGCCGCGGCCGCGGCAGGATGCAATCCGAGCCGTTGTGGCCCCCGGGGTCTGCCGGCGGGTCTCCGTCGAAGGCAGCAGCCCCCCGCGGCCGCGGCCGCTCGTCTGGAAGTACACGTGGCGTTAGCGACCTGGGTAAGGATCCCGGGTCACCCCCGCCCCCACTCGCCTCCCGCTCGCAGCTCTCACAGTCCAGGTCCCCACGGAACAGGAAGAAACCGATCAGAAGCAGCAGCAACAGCAGTGCTGCGGCCCCCAGCGCCCGGGGGCGCCCTCGGGGCAGCATGGCTGTGGGCAGGGGGTGCTCACGGCGGGGCGCGACCCCGGGCTGTGGGCTCCATCGCGGGCCCTGTGGACCAAGGAGGGAGAGAGGAGAGTCAGCCTTGGGCGGTGGGGCCCGACGGCCACCCGATCTTCTCTCCCGCGCTGAGTCGCCACCTCACCTGCTCCAGCGTCTTGGGGATCCCGACCTTACTCTCTCAGAAGACGGTTGGGGTGCAGGCAAAGCGGAGATGAAGGAGCAGGCCAGCCCGGTCGGAGCGGGAGCCAGCCCCGCCCCCAACCTGGGTTCAGGTTTCATCTCCGCTTGGCTGAATCCGAAGGGGCGGGGAGACCCCTCCCCGGGGTGGGGGGGAGAGGGAGGCCCCGCCCCGCCCCTGCCCGGGCTTACGAGGACCCCTACAGTGGGGGGACGAAACCCGGGAACCCTCAGGATGGCTGGAGGGCTTGGGGGCAGCCACCCAAGAAGGACCAGTCCCAACTACCTGCTCTGAGCCCATCCCCCTCTTCCCTGCCCCATCTCCTCCCCCGAACCTTCCCTTGCGGGAGGGGCTGTATCCCCAGACCCGGGATCAAAGGAGTAGCCGGAGTTAAGAGGGAGGGGGCGGGCTGGAAGGCCGGGCCTCACGGGTCCGGACACCTGCTCAGGGGGCGGGAGGCGGGGCCGGCCGAGACTCGCCCAGGAGAGCAGTGGAGCACTTGGAGTCCCCGCTTTCCTCCCCGTCTGCTCCACCCCCACTCAGTCCAGGTGTCCTGGCAGCATAAAGCGGCCTTGTGAAGGTCGCCTCCTGCCCAAGAGTTGGCGAGGGGCCTCACTGACTCAGGCGGCCTGGGCTTCCCGGGCAGGGCCGGGGATCCCCAACCCTTCACTAGACCGTCGTGAATGTGCCTAGCGCCCGGCCTGCATCTCTTCCTTTCCCCCCCCACCCCACCCCCGACCTTCTGCCCTGGAGAGGTTAGGGGACGTTCTGGGCTGCGAACAAACAACCACGGTTGACTGAGCGTGTATGCTTCTGTGCCAGGACCTATGCTGAGGTTCCACAGCCTCATTGCAGTTAACCCTCACATCAGTCCTGTGACACAGGCATGATTCTCCCCGCAGAGCTGAAGTGACCTGTTAGAACACCCTCTGGCCCCTCCTGCGGCTCTACCCTTCAGACAGAGTTCCAGAGCTGCTCCTCCATGAGGGTCTCCTGCCCTAGAATCCTGCCTGGCTTCTGTCAGATTCTCACAAGGTAGGCCTCTCTTTTCACATCCCTTGATTTATATTGTTTTCCTAGCACTCCTTACAAGTTGACCTTATTGACTTGTTTATAGCCTATGTCTCCCCTAGAAGGTAGCTGCTCCCTGGACTGGGACCCCAGCACCCAACCAGGGCCTGTAAGTATGTGCTGAACATGGATGGGACTCACTGGACCTCACTGTGACCTGGAAAGGGTTTCAGGCTGTATCCTTCAGCCCAGCTTCCAGCTATAAAAAGTGAGGGTCTGAGAGGCCCCAGCCGCAAAAGAAGTTGTGGCAGAGCAGCCCAGCCTGAGACTCCCTCCCCGCAAGCCTCCTGCTCTGAGGCCAGGATGCCTTTCTCTGGGAAATGGGGAGTCTGCAAGGAAGGTCTGGCTTTGGGCCTTTGGAGGCCAGGGGCAGTGGTTACCATGGAGACTGATGTGGCTCCTCAAACATGTAGGAACTGAGAGGACATGAGGGGATGTAGCGTCCACCCATGCGTCTGGAGCTTTGAGCCTCCAGTCCCCTAATCCTCATCTCTAGCCTGGAGATGGGGTGGGTGTGGGTGAATCCCTCCCCAAGCCCCTCAACAGAGACTGGGGGGGTTAGATGTAAGAGAGCAGATAGGGTACAGGGGAGGGCCTGACCAGGGAGTTTGTGGAGGGAGCTGGGTCTGCAGAGTGACGGTAGTCATTCACAGTGCTGGCCCCACCCCTTGCTCAACCTTACCACTCAGGGGACATTGAGGTGCTGAGATGCTTGCTGGGCCTCTGAGAAATTCTTCTGGGGTGTGGAGGGGGAAAGCAAGATAGGCATGGGCATATGAAAGGGTGCTGGTCTTCTAGGCCCGAGACCCAGCTCTGCCCAGGACTTTGCTGTGTGACCTTAGACTAGTCAGGCCCCCTCTCTGAGCCTCAATGTCCACATCTGAGCTAGACCTGTCGGACTGGTCTAGCTCTCTTCCCCTGTGGTTCAGGGCAGAGTGAAGGAGGCAGGATCAGGTCCAACCTGCCCAAAGGCCCTTCAAAGCCCAGCCAGGTGACCAAATCCAGGCAGGGGCCCAGTAGGGCGGGGTTGCCCTGGGAACCTCCTGCACACACGGCCACTCTTTGTCTCTGAGACCTAATCAGGCACAGGATCTGAAGAGGAAATTCAGGCAGCCCTGCTGCTACCAGCCTGAGGGAGGGAAGAGAAAGAGGCTCCAGCCCCAGTGTCCCTTATATTCTGTTCAAGGGTGTGTGTGGGGGGGGGGCGGTGTGCTGCTCCTCTGTCTTCCGTGCCTCTCTCCTCCCCAGAAGCACAGAACCAACAGCCCTGGGAGTGCCAAAGAAACCGTTCCCTTCCTCATTCTCTCCGCAGCCTCAGACGGAGGGGCTAGAGGAGTACCACTGATGAGGTTTGGGGAACAAGTTCATTAAGATGATGAGATGTAGGGAGGAAGGGAGAAAGAGCCCCACGCTAAATGCCCTGAGCACTGGTCTTAATCCCAGTTGCTAACTTGACTCATGACCAAGTGGCCTCAACAGTCGCTGCTCTTGCTGAGCTGTGGACAGTAGGAGACAGGGCCCTATCACAGGAGACTCTCACTGTGGTCTGTTTGGCCAGTGCCATGCTGTGTGTGACCTCCTGAGACAAGTCCTTTCCCCTCCTTGGGCCTCTTATTCCCCATCTGTGAAAAGTAGCTCACACCAACCTAGACAGGTTGCTAGGAGGAGTCAAGTGTGAGTGAACCTGGCACCCAGGAAGTGGTGAAAAATGGTGTAGATGATGCCCATGGCCGCCACCTCTGTTCTCCAGGACCTTTGCCTCTCCTTAGGCTCTGAGTTTTCATTCCTTGGCATGGGTGGGGAGGGCAGTTACGATTCGATTCCCCACCTGATATAGAAGAAAACTAAGCTGGGGAAGAGGCTTGCAGGAGGGAATGCAAGGATGACCTGTGGTTTCTTGGTGGCTGTGTTAAAATGCCTAGATTCTGTGGTCAGACTAGACCAGGATTCCAGTCTTGACTGGGCGTTCTTAAGCGGATCCTCTCCTCTTGTGGAGATAGTATCTGGTGGAGCGGATTAGGTAAAACAATGTAGTACAGTACTATTCTCAGAGTACCAGAACGGCGCAGCCCCGCTGCCCCAGCTATGCCCCGCCCCTTTGCCCACAGCCAATCGGCGGCTGCCTCTCCAGAGCGTCCGTTCCCTCTACCTCTGCGCGCTCCTCTCCCGCCGCCGCCCCTTTCGGGGAGGCTGTCCCGTTTTGGAAGAGATTCCCTGGAGAAGCCTCTATTTCTTGGGGAGAAACTGAGAGCCGGAAGGTGCACCCGAGTGCCGAAAAGCGCTTTGAGGTTGATCCCGAGTTCGAGGACCAAGTCTGCCCTCTAACCATTTTACAGATGGGGAAACCTGAGGCCCAAGGAAGGGAAAGTCCTGATTAAGGTCACCCTGAGCCGAGAGCAGAAGCCCGGGCCAGGGTTTTCTCTGTGAAGATGGGTCTGCGGGTGGGCGCTTTTGGAGGGGGGCACAGTCCATGTGGGTGCTGGGGCCAAAGCCGAGGCACTAACGGTGCTGGCTAGGGGATCGTGAGTGCGTGAGAGGCTGGACTCCTCGCTGCCTCAGTTTCCCCAGCACTACCTCTGGTGGGGGTCGGGAGACAAGGCAACTTGCCAAACGCGCGCCTGCACACAGTCCGACTGTCCTTAGGCTGTCCCCGCACCTCCCCAAGTCTGACGGAGGCTCCTTTCTGCGCGCTACCTCGCAGCTCTTGAAAATCCAGTCCTCCCGTTCGAGCCTGTCGGCGTTCTATTGGAAAGACCTTAGGCTTTTGGTCTCCACTCTAGAATGAACTGTTCAGACTGCCGCGGGAAGCGTTCCTGGAGCTATAACTGCGCAGGCGCAAGGACAGCCAACCCGGAAGGCGGAAGAGCCGGTTTGGAAAGTTGGGGTCGGGGGCGCAGAGTGTGTTAACCAATGACCTGAAGGAGTAGGGAGGGCGAGATTAGGCCCGGAGTTGGTTAACGCTACCCTGGTGGGGGGTGATTTACGAAATGGGGTGAAGAGTGGTTCAATGGCCCTTCAAGTCACCATTCTTCTGGCCCGCGGAAGTTAAGCAACGCAGAGGCGGGCCTAAGACCGGAAGCGGGAAGGAGTGCGCAGGAAGCAGGGCGCCGTAGCCAGTCGCGCTGTAGGTCCGTGGGTCTATCGGTCCCGAGGGCAGGATGGAGAAGCTGCGGCTTCTGGGCCTCCTCTACCAGGAGTACGTGACTCGTCACCCGGCTGCCACGGCCCAGCTGGAGACGGCAGTGCGGGGCCTCAGTTACCTGCTGGCAGGTGCCACCCTGACCATTGACCAATCCCTTCGGGACTCTGACCCCACTGGCCCCCTTCCCTGCGGAGTCAGGGTAGTGATAGCTCTGTTTGAGAAGTTCCTTCCAGGTTCCCGTAGGGCGTAGGGCGGGAACGTCCAGGGACCCGAAGCCGCGTGGTGAGGCAAACTCTCATCGACGCCTCCTTCTGTGCTTTCTCCCCAGGTCGTTTCGCAGATTCGCACGAGCTGTCAGAGCTGGGTGAGCCGGGCTTTGGGGAGAGTGGGGGGCGGTAGGGTGGGGGAGGGCTTCCCAGAGAGGTGACCACCCCGTTTCAGATTTCCCGTTAGCTCATCCTGTTCAGTGACTGAATCAGACAAGGGTATAGCGTCCACTATCCTAGGTCCTCCATGTATGTCTCCATAGTTGAGAGACGTGTCTGGCGACCTTGACTGGTCAGGAGGCTGAGCGAAACACCCTTTCTGCTTTTGCTCACTTAATCCTCTCTACAGTCATGTGAGGTGGGTACTGCTGTGGTCCTCATTGTCCAGTTAAGGGGACAGAAGTTTAAATGAGGTTAAGGAACAGCCACTGAAGGTCCCAGAACCAGGATTCAAACCCAGATCTCCCAGATTCCAGACTCCGCAGACTGTAACTGCCTCAGTGGTGTTCACCCAGTGAGTACAGGAGGTACAGGTCCTGAAAGGGTGAGCTAGCTTTTGAAAGGTAGAGATGGAACAAACTTTCAGGGACAGGCTGCAGAGAGAGAGCAAAGGCCAGGAAGTGAGACTGCACATCTGTGTCTGTTTGGAGCATGATGGGCACTTCTGGGCAGCTGGATGACCAGTGCTATCCAGCAGGGCAGTAGCTGTTTTGTCATAGAGATCAAACCATCCTTTCTTGCTCCAGCCGCCCACCTGAGAGATCATTTTGGGGAGTGTGGAGTTCTGAGGAAGTGGGTGTGGAGACATGTTGGTTTCCACAGTGTGTGGGTGGCTGAGCACAGCAGGTGACAGGTGATCCCTGCCGCGCTAGGGAGAAGGTGAGGGGGTAGAGGCTACAGAGCCAGCCTCTCAAGGCCACACTCTACCTCTCAGTGTACTCTGCCTCTAACCTGCTTGTGCTGCTCAACGACGGGATCCTACGGAAGGAGCTTCGAAGAAAGTTACCTGTGGTAAGAATTGGGCCAGGCCCTGAGGGTGGGAAGCATGGGGCTCGGGAACAAACTAGTAACCACCAGCCCCTGTGGGTAGCTCATGTTATGATCTCATAGAGTTACAAGATGAGGCTGCATCCGTCTGAGCCTCAAGCCGTCGCATTTGGTGAAGTGTTCAGGTGCCCTTATCAGGTGAAGAGACTGGGTGTCGGAGGGTAGGATAGCCTTTCCCAGCAGGAGGACTCAGGCTTACACACTTAGTCTTGGAAGGAGGAAAATGCACATCTCTCGTCAGAGGTGTCCTCTAGGGGGAGGGGCTGAAACTAGGGGGTGCCCCCTGACCTCTTGGCCTGGGGTTCTTGCAGTCCCTGTCCCAGCAAAAGCTGCTGACATGGCTGAGCGTGCTGGAGTGCGTGGAGGTGTTCATGGAGATGGGGGCTGCCAAGGTGTGGGGCGAAGTGGGACGTTGGCTCGTCGTTGCCCTCATCCAGCTGGCCAAGTACGTTGGGAATGTGGGGGGCCAGCCCTGGGTGGGGTACCTGAGGCCAGCTGTACAGGTGGTGTTCAGCAGAGCAATCCTGACCCGCTGCTGGCTAGCCACCTCCCCACGCCAGCCTCGCCGTACTCCCAACCCAGGGCTGTACTGCGGATGTTCCTGCTGATCTGGTTCAAGGCTGGTCTCCAGACCTCACCCCCCATCGTTCCGCTGGACAGGGAGACCCAGGCACAGTCCCAGGGTAAGCTGCTTCCCTGCTCTGGAGTGAAACGGGGCATGGGACTGATCTGTAGATTAGAGCTGACCAACATGAATATGGCATTGTCATTTGTGGAGCACATCCGTCCTCGTCAACTCATTTTGTTTTCATCACCCTGTATTTTAGAGAAGAAAAAGAATGATGAGGTCAGAGGCAGGATTAGATCTTAAACTCAGGACTTTTGACGTCAGAATCCTCATTCTTTTTTGTGGGCTGCAAGAAGAGGGCACAGAGCATCAGTGGGAGGCAGGGGTCTTGCCAGTCTTGTCTCTGGGCCTGGTTCTGTATCAAGAGCGCAGCTTTATGAGGCGGGGTACCCAGCAGATCTGTCCCTTCAAGGCTTTGGGCCCATCAGCTGTTGGCCTCTGGGCCTTACTCTCCTGACCTTGGGTGGGGGCAGTTCTTTCTCTTCCCTTCTCTTCATGGTCATGTTGAAAGCAAAGCACTGAGAAGATACAGCCCTTCGTTTTTTTTGTTTTATGTGTGGCCGTGCAGCGCGGCATGCGGAATCTTAGTTCCCTGACCAGGGATTGGACTCACGCCCCTGGCAGTGGAAGTGCAGGGTCTTAACCACTGGACTGCCAGGGAAGTGCCAATATGGCCACTTTGGTGCTGTGGTCCCCATAGACCAAGGGTCTTCCCTGCCTTGTTCCAGAGCCTGGGAAGCCTTGGTTCTTGGCTGGCTCGTCTGCCACAGGTGATTACCGGCCTTTCCTCAGGCTGGGGAGGGCTGCAGAATGCTCCCCACAGTGGACAGGTCCCAGCCACAGCTTCTGCTGTGGTGTCCTTGACTTAGCTTCTGCTCTAGTACAAGCGTATCCATTCTTCCCTTAGCCCACAGGCGTTCACTGCGCGCACATTCTTTGCAGGCTCTGCTGGAAACATGTCCCTCTGACAGTAAGACGTTGTATCTGTTCCTTCTAGATGGTGACCGCAGCCCGGGCAGCCGGGAGCAGTCATATGTGGGGAAGCGCTCAAAGCGAGTGGTGCGAACTCTCCAGGACAGTAAGTGTAGGATGTAGCCGGATGCGGCACCTCGGTGCTGAGGTCAGCATGGGCCTGAGGGCCTGGCTTTCGTCACTGCTCACCCTCCCCCTGCCCCGCCCCGGCTTGGGCCTGGCTGCTCATCTGCTGCCCTTGTTTGTGTTCTAGCTCCGTCCCTGCACTCAAGGCACTGGGGAGCCCCCCAGCAGCGGGAGGGACGGCAGCAGCACGAGGAGCTGAGCATCACCCCCACCCCGCTGGGACTGCAGGAGACCATCGCAGAGTCCTTGTACATTGCCCGGCCCCTGCTGCATTGTATCTTTGGCCTGGGGTGGGGCGGAATAGACGGGAGTGGGCAGGGCCGGGCCACGTGCTGGAGACATCCTTGACGCCTTGGCCGTCAGTGCTCAGCCTGGGCCTATGGGGTCAGCGGTCGTGGACACCCTGGCTCCTGTCTGGTGTCGTGGATGTGACCAGGTGAGCCTGGGCCTGCCTGGGGGCTCCATTCCCTCTGCCGGGCTTTGTGCTGCAGGCCTGGCCTCACCTGGGCAGGCTGGGGTCCCTGTTCCTCTTGCTGCTGGTCCTAACCTTGTCCGCTCCCCCCAGCCTGAGCCTCCTGAGTGAGAGGAAGGGCCTGACCCGGAGGGAGCGGCTGGAGCTGCGGCGCCGGACCATCTTGCTGCTCTACTACCTGCTGCGCTCCCCGTTCTACGACCGCTTCTCCGAGTAAGGATCCGGCCCCTAGAATGGCAGGGCCCACCCTCGGTGAAGCAGAGGGGAGGGAAGTGGGTCACGGTGCCCCACCCCTGTTCACGCCTTCCCTTCCCCCCTCCTTTCCTGATCTGGGCTCACTGAGCACCCACTACGTGCTGTTCCTGGTGCGGTCACTCCCTGATTCCTCGGGGCCGTCCGCCCTGGGTGCAGCTTAAGCTGTTGTTGGTAGGCAGCTCGCTGAGGGCAGGGCCACTGGGATCACGGGCGTGAACTTTCTGTCAGTACATCCTCGGCTCGCTTGCCCATCGTCCTTTCAAATAGTTGGAATTATCCCCACTTCTCACAGGAGACACTTGAGGTTCAAAGAGGTTGGGAAACTGAAACGGAACCACTAGCCAGTGGCAGAGCCAGATTCCACGTCCGTGTACTCTCCTGACCCGTCCCTGCCTTGCCCAGCCCTCACTCCATCCCCTGTGAGGGTCCAGAGCTCTCAGCCACAGCCAGACAGAGAGAGGCCTGCTGGGGCCGAGTCTCCCAAAGACCTCTCCTGAGGTCAGACCGAGATTTGACGAGGGGTCCCTGTACAGCGACTGGGGCTGTGAGACAGACTGGAGGCTCCCGGGACCCCCTCTGTCCAGGTCACGACAAGTATGCTGCTTAAAGTCTGGAGTGTTCAGTTGCAATCGTACTTAACGTTTTGTCCGTACAACCTCTGTTTACTTTCTGAGACAATAGAAAGTAAGCTTAGGTCATGTTTAATAACCACCTGAGTGAAAGTAACTGCCTGGCAGTTCCTATTTTCAGATAAGTTTATAAAGCTCATAAGGTGCTAAAGCCAAGTCCTATTCCATACTCTAGAGGAAACATTCTGGAGACTTATTTGGATCATATGACCTCCCCGCTACAGATTGCTTGCACTCTGCAGAGGAAACATTATAGCCCCAGTATCTCATTAAACTGAGGGGTTGGGAGATGGTAATGGCAGAGGTGGCTTCCCAGGCTGCAGACCTCCAGTTTGGCTCGGTCTCCTGCTGACCTTGCCAGTCCAGCACCCTTAGGGCAGTGGCCCGGACTGAGAAGGGTGGTCCAGAAACCCGTCAGAGAAATTTGTTTCCCCAGAGAACAGGGAGCAGGGTGCTGAGGGGCCTCTGGGGTGTAGGCTGGGAAGAGAGCATCTTCCTTCCCCTTTTTTTATTGTCACACAATATAGTGTCTAGAGCCCGGCTGCTTTCCAGTTGTGGGCTGAGGTGTGAGCTTTCCAGGCTTGTGGCTGGGGGATGGCAGGACCAGAGGTCTCGTCCTTCTGTCCTGGAGGATGTCCTTGATCCACAGAGTGACTTTCTGTCTTGGGAGATGCGCTGCCTTTAGTCAGGTAGTCAGTGGAGGTTTCTTAGCACCTGCGTTTGCAGGGACCCGTACCGCCTACTCAACCTGCTCCTTTCTTGCAGGGCCAAGATCCTCTTTTTGCTCCAGCTGCTGGCAGACCATGTCCCAGGCATTGGCCTGGTCACAAGTAAGCATGGGGCGGAGATGTGATGATTATTGAGTGTGTCGGATCTCACGTGTGGCCCATCACCCTGTTTTCTCTTTGTCTCCTTGTAATATGATTCTTGGCACAGTTGGGAGAGGGAGCCCGGGAGGTCAGGTTGGGTGGGTGACAGCTTCTCGAGTGGTAAGAGACTGGCTTCTGTGGGTGGAGACTGTATGGCAGGAATGAAGCCTGCTGGAGAAGCCTGTTTGGAGATCCCACCGCAGCAGAGAGGCACTGGGCTGGGGCCGTCAGCATGTACAACTGGACAGCCGTGTGGTTGCTCTGAGCCTGAAACTCCTTGTCTGTAAACGAGGACAGATATCGCTGCCAATGCTGGGGGAAGAGGTGGGAGAGTTGGGGGCTCCTGCCATGTGGATGGGAGCAGCTGTATTGGGGCAGCAGTGGCTCAGAAGGGCCCTGGGTAGAGCAGAGCCAGGTTGGAGTCTGGCCCTCAGCCCTGAATTTGTTCCTCTCTCTGTCATTGCAGGGCCACTCATGGATTACTTGCCTACCTGGCAGAAAATTTATTTCTACAGTTGGGGCTGACAGACATTCCACAATTGGGGTGTGGGGAAGGGCAGGGGGTGCCTCAACCCTTCAGTCCCCTGGTCCCCTCTGCCCTAATAAAACTGACTCTGGCAGTGTCCAAGCCTGTGACCTTTCCGTGCCCACCGCCCAGGGTGCCTGGCGCTCCCACCCTGGCCAGGCTCTGCACACAGCCCTGGTCACCACTAGAGCTCCCCTAATACCCTTTTGACTTTGCATCCTCCAGTGATGGAGACACAAGCCTGCACCTTGTCACTGAGCTGGGAAGCCACCGCTAGGACTGGGACCTGGGCTCCTCCAGCCACAGAAAGCTGGCGTTTCACCTCACCGAGCATGGGAACCTGCCTGCCACCGCAGCTGCGGGAGTGAACGCTGCTTCTCTCTCACCGGTCCCTATTGACGACAAACAAGGCTGAGCCTAGACAGTGGATGACAGCTGCCCCTGTGTCTTCTGGCCGGAGCCTCTGTCTGCCCCTCCCCCTGCCGGGGCCTGTTGCCTGCCAGCCGCTCCGTGGTGGAGCCCGGTGAAGGTGGGCCCGGCTCAGTGCAGAGCGGCACCTCAAGTCCTGAACTCCTGCTTGAGAGCAAAAGGCTGTTCTGCTGTGGGAAAGGAGCGTCAGGCACCAGCCAGCATTGGGGCTGACACCGGGGCGGTGGTAAGGTTGGCAGGGATGGGAGCCCGAGAGGCTCCGGGGAAAGCCGGGTGCAGGTTCACGTGGTATGAGCTGGGGCTCCCCCATGCTTTCCCTGGTGGCCGGGCCTGCGTGGAGCCATGCGCGCTGCTGGGGATGGGAGAGGGGTTTGGATGGTGCAGCTGCTCTTTCTGCCTGGTCTCCCCCTTCCTCGGCCTTTGCTGCCTTTGTGCTGTGAGCAGACCATATGCTCCTGCTCGAGTTTCTAGCCAGACGGGCAGCCACTTAGGTTCTAAGAGGGCTCCATCTGCACTGTGTTGGCTCTGCCTCAGCTCCACCCCGGGAGGGGCCGGCCCTTCCCTGACTGCTTTCCCCAAGTGCCTCTTGAGAAGCCCCACTCGGGGCCTGGGCTCGGGGATGAAGGTACTGAGCCTTCAGGCGGTCATCGCTCGAGACCCGTGACCTTGGGTTGCCTAGCAGGCGTTGCTGGGCACTTGCCGTGTAGTGGGCTCTGTGCCTTGTGATGTGCGGTCAGAAATGAGTCAGGCCCAGCTCCTTGCCCTCACTCTTGACGATAGGGGAGACAGATGTGTGGACGCATCAGTGCCCTGGGTTGTTGCAGTAGGTGGAAGCGTGCAGGGAAAGTGGTCAGATTGGAGCTGTGCAAGTGCGGCTGCCTGCCCGCTGGGACCAGCCGGAGGGTACGCTGGTCAGGGAACCCTCCATTTAAGCAGGCTTTTAAACTGGTAAAACTTCATCTGTTGGTCACTGGGCAGACTGGGAGCAGAGGCTGCGTGTGCAGAAACAGCACGCGTAGTGTTGCAGTGGGGTGAAGCCCCTGCTGGAGCGGAGGGGAGTCGGCTGGAGCAGAGGGGATGAGGTTGGAGGGGGAGGTCAGGGCCAAATCCAATGGGCCGTCGAATACCAGGCAAGAAACTCAGACCTGCCTTTAGGAGGCGGTGGGGAGGGGACCTGTTTCAAAGCTCATCTCAGCGTTGGTGGTGTGCAGGGTGGCCCGTGAGTAGGGGTGGAAAATGGAGCAGGACGCTGTGGCTGGAGACCTGCCACAGTGGATGGGGCTGAATGAAGACAATGGCAGGAGGGAGAGGGGTTTTGGTGTAACCTAGCCAGGCCGTGGGGACTGGTTGTGGATAGAGAGGAAGAACGGGCGTCTCGGAGGCAAGGAAATGAGGGGTTTGGAGTTAGGCAGAGCCAGAGCGTCTGGAACTTGTGGTTCCTGGCCGGGTCGGGGGGTGGGGGGTGTGGAGGGAACCTTGGTGGGGACAGAGGATGCTGAGCAGGCTTGTGGGAGCCAGCCGTGTCCAGGACACAGAAAGGGAGGTGGTCAGTGGGAAGTCAGTGTGCGGCTTCGAACGTGAGCCAGGTCCACACCGCGTGAACGGGCTGGGCAGGAACCAGAGGGCCACACGGCCTTGCTGCAGGCCTGTGAAGAGACTCGGTCTCCAGCCTACCGTCACGCTGCATTTATTCATTCAACAAGTGTTTACTGAGCACCCACTGGGTGTCAAGTACTGGGCTTCCTGTAGTCCCTGCCCCGGGGAAGCTTACGCTCGAGGGGACCAGGTCCCAGGCTTTGCCACCTAACCTGAAATCCCTGTCAGCCTCAGGGGTGGTGGCAGGGCCTGTGGCGTCCCGGGGCCAGGCTCTTCTAAGCTGCGGGGAGCGGCGTGGGGAAGGCCCTCAGAGCAGGCTCTGCTCAGTGGCCTGCTCTGGGCCCTCTAGCTGGCAGGACCTTCCTGGGATTGCGGAGGCACGGGAGGGAGAGGTGGGGCAGTGGTGGGGGCGGGAGGAGGGGATGAGGCTGAGTGGGATCCGTGGGGACTCCAGGTGTGAGGGTTCGGTGACTGTGACCTCTGCTCAGGGCCTCCTGTGTGCCAGTCCCTAGGTACACACGTGTGTACCTTGCCTCACAGGTGAGGGAGGCGAGGCCCACAGAGATGAAGTGATGTGTCCGCCTAGCAGGAGGCGAGGTCAGGGTCCGAACTGAGACCTGTGCCCGTAACCAGTGATGGCAGCAACACGGTGTGGTGTGGCCCCTGCGGGTCCATAGCCTCAGTAAAATCAAACAACCAACCTCAGCGTGGAGGTTTCCAGCCTAGTCCCGGCGCTGGTGCTGACGCGGAGCCCCGGAACGGGCACCCTTTGTGAGGTGGCCCTGGGAGTTGGCAGCAGGTTCTGTCCTGCTGGGGGAGGGGCGGGCAGAAGCCTGGAGCAGGGACACAAGTCGAAGATGGTTCTCGCCATGCTGGGGGCTCTGTACCCCAGGGCCGCGCTGAGCCGCTGCCTCCTCAGCCTCATCCTGGCGGCTGCGCTCCTCTGCCCTGAGGCGCTAAGGTAACTCCTGGGGACACGGGGTCAGGGCTCGACAGGGCCAGGGGCCTGGAAGGTGGGGACTCTGCAGTGCGGCCCCACCCTGGCCCGTTTCCCCCCTCTGCTGGGAGGCGGTGGTTTGCCTTTGGGGCCTGGGCTGAGCACCCCACATCTCCCGCAGGCCTCAGCGATCTGTTCCTGAGGAATTTTCAGCCCCCCTGGAACTCCTGGAGCCACTTCCTGGCCTGGTGGACGGTAGTATCTCCTCCTTCCCCTACCCCTTCCCCTCCTCTGCCCCCAGCCCTACCTGATGGGGGAGAAATGCCCTAGGAGAGGGCGCCCAGGTCCAGCCTGAGGGCCTTCTCGTCCCAAACGGCATCTGCCTGGGGACGTCTTCAGTGGACGCAGAACAGATTCTCCCTCCCACTCGTACCTTCTTCTCTCACTCATACCCTCTTCTCTCTCCTTAGACTATGGGGTGCGACCCAAGCACCCATGGCCACGACGGCCTCGACCCCTTCTCTCCTGGGCCCAGCAGCGCAAGCGGGATGGGCTGGACATGGCTGAGTATTAGATGCACACCTGTGACGGGAACCCCTTATAAAGCTCTTCTGTGCAGCAACGGCTTGGGCTTTCCTGGGATGGAAACGAAGCGGGCAAGGGAGGGGGTCCAAGTAGACAAGCAGATGAGACCCACTGCGGTCCCAACAGGAAATGGCACTTTAATAGTTGTGGCCAGCATAACAGGACCGAGATGGGGCTACCGCCGAAGCAGCCAAGGGGCCTGGCGGGCCCAGGCCGGGGCGGAAGCCTCCTTTTCCTGCTGAGGCGGGGCCCCCTGCGGCGCTCTCCCTCCCTGTGAGGCCGCACCCCTGCCAGGGGCCGGCATGCCGGTGATGGTAGGAGCCATCCAGAAGCCACACAAGTGACAGGGCTGGGGACAGGGGCTGCACCCCTGCCTGCTGCCGTTTTCCTTGCTGCAAAGCCCTCGGGAGGTGGCTGGGCTCAGCCTCAGCTCAGGGCCCTTCGGGAGCTGGGGGCGGGGGTGGGGTGGGCACTCACAGGTGGCGTGAGCTTTGTAGAGGCCCGGAGGCCCTGGCAGGGAAAGTGAGGGAGGCCCAAGAAGAGACGGAACCCTCCGCTCCGAGGATGGGCACCCTTCCTGGCCAGAGGCTTAATACCACCCCCCAGCCCCACTCCCTCCCAATCCCTGGGCAGCCTGCTCCGTCCTCCATAGATGAATCTGATCCCATATATTACGATAAACTGCATTTGCCTCTCCCCATAACCCCCACCCTCCCCCACCCTCGGCCAACAGCCCCCCACTTCCCCATCCTCTGGTAGTGGCAGGTGCCCCTCCTCAAGCAGTGCCATGTCCTGTCAGCAGCCAGCCGTCCTGGCACTGGTCCCAGGGCCCAGGGGATGCAGAGGGCGAGGCAGCGCTGCTACTCCAGGTAGATATCTTCTGTGGGGCAGGTGTACTCCACGAACTGCTTGTAGAACTGCTGGAACGCTCTCCTAGGAGGCAGGCAGACACACCAGAATGACTGGGGAGGAACAGGATCTCGACCCAGCGTTTTCACACTGGAGCCTCGGGGTACCCAGATGGGGCTGCGCCTCCCCCAGCCAGAGCTGCTCAGCTCTGTTCTTTGCACAGTGTTTCCTGAGTGAGATTTCAACTGAAGAAAGGGCCCAGCAACCAAGAAGTTTGGACCTCAAGACCACCCAGCCCTCTCTCCAGGCCTCTGTGACCCAAGGACGCCATGCCGAGTGCCGGGGAGGACTGAGGGATGCTGCCAAGCATGAGGAACGTGTTCGGGGCCTGAGACCGGGGCTGGCTACAGGGCTGGGTGCTTGGCAGGACACACACACACACACATACCCCACGGACTCTGCCAGGGCTTTGGTGGATTCTTCAGACACAAAGACATGGCAGGCAAACCGGTGGTCGGCAGGGTGCTTGGTGATGAACCCAAAATACCTGTGGGAGGACAGCAGTCTGTCTGGGCGGGACGGGGGCTCAGAACCCTCAGGCACACGCGTGGACCCACGCCCTGAACCACCACCCACACCTTGACCTCTTCCCCGTCGTGTTCTTACTTGTTGTTCTTTGGATGGTATCCGCAGAAAGAGATGTTTTTTAACTGGAAAAAGTGGCTACATTTATTCCCCTACAGGAGGGAGGAGAGAAGAGGGTGGTCATCAGCCTGCAGGGGCACAGGTTGGAGGTCTGACGGCCGAGCGGGGCCAGGCCGGGGCAGTCACCTTGGCCTCCTGGGAGTCGTCAGCCTTGACGCCTATCTTCACGCCCCGCACGCTGATCTCTAGGACGCAGCTGGAGGGCGGGTTAAAGTGCACGGTGAGCCGGCGGGTGGTGGCAATCTGTGGGTGAGGGATGGGAACATGAGGTGCTGGGTGGCCCTCTCCCCAGGAGAGGATGGGGACCGGCCCGGGGGTGGGCACCCTCCCCAGTGGAGCAGGTACCTTTTGCATAGCGGCACAAAGGACGTCATTGCCCTTGTGATAGGGAACCTGGACTGAGCCCAGAAACTTCACCCGGAACTGGTCCACCCAGTCGCTGTTTTTGGTCAGGGCTGGAAAGCAAGCGTGGAGTGAGGAGTGGCAGACCCAGCAGAGGATGTACCACCCAGGGCTGCCCCGACTTGGCGGCCTCACTTTTCTCGATTGTGAAATGGACCTGAAGTCACCACTGCCCGGCCCCCTCCCTGGGTGGTTGAGATCTGAAGCACAGGTCCGCCCGGCAGCAAATGGGGACCCAGTGGTACCAGGTGGGGGGAAGGAACACTACCTGCCATATGTTCAGGCTCCTTGGTGACCTCGATGGCGTAGTAGGCAGGAAAGATGCCCCGGGCACCCGTGCGCATGTTGTAGGCCTCGTACCAGTAGTCCTCAGCCTGCAACTCCACCAGCAGAGGGTCATCCACTTCCAGCTCAAGTTCGTCTTCATGTCGAGGCACAAACCTGTCCCCAACAAGGAATTCACCACCCAGGCCCCTCCAGCCAGCCATCTGCTCCCCACCTGAGGTCAGGGGGTTGCGTCGGCATCACTGGTTCAATAAACGTTTGCACAGCGTCCCATGTGCCTGTCACTCCCTGGGGGTGGGGGGGTGAGACCAAGGTCAATCAGACATGCATCTGCCATGGAGGAACTTGCAGCCCAGGGAGCAAGTGACCAGGGCCACTGATAAACTGTGAGAGGTCACAGGAAGCGAGTATTTCCACATGGAGGAGGGTGAGGGGTAGTGGGTTTTGTGTGGTCAGGTGTCTGTTGGGCACCCTCCCGGGCCCCTGCCCCGGCCAGATTAGGTGCTCAGTCCTGGGCTCTGGGCAGCATAACACATTGCTCCGAAATCATCCACTCCGTCCCTGGACTCCGAGTTCCTAGAGGGTGGACACTGTCCACCTGGGGCTGAGTGGTGGGGTTGGGTGTAGGCCAGGGGGTGACGGCAGAGGCAGGGAGGGTTTGGCCCCAGCTGCTGCCTGCCCAGCCTGGCCCTGGGGCTCTTACCGGAATACGGCCCGATGGCTCTGTTCCTGCTCCTCCCCGTTGATGACGCAGGAGAAGAGCCCGAAGGACTCCGCACCTGTAGATGAGGGGGGCGGGCTAGGAGAGGGTGGTCCCAGCTCCGGTTGAGGCTCGCGGGGCAGGTAGAGCGCTTGGTCCTAACGCATTGAACCAGATGGACCTGAGGCCACCTCCCGGGGACACCCTCACCCCGGTCCCCACACGGCTCCCTGCTGCCGACTTACTGGAGGAGCGAGAGCGGCCACTCATGAAGACATTCAGGAACTTCTTGGAGAAGTGGACGTCGGGTTCATCGGGCGTGGAGTCCTCAGAGAGGCAGGCGGGGGGCCGAGGCCGGGGGGCCTCCTCGTACTCCTCCCCGATGGCCGACTCGTAGGGGGAGGAGGCAGAGGCGCAGTTGTCGTAGACTGTGGCCGAGTCGCTCTCGTCGCTGTAGTCGCCGAAGCACGGCCGCAGGCTCACCAGCTCCAGCTGCGCGTGCTCATCCACCACCAGCGTATACTTGACCGAGTCGTAGGACAGGGCGCTGGTGTCCGAGCTCAGCGAGGCCCGTGGAGGCGGCGGCGGCTCGCCCAGGCTCCCCCGCCATCCTCCACCTGGCAGCTCGGCCCGCTCCGGGGACGACAAGCAGTCGAAGCCCTCGTCCTCCTCGCTGATGGAGGGGTGTGGCCGCCCTGCACTTGCCGGGTAAGCGGCAGGGTCTGGGTCGGAGCTGACCGACATCCGGCTCTCAGCTGGCGGCAGGAAGGCGGAGTTGGGCTCTGCAGGGTCTGGGGGCCTCTGCACTGGTGTCAGGTAGATCTCCTCGGTGGCCTCCAGCCGCACGTCCGCCTGGTAGTGGATGCGGTCTCGATGCGAATGGCCCCGGCCAGCCGGTGGAGCAGCAGGGGGGCCACCAGGAGGTGCCATCTGGGTGGCAGCGCTTCGGCGGCAAGGGCTGTCGGTGGAGGTGCCTCGATCCTTGGTGGGGGCGGGGCTGCTTGGGGGCGGCAGCTCATCGCTCAGGCAGATGTGCTCATGTGGAGGTGTCTGCTCCCCTGGAGAGCAGACAGGGCAGTGCTGAAGGCAGGTGCCTGGCCCCTGACTCCGAGGCTACCTGCTCCCTCCACTCAGCATGTGGACACAGACACCAAGATAGAGCCTCCGGGGCAGTAGGCCTACGGCAGGCTCTGAGGCCAGTCCTCTCACGCCAGCCACAGCCGACAGCGGCTGGGCCTGCTCAGACCTGTGCGACCGGCAGTTCACCTCTACCCAGCAGGCTGGAGACTGCTGGTTTGCTCTCTGCAGTGGGGACTGAGGGCACGTGGAGGTCCAGGTAAGGGAAAGGGTCACGACTTACCTGTCTTCAGTGGTGAGGATGATCTCGACACCCGATCCTGCCAACTGTGCTTCTTGCCCAGGGAATTATTATTCAGTGTGTCCTGTGCAGGGAACAAAAGGCCCTTGTGACAGCAGCGCTCAACAGTGCCCGGCACAGGGAGGCCCTGGCCCTGCCCCCATCAGGCCATCCCTAGGCCATTTGCTGCTCCCCCCACCCCTTAATACTTGCCAAGGGCCTCACCCCCAACCCTCTGGAGCAGGCGGAAGGGGTGGCAAGTCACAGCCCTCCCAGCCAGGGCTATTGGTGCGAGACAGACCACCCCCTTGGCTCAGGGAAGCTGGCCAACGCTCAGGGGGATGCTCTCATCAGCCTCAACAAAGGTGGTGATGGCCAATGTGAATGGTGGTGAGTGGGGGGAGGGGCGGGGAGAAGCAAGAGCCATCCAGGGACAGAGCCAGACCGCCAGTCCCAGACATGGAGGGTTTACAAGGAAGATGCCCACTTCCAGCCCAACTCCCCTGGAGCTCAGGAACCTATGGCCTAGGGAAGGGGCAGGGACATTCTAGGAGAGCCAGGAGGAAGGCTCTCCCCAGCAGCTCCCCTGGCTTGGGGGACTGGGATGAATCATACAAACGACGAATCCAGAACATGGTTTCCCCACCCCCCCGAGAGCACGTGACAGAGGAGTGACAGATGTAGTTGTCAGAGGCCTCCTTCCTGGATCTCGGGGCCACCCACCCCACATTCTCAGCCCCCTGGGACCCCTCTCCACGATGCCTACATACAAGGTCCCCTGCACACAACTTAGCCCCCTCCCCTGAGGACACCCTCACAGGCTCTCGCATGCATGAGTCTGGCTGCCAAAACCCACCCGAGAGGATCCTGGGAAAGGGACCAATCCTTTCCCTGCAGCCCCTGCACCCTCCACCAGCAGGCCCAGCTCCCTGAGCCGCTCCTCTGTACCTCTCCAGACTGGGCCTGGAAGACAATGGGCCCGGCCAGCTCTCCCCTACCCTATTCAACCCTTCTTGGCATCCAGCCACCCAGTCCAGGGGCCCTAGGCCCCCAACCCAGCCAAGCAGCTCCACCTCCCATTTCTCTTCCCCGCCTTCTGGGAATCCCCAGCTGCCCACATTTCAAACTGGCTGCTGGTCCCCATCCCCAGCTCTTCACAATTTCCCATGACTTTCCCCCGAACTGACCACTTCACATGACTTTTTCTTCAGACCCCGCTTCTGACCCACCTTCACCCGGAACCCCGTATCTTTGCACACCCTCAAAGCCCTGCTCTCTTACTTCCCTACTTCTCTCTTCACCCGCATCCTTCCACTGCCCCTCTCAGCCCTTTCATTCCTTCAGCCTCTCCTCTCAAGGCTCCAAACCCTGCCAGCCCCGCTCGGCCCCTCTCACTTAGGACAGACGCTACTTGCTCTCAGCGACCACCTCCCCAGGGACCTCCCCCGTGGGAAGCTACGGAAGGTGTCCGCAGGCCCGAGACTTCTCCCTCCTCCGGACTGGCAAGTGACTCTTCCGCAGCCCCTCCTGCTCCCCGGCCCGTCCGGGCCTGGACCCTGAGACGGCCGGCGCCCCGAAGACCTCCCGGGGCCCTGCCCCGGGGCACCGCCCCCTAAGCCCCGCCCCCAAGCCGCTGGCTCCTCACCTGAGACCGCGGCACCTGCGGGAAGAGGTTGAGCGTGGTGGGCCGCTTGGGCCGGTACGTATCCCCGCCGCCCGGGCCCTGGCCCTGACCCTGGCCGCAGGGCGCCGTCTCCTGGCGGGGCTCCGCCTCAGGCGGGTCCGCTCCCGGCCGCCGCGCAGCACGCTCCTCCTCGTCCTCCTCTTCGTCGTCCTCAGCGCCAGGGGTGTCCCCCACCGCGTCGATCAGGTCCATCTGCAGCATCTCGGCCTGCAGCCGGCTGCCCCCGCCGCCGCCGCCGCCCCCAGACAGCAGCCCGGCGCGTGGGGGCTGCTCGGCGCGGACAGAGGGGCGTCAGGGGGCGGGGAAGGGGCGGGGCCAAGGCCGCCGCGCACCGCCCCCCCACGCGGGCGAGTCCATTCCGCGGCCGCAAAGAGGGGGACAGAGGGAACGGAGCAGGAGCCCCGCGAGAGGACCGTGCCCTCCCGCGCCTTCGAGAATGCGCGAGGCCGCCTCCTCCCCACGTCAGGCGGCGCCTTTTGCAGTCCACATTTCTCCCCTCCCCACTGTCCCCCCTTCCCGACTCTTTGCACCCTTCCGTTCCCTTGGCAACGGCCAGTGACCTCACCCGGGTAGTAAGCCGAGCCCAGAGTGAGGTCACCGCTGTTGCCATGGGGACGCAGGGTCGCCGAGGAGTTCGGGCCCCACAAGGGATGGGGACAGGGTTTTGAAGGGGGCAGGGAGGAAAACTGAGGAAACAGTCTCAGCCAGGAGGGCCTCAGTGCAGACAGGAGGACCTGAGCGCGACTGGAAGAGGGATGCTGAGGGGGAGGAGCAAGTGGCAGGCACCTGGACGAGGCAGTTGCACCCCACCTTCCTCAGTCCTCAGGCTGAGGCCCCTCCAACCTGAGGTTTTCTCTCAGGCCAGCCTAACTTTGAGAACCCCGTTCAGAGCCCCGTTCTAGTTCCAGCTCTACCATTAACTCCCTGGCACCTTGGACAGATCCTCTGACTCTCCAATTTCCCCACCAGTTAACTGTCTCCCCACTTCCCTGAGAGGTGAGGACTCACTGGCAAAAGTACTTGATGGCCCCCTGGAGCTTGTCTAAGGCCCCACAGGGTACGCCCCGAGCTAGTACTGCCTCAGGGTCCTGCTCGTTGCAAGGACCACCCTCTCCAAGGCTCTGCTTGTGCAAGTGGAAGTCGAGAAGCTATGTTAGTCCAGAATCAGTGGCCCCTGCCTCCAGCGCTTCCTGGCCTGGCCAGAGGGTGGCGGGTTGGAGTACAGGGTACTGGAGGGTTAGCCCCACCCCTTGGTTTCCTCTTGCCTGGCAGAACTTACAGAATCTCTGGGGGCAAAAGGAGATCAACATAGAGGCACCCCATCCCAGCTCACATGGCAGCTCTCCTTTGCTAACCATTCTCCCAACACCATGTCTACTTCGGCTACCCACCCTCTAGGGGGCTGAGAGAAGCTCTGGGCTCTGCAACCTAGCTCCACACTTGCCTTCCATCTCCTGGCTAGCGGCCCCTTCTTCCTGGGGGTGGGGTGGGGGGGGTGGGAGGGAGGCCCAAGCGGGAGGGGATATAGGCATACATATAGCCGATTCACTTCATTTCACAGCAGAAACTAACACAACATTGTAAAGCAATCATACTCCAATTTAAAAAAGAAAAAAGACATAGGGGGAATCCTTATCTGACTCAGTCTCTCCAGATGCTGGGGACCTCCTGGCAGGAGTCAGAACTTTGGGAGCCGAGAGAGCCATCTGTCCTATGACAAAGCCATGGGGCCCAAAGCAGCAGCAATGCTGGATTAACCTTCTAGAGGGACCTTTAGGACGGTGGGCCAGAGAGGGTCTTCGAGGCTGTGTGGTGTGTTTGGTGCAATGGTAGCCAAGGGAGTGAGTGCCCTGGCTCTTTTTTCCTGCCCCAAAGCACTGCAGATTCCACCAGACTCCACCCTGCTCTGCCTCAGGCCCTCTGCCAAGGCAGCTTTGGAAAGGATCTAGGGTAGTCCTGAGGCTTCCCTTAATTCTGGCCCTAACTGCTGCTGTCCTAGGCCTCAAGACTTCCTGCTCTCTCCCTTCTTGTGGGCAGTTGAAGGAGCTATCTCCTGCCTTAGCCCCTGGCAAAATAAATAAATAAATAATAAATGAAGAATCTGAGCACTCAAGATGTGCCAAGCATTGTACTGGATGTTTCCTGCATGTTATTGCATTTAATGAGGGTGCCACACAGACCCTGAAAGCCCCTCTAGATATGGACGCCTTCAGTCCTGTCCCTACCCATCCTGCCACTCCACTCAGGGAGCCCACCCTTACCCGTAAGGACAGGGTGTCTTTGCACTGCAGGCTGATGCCGCACTCATCGGTGATCTCGGAGAGGTCTTCATCCTCAAACTCCTCCAGGCTGATGTCATGGGTGAGCCTGGTGGGGACAAGAAGCCAAAGTTACCACTCGGGATTGCTGCCAGCGGGCCGAGGCCCCCTGATGCCTCCCTAGTACCTCTTCCAAGGGGCAGCCCCTCGAAGGCCCATCACAACCCCCAGAGGATGGGACCTGGGGTCTACCTGTGCCAGTGCAAGGGGTAATGAACAGGCAGGGAAAGAGTTTGGGGCTCATGTCAAAAGGCAGGCCTCCTAGGGTGGCAGTGGAAGAGGGGGCTCCAGGTTACCCCAGCTCTTCCCAACTGGGAGTTGTCCACCCTGCTGCCAATCAGGAGGCCATGCCTAGAAGGCCCAGCTGGTCAGAGCCTTGGCTCTGCCAGAGAAACGGCTCCCAGGGTCAAGGCAGGTGCCAAGGCCAGTTCACCCGTGGAAGAGGCAGAGAGTTGAGAAGAGACTCCAAGGGATGCCTGGAGGGGGGCTCCCTGTGCACGGCAGTGACAAAACCCCCAAGGTGCTGGCAGAGGCCCCACCCCAGCCTCCGAGGAGAGCTCCATGTCCCCAGCCCAGGAAGTCCCATGCCTCGTAAGCCCTGGGAGCAAGTGCAGGGGAGTCTGGTGTCAGTCTAGTTTCAGCCTCTTCTAGGAGAGACCATGCCCCTGTTCTGTGTCCTTGGTCTTATCAATTCGAACACAAAATCCTCTTGCCTGGCATGTGGGCCCCGAACAGGAGGCCGCCCAGCTGGGGGCAGGGACAGGGGGATGTGTCCTGAACGCAGGAAGCAGATCAAAGCACTTCAGCGAGGGAACGCTAACTGGCTGTGTTAGAACCCTCTCCCCCCAGGCCAACCCTGGGCCCCAACCCCAGACCGCAGGACTGTGCCATCCCCTGAGGTGCCCGCTGGTCCCCTCACCTGCTCAGCCCCTGCCCCGGGGACCCTGCCCGGTTTGGTGTGGGTGGGACATTGGGAGAATTCTGCTAATGAAGTTGGGGAGAATTCTGAGTCTTTTCTTCAGTAAGACCAAGAGACGGAGGCATAGAGAATGGAGACCCACTAGTCCAAGGTCACCCAGGAGAGGTGGTGGGCTCAGCCCCAGGGGGATCCTAGGAGACCACACCCTCTGCCTCTCACCTCAACCAGACCAAACGGAGACCCGGAGCTCCATGGAGCTGCCCCAGTACTTCCCCTCCCCCACACCGGTCCCCACACCCCTACCAGCTCTCCCACTGATCCTCCAACCAGCTGTCATTGTCTGGGCTGGAATCCATCTTCAGCACCAGCTGCATGGAGAGCCCAGCCCGGCTGGGGGGCTGCGGGGCCCCGGGGCCGCCCTCTCATGCCCAGAAGGGTGGAGGTGCCAGGGCTCCGGACAGGGCTGGGGCCTCGGGCCTCCACCGCCTGGGTCTGCCTTTCTGAGTCCAGCCCGCTGCAGAAGGCTGGGGAGCTCATTAAAAATAGATGGGCTGGGAGAAGAGGCAGCGGCTGCCGACCCGGCCCCGGTCCCAGCTCTTCCCAGCCAACCCTCGGCTGCAGGCAGCTTCCTCCCCTGGCCCTTCGCGCTGCCGCCGCCGTCAGCCTCCCCGCCGCGGGATCAGGTTACTGCAATCGATGCCACGGCTCCACCTGCCCTTCCAATGCCCCTGTCGGGGGCTGGGGTGGCCCCCCTCCCTGGCCCAGGCTTGTAAGCAGACAGCAGAAATCTGGGATGTTTCCCCGCAAAAGCCAGCCCCTGATCTGCTTTAAAGGGCCAGCACCACAATTAGGGCTCCTGGTAGCAAGATGGAGGGGCTTCCAAAATCCTCCACAAATGGACGCTCCATCCGCACAGCTATTCGCTCACCCCCATACCTCATCAGAGAGGTTTCTTCACACAGCGCTGCCTGAGGTGGGTCTGGGCTGCCTCTATTGCCCACCTGGGTGCCCCTCCCCAGGGCTCCATCCTTCAGTACCCATCCAGGAAGTGCCTATGGGCACCGGAGGCGCCACAGCCAGGGCTAAGGCCAGATCATATGTGGATATCTCACAGCAGGGCAGGAAGGGCAGCTGGGGAGCTAATGAGCCTCCTGGCACTGCGGGGTGGCGTAAGCAGAAGCTGGAAGGTCCCTGGAGAACCAGCGGGGGCGGGGTGGGGAGCTGGATGGACATTGTGCTCTTTAAGGCCTCTCCTGACCTGGAGCCCGAGGGTGGTAGGTTCCCAGGGCTGGGGGAGGGTGTGGTGTGGAAGTAGGGGTAGGGTGGGGAGGACAGCCCAGCCCAGAAGCCAGAGCAGCACAGGGCGGCATCTCTGGCCCTGGAATGAGAACCCAGTGGCGGGCACTGAGCAAATGGTTAATACACACACTAGCTGCCTGGCCAGTCACAGAGAAGTCACTTCCGGGACTCAGTCAGCACCAGGCAGCTGCAGGACCACTGGGTGTCTAACCCAGAGGTGCCCTCAGACGCCCCCTGCTCTGCCAGGGACCTCTGCACACATCTGCATCTCCTCATCCTCACTGCCCAGCCTGGTCTAGCTCCTGCCTCTGCAGTCCCAGACCCCCGCACTGGCCTGCCTGCCTCAGTTTCCCCATGCCAGCACCGTCCCACCCCACCCGCCACTATCAGGAGGAGCTGTCCGAAATGCCGCCCTTTCGACCCCGACTCAAAACCCTCCAAGATGCCCTGCTAGTGGCCGACTCCTCGGCCTGGCATCAAGATCTGCAGCTCCCTGTGCGACTGCCTGCCTCTGGCGCCCGCCTCCCCAGTGTCTAACCCAGCGCTTGGATGGCACACATGGCAGGCTCTCAACCTGTGCTCGTTGGCAGAAGGCTCAGTTAAGCCTGCTCCTCCAGGAAGCCCTCCTGGCCCCCTGTGTAAGTGCCTTACAGCCCTCCGGGCAGCACTCACTGGGCCCCTGTCATTCCCCTTGCTCGTGATTGGCATCACCCTCTGCGTGGAGGCGAGGCAGTGTTGGGGAGCAGACAGGATAAGGCCTGCATCAGATGCCCTCCCTCCCCTCTCAGGAGGCTCCAGAGATAGATGGCGCTCACACCCTGCCCCCACCCTGCACCCAGCCGGTGGTGAATAAAGGTCCCCTCCCTCCCAGTGAGGTCTGGAGGGCAGAGCTGGTGAGGTCATCTTGCATACACCAGGCACCCAGTGCGTGTCTGCTAGATGTCCGTCAAGGACAACCTCAGCCCCCACGGGCTCCTCTCAAACCAAAGTGTTCAGGGCAGACCTGCAGGGTCTGGCTTGGACCTGGGCTGGGGCTTCTCAGCTCATCTCTACACACCTGATCTCAGCATCACCCGATATTCCCACTTCCTGGGACAGCAGGTCTGGGGGCAGGCAGGGACAGCTGTATCAGATGAGGAATGAGGTTAACTGAGGGCAGTGGTGGAAAGAGCACCGGGCTGGGGCTCAAAAGCCTGCACTTGGGACTTCCCTGGTGGTCCAGCGGTTAGGACTCTGAGTTTCCACTGCAGGGGGCATGGGTTCGATCCCTGGTTGGGGAACTAAGATCCCACATGCAGGCACAGCACAGACAAAAAAAAAAAAAACCTGCACCTGATCCCTGGCTCTGGTGGGGTGGGTTAAGGGAGCTCCTTAATCTTATTTTTTTCTCATAAGCAGGCAAGATGGTGGAATGGCCGCCATATCAGGCTCGGAGGCAGGAGGCCTGAGATCAAACCCTGATTCCTTCGCTTATGAGAAGCAGCTGCCCCGTCTCCTGAGCAGCTGCTGTGCCCTGGCCACCAACCTCCTTTATGCTCTGCATCTCCCTTCATCCTCACTCCAGCCTTGGAAGAGGGTTTTTATTCTGTCCATTTTACAGACGAGGAGCACTAAGGCTCAGACTTAAGATGCCACAGGCCCGCCGTTTCCCCATATATAAAATGAACCCTCCCCATGTCTGGGTGCTGGTAAATTTAACTGAGTGGAGTGTTTGTGAATTGCAAGGTGCTGTCAGGAGGTCACAACCAAGGCTCAAGGGGCTTTACTGATTATGGAGTCCCCTTTGCAAGTCATACTCCCCCTACCTCCCATCCCCCAGCCCCAGCCCCAGCCCTAGCTCTGCCCTTTCCTCCTGCTTTTCCAGACACCAGGTGTTCTGGGTCTCTCCACCGAAGCCCTGGGATACCCTTCATGGAGGGAAAACTAAACAGACCCTTTGTCCCTCCAAGCTCAAGAAGGGCAACTATGGGGAGGAAGGAAAAGATGGAAGGGAAGAGGGAGGAGGGGAAGGAAGGAAGGAAGGAAGGGAGGGAGGAGGGAGGGAGGGAGAAAGGGAGGAAGGAGGAAGGGAGGAAGGAGGAAAGGAGGAAGGGTGGGAGGGAGGAAGGGAGGAAGGGAGGGAGGGAGGAAGGGGGGGAGGGAGGAAGGGAGGGAGGGAGGAAGGGAGGGAGGGAGGGAGGGAGGGAGGGGGGAGGGAGGGAGGGGGGAGGGAGGAAGGGGGGGAGGGAGGAAGGGGGGGAGGGAGGGAGGGAGGAAGGGAGGGAGGGAGGGAGGGAGGGAGGGGGGGAGGGAGGGAGGAAGGAAGGAAGGAAGGAAGTTCCCTCCTGAAGCCACTGATCCACCTTCCCCATGGAGACCTGAGCCCTGAGCGCCACGAGGCCACCTCTAGATCTGGAGACCCCAGCCCTTCGGAGGCAGCTGTCGCTGATCCATCAGACCTGCTTGCCCATTCCGGTGAGATGGTTCCTGAGGTCTCATCCACATTAGCATTTGGTGACTCGATGTCAAGGGTTTGGTCTCTGGAGACCTCCCTGACCTTTGGCGTCTATCTTTAGATTCCAGGCCCCCTCTTCCACGTTAACCTCATCGCCTCCTGCTCCGGTGCCCCCGTCCCTTCCTCTGGCCAAGCTGGCCCCTCACTGCACTCTGAACATGCCATCCTCAGGCTCCCCTTCCCGGAGCCGAGCTCCCCTAAGTGAACAGACAAGCCTCTGGTGTTCCGACGTTCATGTCATGGCCTTTTCCCTTGCCACGTGCTGTCACATGTCCCTGTTCGCCTTGTTCCACCTACAGCAGCTCTTTCTAATCTGCTGTTTCAACCCAGTAGTAGGTGGAGTTAGACGTGCATGTGAAGTGAGGGTTAAGTGGTAAAGTGCTGAGGCTTTAGCTGAGCAAGGCCAATCAGAGCCAGGCGTCTGGCTGCTCAGAGGCCATTCCTGTCTTCCTGCTCCTGGCTCTCCTCCTGGAGTGAGGTAAGGATGCCAGCGGAGTGACCTTGGGTCCTGACCATGGTGTCCCACGGGCCCCTCTCATGACAGGGGGCATCTGTGGTCCAAAGGTCCAGCCTGTCCCTCTGCTGCCTTCTGAGTGCTGAGCAGAGCTGCCCAGTGGGCTCTCGGACACGTGCCCAGGCTGCCCTACTCTAAGCAGCTTCCCCACTTCCCTCAGGCTCCCCTACAGGCCATTCTCCCAGGGGCCACCAAAACCAACATTTGAAATGCAAATCTGGTCTTGTCACCCCTCCCCAGCTCAGAATCCTAACAGCTTCTCCCAACCCTTAGGGAAAGGGGCCAAAATTCTCACCTGTGGCCCCTCCCTTCCCCTCTGGCCTAGTTCATTGCCCCCCCTCCCCCAACTCTCTAGGCTCCCTTAACAAAGCCTCCTCTCACCTCCCTGATCAGGCCGAAGAGCCCTCCTATGGGCTGGGTCCCTCTTGCTGGTGTCCTGGGTCACTGTAATTTTGCCTTTGGGCTCTGCAACCAGTGGTGGGCTCCCCTTGGAGGCAGTCCATCCCTGAGGGCAGGATCGTGTCTCTTGACCAACAATGGGTGGTGCCTGATACAACAGGTACTTAATGAACATTGTTGAATGAATGAACCACTGGTGTCCCCAGGTCTTTCTAGATTTCGCCCTTGGAAATCTTTGTGTCAGTTCCCCTTTCAACTCAACTTCCTGTGTCCCCACCCCTCACCTGCATCAGAGTCTGGGGTGGGATGTGGAGGCCTCGGGGAAGGTGGCACTGGCTGGAATGGGGGCGAGCCAGGCCCAGCGTCACCCTCAGAGCCCTCTCTCCATCCCACCCCCAGCTCTGGGTTGACCTTGGGGTCAGGCCGGGTTTGTTCCTCTGGTCTGGAATTCCCTTCTCAACTGTGTCCACACTGAGGTCATCTTCACCGAAAACTGAAACCAACCCAAGAAACAAGTCTCAGGAGAAAACCCTTACTTGGGGTTATCGTGTGTCCCGTCTGTTTAAACACTGTGGTGTTGATATGGAGCAAGAACCCTGCGATCTGGTGACTTGACTTTCAGGAAACTATCCTGAGAAAATAATCCCACCCAGGGAAAGACCTTTATACACAAGGATGTGTGTCCCGGTAACGGCAAACAGCAGAGCGGGTATGACTCTCCTTTGGGATGAACGTTATAAAGTCTGTGAACTGGGACTTCCCTGGACGTCCAGTGGTTAAGAATCCGCCTTCCAATGCAGGGGACACGGGTTCGATCCCTGGTTGGGGAACTAAGATCCCACATGCCGCGGGGCAGCTAAGCCCGTGCGCCGCAACTACTGAGCCTGCGCGTCACAGCTGAGACCCGACGCAGCCAAATAAATAAAGTCTGCGTATTAATGTAGAAAATGGCAACCAATACAATGAGCAGAAGACGGAACATGTCACCTTATGGCTCACGTGATGATTCACACGCAGGAAGAAACACTGACCAAACACAGCTGTGAGATGTGGTGGGATCTGGGGGGGTCTCCTCTCCTAGTCCTTGCTGGGTCAAACCTCCCACCAGCCGCCTCCCGGGCCTGGCTCTGGCCCCTCACAGAGATGGGTTTCCTGAGGGCATGAGACCCAAGGCCCTGTACCCTGTAGGCACTAAATAAATGCCTATTAGAGGCAGTGCTGGTTGACCCAGGCCCTGGGTGTTCCAAGAGAGCATCTGGTGCCGGATGAGGCAAGGCCCATGGTCGACGCTCCCAGAGATTTCCTGAACGAATCCAAGAGCAGGGTCAGGGGCCAGAGGTGGCACCCAGGATGGGCAAGAGCCCCTGGAGTGGGGACGGGGCCAGGGAACCAATCTGTGGGATCCACTGGGGCCCCAGGGATCCAGAGACCAAATTTAAGGCTCTGACATCCAAGAAGGGGGGTTGAATTCCTGCCCTGGCCACAACCGGCTGTGTGAGGCGAGTCCACGTTCTGTCCCTGCACTGGAGATTCATCGCAGCTGGCCGGGGCACTGCCCAGGGGCTGGGGCGCAGTGGCCCCGGCAGCCGCAGCTCTTCATCCCCCCCCCCCGCCCCGCCCCACCCCAAAACGTGGCTGGCCCCCGGCCTCACCCTTCTCTCTGTATCTCTGGGTGTGACGCTCTCCCTGAGGCTTCAGACCATCGCGCACTCTCTACGTGGAGACTCCCAGGGTCTTTGGCCCTAGCCCCATCCTCTCCTTTGAGCTCCAGACCCCAAACCAACTGCCTGCTTGAACACTCCAATTGGCTCCCCCAGTGATCGCCAAGCTCAGATTCAGCAAGCCTCCGAGTGACTTCACCACCCTGCCCGCCAAACCTCTCATCTCCTGCAAGGCACCCCCTCCCTCGGGACCTAGCATCATCCTAGACTCCTGTCTCTCCTCCCCCCTCACACCAGGTCCCTCAAAAGTGGGTTAATCTACCCTCCCAGCAGTCTCCCAGCCTCCCTGTCCACTCTCTACCTGG
Source organism: Phocoena phocoena (assembly GCF_963924675.1). Taxonomy (NCBI): domain Eukaryota; kingdom Metazoa; phylum Chordata; class Mammalia; order Artiodactyla; family Phocoenidae; genus Phocoena; species Phocoena phocoena. The sequence goes on along the minus strand of NC_089226.1, from coordinate 95,878,471 downwards.
CAGCTGAGATACCATCTTTTTTTAAAATTAATTTATTTTCGGCTGCACTGGTTCTTTGTTGCTGTGCGCGGGCTTTCTCTAGTTGCGGTGAGCGGGGGCTACTCTTCATTGCAGTGCATGGGCTTCTCATTGCAGTGGCTTCTCTTGTTGCGGAGCACGGGCTCTAGGCACGTGGGCTTCAGTAGTTGTGGCGCATGGGCTCAGTAGTTGTGGCTTGCGGGCTCTAGAGCACAGGCTCAGTAGTTGTGGCGCACAGGCTTAGTTGCTCCGTGGCACGTGGGATCTTCCTGGACCAGGGCTCAAACCCGTGTCCCCTGCATTGGCAGGGTGATTCTTGACCACTGAGCCACCAGGGAAGTCCCCGAGATACCACCTGATACCGTCATTCCCTGGACCTCTGCTGGCTGCCCCTGCTTGCAGGCGGACAGGCCAGGTTCCCAACACGACCTTCGCGTTCCTGCATGCCCTCTCTCCGCGCTTGTGCCAGACCGGGCGTCACACACCCTGCTGGCTCGCTCCTGCCTTGGGCCCTCCCGCCGGGCCGCTCCCTCCCTCTTCTCTTCCCTCTTCACCCTTCCTCCTCTTGGGTGACACTCACTCACCCACCAGGCCTGGGCGGAGCTGACCCTTCCCTGACCCAGGGCTCCTCCAGGCCCCTGACCCGCACACCTACCGCCCATCTGGTAAGGCCTTGTCTGTCTGTCTGACTACACTGACCACACGTCTGCACGACGGGCCAGGCCCCTGTCGGTGGCTCTGGAGCGTCTCAGGGAGCCTGGCCAAGTGCAAGCACTCGTAAGTTTTCTGGGGGTTGTGCTGCATGGCTTATGGGATTTTAGTTCCCTGACCAGGGACCGAACCCAGGCCCTTGGCAGTGAGAGCACGGACTCCTAACCACTGGATGGCCAGGGAAATCCCACAAGTACTTGTTGAATGAACGAAGGAACAGCTGAGTGCATAGCACCTTGTGAAGAGATGAGTAGGGAGGGCCCTTGTCTCTCAAGCCCCAGGCAGTGTGGAAGCAAGAACACCACTGCCCCGCACGGGGTCCTGAGGCCCCGGTGCTGCCCCAGCTCTGTGGCAACTTGCTGTGTGTTCTCGGGAAGCCACTCACCCTCTCTGTCTCCTTCTAAGTAAAAGAGGAGGAGGATGGGCTGGACGAGCTGACCTCTAAGGCCCTTCTCACCTGCGCTCCCCTTCCACACACCCAGGGCAGCTGCTCACTTTACTCCCCACGAGCCTCCCATGTGGGCTGTCCCCCTCCTACGTCCCACTGTCCCCCTCCTACGTCCCACTGTCCCCCTCCTACGTCCCAGCTCAAGGCATCCGTTGCCAAGTTTCTAAATTCTCTCACAGAATTTCCTTAAAATGAACATGTATCACTTTCATGTTCAATTTTCTTTTATTATTTTGTAAGTTACAGAAGTAACCTATGCTTGTGGTAAAAATAAGAAGTCAAAGAATACAGAAGTATGTGAAGTAAGTGAAAATCCCTCCCCCGACACCAGAGCCAAAGGTAACTACTAGTAACTGGTTGGAGTATTTCTAAAATCAGGAAAAAAAAAAAAGAAAAGCACATGTTTATTTAAACCAACTATCAACGAACAAACGCTCGCCACTCTCCCAAATCCACACCATGTGTCCCCCTCCACAAACTCTCCTCTGTCGTTCTTCCTCCAGGCCCTCTCTTTGCAGGGTGGCTCTGAACTCAGACTGCGTTCAAACCCCAGCTCTGCCACTTATCTAACCTCTTCATGCCTCCGTTTCTTCATCTGCGAAGTGGGGATAACAGTAACACTCTGTTTACGCGGTTCTGGGCAGGACGAGATGCTCTTACACAGAAAGCGCTTAGACTGGCAGCTGGGCAAAGTGAGGGCCTCCCAAAGCGGCGGTGGCGGTTACAGCGTGTTTCTCTGACAGTGTGCACTGTTCTCTGAACTCTCCAATTTTATCTTGAATTAAATGAGAAACCACTACGGCATTATTGGGCACCTACTCTATGCTGGGCATTGGGCAAACCAAAGTTTAGGTATTGACTCCTTTTGCCTCCTGGAAGCTGACAGTGGTGCTGGGGGCACACACACGCACGCACACACACGCGCAATAATAACGATAAGAACAGCCCTCCGTGAACGCAGCTCTTCACAGCCCTTGAAACACTCAGCACGTGTTGTCTCATCCAAGTCTTAGGACCGCCCTGAGCAGGGGCCAAAGTTGGCGTTGTGGAGGAGAAACAGAGACTCAGGCCGTTCAGCACCCACTCCTGGCACGTGGCTAAGAGGACTGAGCCAGGATTGAAACCCAGGCCAGAGCCACTGGAGAGCGGTCCCCACCAGGGGTTACACCAGCGGTCTGGGAGAGGCGGGAGGGGGAGCCGGCGGGGCGGGCCCTGAGGGGCTGGAGACACTGCCCTTATTATTCCCACACACGGCCAGGCCAAGGAGTCCTGGAGGGCGGGCCCACGCCTCAGCCTTGGTGTACTGCCGCTGTCGCCCACCGGGCCCAGGGCTGGACACGCTCCCTGGCTGGCCCGCCTCGTCAGCTCCTCTCCCTAAGGCGTCCATGGTAACCTGCCTGCCAGGGCTGGGGCGGAACGGGAAGCACTGTCACCTGGGGATGGGGTGGCCAAGCTGTCCTCTGGGCCAGAGGCAGGGCCTGGAGGTAGAGTGGAATGAACATGCAGACCCTGGTTCCAGTGCAGCCTCAGGCTCTGACTCCCTTGGGGTCCTCGGGCAAGCCACCCTGCCTTCCTGAACCTCAGTCTCCTCATCTACAAAATGGGCGGGCCCATGCCCATGCCCAGGGTGGTTGTGAGGGTGACCTGAGCCAGCACAGGGAACACGCTTTGAGCTGTAATGAGCTATCTAAACGCCCGCTGGTGTGGAGGGCTGACACTTGTTGAGCGCCTGCTTGACGCACATTAAGGAATCAATATTAATTAGCTCACCTAACAGATGGGATTCAGAAAAGACAAGAAGCTGCCCAGGTCACACAGCTAGAAAGTGGTGGAGCTAGGATTTGAAGCCAGGCCTGTCTGAGCTCGGTGCTCTCCCACTACAGAGGGGTCTCCTGGAAGGGAGGCAGCGTTTGTGTCGAGGCGGTGTTTCATGTCAGTGGGGTCAGTCTCAGACCTCAGCCCCGTTACTGAGGCACTAACCCCAAAGCCCCCGGCCCTGGAGCCTTCAGGCTTGGCCTCCTCCATCTGGTCCCCTCCCTCTGGGCTCTTCCAGCCCAGCTCAGGGCCTTGGGGGAGGTTTCTAGTCCTGATGATGCCATTAGAGATTCCCAGGGGTCCCCGCCCACCTGAGGGCCGGGGAGCCAGCAACCCCTTGGTCTGAAGAGGGGCTGGCGCCAGAGCCCAGCTGGGGCCTGGCTGGGGTGGGGGCCCCAGGAGAAGGGAAGGCGCCAGCTCATTAGCTGGAGAAACAATGGGGAATGCCGAGTCCTCTTTCTCGGAGGCTCTGGAGCAGTGACACCCTCCTTTTCCTCCTCTCCAACCGGCCGGGTTAGGAGGGCCAGGTTAGGAGGGAGGGACGTTCACCCCTTCTCCCACAACACCCTCTGCCACTCTCTGAACTCCACCTCCCAACTGCCTAACACCAGATGGGGGCAGGGAGAGAGGTGAAGGAGCAGCTCAGATCAGGGTCCTGGGTAGCTACCCCAGCAGGAACCATCCCACCAATACCCCTGGCTACTCCTGGGTGCTCCAAACCAGACTCCCTCTCTCCCACAGCCGGGCCTAGGATCTCGGGGTTGGGCCTTCTTCTGCACCTGCACACACCTGACCAGATCAGGGCTTGCCCCAGTCCACGGAGGGTCCTGGCCACGCCAGGCCTGGGAGTTGGGCCCCTCTGGCCAAGCAGGACTGGGGGAGGGGCCTACGACTCCCTCCTTCCTGCACCAAGGCTGTCGGTCGCCCCAGGAAACTGGGACCCGCGGGGCACCCCGGCCTGCTCCCATCTCTATTCAGAAGCCTTCTGACTGGGCACAGGCAAAGCCCCAGACGGCCTGCCTCCTCCGGGATCTCAACGCGCACGCCAGGCCTCGCCGCAGCCCAACGTCGGGGAGAAGGCGGCCTCCGCGCCCACTCCTCCAATTCCAGCTCACGATCTCCTCGCCTAGGACACGGAATGGCGGAGGCAGCCGCACCACGGATATGCAGCGGCCATCAGTCTGGACCTGAGGCTGAGGGGGGTCTCTGGGCGCTCTGTCTCAGAAGGAGACTCCATCCCCACGCCGCCCTCTCGTTCCCGGGGTCTGTGAGCTGGGGGCGCGGGGGTGGGGGAGCCCGGGCAGGTCAATCCTGGCCGAAGGGCGGGTCGCGGCGGCCGGAGTTTCTCACCTGAAATTGGGCGGCGACGCGATGTGCAGCCCCAGGAACGGGGAGGCGGCAGGCGGGGACGCGGCCCCCCCGCCCAGGCCGCCGCTCTCTCGCTCCGCCATTCTCCCGCACAGCCCTGGCCATCCGGGCGGAGCGCGGCGCGGAGGCGGCGGCGGCGGCGGCGGCGGCGGCGGCGGCGGCGGCGGCGGCGGCGGCGGAGGGGAAGGAGGCGGGGGCGCGGCGAGAGGCCGCCGCCGCGGGTAAAGGGCTGGAGAGGGAGCGGCGGGCGCACCTGCGCAGGGCAGGGCGCAGTTCCAGACCGCGCACCGCTCTCGGCACTGGCGCGAGCGCCACCGCGCGCGCCCCCGGGTTCCGTGCCGGGGTCTCGTGCGCCCCGCCCCCTGCCCCGCGAGCTCCGCCCCCCCCGCGCGCGCTCTCCAAGGTGCTGAAGTCTCCGCCCCGTGGTCCCCGGGTTTGGCCCAGCCCCGCCCTAAATCCCACACCGACTCCTCTGCCCAGTTCCTCCTCCCTCAAAGCCCTCCATGCCCATGCGGTCTCTGCTTCTCGGTGTGGGCCTAGCGCCTGGGTATCGAATAACTAATGGTGGGTCCCTGGTCCCTAGGACCCTAGTTGACTCCCTCGCTGCAGGCGAGGAAATGAGGGTCAGGAAATGAGCGTCACGGAGGAAGGCAGAGAAAGGCGAGTGGGTGTTGGGAATTGGCTCCTAGAGCAGACAGATTTGGAGTCAGGTGGTGTGAAATCACAGCCTGGTTCTCCAAGTGAATAGGTGGTGTGGCCTTGCATTAGTGACAAAAGTCCTAAGGTTTGATTTTTCTCATCTGTGAAATGGGGACAATAATGGTCCATCTCACGGTTGTGAGGATGAAATGTAATACAAATGTGTTGTCACTGGAGGCTGGGAACGCCCCACCTCCAGCTGGGAACCAGGGCTAACCCCACCCTGTCCCCTTACCTTGAGGGGACCCTCTGTCCCAAGAACTCTCCTCAGAGTGTCTCCTCACTAAAGATTGACTCAAGCCCCCCATTCAGCCCCAAACACCTCTAATGGTGAATTGAACCCTTCCTTTTGGCTTCTGACTCTCAGCTTCTCCTCCCTGTGTCAGGACTTTCTGCTTTCTCCCTCTCATTTAGCAGCTCAGTTGCATTTCCTGCCGAGCACCCCCTCTGTGCACCCAGATGCCCCATAGCCAGCTTCTCACGTTCTCAGACTTGGGGCCTGTCCTCCTGCCCCCACAGTTGACTTCTTGGGATTCTTCCGGTGGTTTTCCTGCTCCTCCCAGCACCTCTGCCCCTGCTAGGTTTGGGCCATGGTTCCTCCTGGTCTTCTCTCCCCTAAGAGGACTAAGCCTGTGAGCTCTTTCACAGAGCATGGACTTCTGGATACTCGGGCTGCTGGCCACGGCGAGGCCCCCAGCTTTGGTGGGTCATAGAGCCTCTGGCCAATCCTCACTGGCTTGTCTGGCCAGCTGAGAACCACAGAGGTCCTGTCCTTCTGAAGAAGGGGCAGAGCAAACTGCTTCACAGCTGTGGAATCCTATTTGCAAATCTAGACTGTCCACTGGTTGTGCCACCCAGTGGCATGACCCTTCGATTAGCACTCAGAAAGGAGCGGCAGGCACCTGCCCCACAGTAAGCAGCCCCCGAGCTCCAGCCCTGAGAACATTTCAATACTTAGAGCCGAAGGCCTTGCTGCCTCTCTTCTCGCTGCCCCTGGGCCCAGAGGGGACACTTTACCTTTCCTGTCTTGGCTCAGGCTCCTTTCACTACACCCGAATGGTAACCACCTGCTGCTGTGGTGCTGACTTTTCCTCCCAGGGAAGCAATTTTGTCATAGTGGCTGATAATTGTTCCTTAGAGGGTGTGCTTCTCTACGAGGGAGCCTCCTCATGTCAGGAGCGTGCGCGCGCGCGTGCGCAGGTCTGTGTGTGTGTGTGTGTGTGTGTGTGTGTAGGAAAACTCCATCTTCCAGAATCTCTTGCTCAGGAACAAAGATATCTTAGCTTCCGTGGCCAAACCAAAGCCACATTAGAGAGAAACCAGGAGAAGGGAGAGAGGGAAGGCCAGGCCCAGGTGTCAGTGGGAAGGGGGCCATCAGGATCTTCAAAGCAGAGCTGAGAATGAGACGCGTCCCAGGGTCAAGTTCCTCCTTTTCCCCTTTCTCACTCTGTGCGAGGCAGCTTGTGATTTTCTTGGCCTGGCCCGAACCCCACCCCACAGGAATTTGGGGTGTGGGCTAACAAAGCTCTCATGTCCAGGGGTCCAAGACTAGACACCCTCACAGGAAAGCCCATGCACACCGTAGAGAGGGGCTGCTCTGGCCAGATGGCACGAGACAAAGTCAGCATCCAGGCCCTGGGCTTGTCTGTGGGCAGATCTGACTACGTGGCCAGAGCCACGTAGCAGCCCCTCTGCACCAAGCAGTTGCAGCTTACGTGGCTGAGTTGAGGTAAAGAATGGATTGAGGGCCTGGAGGGGGCCCTGCCATTGACGGATCCCCAGCCTGGGGGTGTTTAAGTGGGCCGAGAGGCTGGGTCACTGCAGAACAGCACTCAGGAACCGCATCCTGGCCCTGGCATGCTCTGTACCATCATGGCCGACTGACCTCCAACTCTGACCAAGCTCTGGAGTTTACACCACTAGGTGCTCCAGTTGCTCAACTAGGAGCCTCCCCGATCCTCCATCTCCCATCCACTCCTCCCTGCCACCTCCAAAGTGGGTGAGAGGCTCCTGGTTCAGCAGAACCAAGACGGTCTGACCTAAGGCTTCACGCAGGCTAAGCCCCACTGCCTCCCAGTCCCCAGACCTCCCGCAAAACTGACAACAGCACAACTCTGCTCAGACATTTATGGAACACATGAATATTCACAAACTGTGGGAGAAACACACCTTCCCAGCAATAGAAAATCTCTGTATAAAGTGCATTTGGCCTGCGACCATCTCCTCCCCATGCTGGTCCTTGGATCAGGATTTGGGGCAATGCTCTGCAAGAGCCCCCAGGGACACCTGGGCCAGGAGACGGGAGGCGCGAAGCGATTGTGGAGCTCCAGGCCACTGGATGCACCCTCTCTTCACCCTGCCCCTCCCAGCTCCGGAGTGGACGCATGCCAGGGATGATGGAGATGTAGGGGGAGGTGGTCCTGCCAACTTGTACCTTAGGGAAGAGAACCATCCTTAAATGGGCAGGAAAAGGGAATCGTCCTGACATGTGAAGGTGCTGCTAAATAAATACTGACTCTGGCCCTAAGCCCTCTGGCCGCCTCAGTTTCTCAGACTAGCCCTTCCAGGCTTGCTCTACTCTCCTTCTGACAATAGCCCCCGATTCTCTTTCCTCTTGGCTGGGGCTAAGGGAACAGTGAAGCCCCCAACCCAATGCTGCAGAAAAAACCATCACTGGTGCCCTGTTCTCCCCACATGATTATGGGACATTTCTAGTGAGGGTGACATACATACAACAGTTGGACTCTAAAGGCAGCTCTCTGGCTGAGAAAGCCTGAGGACGTCTCAGGAAGAAGCCTGTCGATGTGCTGGACAGATGTAGGAGGCAGGGGCCTGACCCAGGGTTCTGGTCCCAGGACAGAGGACAGTGAAGGGCGGGGCTGGGGCCAAGGGAATGAACAGCTCTGAGGCCGGCGAAGGTCACAGGGGAGGTAGAGAGGAGAAGGCCCAGAGGCCAGCTTAATGTTACGTGTGAGGACAACGATCCCAAGAGGAACTGGCCTCTCAGCTACACACGCACGCACGCACACACACACACACACGCTGTGGCTCAAGTGCAGGCCATGGGTGGAAGGAAGACTTGCTCCAGCTGACCGCACAGCCCTCCTTTTCATGGTGTCTTTCTCAGCACAGCCCCGACCGTGGAAGGCTGAGGTGGGAGGCACAGGCTGCCTCTAGAATGCAAAGCCTTGGCTTCTCTGGGTCAAACCTCCCACCTGCTGCTTCCGGAAGGCTTGGTGCGCTGGGTGGGATCTCAGCTTGGGTCTTTCCCAACTGTCCCCGGCAGTCCACCTGCCTGGGTCTTTGATGTCCAGCTACTGGGAGAGCTGGTGCGGCAGCTTGGGTGCTGACCAGCCCCGGGCAGGCTGTGGAATCCTTCAGAGCGCAGACCAGAATGGCTTCCCTGGCTGGTGTCAGCTGAGCTCGGTGGCAGCACCGAGATGCCATGGAGTGTGGCGAGAGGCGCCATGGGGCTTTCTACCAGCAGGAACCTGGCCTCCTCCCGGTGGAGGCACCTGAGCCTCCAGTCAGCTTTGGGGCCGGCTCTCAGCTTCTGGGGAACAGTAGTGAGAGCCGGCCTTCCACCTCTAACCTCAGGTTTCCAGCCCGCAGAGGGAGATGTCCTTCTCAGCTATCATCTGCGATGCTGTGCATGCAGCACTCCAGTCAGGCGCCTGGCTCTACTTCCGCACACGGTGGCGCAGTTTCCAGACCTGCCTACGGCCGCCTGCTCAGTCCCAGCTCCCCAAGGAAGAGTCCGGAGAACCCAGTGGCAGGGAATTTTAAAATAAGAAGCCAGGCCAGGTGACTATGTCTGGACACACCCGTCCCCTCCAGCCCGCCCAGGAACTCAGCAGAACCCTAGCTGCCGCTAGAGTCCCACCCTCTGGACAAGAGCCAGAAATGCTTCCCCTGCTTGGCAGTCTGACATGAGGAGGGAGGGAGGGAGGGAGGGAGGGAGGGCTGGGGGGCAGATGCCAGGATCCCAGCTAAGGTCCCACCACTCTAATATTCAGACAAGGCAGCTGGCTCACAGGGACAGGTCTGGGGTGAAAGTCACTGCCATGACCTCTAGCCTGGTGTCCAGAGGCTGAGGTAAGCTGCTACAGGTACTCCTCCAGCCCAGGCAGTGTTCGGAACCACGAGAGTGTAAACAGACACATGCACACGCAAACAGGCGGGCACTCCTTCCTCGGCACACGCGCGCACACACGCACGCACACACACACGCACACGCTTGCTCCATCTCTGGAGGTGATCAGCTGTTCTGCAGGTTGCACTCTGCTGGCACGGTGGCTGCTCGGGCACACAGGCTTTGCTCAGAGTCACGGCACTGCAGCTGAAAGAGAAAAACAAGGGCAAAAGGGAGCGTTCAGGAGGCTCTCAGCTGCCCAGGGACACAGCTCCTCCAGCTGCTTCTCTGGGGAACTGGGAAGAGCCCAGAGCAAACTGAACGGGCCACGGTACCTGGGGACAAGGTTGTTGCTGGGATGCCAGCGGGTGCCCGAACACTGGCCCTCTGGGGTGCTGACGTGGACAAGCTGTCCCCCGCGGACCCTCTGGGCCTCCTCTGCCCCTTGCCTGAGAGCAGCAGAGGAGGGGGAGAAGGCCACAGACAGTCACCTGAGGCCTTGGGTAACACTTGCTCAGATATGACAAGGGCAGTTTCTGAATCAAGGCACAGCGGGCCGCTGCCAGAGATGGAGAATCAGATAAAAATGGCTGGAACAGAAGCCAGCCGGGACCAGTCATCTTGAAGGTGAAGGCAATGCCTGAGTTCACAATCAGCCGGTGAGCAAATTTCCACACAGAGATAAGAGAACCCTGGCACTGTGCTAGAAGACTGAGGGGCGGGGCGGGGAGAGGAGACGCAAGGGTGACTCATTTTAAAGATTTATAACATCCTGAATCTGGGGCAGAGGGAAGAAAAGGCCTCATGTCTGATAACAGAGGACAGGGTAAGCCCATCATAATGCTGGGTTGCCTGCTGAAATAGGTCTAGTGTGTCTGAGAGAGTAAAGAGACATGCAGGGCTCCGTTAAAAGTTTGTACCTTTTAAATGACGGTCAGACAGATAATAACAAGGAGGCTTACTGAGCCTACTATGGGCCAGGCACTATACACTTGTGTTATGGCTGAACTGTGTCCCCCCAAATTCATACACTGAAGTCCTAACCCCCTCAGAATGTGACTGATTTTGGAGAGAAGGTCTTTAAAGAGGTAATTAAGTTAAAATAAGGTGCTTAGGGTGGGCCCTGATCCCAAATGACTGGCGTCCTTATAAGAAAAGATTAGGACACAGACACGCACAGAGGTGAGACCATGTGAAGACAAAGGGAGATGGCAGCAATCTACAGGCCAAGGAGAGAGGCCTCAAAAGAAACCAACCCTGCGGTCAACTTGATCTCAGACTTCTAGCCTCCAGAACTGTGAGAGAATAAATTTCTATTGTTTAAGTCACCCAGTCTGTGGCACTCTGTTGTGGGAACCCAAGCAGACTAATACAGCTTGCGATCCCTTGAACCCTGAAGATATGGCTTCCAGTTGTACAGATGAGAAAACGGAAGCCAGAGAGGGTAAGTAAATTGCCCAAGACTAGAGCATTCAGAAGTGGCGGAGCCAAGACAGGAAACCGAGGTCTGTCTGATTCCAAAACCTGTATTTTTATCACTAAGTAATCTCTATATTATAGTATTGCTCGTTAAGACTTTTAGAGGATATAAAAAGAAATCAACATGATGGCATGAAGACTAATATCCAAGCAACATAAATGGAGGTTCAGACATTAACAGAAAAGGGGAAATGCTCTCAAGAGTCCAAGACACTGGAGTCAGGGATTCAAAATCAGTCTTCTGACACATGCGACCCTTTTCAGACAAATGTTAAATCTGAAGAAGATTTTAACTGGATGGTGATAATTTATCTAGAAGCTGGGAAAAATCAAGAGCAAACGTAGGAGTGGGTGGGTACCTGTAGGGGTCAGTACTGAGTGTCTCTTTAAAAATATTTTCAACAATTTTTCCTTTAAGCTTGTACTATAATAACCTAGCCATATTTTTTCACTATGAATGAATATATTTGTTAAATGTAAAGTGTACATATGTTTATTGAAACATGCTGATTGTGATATCTATTTTATACATAGATCTCTCTCTGGCCCATATTGTTAAGCCAAAGAGATGACTATTCTTTTGAAACTGAAAATTTCAGGCTTGAAGAGTATACACAACAGGTCCTCCTACCTACTACTTCCATTTCTTGTATTTTCTCTACCTTCAGGAATGAGGGAAGATAAAGAGTGCTTTAAGATTCCTTAGAACAAGGGCTCTTACTCTGGGGATTCCTGGATCCTTAAGGGGTCCAAGGATAGGCTTAAGGGGCAGTCCACGAAGACCAGGAAGAGAAATGTGTACATTTCTCTGTGTGTGCAAAGACGTACAATTTGCTGGGAAGAGGCTCCATCCTTCATCAGACTCTTCAAAGCATGGGTAACCCAAAGAGGGTTTAAGAACTGATGCCTAAGCTTAGAAGATATGGGGGTGAGGAGCAGTCAGGTGGCTATAATAGTAACAACAATTCATTCGGACCTACGCTGACTTGGGTGTGGTCTAGGTATGGGGCAGACTCATGAAGGGAGGTGGCAGTGTCCTGGCCTCAGATAAGCCCCAGTGACCCACGACCCTCTATGATGGGTTCAAAACCCCAAACAGGGGGCTTCCCTGGTGGTGCAGTGGTTGAGAGTCCGCCTGCCGATGCAGGGGACGCGGGTTCATGCCCAGGTCTGGGAAGATCCCACATGCCGCGGAGTGGCTGGGCCCGTGAGCCATGGCCGCTGAGCCTGCGCGTCCGGAGCCTGTGCTCCGCAACGGGAGAGGCCACAACAGTGAGAGGCCTGAGTACTGCAAAAAAAAAAAAAAAACCAAAAAAACAAAAAACAAACCCAAACAGAAAACCAAGGTTTGGAAGAACCAGCTTACCCTTGTCTACAAAGCTAGTCAGAGGCCTGTTCAACTAGTTACTCAAGTTGCTCCATCTGCAGATAATTAGATGGTCCCTGTGCTCTTGTTCTCAAGCTAGGGCATAAGTCTGCAGAAAAAGGGGGCTGGGGAAATCAGATGAGGCCTTGCAGGAAAATGATGACAGCAGCACTAAAAGAAAGGGAAGAACAGCTAGGGGAGAGGCACTAGGGAAAAATCAACTCATAAAACACGCACTAAAAAAAAAATCAATCTCACGATTGTCCAACTCTTTCAACCTGTCATTAATACAAGAAGCAGAAGTGGCTGGAACGTAGAATAAGTTAACGAGCGCCTCCTTCAGTGTGCCGATGTCAGTTAGGACGGCCCCCCTGGGTACCTGTGCCCTCACACCCCTTCCCACCCACTGGATGCTAACAAGAAACCCAAATCTGCAAGTCCATCCTTCCTCAGCTCCCAGCCCAGGAGGGGTGTGTGGATACCGTGCACGCGTGAGCGTGTGTCAGCAGAGGAGACACGACGGCTCAAGGTCGGGAAGAAACTTTGTTTGGAGCCTGTAACCAGGTCTCAGAGGTCACCCCTCGCCACCACACGGGGTGAGTCACAGTGCCCAAGAGCTCGAGAGGGGCAGAGGGTTTGCTGCCAGCTCCCAGTTAGGAGCAGGGAAGGCCAGAGGTGCAGCTGGGCCCGGATGGGGTACAAAGCTGGGCTCTTAGCTCAGTCTCATTCCTCATGTCAACTACATGCCTGCCCTTCCTGCACCACAGAAATCACATGGCAAAGGGGAGGGGACGTCCATTAGTCGACAGCTTCTTAGTAAGTGCCAGGGAAAGTGTGAGGGGACACCAAGTCCCAACTAACTTCTTGTTTCAGGAACTGAGAGACAGAGAGGTGAGAAGAACCTGTGCGAAGGCCCCCGGGGCAGCGAGCAGCACGATGGGGTTTCTGACCACCACACGGCCTCCGCTTCCACTGGGCAGCATTTTGCAGATCGCCCAGTGCCTTTCACACACATTATTTCACGTGAGGAAGGATATACACGGAACAGATGTCAAAAAGACGATGAAGAGATTCCCGAAATCAGGTTTTCCTCAGCGAAGCCCCAGGGCTAACCGAGCTTGGGTGAACTTTGGCGGAGGAGGGGAAGAGGTGATCCTTGCCATGAACCCTTTATATTCAGTGGGCTTCTCTCAACAGATCACCATGTACCAGCAGAAGGACAAATGGATCACGCGAACTGTTAAAATAATTAGACCAATAAGAAAACTCTGTACACAATTGGAGCCTGCTGGAGTCCTGAGCAGTCAGCAGCTTTGGGGATTACGGGGAAGCAGCTGAAATGAGAGCTATTTGGCGCTGGCTTAGTTTTCAGTTTAGTGAACATTGTACGATAACCAAATACAGAACAGATACTGATGTGGGTTTGAGGTAAACACGGAACCGACGGATATCAGGGTATGTTTTCCCACAAGATCAGTTTACATCATTGTCTGGCGCAGGCCTGAGGCATTAGAAATAACAGAATCACAAAACTATAGAGGCTGGAGCTAAACATGGCCTCAAAATGTCCATGATGGAGCCTTCAGGCTGGTAAAGAATGATTATTCACACTTTATAGCTAAAGCATCTCAGAAAGGTTATGAATCCTGCCCTAAGTCACAGAACTAAAACTGACAGAGAGGAGAGGGGGAAGGGTCAATACGACTGTATCAACACAGGCCCTGTGGCCCATCCAGCTCAGCGTGCTGGCCCTGACCGAAGTAGCAGGAACACGGTCAAGGACACCCTGAGAAGCACATGCAAAGGTGGTAAGTGATTCCCTGCGTGGCGCATTTTACTCATTCAAGGCTTTTCACATATGGTTTTTCATTTTCTTTCCCCAGTGTGTATGCTCGATGGGAGGGCAGGTGACAAGATGCTATTATCACTGTTTTACTGACGAGGATGCACAACATCTTTAGGCCCAGGTGCTACCACCAGTACACAGAGAAGCACAAGTTTCACTAAGAAACACTCTTCTCTCAGGGTTTCCAAAGAACATGAGTATCTGTCCCGTCCTCTGACCTCCTGGTCCTCCCTTCCAATCAATCAGCCATGATTAAGGGCTAAACCTTGAGAATCAGTCCTTAAGATCCCAACAGGCTGATGGATATCTCCTGGACTACAAGGCAAGAGACCAGTGCTGACCTCTGCACCCTTGTAATGTCCACTTGGAATCACCACCACAGACTCTCAGCTGGCTCTCTCCTCCCACCATTTCTTCTTAGGTCCCAGCCCAATGCCTGGTTAATCTTCCAAAAATGCCAATTTGATCATTCACTCTCCTGTTCCAAAATGCTCCTTAGTTCCCAGAGAGTACACCAAGGACTCCATCTGCCTGACATTAAAGAGCCTCCATGATCAGACCCAACTGTAACCTTATGTTCTTCTAAAAAAGTAACAATAACAATAGCCATAATAATAATAATAGCTACCATTTTATTTATGAACTTATAAGGCAGGCACTGGGCTAAGTGCCCTGTATATCGTAGACAGTTATCGACCAGTACCTACACTTCCTAGCTAACAGAATCTGAATTTTGCTCAGTGGGTCATGGACGTGGCCCAGACAGTGATTCTCAAAGTACAGTCCCAGAACAGCAGCATCATCAAACTGCTGCGAACTTGTTAGAAATGCAAATTCTCAGGTCCCACCCCAGACCCACCGGATCCGAACCTCTGGGGGTGGGGCCCAGCCATCTGAGGCTTAACCAATCCTCTAGGGAATTCCACTGCTCACTCAGGTTGGAAATCAGTGGTCTAACCAATCCTGACAATCCACATCCCTATTTCCCAGCTTTGGGGAGGCTTTGTGACTCAGTTCTGGCTCACGAGGCCAACGTGAAAAGCTGGGGAAGGGGTATCCTGGGAAAGCTTTTATTTTCTTGATGGAAAAGGAAGAGAGGCATCCCCTGACAACCCTCATAATATAAAACTGCAACCTCCACTGTGCCCCAAGCTTTCTACCTTCTCATTCGACTTTATTTTTTCTTCATACCACTTAGGGCTTCTTGACACATGATGTATCTATCTGTTTACTGTCTGTCTCCTCCCACAAAGATATACCCAAGAGGGAAGGGACGACTTTGTTAGTCTTGTTCACAACTATATCCAGTGCCTACAACGGTGTCTGGCAAATCGCGATCACTTGACATATGTTTATTGTATGAATGAGTGCAGCTGTCTCTGCGTTTCCTTCTCTTTCTTGCTTTGAACAAGGAGTTGATGGCTGAAGCTGTGGCAGCCACCTTGAGGCCAGGAAACAAGAGAATCTCAGAAAAACTGGCTCTGACACTGTTGAGCCACCAAACCAAAACTAGCAGCACCCAGCTCTGGGCCTTTTGTTCAGTAAGAAAACCAAATCCCTCTTTGTTTTAGACACAGTAGTCAGGTTTTCTGCAACTAGCAGCCCCACACATCCCTGACACATACATTTCATCATTTAATCCTTGCAACAAGAACCTAATTTTTGGTGAGGAAACTGAGTCTCAGAGCGGTTAAGTAATTTGTACAAGATCATGTAATCATTAAGCTGTTTTTCTTGTTGGAAATGCTCTCCTTGCTGTCTAAATCTAATTCATCTTTTGGGTCCCCTAGGGTAACCTTCTGTGTTGTACTCCCTGATCACTCTGGCCCACCAATAACTGTCTCGTGATAAGCTGGTAGAATCTGTATCACTTGTCTAGGAATTACAGGTTATTTGTCTTGTTTATCTAAGCAGACTATTTAACCCTTGTGGATGGGCATCATATCACATTTTTTTTTTTTTTTTTTTTTGCGGTACGCGGGCCTCTCACTGCTGCGTCCTCTCCCGTTGCGGAGCACAGGCTCCGGACGCGCAGGCCCAGTGGTCATGGCTCACGGGCCCAGCCGCTCCGCGGCACGCGGGATCCTCCCAGACCGGGGCACGAACCCGCGCCCCCTGCATCGGCAGGCGGACCCTCAACCACTG
Organism: Phocoena phocoena; assembly: GCF_963924675.1. Lineage (NCBI taxonomy): Eukaryota > Metazoa > Chordata > Mammalia > Artiodactyla > Phocoenidae > Phocoena > Phocoena phocoena. The sequence continues at coordinate 95,862,444 of NC_089226.1, read as the reverse complement.
CGCCACCAGGGAAGCCTCGTATCACATTTTCTATGTCTTATGCTCCCCTTCCTCACACACTTGCTGGCAACAGTTTCAAGCTGAATTGGATGCCATTACCTCTGAGGAACCATGACCCAGACATTTAACCTCTCTGTTCTTTAATCTTCTCACCTGAAAGTCAGAGTATCACCCTGGAAAGTTCCAGGTTTGTAAGACAGAATGAACTATGCTCAGTACCACAGAGTTAAGAGGTAACTAAGAGAACAGTACCTAAGGTTGCTGGTACTCCCAGAACAAGATAACAAATCTGTCCATCTGCAATGTCTAAGACGAAGAGCCTAGTAAAGAAAAGGGCACGGGCATCAAACACTCGCCGTCTCACTGGCATTCAAGTCTAGATGTGCAAACCAGTTGGCCTCACCTGGCTTGAAGTAGAAGGGTTTAGAAAAAAGAATTGGCTCCATGGAGAAAATCACCCTCCAACCTAATGATGCAGACGGCACATAAGGAACAGCCCGAGATGATGACTCAAAGGGGACAGTAATTTATATCTCCCCCAGAAAGGCGCAAAAGGCCCTTCTTGCTCTGGGGAAGGAAGAGCCAGGTTTTTGTTTTTGTTTTTTGAGACATTCAGGGGGCTTTCAGGATGAGCACTGCCAGGGAAGTGCAGAGCTGAAGCCACAAGAAAGGCACGAACGGAAGAGTGGCTGTAAGAGGCACAGGCGATAGGGAGCCTGGGTCTTCTGGCCCTCAGGTGGGGCTGGGCTAAGTGAGCCTCCAAACATCCCTAAGCCTGAATTCTGAAGGTAAGTGCTGCCCTCTGCTGGCCAGCCTACAGGACACAGCCTGTCAGGGCGATGGCAGAGGGGCCTGGAGCACCCCCAGACCCTGCCCTGGGACTCTTTCTCCCACAGCTTCAATCGGGTCTCTGCTTTCTTTTTCTGGATTTGGCTCACTTTGATAGGTAGCAAGAGTCAATTTTTTTTTCCCTTAGCTGGCAAAGAAAGAACAAGGCTTTATCTTTAAATTCTCTTTTTAGTATTAGAAGGTATAGAAGTCAGGATGGTAGAATTTGAGCTGAAAGCCTAGAAAAGCCCCCGGCCCCTAGGTTTTAATCTAGTTTGTGGGTTTTAACCTTCAGCTGGCAGGGCAGTTCTCCACACTCACCCCACCTCTCTCCCACGCCCGTCCCTGAAGCTGACTCTCAGCAGCTGTCACTCACTCTCAGACATCCTTGCTCAGCAGCTCTGAGGGGGGCAACCCTGCCACCCTGGCCCGTTTGCTGAGTTCTTCACCAGGTGGCTCCTCCGCTGCTCCCAGCTTGCGTTTGGGGGACGCTGGGCCACTGGGTAGTGGTCTTGGGCCTGTAGGGAAGCAGGTCAAAGTGTCACACAGACTTGTGTGTGGAGCCAAGATGACGCTCAACCGTGTAGAAGCAGCTCTTTAGGGGGCAGGGAGCCTGCTCATCAATGCAACCAGCACGCTGCTTCTCAGACCTGCCCCTTGGCCTTCCTTTCAGCAGCGACTCTGCCTGGAAATATCCAAGGAGAGCATAACCAGGCCTGCTGGCAGTACAGCCAGCTTTTGGGCCTCAAATCCCATGGGCTCCAGGCCAGAGACTGATTTGGCCTGTCTGCCATCCTCGCGCTGAAGGTGAGGCATTCCCTCCGTAACTGGCCTCCTGAAGCCAGAATGAGCAGTGCCCTAACCCGGGGAGCCAACCTGGCTGGGCAAACTAGAAACTAGAAAAAGCCCTGACGTTCTTGCTGGTCTGAGCTTGCTGACCTTCGTCCCGGAGCCGAAGGGCAGAGGTTACGAACGCAGCAAGGCCATCTACTCCTCTCTCCCTCCACCTGCCTGGACAACTACAGTCGCCTCCTTTCCAGCCTCCGATACTCGGGGGCTCTTGCCCACACTGTGCCCGCCACACAGCAGGCAGAGTGAGCTTTCTAAAACATAAACCAGGTCACGCCTCTGCCCTGCTGACCCCCGTCAGTGCCTTCTCCCTGCCCTGACGACGGAACCCTAATCCTCCTCGTGGACGCCGAGTCTACACGCTGCTACTCGTACTGTGTCCGTCCTCCTCTCGTCCCAGCTCCTCACTCAGAACACACCAGCCCCACTGGCCTCCCTCCTCTCGTTCCTGGAATGGGTAAGCTTGTTTCCATCTCTGGGTCTTTTCCTGCTCTTCCCTTTGCCTGGAATGCTCTTCCCCCTGTTCTTAGAAGGCTGGCTCTGCTCACTGCATGCGGCCCTGCTGGTACTCCATCTAAAGTAACCCCCTTCCCCAGCCCTCTTTTATCAGGTCACTTGATTTTATTTTCCCCCAAAGCACTTGTTATCTGACATGATCCTGCACAGCTCCTTTACCATCTGTCTCCCCAGGTGGAATACAAGTTCTATCAGGGCATAACTTGGTTCTGGCCTCCATCCTCAGCCCTCAGTGACTGAAGTGGGAGTAGCTCTGCAGTGCCCTTGGGGTGGGCACAGGCTACGGGAGGCTGGCTGTACTCACCTGCACTGCTCATGCCCCCAGCCTGGCTCGAGCTGGGCTCTGCCACTGGATTGCTGAGGTCTTCCATACAGGAAGGGACAGACGCCAGCAGACCTGGGAAAGAGGTAGGGGGATAATCAGAATGCAATCTCACAGGACTGTACAGGGCCCCAGGGCAGGTAGGTACAAGGCAGGGGGTGCTGGGCCATGACATCAAGGTTCCATCGCTTCCCACTGGCCACAACTAATTCAGAGAGGCCTGATCCAGCCCAGCCTGTGTGGCCTGTGCCCGGGAAGTCAAGTCAACAGCCTGGAAGACAGTGCTCGGCGGCCTCCCTTTGCAAACATCTGGGAATGTCTACGCCCCAAGCCTGTAGGTGTTGTCCTTCCCTTCGGGGAACTAGGGGGTGGCAGTCAGAGTAGGGGCTCCTTACAGAGTCCCCGGTAGCGGGAGAGCTGCTGGTAAATCTGCTTCATCCGCTCAATGTTGAGCCGGCTGGTCTCGGCGTGGTTGACGATGGGCCGTGGGTAGTCCACACCGATGATGCACTTGGCTGCCTTCTGAATCGACTCTGGGGCATTCCAGGGCTCATAGATGTATCGAGAGGGGAACCCTTTCAATTTGGGCAGGTATCGCCTGAAACAGACACACCAGAGGACCCATCAGCATGCTGGAGTCTCCTTCAAAGGCCAAGCACGTCCCACCCTAGGAGGAGGCCAAAGTGGCCAGAAACCAGAGAGCATGGTCTGCACCCGCACCTGATGTAGTCTCCACTGGGGTCCGTGCGGCGGCCAAAGCCCACCGGGCAGTAGCAGTGGAAGAACTGTTGGAAGAAAGCACTGCAGGACAGCCACATCCAGCTGCCTGCGTTCACGCTGAAATCTGCATCCAGGAGCAGCTCATCAAATACCTAGATGCAGGGAGGGTGGCACAATCAGCCTCCTTGGGGACCTACGGCCATGGTTCCCCCCAAGTCACCACACACCCTGCGGAGAAGGGAGCCAAAGCCTTCTGCTGAGGGCAAGCCAAGAAGGATCTGGAGGGAATCTCCTGGACCCAGGGGTCCCAGCCCATCCCCCAGCCCAAAAGGGGGCTGCCCTGGGCTGCCCGCTGAGAGAGGACTCACCCGGACCCCGCTCTCCCAGCTGACCCAGAGGTCCCCGCGCGTGAGGAAGCAGGCCACAGCGTGCCGGGCCAGATGGTGGATCCAGCCCTCCTGCCTCAGTTGGGTCATGATGGCGTCAATCCAAGGGAAGCCTGTCTTGCCCTCGGCCCACTTGGCCAGGGCCTCGGGGTTGCGATCCCAGGGGATCTGGATGCAGATGGGGTTCCCCTCCATGCGGTCAAACCTGGGGTTGTTGGTGGCCGCCGTGTAAAAGAACTCTCGCCACAGGAGTTGCCCAAACAGGGAGAGCGGGGGTGTGCTGCTCCGCTTCACCTGGTGGGGTGGGACAGCACGTGGATACAAACGCTTGCCCAGCTATCAGCGCCGTGCCACTCAGAACTTCCCCACAAAGGAATCTGGAGCTGCCATGAACTTGGTGGCTCCAAAGCCCCTAGATGCGTGGAGGGACCCTGTCCCAGGAGAAGCGGCAGGGTGAACCCTGGGCCCTGGCTGTGCCCACTACTGCTCAGAGCCCTGAGGATGGCTGCGGAGCAGCAGGCAGTGGAAAGGGATAGCGCTGCCGGACTCTGCACTGGGAACCAAACTCCCAAAGACTGGTCATGATCCTTGCCCTCGAGAGTTCCTGTTGGGCTCCACTTTCTAAAACATCAAAGTAAGTTTTCTCATCAGCACACGTAAAAAATGCTCAGTCTAGATTTTGGTTAAATAAGTTATGCCCAACAGCCTGGATCTGGGGCCATGAAAGAATTAAGACATCAGAAGACTGCCAAGCAAATAATAATCTTCCTAAAATCACAAGATTACCCACCAAGCGGGCAAAGTTACCGCATGCCATGCCACAAAATCCAGATATTGGCAAGAATGAGGAAACAACGTGAAACGATGCAGACGCAAGGATGGATCTGATGAATCTGAACAGCTGGATGTGTTGTCCTCTCTCCTCCTGGGGGTGGGTGCATTAGTACAGGGCTATCCACCTATTGTCCGTGTCCAGCCCTGCATTCAGCCCTCCGGGTCATTTCCTCATCACTGATGGGCAACTGCCGCTCCTAGGCTCCCCTTTAAATGCTCTGGACACAGCCCCATAGGGGGCTGCTGTGCTCTTCACCTTAGAACTGGCAGCAGCCTCAGCCTCCCTGCCTCCCGCCCTGACTGCTTGGCCCCCATCCACCTGCTGCCGGCAGAAATGCCACCTCCGGGGTCACCCCGAGGTCGGCTTTCCTGCCTGTTCTGGTCCACTTGAGAATCTGGATTTGTTTAGATCAGCAGTTTGCGCTGTGCTTGGCTCTGGCCCCTCTTGGACGTGGCTTCCTCCTCACCTTCTCTGGACAGTACGCACACTTAAGCCAGAGGGAAGGCCTCTCTTCAGGGTAACTGACCGGCCCAGAAAGCCCTGGTGTCCTCTGGGCTGCAACCGGGGGCGGGCTCTGCCGCCCTCACTGCCCCTTACCTTTTTGTACAGGTCCCACAGGCGGTAGTAGAAGAGGCGGCAGGAGAGGCAGCCGAAGCGCAGGTAGGGGCTGAGGCCCGTGGGGCTGGCCAGCAGGGAGTTGGCATTCATGCGGGGTCTCTCATAGTTGGCAACCCAGGCCTGCAGCAGAAAGAGAAGGCAAAGAAAGGACAGACCTGGAGGCTTCAGAGGAAAAAACCTGAGGCACCAGCTAGTTAAGGAATCTGCCTAAGGTCGCAGACCAGAAAGCCAAAGAGCCAGGATGAGACCCTGTGCACGTCCTGCTACTTCACGCTGGCAGAATTTTTGATGGAACCACCACCGATCAAACAATGAGGCCCAAGTTCTTGTCCTGACTCTGTTTAATTTGTGCTATGAGCATAAGTTATTTAGTCCCTCAGCTACTTGTTTACTAAATGAGAACAAAATTTCCCACCTCCTAGGGATGAAATAAGATGATGAAAATGAAAGTTTCTGAAAGCACTGAAGGGTCTGTGATTCTACAGAAGAAAGGAAAAAGGGCGTCTACATTACAGAGGAAGATATCCCTCCTTCAGTCCCTGCTCTGTCCCAGGGGCCCTGAGGCTGCTGCTACACGGTGGCTACCCAAGCACTTCTCCCCACTGTTCAACAGCGCCGAGAAACCCATTCCTGGAAACCCACAGAGTCATTCATTGCTGGGCCACTTGTCATACAGTATCATTGGTCTTGTTTTTATCATCAGTTGCTGCTGGCAGAGTGCTTTATCTCCACAACTCACTGACACCTGTGTTCTCTCATTCGATCTTAACAATGGTCTGAGGCAGCATTTGTCATTACCTCCTTTCGAAAACGAGGAAAGGAAGCTCAAAGTGTTACGTGACTCTTCTGAGGTTACAGAGGTGGTAAGAGACAGAGCTGGAGGGACTGACTCCAGATTCCAGTCTTTTTCCACTACCTCTAATAACCATGTTCTCTTTCTCGACTCCTAATGCCCTCTTTCTCTTCGTGATGACTATTTCACAAACTTCACGCCCTCTTTATTCTTTCTTTGGCCGCACTGCTTGGCATGTGGAACTTCCCCAATCAGGGATCAAACCCACAGCCCCTGCAGTGGGAGTGTGGAGTCTTAACCACTGGATCACCAGGGAAGTCATTTACACCCTCTTTAGACCTCCTATTCCACACTTTCCCACCACCCTTCAGCAGATGACGGACCTTCCTTCCTTTTGATAAGGAAATGGAAGCCATCAGGTAGAAAACACCTCAACTTTTAGCCACCAAATCTAGAAACTCACCTGCATCCCCATCTACTCCCTGTCCCTCCTGTGACCCTGCCCAAGGCTAAGGCCTCCACCTGGCTCTGGAGCCCTCCCCTCTTCCTTCTTTTGCACATTCCATCTCTCCCTCTCTTCCCTGTTCACTCCAAGGACATTGGGAAAATGATCTTGTTTCGTTGCAAACAAAACAAAACAAAACAAAAAGAACTTCTAGTCACCCTGCGGATTTCTCCCCTTGGGTCCTCTTTCCTCCCTTCGCAGCCAGCCTTTCTCCATTTCCTCACGCCCACCTCCACTTCTGCCTTCAGCACTCCCGCCAGAGTCTCTGAGATGTCCATGCCACCGGATCCTGTGGGCGTTTTCTGTCCCTATATTTTTGGACTCCCTCGCAGCACTTCACGCTGCTGACTGCTCCCTGTCTCCACACCTGCCATTCTGTTGGCTCCTGGCTGCCATCAGCTGGTTGGCTGTTCTTGGTGTTTCACCAGGTCCACCACCCCTCCCAACTCCTTAAGTGTTGGCACCCCAGGGCTCTGTCCTAGGTCCCTTCTACTCAACTGTGTTCCTGCCTGAGTTCATCCAGTCCCACGGCTCCTGAGACAATTTCTTTGCAGACGATCACCATGTCTGTAGCTCTGGCCCAGACTGCTCTCCTAGACTCCCAAGTCACTCCACCCAACTCCCTGCCAGAGAGCTCTACTTGATTGCCTTTCAGGCACCTCAAGGGTAGCAGGTTCTTTTCTTTAAACCACCCTTCCATTGGCATTCCCTATCTCAAAAACTGCACTGTCATCCACCTCGTTGCCCAAGCCAAAAGCCTGGCCGTCACCTTTGACTCCCTGCTCACCAGGTCCTGTCAATCCTACTGTCCAAGTGTTTCTCTACTCTGTCCTTTTCTTTCCATTCCCTATTGCCGCCAACCTGGTTTAGGCTAAGATTGTATCTATACTGCACAACTGTGACAGCCTCCTAACTGACCTCTCTGCATCAATTCTTGTCCCCCCTAATCCACCCGCCACAGTGGGAGCACAGTGATTCTTTAAAATGCCTGTCCCTGAGGACAATACATGCACTGGGCTTCCTGGTGTTCTTAGGCTAGAGTCCCAAATCCTAAACATGGCTTACAAGCACCCCACAGTGGCCCCATCTTTCTAGCTTCCTTCCTCACCACTCTTCTTTAAGCACCATGCTCTTACTAGCCTTTACACATGCAGCTCCCTTGGCTGGAGTGCTGCCTTCCTTTCCACTCCCCTTTCCTTGGTTAATTTTGACTCTTCCTTCAAGTCTTAACCTAAAGGCCACCTCCTCGGCAGGTGATCCCTCAGGTATTGGTTAAGTACCTCTAACAGACGCGAGGTATATTTACCTGCTCATATCCTTGGCCCACCTCTCTTTGAAAATCTTTTTATTTTAAGTGAAACACAGATACAGAAATCACACAGATGTGTGCTTAACAAATTATTCTAAGGCAAACACCTGTGCAAACACCACCAAAGTTCAAGAATCAGTACTTTGCCGGCCACCCCAGAAGCCCATCTATGTGCTCATCCCAGTCACGGTCCCTTCCCTGCCCCGTAAGTGACCACTTGCCCAACTTTTATAATAATCACTTTCCTGGGACTTCCCTGGTGGCACAGTGGTTAAGAATCCGTCTGCCAAGGCAGGGGACACGGGTTCGAGCCCTGGTCCAGGAAGATCCCCCATGCCGTGGAGCAACTAAGCCCGTGCATCACAACTACTGAGCCTGTGCTCTAGAGCCCACAAGCCACAACTACTGAGCCCACGTGCTGCAACTACTGAGGCCCGTGCGCCTAGAGCCCATGCTCCGCAACAAGAACAGCCACTGCAATGAGAAGCCCGCGCACCGCAACAAAGAGTAGCCCCCGCTTGCCGCAACTAGAGAAAGCCCGCGCGCAGCATCAAAGACCCAACGCGGCCAAAAATAAATAAGTAAAATAAATAAATTTAAAAAATAAATAAATAAAAATGTTTACATTTTCCTGTTTTTGCAAAGCACATTTGGAAGGGAGGACTTTATCTTTTCAGTTATTTCTCGCATTTTAAAGTGTTTTTTTCTTGTTTTCACCCAAATGTGCATCCCTAGGCACTATAGTTTAGTCTTGGCTATGTAAAAGACTTTGAAGTGTTTTTTTTTTATTGGAGTATAGTTTTCTTTACAATGTTGTGTTAGTTTCTGCTGTACAGCAAAGTGAATCAGCTATATGTATACATATGTCCCCTCTTTTGGATTTCCTTCCCATTTAGGTCACCACAGAGCACTGAGTAGAGTTCCTTGTACTATACAGTATGTTCTCATTATACTTTGATGTGTTATTTAAGTTTCTTTAACTCTATGCATTTCCTGCCATTTCCTTCTTTTCCTTTTATATTTTCTGCCAAAGAATCCAAGCCGTTTGACTTGTACTAATTCCCACAGTCCAGATTTCCCTGTGTACTTACGGGGCAGTTCAACACATCCCTCTGTCCTGTGTGCTGCCTGCAAATCGGTGGCTGGTACCAGAGACTGGCTTGGACTCAGGTCTGATCTCCTTGGCAAGACTACAGGGGGTACATGCCTGACCGTCACTCTCCTTGGTGTTAGAGGTCATTAATGCATCATGGGTCCTCACTAGGGGCTGCAAGATTCCATCATCCCTTTTTCATTTAATTGGGACACCTTTATGGAGAGATGCTTGTCCTCAGCTACTACTGGGTAACCCAGTGGTAAAGATCATACTGTTTGCCTCCCCCTTTTTGGTAGCAGCACCTAATTTTCTTGTGGTGACCCAACCCTTCCCTAATCTCAGTTCAAGGTGGGAAAGTAAAGCTAAGCCACCTCTGACTCTGGGAGTGGGCTCACTTCCAGATTCAAGTCTGGCCAGAGAAAGCGCCCCCTTCCCTGGCCACAGTGACAGAGTCAGGGAGAGTCACATGGCCCAAGCCAGACCAATGAAAACACTCCTTGGGACTTTTTCTGAAGCTTTTGGAAAAGAGGCAGACAACGTCCTCTGGTGGTGCTAAGCGGATTGAAAATAAGCTGCTGGTGACCAGCCTTGCCACTGCTCAAGGAAAGCCTGCCTGAGAATGAAATAATACAGAGGAAAGCAGAGCTGAGATGGTGAATGCATTCCAAGTAGCACTAGTTGGACACCTAGATCCAGCTGTGCCTGAAGGCTACATCTTGGACTCTTGGTTATACGAGTTAAAAAAATCCCTTTTTCAAAGGCCAACTTGCAAACAAGAACTGATTAATATAATCCTCTTGCTCTTTCATTCCCATAACCCTCTGAACTACTCCTTTCCTAACCCTAAGCATACTGTAATTACTTGTTTCATGTCTATCATCTCCTATAGACTGTGTTTCTGGAGACAGACACTATGCCTGTCTTTTTAGGCAGGCTTTCTAGCAGCTAGACCATTCTGACATAAGAAGATACTCGCTTCAGATTTGGAGAATTGAAGAAGTTAAAATAAACCTCCTGAAATGGTTAAACTCCCGCCCATCAGGTACCTTTTGTTCTCCCTGATGTGTAAAATACCGTATTCCCTCGGGCTACCACTGAGTCTGAAGGGCCCTGACATAAGGCCCCACTACAAAAGAGGCCCTCCAGGGGTGTCTGGAAAAGAAGTCCCTGACTTGGTGTGTTTTTTTTTTTTTTTTTTTTTTTTTTTGCTGTACGCGGGCCTCTCACTGCTGTGGCCTCTCCTGTTGCGGAGCACAGGCTCCGAACGCGCAGGCTCAGCAGCCATGGCTCACGGGCGCAGCCGCTCCGCGGCACGTGGTATCCTCCCAGACCGGGGCACGAACCCGCGCCCCCTGCATTGGCAGGCGGACTCTCAACCACTGTGCCACCAGGGAAGCCCCAAAATGCTTTTAAGGGGATAATAATCCCCAAGCTATAGGTTAGCTCTTTACACTTTTAAGTCTCATTGTACTCCTGCCACCCCATTTCTGGGGTGGCCTTTGAAAAAGGGATTTTTTTAACTCATATAACTAAGAGTCCAAGATGTAGCCTTCAGGCACAGCTGGATCTAGGTGTCCAACTAGTGCTACTTGGAATGCATTCACCATCTCAGCTCTGCTTTCCTCTGTATTATTTCATTCTCAGGCAGGCTTTCCTTGAGCAGTGGCAAGGCTGGTCACCAGCAGCTTATTTTCAATCCGCTTAGCATCACCAGAGGAAGCTGTCTGCCTCTTTTCCAAAATCATCTGCGCCTTTCTGCCTCCTTGGCCCAGCCTTTGTCTCCAGACTGACCGTAAGAACCTCTTGGTAAAGCTGACGTGGACAAAGACAGCTGGTTCCCCCATGCCCTTGGACATCAGTTCTTATCCTTTTAAATTGCTGGGGCTTGCTTTCGGCCCTGTCTGATGGTAACACCCAAATAGGGACATCAAGGCTGCTGGGCCCTGGGGAGGCTAGGCCCATGGTGTGCTTTCACTGCTGGCGAGGTACCTCCAGGGCTGGGAAGCATTCTTTCCAAGTCTGCTATCTTAGCCTCCTTCTTGCATTGTTATCACCTGGATGCTGGGCCAAATGCCCAGCCATCTGAGCAGGAATAGAACAAGTTGTGATTTTAGGGACCCAGTCTATAAACCATCTGCAGGGGGGCAGGAAATAGGAGCTGACTGTTCATGAGAACCTCCTCTGCTTCTCTAGTCTCAGGGAGGTGGGGGCATGTGACACTATGAGGGGTGCCTCTGGGGCCTTGGCCTCTTTCCTTCCTCTTACCAATTCCCACTTTACTGGGAGGTGGGTCATTTGTTCTCTGTGACAAGCAAATGGAAATCAAACCCTTGGAGGAGACCCAGCAAAAGGTGGGGGACACATATACACAAAATAATTAATCTTATGGACTTTACTGACCAGATACCCTCTTAGTAAGGGGACACACAGATGAAAGAAAAGCAATCTAGCCTAAGTTTTAGAATCACATAGAACAAGATCTCACTCTACTACTTACTGTGTGACCTCAGGCAAGTTACTTAACCACTCTAAGCCTTAGTTTCCTAATCTGTAAAATGGAGAGCTTAATGCTGTCCTTGTAGGGCTGCTGGAAAGATGAAAGGATATAGTGCAAGCAGGTGCTAAACCCAGAAATGCTCAGCCCAGTGACCAGCCCATGGTAAGCACTCATTAAATGGTAACTGCTATTATTATTGTTGCTATTGCCATAAGGAAGACTTTCCATTTTTCAAGCAGCTTGAGCTAAGAGGCCCTAAGGGACATGAACCTGGCTCCATCTTCCCTGCAGCATGGGTGTCAGCATCTGAAGTTCTGTGTCTCAGAAACGGGGCCGTACCTTCCGTTCCAGGTGCTTATCCAGGCGGGCCAGAGCTTCCGTCTCTCCTCCTTGCCAAACAGCTGGGCCGAGTCCTTCAGTGGGGAATCCTACACGGGGAGGAGCAAGTCACAGGACTGGAGGTCAGGCCATTTCAGTGACGGCTCGGCAAGTCCTCCCAGGCTGGGCTGCTCTTTGAGCTTCGTGGGAACTGAACCACTGTGTTTCTGGTGCTAGTGGGGCTGAGATAATCCTTAATGGGTCCATGTTTTCTAAGTCACGTTGGTTCTCTTTCCACCGTGACCTTTCCTCTCCTTTCTCTCACCTCCCCCAGGCTTCACTCTGGACAGGTGAACAGTCCTGTACAGCTGGCACTGTCAGGTTAGCTGACTACTCGGTGAGAAAGGCTAACTGTTCAGATCAAAACAATGGATGGTGGGGAGGAAGGGGGACGGGAAGGGGAGAGAGGGTGTAGTCAGTAACCCGAGAGGCCGACATACCCCCTTTCATCAGAAACAACACTAGTTATGTTGGTATTGAGAAGCCCACTGATGCCAGCACCAGGCTGTGCCTATATCTGAGAGGGAAAAGTACAAAAATAAAATAGAGGCATGAACTAGAAACAGAAGATTACATACATAAATGCGAACAGAAAAAAGACTGCAGAAGGACTACTGCAAAATTAAGGCTGGTTTTCTCTGGGTGGTGGGTAATAGAGTTATTTCCATTTTCATGTCTCCGTATTTTCTAAAGTGTCTACAGTAACTGCATTACTTTGACAGAAAAGAAAAAACGGCAAATTCTTTTACAAAAAAGGAGGTGCTGGCATGAGAGGCTTGGGGCAGGAAGTACGCACCCAGCTCCTCCAGGGAGGGCACGCCATAGGTCTCATCGTGGTTCTCCTGGATCTCGGCCCTGCAGCCCTCCATCTGCTGGCTGGTCACAGAGCCCACAGGCTTCTTGGGCAGCTCCATGCGGCTGATGATGGCCTGAAAGCGCTTGTAGGTAAGGGGCGGCTTCTGCCCATTCAGCTCAATAATCCTGGGAATCCCAAAGCACACCAGACGTCACTCATAAGACCCTTCATCTCAGGTCCCTGCCCACCCAGAAAAGAGCCCAGACTTCGAAGGCTTGGAGGGTGGCTTTCCTCATCCGCTCATGGGTCCCACTCCTAAGTGGAAAGGAGGGGACAAGGGGGGCTACGTCTCCGTTTTACCGAGAGGGAATATGAAGCCTAGATTGCCGGAGCAGGTGCCTGGAGCAAGTCAGGGCCAAAGCTAGGGCTCAATTCCAGGTTCCCTGGTGCCGATGTGGAGCCGCCTAAAGACAGAGACTGACCATCTCTCTAATCACAGAAAAGTCCCCACTGGCCTTCTTGGTCCTTGGTTTGCCTGTCCAAGCCACAGGGAGTCCCGTGGGCCTCCCTCTCTATCCTAGCATAAGCCTCGAGGAAGTTCTTCGATAAGAGCTGCAAATATGTTCCTTGGTTGGAAAATCATTCCCTTGTTGCGCCCCAATTACTAGAACAGAGAGGTGGAGAACAGCCTGTCCTCCCTAAATCGGAGGCTGGGCCTGGGGTTAACAGTAACAACTAATACTTCAAGGGTTTTTTCTTTTTTGCAATTTACAAAAGGATTTTTTCATGAGCAAGGGAAACACAGCTGCACTGAGACAGGAAGAAAAGATATAGGAGAGTTTAGAGGAGAACTGAGGCTGTTTTTATAAGGATGAACTGGGATGGGCTGCATCTAGACTCCCCGGGCTCTTGTTGGCCAAGCAGCAGCTTACGCAAGCCGGGCTTGCTGGGCGAGTTTAAATCTCAGTTCCTTTCTCCTCCCTTCCGTTAGTGGAGACAGAAGGTTGGCTGCTGCCCCTGCAGTACCGCACCCCTCCTCCGGCACATGGCAAGAGGAGGAGCTCCACACCCAGCGCTTCCCTGAGCTGAGCCCAGCTCACATGCAGAGCTGTGTGACCCCCGCCACTGGTTGTGGGGAGAGGGACAGAGAGCAGGGCTTGGCAGCAGTGGCAGCAGCAGCAGGAGGGTGACAGCTCTCGCAGGGAAGGGGAGGAGAGGGTTTCCTCCTAGCCCCTCTGAAAGCACAGAGGCCCTGCAGGGATCTCTAGAGCCTCAGGAGCAACATCTAAATGCATGGCCGGGAAACCCAGATAGCCAGGGGAGCCCAGGGAACGCATCTCAGGAACAGAAGTTGTGTCTATGAGGACAGAGATCTGCTGGGAGGGGCGACAGACAGGGCCCACTGAGGTCAGAGGGCAGTTTCTGAGCAGCAGGACAGAAGCGGGAGTGTGTGGCGTAGATGGGACTGGAGCGTGTTAGGAGCAGATCTATGAAGATCCTGGGTGGGGAGCCTCACTGCTTCTGTCCCTTGGGCCTAATAAGCCTCTTTGCACCCAAATCGGGTAAGCTCTTTGAGCTGCTCTACAGGCCCCAACTCTGACCTATTCTCTTCCAGCTTCTAGAAAACGCCATACTTCATGTGACAGGGGGCCCTATTGCTGAATCTCCCTGAGTTCCACTCAGCAGGGGCCCAAATCATCAACTCCCACAATTGGCAACCTGACCCCTGGGGCCCATCTCTTACTTGTCCAGGTCATAGAGAGTATGAGAGTTCTCAGTCACCACCTCCACACCAGCCTCCTTGGCCATCTTCATGATGGCTGCATCCCGTTCTTTCCCAAAGGGTTCAGAGTCATATTCAAAGGTCAAGCGGGTCACCCCCCATTCCTGTGGGGAGAGAATCTGTAATGCTCAACACTGTTTGGGGAGAAAGAAGCTGGGCACTCAGCTCTCTCCTGGGAGGGTACAGAGCAAGTCTAGAGACCTGACAGAATGGGCTGCAGAACAAACTAGGGACAATGACTTGAACTGGAAAACCGAAAATCTGAGATCCACAAGGTTTGAGGAGGGCAGACCTTTGAGGTGAGGCCAGCAGCCTACAACAGTGGAGCCCGAGGCTAGTGGTCTCTGTGGAATCAGGAGAGAGGTGGGAAGCTCTGTGCACTTGCTGTGTCCTTGTGGTAGGAGAATGCAGCAGGAGGATATAAATACATGCTCCCAGGGGAGCCTCCAATCCCAGAAAGGCACTGACTCACTGGTAAAGATGGCGGGGGACAGGATCGCCATATTCCGCCTGCTTGGCAAGCCTTTCCCAGAGCTCCTCAAGGCCCTGAAAACTTCTGGCCTAGTTTTCTTGGCAGACTTGTGCTGTGTGAAGTGTGTTGATGGTTTCCACAGCAACACTCCTGAGGCCAGTAGGAAACACAGCTAATAGGCTCCAGGTCTCAGAGAGCTGGGAAAGGAGGAGCAGCCCTTAGCCCAGAGGTCAGAGAAATCAGACCAGAGAGGCCACATATTTAAAAAGAAGGGAATTCTTTTCCAAGTCTTTAGTCATGTCTGGTAGAAATTTCTAGATTTCCTAGCAAAGCTGGGAGAAAGTGGCCCAGTGAAAAGTTGTACAGAAAACCCACAAAAAGCCCTAGAGCATGCAACTAGCTAGAAGGAAACCACATTCCAACCAAAGTCTCTGGTCATGGTCCCTTAAAACTCTGAATCCCCGGGGCAAATGTCCTGGCCGTGCACAGGCCACCCTGGTCCTGACTCAGCCCTGCTGCATGTGAGTCCTGAGCAGGGTTGCTTATCCCTCGTTCAAGGACAGCAGCACTAAACATTTATTGAGCACTTACTATGAGCCAAGTACCATGCTTAGCAGTTCATACAGATTACACTGTTAAAGACTCATAACCCTGTGAATAATAATAAAAATATTATTAGATGACACCTTTTCCAAGAAGCCTCCTAGGCCTTCTCCCTCAGTATGATTCTCCCGAACCGTGCCCGTTTTCCATCACAGCAGTTATCATATGGCAATGAAGCTTCCCATTACTTGCCTGTTTCCTCCATTAGTGTGAATGCTCATAGCAGAAATCATGCTTATTCTTCATTACCCTAGGACCTAGTATGGGGCCTAGTACACAGTAGAAGCTTAATAACATACAGTGAATGAATGATCTATCTGTATCTCTGGGCTGTTAGCGGGTTGGCCTCTGAGGTGCTGGGAGAGAGGGGACAATGCAGAGGCAGAAGAGAGGCAAATGTATTTAACGGTGCGGTGGTTAAGAACACAGTCCTGGAGTCGGAGCCTGGGCGCAAATCCTAGACCATCACCCTTAGCTTCCCAAGATACTGTTTCCTCATCTGCAGAAAAGGGACAGCAGCACCCACCTCTGAGGGCCGCTGTGAGGAGTACGTGAATTAATGTATGTGAAGCACTTACCTAGAACAGTGTTTGACTCATAGTCAGCCCTCAATGAATGCTGGCTATTATCAGCACCGCGGCATTTGTGCGGGGACGTAAGGTGAATGATGAAGTGTTTACTAAGCTATGGCCTTGACATTAAGTCTTTGCTCTTGCCTTTTCCTCCAGGAAGAGTAGGGAAGGAAGCTGGGGTGGAGAGAGGCAGAAAAACAACTGTGTGCCGCTGAGGATGAGGGGAGAACGTCCTAGAGCCCTCTGTCCACGAGCACTTCCGTCTCTGTTTGGGCCTTAAAAACTGTGTTTTATAAAGGGGTTGGGGGGAAAAGTGGGCTGGCTACCTGGTATAGCAAACAGAGGCCTATATGGTACCTAAATGAAGATTTTATCAATCATTCACAGAGGAAGTAGGGATGTTTCCTCAGAGAGGCTGACTTTTTTTTCCAATAAGCAAAGCAAAGCAAGATGGGAAACGCCCATTGCTCAATAGGAAACCTCACCCTCAAACTCCTGGCGTAGGAAGAGCCCTAATAAATCTTGCTGGCTTGAGCCAAGAAAACATCCAAGGAAGCCAGTGGCATCCGGGGTGGAATACCTTGCCACATCCCATGTCTGGACTGAGATGGGAACTTTCCAACAAGACACTGGATTCACAGAATTTTTCCTTAACGCAGTTTCCATTCTGTTGGCAGCTGACTGGCTGCATTTGCTCCCAACTTCCCTAGCAGCAGTGGTCAGACCATCCCCGACCATTTCCATTTCCTCAGTCAGAATACTGTCTCGTTCAGTCTGCGGGGAAACCCTGGAGCAGACTCTCACTATCTTCTCTTGGACTTTGCACACTTACCTTGAACAGCCTTGGAAACACGTCAGCCGGCTGTCCCCGGACTACAAACAGGCGGGAGTTCAGTTTCCTTAAACTTGTGTCCAAATCTTCCAGAGACTGAAGTAGGAACCTGCAGAACCCACACAGCCCTTGTTGGTGGTAACACAACAAAGAGTTACTCTTCCCTAACAAAGCAGGGAGAAGCTGGTACACTGTTTATGCCAAACAAGTAGCATGGTTCTACTGAGTTCTGGCTGACGTGTGATATGGTAGAGGATCAGTGCCACCTCCGCTGAAATCCTGCCTTTGTCATTACTAGCTGTGTGACTTTAGCTTTTTCCCCCCTGCTAATCTGTGATATGGAGTTGGGGTTGGTACCTATCTCACAGAATTGTTAAGAAAGCCAAATAATGCACGAAGAACATTTAGCACAGAGCCTGGCATGTAGGAAATCTGCGATAAGTGTGAGCTGCTCCTACTCGTGTTGTTCCTCTGTGATTACAGGCAAGTCACTTATTCTCTCTTGGCCTCAGGCCCTGGGGGTAAATATCTTCCCACCACTAGGTGGTTGTGAGAATCAAAAGGGAGGACAGATGGGAAAGCCATCTGAAAGACAAGTGCAGTACCGTGGTATGGAGGCCTGAGGTCCTATTAGCAGAGGAACAAGACTGCAAGAGCCCTGGAAAGTCTCACCTACCCTGGTCCAACAGACTCCCTTGTCTTTCCGCACACATGCTTTGGGCTGCACGGATGTCTACCGTCACGGTCCCATGGTCCCACAGCCTGGGCTGAGTCCCCAGTTGCCAGGGTTTCATTTGGCAGGTAGCTCATTCTCCAGGC
Source organism: Phocoena phocoena (assembly GCF_963924675.1). Classification (NCBI taxonomy): domain Eukaryota; kingdom Metazoa; phylum Chordata; class Mammalia; order Artiodactyla; family Phocoenidae; genus Phocoena; species Phocoena phocoena. The sequence continues at coordinate 95,844,915 of NC_089226.1, read as the reverse complement.
TTCTCCAGGGCTCTGGCCACCAGGTTTTTGTCCCAAGAGGGAGGAGGCACTTCTCTGTAAGATATCCTCCCATGCTTTCCGGGGTGGGAGTTGAGGTGTGGGAGACTCCAGAAACTTATGAGACCTAGCCTGCGAGCTGGATCACCATGGGAAAGGGAAAGGAAATTAACACTGCCTGAGAGCCCTCAGTGTTTTATTTATTTACTTCATAGGACCACAAAAATTTATCACCTGTTCAGTTAGGCATAATCACCTTTCTGAGAAATTCCACCAATATATTTTATGATATGTGTTTTAACTTTAACATTTTAAACAGATTATGTGTTTTATCTTTAACATTTTAAACAGATTAACTCTTCATGTGGTTCAAAATTCAAGTTACAAAAGGGTACACAGTAAAAAGTCTCCTCCTCCTGCTTCCCCAAGGAATTTAATCCATCCCCCTCTCCAGAGACAACTAATGTTATCAATGTTATTATATGCCTGTTATGCTTTTTAAGTGCGTTTTCTTTTGAATTCTCTCAACACATTTTTTTTTTTTGCGGTATGTGGGCCTCTCACTGTTGTGGCCTCTCCCATTGCGGAGCACAGGCTCCGACGCGCAGGCTCAGCGGCCATGGCTCACGGGTCCAGCCGCTCCGCGGCATGTGGGATCTTCCCGGACCGGAGCATGAACCCGTGTCCCCTGCATCGGCAGGCGGACTCTCAACCACTGCGCCACCAGGGAAGCCCTCTCAACACATTTTGAAGGAAAATACTATCCTCTTTTTATAGATGAGGAAAATGAGATACAGAGAGGAGAATTAATTTGCCAAAGATTACAGCTATTGAGTGACAAAGCTGGGATAACAAACTATCCGACTCTCGGTCAGACTCAAACCATGTTTTCTTCTCTGTGCCGCATTTCTTAAGCCTTTCAGTGGCACATCAAACACTGCTCCAGGGGCTGAGATTCCCGCAGGATCTCATGTGTTTGCGGCAAACACAAACGTGACTCCAGGTAATCCACTGACATTCTGCTCTTCTTCCTCAGGAACGATGCCCTGGCAGGTGAGCCTCGTTCATGGACACCTCCTGCTATCTATGCTGGGGTCTCCCACCCAGGCCTGTCAACGATGGGAATCACCGGATTTTATTTTGAGCACAACGAAACCTGGTGGCTCCTATGCAGCACATCACGCTCCCTCGACTATGGGAGGCTTAGAGAAGCAGCGACTGTTCCCAGGCTGCCAACTGGAACCAGTCCCTGCTGCCACCTCTGACGTCGATAACCTGACACTGCCAGGCGGAGAATGCCACAGACCCACATTCCAGCACGAGCTGAGTCCTGGGCTCAGCCCGAAGCATCAGGCTAGCTCACGAGCAGGCAGAGACTCTCCAAGGGGTCGCGATGGGAGACTGACAGGCTGAATGTTGCTTTATGCAAAGCCAAAGCTCCACCTCTGCAAATTCCTGTTTCTGAAACACTGTCACCCTCAGAAAAGGAAAGCTGAGACAGAGTGACGCACTTGCACTTGCTCTGGCCTCCTCCCAGGCCTCACCCTCTTCTCAGGAGGAAAAGACGAGAGACCAGTGTAAACTGCCTCTGTGCCACTTGAAACCTGGGCCCTGCCAGGCAGAATGCCTAGAGAGAACTGGTGACAGATTCTGCAAGCCCAGGACAGGGGGTCCTGCGGCTCCCAGGAATGTCCCTGCCATGCACTTTGGGGGCCTCAGCCTTCATAGTCCACCATGCTGCCCAGGACTTTGATTGGAAGCTACAAATAGGACTGGCATGCACATGAAAGCTAGGTTCCAGCTGCCTTCTGTAGACTTTATTTCTAGACCTCATTTATTAAAAGGAGAGATTCCTTGCAGCATCTCTGTAGTACAGATAACCTCGTGAGAACCCTTTTCTTCTTTGACAAGAGAAGTCTATAGCCGAGGCAGTGAGCGGAAGGCACGACTCTGGACTCAGCAACCAGAGGATAATAACAGTAACAGCAACAACTAACATTTAATGAGCATTTACAATAAGCCAAGTACTATCCCACTTGTTTTACATATATCACCTCCTTTAATTCTCATTTTACAGATGGGGAAAACTCAGGTACAGAGAGATTAAGTAATCTGCGTAACATCATTCAATTAACAGGTGGCCAGAATTCAAACCTGGACAGTGTGGCTTGGCATCTTTATTCTTAACCACCAGGCTCCACTGCCTCTCAACCAGGACTTACCCCCTGAGCACCGAGGCTGTGCCGCCAGGGACTCAGCCATCAGAGAGCAGCACAGCTCTACTCGTAGGCCAACACCTTTGCTACCAAATCCTTGCTCCTCCGGGGATCAACAGCTGTGAATCACCCAGAAGCTTGCTTAAATGCAGGATCTCAGGCTCCATCCCAGACCTCCAGAAACCGAATCCACATTTTAGCAAGATCCCCTGGTGACTCCCTTGCACATCAAAGGTTCAGAAGCACTGTCCCAGAAAACTGAATTTTACTTCTAGCTTCTATTTACAAGTCGCCTTTCTTTGCTTCTAGCTTGTTTTCACTGAACTTCCTCTCTTTGAGAGCCTGGTTTCTGCCTCCCCTTTGGCCCTCTAGAAATGCTGTTACTTCCAACTCCCCGCCTCCCCAGTCAAGCTCTGCAGGGCTCCTCCAGGAAGGGAGGCCTCATGATGACCCCCAGGAGCCCCAGCCTCCAAGCAGACAGAGAACGAATAGCCACTGCTAGGGCACCACCTGTGAGGACTGCCAAGAAGGGACAGGGGGCAGCGGAGCAGTGCTGGCCCTGGGCAAAGGCTCACTGGGGCCAGCGGGCGCATTCCTTCGCCAGAGAGACCCTTGGGCCTTTGTACTCCCCTAGAGCCCTCGTCTCCACATGGCCAGTTTCTCTTTACTCCAATGAGGGGGGACTCTAAAGAAAACTGGCCTGGGCATTGGAGGTGGCAGTGTTCGGGCAGGCGGCTCACCCTTGGCAGCTCCAAGCTGAGCTCACATGGCTGAAATTCAGAGCACACCGTCCTGGGTGAGAGTTCAAGCTCACCCTTTGGATTAGACAACATGCGCAGCTTAGTTGCATTATGTAAGTGCTCTGGAGCCAGAAGCAGACAGAACTGGAAGAAATCAAATTGGGATTTCAAAAAGTACTAAAAGGACTCAGTAATTCAGGGACTCCATGGAACTAGCCCTTTAAAATAAAAGACACGCAGATCTTTTAGGGAAGGACTTCTCTAGAGAAGGCAGATTCTGTGTTGAGAAATATTTTGTTTGTTATTAATAGGAAGAGGGAAAATGATAGTGAACTCTCTTTTTGGGTCTAGATCGCCCTTGACCAAGTTTCTCTGCTTCAAGCCAAGGTTAACTGTAATGATGATATCATTGGCCAGCCCAGACTGGCTACATAGGCTATTAATATAAATTAATTTCTCCTAAGTAATTAAGAGCGCTTTAAGCCCCATGGAAAAGGATAACCCAAACCCACAATCCATAGCAGGGATTGATCTCTACGTATTACTTGGCTAAAAATATGTTTATTCTTTCCTAATTTCAAAGAGAAAGATGAATGTGAAAGTTTTCATCCCTTTTAGGCAAATGGAAACATTTCCTCAGCAGCAGAACAATAAAGTGACTCTTGGGTACCAGTGTGAACAACTCAGAGGAACTCAAATTTCCCTGCCTGTAGACCTTCTTGCTGACCAAGTTCCAGGGAAGAACCCCCCAACTTGGACAGTCCACCAATGTTTAGCTCCCGGCGTTGGGAAGAGAGACACACTTGTTCTCACCAGGCATGCTGGGGAGTTCCCAGGTCATCTCATTCACTAGTTCTGAGTGATTTGGGCTGATATTTTATTTCTACCAACTCCTTCTGCCCCCGAGTTCCTGAATACAGGTGTAGCACAGAGCCAAGGAGAAAATGACATAAATAAAGGGTGAGGTGAATTGTTGCCAAGACCCATCTGGGTTGCAGTAGGGAGAGAAAGGTAATGAAAAACTGCAAGGGCCATTTTTCAATCTAGAAGGGGCTCACATCCCCTCTTTTTTTTTATGGTTCTCACTACAGTACTTCCTTCTAGACACAGTAAATCTGGGGAAGGTGGGGCTGGGGAAAACGGCAAAGGGTTTAGCTAACTAGTGCTTGGCAAAAAAAAGTCCTGAGGCTCAAATGCTACAATTAGCCTATAAACTTCCCACTACCACCAAGGCAAGGAGTATGCAAGCCCTTCTCCTATGCTAATAAATGTACATGTTCTTGGTCGCCTTCCTCTGTCCACTTTGACTCTTAGGAAGGGCCATTCATGGTTATTTTAATCTGATTTTTCTGCTGAAAAACGCTGTGTGGGAGTCAGTGTAGGAAGTGCAGGAGGATAACAGAGATACAGATTTTGGTTCCCCCCACCTCTTGCAGATGGCCCAGGGCCCACTCTTCTGAGGGAGGCTTCTCAGAGGCAGCACCTGAAAGATTTACAGAGCTAGAATGTTACGCTGCAGCACAATTCTCCCAGGTCACTTCCAGGTCCAGAAACAGCCACTGGAAGATTACACATGTTGTAGTTACACAGAGGTACAGCTGGCTCCATCGCGCCCCCAACACCCAACCGAGTGCACAAAACAGCCTGCAGTTCTGCCCTCGCTCTGAACCTGGGAGCAAAGAATATGGCGGGGGTGGTACGAATGTGTCTGTGCCCAGCTCCCGGAGCAGGTATCGTATTCGATCTGCTTTGTGTGATTTCACCTCTTTCTTCTGATGCCAAAACAAATCAGACTTCTTGCCAATGCACTGCAATACATATCCCAAGCTGTCGGGCTCAGGTCTGGGGGTCTCTAGTCCAGCGCTTCTCTGGCTTTGCTGCACGTCACACCTTTAAAGACCCTAATGCCCAGACCATAACCCAGAACAATAAAATCAGAATTGGGAGAGAAGGGGGCCCAGACATCTTTTAAAGATCCTTAAATGATTCCCATGTGCAGCAAGGTTAAGAACCACTGCTCTAGTCTGTCCCCCTATTTTATTTACTTCATGGCATTAGTTCTACTAAATTAAGGTTGTTTACTAGTCTTGCGCCATGCAAATGTAGGTTCCAGGAGCTCTGAACACCACATCTGCTTGTTCACTGCTATTTCCCTAGCAGCACCTAGCAGTGTGGCTGGCAGATATTAGGCACTCCTTAAATAATTGCTCAATTAACATCTGCATTCCTACACAGTCTCTGACTTCAGGATTTGACACAGGCATCTGAACTGCCACATTCCTTTTCTCTCTCACTCACTCAAAAGCACAATCACAAAAGGGTGACCCACAAAACTCCTAGTTTCTAGCGAATCTGAGTTTAATCAGCAACGGAGTTTTTGTTGTTGATCTGTAATTTCCACTACCACAAAGGAGTAGGCAGTCCATGCAATGTCCTCCAAAACCCCCCAAAAGGAGAAACTCCGTGACAACGCAGCAAGCAAGCAGCCTGCATTCTATTTACTCTGCTCTGACTGGCACACTGCCACTGGGAGAGGGGCAAAGTCTCAGGCTTAGTCCATGCTAGGGATGGCCGGTCATTTGAGGATGTTTGTCAAACCCAACCTCCTATCTATAGAAACTGAAGCAGAGGCAGAGCAATAGAACAGCTGAAAATTGTGTGGGCAGGCTCTCCACAGGACTATCTTTAGTTGTTCCCTCAATATAAATGGGTCAGGAGGGGGGCATTTAATAGATCCACTGCTAGGGGCATTCACTCTCCTAGCAGGGCACACACGCCTTGGTGAGGAAAGAATGGTGGAGAGCCAGCATATCCTGGGAATAACCCTGCCTCTCGAGCAACAAGGTCACAAGCAAACATGCTCCAAAACGATGCAAACGAACCAAAGGACTACCAAGGGGCGTGTTAAAGAGAGATGGGGACACAAGGTCTCAGAACTCCTTGGTTTTAAACACTCGTTAAAGAGAAAACCCATCAACTGCCTATCTGTTAATCTTCTCCCATGATCCTGTCCACTCCATCTCCTGGGAATCATCAAAGAGGGACCCTTGATATCACAGCCTTCCTGGTCCCTAATGTTAGTACATCAGTTGATAAACATCTAATCTATAATGGCTCAACCGTCCTTTAAAAACAATCTCATGAGAAGAGGAGGAAGGGACACTTTGGTTCCTTTTTTTTTTTTTTTCCTCTAGCAAGCCCATAGCTGCTGAGGGAATTCTCCAAAATGGATTAAGTACTGCTCTCTGCTCTCCAGCTCCGGACACAAAGTGCCTCTAACTGAACATGCCCTTGGGGTCTTCATCTATAATGAAGGGGAGACGGCACTTGCCCTATCTAATGCTAAGCCAGAGTCTCTAGACGCCTCCAGGAACAGAATGATCTTGGTGGAGGGAAGGCAGGATGGTTAAAAAAATGGATTCAGACAAACCACAGGCTTACAGATGACCTTCAGGAGCACAGCAATGCGCTCTTTACTTGAAGAATGCAGGCATCTGCCGTGCTATCAATTCAGAAACCCATCCCTGCCCTCACACCACAATAGTTCCTGTCCTCCCCCTCCCCCCGCCCCCAGTACACCCCTAAGAGCCTTAGGAGTCCCTGTTCTGCCTCTCACTGGCTGCAACTCCCTGAGCACGTCAACTTTGTGTCTCTAGGGCTCAAGAGTCTCATCTGTACAATGGGGATCATGATCTGTCCCACAGGAATGTCGTGAGGACCAAAGAGGGTAACACGCAGTGCGAGCGCGCGGTGTCAGAAGCTGAGCCCTGGTCCACCCAGGCTATTCTACGGGGACTAATTGCTTCCCTCTTCCCGACTTCTCCCCTCTGGAGACTTGGCTCCGTCCCCCTGCCCCACCTCCTTCAGGCCGGGGTCTTTCGGCAGAGGGGACTGGGGCCAGAGCCTCCCTTTTCGAGGATGGGTGCCCCAGAGGCTAGGCTGCGTCCCCCGGGCCCGCGAACCCGCCCCGGGCCCCCTCACCTCCACCGGTTGATCCCGACTGAGGAGGAGGCCGCGAACCAAGGATCGAGGATGTAAACGCAGCGCATACAGTGCGCCCCGCGCACGGCCGCCTGCAGCGCCGGGTTATCATGGAGCCGCAGCCCCTTGCGGAACCAGTGCACTGAGGAGGCGCCTTCCGCGCGGGCCGCTGGCGCCGGGGCCGCCACTGCCGAGGTAGCCACAGCCGCCGCCATCACCGCCCTGACTGCTCTGGCCACCGCTGCTCCGCCCCCATAGACACCGCGGGCTCCGCCCCCAGCCCGCCCAGTGACCTATGACACTTCCGTTCCTCTCTGGGTCCCCGCCCCCGGGACCTGGATCCCATCTTCTATTGGCTGGGCGCCTCTCGCCCGGCGATTGGCTCTGAGGCGCCCAGTCTGGCCCCGTCCCCTCACGTTCCCACCTTGTGTGGGCTCGCTGGGGAGGAGTCGGAGGGCTAGGCGGGTGACGCAGGCTGGCGCTCCCCAGAGAGGTCTGGGCTTGGACCGAGTCCGGAGGTACTGTGGATCCCAGGCTTGCCGCTGGAAGCTGTGTGGGCTGGCGGGGTTGCTGTGACTCCAGAAAGTGAATTACACGACGAACAACCGGCCGTCCTACATCGTCATCGTCATCAATATCATCATCATCTACCTCACTCTATACATCATTAAAACATTCTACTACAGCCGCCATTTATTGAGTGCATTATATATGCCAAGCAACATGATAATACCCTTACATTGTGCCATTTACTACTCAGTTCAGCCCAGTTGCATTCATTCAACGAACCCTAGTGAAAGAGCTGTTATTATTCTCATTTTACGGACAAAAAACTGAGGCTGCCGCAGGGTGAGTGACTTGCTCAGTATCATAACGCTAATAAAAGGATTCTACCCCCATTATTGTGAATCCGAAGCTTCTGCTTTTACCTACAAAGCTATACTTGCGTCTGCGCTGAGCAACGTGGCGTTTACAAGCGGTAGAGTTCAAAGAGTGGGGAGAAGTGCCCTGATGTGCAGCAGTAGAAGGTTTGGGAGTAGGGGCTGGAAATGTAGAGGACGTGGGTTGAGATAGTAATTATGCCATCGGATGAGTTTTGCTTTTACTTCTATGTTGAGTAGACTCAGTGGTACCTCTGTATGCAAAGCACTGAACTGGAGTCTGTGTGGGATTCAGAGATGTGGAGGACACTCCCCATTCCTCCCAGGGGAGCCAGGTGGAGCCCTCTTCTCCTTCTGGAGTCTAGCACAGGGCTTGCTGATTGACAGAATCAGTGACAGGAGAAGCATATAAATACCCACAGTGAAGTGTTGATGATAGACTAAGCTAGCCTAGTCAGATTGGAGCTCTGGGGGTTATCAAATGAAGAGTCAATCTCAGTTTGTCCCTAGGTTGTGCCCATGCTCAGAACCCTTCCTGAACTTGGGAATGAGCAGTGAGGAATTTAGCAATATAGCTAGCAATTTAGTGGTGTTGATTGGCACAACTCTTAAACCAGTGTTGTTGCAATCCTAGGGTCTCTCATTGCCAGGGCTTTGTACAAACTGTTCCCTCAAACCTGGATCACATGCCACACTCCAGCCCCTTTCTGACTCCACTTTGTCCTGTGTCACTGCTCAGTGTAGATGTCACTTGCCATCTGGTCCCAGCCTACCTAGTGACCCATCTCGTTCTGTGCTTCTTCTTATCACTGGTCTTAGTACATGGTACGGGAATTTCTTACTTGTCTGTCTGCCTCATTAGCCTATAAATTACTGGAGGGCAAGGAATGTGGCTCATTTACAGCTGTATTTCCAGGGTCTAGCTCAGTGCTCGGCACTTTATGCTCGAGGATTATTTAGTAAAAGTTGGACAGGGACTAGAATCTCAGATTGCCAGGAACCTTAATGGTCTATCCCAGTCTGGATCCTGTCGTTATTTTTGAATCCCCTCTCCAAATGCTTGCTGAACGAAGAGATGCCACCCTTCACTACTTTTCTTTTTTAAAAAAAATTTATTTAAATTGAGGTACAGTTGATCATTTCTTTTGAGATTTTGTGTTCCTCTCTCCTACCCCCCCATTTTTAAAAAATAAATTTATTTATTTATTTGTTTGTTTTTTTTGGCTGCGTTGGGTCTTTGTTGCTGTGCAAGGGCTTTCTCTAGTTGCGGTGCGCGGGCTTCTCATTGCGGTGGCTTCTCCTTGTTGCGGAGCACAGGCTCTCGGCACACGGGCTGCAGTAGTTGTGGCACGCGGTTGCAGCAGTTGTGGCACGCGGGCTCAGTAGTTGTGGCACACGGGCTCAGTAGTTGTGGCTCATGGGCTCTAGAGAGCAGGCTCAGTAGTTGTGGCACACAGGCTTTGTTGCTCCGAGGCAGGTGGGATCTTCCCAGACCAGGGCTCGAATCCGTGTCCCCTGCATTGGCAGGTGGACTCTTAACCACTGCGCCACCATGGAAGTCCCCTTCCCCCTTTTTTCTCCATAAGGTTGATGCTCTACTAGGAATGGAACAGAGAGTGGAAGGAGATCGTTCTTCCCTATAGCCTCAAAGATGGGTATTCTTCTCTTTTTCTCCTCTGAACTCCCACGATGCTTTCTCTATAGACCATGAGCTACATGAGGGCAGGGACTGTGTTTATCTTGCTCATCAGTGTATTCCCAGAACCTAGTTTGGTACCTGACATGTAGTAGGTGCTCAATAAATAGTTGCTGAGTGATTGTCATTTATCTCTTTCTATTTTTTTTGGTTGACATGTCTTGCAAGTTTATTTTAAACTATAGGTTCCTCTTCGTTCTCCCTTTTTTTCTCTTGGCAATTTATTTGTTGAGGAAATAGGGTCATTTTCCCTGCAGAGAGCCCCACATTCTGGGTTGTTCTCATTCATTGCATCTCTGAGAATCATTTAACATACCAATCTCTAATCCTATACTTCCTGTTAATTGGGAGTTAGCTCCAGAGCTTCATAAGAATTCAGGATTTTTTTTTTTTGAACAAGGATACCTTACAAATGAACTTTCATTGGGGAGCAGACACAAGATATCAACTTGTTTCTTTCTTTTTTTTTTTTTTTTTTTTGCGGTATGCGGGCCTCTCACTGTTGTGGCCTCTCCCGTTGCGGAGCACAGGCTCCGGACGCGCAGGGTCAGTGGCCATGGCTCACGGGCCTAGCCGCTCCGCGGCATGTGGGGTCTTCCCAGACCGGGGCACGAACCCGTGTCCCCTGCATCGGCAGGCGGACTCTCAACCACTGCGCCACCAGGGAAGCCCGATTTAGGCTCTTTAAGTTGGGTTTTCTAGCATCCAGACTTATAAAGGCACCCAAAGAAAAAGAACAAAATGAGGAGAAATTGATGCCAAGAACCCCAGGTCAAGGAAAGCAAAGAAACACAGTGCAGGGAAAAAACCCTCATTGCCTGGGAGCAGGAGACAGACCTGCTCAGCAGAAGAAACGACCTTAACACTGGCCACTAGGGCCCCGAACAACGTACTGAAAACTACAGGCGAGAGGCGTGTACAGAAACTGCGTCGCCTTCCCTGTGGAAGAACAGTGAAAGCACTGTCTGGGGCAGGGGTTCTGCCTGTCACTGCCCATCTGCAGGCTAAAGGCTTCATGCTCTCTCACCTTTCTCCCCCAATGCCATCACCTCTTTGCATGCTAGAATGCATTTTAAAAATATTTGACTCATTGAATTGTATGCTTCGAACGAGTAAGTTCGTTGGTGTGTGAATTATAGCTCAGTAAAAGACGTTTAAAAAAATTTATTAAGAGCCTTCTCTGCAATAGCCTCTTTACCAGTACTGAGGATTCAGTTGTGAGCAAGAGAGTCCCCATTCCTGCTGTCAAGGACTTTACAGTCCAGTGGGGGAGACAGTGCTATGGAGGAAATGCCCAGGGGTGGGATCTTATTGCCATAGCTAATGTCTGTGAAGCACTTACCGTGTGCCAGGGACCTGCTCAACTCGTTTGATCCCCATGACAATTTGTGAGATACGTCATTTTCTTGTCACTATTTTGCAGGTGAGGAAACCAAGGCACAGAAAGGTTAAGGAACCCATGCAAGGTTGCACAGCTAGTCGGTGGCAGAGCTGGAATTTAAATCCAGGCAGTCTGGCTCTAGGGTCCAAGTTGGGTGAATAAAGGAGGGCTTCTCTGAGGAATTGGTGTTGTCCAGGTGTTCACAGTTGCCCCCTTCTTACCATCTGCTCTGTCTCGACCAAACTTTAGTCAGGCTTCTCCCTTTCCTACACGCCCCTGGACTCCGCTTGCCCCAAGCCTGAGCAAGCACCGAAAAAGTAGAATGTGCCTCCCCTTATCAGCTTCTCCTGGTTACTGGCTGACTAAAGCCAGATGTTTTTCCTATCAGATCCCATTTGTCACTTCCCATTGCTTGTCTGTCTCCCCTCCATAGATTCTGCTTGCCTCCTCCTTTATCCTAAAAGAGAAAAACCTTTCTCTTCTTGATTTTGAGATGCTCAAAGATTTCTGAGACTGGTGTGTTCTCTCTATTGCAGTGGCCTTTCTTTCTAATGAACGTGTCTCCCTATCTACGTCCAGATTTGTTTTTATTGGACAATGTTTGCGCTGAGATCTGAGGGGCTAGCAGGTGCAACTATGTGGAGAAGGGAAAAACAGTGCTGTGGGTAAAGAAAACAGCATGTACAAAGGTCCTGAGGTGGGTAGGAGCATTAAGCACTAGAAGAGTTAAAGACTAGATGCTAAATGAAATAAACCCCAGGTCAAGCACCCAGGTTCCCTCTATCCTTCCGCTCATCTGTCCTCAGGTGTTGGCTGCTTCCCTCAAGGTGGCAAAATGGCTACAGCAGCTCCACCCACCTACAGAATGCTTCCTTTGTAAGACAGAGGAAAGTCTTTAGGGAAGCACCCCGTCAGACCTCTCCTCAGGTCTCATTGGCCAGGATTGCACACATGGCCTTGCCCAGGCCAATCTGATATGATTTAGACCTATCACAATTCACCCCTGGGGTTTGGATGGAGCTGGCCTCAGGGAAGCAAGAGTTCACCTGACACTTGAACAAAATGGGGGCTCTTTGGTCCAGAAGAGGGGGTTATTGGTGAACAACCAGCAGTGGCTGCCATTTGCACCTTCTATTAACATGATTAAAAGCCCTGAGGAATTTTTGGAGGAGGTTGATGGGATAGCATTCACTCTTTCACCCCCCCAAAATAAACTGTGAAGCCATATGCAAATATTCCTTACAATAATTGAAAGCTTTGTTATTATGCTGCTATGTTAACTATTCTTAGTATTTGCAGTAGCAAAACTGATCACAGAAGCCCCCCAGGTCCTCTCCTGCATCCCTGCGCATTTCAAGGACAGTGTGAAGAGGGGCAGTAAAGCTTTTCACACACTCTAAAGGGCCTGTAAATGTTGTGTCTACTCATTGCTGCTGGAAAATGGTGGAAACAACCAGAGTGACCCCCTTCAGGGAGCTTCTCTTCTGGGGAGGTGGCAAAAGAAGGGTGCTTTAGCTGGCAAAGCCAAGAGAGACAATCCTGTCAGCTCTGGTTCATAGAGTTGCTGCCACCTTTGCCTCCCGGTTCTGTGTCCTACTCAACCTCTCACAGATGTGATGAGGCTGCCAAAGAAGTTATATTCTAAGAAAAAGGGCGTGAAATGGTGGCCTGAGGCTGAATCTGGTCCGTGTGTGTGCCACGCAGCCCACACAGTATTTTATAAATCTGAGTCGCTGTTTAAAAGAAATCAGGAGGTTGCACTTAAAGATTCAGATTTCCAGCTTCTCTTGCAAAAGTAGAAGTTCTGGCAATATAGGCCCAAGTGGCAAAAGATGAAAAGAACTCAGTCGTGTCTCCCCTGTTTGAAACTGTCCATTTCACCACAGCTCCCATCCAGCTCACCTTCCTCATTTGCATTACTGGTGGTCCCCATTGCTGTCTTTATATCAGGAGTTCACTCCCGTGATAAATAAGTGCTCACCTCCCCTGTGATTGCAGCGGAAGGGAGGGAGCAGAGAAGGCAAATGAAGGCGGCAGGGATGGATGCAGCGACAGAGCCCTGGCGTCTCCAGCTCCTGCCAGGGCAGATCCTTCCCACCCAGCGGGCTGGAAGGCTGCTCTGGGCAGGTCTCAGAGCTGAATCCACAGGGCCCGTGTGGCAGAGGGGACAAAGTCCTACCGTTTTTTCTGCCGTGAGCTTCCATCTAAGAATCACAGCTGCTGCATTATCTCATCCAGTCACTGCACTGCCTTCTGGTGTAGGAACTATCATCATCCTCTCTCTACATATCAGGCAACTGAGGCTCAGAGACATCAAGTCATTTGCCTATGGCCACACAGCTAGGAAGTGGCCAAGAAACTGAGTCTGCAGAAATGTCATCTGACTCACGCAAAGACGCCCAGCCAGCACATGGCAGAGCTGGGATTCCAACTAAGGTCCAATTGCCTAGAAGTTGAAAACTGGTGGCCAGAGGGGCAAACTAGTTTTGGAAATTAGGAATTTGGGGCCTTCTGCTGGGTTCACTGGCCCCCAGTTTGCTATAGGCTCCACTAATCCCTGTTGACTCACACCCTGGCCTCTCCCCTTGCCTGTTATTTGCCTGGTCTCTGGAGAAGGTGAGAACCTTCATGTTTTTTTTATGCCCCCTCACCTTCCCACAGAGTCCGACTCAAGTGAATATGAGCTCTTGGTCCCAGGACAGAGCTGGAGGTCTGTGTTTGTCTCTGTTGACCCCATCCCACCAGGTTTCATGGGAGTTGAAAGATGAGATCGATGAGATATGGTTTGGGTTCGGGTTCAGCTCCATGACCATGATGCTGTTCCAGAGCCCAAGTTTTGTTGGATAGATTGAGTTGGCTTTAGGATCCACTGGTTCACTGGGGTGGTGGTTGAATTGATTTTAAGTCATTTCTTTCTAACTGAGATTCAGTGCAAAGTGATCCTGCTTTAAATCAGGGTTATTAAAGGGGGTTTAGGATTACCTGAGATGAAGGTGTAAAGAGACTAGCTCAGGCCCTGCATATAGCGGGCACTCACTAAGGACCAGGGGAATGAAAAATGAGGTAAGGCAGGGACCCTGTGCATAGTGACCTGGGGAGGAAGCACAGAGAGGCTCGCTAGCTGGATGGAAAATCATATAAGCCTTCTGGGGCTACAGAGCAGCCTGGAAACGAGACTGCAGGACTGGTAGAAATGCAGGCACCCCCAACGAGCCCCACCCTCACACCACAGCCTCCTTCCACCTGGCTGGGGCTCACCTGAGACTATTTCCTCCTCCCAAGCCAGCCTGTACCTGGACAGAAAGCTGATGGGGAGTGGCAGTTGTAGAAATAAACAAAGCTCATCCAAATGAGAACAAACAGGCTATTTATCTGGAGCCTGCTATAGCGGGGCAGTCAGCCACCATCACTTGTAATGTGGCAAAGATTTGAAGGCAGGCAGAGGAATGGGAAAGCTTTACAGTGAGAAAAGGGAAGTCTTCAGGAGGCTGTTAAACTGATGGGGAAGCTGGAGGTGGGCTAACTACAAGGGGCCAGGGCGCCTTATGTGACTGGTTGGTCCTTAGTTGGAAGTAGTGGGTGCGGGCCAAAATAGGGAAACAGGCAGTCATTCCCCAGATCCTGACTGTCCTGGGCTCACGTCTGTGGAGATATTGGTTTGGGTTCCAGAGCTGATTGCTGCCGAAGCTGTGGGTCAGAGTTCTATTGCCATATATGGCTTGGCCAATGTCCGTTTGTATGTTCAGTCTCACTGTGCAGAGAGGGAACCTAGCTCTGTGATCTGGGTCACGTTGCTAATTTCTTTGTGTCTTGGTTCCCTCACCTCATCTGTGAAAGGGGGATGTTAATAGTACCCGGGTCAAGTGCTTAGAATAGCACCTGGCAATGGGGTGAGTATCTAACAATTGCTAGCAGTAATAATAGTCATGGTGATGATTATTATTTCTAAAAAGAGGAGGAGGGGGATGCTTAGTAGAAAGGGCACTGGCCCGGGAGGAGGGGTCTGGGTTCCATCGCACTGTGGCCTTGGGCAAGCCTGTCATGCATTCTGAGCCTCGGGCTTGTCTGTGGAATCTGGGGCTGGACTCTGATTTCCCAACGCATTCCTGGCTCTCACGTTATAAATTCCCCACCTGTGCTCAACAGGTGCCGGACATCCTGCTGTCGTCCCCACGCTGCTAACCACCCCTCTCTGCCCCACACCACCCATAGCCTTCCTTCACCCAAGCTCCCAGCACACCTGGACCAGGTGCTTCAGTGCAGCAGGCTCTGCTGTCCCATTTCAGCTGGTTTCAGGTCCTAAATTTAGCCAAGGTTTGGGGGCGGGGGGATGGGCTGCGCGAGGGCTGCATCTGGTGAGGCAGCTGTGGGAAGCAAATCAGACAGGGGGGCCAGCAGGGCTGAGTACCACACTCTGTTTTGTCATTAGTGTCCCGGACTAGTCATTTGACCCTTTGGGGCCTCAGTTTTCTCATCTAGTAACTAAATTTCATGTATGTTGACTCCTTAAATCAACATATTATCTCTTAATTAGAACAACTTTCTTTTCTTTCATATGAGGAAAAGGATCAGAGAGGTTAAGTGATTTATCTAATTCATTCTCCTCACAGCAGCTAGAGGGAACTTTTTAAGCTATAAACCAGTCATGGCACTCCCCGTGGCTTCCCCAGGCACTGAGAATAAATCTAACCTCCTTGCTGTGGTCAGTAGGGTGCTCCCTGGCTGGAACTTGGTCTCTGACCTCCTCTCTTTCCACCCCATGGTGAGTGGAACCAAAAGGAGCCAGTGTTTCCAAGTAATGTCAGAAAGTTGCCAAGTCTGTCCCTTGCACCTTTCCTATTCCTGGGATTTTTTTTTTTTTTTTTTTTTTTTTTGCGGTACACGGACCTCTCACTATCACGGCCTCTCCCGTCGTGGAGCACAGGCTCCGGATGCACAGGCTCAGCGGCCATGGCTCACGGGTCCAGCCGCTCCGTGGCATGTGGGATCCTCCTGGAACGGGGCACGAACCTGCGTCCCCTGCATCAGCAGGTGGACTCTCAACCACTGCGCCACCAGGGAAGCCCCGGGATTTTTTTTTTTAATACAAATTTATTTATTTTTATTTTTGGCTGCATTGGGTCTTTGTTGCTGCACGCAGGCTTTCTTTAGCTGTGGCGAGCGGGGGCTACTCTTCGTTGTGGTGCGTGGGTTTCTCATTGTGGTGGCTTCTCTTGTGGACCACGGGCTCTAGGCACGTGGGCTTCAGTAGTTGTGGCACATGGGCTCAGTAGTTGTGGTTCGCGGGCTCTAGAGTGCAGGCTCAGTGGTTGTAGTGCACAGGCTTAGTTGCTCCGTGGCATGTGGGATCTTCCCGGACCAGGGCTTGAACCTGTGTCTCCTGCATTGGCAGGCAGATTCTTAACCATTGTGCCACGCGGGAAGTCCTTATTCCTGGTATTTTTGTCCCCTGGGAATAGCTGGTTCCCCAACTCTGCTCGTACCCGCCTGGACTTCTCTCTGGTTCTGGACCACACCCAACTCTTCCTTCCTCAGGGCCTTTGCATGGGCTGTAACCTCTGCCTGGGATGCCCTTTCTTTAGCTCTTCCTATGGCTGGCTGCTTCCCATCATATGGGTCTGAGGTTAAATGTGCTCAGGGAGAGGCCTTCTCTGATTCTTTTGTCTAGAGAAGGGTCCCCTCTGATATTCTCCATTTTGGCTTCTTTTCTTCATTGTCCCCAACATGCTGTATTTGTTTACTTGTTTTTAGTGTCTTGTCCACTATTTGTCTCCCTAGTGCCTGATGCATAGTAATACTCCAAGAGATTGTTGTTTGTTGATGTTGGTAAGAACAATAGCTCACTGTATTTCCAGAATGATGCTGAGCATTAATTCACAATCATTTTGTGTGGCAGGAGGGACAAGGATTATCCCCATATCTCAGATAGGAAAAGTGAGGCCTGGAAAGGTTAGGGGATTTGCCTGAGGCCCCCTAGCTTTTAAGAAGTGGAACCCAGGTCTCCTGACTCCTGGTCAAGTGCTCTTCAAAAACAGAAATGAAGGGCTTCCCTGGTGGCGCAGTGGTTGAGAGTCCGCCTGCCGATGCAGGGGACATGGGTTCGTGCCCCAGTCTGGGAAGATCCCACATGCCGCAGAGCGGCTGGGCCCGTGAGCCATGGCCGCTGAGCCTGCGCGTCCGGAGCCTGTGCTCCACAGCGGGAGAGGCCGCAACAGTGAGAGGTCCACGTACTGGAAAAAAAAAAAACAACAAAAAACAGAAGTGAAGAGCGACGCATTCTGAAGCAGAGGTGTGTGGCAGCGTTGGCCCAGCTCACTGTTCCTAAATTCTCCATCTTCATCCACCAATTTTTTTTGCTGGGCAGGCTGACTTTCACATCCCTGTCTTTTGTACCAGGCTTTTTTTTTTTTTTTTATTGTTTGTTAAAATATATTTTGGCAAGTTAAAATATATTTTGAGTTTTTTTTTTTTTTAGTTGTATCCACCCTATTTCAGGTTATCTTTGTTGATGTCAGATGTGTATATGACGTTTATATGGTTCTTTTTAACCCTTCCTGGCTTTTTATTTTAGAGGAAACTTTGAAGAGAAACTCCTTCTTGATAGATATATTTTTTCTTTAGCAACTTGTTATCACTGGAATCAAAGGGAGAAAGTGATTTCTTTTTCCATTGGTTGTATTTGTATGTCACGAACAAAAGACAATTTGTTCAAAAAAAAAGGGACAAGAGAGAAGGGGAACAGTGGGTTTGCAGGGGAAGGAGCACCTCTTCTGCTGCTTGCAGGGGAAACATTCCTGGAGGCAGTCTTAGCTCCTTTAAATACCATAGAGATGAGCTGGGGGCGATGGTGCTGACTGTGGGAGAGGCTGGGATGCTGGCACTGCACATCTTTGTGCTTTTCTGTGTGGGGGTCTTGCACAGTAGGCTGTTGTGTCCTGAGACTTAAGGCTGCCTGAATTTTTTTCAAACTATTTAGGTTTTCCTTGAATCTTGTTCAAGAAAGTGCAACTAACATTAAGAATGTTATCTCAATTTTCTGATCATACAAAGGGTGCAGAACCGATTATGTCCCTTCTCTGTTTAAGGGACCTGGTGATGGCTTTAAAATCGTTTAGAATCAAGTCCAGATTGACCACTGCATTCAAGGCTGTTCATGCCATGGCCCACCCTCCTTTTCTATTCACCCTCCCCCCCCCCAAAAAAAACCTCTCACCACCCCCCATGCGCTCTTTCCTCAGCTTAACCTTGTTTCCTGGGCCAGTCTACCCTTGCTCCTGGAACCCCCTACTTGCCCAGTAATATTCAGTTCAAACATCTTGGCCCTTGTGAAGACTTGGTCTCTCCATCTTCTGAGACCTCAGGGCAATACTGCATCTGTTATTTGATGTGTGTTTATATTCGAGACCCTTGAAGCAGATTTGGGTCTTCATACCAGTATGTTCTACCACAGTGCCTGGCATGTAGTAGATGCTCAAAAAATGCTGGCTACCCGTGCTCTGAAGGCAGAGACCTCCGTCCGAATCCTACTGCTGCCTCTTCCTTCCTGTGCTCCTCCTTGAGCCTCAGTGTTCTCATCTGTAAAATGGGGGATCGGCGATGGTGCCCACTTCAAGGCACGTGGGAGGGTTGTGGAGATGAATGATGGAATAGAGGACTCAGCAGTGTCTTGCCTCCAGCAAGTGCCCAGTAAATGGCAACAAGCACCAATATGAAACCTGAGGTCTGGAAGGAGTCTTGGTATTTGAATCAACCCCTTGCCTGGAGGGAGAACAGATTCTTAGAAGGGTTGTCCTGCTAGAACCCAGGCTTGGCGATGGCAGGGATGAGCCTTCGTTCATAAATCCCAGCCAGACCCTGCCTGTCCCTTCTCGCTGCACACACACAGGATGTCTTACTCTGATTTTTAATTAAATCACACACAATTCAGGGCATCAGGCCCCACCAACTGCATTAGAAACCACCTGGGATTGTGCGGGGACGCGAAGAGAGTAGTCGTGAGAAGTTCCACTCTCCCCAGCCTTTCGTTACAGGTGCTGAAGACATCAGGAGTTACCCCACGGAGTTTCGTTCCACTTGGTGGAACAAAACACCCAACAGAAGGAACAGGAGTTGTGAAAGCCACCCTCAAGCCCAGAGGGTGTGGTGAGGGGAAGGGAAGATTCTTTCCATCCCAAACTCAGGGAAGTTTGTAATTGTTAGCTTAACACCTTCATCAAGATCAGGTTACAACACCTGCCCTGCAGGGACCTGGATCTTGGGGGGCCCAGCACAGCTTAGGTGGAAGGCTCTGAGCTGACCCTGGCTCCATCAGCATTCCCTGGAGAGGCAGAGTTGGGAGAAGCCAAAGCGGCTCCCTGCCTCCACTTCTGGGGGGCTGTTACCTGAGCCAGGTAGCTGTTTGTGCCAGGTGGCAGCTGCCCCTCAGGGGCAGGGGAGTGAGGCGGGCAAAACTGGTGTTAGCGACTGCGGGAGGGTGTTAATGAGCACGGGCCTGGGCCAGGCTTGGTACCCCCGATCCTTCACCCCCTTGCACGGGGGCTGCTGGTCTCAATGCAGAGAAGAGAGAATGCTTGTTCATTTCCTCCCTCAGCCCAGCCTACACTTTCCTCCAAAAGGCGGCTGGTTTGGGGTGGGCCTCACACCGGGGCACAGAGGTGTGAGGTTTCCCAAATCCTAAGCTTGTGGTGGGGTCACACCCCCACCTCCCCTGAGTCCAAGTGAAGACGTAATGGCTTTGCCAATACTGTCCCTTAAAGGTTGTGGCCTGTCCCCAACCCCAAAGGTCATGTGGAGGTAGGAGGCCCTGGCAGGGGGACAGGAAGGGGTGCTGTCCCTCTCCTACTCCCAGAGAGCTGGTGCTCTTCCAGAGAACCTAACTGGCTCTTCCCATGGGGGTTCCCTCCTCCCTAGGGGAGGACAAAAACCCAGAAATAGGAGAGGGGGTCGAGACAGGTTCGGCAACTTTCTGACATCACTTGGAAACACGGGTTCCATCTCAGCCACCAGATTCCCATGAGGTCTGTAAGGCCACCGTCTCTGGGTCCAGAGAGACACCTTCACTTCATCCATGGGCATTCTCCCTGGGCTGGGCCGGCCATGGCAGGCTCTCCGGAGGAGCTCACACCTCCACGTTACTCTTCTCGTCCTCCTTGGGGCGGGGCTCCTCCTCAATCTTTTTCATCTCCCAGCCCCTGACCCAGGTGTAGGCGGAGGAGCCGCCCAGCACCATCATGTTGCTCACCCACCAGAGGAAGCTCTTCGTCTCCTCGTAGTAGAGGACGGCCAGCACCGTCTGGGCACAGGCTTTGGCTGTGCCGGACACGTTGTGGGTCAGGGGACTGGTGAACTTGATCTGCAGTCCTGTCACATAGCCGATGGCGAAGCCAAGCAGGCCGCCCAGCGTCATCATGCCCCAGAAGTGGGCGCTGCCCAGCTGGGGGAAGTTGTAGAGGGCTGGGAGCTCCCCCAGCAGCAGGAGCAGGGGCAGAAAGAGGACGCAGGCATTGACGTTGTTGTAGAAGGTCAGACGCCAGATGCTGCCGTCCACCGCCGGGAGCACCTTCTTGGTGTAGATGGCATTGAGTGAGACGCAGAGGCTTGCGAGCACGCCAAAAAGGGTGCCCGTCCAAGACAGGGTACCCTCTGCGCCCTCCTGGTCCACACCAAGCCAGAAGCCACCTACAGTAGGGAGAGGAGGAGAAGGGTGAGCGGGGGCAGGAGGAAGGACAGAGAATTTTGCCACCAAAAGTTCACAGACTGTGTAATGCTGTCCCCATCATCCCATCCTCCCTGCTCTTCCTGCAAGAAACGTGTGCAAAGTCTCCACTACATGCTAAGCACCACTCAGGGCTGGGGAAGTAGCTCAGGACATGAACCCTTCCTTACGGAGCTCACATTCCGGCAGAGGAGAGAGACATTAAAATGATTAAAGAAGTAATTTTAAAGAAGTAATCTCCCAATTACTTCCTTAATTACAATTGTAATGAGGTCCATAAAACTAACAGGGTGCTGTGAGAGCCCATAACTGGGCGACTGTGCTGGCCTGGGGCACCTGGAAAGCAACATTTGAAATGAGCTCTGAAGGGTGAGCACAGATACAGCACTTAGTGGTTAAGGTGACCTTGGCAAAGCGACTTAAGGTCACGGAGCCTCAGCTTCCTGGTCTGTAAAATGGGAGCCTACAACGGTTAGAAGCACTTGTGGCCTGAGGTCTTTGGGGATAGTCACTCTTTCTGAGACTCTCATGTTGTGACATCTCCTGCTCACAGAGCCTCCATGGCACCCCACTGCCCCCCAAGTCTGCAAGGAGTCTCAGCCTGGCATGCGGGGCTTCCCACGCCCTTGCCACGATCTGTGTCTCTATGTCACGATCACCCCGAGTCCCCTCTCATCTCCCTGCTTCTCACACCAGAGCTCAGTGTCCTTGATCATTTACTGCACCAGAAACACCCTCCGCCTTCCTGGGAGATTCCACTCTTCTTCAGGGTCAAAGCCAAGTCTCTCCAGGGCTGAAGTCTTTCCTGATATCCCCAGCACCCAGACCTCTTCCTGGCCTCCTCCTGCTGTGCTCTCCTTCAAGACCTTTGCCTGCCCTGGGCTGCTAGACACTTGCCCGTGGGGACAGTACAGTCTCTTTAGCTAGACCCCACCTTCCCAGAAGGCAGGAGCTGAATCTTACACATGTTTTATCTCCCGCCACAGCAGCCCGCGATGTGGTTTTGGTGCCAGCGAGATTTGGGCTCTGATCAGGCTCTGCTATTTAGAGGCTGGGTGGCCTGGGGACAGTTTACTTAACTTCTCTGAGCTCCCATTTCCTTCAGCTGTAGAGATCTGGGTCACGTTCTTGACCCTCCCACTCCAATCAATCTACTCTCCGCCTTGCAAACAGAATGATCTTCCTACAGTACAGATCTGCTCAGGTCCTGTCCTGGCTTAAAGCCCCTCTGTGCCTCCCCACTGCCCTCAGGAAACAGTCCAGACTCACTTAACTTGGGCAGCCTCATGGGTGCATCTTGCTCTGGTCCAGCCATGCAGAAATGCACATGTTTTTTCTACTGACTAGAACATTCTCTCCTCACTCCTTCCTTATACCCATCTAGTACTTTGTCTGGAATGCCTGCTTAGATTCCTCCCTCCCCACTCCCCACCAGGGTTTCCACAGCACCTTTTGTGTCTCAATCCCAGGAGGCCTGGAGAGTCACCTGAGACCCATCTTCCCCCTCGAGGAGTAAGGAAGGAAGGGGAAACACTGAGGAGAGGAAGCCAGGTGCTGGGCCAGCACAGAGCACCAGCCTCCAGGGCGCCTGCCCCTTCAGGCTGGCCAGCGAATGCACTTTCCCAGAAGCTATCTCACCATCTGCTACTTCGATTACTTTTTGGGACTTGGGCCTAGTTTCCCTAATGACTTCATTGGTCGCCATGCAAATTTGCCAACCAGGAGGTCCCTCCCACTCCACCCCTTATAGGGTCAGCAGGGCTGAAGTGGAAATCCCTGGGGCATTTGGCTAAGTGAGGCCTGGGAGCCCATACCAGCCCCTTGGGGAGAAAGTGGAAGCAGCGAGCCCGATCTGCCAGGGGTCTTAGCAGCTCCCCCCAACTCCAACCTCTGCCCTGCTCCCACTCCCACCTTGGACCTAGACTGGGCAGCCCTAGGCCCCGAAGTGGCTCAGTGAGGGGAACATTTTCTAGGACAGGTGGCCTGGGAGAGGCCTCTCCCCAGCAACCAGTGCAACACAGCCTGAGACTCTGAGACACCAACTGAGAATATGTAGGTCAACCAAGATGAAATTTGCAGCACCAGGAAGAACCTGAACAGGTTCAAAGAAAGATCTCATTCCTGGATGACTGAGCCCCAGGAAGGCTCTGAGGGGGTGGGAAGCTGGGGGTGCTCTGACCTAATGGGCTGCAATAAAACATTTTGTGATGATGGAAATGTTCTGTCATCTGTGCTGTCCAATACAGTAGCCACTGGCTACACATGGCAACTAAGCACTTGAAATGTGGCTACAGAATCTGGTAACAACACCTGCAACCGAATAACTGAATTTAAAAAATTTCACTGAATTTTAACTGTAATAGACACATGTGGTCAGCGGCTGCTGAACCAGACAGCGCAGTTCTAACCTCTAGGGGACAAGAACAGAGCAGAGTGGTTAGAAACACAGGCCTGGGGGTCCCGCCAACCTGAGTTTGCATCCCAGCATGGCTACTTCCTAGCTGTGGGGCTCTGGGTAAGTGACTTAACCTCTCTGAGTGTCAGTTTCCTTGTTTGTGTAGAGTTGATCATGGTGATGCTACCACCCAGGGGATATCTGGGGAACACAGGAGATGCTGTATGCAAATGATTAGCACAATGTCCCCATCAATAATTTTTATTTTCTGAGGGTCAAGTCTGGGAAGATGGCTAAGTTATCTCAAAGCATATCTCTTGCCACTGACTCAGGCATTATTGTAAGCCTGCAAGGTCAGACGGTGATGGTATATTTATTACAAGATGCCATGTCCTCTAGAAAGAGCACTGGATGGGGTGTCAGGACACTTGAAGTCTTGAGAAGCAAGAGAGTATAGTAGTGGTCAAGTGTAAGGAGCCAGATTGCTTGAGATCAGATCCCACCTCTGCCACTTAGCTGAGTGATCTTTGACAAATTACTTAACCTCTCTGTGCCTTGGTTTTCCCTCTGTGAAATGTATATTAGAATCCCATCTTATTTGAAGGGGCCTGATTGGGCCCCTAACTTGCTAGGTGACCTCCAGAAAGTTACTTGCTTTCTCTGGACCCCAGGCTCTTCCTCATATGACTGTCATGACAAGGGAGCTGGGACAGATAAAGTCAAAGGTGGTTGACAGGGTTATTCTTTAGGGTTTTGGTCCCCATCTTCCCCCACCGCCCACAGCCATTCCCCGTGGCCCTGGCTGGCCACTCACCAATGATGATGCTGCAGGTGAGCAGGGCATAGAAGGAGGTGGTTTGCTTGAGCAGCAGGTAGGAGAGCAGCACATTGAAGACGGTGGTGAGTGAGCGACCCACGTTGTAGAAGGCCACACCCACATACTTGAGGGAGAGGTTATTGAAGGTGATCATGCCGATGAAGACCACCGACAGGGGCAGGATGCTTCGGGCCACCCTGAGGTCCAGGCGCAGGGTGGGGAAGTCCATGGTACCAGGGCAGCAGGTGGCCAGTGAGCTGAGGCCCTTGCATAGCAGCGCGGTCACCAGGCACTGGTAGAAGGTGACGAAGATGGGGGTGTCCAGCTGTAGGGAGGGGCTATCCAGTAGGTACTTGTTAAGGAACACCATGGAGATGGACGTGACCCAGTAGAGAGAGACTACCAGAGCGATCTGCAGTGCCCGCAGCACAAAGGGCTTCTCGTGGCTGGCCTCTGCCTCTCCGGAGGGGTCGGAAGTCCCCATCAGTGCCATGTGCAGGATCTTTGACCGCTTCAGAGAGGCCCTGTTCATGGTAGCAGAGGAGCTGGGTCACCCTACAGCCAGACTGATTCCCTGGAGTACGGAGCAGTGAGCTCACTTCTGCTTTCTGCAAGCTGAAGTCCTCGACTGTCACATGGTGGGTGGCCTGGAGGCCTCCCACCCTTCTCCTGGATGGAGAGGTTCTGCTCTGGGGTGAGTCCCACAACCCGCTGCCACCCTGAGGGGGTTCATGAGACAAGACACAGGGAAGAGGTGAGGGACGGGCTAAGGTTGGACAGAGATGACAGGTCAGGGGAGAAGGGGCTGGGACCTAGCAAGGAGGATTCGCAGGAAGCGGGGTGGCGGGGGAGAGATATGGAAGGAAAAGGGGGAGAAATGCAAGGCGGAGGTGTTAGAAAAGGGCGGGGGACAGCGTGGTGAAGAAGTGCTGAGAGAGACAGTCATGGGCTGCTATGGGAGAGAAAGGTTTGCAGGGTGAGAGGGGGAGGCATGCAAGGAGCTGAAAGGAGAGCGTGCGGGGGGGTGGTTGGAAAGAGGGTGCAGGCGAGGTCAGAGGCGCTCACGGCCCAGGTGCCGGTACAAGCCCAAGGCGCGCAGTCTTCCCAGGGGCCGGCCCTCGCGCCGCCCAGCAAGCTCCGGACTTCCGAGGCCGCTCCCGCCGGCGAGGCGGGCCCAGGATTCATTTCCTGACACGCCCCCAACCGCCTCCTTAAAGAGCCCGCAAGCCCAGCGTCTCCCTTAAAGCCACAGCCTCAGAGAAATGGCCTTCGGAGTCAGGCTCGCGTCGGGTCCCTGGCAGCCCTTGTTCGCTCCCTGCCCGCAGATGGTGGTGCTGGTGTTAGATATCGGTAGCCGCGGGAGGTGCCTGTGGGTGCTAGAGCCTCGGCCCACTTCCTCCCCCCAGTCCCCCTCCTCCGCCCCTGCTCCACATCCTCTAGAGGCTTAACGCCCCTCGACTCGGCTCCTCTGCAGGTTCACGTTGCCCCTCATCCCCGGGCAGGACTGCGTCCCCAGAGCCTTAGGAACACCCCGCGTTCCCCGGCGTCTAGAGAACCCCCGCCCCCAACCTACCCCGCGTCCCTCTACCTAGTCCCGCTCACACTTTCAAAACCTTGTTGCAGTCTCCTTCCCCCTACTTTCACCGCCCCCATCCCTCTCCCGAGCCGGAGACCCCCAACAGCGCCCCCACCCCACCCTCGATTCGAGACCCTTCCGGCGGCCGGATCCGAGCCTCAAGTCAGCACCCCATCCCCAAACACCTTCTCCAGGCCGGGCTCAGCCGCAAGCTCCGACCCCGGGGCTGGCGTTCCCTGGCCGCGAAGGCGACCGCGCTCTTAACCCCTCCTCTGCAGCGGCCGCCGTCCCGCGCTACATTGAGCCGCACCTGCAGCGCCGCGCCCAGGGTCGCGCCCGCGGGAGACTACTTCCTGATCCCAGCTCCGGGTGTGAGCGCCGCGCCAGCCTCGCCGGCTTGCTCCCCACGTGGACCCGGAGTGGCGGCGGAGCGACCAGGGCCGCAGCCTGACCTTGGCCCCGGGTTATCCCACCGGTCGTGGGAGCAGGCCCCCTTCTCTTTACAAGGCCACCCCAGACCCGGGTATACCGCCCAGGATCCCCGGCTTCAGTTACCGCGGCTTGCACGTCCCAGTACCCGGCTGCATTCGTGGTCCGCTGCCGCGCAACCAGTCTGTGCTTCCAGAAGTGTGTTCGGGGAACAGCCGGGATTCTTCCTGCCAGCAGTTAGTGGAGTCCCCCTCCCCCTCCCAGAGACGGGGCTGGGAAATGGTCACCAGCCTGGGCCGTCACTCACCAGACAGCCGGGAGGACCGACTTCTTCCTGGTACCCGCTCTGGCACCAACGTTGGGTAGCTCAGTTCTCCGGAGTTATCGTCATTAAAACTAGGGGTCTGGACCATACCAGTGGGCCTCAACCTCCTTGCTCAAAACCCTAGCTGATATGGTTGAAAGTAGAGACGACTATTTGTGTGTAGGATGTCAAATACCATCTAATTAGTACCATTTGATTTATGGGTGAGATGTCTGAGATTTGCTTCGAAATACTCAAAGTACTCACCCCCACCCCCCCAAAATATCCCCAAAAGTTGATAGATAAAACAAGATAGGCAATTGTTAAAGTTAGGCATGGAAACATGGAGGGTATAGGAGTCTCCGTACTTCTGTGTACATTTGAAAATTTCCATAAGAAAAAGGTAAAGCTTATGGAGTACATTTAAAGTCTCACTTGCTAACTGCATAAACCCTCGCCCCAGTTTAACACAGCCCTTGGTGGGCTATGGGAACTGGAAGGGTTACAGGGAAATGAGCACCAACCAACAGCCCCAGGGCAGGTACAGCCTCCGGAGGGTGAGCTTTGCCCCAGGCCTGTCCTCTTCCAACAGCTCTGGCTCTTGCTCTGTAATACCTGCACTGCCCCTTCCTCTAGAAATGGGACTTCCTGCTTCCTAGTTATGGGCTGGTCTCCAGGTGGAGGATGCCATCTGATCACCTTGTCACCTTTGAATCAAATTACCCTTTGGGGGAAGGAAAGACTTAAAGGGACTGAGCTGGTCCTCTGACCCCTACTTGGAGAGTCTCATTACAGGGTCAAACTTTAAAGGTTGTGGGTTTCAGTTTATTAAGAGCAGCCCCTAGGTGCTCTTCTCTCTTAGGCCTGATATTTCACTGTGACAAACACTTTAATGGCAAACAGGGCAAACTTGTCTCTGAGAGGCCCTGGTTTCCTGGAAGGGCCCTTCTCCTTGGCACGTTAACAGGAATTAATATATCTGAAGAATATGCTGTCACCCGGATCCCCTAGGGCAGAGATATATACTGTATATAGGCCAGATGCACTTCACCAAGAGAGACCCAGGGACAGTCCACACTGGATGTTTGGGGCACAGTCTGGGCTCCCCATGTGCCAGGAGACCAAGGTGCATCCCTGTGTCCAATCCCTCCCCTTATGTTGTACCTGAAATTCCACCATTAGCTTCACTCCCTTGGATTAAGGTTGTAATAGGCCATTACAGTAAATCTCATAGATCCCAATCCTTTTGTCTTTTTATATGAAGGGAAGAGAAAGTGGGGATGTTTTTTAGGGGTCTAAGGCCTCAGGAGTTGTGCACTTTGTACAACCTGCTTAAGGAATGTTAATTGTTTAAACCATTCATAAAGGGTGATGTTTTAGGTCTTGTCAAGAGTAATTACCCAGGGTGTGAACTTGGTATGTGGCAGAACATAAGGTCATAAGGTATGTGGCAGTTGGGCCCTTTTTGGGTGTGGTCCTATTTTCTTGCCATGGCTGGGAGCCACTGATGACGTCAGAAGAAGACGATGTCTACCCGACAGGGTGAACAGAACTAACCTCCCAGGTGTGCGGGACAGTGGATCGGTAGCAGAAGGGCCTGAGAGCTCCTGGGAACACGCAGGTATTGACTCTCTCACCCCTGAGTTCAGCAAGGACTCCTGAGCCTACTCCATCTAGTGGACATCACTGTTTTCTACCAAAATTCATCCCCCCCCCCCCCCCCCCCCCCCCCGTTTGTCCAAGATAATTGAATGGTTGCCCAGCCAGAGAGCACAGTTCCTAGCCTCCCTTGTGGGTAGGTGAACCCCATGACTCCATGGCTGGGGAACGGAGGTGATGTGTTGTACTTTCCAGGTCTAGGCCTTAAACGTTAGGTGGGCGCTCTTCCGTGTTCTCTCCTCCTCTTCCTATAACCTGCAACCCAAATGTGCCTATAACACAGCTGTTACCATGGAGACGAGGTCAATTTTTAGGGGCTGTGGGAGCAAGATGATGGAAAGAGCCAGGATCTCTGTGTGGAGTAGAGCCACCCGCCAACCTGCCCTGCCTACCTTGAGAACAGTCGTTCTATGAGAGGGGAATCAACTTGCATGCTATATACACCTCTGCAGTTATGAAGTGGTCTCTTTGTTACAGCAGTTAGGCCTTTACCCACAATACCCATCGTAGTCTATATTCCCTTCTCCTAGAACATATAGGTATTCTCTAGGCAAAATTAAGAAGGCATGACGTTGTTAGTCTGATCCCTCTCTCTCTTGCTTTTTCTCTCCCTCAGTTCATTATCTATCTATCTATCCATTCATTCATTCATCCTGTTCCTATCCAGGACCTGGCACTATTCCTGCCACAAAAGCTGCTCAGTACCTCTTTGTGGAATGAATGAAAGTCACACCACAACTAGGAGTACCTGAAAATCAAGGCTGATTTAAGACCTTTATTGGCCCTATACCCTGAAAAGCTTATAAGTCTCCTCATTCGCCCTATATGTGATTCAAAATAAAAATTAATACTAAACTGTAAAATAAATGTAAGGAGAGGAAAAAATGTTCTGTTTTTCTCATGGTGATTGGAATATTCTTTGGAAAATAGTATATTCTTTCCAGGAAAAAAAAAATTATGACTTTCCTTTGCTGGTACTTGTGGCAGACAGTAAGAATTGCCTACCCCAGGAGTTGGCAAACATTTTCTGTAAAGGACCAGAGAATAAATATTTTCGACTCTGTGGGCCATATGGTCGTTGTCACAACTACTCAACTCTGCTGTTGTAGTGTTGTAACAAATGGGCGCTGCTGTGTTTCAATAAAACTTTATAGGGACTTCCCTGGTGGCACAGTGGTTAAGAATCCTCCTGCCAATGCAGGGGACACGGGTTCGAGCCCTGGTCCAGGAAGATCCCACATGCTGTGTAGCAACTAAGCCCGCACGCCACAACTACTGAGCCCATGTGCCATAACTACTGAAGCCCGTGCCTAGAGCCCGTACTCCACAACAAGAGAAGCCACCGCGATGAGAAGCCTGCACACCACAACGAAGAGTAGCCCCCACTCGCCACAACTAGAAAAAGACCACGTGCTGCAATGAAGACACACGCAGCCAAAAATAAATAAATAAATAAATAAACTTTATAAAGATAGGCCATGGGCTGGATTTGGTTTGCTGGTGTAGTTTGCTGACCCCTGGTTCACCCTCTATTAACTTAACCTTCTTTCTTACTAATACTACCCATATATTGTTTGTATGTCAATGTGTCCACCTAAAAATACTTATTCCCCAGACCTCCTTACAGCTAGATGTGGCCATGTGACATACTTTTGGCTAATGAGTTACAAGCTGAGGATTTCTGGGGAGGCCTTTGCTTTCTTGATATAGGTACAGCCTTTGTTGCTTCTTGTTCTTATATGTTCTGTCTGTAATGCAGACTTGAGGTCTGGAAGGGCAGCAGCCATCTTGTAACCATGAGACAAAAGATAGGAAAGCAAAGGATGGCAGAGCAGAAGCAGGGAGAGGGCTTGCCTGAGTCCCTTAGAGCTTGGATGAGCTGCCATCCAGCTCTGGGCTGCCTACTCCTTATTGCAGGAGATGAATAAGACCTTGTCAGTGTACCATTAGAGCACGGTCCACTATACTGTGTAATTAATTGTTGCTGGAACTCACGTCTAAGGTTCCAGGAAGGCCCGGGATTGGGTGGTACTGGGTCTGAGGCAGCAAGGGAGGGGATACAATTATCTGGGATTGAATGCAAGCTGCAGAGCTGGAGGCAGAGTGGAGCATTCCAAAGGCAGGGCTCGGGTGGCAGAGCCCACGTCAGCATGGGCAATTTCCAAAGCATGAGATGCGTGGCCAGGGACTGTTCACAAAGGAGTCCCAACATGGGGGAGGGGGTTCTGCATGAAAGAACGGGAAAACTGCAGAGGATTAGCAAAGAGCTGGCTCTCTTTAACAATAACGTCTACCGAGGACATCCCCTCTATGCCCGGTGCTGGCTTCCGGGAAGCACCTAGCTTAGGATGGTGCGGGCCTTTTTGGTTTTTCTGAGGTCTAGGATAGCCAAAAGCATTACTCCCCAAAGCTCCTGTAACATGCACCTGGATAATCTCCAAGCAAGAGTGATGTTTTCCCCAGCTTAGCAGCTAACCCTTGGGGAGTGAGTGACAGAGCCAGTCCCTCCTGGTGGAGGGTGTTTTACTAACACTTAACACTTATTGGAGGTGGCTCCATGCCGGGGTTTTCCGTATACAACTCGCAGTCCTCGCAACAACGCTGTGAGGGATAGTCTCTTGTTCTAATCTCTAATTTACAGATGAGGAAAGTGAGACCCCAGACATATTGGGTCACTAGCCCAAGGCCACCCAGTGAGGAGGTGAGAGCCAGATTTGAACCCAGACCAGTTTGTCTGCTGAGCTGAAGTTTGTCCTGTTCCATGAGTTCATCTCCTCCCGAGCCCGGTTTCCTGATTGGTCTCCTAGGACACTGGTCCTATGGAGTGACCCTGGCATTGCTGCCCTCTGTCCCGCGGTTTGTTGGAGGGCAGATATGTGCCTCGGGCTGCATTGTCCCAATCCCCAGGGAACTCTCCACACTGTCACTCGAGAGCCCTCTGGCTGATCCACTATCTGATCTTTTTCTCTAACTTTTTCACCTATTAGTTTCATCTCCCACATGAACTGTAAACTCCTGGTGGCAGAGAGGGTGTAGCTAACAGTTATATGGCAGCTAATCGTTATCAGGCACTGCTCTGTGTCGTGCCTTGGCCTCAATACCGCATGGTCTAATTCCTCTAAGCTCATAATAACTCTTTGAGATGCTATCTTATTATCCCATTTTATGGAAGAGGAAACCAAGGTCCAGAGAGATAAAGTAAGTCGCCTAAGGTCATAGAGGCTTGTAAGTGGCTGAGCTGGGATTTGAACCCCGGTCGACTGACTTACTTAACTATTAACTTTTTTCTGCCTCTCTTTTTGTGTACAGCACTTCGCAGTTTACAAGGCATTTTCAAACACATTTAAAAAAAGTTTTCAGAACACCAGGGCTTAACAGTATGTTAGAGATTGTCTATTCTAAACCCCTCACGTTAAAGAAAAGAAAACAGGTCCAGAGAGGGGCAGTTTATGAAAAGGTGAGACAGGACTGGAACTCCGCTCTCCTAGATGCTGACAGCCCTGCACATGCCAAGCTCCTTCCCTGGACTGGAGCTCCGTGAACACAGGGGCTATGCCATTGGCATGTTTAGCTCTTCAGCACCTAACACAGAGCCTCACACACAGTAGGTGCTCAGGGAGTGTGTGTTAAATTAATGTGAGTCTAAGGTGATCAACATTGCTAATTATTGGGGAAATGCAAATCAAAACCATGATGATATGTCACCTCACACCTGTCCGAATGACTATCACCAAAAAGAACACAAATAACAAGCATTGGTGAGGATGTGGAGAAAAGGGAACCACTGGACACTTCGGTGGGAATGGAAATTGGTGCAGCCACTGTGGAAAACAGTACAAAGATTTCTCAAAAAAACTAAAAATAGAACTATTGTATGAGCCAGGAATTCCATTCCTCAGTATACATCTGAAAAAAACAAATACACTAATTTGAAAAGATCCATGAACCCACAATGTTCGTAATAGCTGTATTTACAATAGCCAAGACATGGAAGCAACCTAAGTGTCCATCAAAAGATGAATGGATAAAGAAGAGGATGTATATATATATACAATGGAATACTACTCAGCCATAAAAAAGAATGAAATTTTGCCATTTGCAGCAACATGGATGGATTTGGAGGGCATTATGTTAAGTGAATAAGTCAGACAGAGAAAGACAAATACTGTATGATATCACTTATATATGGACTCTAAAAATACAACAAACTAGTGAATATAACAAAAAAGAAGCAGACTCGCAGATATAGAGAACGAACTAGTGGGGGGAGGGTAAGATAGAGGTGGAAGAGTGGGAGGTACAAACTATTCCATGTAAGATAGGCTACAAGTGCTTCCCTGGTGGTGCAGTGGTTAAGAATCCACCTGCCAATGCAGGGGACACGGGTTCGAGTCCTGGTCCAGGAAGATCCCACATGCTGTGTAGCAGCTAAGCCCACACGTCACAACTACTGAGCCCATGTGCCACAACTACTGAAGCCCGCGCCTAGAGCCCATGCTCCACAAGAGAAGCCACTGCAATGAGAAGCAACAAAGAGTAGCCCCCGTGCTCCGCAACCAGAGAAAAGCCCGTGTGCAGCAAGGAAAACCCAACGCAGCCAAAAATAAAATAAAATAAATAAATTTATATGTATAAAAAAAGATAGGCTACAAGGATGTATTGTACATGGGAAGTACAGCCAATATTTTGTAATAACTGTAAATGGAGTGTAACCTTTAAAAATTGTATAAAAAAATAAATGAACACGAAAAGCAGCTATACTCCAATAAAAATTAATTAAAAAAATAAAATAGGTAGAGAGACAAAAATGAACATGAGTCTGGTGTGTGTGTTATTATTAGACACACCATTTCATCCCAGTTATCCCTCAAGGCATGTAGCATGATGCTTGGCATGTAGTAAGTGTACTCGGTTGAATAGCGTTCAACCCTCAAACTCATCCCCAGAACCTCAGAACGTGAACTTATTTGGAAATAGGGTTTTTGCAGATGTATTTCGTTAAGTTAAAATGAGTTCATACTGGATTAAGTTGGACTCTAAATCCTATGACTGGTGTCCTTATAAGGAGGGAGATTTGGAGACAGAGGTGACACACAGGGAAGAAGGCCATGTGAAGACGGAGGTAGAGGTTGGAGAGGTTGGAGTCATGTAGCTACCAGTCAAGAAACTCCAAGACTGGTGGGTGTTGGAGGTCTCCCTGATGTGCACTCCGGCTGCTTCCCTTTGTTGACGAGGTGTGAAGAGAGTACACACAGGAGGCATCTATTCCTTTTTGGGTAAGAACGTCTTCATCTCCCTTTGGGAGAGCCCGCTCCTTGGCTCTTGCAGTCTCTGGGGGCCATCAATGCACTGCTTGCTTTTCTCCAGCCAAAGTGTTACCGAAAGTGGTGGTCTGGCTGCTTGATGCTCTAAAGCTAGTAAAGAGGCAAGGTTGTTGGAATGAAAAGTTCGCTTTATTTCCGAGGACGGCATCCTGGGGGAAAGGGCAGACTCTAGTCCAAAGGCCGACTCCCCCCACCCTATGACAGAGGGCAAGAGCTTTTATAGACGGAGGGAGGAGGCTCCATGCAGAAACAGCACAGTCAGCTCTGACCGTCATCTAGAAATTGGCCATCAGTGATCTGGTCAGTGTCACCGTGATTGCTTTAGGTACAGTTAGTCTATAGTTCCAGGGTCAGTTTGTTCTCATTTCTTTGAGGCCAGTTCTTGGAATTGTGGCAGCTTATGTCATGGTTACAGTCTGGTCGTCATGTAGTTAACTTCTTCCACCTGGTGGGGGTCTCAGTATTTATAAGACGGCTCACAGGACGTGGCTCAGAATATTATCTACAGCCCTTGAAGAGAAATGAAGGTCCTTGATTTTGCTTAATGACTAAACAATTATTACTTGGTCTCATTTGACTGTTTTCCTTTGTTTCTATATTTTCTCACTTCGCTGATTAAATTTATTCTTTGGCTAAAGTTTTCCATAGACAAAAGTCAGGCTGAGGACATGGGGGGCAAGGACCATAGGGCCCTGCTCTGTTTCAAAAGGGGTGGGTGTGACCCAGGCCAGACTAATGAGCCCATTGCTTACTTATCCCTTCTCTGAGATGGACAGAGATAACAATAAAACCTAAAACTGCTTACAGCTGATTCATGGTGGCAGCAATGCCCAGAAAACCCATTTACCACTTCCTGCCACTGAGACCCTCAGAGCTGCCCTGCTCGCTGTCCTTCCCAGCTTTTTTCTTCAGCTTTTTCCTTGGTTCTGCAAGCAATGCTGAACTCTTCCAATGACCTCCTTTTTGCATAGGGCGGCTGGAGCCTGTATCTATTGCTTACAATCAGAGAACCCTAGATGCTACTGTGGGCATTTCCTTCTGTCCAAGAGGAGGGGTCAGGGCAGGAACCGGCCAGCTCCAGCGAATGAATCTAGCCATCATAACCCCACTTCTCCCGAAGTGCTGGGGTTCCAAGAACAGGGTGGGAGAAAGGAAAGGGCAGGGCAGCAGGAAGTGTAGACCAGGAAGTGTCAATACTGGTGTGTTTGCAGAACACACTATTTAGTGTGATAAATGTGTGGCATGTAATTGGGAAAGCTAAGTACAGAGAAAGTATCAATAGAATTCCTGCACATAACATTCAGTTTCTTTAAAGTTGGGTTTATTGAGGTATACGTTATATACAGAAAAATTTATATTTTAAGTGTACAGTTTGGTGAATTTTGACAAATGTGTACACTTGGGTAACCACCACAATAATCAAGATAGAGAAGAGTTCTATCACCCCCAAAAGTTCCTTCTGGTCACTTGTGAACTGATTTCTGTCCCTACAGTTTTGGTTTTTCCAGAATGTCATATGAATGGAATTATAGTATATAGCCTTTTGTGTCTGACATCTTTCACTTAGCATATGCTTTTAGGATTCCCCCGTGTTGCATGTACCTTAATTTGTCTAGCTAGTCACCAGTTGATGGTTGTTTCCAGTTTTGGGGGCGGTATGAATAAAGCTGCTATAAACTTTTGTGTACAGGTCTTTGTTGGAGGTCTGTCTTCATCTCTCTTGGGGAGATACCTAGGAGTGGGACAGTTTGGTCCTATGGCAAGTATATTTAACTTTTTAAGAGACTGACAATCTGTTTTCTAAAATGGTTGTACCCACCAGAAATGTATGAGAGTTCCAGTTGTTTTGCATTCTTCTCAGTACTTGGTATTGCCAGCTTAAAAATGTTATCCATCCTAATAAATGTGTAGCGATCACTTTTTGTGGTTTTAATCTGCATTCCTCTAGTGGCTAATGATGTTGTCTTTTTATGTACCTGTGCGCTATTCATATTTCCTCTTTGGTGTCTGTTCTCATGTTTTGCCCATTTCTGAATTGGTTTGTTTGCTTTTCATTATTGAGTTGTGAGAGTTCTTTGTACATCTAGATAAAATCCTTTATCAGATATATGCATAAAAATATTTTTTTCCCAGTCTTTAGCTTGTCTTTACATTCTCTCTCTCTCTCTTTTTTAAAAATTTAATTTATTTATTTAATTTTTGGCTGTGTTCATTCTCCGTTTCTGTGCGTGGGCTTTCTCTAGTTGCGGAGAGGGGGGGCCCCTCTTCATCGCGGTGGGCGGGCCTCTCAGTGTCGCGGCCTCTCTTGTTGCGGAGCACAAGCTCCAGACGCGCAGGCTCAGTAGTTGTGGCTCACGGGGCTAGTTGCTCCGCAGCATGTGGGATCTTCCCAGACCGGGGCTCGAACCCGTGTCCCCTGCATGAGCAGGCAGATTCTCAACCACTGCGCCAGCAGGGAAGCCGGGAAACCAAGCCCCTCGCAATTTCTTATAATAGTTAAATATACATATCCCACGTGACCCAGAGGTCTCACTGTTAAGTATTTACCAAAAGAAATGAAAACTTATATTCAGACTAAAGACCTATGTAAAAATCTGGAGACAGGGCTTCCCTTGTGGCGCAGTGGTTGAGAGTCTGCCTGCCGATGCAGGGGACGCGGGTTCGTGCCCCAGTCCGGGAAGATCCCACATGCCGCGGAGCGGCTGGGCCCGTGAGCCATGGCTGCTGAGCCTGCGCGTCCGGAGCCTGTGCTCCGCAACGGAAGAGGCCACACCAGTGAGAGGCCCACGTACCGCAAAAGAAAAAAAAAAGAATCTGGAGACAATCCAAATTTGTTTACAATAGCAAAAAATTGGAGACAAACCAAATGTTCGTTAAGAGATGAATGGATAAATGCAGTGTGGTATTTTCATACAATGGAATACTACTGAAAATGAAATAACTGCTTGGATTAAGCAAAAAAATGGATGACTCTCAAAAACATTTTACTGAGTGAAAGAAGATAGACACAAAAGAGTATGTACTGTACAAGTTCATTTATATGAAATTCTAGAACAGACAAACATAAACTGATTATAGAGAGCAGATCATTGGTTGACTGGGGGTGGATGGCTTGATTACAAAGAGGCACAAAAGAACTTTCTGGGGTGATGGAAATGTTCAGTCTCTTATCAATGTCAATTTCAATCAATATCTTGATGTATGGTTGTTATCCAGGTATACATACCTGTCAGAACTTAAACTCTACACTTAAAAATCTGTGCATTTTATTGTGTGCAATTATACTTCAATAATGCTGACACAAAAAAAGTTGGTTGAAATGGTATTTCTGGCCCCTGTTTTTCCAAGTACTATTAATTTTTATGTACCATGGGAGTGTCCTTGAAACGTTAAAAAGTATATTTTAGCTTTTATTGTTATCTCTTTACTCTCCATCCTCACCTCCAGTCTTTTGGGCTTTTAATTTCTAAATAATTCTTCAGCAATTATGCATTTGTCTGACAAAGTTATAACACATTTCAAAGGTTTTCTACCAGGTTCCAATTGAATCAATTGAAAGGAATTTGGCTGGAAATGAATGCTTACAGCCATTAGTTCATGTCTTGATAAGGTTGATACACCCTGGGGTGATTTTGCAATTTTCATACGCGTTTTGAAAGCAATTTTGTCTGCTTTCTAGGTTGTTTCATTTTAAAAATTCATTTCCAGTCATCCATGTCCGCTTACGCATTTAGCTATGTTTTCACAAACTCCACAGAATATTTCTACTCTCTTAGAGAGGAAGACAAAATCGACAGTTCACAGAAACATTGCCAAACAACAGAGTAGGCATAATGGACTGAAAATAGCTCAGGACGTTAAATTAAAAAACAAAAATCTAAAGTCTGAGAGAGGACTATAAAAATGCAAATCTATCGTGACACAAATGCATAAAAAATGATTTACTTACAAAGTTCCCAAGTTCTGTCACTAGCTTGTTATGTGACCTTGGGCAAGTTTAACCTCTTTCGGGCTTATTTCCTGGCCTGAAAAGTGGGGGCTGATAGTAGAACCTACCTCATGGATTATCATGAGGATTAAATGAGAAAATTCATATGAAAGTGCAGAGCCCAGCGTCAGGTGTGTAATAGGCATTTAATAAATATTTGCAGTTATTATTATTGTTACCTCCATGGTGTATAAATATATTGGAAGAAAAAATAGGTGAGTGGACATATTGTTAACCTTTTTGATCATTTCTCCTGGGGTCATACCAAAGGTGTGACTGCCTGGCTGGGGGCTTAGGAGGTGATTTTGTTGCTGGGCTGGTGTAAGGAAAAGGAGGTATAGTTGTAAGGCTGAGGATGCTCAGAGGCTTAGTGTTAAGAGAGCTTTAGATCTTATGTCCCCAAGTTCTGAATTCATCCATTTAGCCACTCAAGAAATGTACTGATTCCTCAGTGTCCCACGAATATAGGTCAAGGATCTTGCTCACAGGCTAGTGGGGAGATGACACCAGGGTAGATATAGAGCCTAAATGGCCTCTAAGCTCACGTTACCCCTCCAGTGGAAGAGGAGGCTCAGAGGCTGAAAGTGGCTTGAAAAACACTTGAGCAAAGCCAGACTGCGAGCTGCCACTGGTCCCCAGCCTGAGCAATTCTCCCTGGCACCTGTGATCATAGTAGCCCAGGATAGAAAATGCTTGGGGTGACCCTAATAGGGGAACAGTTGCTTTCCCCTGGGAAGTAGTGACATTTAAGTCTGGCAGTGACAGATGGGGAGCATTTGGACACATCTGGAGGAAGGGCTCTCCAAGTGGCAAGATGCAGAGGCAGGAGAACAAGAGATGTATCTGGGAAACATCTAATATTCTTCCTTTATCATGGGACTCTCCCTCCCATCCCAGAAGGGCTTCCTGGAGGAGGAGGAATTTCAGGGCTGACACCAGGATCTATCTGGGTTCAATGAAACCACACCTTGCGGTTCTTAACTTTTACTGGGGCAGCATGAATTTCTCCTCCCCTGCTACCTCTACTCTCCCCACACACGGTTATTGGAACTTGGTGCTTCTCAGGACTCAAGTAACAGAAGAGAGTCCTTAGAGATGTAACATGACATGGGAAGGACACGGATACTATAGCAGAATTGAATGTGAAAATTATGCAAGTGGGTGAATTTCCGCTAGAGTAAAATTCTGAATGATTTTTAGACATTTTGCCCTGAAGCCAGGCCACCCTGGGGCCTTTCCTTTACCCTCCTGATCCAAAGTCCCCACTTCCCCGTTCCTCTCCCCCTTCCAATTTGAGTCAGAGCTGGAATAGACTGGCCCTCCAGGAGGGAGGCTGGACACAAGGGGAGGAGGTCTTGGGTAGAGGGAGGCTGGACACAAGGGGAAAAGTAAGAGATTAGAAGGCTGAGGAGCTGAGAAAGGAGGGAAGAGAGAGCTAGGAAGAGTCCAGGGCAGTTCATTTCTTGGTGGCATGGTTGGCCCTGTGTGGACACTTGGAACGCACTGGATAAGCCACAGGCAGGGACCGTGTTACCGTCCTGGCGCCTGCCCCGGAACACCCATCCTTTCCCTGTCCAATCAGCATCCAGGTGCTGGAGATAGAGAGGAAAAGCCTGGGTGCCCCTGGCCCTCAGGAGCCTCCTAGTCTGGTGGGAGACAAGAATGTGAAGAGATGATTAAAACAGCAGGAGAGGGGCGAGAATGGGCGGGGCATGCCCTCCAGCTTTTAACCTATGGCTAGCCGTCCCATTCTCTCCTGAAAACTCTGCCCCTTCCTTCTCCTCTAGTCCTGTGGGGCCCCTCCTCTGGTGCCTGGAGCAACAGTAGCCTCAGTGCCCCCCAGGGAGAGGCACCCACAGCAGCAGCAGGAGAGGAGAGAGAGGAGGAACCAAGGGGGGAGGGACCATGGGGGAGGGGCAGGGCAGGGGTCCAGAAAATCAAGCCCTGGATGTGGCCATTGCCTTCGGGTCTGGTGACTGTATGACTCCACCATCTTCTGAGGGGTAAGGGGAGTGTGGTTTTGAATCCACAGACACACTCACCAGGCAGATTTGCAGATTCGCTGGCAGTGCAGGGAGGGGTGGGCCCAGTGGGAGGGGCTGGCCTGAATGGACCACCTGGAGGGCCCCAGGTGCCTGTCCCTGCCCCTCGAGTCTTAGAGGTGGTCCAGAGACAGAAGGTGAGTTGACAGACACTTGATCAAAGCCAGGGCTGGGAACCCCTGCCCTCCTCAACTGAGCAATTCCTTCCGCATCCCCACTGGTGAATTTGTGAATTAGTGGGAAGAGTCTTCCTGGCTGGGTCACTAGTAATATTGGACCATAAATTCTCCCAGGGGTGGGATTTCCCAGATTCTAATGCTGACGCTCAGACATCCCAAACTCCCAGTGAATATTTGCCTGTCCTTTACTCTGTGCTAGGTGCTGTCACCTGGGGGACTGCGTTTCATTCTCACAGTGGTCCTGGGAGGTAGGTGGTATATTATTCCCATGCTACAGAGGAAGAAACAGGCCCAGAGAGGGGAAGTGTCTTGGACAGGGGCTTGCTTAAGGTCAGGAGGTGACTCTGGACAGGAGTTCCAGCAGACAGGGTCAGAGCCTGCCCTGCTGCCCCTCCTCTCCTCCTTCCTAGGGTCTGGCCCTCCCTCTCATGGGGCCAGGCTCTGGCCCAGCTGAGGGAGCCTTTCAGAAGCAATTCCAGGCAGGGGAAGGCCAAAGAGACAATTCACAGGAGTGAGGGGCCTACTGAGAGGTGGGTCTTGGCGACGTGAAAAGGCTGATGGTCTTATAAAAGCTTGAAACGGAGAGCCAGTTTTCTTCCCCCCCCCCCACTCCCCCAACGTGGATCTAAAACCCCTTCAGGCTACTTTTGGGGGAGGGGGTAGCTGACCACTTGAACCAAAGGCTGATGGGGAGAGGGGGCAGGAGGAAACAGGAGGATTGCTCCCAGGGGAGGTCCTTCTCTGGCTAGTAAGAGAAGCTGACTTGGAGGAGGGGTGAGACCCACCCAGCTGTGCAGGGGGCCTCTGCTGATGCTGCCTCCAAAAAAGCCCTGGCATGGGTATGAGTTGGGTGGCTGGAACTTCTGAAGTCTGTATCTGTGATTGTTGGGTGTGGTTGTACATTTCCACCCTTCTGGGGTTAAGGACATAGCGAAGGGAGATGAGGTCACGGTTTATGAGAATACCAACTACGTGGCTTTGTAAAGATGCAATGTAAAATGCTGACAAATGTTTATGCACGAAATTGGCAATAATGCAGAGCCCCTCAGTTAAAAAAAATTGTCAGAATTGCCCAGTCTCCTAGAGTTGGAGGAGCTAAGTGAGTTGTTAACTGGGAATTATAAACCTGCCACGTGGTAATGTCACTTTGGTTGTGAAATAGAAATACCGGCCTTCTATATGCATGCATGGCTGTTTGCGTGCATCCAAATTTCTAATTTCTGCTGGGGATTCTGGAGACATTGTGCCACTTTCTCGACATTCACAGTTATTACAACTTTAAATCTTTTATCTGTATCCTGTAACAGTGTCATCCAAGTGTTCTTTAAATGGTGGTGCTGAAAAACGCACCTGAAAATCAATAACGTTGGAAAGGAAGTGAGATGTGATAAAACGTTATGAAGAAGACCAAACCACCGGCAGGAGATGCTGTGCTGTTAATTTAGCCGAGACCGTGCTGTGAAATATTAGAGGTAATGCCGGGAAAACAAAAAGTGGCATTAAAGCAAACATATGCCACAATGGGGGTAGATTTATGCAACACATCCTTTCCACTTTGCATTCATTTCTATGGCAAAATTAGTCTAGAATTATGCACATTTTGAATTATGCAAGGTCTTCAGGAACACATGCTTTGCATAAAATGCGACTGCCCTGTGCTTAACGGTGAGTGGGTGGGGGAATGGGTCAGTTATTCTAGGGTTTCCTTAGGCCAGGCAACTTTCTCTTTGTGTCCTGGCTTGTGGCTCGGTGACTTCATCTGTAAAGTGGGACAGTCAGACTGGCTTCTCTTGCTCTCTTTGTTAGACTTGTAGAGACACAGGCACCATCATTTTCTGCCCTGAAGTCGTCTTCTCCGGGACAGAATCCACAGCATACACTAAACTCATCTTTCTTCATTGTGAGGCTGACCTTTCAAATACCAGGTGTCGTAGGGGATCACTTATCTGAATACACGTGGGATGATCCCTGGAGACAAGATCCCTTTACCTCCATCCCCATGGTCCCACAGAGATGTGCCTTGCGACAGGTGGTTGGAGATTGAAAAGGCCGACAGAAGAGGAGAAAGCCAGGTGTGATGGGGGCCTGGCACCGCCAGAGGGCAGCACCAGCACACAGCCGAGGTAGCCTCTCCCAGGGCCCGGCCAGGAGGGAACGCTTCTCTCCAGTCACTGCAGTCCTCCTGGCGCCGCGCACCGTTCTGGGTGCGAGTGGTACCAGTGGGGGATCAGGACACCCCAGGACTCTGCTCTTAGGAGGTTTACATTCTCTTGGAGGAGACAAGATAAACACGTAAGCACATTCATAAACGAGGCTGTTTCAAGTAGCAATAACGTGATGCAAATAAAGTGGCGACGGGGCGGGCACCAGCAGAGGAGGTTTGTCTGGGGAGATGACAGAATGAGTCCTGAATGAGGAGGAAAAGCAGAGGTCCGAAGATCTGGGTGCATATGGATATAGGAAAGGGTCTGTCTAGGGGCCTCCAGAGGGCTTGGGGGAGCTTCCTCACAGGTGACAACACTGAAGAACCAAGGAGCCAGGCACACACCTAGGGTCACAGTAAGTTAGGGACAGTGTCTGACAAAACCTCAGGAGAATTTACCTTCCGTATCCTAACTTTCCCTCAGCCCTTCCTCTCCAGCCAGGACTGTGATCGTGAGAATCCCCCCACCCCCTGTCCCCCGTCCCCATTCCTGATCATAATCCTTGTAGGGAGACAGGGCAGGGGTCATCGGCTGTGTGCTCGATCAAGTCCCCTCCGTCTCTGGGCTCATCTCTCTGTTATAATATGCGAGGTGGGTCCCCATAGCCTCTGAGCTCCCCATTCTAAGTGTGAGCGGTCAGGGACTCCTGATTTCTAGTTCCTGAGCACCCTCTTGTGGGCAGCTTTGGAATCCCATGCTCAGCTGGAAAGGATCGTGGGAAAATGGTTCGCTTCAACTTCAGGGAGGCTGGTGGATTCTAAGGCCTGTGTGTATGTATCTGTGTGCATGCCTGTGTGTGCTGCCTTGTGGATGCAACTGCGTGTGCCTGTGTCTCTGTGTCTGCTTGTGGTTGTTTATGGGTATATGTACGCATGTGTGCATCTGTGTGTGTCCGTGCTTGCATCTGTGTGCCTTTCTGTGTGTCTGTCTGTGTGTGCACGCACATGTCCATGTGGATGTGTGTTTTGGCAACAGGGACACACAGGATGATAGGAGAAGCCCCGTCTTCCTCACAAAGGCCTGACAACTCTCCCTGCAGCCAACTTCCCCTCCCCTTGTTCTGTCTGTACCCCTCCCCGCTGAGTTCCTCTACTCTGGGATCTCAGTCTCCTCCCTCACTTCTCACCTGCACAATTTCAACAAACTTCTTTGACTGTTTTTTCTCTTTTGTGTCACTTGAGCCTCGTTTGAATGTCACAGATCATAGCTCAAGAAATGATTCTCCTTTACATACCCAGGTCATTAGGTTTACACACGTTTAACGGGGTTGATCACCCACTGCCCTGTTGTGGGGTAGCAGAGAGCTGGGGACGTGTACCCAGTGATGCTCTGGACGGCTGAGCAGAACCAGGCACGTGGTAGCTAAGACACAATGGCATGTCCACGAAATGCTCCAAGCTCCTCATGCACATGTGTCATCTTATTTGATTTACATGATGACCTTTCAGGCATAGGCAAGGGGAGACTTATTATCCCCATTTTACAGGTGAGGACATTGAGGCCCAGACAGGGAGATAATTAAGAGTCCTGCAGGAACTATTGAGGCAATGTGCCAACTCTCTGTCCCAGTTTTCATAACACCCTAGGAGGTAGTAATTATCAATAACCTTCTTTAACAGACAAGGAAGTTGAGGCTTTAAAAACTTGAGGCGAGTGCCTGATGCTGCACAGCTAATCAACAGCAGAGGCAGGATTTGAACTCTGCCCTGAGGTTCAAGCTCCACCACTCAGGGCACCACGGCAGGTGCGAGGGCTCGCCGGCAGTCACGGGCTCAAGCTCTTTGGGCCGCACCCTGTCCCCTCACCACGCATCTAGGGCTCATTTCCTAGGAACGTCTTCCTTAGAACCCGAGGGGGAGGGCAGCCCACGTTTTGGGTCCTCTGTTCCTCTCCCAGAGGTGGGGGTGGGTGAGTCATGTTACCTGCACCACTTTCAGAAGCTGCTGGATGGGGGCTGAGCATTA
Source organism: Phocoena phocoena (assembly GCF_963924675.1). NCBI lineage: Eukaryota > Metazoa > Chordata > Mammalia > Artiodactyla > Phocoenidae > Phocoena > Phocoena phocoena. The sequence goes on along the minus strand of NC_089226.1, from coordinate 95,801,427 downwards.
ATTATGCAACAACCTTGCTGCAGCGTGCCTAATTGCCTGATAACCATAACTGAATCTTATGCATGACCCCAGCATTATCGCAGGGAGAAGTTTAAGGCAGTTAATGGGAAGCTGCGCACATTGTGGTATTTGCTTCCTGTCTCCCAACTGGCCTGCTAGTGAGACCTTTCCTGGGGACTGGGAGAGGCCAAGGGGTGGAAGGGCAGTCAGGGGATGAGAAATAGCACAAATATCATACCCCCTGATTCCCAGAGGGCACCATCTTCTTTGCCAAGAAAAGTCTGCATGGCAGGTGGCATCATTTTATAAATGAGGATGTGGCATCGGGAGGTTGAGAGACTCTCCTAATTTCATTTTTTAAAAAAATTATTTTATTTATTTAATTTTGGCTGTGTTGGGTCTTTGTTGCTGCGCGCAGGCTTTCTCTAGCTGCAGGGAGCGGGGGCTACTCTTCGTTGCGGTGTGCGGGCTTCTCATGACGGTGGCTTCTCTTGTTGCAGAGTATGGGCTCTAGGCACGCAGGCTTCAGTAGTTGCGGCGAGCGGGCTCAGTAGCTGTGGCTCGCGGGCTCTAGAGCACAGGCTCAGTAGTCGTGGCACATGGGCTTAGTTGCTCTGCGACGTGTGGGATCTTCCCGGACCAGGGCTTGAACCCCGTGTCCCCTGCATTTGCAGGCGGATTCTTAACCACTGCGCCACCAGGGAAGCCCCCTGATTTTATTCTTGATCATTGCTATGGATCTTTACCAGCATCACCTGGGACCTTCTAGCGAGGCAGTCTCAGGTCCCACCTTGTGCCTACTGACTCCGAACCTGTATTTTAATAAGGTCCTCAGGTGACTCACGTGCAGTGTTGTGGTTTGAGAAGCATTGGGCCCTGGTTTAGATGATTCCCCCCCTCCCCCCTTATTGTGGAAACATTTTGATTTTCTTTTGGGAAACAACCCCTCCCCCCATTCCCCCAGCCTATGAAGTTCGGGTGGGACCCTTGGCTACCCCTCCTACTTTCACCCCCTCAGGCCACAGTGGTTGCTTCAGGGAAGGGCAGTGACCCCAAGCCAGGTGGGTGAGTTATTTCCAACCTGTTTGAGGCACTATTGAGAAAGATGTGTTTGATCAAATTATTTATTGATAATCTTCCTTCTCTTCCTGTCCTTGCCATAGCTTGCTGTGGGTGAATATTCTCCCTCACCCTGGCAGTGGTGGCCTTGACCGTCTGACTTGTTCTGGTTAGAATGTGGGTAGAAGTCACATTGTGCCTTAAAGAGCAATCTCATGTTTCCACTTGCCCCTCTTGAGCTTCTGACCCCCACCATGAGAAGCACGTGCCCCAGACGGCCATGGCCTTCATCTGGAGTTCAGGGTGGAGAATGTGGAGCAAACCGAACCCAACCCGGAGACTTGAGTCCACCCTAACCCAGCGGAAATTAGCCAAACCCTCAGCAAACCTACAGATCCGTGAGTATGAAGAATGATTGCTGCCGTAAGCAACTGAGATTTTGGGGGTTGCTTGTTACACAGCATCATTGCAGCAGACACCTGATGTTAAAAATAGAGATGTTTTCTTTCCATAGGAGTTGCTAAGCTGATTTTGGACTAGGATAGCAGAACCTGTTTAAGGGTGAAACTAACAGAAAGGAAAACAGAGCTAGCTAGAGTGAGAATCCTAATCATGGTTAAGGCTTTGTTTCTATGGATCTGGCCTTACTTGAGTTAGTCAGGACTCTTTACTCCACAGGTTTAAACCAGAAAGGGAATTAGTGGCTCCTATAAGCCGAAAGTCCAGAGATGATCCACGTTTCAGGTGAGGCTTGATCCAGCAGCTCACTGATGGATCAGCATCTTTGTCTCTCTATTCTGCTTCCTGTTTTGCCCTTTTCATCTGGAGGCTGGTTCCCCTTGTTATATAGCAAGATGGCTTCCTCATTCAGGTCTAATAGGAGAGAGAGTTTCTTCTGGAAGTGTGCAAGCTTCTTTCCCAGGAGTTGGAGGCAAATGTGTTCTCAAGTCTCATTTTCCTCAGGGGTCACACAGCCATCCCTAAACCAATCTTAGAGGCTGGGGAGGAATATGCTGATTAATCTAACGTATCTGGGATGGGAGTATGTCAGCTTTATTGAACAACATGGATCCTCAAGGGAAATCTGGGACTTTGGGACTAGGGTGAGGGGTGGAGAATGCTGGCTAGGAAGACGCATTAGTTTCCTAAACTAAACCTAAACACTTGGAGTAAAGAGTCCTGACTAACTCGAATTACAAATACCATTAAGCTTGGGGGCTTAAAACAACAGAAATTTATTTTTTCAGTGTTGGGGTCTGGAAGTCTAAAATCAAGGTGTTGGCAAGGTCGGTTTCTTCGGGGGCTTCTGAAGGAGGATCTGTTTCATGCTTGTCTCCTAGCTTCTGGTGGTGGCCAGAAATACTTGTGTTCCTTGGCTTGCAGCTGCATGACTCCAGTCTCTGCATCCGTCATCACCCTGTGTCCTCCCTGTGTATTTGTGTGTGTCTTCACGTGGCCTTCTTACAAAGTCACCACCTGTCTCTGGATTTGGGGCCCACTCTAATTCAGTATGACTTCATGTTAACAAATTTCATCTGCAAATAACCTATTTCCAAACAAAGTCACAATCTGAAGTTCCAGATGGACATGAATTTTGGGGGAACGCTATTCCACCCAGTACAGAAGACAACCAGCAAATGCTCACCAGATTATAACTCTTTTATACAAAAATAGTACTGTAATATCCTTTCGGTTTAAACTTTTTTCACTTTGAAATAATTTTAGCCTTACAGAAAAGTTGCAGAAATAGTACAGAGTACCCTTAATGTCCTTCACTTAGCTTTCCCTAATGTTAATGTCTTGCATAACCATAATGCAATTGTCAAAACGAAGAAATTAACGTTGGTACAATGTTATTAACTAACCTACACTCTTTATTCAGATTTCACTGGTTTTTCCATTAATAACCTTTTTCTGTTCCTGGATCCAATCAAGAATTCACACCGCACTTAGGTGTCAGGTCCCCTTAGTTGTCTCTGGTCTGGGATGGAGCCTCAGTCCTTCTTTGTCTCTCCTGACCTTAACACTTTAAGAAAATTTTTTTCTTTATGTTGTGTATTTTATTTATTATTATTATTATTTTTGGCTGCGTTGGGTCTTTGTTGCCGAGCGCGGGCTTTCTCTAGTTGTGGTGAGCGGGGGCTACTCTGCGTTGCAGTGCACCAGTTTTTCATTGCGGTGGCTTCTCTTGTTGCAGAGCACGGGTTCTAGGCGTGCAGGCTTCAGTAGTTGCAGCACGGGGGCTCCGTACTTGTGGCACACGGGTTTAGTTGCTCTGTGGCATGTGGGATCTTCCCGGACCCAGGCTCAAACCCATGTCCCCTGCATTGGCAGGCGGATTCTTAACCACTGCGCCACCAGGGAAGTCCCGACCATAACACTTTGAAGAGTACTGGTCATTTATTTTCTAGAATATTCCTCTGTTTGGTTTTGCCTGCTGTTTTCTTCATGATTAGATTGAGATGGTGCACTGTAGGCATGAATACCCCTGAAGTAATGTATTTTTCCCAGAGGGTACACATTATCCACATGTCATGTTTTAGGTGATGTTAACCTTAATCACTTGGTTTAGGTGGCAGCTGCTGGGTGTCTCTCCTATAAACTATCTTTTCCTTTGTAATTAATAAGTATCTTGGGGGTAGGAGAGATACTTTGAGACTATCCAGTTTATTAGTTGGAATTCTTCTGTTATGAAAAAACCCCTGTTCTTCCTCCCCTATCCACGCTGTTTTTACACCCTCCACCCCGACTTAGTACCAACTCTCAGATACCCATGTTTGTTCAGTATTCCATGGATGATATATCATGATTATTACTTCATCATTTCCCAATTGCTAATCATGGTGTACTCATTTTCCCCCAATTACACACAACACTGCAATGAATGTACTTGTATTTATGGTGACCCCCTTCTGGGAGTATTTTTGAAGGCTATCATACTAAAACAGGAAGCCTGAGGTCAGGAGTATGAGCATTTATAGTTTTTAACAAATATTGCCAAACTGCCCCTCGGTGAAATTGTATCAGGTAACAATACCATCCATAGTGTGGGAACGTCATTCATTCATTCAAATGTCTTGCCATTGGTTGGGCTGTGCAGAGGGCACATGATGGGGACATGATATCCCTCTGCAGCCCTCTGGGGCCTTTACAATCTTAGCTCTCTCCTCCCGGTCTCTTTACTGTCTCATCTTCTTTATGAATAAATTCCATGAGTACAATGTTTTAGAATGGTGGTTTGTTTATTTTGAGATACACTTCATATAAAATTCACTCTTTTAAAGTGTACAATTTAGTTGGTTTTTAGTATGTTTATAAGGTTGTGCAACCATCCCCCTTATTTAGTTCCAGAACATTTTCACTGCCCGCCCCGCAAGAAAGCCCATCCCCACTAGCAATCATTCCCCATGACCCCCTGCCTCTAATGCATGGCAAACACTAATTTATTTTCTGCGTCTATGATTTTGCCCGTTCTGGACATTTCACATAAATGGAATTATACAATATGTGGCTTTTGGTGACTGACTTCTTCATCTGGCATAATGTTTTCAAGGTTCATCCACGTTGTAGCGTGAATCAGTATTTCATCCCTTTTAATGACCGAATAATACTCCATTATGTGACTATATCACATTTTGTTTATCCATTCATCCGTTGATGGACATTTCGTTGTTTACACCTTTTGGTATTAGAAATAAAGCTGCTATGAACATTCTTAAATGAGTTTTTGTGAGGACATGTGTTTTAATTTCTCTTGAGTGTATACCTAGGAGTAAAAGTGCTGGGGCATGTGGTAAGTTTATGTTTAGCTGTTTGCCAAAGTGACTGCACCATTTTCCATTTCCACCAGCAATGTATGAAGGTTTCAATTTCTCCACATCCTTGTCAACACATGTTACTGTTTGTCTTTTTTTTTTTTGCGGTATGTGGGCCTCTCACTGCTGTGGCCCCTCCCGTTGCGGAGCACAGGCTCCGGACGCGCATGCCCCGCGGCCATGGCTCACGGGCCCAGTCGCCCCGCAGCACGTGCGATCCTCCCGGACCAGGGCACGAACCCGTGTCCCCTGCATCGGCAGGCGGACTCTCAACCACTGCGCCACCAGGGAAGCCCGCTGGTATATGTTTTAATAAAACTTTTTTTGGCCACTACTCGTGGGAAGAAAACATTATGAATTGTGACCCAGCATTCCCATACGTGCATACATTCCCATATATGTATATACGTTTCGTGTTTCATAAAAAGTTTTATGAGACAGTATTCTTCCTATGGTTTATTCCATTCTAGTTCATTAAAAATAATGCTTGTCAGGACCCACTAAATTGATCCTGTGACCCATTTATTGCCTGGGACCTGCAGTTTGAAAAACCACTGCTTAAGAGTTGACAAAGTGTTTTTGTGTACCTGACCTCATGTTCTCCTCAAGGCAAACGTGTGAAGCAGCCAATATTGTGTCTCTTTTAAAGATGAGAGACTGAGGCTTAGAGAGATGTGACTTCCCGTCACATAGCTGGTCCATGCAGAGCTAGCCTATGCCTGTGCACTTCCGTCTGCACACGATCTCCCTGTGATGGCTTCCACACATTTGTGTGCCTAAGAATTCCCTGGTGTGGCTTGTTAAAAGCGAAGATTTCCAACCTGAAACCACAGAGATTCTGACTGTATTTTAAGAAGCATCTCCTGGATCAGAAGACAGTGAGAGTAGCTGTGAGTTTGTGGAAGGGGCCCTGAACTAGGAATCAGGAGGCCCGGCTCTTCACTTGCTGGCTCTGGGATGGGCCCCATGGATGTTCCCTGTGACTGACTGAGCACCTAACTGCTCTGGCCTGGGGAGATGGTAGGGGACGAGAATTCAGCCAGTCCTGGAGCTCAGGAACTCACACTTCAGGGAGCACATTTCTGAGGTGACGGGACCGGATTTTTAGAGGTTTCAGACTGTGGCTGGTGGGCTGGAGCCAAGAATAAGTGGTGTTTTGTTTGCCTCCACAGTGTTTGTTCATTCTCTTAAACGCTGAGCCGATCTATACAAGCAGGGAGATTTCGTGTAATAATTTGATTTCCAGCATTTCTTGAAAAGTCAGAAGACCTGGTGACTTGGGCTTGTGTTGCGGCATGCCCGAGGTGGACTGGGCTTGAGTTGGGCCTGCCCCTGCCGGGTTGACCTCAGTCCCCACCACTCCCTATTGTCTTCTAGCCCACCAACTCATGCATAGGCTGCCTCTCCCCAGTGGGCGTGTGAGAGTTTTCCCCTGACTCCATGGTGCCCAAAGGCCCTCCCTGCGCTGGCTCCGAGACAGTAGATTTCCCCAGCTGGAGCTGACCCACATTTGGACACCCCTCAGCTTTCCCTCTGTCCTCTTCTCTGTGCTGTCTCTTTGTTCCCTTTCCCTTGTCTGTGTGCTTTTCTCGGAGAGATGATTCTGGTGATGTGGAGAACCCACGGGCTCTGGAGTTAGACAGCCCTGGATTTCAATGCTAACCCCCTCATTTCTTTACTCATGGACCTTGGGAAAGTTACATTCCTCCTCTGTTAAGTAACCTTAGTTTTCACCTCTGTGAAAGGGGGGACACACCTCACCTACTGCTGTGGTTTCCTTCCACGTAGAGGGAGCACCCATCAGAGTAACGTTCTTGGCTTCCCCACCCAAGCCCAGTCTTCCCCAGGGAGGGGGAGGGGCATGTAAATGGCAAACCTGGGACTCAGAGTGTAGCCCAGCGTCTTCCCCCCTTCTCTCTGGGGCGTCTACCCACCTGCAGAGAGCATGCATCCTCTCCATGCTCTACTGTGCCCCAAGTTTTACAGGGGCCAGCCCTGTCTCAGCCAGGAGAGGCTGGGCGGTTGGGTGTCCAACAGTCGAGGAATGAGTGGTTTTATCTAATCCTAGCGTTCAGAATTATGAAACCGCAGACCTAAGGCATATTGTCCCAAATCAGCTTTACCAATATTAAAGAGGCCATTTGAAATTCCTCTGCCTGTGTCAGTCTCTCTGGTGGTTCTGAACAGGGGCTGGGAAGAGGGGTTCTCTTTACTGGGTTCCCTGCAGACCCCCTCAAATAATAGTTCCTTTAGTTTTTATTGTGAGGGGCAGTGCTGTCACATAGTAGGTGCTCAGTAAATGGAGATTGTTGTTTTTAAAAATATTACTCCTCACGTTACACATTCAGAAGTAGGAAAGCAGGGGTGGGGGGGTGGGCAGTGCCTGAGGGTGGCTTCAAAGCAACAGCAAGAAATAGAGAGATAAGGAGGGGACAGCAGCCTTGATAATTGCCTTCCAGGTCCTTCTAAGTGTATGCAAATCACGTGCAAATCCCATGTGTATTGATTAGCAGCCCTCCTCAGGAAGTCTGACTGGACGTGGCCCTGGGGAAAATCTGGGTGGAAGTCACTGAATTCCAGGGAGTTTGTGGTCAGAACTAGGGGAGCATTTGCCTGGGAAAAGGGTGTGGAGGGAGGGCAGGGGGAAGGGTGGTGGTAGGCATAAATGGCAGGGGTGAATATGGTGGGGCTGGGGGTGGAGAGGAGGCCAGTCAGGATGGAGACAGGCTCCTACAGGAGGAGGGAGACCTGAGTGCCACCAGTGCCAAGGCTGACTTGTAGCTCCGCACCCTGCAGTTGCACCCCTGGACCTGCATCACCCCCGCTCCCACCCCCCCATCCCCCTCAGCCAGGCAGTGGGGCTACTCTTGGGTCCCAGGTCCACTCCTTCGCCGTTTCTGAAGACAGTGTGGGGCACCGGAACAGGCCTGGGCTTTGGCGTCAGGCGGACCTCGGTTCACCGCCAACTGTGTGACTCTGGACCAGTTATTGACCCCTGGTTTCCGCCTCTGTAAAATGGGTTAATAATAGTCTCTCCCTCATGGAGCTCATGTGAGGTTTGGTTTGGTGAGGGCCTGGATGGAGAAGAGCTAGCTGCTGTTCTAACTGCTCCACACTGTCCACAGCCAGCTTAGAAATCCATGCTCTTTACACACTCTTTCATTTAATCCCAGTGAGCTCCCAGGGGTAGACGCCATTTTTATTTCCCTTTTACAGATGAGGATGCCAGAGTACAGTGAGGTCAAGGGCAGGACCCAGCTTAGCAGTCGGGCCCGTGCTGTTTCCCATGATGCTCTATTGCCTCCTCTCAGAGACGGGCAACTTCTTCACTTTATAAATGACATGAAGCCCAGAGAGGCTGAGTGGCTTGGCTAAGGTTACACAGCCAGTTAGAGGCAGAGCTGGAGCTAGACCCTAGTGTCCAGATTGTGGTCACGCTCTCTTTCCTGACCGCTGGGTGGGCTCTGGTTCCCCTTCTCTGAGCATGAGAGGGCTTTGGCCTGGGGCACATCTCATGGCCTTGATCGCACAGAATGGGTGCTGGGTGCCTCTAGGGCCACAGTCTTGTCTCTCCAGGGTGGCTTGATGGTCCTACCAGTCCAGCTGGGAGTCTGATGGAGTGCTGCCTGCTGGGGGCCTTTGGGAATTCCTGCTTCCTGCTCACCTCCCCTTCCCCTCCCCCTTGGTCTCTCTGTCCCTGCTCGTCAGCTGTCCCTTCCCTTTTCCCAGCTCCAAGGCTGTCAGTGTTTGGGAGAGATTATGCAGTGTTGACATTGGAATATGAATTAGGCAAGAGCGATAGCCAAATATTGGAATTAGAGAAAGCAGGAGCCCAGGCTGGAGTCCAAGAGTGGCTGGAACATCTGTGTCTTGGCTGTTCCAGTTGCCTGACCCCACCGCCCACCCGAAAACAACTGGTCCCAGAGCCACAGACAAGTTCGGCTGTAGCCAAGGTGTGGTCCTCCACTTGCCGGCCAAGGGCACAGCTAGGAGTCCCGCAGACCTCAGCCTCATTCTCCCTCTCTGTCCTGAGGCCCAGGAGGAAGCGGAGGCTTCTGCTGTGATCTGAGGGAGTGAGGGAAGACTCTGCCCAAGGATCTATCTTTTGTCTGAAATCCCACCTATAGTGCTCTGTTTCTATTGGTCAGATCTGTATTTGTGAAAATGTGTCTCATGGGACTCAGGTTCTGCAGTATGTTAGGGAAATGTTATGTTGAAGAGACTTACTACAGGACTTCTCAGAGCCTTTGATAATTTAAGAGGCATTGTGATTCTTTGAAAGGGGGATAGAGTTTGTAGTATTTCCCAAACTTGTTTGACCGGTCACCCTTTCCTCATGAAGAACTTTTTGGACCAGTGGTAACAGATCCGACTCTAGTCTAGCAGCTGCTGGGACCGCTGTCCAGGGGCTGGCATGAGGCTGGTGGAATTAGAAACAGAGCTAGTTTCCTGCATCTGTAAAATGGAATAGCCGCACCTGCCCTGGGTGTTTGTTTAATTTCTTTTCTGAGTCAAATGAGAGGCCATTGTGTGTAGAAGTGCGCTGCCAACCGCCTGTTTGCTTGCGCACATTTCAGGGAGGGTGATGATCGACACCGTTCCTTCTTCGAACTGATCTGATAAATGGAGCCTCGCTGGCAGTTTGGGGATAATGATCCCTCAGGGGCGTTCCCCTTTTCCTCTCCAGGAGGAGGCCATGTTTACCGCAGCAGTTCTCAGTGTGAGTCCTGTGCCTTTGTTACATGGCAAGTTCAAGGCCAGCTTACTGAGTGGCAGGACAGGAAGACACTAGATTTCAGGGGTTGACTCCTGAGTCCAGTGCTCTATCTGAGCCATCACCGTGCCTGTCCCCTGGCACGGGGCAGGGCACCAGAGAGGCAGGTGACGGAGGCATTTCCTGGACCAGCTCTTGAGAGCACCATGCCCACCACCAGTCCCCCTCCCCACCCCCCATTGCTCCAACCCTGCCCACACTCCCTGCAGCCCAGCCATGCCTGAGTCTGTTGCTCGAAACACTCCCCGTCAGGAGGCCTGGATCTCTGAGTGGGACCCTGGCTGTCCAGACATCTTTCTCCCTGTCTTCTTCCTGCAGGGGCTGCTAGGGCAGCATCCCCACCTTTGCCCATCCCCCTCAGCTGAGGATTGTCTGAATGAGAAGTTAAAAGAGGCCAGGTCCTAGAAGGATTGAGCCACCTCCTCCAAGAGACCCAGAGAAAACTCAGTCATAAAACCGGGGGCCACCTCATTTCTCCTATCTGGCCTACATTTCCCCATCTGTAAATCGAGGAAGCCCATCTAGCCCTGACAGAATGTCAGTCTATGGATTCATTAGCATGTCAACTCCTGGGCTTCCTACTTGTGAAATGCTTCCAGGAATTCCCTGCCCTCCGTCTGCCCTCAGGTGGGTCCCCATCATATCTCCCTGTGGGAGGGATTCCAGCAGCCTCTCAAGGTGTCTTCCTGCCCCGAGGACTTCTCCCAAGTCCACCCACTATGCAGGAACCAGAGATACCTGTCTAGGTTCTGCTCTTTTCATGTCCCTCTCCTGCTTCCAAACTTGGCATGGCTCCCCACTGCCCCTGGGGAAGGTCTGTGGCCCCAACGCATCTCTTCCACCTCTGCACGGAGACCGCTTGGAATTCTCGAACACACTTGGATTTCCACGCTTCCCAGCCTTTGCTCTTGCCGTCCGTTTAAAATGCCTTTCCTCCTCCTTCTGATGAAATTTGGTACAACCTGCAAGACCTCGCTTCTTCCCCCCGACCTGTCTTTTCTTCTAACCCTCCCTCTAGTGTGGCTGTTTGCATTGTATGGATTGGCCAAAAAGCTCATTCGTTGTTTTCCATAACATGGCTCTAGTAGCACTTAGTTGTCTTAAACTTCATTCGAAACAGTTCTGTTAGATTGTATTGTGACAGCTGTCATATCAGTGTGCATTTAAAAAAACACCTTATCAAAACTGGTGAGTTTTTGTGTAGCCATTTCAATATTGAAGATGGAAGAAAAAAAGCAACATTTCCGGCATATTATGCTTTATTATTTCAAGAAAGGTAAAAGCTCAACTGAAATGCAAAAAAGGATTTGTGCAGCGTACGGAGAAGATGCTGTGACTGATCGAACGTGTCAAAAGTGGTTTGCGAAGTTTCGTGCTGGAGATCTCTTGCTGGACGCTGCTCTGCGGTTGGGTAGACCAGCGGAAGTCGATAGCGATCAAATTGATGGATCACATTAATTGAGAACAATCAACGTTATACCACGCGGGAGATAGCTGACATACGCAAAGTACCCAAATCAAGTATTGAAAATCATTTGCACCAGCTCGGTTATGTGAATCGCTTTGATGTTTGGGTTCCACATAAGTGAAAAAACTTTCTGGACCATATTTCCGTATGCGATTCTCTACTGAAACTTAAAGAAAATATTCCGTTTTTAAAACAAATTGTGATGGGTGATGAGAAGTGGATACTGTACAATAATGTGGAACAGAAGAGATCGTGGGGCAAGTGAAATAAACCACCACCAACCACACCAAAAGCAGGTCTTCATCCAAAGGAGGTCATGTTGTGTATATGGTGGGATTGGAAGGGAGTCCTCTATTGTTAGCTCCTTCTGGAAAACCAAACGATAATTCCAACAGGTACTGCTCCCAGTTAGACCACTTGAAAGCAGCACTTGATGAAAAGCATCTGGAATTAATCAACAGAAAACGCATAATCTCCCATCAGGATACTGCAAGACGGCATGTTTCTTTGATGACCAGGCAAAAACTGTTACAGCTTGGCTGGGAAGTTCTGGTTCATCTGTATTCACCAGACATTGCACCTTCAGGTTTCCATTTGTATCAGTCTTTACAAAATTCTCTTAATGGAAAATATTTCGATTCCCTGGAAGACTGTAAAAGGCACCTGGAACAGTTCTTTTCTCAAAAAGATAAAAAGTTTTGGGAAGATGGAATTATGACGTTGCCTGAAAAGTGGCAGAAGGTAGTGGAACAAAAGTGTGAATACATTGTTCAATAAAGTTCTTGGTGAAAATTAAAAGTGTGTCTTTTTTTTTTTTTTTTCTGCGGTACGTGGGCCTCTCACTGTTGTGGCCTCTCCGCTGCGGAGCACAGGCTCCGGACGTGCAGGCGGCATGTGGGATCCTCCCGGACCGGGGCGCGAACCCGTGTCCCCTGCATCGGCAGGCGGACTCTCAACCACTGAGCCACCAGGGAAGCCCGTGTCTTTTATTTTTACTTAAAAACCGAAGGAAATTTTTGGCCAACCCAATACTGTAACTAGCAATGTACACACTTTTCACCTCCATAAATCTCACTAGAGTACCAACCATCCTACATATTCCCAAAATATTTGGTGTTTTCTTTAAATTTAAAAACGAATACACACTCTTGTAACTCTGAACCACAGCCAAATGGTTCAGAAGGAAAAGTGAAAGTCCCCCCCTTTCTGATGTTATTGGTCAATCCCACTACTCCGGGGTGATCACTATTAACAGTTTCTCATGTTCTTGCACACATATTCATGTGTATATTCAACATATATGGATGCACCCAAATCTAGTTAACTAGACTTCATTGTGGGACTTTCCTACTCTATACTGCGACAAATAATGCTGCAACGACCAGCTTCAGATCCAAATATTTCTGTAGGCGGAGTCTTAGAAATGGGATTGCTGCACTACAGGGTACGTGCATTTATAATTTTAATGGATACTGCCAAACTATCTTCAGAAAAGGTTGAGCCATTTACATCTCCCAGCAACAGTCTTGCACCGATGTTTAAATGCCTGGTTCCCTCATTTAAGAATAAGGCCTGGGTCTCCTTTATCACAGTGTCCCTGACATAGTAGTCTCAACAAATGCTTGAGTGAATCGAGGGGTTGACAAGCCCTGGCCCACTTCCCAAAGAAAAGTGGAAGCCTTTCTGTCCCTAAGAAATCTGTGGGACCAGGAGGACTTGATTCATTGCACTCAGCTCTCTGAAATGCAAGGAATCCTGAGGAGTCCTGGGTACTTCTTTGTAAGTGGCGAGTGTGTGGTTTTTGTCTTCCAAGCCGGCCTCACGATCTAGGTTGCCATGGCAATTCTTGAGCAGGGCAACCTTTTCCCTTCCCTCCATCTTGGGAACCTTGGTTGCCATAACAACCATTGGTCCACTCCTCTTCCCCTAACCCTTCCATAGGGCCACCAGCTTCCCTGTGTGGGCCTCAGCATTCTCAGGAGTGGCCCTGATGTCACTTTGACCCCACGTATCTTGATACCCTCTTGAGAGGAGATCTGAGTGGGGCCGCTCCTGGGGAGGGATGGAGCAGAAAGCAGTATGGCTGTTGCGAAGGGGAGAGGACCCAGGTGAGGGGAGAGTGAGGGCCTTGCTCCTTTCAAGCCCAGTAGGGTCACTGTTGCCTGCTGACCAGAGGATGAGGTTCAGGGGTGGCTTGGGGGATCAATGAGCTACAGGCTGTGTGGCCGAGCATGCTTCTTTATCACTCCCATTTTAGGTGGCAGAGCAGGTGGAGCAGATGCCACTGACCCAGCCCTCTGGGAGTCCTCAGCCTTGGGGGAAGCAGGAGGCCTGGACCATGGAGGCCACTCAAGGGCCCTGCCAAGAGCGCCTTGGAGTTCCTTACAGTCTTTTTTAGAATGCCTGGAATAGAGTCCTGAGGAGGTAGAACGCTGTGCATTTATTAATATGATGGGATACTCTGTGGCCAAATTAAAGAAGGACATTTGAGGATTCTGTTGACACTTGGAAAAGTACTGCTAAGAGAAAAAAGCAAGACCCAGATTACTGTGTGGATACTGACTGCAGCTATATAATACCAGTATGGATGTCCCAGAGCCTAGATTTGGAGGAAGGTAAAATAAATGCAAATATAGTTTCCCTAGACCTGCTTCTCCTCCAGCATTTCCCCATCTCTGTGGACAGTCTTGCCACCGGCTCTGTTGCCCAAATCGGAAACCTGGGATTCAAACTAGACTCCTCCCACTCCCCTCATGCTCCGTTCCTATTAGTCACAGGTCCTGTTGATTCTCCCTTTGAGTAGTTTTCATGTTTATTCCCCCTCACTTGGCGACTGCCTTTGCTCCAGTTCACTTCCTTGCCTTTTCTCACGTGGAAACCATTGTCGTAACCCCAAGTGGATCTCTCTCCACCCAGGTGTGTCCACCCCCTACTGCTTCAGCACACCTGCCATGTTGCTCCCCAAGTGGCCCATCTGGTCATGTGGCTCCTCTCCTTCATGCCCCCTGCTTGCTCCAGGATCAAGGACAAACTTCTTGACACACTTAAGGCCCTTCATGACCCACTTCCTTGGCCCCCGTCCAGCCTCTCCTCCCTTGAGCTTGCTTCCAGCCACGAGAAGCTGTAGGCAGTTCACTTCCATTCCTCTTGCCTGTGAACACACCATCCTCTCTGCCAGGAATACCTTTCCCTGCCTCAGCTGCCTGGTCAACTCCTATCTACCTTTGAGAATGAGCTCAAGACATTCCAAGATGATAGAAGGAAGATGTCTCCACTCCAGTCACCCCCTGGAAACTGTACAGAAACCACCAGGAGAATTGGACCAGAAACCTGAATTTTGTCTTTGATGGAGTTAGGAGACATCTATACTCCTCGATCTCAATACATGGAGGGGGAAGGCTGCTAGAGGAGGGATAAATGACTTAGCAGAGAGGAGGAATATCAAACCTCCATACCCATGGGTGGGAAAGGTACTGAGGAGAAGGAAGCTGATTTCCTCTACAGTAACCCAAAGAGGGTCAAGGATTGAAGGCACCAGTGCCACAGGAAGTGGAATGGAGATAGGGGCTCACCACAGGGAGGTAGTTTGAAAACCTAGGTAAGGAGCAGGTAGACCTCTGAGTCCTCAGCTTCATTCTGTGTAGCCAGGTGACTGTCCCCCTCGCTCCCATGAGAGATCAGAGGCTCTGGTCTTGGGGAGGCCAGATGTATATAAGGAGAGGGGTAAGGAGTTCTACTAAATTCAGGGGGACTGAGTCTGCGGATAAACTGAGAGACTCCCAGCACCCTTCTTCCATTGAGCTCAAGAGCACCAGAATCAGACCTATATTGGCATTCCAGCCTCAACCCCACAAAGAGATAGAAGAATATTTCTCTGGAGAAACTAAACAACCCCAAAGAAATGACCAATAGATGCTTACATTTAGGGGTCTGTAGCAGGTAAGCTGGCAGGAGGATCGATTGTTCTAGAATGTAGCTCATCAGATCAACTTCTCTGACTGGCCTTTTGGTGTCTACTCTTTTTTTTTTTTAATTTTATTGCAGTACAGTTGATTTACAATGTTGTGTTAATTTCTGCTGTACAGCAAAGTGATGCAGTTATATTCAATACATATATATATTCTTTTTCATATTCTTTTCCATTATGGTTTATCACAGGATATTGAATATATTTCCCTGTGCTATACAGTAGGACCTTGTGGTTTATCCATCCTATATATTATAGTTTGCCTCTGCTAATCCCAAACTCCCAATCCATCCCTTCCTCACCCCCTCCCTCTTGGAAACCACAAGTCCGTTCTCTATATCTGTGCATCTCTTTTTGTTTTGTAGATACGTTGATTGTGTTGTATTTTAGATTCTACATATGAGTGATATCATATGGCATTTGTCTTTTTTTTTCTGACTTTGTTCACATAGTATGATAATCTGTAGGTCCAACCATGTTGCTGCAAATGGCATTATTTCATTCTTTTTAATGGCTGAGTAATATTCCATTTTACATACATACATATATATACACACACACACACATATATATATACACACACACATATGTATACACCCCCCCCCCCACATCTTCTTTATCCATTCATTGGTTGATGGACATTTAGGTTGTTTCCATGTCTTGGCTATTGTAAATAGTGCTTCTGTGAACATAAGGGTACATGTAACTTTTTGAATTATAGTTTTGTCTGGGTATATGCCCAAGAGTGGGATTGCTGGATCATATGGTAACCCTAATTTTAGTTTTTTGAGGAACCTCCATATTGTTTTCCATAGTGGCTGCACCAACTTACATTCCCTTGGTGTCTACTCTTACATGTGAACACACAGTCGAAAATCACTGACATCCGAGGGACACTTTCCCTCATTTTTCCCTGAGGAAAATATGAACCAAGAGGAAATGGAGATTATTCAGTGAGCAGGACATAAGGTCAGAGAAGCCATAATTGATATCCTTAGATAAAAGGACATTTTGCACCCATGGAAAAATAATGGGGTGGGATAAAAAGGAAATAATCAAAACAAGATAGAAAAATTTTAAAAAATCAAGAGTTTGAAGATGAAGTCAAGGAACTTTCTCTGGAAATATATATAGGGAGACCAAGAGATGGGCTAAAGAAGAAACAGGAGAGAAAGCATAAAAAATTAGGGGATCAGTCCAGGGGATATGACATTCAGCTAATTGAGTTCTAGAAACAAGAGAAAGGAGGAAATGAAATTGTCAAAGAAATAATACAAGAAAATTTTCTAGTATTAAAGGACACAGGTTTCAAGATGGTAAGGTCCACTGAGTATCCACCTCAATGAATGAAAAAATACCCGCATCCAAGCTCATCAGTATATTTCAGATGCAGAGATAAAGGGCAGTTCTTCAAAGTTTGTGGAGAGGGTTGGGATTAGGATGAGGTGAATGAGGCACTTGCCTTGTGTGCAAAATTTAAGGGGGGGGGGCACCGAAAAACTCAGTGATCAAGATAAAAAATTGGTGCACTATCTTAAAAATTAAAAATAATGCAAAATAATCTATGAGGAACAAAATAGTAAAATTTAAAATGAAGACAAGAATGACAGGGCTGGGGTTAGATGAGGCAAGCGAGGTTCCTGTTTTTATTTGAGATGAACATCTTATTCAGCATGATTTTTTCACATTACCTTTGATTTAAAAAATATGCATTAAATATTATATATCTTGAGCATTGAATTTTTTGGCACTCCCTTAAATTTTGCACTAGAGGTGAGCCCTTCACTCACCTCACCCTGGTCCCATCTGTGCATGCAAAGGATGGGAAATAGCAATGGCATCAATCTTCTCAACAGCAGCATTGGAAGTTTGAAGACAATGGAACCAGTGTGTTTAAAAATTCTAACTGAAAACGTTTTTCCATCTAACATTCCATACCAACCCAGGCTATTAATTAAATGTGATGGTGAAATGAAGACTTTTCTAGACATACAATATCTTAAAATAACTTACCCTCCCATGTAACTTTTCTCATGATACTACTGAAGGATGTGCTCAACTAAAACCAGGTAGCCAAGAAAGAAGATGTGGGATCCAGGAATAGGAACCCCACCCCAGGAGAGAAAAGGGAAGGGAATTCCTTAGGTAATGGCTAAGGGAATATCAGGAAAACAGCTGTGCCTTGGCCCAGGGAGCATCTAGACCTGATCAGCAGGGTACCTGAAGACTCTAAGGGGTAAGGGAGTTTGTCCCCAGGAAAATAAATGATACTGACAAATTATCTGACAGGTTTGGTCATGTGGAAAGTTACATAGAGGGCATGGAAAAATTTAGTCAATTGTTTTTAAAAAAAGAAGCCTAAGTTGATGAAAAAATGAGGTAATTATTAACAGGAAAATCAAAAAAGAAAGGAAATAGAATCGTGCTCTATAGTGAAGGTGTAGAATCAGGATTTTAAAAATTGAGCTATAAGTATTTTGGGAGGATGGGGGAGGAGAAGAGAGAATGGAAGAAAAACTTCTAGCCCATTAAGATGTTGACCAATGTTTAAGATGATGACTCAAGAGATGGAAGAATACATGTGTTATTTAGAAAGTGGGAGGTATATAACGGAGGAAATGGCTTCAGGAAAACAAGGTGAGAAAGGTGGGGTAGGGAATAGAGAAGAAGAGACTGCTACTTTCTTTTTAAATTTATTTTATTTTAATTTATTCATTTTTGGCTGCGTTGGGTCTTCGCTGCTGCGTGTGGGCTTTCTTTATCTGAGGCGAGCGGGGGCTACTCTTCCTTGTGGTGCACGGGCTTCTCATTGCAGTGGCTTCTCTTGTTGTGGAGCACGGGCTCTAGGCGCGTGGGCTCAGTAGTCGTGGCTCGTGGGCTCTGGAGCGCAGGCTCAGTAGTTGTAGCGCACGGGCTTAGTCGCTCCGCGGCATGTGGGATCTTTCTGGACCAGGGCTCGAACCCGTGTCCCCTGCATTGGCAGGCGGATTCTTAACCACTGCGCCACCAGGGAAGTCCCAAGACTGCTATTTTCAGTTGTAAGCCTTTTAGCAGTATTTGGCTTTTCAAAAGATTTACAGGTACTACTTTGTTTAAACAAACAAACAAACAAAAAATTAAGAAATTGATTTGGTTCATGTTCTTCCTCTGTGAAGACTTTCCTGACCACCCAGGCATCCCGAGCCCTGCCCTCTGGGAGCCACTTGAGCACTTGTCCTCAGCAAGGGTTCAGGAAGTGTTCTTGGAGAGTAAGTGAATGAATTCCTTTAAAAAAATTGGTTAAGTTCAGATGAATTGAAAAAAAAACAAACAAACTTTGGAAGAGGTTAAACTGTGAAAGCCACACTAACATTAAAGGAGATTTGTCTTTCATTAGCTGTCACAGGTGCTAATGACACATTTTGTTTTTCCATTTTTGGGGGTGGGATGGGGTTGGTTGAGGTCACAGGGTGGATAGAAGCAGGTTGGGAGCTAGAGACAGACATGCTTGGGTCCCAGCTACCTTACAGTAGCTGTGAGTTCAAGGCAAGTTATCTCATCTCCCTGAACCTCAGTTTCCTCATGTGGACAGTGGGGAGAATAATAGAGCTAAACTACTTTGTCAGGTTGTTGTTAAGGATTAGGGGAATATAGGTGAAGTGCCGAGCACACAGTAGAGGCTGGTTAAATGGTGGATGGTTTTATGAAGCTGGGGGGTATTCAGTGACAGCAGCTCTTCCTTTGACCCCACTTCCTGAATTCCTGTCCTTACAGGACCTCCGAGAAGCTCGGCCTCTGTGTCAGATGCTCCCGGACACCGACACTGGGCTCAGTGTGGGCAGACCATATATTAGCAGAGTGGTTCAGAGCATCTACACATTTTCAGGGACATCTGAGTCATTCCATTCTAGGAGCTGTGCTGACATGGTTTCAGTGGCTTTGCCTGGTCTCTAAACAAAACTTATTTAGGTGGGAACAGATTCAACTTGAGGTTTCCATGATTTTCACATGACCTTTAAATACCCCAGATTTGCAGTTTCCTTCTTTCTCTAATGAAAGTCTGGATCATCTTGGAAAAAAGAAACTTAATTCAACGCTGTGGCCCTGCCTCTGTCCTAGCTTCCCTCTCTCCATTTCACTGGCCCCACCTACCAGCTTCCCCACTGTGGGCCTCCATCCATCCACACTCTGCTCCGTGGGAACTGCTCACTTGGAAATCACCAGGCACCTCCCACCGGCCACAGCCCGAGACCTTGTACAAGTTCCTTCTACTGGCTGCATTTAACCCCTTTCTTGAAATGTTCTCCTGCCTTGGCTTTTGGACACGAGTCTCCTTATTGGTTTATTATTATTATTTTTTTAACTTGTTTGTCTTCAGTCTTGATTCTGTGATCATCCTCTTAGGCCCAGTCCTTTCTTTTCTTTCACTTTATTTCCTTGATTCTTGGAGACTTTAACAATCACCTCTATCTGGATTATTCCCTTAGCTCTCTCCCCATTCAATTTCAGTCTGTCCCTGGAGTTCTACTCTTGAGTCTCCAGTGGACTCCTGGACATTTCCCCTGAGATGTCTTGATGTTACCTCACCCCTTAGATAGACCCTGCCATCTGTCCCAAACCCCCATCTTCTTACTTCCCTGTCTTGGTCAAAGGCTCTTGAAACCCTAGAGTTATTCTTTGCTCCTCTCTTTCATTCCTCTCCTCCCTGCCCCTACTTCCCCTCTTCAGCTTTACTTCTTCAACCAGCCCTCTGATCTCATCAGGGTGGCCTCTGCGCTGTCCCCAAACATGTGGTCACTCCTCTGTTATGCCTGTAACGTCGGCAAGGGCATACTGTCATAGTCGCATTTTTCTAAAAGAGAGTCTTAGTGTTAGCCAATTACATATTCTCATGGAGTCCAAGAATGGTGCAAAGCATCCTTTGTCCCAATGAGTCAGCCACCAGTCTCCTCAAACTGAGCCACAGGCAGTGTGTGGCCTTATCACACAGAAGACATGTGCAGAAGACCTGTCCCTGGGGGGCTGGGGCGGGTGGCCTCTTCTTGGCATCAACTTGACTAGAGATGTGTGTGTGGGGGAAGGTGGTTCTGCAAGGTTCAGAGCTCAGCTCTCTTGAGTCCCAGCTCCACCCTGCAGGGGGACTGTTAGAGCCTTAAGAATTTAAATTCTCCAAATTCTTAGAGCATGTCTAAGAGAAATCAGTTATTCTCTCACTTCTCTGATGCATTGTTATGCTAACAAAGTCTCTGTCTTTTTACTTAATCTTGCCAAGGAGACTCTCTCCTCAAGGGTGGGGAGGGGATGAACTTTCCATCCTGCCATAGAACTCATATTCATCCCCACTTGTATCTTTGTTTATGCCGGTCATCTATCCAAGACATTTACTTCTCTCCCATCTAGGGAGTCACAATTTGCCTATTCTCCAAGATAGAGAGGAGTCTTAATCATTTTTGTGCCATGGACCCGTTTGCCAGGCTGATGAAACCTATAGACCCCATCTCAAAAGTATGATTTTAGACACGTTAAAAAATACACATTATAAAGGAAATTGGCTGTGATGTGGCTATTAAAATATCAACCCCCCCCCCCAAATTGTGATATGGTAATTCTATGCTTCTTTATTAACATATTAAATAACTACTATCATTTCAAAGTAGTGATGAACATAAATGATATTTTGAGATCTCTGCAATAGTAAATATGATTAGAAAAGTATCTGTTACACCTGCTTCTGTGGTTTGTAGCCTACAGTTATAATGGAAGGAAATGCTAAGTTTCAGTTAGAGGTTAGTGAACACGGAGATGTAATTTTTCCTCATCCAAGTTCACAGGTCCCACTGAATTCAGTCCATGGATTCTAAGAATTGTTACTGTGGGCCTCAGTTGAGAACCTTAACTCCTACTTCCCTCATGAAACCCTCCTTGACTACCACACTTCTGAGTTTTCCCTCATGTTGGTCCCTAAACAACAGTCTGCAGTATCCCAGAGGAGGCAGCTGTTAACACTTCAATTTGGTAAGATGTTAGGGGAAGGAAATGTTTCAAGTGGAAGGTAGCACTTGAGCTTGGCCTTGTAGAGAGAGTAGGCTATAAACAATTTCCACGTGGTTTAAGTAGATCTTGCTGGTATTTTTCCTTTGTCTGTCTTGCCACAAGTAAATGTGAAACTCCAAGCAGGATCATGTCTTATATGTTTTTTTGTATTCCCCAGAACCTATGATAGGACTGATCATGGGCACTCAATATATGATGGTTGATTAATTAATAATGTTTTTTTTTTTTTTTTTTTTTTTTTTTGCGGTACTCGGGCCTCTCACTGTTGTGGCCTCTCCCGTTGCGGAGCACAGGCTCCGGACGCGCAGGCTCAGCGGCCATGGCCCACGGGCCCAGCCGCTCCGCAGCATGTGGGATCTTCCCGGACAGGGGCACGAACCCATGTCCCCTGCACTGGCAGGCGGACTCTCAACCACTGCGCCACCAGGGAAGCCCAATAATGTTTTTTAAGAATGAAATTTCTGTATCAGTTAGTTATTGCTGTGTAACAAAGCATCCCCAAACCTAGTGGCTTTAAACGACAGTCTTTCTCATTGGTCTATGGGTCATTCTGCTGATTTGGGCCAGGACTAGCTATTCTGAGCTGGGATCTGTGGTCACTGGCAAATTGGCCAGAGGCTGGCTGGTCTAGAATAGCCTTGGCTGGATGGCTGGGGCTCTCTTCTGCATGATTTTTCAAGTTGTGCTTGCATCAAGTTTGCTGCTCTTCCATGGGCCAAAGAAAGTCGTAAGACCAAACCCAGAGTCAGGGCGGAGGACAAAGGCAAGGATACAGGCAGGCATAAAATGTTTTGCCCATAGTCTTCACAATTAAACAATCAGTCTCAAATCCTTTGTGGAATGGGACAGATGTAAATCAATAGGTAAATGTATAAATAAAGTAGTTAAAGTGTAGAGTGGCAATTTCTAAATCTAGCTAGCATTGTGGCCTCTCCTGTGGCTATATCCTAAGTGTCTGAAGAATGTTATCCACAGAGACTGGCTGGGCCATCCTTTTATTATTATTATTTTTTAACCAGGATGCAAAACCATTAAATTGTCCTTTCATGTTTGATGTTCCATCAGTTAAGCATCCCACACAATTTTTCATAGAGATGTTTTCTTTCTCCCTGAGGACATCTGCAACAATCCAGAACACACTTTCCTTGGTACTTGACTCTAAGTTGCTATAAATAGCAGACATTCTGTCAGCAGCTCAGGGTCACAGCACAGGTTTCCTGAATCAATATCACTTGCCCCTCTGCCTTGAGTTGTGTCTGTTAGAGGAAGCGGTGGGGTAGGCAAAGTGAAGTGGAAAATACAGGTCAGAAAGCGTGTTCTCTGAATAACTGAGGGAAAAGCGTATGTGTGTGTGGGGGGAGGGCAGATTTATCCATACAATTGCTTTTAATCATCCAGGCTTTAATGTGGGTGACAGCTAAATTTGAAAAAATATAATGGCAGAGTACAATGTGCCCTGGCGGGGGCGGGGGCGGCGGGGGGGTGTCACACAGACCTGAGTGTGAATCATAGCTCATTATTAATGGGCTGTGTGACTTCAGGCAAGTGGCTTAAATCTCTGAGCTCCATTTTTCCTTATCTGTAAAAGGAACCATCCATATAGTGACCTCTGTTTGTGATGAGGATTAAATGAACTGCCATGCTTATGGGGTAAGTGCTCAATAAATGTTTGATGTTATTTCTTACAGACTCGAAAAAAATCTGAATGCAGTTACTAATAGTAGGAAGATGGTTCTCTGCTAGTTTGGGAGAGAATACCTCGGGGACCTGCCTTCTAATCCTAGCCTTGCCACTAACTCAGGGACCGTTTAAGCCTCAGTTTCCTTATCTGTTGAACAGAACAATGAATATTCACAGCTTTGTTTTGACAATCAAATGGCATATTGCACAGGGATTTTTTTGTAAAAAGAATGTAAAATCCCTTTGAATACATGTGAAGTAATACTGCAGAGATTGGCCCCTTCCACATGAGATTATTCAGAGAGCCTACTCTGCACCCAGCACTCTGCCCCTGTTGTTAGTGGTGGTGCTGAGGAGAAATCAAAATTACAAGCGTGTTTCCTTCCAGATGTTGTTGCTACAGTCTCAAGGTGCTCTTTTAACTGGGACATCGGGCTTTCTTGAAATAGACAAGAATTCTAGAAACATGACATTGGGCTGATTCATCACTGAAACTTACCACTGACTCATTCTCTCCTTGATGGTTTCTTCCACAGTAACTTTAATTACATCATTTACTTATGGTTTTGTTCCTTGATTTATTCTCTTCCTATGATTCTTGTTTATCATCTCAGTGATTGGGCCTTCTTACCTCTGAGACTTGTGTAAACCTTCTGGACTCTAGAAATAGGAACTGAGTTTTTCATGTACCTCTATTAATGAGTACCCTCGCACCTGCAGGCTCGTGTACTTGAAATACATCAGCAGAAAGAATACTTTTGACTTTGCTGATGTTTCACAAAGCTTATCTTATTGAATGCTCTCAGCTACCCTGCAAGATAGGCATAATCCTGTTTAAAAAAAATGCAGGGACAGAGGCTCCAAGAGGGAGCCATAACTTGCCCAAGGTCGGTGTGGTAGACTGCAAAAGTGGTCCTAAATCTTCATCGTTCCCTACATTCACACCTTTTCCCACATCATCTGCAATGTCCTCCTTCTCTGACTCTGGGCTCAGAGTGTAACTTGCTCTGACTGAAGGGATAATGGCAAATGTGATGTAAGCAAAAGCCTGAAAAGTCCTCGTGCAATCAGTTGGGTTTGCCTTCTCTCTTGTATCTCTGCCAATGCCACGAGAACATGCCTGGTTTAGCCTCACGGAGGATGAGAGACATGTAGATCAGAGTGTGTCCCTGCAGTTGTCCCAGCCGAGCCCAGCCTAAATCACTCAATGGCCAGCCAAACCCTACGCATGTTAGCGAGTCCAGCCATGGTCAGCAGAACCGCCTAGCCAACCATCCCAGATCTGTGAGCAATAAATGCAGATTACTGTATACCACTGAGGTTTTCTTGTTATTTGTTCCACAGCATTATTGTGGCAATAGATAACTGATAGAATGAGTATACAGGAAAGAGCGTGTCTTTGGAATTGGGGAGGCCTAGGTTTGAATTCCAGCTGCGCTGCTTTGAGTGTGTTCCTTTTTGAGACTAAATTTCCTTCTCCTTAAGATGAGGTAGTAATACTTCCCTCATAGGGTTGCTAGAAAGATTAAACACAAGGTAAAAGAAATAAAACCTTTGGGACACAGTATGGATCTAGATGATGTCTAAAAGATGGTGGCTTCTCACAGCAAACCTTCAAGACAAACAACTATGGGACTATGGGGCCCAGAGCAAGGATTGTCCAGATGTGAAGCCAATACCTTTCACATCAGCTCAAAGGTAAAAATGAAGGCCAGAAGGGCTTGCTTCTGGCCTTACAATGAAATGCAGCTTCCCTGAATCCTCCATTGTAGTATATTGAGCAAGATGGGTTAAAAAAAAAAAAATGTTGGGCTTCCCTGGTGGCGCAGTGGTTGAGAGTCCGCCTGCCGATGCAGGGGACACGGGTTCGTGCCCGGGTCCGGGAAGATCCCACATGCCGCGGAGCGGCTGCGCCCGTGAGCCATGGCCGCTGAGCCTGCGCGTCCGGAGCCTGTGCTCCGTAACGGAAGAGGCCACAGCAGTGAGAGACCCGCGTACCGCAAAAAAAAAAAAAAAAAAAAAAAAATGTACAGTGGCTGGCCACGTAACGTTTGCTCTGACACTCTGTCGTTTGCCCTCCTCCCTGTGCATGTGTTTTTAATGATAGATCATTCAGGAAATGTGAATATTTTCTGGGAGGTTTTGCTTTGTCCCTTGGTCTTCTTTTCTCCGTCCTTTCCCTTCCTTTGAAGCCATTGTTTTCTTGACATGACAAATGTACTCAGGTAAGCTTATGGCTAATTATCTCAAGGGGGAAGGAAAAATAAAACAAACCCAAGGCTAAAATGCGGAGCAATTAACTCAGTAAACTCTAAGAAGATATGAGACGCTTTTTGAAAATTAAAAAAAAAATTCATATACATTTAAGGAACTGTTTTCTTCATACATGGAATTAACTTGGGAGGTTTTCTACAAAATCCAGCTCCTTTCCTCCCTATTGCCCCACTCCTGCCCCAGATAGCTCACTCCTCTTTATCTTTTCTGATGGTGGCAATGGGTGACAACCGTTACATGCACCGGGCTCTGCTTCTAATGCACTGTGTGACCCTGAACAAATCACATGGCATTTCTGAGCTTCAGTTTCTCATCAGTAAAATGACATTTCGGTATGATTTCTTTACAATTAAAACCATTTAATTTATTGTTTTTTTTAAAAACAATAATTTATCATTTTTAAAACAATAATTTGTCATTTCTTTCAGATTCGTGGATTGATTTGGCTCAGTGGGGACGTTTTTCCTTGACTCTCTCACGTGGTGGCATCAGAGGCTGGCTGGGAGTGGAGTCAGCTGGAGGTCAACAGGACTGGATGTCCGAGATGGCCCACTTTCAGGGCTGACAGTTGATGTTGGGACTGCCAAATGGAGTACCTAGACATGGCTCCTCCGTGTGGCTTGGGCTTCTCTCAGTGTGGTGCTGGGGTTCTCAGAGCAGGACCCAAGAAGGGGTGTTCCAAGACACCCAGGTGGAAGCTGCAAGGCTACTTATGACTTACTCTCGGAGGTACCAGGGCATCACATTCGCTACGTAATCAGGTTTCTTTTTGTTTTTTTTGGTTTTTTTGCGGTACGCGGGCCTCTCACTGTTGTGGCCTCTCCCGTTGCGGAGCACAGGCTCCGGACGTGCAGGCACAGCGGCCATGGCTCACGGGCCCAGCCGCTCCGCGGTGTGTGGGATCTTCCCAGACCGGGGCATGAACCTGTGTCCCCTGCATCGGCAGGCGGACTCTCAACCACTGCGCCACCAGGGAAGCTCATCAGGTTTCTTTTGATGCTAAAATTTTATGATTTTTTGAACTGGATTCTCTGTCTTCTGCTAATGAATCAGATACAAGTTTATGAAGCTGAGCGGAGAGCCAGATGGGCCTGGGCACAGAGGCGGCTGTGTCTCATGCTAAAGTCGCAAGCATATGATGGATGTATCATCCTAATTCTCTGGGAGGAGAGCTCAGGGTAGATTGTCATCTATCGGTGCCTGCTGAGTTCTTTCTGTGCCCACCCCTGGGCTTGGAATCTCTGCACTTCACTCCAGCCTGCCACTCTCCCCCCAGTACGATGTTAATGTTAAGCATGTGTGTTAGGCGTGTGAGGGTGAGAAAGAGAAGATAGAGTTCTAGATGAGAAGACCAGCGATGAGAAGAGAAAAAGGTTGCCATGCACGACAGTGCGTGTTGAATGCCAGATGGGTGTCACAGTTAGAAAGTGCGAAAGACATTCAGGGGAAGGAGAGATGAGGGAGGGCAGCCTTCCTGGAGGAGGTGACCTTGGAGCTGAATCTTGAAAGGTGAGTGGGAATGACCCAGGGCAGAAGTGGGGAGGGTATTTCAGGAAGAGGAACCCATGCGAATAAAGCAGGAAGAAGGTGAGGCAGGGAACAGCAACCATCTGAAGTGTGGAGAGAGAGATGGGAGGTCACAGGAGATGGAGCAGGAGATGCAGGCAGTGCCTGGGGTCATGCATGGCCTTGGAGGACAAGTAACAATAGCCCCATTTTCCTGGACAAGGACACAGAAGCTCGGGAAGATAAAGGGACTTGATTAAGGTCACACAGCTTGTAAGTGACTGAGTCGGGATTTGAACCCAGGCCGATGTGACTTCTCAGCCCTGCCCCCTTTCCACCGTAGCCAGCCGGGATCTAATTTCAGTGGCAGCCACTGGGTTTCCCAGCACCATCCCTCGTATCTCTGAAGCTCCTGGAAGACTAAGGATGTTGCTTTTCTGCACAATTTATTGTAATGACTTCAATTAAACCATCTTGCGCTGGATCAGTGAGCAGCTCCAGGGAATCGACGGGCAGGGCTGGCTACCAGGGAAGCAGCGTCTCCTCCCCTTGTCCCTGCCAATCCCAGGTCTGAGCTCCTGTCCCCAGTCCTGGCGAGGACTCAAGAGAGGAAAATGGGGGTCAGGGGGAGGCAGCAGGTCACAAAGAGACGAGGAAGCAGGTGTCTGTTACCTTCCAGATGCAGAGGGCTCATGGCTGGCCCCTGGGTGTTCATTCTCCCTGACACTGTCCACCGCTGCCCTTGCTCTGCTGTCTTCCTCTGGTTAATTTGGATTTGCAGCTGCAGCTCCAGGACAATAGGCCATCCCCACTTGGCTGCCTTCAGTGAACCTTGACCCCAAGGGAGAGGGGCCAGTGACCCTGTACTAACTTGCTGCCTGACCTTGGGCAAGTTGCCTCCACTGTCTGAGGCTTCTTCTGGAAAAACAAGAGGGTGGACATTGAGATCCACTAGGCTTTCATTCTCTGTCTCCTCCAATTTAGAGGCTCAGGTCTCCCCTTCTTTGCCCTGCCCTGTGCCTCGGGAGGCTGACCCCTGTGCATTGAATCAATGGACACCCTTGCCAGTTGGCTCCAGTTTGGAGGGTGGGAGGAGAGGCTAGAGTATTTCTTCCCTGCCGCCTCTCTGCTTGGTGGTAGGTGTTGTGGAAGCACTTCTCGGCTTGGCCACAGCTCATGCCAACAGCATTTCCCCTCTGCTCCAGCCCCCACTGGGCTCCAGAATGCTCCTTCCTCCTCTTGACCCTTGAGGCCTGGGGGCGGCCTCCAGCTGTTTGTAATCTCAGGGCTTTCAGCACCCCTTCTCAGTTTCTTTAATCCTGCCCATCTCTCTGGAAATAGTCCCTCCTCATTAAGTCTCTTCAGTTGAACTATTTGAGTGAAGTTCTGTTTCTTGCTGGGACACATGCATCCTCTGAAGCCCACTTCTAGCTCCATGATTTTAAGAGTTTGTGAGGGGGAAGATGCAAAGAGCTAGCCGACTCTCGGGACCCTGCAGCTTGGGTTATCCTGTGACAGAGAGTCCAGGCCGAGGGATCCCAGCTCCTCAGCAGCTTTTCCTTCTCTTCCCCTTATCCTCAGCTCCCTCAGCTATAGCTCAGATCCCCATCACGTGTTTTCTCTTTTAATGCAACTTTATTGAGGTGTAACCTATGCAGAGCCAGCTGCATCCATTGAAAGCACAGTGAGATGAGTGCCCATCTGTTCTGCCCGGGTCTGTTCTAACAACTTTCTAGTTGGTCTCCAGCCTTCATTCTCGTCCCTGCAAATTCACAATCCTCAGGTTGGGTCATGTCACTCTCCTGCTCAAAAACCTTGCCTGGCACTCCTGTGCCTTGAGGTCAAAGCCAAACTCCTTAGAGCCACATAGGAGGCTTTCATGAGCTGAACTTGAATGCTCCAGGCTCAGCTGCTACCACTTCCATGGATGCGCCAGCTGTAATGAACTACTTGAGTCACACCGTCTCCAAGCTCTCTGCCTTTGCACAAGCTGTTTCCAGACCCGAAGCACCCTGCATCCTCACATAGTTAACCCTCAGCATCCCTTCATTCCTTGCAAATTCCTAAAGCATCAAGCTGAAGCATGATCCTCTCTAGGTCTTCCCTATGGTGCCCAAACTGAGCGGAGCCCCTCCTCTGTGCTTCCCCAGCACATTGCGGGTATTTTTGTTATTACACTTATCCTGAGCCATAAAGTTACTGCACTTGTCCTGAACCATAAATGATGTCTGTCTCTTTTATTAGCGCGTGAGCGGCGTGAAGTTAGAATCTGTCTTTCATCTCTGCACCCCTAGCTCCTAACACTCTATGTGGTACATCATTCTTCATTCATTCATCCATTCAACAAATATTTATTGAGTACCTACTATATGCCACACACTCTTCCAGCATGAGGATCCAGGATTGTACAAGACAGGTGTGCTAGTTATTCAGCTGCTGTCTCCCAGCTCCAAATCCATCTTTTTACTACTATGCCTTGTGATGCTGGGCAGGGATGCTATGAACTATGGGGATCCTGCAAATTACATTTCTTCTTTGTTCTGGGACTTCCTGTTTCTGCCAGCAGAGGCACTAGAGTGAGACTGGAAGGCAGGAGGAGGGAGTGGGGACCTGTTTCTTCCTTTGTGCTTGCTGGATCCCGCTGGGGTTGCCCCATCAATGGCCCTTCTTCCTACTAGCTACAGCTGGTTGCGGCCTCCAGCTCCTTTTGACACCCCCAGAACAGCCCCCCCTGCCTCCTGAGAGGGGAGCAACAGATGACTCCTGGGAGGGCTGGGTCACAGTGCTGTGGGCTCCTCCCCCAAGTTCTTAGATTCTCACAACCCCACTGCTTTCTGTGGTTGTCACCTCTGTCTTTTTTCAGTGCTCCCTTAACAATTTTTCCCTCCTAATATGTTTTATTTTATTTTATTTTTTAATTTTTAAAAATTTTATTTATTTTATACAGCAGGTTCTTATTAGTTATCTATTTTATACATATTAGTGTATATATGTCAATCCCAATCTCCCAATTCATCCCACCACCATCACCCACCCCGCTTTCCCCCCTTGGTGTCCATACGTTTGTTCTCTACATCTGTGTCTCTATTTCTGCCCTGCAAACCAGTTCATCTGTACCATTTTTCTAGATTCCCCGTATATGCGTTAATATATGATATTTATTTTTCTCTTTCTGACTTAATTCACTCTGTATGACAGTCTCTAGGTCCATCCACATCTCTACAAATGACGTAATTTTGTTCCTTTTTATGGCTGAGTGATATTCCATTGTCTATAGGTACCACATCTCCTTTATCCATACGTCTGTTAATGGGCGTTTAGGGTGCTTCCATGACCTGGCTATTGTAAATAGTGCTGCAATGAGTATTCGGGTGCATGTGCCTTTTTTAATTATGGTTTTCTCTGGATATTTGCCCAGTAGTGATATTGCTGGATCATATGGTAGCTCTATTTTTAGTTTTTTAAGGAACTTCCATACTGTCCTCCATAGTGGCTGTATCAATTTACATTCCCACCAACAGTGCAAGAGGGTTCCCTTTTCTCCACACCCTCTCCAGCATTTATTGTTTGTAGATTTTCTGATGATGCCCATTCTAACTGGTGTGAGGTGATACCTCGTTGTAGTTTTGATTTGCATTTCTCTAATTAGTGA
This sequence comes from Phocoena phocoena, assembly GCF_963924675.1. Classification (NCBI taxonomy): domain Eukaryota; kingdom Metazoa; phylum Chordata; class Mammalia; order Artiodactyla; family Phocoenidae; genus Phocoena; species Phocoena phocoena. The sequence continues at coordinate 95,771,199 of NC_089226.1, read as the reverse complement.
CGTTGAGCAGCTTTCCATGTGCCTCTTGACCATCTGTATGTCTTCTTTGGAGAAATGTCTATTTAGGTCTTCTGCCCATTTTTGGATTGGATTTTTTTTTTTTAATATTGAGCTGCATGAACTGTTTATATATTTTGAATATTAATCCTTTGTTGATTCGTTTGCAAATATTTTCTCCCATTCTGAGGGTTGTCTTTTTGTCTTGATTATAGTTTCCTTTACTGTACAAAAGCTTTTAAGTTTCATTAGGCCCCATTTTTGTTTTCATTTCCATTACTCTAGGAGGTTGGTCACAAAGGATCTTGCTGTGATTTATGTCAAAGAGTATTCTTCCTATGTTTCCCTCTAAGACTTTTATAGTGTCCTGTCTTACATTTAGGACTTTAATCCATTTTGTTTTTGTTTTTGCTTTTGTTTTTTGCGGCATGTGGGCCTCTCACTGTTGTGGCCTCTCCCGTTGCGGAGCACAGGCTCCGGACGCGCAGGCTCAGCGGCCATGGCTCACGGGCCCAGCCGCTCCGCGGCATGTGGGATCTTCCCGGACCGGGGCATGAACCCGTGTCCCCTGCATCGGCAGGCGGACTCTCAACCACTGCGCCACCAGAGAAGCCCTTTAATCCATTTTGACTTTATTTTTGTGTATGGTGTTAGGGAGTGTTCTAATCCCATTCTTTTACGTGTAGCTGTCCAGTTTTCCCAGCACCACTTATTGAAGAGACTGTCTTTTCTCCATTGTATATCCTTGCCTCCTTTGTCATAGATTAGTTGATCATAGGTGCATGGGTTTGTCTCTGGGCTTTCTATCCTGTTCCACTGATCTATGTTTCTATTTTTGTACAAGTACCATATTGTCTTGATTACTGTAGCTTTGTAGTATAGTCTGAAGACAGGGAGTCTGATTCCTCCAGCTCAGTTTTTCTTTCTCAAGATTGCTTTGGCTATTCGGGTTCTTTGGTGTCTCCATATAAATTTTAAGATTTTTTGTTCCAGTTCTGTAAAAAATGCCATTGGTAATTTGATAGGGATTGTATTGAATCTGTAGAATGCTTTGGAGAGTATAGTCATTTTCACAATATTGATTCTTCCAATCCAAGAACATGGTATATCTCTCCATCTGTTTGTGCCTTCTTTGATTTCTTTCATCAGTGTCTTATAGTTTTCGGGGTTCAGGTCTTTTACCTCCTTAGGTAGGTTTATTCCTAGGTATTTTATTCTTTTTGTTGCAATAGTGAATGGGATTGTTTCCTTAATTTCTCTTTCTGATCTTTTGTTGTTAGTGTATAGGAATGCAAGAGATTTCTGTGCATTAATTTTGTATCCTGCAACTTTACCATATTCATTGATTAGCTCTAGTAGTTTTCTGGTGGCATCTTTAGGATTATCTATATACAGTATCATGTCATCTGCAAACAGTGACGGTTTTACTTCTTTTCCAATTTGTATTCCTTTTATTTCTTTTTCTTCTCTGATTGCCATGGCAGGGACTTCCAAAACGATGTTGAATAACAGTGGCGAGAATGGACATTGTTGTCTTCTTCCTGATTGTAGAGGAAATGCTTTCAGTTTTTCACCATTGAGAATGATGTTTGCTGTGGGTTTGTCATATATGGCCCTTATTATGTTGAGGTAGGTTCCCTCTATGCCCACTTTCTGGAGAGTTTTTTTTTTATAATAAATGGGTGTTGAATTTTGTCAAAAGCTTTTCCTGCATCTATTGAGATGATTATAGTTTTTATTCTTCAATTTGTTAGTATGATGTATCACATTGATTGATTTGTGTATATGAAGAATCCTTGCATCCCTGAGATAAGTCTCACTTGATCATGGTGTATGATCCTTTTAATGTGCTGTTGGATTCTGTTTGCTAGTATTTTGTTCAGGATTTTTACATCTATATTCATCAGTGATATTGGCCTGTAGTTTTCTTTTTTTGTGACATCTTTTCCTGGTTTCGGTATCAGGGTGATGGTGGCCTCGTAGAATGAGTTTGGGAGTGTTCCTCCCTCTGAAATTTTTTGGAAGAGTTTGAAAAGAGTGGGTGTTAGCGTTTCTCTAAAAGTTTGATAGAATTCACCTGTGAAGCCATCTAGTCCTGGGCTTTTGTTTGTTGGAAGATTTTTAATCACAGTTTCAATTTCATTACTTGTGATGGTCTGTTCATATTTTCTATTTCTTCCTGGTTTAGTCTTGGAAGGTTATACCTTTCTAAGAATTTGTCCATGGCTTCCAGGGTGTCAATTTTATTGGCATAGAGTTGCTTGTAGTAGTCTCTTATGATGCTTTTTATTTCTGTGGCATCCATTGTAACATCTCCTTTTTCATTTCTAATATTATTGATTTGCATCCTCTCCCTCTTTTTCTTGATGAGTCTGGCTAAAGGTTCATCAATTTTGTTTGCCTTCTCGAAGAACCAGCTTTTAATTTTATTGATCTTTGCTATTGTTTTCTTTGTTTCTATTTCATTTATTTCTGATCTGATCTTTATGATTTCTTTCCTTGTACTAACTTTGGGTTTTATTTGTTCTTCTTTCTCTAGCTCCTTTAGGTGTATGGTTAGATTGTTTGAGATTTTTCTTGTTTCTTGAGGTAGACTTGTATTGCTATAAACTTCCCTCTTACAACTGCTTTTGCTGCACCCCATAGGTTTTGGATCGTTGTATTTTCATTGTCATTTGTCTCTAGGTATTTTTTGATTTCCTCTTTGATTTCTTCAGTGATCTCTTGGTTATTTAGTAATGTATTGTTTAGCCTCCACGTGTTTGTGTTTTTTACGGTTTTTCCCCTGTAATTGATATCTAATCTCATAGCATTGTGGTCGGAAAAGATGCTTGATATGATTTCAATTTTCTTAAATTTACTGAGGCTTGAATTGTGACCCAAGGTGTGATCTATCCTGGAGAATGCTCCATGCGTACTTGAGAAGAAAGGGTAATCTGCTGTTTTCGGATGGAATGTCCTATAAATATCAGTTAAATCTATCTGGTCTACTGTGTCATTTAAAGCTTTTATTTCCTTATTAATTTTCTGTCTGGATGATCTGTCCATTGGTGTAAGTGAGGTGTTAAAGTCCCCTACTATTATTGTGTTACTGTCAATTTCCTCTTTTATAGCTGTTAACATTTGCCTTATGTATTGAGGTGCTCCTATGTTGGTTGCATATATATTTATAATTGTTATATCTTCTTCTTGGATTGATCCCTTGATCATTATGTAGTGTCCTTCCTTGTCTCTTGTAATATTCTTCATTTTAAAGTCTATTTTATCTGATATGAGTATTGCTACTCCAGCTTTCTTTTGATTTCCATTTGCATGGACTATCTTTTTTCATCCCCTCACTTTCAGTCTGTATGTATCCCTAGGTTTGAAGTGGGTCTCTTGTAGACAGCGTATATACAGGTCTTGTTTTTGTATCCATTCAGTGAGCCTGTGTCTTTTGGTTGGAGCATTTAATCCATTCACAATTAAGGTAATTATTGATATGTATGTTCCTATTACCATTTTCTTAATTGTTTTGGGTTTTTTTTGTAGGTCCTTTTCTTTTTTTGTGTTTCCCACTTAGAGAAGTTGCCTTTAGCATTTGTTGTTAAGCTGGTTTGGTGGTGCTGAATTATCTTAGATTTTGCTTGTCTGTAAAGCTTTTGATTTCTCCATTGAATCTGAATGAGATGTTGCCGGCTAGAGTAATCTTGGTTGTAGATTCTTCCCTTTCATTACTTTAAATATATTGTGCCACCAGAAAACTATTAGAGCTAATCAATGAATTTAGTAAAGTAGCAGGATACAAAATTACTGCACAGAAATCTCTTGCATTCCTATACACTAATGATGCAAAATCTGCAAGTGAAATTGAGAAAACACTCCCATTTACCACTGCAACAGAAAGAATAAAATATCTAGGAATAAACCTACCTAAGGAGACAAAAGACCTGTATGCAGAAAATTGTAAGACACTGATGAAAGAAATTAAAGATGATACAAATAGATGGAGAGATATACCATGTTCTTGGATTGGAAGAATCAACATTGTGAAAATGACTATACTACCTAAAGCAATCTACAGATTCAATACAATCCCTATCAAACTACCACTGGCAGTTTTCACAGAACTAGAACAAAAAATTTCACAATTTGTATGGAAACACAAAAGACCCTGAATAGCCAAAGCAATCTTGAGAAAGAAAAATGGAGCTGGAGGAATTAGACTCCCTGACTTCAGACTATACTACAAGGCTACAGTAATCAAGACAGCATGGTACTGGCACAAAACAGAAATATCGATCAATGGAACAGGATAGAAAGCCCAGAGATAAGCTCACACACTTATGGTCAACTAATCTATGAAAAAGGAGGCAAGGATATACAATGGAGAAAAGACAGTCTCTTCAGTAAGTGGTGCTGGGAAAACTGGACAGCTACATGTAAAAGAATGAGATTAGAACACTCCCTAACACCATACACAAAAATAAACTCAAAATGGATTAAAGACCTAAATGTAAGGCCAGAAACGATCAAACTCTTAGAGGAAAACATAGGCAGAACACTCTATGACATAAATCACAGCAAGATCCTTTTTGACCCACCTCCTAGAGAAATGGAAATAAAACCAAAAACGAACAAATGGGACCTAATGAAACTTAAAAGCTTTTGCACAGCAAAGGAAACCATGAACAAGACGAAAAGGCAGCCCTCAGAATGGGAGAAAATATTTGCAAATGAAGCAACTGACAAAGGATTAATCTCCAAAATTTACAAGCAGCTCATGCAGCTCAATATCAGAAAAACAAACAACCCAATCCAAAAATGGGTAGAAGACCTAAATAGACATTGCTCCAAAGAAGATATACAGATTGCCAACAAACACATGAAAGAATGCTCAACATCATTAATCATTAGAGAAATGCAAATCAAAACCACAATGAGATATCATCTCACACCGGTCAGAATGGCCATCATTAAAAATCTACAAACAATAAATGCTGGAGAGGGTGTGGAGAAAAGGGAACCCTCTTGCACTGTTGGTGGGAATGTAAATTGATACAGCCACTATGGAGAACAGTATGGAAGTTCCTTAAAAAAATTAAAAATAGAACTACCATACGACCCAGCAATCCCACTACTGGGCATATACCCTGAGAAAACTGTAATTCAAAAAGAGTCATGTACCAAAATGTTCATTGCAGCTCTATTTACAATAGCCCAGAGACGGAAACAAGCTAAGTGTCCATCATCGGATGAATAGATAAAGAAGATGTGGCACATATATACAATGGAATATTACTCAGCCATAAAAAGAAACAAAATTGAGCTATTTGTAATGAGGTGGATGGACCTAGAGTCTGTCATACAGAGTGAACTAAGTCAGAAAGAGAAAAGCAAATACCATATGCTAACACATATATATGGAATCTAAAAAAAAGAAGACAAAAAAAGAGAAAAAATATTGTGCCACTCCCTTCTGGCTTGTAGAGTTTCTGCTGAGAAATCAGCTGTTAACTTTATGGGAGTTCTCTTGTATGTTATTTGTCGTTTTTCTCTTGTTGCTTTTAATAATTTTTCTTTGCCTTTAGTTTTTGTCAATTTGATTACTATGTGTCTCGGTGTATTTCTCCTTGGGTTTATCCTGCCTGGGACTCTCTGTGCTTCCTGCACTTGGGTGGCTATTTCCTTTCCCATGTTAGGGAATTTTTCAACTATAATCTCTTAAAATATTTTCTTGGATCCTTTCTCTCTCTCTCTCCTCCTTCTGGGACCCCTATAAGGCAAATGTTGGTGTGTTTAATGTTGTCCCAGAGGTCTCTTAGGCTGTCTTCATTTCTTTTCATTGTGTTTTCTTTATTCTGTTCTGTGGCAGTGATTTCCACCATTCTGTCTTCCAGTTCGCTTATCCATTCTTCTGCCTCATTTATTCTGCTATTGATTCCTTCTAGTGTATTTTTCATTTCAGTCATTGTATTGTTCATCTCTGTTTGTTTGTTCTTTAATTCTTCGAGATCTTTGTTAAATATTTCTTACATCTTCTCAATCTTTGCTTCCATTCTTTTTCCGAGGTCCTGGATCATCTTCACTATCATTATTCTGAACTCTTTTTCTGGAAGGTTGCTTATCTCCACTTCATTTACTTGTTTTTCTGGGGTTTTATCTTGTTTTGTCATCTGGTACATAGTCCTCTGCCTTTTCATTTTGTTTATCTTCCTGTGAATGTGGTTTTTGTTTCACAGGCTGCAGGATTGTAGTCCTTTTTGCTTCTGCTCACCTTAGGTTTTCAGACAAATCCACAAAGAAATGTCTACAGCATAAGTTCCAGTTTAGACAGATACCTGAGGGGCTCACACACTGCTATGGTGATTATCTTTGCCAGCCGTCCCATATCCTTCCTGGTGACCACAGCCACTGCTGCTGAGCAACTGACTTCTAATATGTTTTAAACAAACTCCTTTTATTAAATTATCATTGTTGAAATATCTAGTGCAGTTTTTGTTTTCCTAACTGGACTCTGAATGATGCAATGGGGAAAGTTCCTGGTCCTGTGGACCTTGAATTCAATTTGGGGAAGATAGACAACAAACCAATAAAAAGGCCAGCAGTAAAAAGTGTTCTGATAAAAAGCAAGACAGGGTAATGGATAGAACCTGAGTTACTTTTTTTTTTTTTTGGTTGTGGGATCTTAGTTCCCTGACCAGGGATCAAACCTGTTCCCCCTGGTGGAAGTGCAGAGTCCTAACCACTGGACCACTGGGCCACGACCTGAGTTACTTTAGACTGGGTAGTGAGGGACGGTGTCTCCATAAAGGTGACATTTAAGCAGGGAAAGAAATGGTAAGTTTCTGCCCATGCAAAGAGCTGAGGAAGAATGTTCCAGGGAAAAGGACCAGCCAGGGCAAAGGCCTGATGGAGAGAGTGGACTTTTTGTATTCAAGAGGAAATACTGAAGTGGAGTGAAGGAGAGGTGCTGCAGAGGTTGAGGTCAGAGAAGAAAGCAGGGGCTGGATCACGTGGGCCTCCTTAGCCATGGGATAAATGTTAGTTTACATTTTTATTATTAAAAAAACAAAACCCAATGTGCTGGAAAGCCTTTGGAGGGTTTTAAAACACGATAAGTGCCAAGATCTGACTTAGATGTCAAAACGACCTCTAACTTCTGGGGGCTGTGGTGGGGGCAGTCTGTAGGGTGCCAGGGCAGAAGCTCCATTCTCCTCAGAGCAGAAGGTAGTCACCTTTCAAGGATGAGGAAACTGAGGCCCAGAGACTAACAAGACTTGTCTTAGGTCACCCGGCTTTGGACTTCGGGTTCCCAGATTCGTGCTCCTTCGTGGCTACCCACTCTCTAAGTGAGGTGTAACTGACCGAGCTCTAGGCAAAGCTTCTCCGCCTAGTCTGGGAAGAGGATGAAACCCCTCGGGCAGCCAAACACATGCTTTTGAAAAGTCTGGTAGTGCCCGACTCATGATTTATCCAGGTTGCGCCATCTTGGTCAGTCACAGTAAGAGGAGGGGCCTCACAGATCGAGTGAAGGACACTGATGGGGTTTGATCAACAGGCAGTCGGGACATTCTTGGTAAAGAGGAGGGATCTCTTTATAAGTAGAGGGGGGAGTGAGACACAAATATTTTTATATGCTTCAAGAAAAAGTTTTTTTTTTTTTTAGCAAAAGATCTTTATTGAAAGAATCCTTCCTCCTGTGAATGATATAATCTGGCATTTTGCGGGATGGGAGGAAATGGGTGCACTACTGAGGCGATTTCAGCTGTTTGCATTTCTCTCCACAGCTTGGAAAAAAGAGGAGGATGGAAGACTGGGGATGAAGCTGAGAGGTCCTTCCACGCTTGCAACCCTGAGAGGCAGGAGCTCCGGAGGCCGCAAAGCCTCGGACTCCCTTCTAAACCAGCACTGTATTCTGATTGGCTGTCTCTGCCTGCCTCAGTTTATTCCTCTCACTGATTGGTTGGGTCCTTCCACCCACGTCAGGTCCCAGTTCAACCACGCCAGCCCTTCCACCTGCCGCAGTGTCACCTGGGATTGGCTGGGTTCCGAAAGGCCTGCAGGCTTGCCTCTTACAACCATCAGATTCTTCCTCATTAAACAAATGAATCACAATCCTAATTAATTTGAGCAACAGAATTTATGTAACTACTCCCAGCAGGATGTCTGCTCTCAGTTGGTAGCGAGATTAATTCCTCTCTCTGGGAAATTCCAGCCGCGCTGGTCAATAAATGTTAATGATGACTGAAATCTCCCATCTGTCTCTGCTCAGGGCAGGTAACCCCTGCTAACCAGACAGCCAGTTGGCTTGATGCGGTACCCCAGATACGGAGAGGACAAGGACAAGACTCTCCCGGCCTAGATGGGCCCTGAGCCATGCAGAGCACACAGTAGGTGTTCAATTAAGGACAGGGACTGCCCATTCCAGGGACGTTCTGAATCACTTAAAGCCCACAGGAGGTGTTCAATTTCTCTTTATGGAATGAATAAAAGAGACCGTGTGCTGCTCAGATACTCATAAAATGCTCTCAAGTTCCTGAATTGCAACCAAGCCCCTCTGGCTTTTTCCGTCCTCTGCTCCCACGGCTTCCCATGACCATACCCAATTCAGTCTTTTTACTATTTTGAACTTTCTGGACTCAGAGACTTGGCCCTTGATGTTCCCTGCCCTTGAACTGTCCCAGCCCTCTCTCTCCCAAGCAGGTCCCATGCCGGCTGTCTGGGAGGGAAGGGTAGCGAAGCGGAAAGTATTCTGGAATTAGTTCTAATTCTGGCTCTGCCACTTACTCATTGTACTTCACCTCTCTGTTCTTAACCTTTCCCTCATATGTGAACCACACGAGGTTCTTAGGAAGATTAAATAAGGAAACATGGTGAAAATGTATCGCACAGTGCTCGACTCATTTAATTAGTGACAGGCAGTGTTTTAGGCACTGGGGATACAGCAGTGCTCAAGACAATGAGATTCCTGCTCCCAGAGAATTTAATTTCTAAGAGACAATAAGCAAAACAGGAGGTTCTTTTAGTTAGGGATCAGTGCTCAGAGAAAATAAAATTGAAAAAAATGTTATGGGAAGTGACTGGAGTGAGGAACTCTTTGAGGAGATGCCGTTTGCAGTGAGACCCAAATGCAGGAAGGAACGAACCACAGGAAGATCTGGGAGCACGGCATTCCAGAAAGAGGGAAAAGCGATTGCAAAAGCCCTGTGGTGAGAGTGAGCTTTGCACGATCAACGGGCTGAGGTTCTGTAGGATTGAATAATTTGCCCAGTTACCCACCTAGGAGGGGCAAGGGTCGGTATTTTAACCCAGGTTTTTTGCCTTTAAATATGGTATGCTTGTCATTTCAGCACAGAGAAGGCGTAAGAAAGGAAAAGTGAGTGCAGATGAGGTGAGGTGGAATATACGCTGTCTTTTCCCCCACCAGAGCTAAATCTGCCTGTGTCTTGCTGACAATTCGCAGCACTGTAAATTCCTGGCTCCCATTAGGCCTTCCAACTTCGCTGGCCAGGTTGTCATGTCAGGGACCGCCAGCCCTAAGAGCTCCCTCAATCAGTCCGTTCCAATTCCTTCTTCATTTACAACAGGGAAGAACCAACTACTTTTACAATTTACATTTTTTTTCTGATTATAATACATGCTCGTTGTAGAAAATAAAAAGTGTGTAACAAAATAAAAATCACCCATAATTCCAAACTCTTCCGGAATTTTACCTTTAGAAGATTCTGCACATACCGCATACACAGTTTTAGAATATGCTTTTTTCTGCCCGTCATAAGAAAAAAGTCTTCAAGTGTATCTTTTTAACAGCTACATGATAGCCGACTGGATTTGGGACCAACCCAAATGTAACTATTTTAGGACTTTTATTATTATAAGTAACCAAAAGTTCTTTCTGACCTGTAAATCTCTGTTACATAATGTCCTAATAGAGTAGGGGAAATGCACCCCAATTGAAAGCTGTGTCTGGAGTGCAGGGAAACCATCTTCTTGGCTGGGGGGAGCAGGGCCGTTTGTGTTCTCAAACACCCTGTGTGTAGCAAGCTTCGTGATCACGTGATCACTCTCTCCTGAGAAACGGATACTGTCACGCTTTCTCCAACTTTACCTTCATTCTCAGACTCTCCCTATCATTTTGGTCCCAGAAAGGATACAATGGGGAAAAAAAGGAGAAAGAAAGGAGAATGCAATTTAATGTTATGTTTTGAAACAACAAATACTTAAACAGTACTTTAGACACATGAATACCCTTTAACAATATTGTTTTAAAAATTCATTTTATTTATTTTTTGCTGCGTTGGGTCTTCATTGCTGTGCACTGGCTTTCTTTAGTTTCGGTGAGTGGGGGCTACTCTTCGTTGCGGTATACGGGCTTCTAATTGCAGTGGCTTCTCTTGTTAAGGAGCATGGGCTCTAGGCACGCGGGCTTCAGTAGTTGTGGCGTGTGGGCTCAGTAGTTGTGGCTCGTGGGCTCTAGAGCTCAGGCTCAGTAGATGTGGCGCATGGGCTTAGCTGCTCTGCAGCATGTGGGATCGTCCCAGACCAGGGCTCGAACCCGTGTCCCCTGAATTGGCAGGCAGATTCTTAACCACTGTGCCACCAGGGAGCTACCTTAACAATATTTTTATGAAATACAAAGGTGGCAGGAAGGTGAGGCCAACAGGATCATGGCCTGGTCTCAGTATGCCAGAGTCTAAGGTGCCTATGTTTTGCTTCTGTAGGGGCCCTGCCATGGGGGTGGACATAGGAAGCAGGAGGCAGGGGCACTAATCACTAGGGATGTTGGATTACAGTGGGGGCACCCCTCTAGTAGGACTACAGAACTAGCCTAGTACCAATGGGGTGTCTGAGAGAGCATCTGAGGACCTGGGTGGGGAGTAAAATTCATCCCTGCTGCATTGGCGAGGGTGGGTCTGCCTCTTAAGGCGGATGCTCAGGTCTCCTCCTCTGAACCACCGGCATGCCAACGTTGCCTCCAGGTTCCAGTTTAGCCTCAGAAAATAAAAGGAAAAACAAATCCAATCAGAGAGAAAGACACAGGAAAAGAGAGAGTAAGGAGAACAGAGTGAAAGCAAGAAATATGAGACAGAGGGGAAAGAACAGTTGTGGGAAAGGTGGATGGTGTGAGAAGTAGGAATCTTTTTGGTAGAAGCTTAAGCAGCAAGACCTAATTCGGGTCTCGACAAACTTATTACACCTCCTCGGCTGACAACCTCTAACTCACCAAGGCCAAGGTCAAGTACTCAGATACCCCATGGGTCAGAGAAATGGCTTTGCCAACTGCACTCATAACAGACCATTCCTCTAAACTGATTTGGTATCCTCTTGCTGAAAAGCGATTTCTCAAACTTTCTGGAAGCTGATTACTTCTCAGTGGAGCAGACAATGGAGAGGCTGTGCCAGGGAATAACCCTTCCTGAGCATGCTTTCAGGTCCCCTGAATTTCTGGGGAGGGAGTTAAAAGTGGAACTTGGTGTGGCCCTGGCTGGAATCAGCAGTTGGGGGTGGGAAGGGCTGGGCAGAAGGATATGAGGAAAGAGCGAGGAGGGCTGGGCAGAGGGGAAAGAGTTGCCCTTTCCTTACCCATACTCACTTCTTTTTTTTTTTTTTTTTTTTTTTTTTATGCGTTACGCGGGCCTCTCACTGTTGTGGCCTCTCCCGTTGCGGAGGACAGGCTCCGGACGCGCAGGCTCAGCGGCCATGGCTCACGGGCCCAGCCGCTCCGCGGCATGTGGGATCTTCCCAGACCGGGGCACGAACCCGTGTCCCCTGCATCGGCAGGCGGACTCTCAACCACTGCGCCACCAGGGAAGCCCCATACTCACTTCTTGCTGCCAACAATTATTCTGTCTTATCCCCAGGTGGCAGGAAATGGTATTGTGGTATTCACCGGAAAAGCCCAGGGGTCATTTCAGCTTCTGCAGGTGGTGCTGGTTGAGAAAACAGAAAACAGCAAATGAAGGGGGTTCACTTATAGTATGGGAACAGCTCCTTGTTCAACTTGGCGAGAAAAGACCAAACTCTTCAAAAAGACCTTTTATAGGAAACTCCAGGAAAGAAACAAAACGACCCATAAATGGGGTGAGAGGAGATTCTTTAAGCTCCACAGTGCTCCTTTCCCCACCCCTAACGTAGGAGTAGACACTGGCCTAAAATGCTTCTTCTATCTTCTGAGTCCACATTCAGAGAGGCCCTTCTGGCAAGCTATCCCCCTCCTCAAGTTCTCCCTCAGGCTAGAGGGCATCCCTCCTTCATTCTTTTTGAGCTCTGGATCCTGGAAGTGCTTCTCCACCTCTGACCCATTGCCTTCCCCGTGTTCACAATTAATTGTCCTGTGGTTAAGCTGGGTTCTCCCCTCCTTGTCTTCCAAAATATCAAAAAAATAAGAAGTTTGACATCAGCCCAACTTGGCCTGGTTTGCCTCTGTTTTAGTTCCTGTGGTTAGTGCTTTGCTCCCTAACCACTCTTGTGACTGTGATAATGTGAGTAAGGGCTGAGCTGCTAATGATTTCTATGTGAGGTAAGCTGGTTTGAGGGAGGAAATCTATGGATCTAGTCACTTTCCTTGGTGGTAAGCTTTCAGGGAGGGGCGCAAAGATTGATCTTTCTGGGGACTTTTCTAGTACCAGGAAGATATCCCATAGATGGGACCTCCAAAGACACACATTTAATTTTTAGGCCTGTTTCTCCTATTATGAGCTAGGAGTTTTTTCACTGATGGGGATGATGTTTATCTGAGAAGAAATTGTGAAAGGTGCTGTAGTATAGAGATGTGGCTTAAGCTTTTAAGTGTGTTTCAAGGTTTTTCCCCTAAGCTTCCTACTTCAGATGGCCTGCTTACGTGATACTCGTATATGATGTGAGGCTAATAACTTACTAAATACCTGTAGGCCAGATCAGTGTCTCTTTTCTCTGTATTTCCAGAAATCAAGGGACCCATAGCCACTGCAGGTTAGGGTGGGCGATGTGAGATTGGGGGAAGTGTGGTAAGACACATTTTGGTATCAGTAAAATGTTTACATATTAAAATATTCAGTTCCAACATTCAATTCTATTTAGGCAAACCCTTAGTTAGGCTTTTCCTGGTTCCGAGCCTATGTAATTTATTTTCTCTCCCTAGTTCCAGCCGTTTAACTTTAGCATGCAGGTTGAGCATCATCTTAACCTCCAAAGAATCTTACATGTAGGAGGAAGAAACTAAAGAGCTCTATTTCAGCACTTAGGAACATGAGGCCCTACCCTGACCGAAACCTTTATTCTTACAGTTAGGGTATTGTCTTGTCCCGTATACCCACTTCCTGCATTTTGAACCCATCAGGTTAACTGAGACATGTCTTGGTGTAACATCCCCAGTTCATCTACCCCTGAGGCTGTCCTTAATTCCTCCCATTGTCACATTGTGATTTAATCAAATACTGGAATCCCTCAAACCCTTGCATGGTACCTGAGGCCCTATGGGATACTGGTAGATTTTGTTAGTGTCAAATACTTAGCTGTCTGATTCTCCAAATATCCGTTGCTCCTAGATTTTCCATCCCAGCCTACTACATACCCATGAAGGCATCGTTTCGTCTCATGTTGGACCCACTCCCATCCAGAGGCCTACTCTTTGCTAGTTCCCATACTTTCTGGAAACCCCGTTATGGCCAGGTCTGGATTTTTTTGTGTTCCCACCCAAAGCCTGTATCTTTTGGCAAGCTGGAACTATAAGACCAACATAGATTTTCGAGTTTCTGATAGATTTATGTCACAATTTGTACATTGTCGTGTCTATAGATATTTGTATCATTTGTACTTTTTGGCCATTACATGCCTATTGGCTATTTTTCATAAGTTGCAAAAGAATATTTTATGACTTAGCACCAAATTGAATGTGCCTAATTGTAAGCTTGTAAACTATGTTGTGCTAACTTGTATCTTTTCTTTATCCAAATAGTAATTTACTACTGTTGTCCCATTTGTAATTATGTGCAAGTTTTCAGAATTGTAAATAAATGCTTGTGGATTGAAAAAAAAAAAAAGTTTGAGAGATCTTGAGGAATCAACCCCCTCCTTATGAAAAAGCAACTGAGGCCCAGGACAAGGGAGAGACCAACTGAGGTTCACGCAGTAAAGGAAATGGCAAGGGGATTTCAGCAGAATCCAACCAATGCAGCGTTCCCAGTACTATTACTATTGCTAAACTCCAACATTTAGTTGGTGCTAAACCTTTTCCCCTTCCTCTTCCAAATCCCTTAATCTGTGTGTGGGTCTAGGCTGACTCAACCATCCCCTCCCCACGCCCACCTGCCCATGATGTGCAGACGCCAGCAGGGAAAGCAGCAGGTGGGGGTAGCAGGGCCACCGCTGGGGTCAAATAGCCAATGAACAGTTGGCCTGTCCCCCAACCTCTGTTTCTTGCGAGGCAATGCTGCTCATTGGCCCAGCAGAAGTGATTGACAGGTCAGTAGCCCAGTGAATGATGAATCTTGGAAGTGCTGTGCCAGTTACCAGCCAGTCCTCTCATCGCGAGACCCTGGGGTAACGGTTTTGTCAATATCCGGTCAGCCGTTTTTCATGTTGGAAAACGAGCGTCGTCCTAGTAAGGGGTGAAAGGAAATTTTCTCCTTCAAAGAAGACACACGTTTGGGGTCTAAAAGTACAAAATGAATCGTTCAAAAAGAAAAATATAGGACTGCTATGCTGAATAGGTCACTTAATAAATGAGGGCTTGATTTCTTAAGCAGTTGGGAAAGTGAGTGGGCTGGAGGGAGGAAAGGTGGCCGGGCATGGGGACAGAAGACGTAGGTAGCCCTTAGGAGACCAGAGTTTAAGGTGTTTATTGCAGCTTCTGTAGCCTGTGTGAAATGCTGAAGTTCTTCCTGGGGCCTGAATAGGTTCTGAGACCTGGGTGAAATGATGCAGCCCCTGCTGGGGACTCTAAAGGTCAAGGAGCTAGGGAGCGGGATGGCAGGCAGGTGGGGCAGTGATTGGGGTGTTCTTGCCCGTGGAAATGGTCACTGCAAAGGCCTCTAAGTAAGAGCTGGCTTGGATGACAAAAGGAGAGGCCTGGACTCTGATGCTTCCGAAGAGGATATCGGAATGGCTGGAGCACAGATATGGAGTGGCCCATCTTGTAAGGGTACAGCCACGGAAGATGTGGCATCTGGAAGAATGGTGGATCACCACACAACTTTTTAGATGAGGGGGTCAGAGATAAGAGAGATGAGATAGGGAATTAACAGATGCAAAGTATGACAAAAGAAAGAGAGAGTACTGTAGGGACTTAGAGCTGGAGTCCCAGGAAAGCTGAGCAGGTACATGCCTGGCACATAGTCGTCACTCAGTAACTGCTAGCTCTTGTTATTAGCCCTCTTGGGGGTGGGGGAGGGGTTGCCAGAGTAGTTAAAATGTAGTTAAAGTGGAATCAGAACTGAGTGGAGAAGTAAAAGGGAGAACCCGGAAAACAGGCCATACCCTCTCTGTCCCCACCGTGATTATGAGAACTGCAGAAGCCACCCATCTTGGGGGATGAGAAGGGAGGACTGAGTTAAAGAGTAAGGGTGTTAGCTGTGCTAGAGCTGGGATCCCAAAGGATGGGAAGTAGGAATGAGGAGAGATTATTGTCCTTCTCAAAAGTGTCCTAAAATGGGGCCCTGTTAGAAGTGAGGTGAAGGAGGGAGGTACAGGTGAGAACAGGAATGGGATGTGGTGTGGGCAGGCGCTGGGTGAGCTGTGTCATCTTATGCAGAACAGCCTTCGTGATTGCTGGGGTGGGGAGAGGCCCACCCTGTTGTCTCTCCTGGGAAAAGGGAATGGTGGTAAGATTCAAGGCTCCACTGGAAATTCCCATCAGTCATTGTCACAAGTGTCAACTTTCTCGGGGACCACTGGTCTTTGAAGGCTGAGAGAGAAAGACTCCCCCAACAGACCTGGAGACAAGGAAATCATTTTCTCTTTGACAGGGAGAGTGTATATCACTGGAGGCTCCTGAATACTCTGGGGAGTACACAGTACAGCTCATAAACGTTCTGATCAGAGAAGAGGAAGCTCCCCAAGTCATACTCCATTTCCCTTGGCCTTTCCTATCCTCACTAGTTTTTGTGTTCCCCTTTATCAAATCACTGAATGGGAGGTATCTGTTGCGGGATGCAGAGTGAGCAGTGCTGAGGTAGCTAAGAGAAGGTGATGTTGAAGGAAGAATGAAGAATCCTTCTGAGTCCCTAGATTATCCTTAATATGGATCTGTTGAGGGATGGGGAACATATAGGCCCACAATTGAAGTGCAAAACCTCCCCCAGATAAGGGGCCCCGAGGCCTATAGTGCCTGGGGGGAAAAGGGTAGGAAGGAGATAAGGTGGGCCAGAAAGAAACAAGAGGAGATAGAGAAGAAGACAAAGACGAGGATGAGAAGGACTGAGGCAAGGTGGAGGCCAGTGACGAAAGGTGCTGAGGCCACACTGAGAGAGCTAAGAGAGTTAACCCTGAAATGAGCTAGTTAACTTAGTTGCCAAGGCTTCAAAGTCTTTTCTACTTTTGTTTCCACTGAATATGGTTCTATTAATTTACAAAGAAAATATCTAGAGTTCTCAGTCTTCCAAGATTTCAGAAAGCATTCCATTTCCTAACTTAGACAGACTTTGCATAAACCCTTCAGAACCTTACTGATGCTCACAGGCAATCCCTGATGACCTTATCACAGGGCTCAGATCTGGGTGGGACAAATGAGACAGGCAAGGGGTACTTTTGAGAGCCAAATCTAGGCAATCAGCTTCTGGAAGCTGCTCTGATTTTTCACGTCCATGGATCAAGGGTTAAATAAGCAGTTGGGTAGGCGTGGAATGAATGGCTTTGGAGCAGCCATGGGATATGGCAAGACAGTGACATTGCAGTTGGGGCACTGAGGCAAGTGATAATAGTATCATGAGAGGGGCTGTTGGCCCTGGGACGGAGAATGTGACGGAGCACTATGGTGGGGGGGTTAGCATTTGACTGGCTGTCAGCGAAGGCAGGTTTCTGATGGTCTTGGATGGTTTGTCCACTGTTAGTGACTAGAAATGCTTCTGATAAACTGAGCAGGACTAAGGCAAGAGGCTTGGGGGGAAGTAGGGCCTGGGCAAGTTGTTCACAGCTACTGGACAGGGCCCTGAAGCCAATTGTTGCTAGTACGGCAGGTGTTCTCCCCTCCCCCAGAGGGAAACCACAGAGGCCAGAGAGGGTCACGATTAGTCAGAGATGGAGGAAAAGAGCAGAGGCGAGAGGGCAAACACATGTGCTAGAGCATTAGAAGAGAGATAGAATCCCATTAAACTGATTCTTCTGGTCATCTAAGGAGGTCTCTTTCTGTTCTTCCACCTGAGATGGTCCTAATAAAACACCAAGGATGCTGAGAATGGGTTGAGGGTTTTCTGTGGATTCAGAAAATGGCCTTCATCCTCCATAGTACTCACCTCAGCTAAATCCTCTCAATGTGTGGGAAGTATGTGTACAATGGAAACTGGGTTTTCTTGTGCAGTGGCCTTGTCTTGGGGACTCAAGCTGTGGGAAATGTCCAAAAGGAAGGGAAGTGGTTGGCCGGCCAGGAGCTAATTATCCCTTGATTTTGCATATTAAACCCAAGGGCTTCCCTGCTGCCAGCAGGAGGTAGTGATGGGATCTAATGGTCATAAAGGGCTCGAGGAGCTGAGCCGGGGAAGTCAGGTCGGCAGAGAGAACTTATTCTGAAGGGAGAAACAGCCTATGGGAAGAGGGCATGTAGGCACACGAATGAATCATGTACTTTCCTCTGGCCCTCCTGGGCCATGTCCTGCAGCTGGCTTGTCCATGAGACTTGACTTCCCAGCCTTCTCAGCCTCCTCGGCCTGTCATCTCTCATGTACCTTACAGTAAAATGAGGAGCAGGAATGAGGGAGAGGAGTGAAGAAGAGAGACAAGGATGTGGAGAGACTGAGCCTAGGTGATATCCTACTTAGAGATGGACAGACAGGCACGCTGAGGCAGCGACGGGTCCTCTGCATGTCTTTGCTGCACTTGATCATAGCGGTTATGTTCATCCTCAAGGGAGATCTACCTCCTTAACCCAGAATTTAGAGCCCTCTTCTTCAAAATCACATACTTCCCGAGCTCAATTTGAATTGGGTGTCTCTGTTTGCTAAATGATGGTTCCTTGGCTTATGAGGAGTTGAAGTGATTCAGAGACAGTGGTTTGTACTGGTTGCCAAACAACGAAGAGCATTTTTGAGAGACAGGCCACAGTAGCTGCTCCCTTTCCATTTCACGTGGGCAGATACAGGAAAAGATAGGACGGGGGATACAACGTAGAGTAGGAGGCAGGAGGGAGTTGCGAGTTTTTATCCCCTAAATCTGCTGAAAGAGTCTGGTTGGGAAAGGAGAGGAGAGATGTGTCGAGAGAGGTGGATAGGACTGGATAGAAGAGGTGATGAGAATCAAGTGGGAACACTAGGAGGGTGAGGTCAGAGGGATGCCACAGGGTTACTCCTCGGGGAGTCGTATTATGGCGTCATTAAGTCTAAGAAATAGAAACGGGCCCCCCCTTTTTTTCTACTTGTGGCATAATTGGCACTTCATGCTTTTAAGATTCAGGAGTAATGTTTTGGGTGAATTGTTTTTTCTGTTTGAGAATGAGAGGATACCACCTAATGTAAGATTCAAAGGAAATGAAAACTCCTCATCCTTTGAAGGCATTTTCTTACTATCGTCCTTCTCTGGTCCCAGTTCTCCTTTCCTCCACCAAAGCCCCTCTGATGAGAAGCATAGGACAGAGGAGAGAGGGCGCAGACCTTTACTGCCAAGTTGGCTGCAGCACTATTGCTGCCACAGGAGTGAGCAGAGCCCTTTCACCATAGCAGCCTATGACAAGACTGAAATTTTTAAAAGGAACTTCTACAGGGAAATAAAAAGTAAAAAAGAAAACAAATAAGAAAATGTGAAATATTGGGGCCAAGCGATCTTTTGACTGGTTTGTAACCTGCTGTGATCCTAAGCTTTGCTATTAGCTCTTTGACTCTATTGGATTCCAAACCTGTTCTCCGCTTGGTCTTGTGGAAAATAGATTCTTCCCAGAGCCCGGGGTTGTCTCCTCCACCGCAGTGTCTCCTTTGCTCTTCTTGGGTGCGGCGGGCGTATCCCAGTCTGCCCATAAAGCTCCCAGAGCCCGGAGTTGTCTCCTTCATCCTCTGGATGGCCCCCCTGTTTTTTGGAATCCTACAGTTTAGCCTAGACTTCTCTTTGTTGACTAGTTGGAGTACAAATCCCTGTTATCCTCCAGTTCTAAACTGTGTAGGGGCTTTTCTGGAGGGGGCAGGGGTGCAGGTAGGCTGTACCTGTGATAGGCAGAACAGAGTTGTCAGGTCATTGGCAAAAGAAAGAAAATGCTGTCCAAAGCTCGCATTTTGGTCTTTGTTTCCTTTTTGGAGACTCCTAAGAACCACATTCCCTGTCCCCAGGTTCCCATCCTCCCAATGGTTACAGAATCCAGTCTTCACACTTTTACAAAATTAATACTGAAATACAAGCACTGTCAAAGCAATTCTTCTTAAAAGAAAAGAAGGGTCATTTCTTCACAGAGAAGACAGGTTTGGAGTCTAATAATAGAAACTAAACCTCCAAGAAAATATGAACATACTCAATATCTAATCTAAAAGTATACATTATTTGTGTTAATGTTTTACACAAATAAAAGACTGAATTTGTGCAACTGCTAGAATGGTGAGCCGTTGGGCCAGAGGGAAGGGTGTGGGCAAGGGTGGAGGCGGCCTTCGGTAAACTCTGGAGTCTAGCGCTCTGTTCAGGAGTCTCCTTGGACCTTGGTGGGCTTGTGGGCGTGTGGCTGGGCCTCAGGGTTTCCTTGCTGGGCAACAGGTGAGGGATGTGGGTAGCTGAGCCCAAGTTCTGCGTGACTGACTCCAGGGGAACTAAGATACTCTGTGTCTGAGGTGACTGATGAGTGCCAGCCAGCCTGAGGGGAGGCTTCAGTGAAAGGCTGAGGACTGGGTCTCCACTGGTCTCAGCAAATGTGCTGCGACGGAAACTTCCTGAGCGGGGAGGGAAGAAACCTGGAGGGTGGCATATACCTCTTGAGCGTAACCTGGTCGGCGGCCAGGGGGAATTCAGGACCCCACGGGAAGGCCACTGGTCACATTCCACACACATTACAGCACTGCGGTGTGGAAACTTCTAGGCCAAGACAGTTTCTTGTCAAGGCGCTGAGTCATGTCGGAAGGAGAGCTGTGATGGTGGTTTGGGAGCATTTGCTAAAGGATTATATTGTGGTCCTAGATATAAGTTACCTTCTCAGGGAGGATGAGCAAGAAAGAGGACTCGCATCTCTGACTGTTCCTTTGGAACGAGAAAGTGGACACCT
Organism: Phocoena phocoena; assembly: GCF_963924675.1. Classification (NCBI taxonomy): domain Eukaryota; kingdom Metazoa; phylum Chordata; class Mammalia; order Artiodactyla; family Phocoenidae; genus Phocoena; species Phocoena phocoena. Next base: position 95,750,858 of record NC_089226.1, on the reverse strand, counting down.
TCCCCTCCTCATCCTCTCATTTTCTCTAGTTCTCCAGAGTTTCCAGCTCTTCCCTCCCATCCTCTCCGATTATCGGGTGAGATGAGGTCAAGTGGCCAGAAAGGAGAGATTGTGAGGAATGAGACAGCTTCACTGAGGGGCAGCAGAAGAAATCTTCAAGTTCAGAACTGTAGATAGAACCACTGAGAGTATAGCCACGTCGATAGACTAGCTAACACTTGATAAGGCCGGGGGGAAGGCAAGGTCGTGGCGGCCCCCAGCAGGCTGGAGTCTAAGGTGCCTATGGCTGCTGTAATGGACCCGGCAGACCTCCAGAGTCTGTGAGGAGAGCACTGGAAGGACCCACTAGCGTTGGCTGGGGGCTCTGAGTGACGTGACTGGTCTTTCTGTGGGTAAGCAGGGACGCATCCAGCTAAGTAGAGCCATGCAATGGTAGGAAGTACTAGGGGCCGTCTCTTTGCCGCACCCCCTGTGGGGCCATGTGGTGCGTGGGCATCTGAGGTTAAGGGACTGGGAAAGTACTTCTGAATCCCACGGCTTTCTTCACTTTCTGGGCTCTCCCAGCTCTCCCGAGGGGGGAAAAATGTCAGATGGGAGAGAGGGAGAGGGGTACGGGCAGAAAACAGACAACAGGAGAGAGACAGAAGCATGAAAAGAAATTAATCGGAAAAAGCAGGATAGACAGTCTGGGAAAATGTGATGACCAAGCTCTTGTGATTCATCAAAGATGGTTCAGCTGATTGGCAGAGCACGTTGTGTTTTCAGAGCGCTGTAAGCCTCAGGAAAAACTGTTTAGTTACGCTGTGCATTTCAGATCAATCCTCTCCGCTTGGAGAAGGTGTCCGCTTTCACAGAAGGAGGCCTGAACCTGGTCAGGATTCACTACTCCTCGTTCTCAGTCTGCTTGGGGAGTGTGGAAGGGGCGGTGGAGTGTAAGGAGCTCTAACTCCTGCCAGCTGCCTTTCTTCTTGGGGTCTAACATAGCAAGGATAAAGCCTGCACTTTTGGTGGGCAGCCCGGAAGACAAGGTTGTGAAAGGCAGAGGGCTTGAGTGTGAGGAGGACTGGGGTTAGGAGTCAAATGAAAAGAAGATAGGGAACAGTCAGACCCCCTCTGAGCCAGCCCTGACCAAACTGCAGCAGTGTAGGGGGAGATGTCTGGGACTGGAGAGGGGAGAGAAGGAACGAGGGGTTAGAGGACAAAGAGAGTTAGGCTTCCCCCTCTCCACTTGAAACTCATTCTTTCTGGGGTTTCTCCACTATACTTCGACTCTGGTAGAAATGTCTGGATGCCATGTCTGGGGAAATGGTTGACCTAATTACAAGGGAGTTGCCTCTGAACAGTGCCCAGGTATAGTGTGTTCCCTTTATCTCAGATCTGACAAAAGGTAGGCACAGCCATCACTCCTTTTCTAGATCCTTCCTAATCTCTTTGCCATCCCTTTCCATCTCTAGTCCTCTCTTCAGATTAGTGATGTTAGAAGAACTCTGGGGTTTAGCAAAACAAATGCAGAAGGCGGCAAAAGGCAGAGGTGGCTTTTTTTGGTCTGGATAGAAGAGCTTTGGAGCGTGGATCTAATTCTCCTTGACTTTGTATCTAGTAACTATATTGGTGAAAAATAATAAATATGTCAGTGGGCAATTGGGAGGAAGAATGGTTAATGCTTTCCTTTGGTAGGCCAGAATCTAAGGTGAGCATCTAGGAGGACATGATAGGCCCTTGCATTCGTTAAGTGAGGTCATGGGTGAGGACCTTACAGCAGGTTGGGTGACATGGGTGGGCCTGGGTTATTCCTCCAGAGGTGGTACTGGAGAGTTTCTGGTGAATGGGAAGAGCCTCTTCTGAAAGGCGCAGATTCAGAAGCAGGGTCTCCAGATGAAGCATAACATCATTGGAGTGGCTCTTCCTGCTGCCTCCAGGCCGCTCTTGTGGCTGCGTGGTGGCAGGCGTCCTTTCTCCCTTGCCCATGCCTTTAATAGCTTTCTATGGTTTGTTTCCATCCTGAGGGGGAAAAAGAATCATGTGAGATGAAGGAGAGACCCAGAAAGAGAAAACTAGATAGTAACTGAAAGGCAGAGACCCAGAAAAGACTACACCTACCTGTCTGTCAAGTCCTCCAAGTTTTCCCTCCTATGTCAGCCACCCCTCAAAAGGATTCTGATGATTCAGAGCTACATTTACCAGGTTTTCAGGGCCTTTTAAAGGTGCAAAGGGAAAAACAAAAACAATTGGAAGTATGCAAAGCCTCTTTTGCTAAACTTTCCAAGCTTGCAAGAGGCACCATCTTGGTGAAAATCCATTACTCATCTTGTTAATTACACATGGGAGTCAGGTTTGTGTGTGAGAAAAGGGATAGAAAATGGAGAGAATTTTAGAGTCAGAGCCAGGTAGCAGACAGCTTATTCCGTTGTTTCCTGGAGCTCCCTGAGGGCAGAGAAGAGGCTCTTCTTATCTCTGTATCCTGAATGTCTAGCATATTATAAGAATTCGATAAATAGGTATTTACAGAATTGAACTAAATAATTTGTGGAATTTCCATGTAGGTAAATACACAAAATTAGCTCTAGTGGAGCAAGGGACCATAAAGGTGGAGGATAGAGCAGGAGATGGTCTGAATTTGGAAATCCAAAGGAGAGAAGCAGAATATATCCCAAATAACCACTATTGGGACTGGGGACAGAATGGATACGGAAAAGGGAGAGGGTAAAAGGAGGCGGAAGAGAGAAGAAAAGTGAAGGGTGGTAGAGATGAGGTAGCCTAGCTCAAGGGCTGTGTCACCTTCGAACCTGTGCATACTTCTTCCTCCAAGTCCTTAAGTCTTGAGTCTTTCCATTAGGTTGTAGTTCTGGAAAGCAGGATCCCTGACCCCTCACTAGAGAACACAGCATAGTCAGAAACTATCATTCCTTAGGACTTGGGAGGCAGAGGGAGAGGATGACTCCCCAGGTGGTGTGAGATTTGGGGGTCAAAGCTCCAAAGCCAGGGGGTATGTAATGGTGGATTTTAAAATAGAGGTGCAACAGAGAAGAGTTATTACCTCAGTGAAAGATAACTAGCACTCACACGGGCAATAGATGAGATTTGCCATCTGTAAAATCTGTTCAGATCGATCTCTTTGCTAAGAGCTGATCTGTTACATGTTGTAAATGTCATTAAGAGACCACTCCAGTTCATCCGAAACTCAACAGTCTCAATGTTACTCCCCAGCAATCTGTCATCTGGGAGATGCAGCAACGCTGTGAGGCGATATAGTCATGACTGCAGGCAAAGGGGAATTGATCGAGAGACCCCTGTAATCTGACCCACGGAGAAGAGGACTCATGGAGGGGCTAGGAGTGCAGAATTAAGTTCCCAGTTCTTGGAAATGATGTGTTGGAAGGTACCTCAAAGGTCTTCTCTCCTAGTGGTTCCCAGACACGGATTCACAAAAAGCAAAATTTCCCCTCTAAAATTTGGGGGACTAATGGTTTTTTAGGTCATAATATTAAATATCTAAACCTGATCTACAGTCACCATCATTTTACAAAAGAAAGTGTCTTTTACTCCAAAAAGTAGGAAGGATACAATCTCAGAACAAACAGTGTTCTCATGATTCGTTTTGGGGAGCAGACCGGCCAACACTGGTACTGAGGAATCTTGATCCAATCTACTTCTCTGCTGTGTTGCCTTTGCTCTGACAGCAGGATAGGCTAACTTGAATGGCTTATACCTGGAGACAAAACAGACTCCTAGAGGCTGGGTAGATGATAGAGGTGCCAGCAACAGCCACTGTTGCTCTAATCACGCTGGACTAGGTAGTCCCGATTTCCTGAGTATGCTGGCGAGTTTCATGTCTCAGTGTTGTTTTTAATGCTCTTTCATCATCAGAGAATGCAATGCCTTCCTCTCTTTCACATTTTCCAGGGGGCAAAATCCTACTCATCGTTCAAAACCTAGCTCAAGTGCCGTGTCCACTGAAGTCTTTCCTCAGAACCTTCCCCACTGCCACATCAGGAAGGAATTTTTTTTTTTTTTGCGGTACGCGAGCCTCTCACCGCACAGGCTCCGGACACGCAGGCTCAGCGGCCATGGCTCACGGGCCCAGCCGCTCCGCGGCATGTGGGATCCTCCCAGACCAGGGCACGAACCCGCGTCCCCTGCATCGACAGGCGGACCCTCAACCACTGCGCCACCAGGGAAGCCCAGGAAGGAATTTTTGATTACAGTAGTCCTCCTTTGTCTGTGAGGGATACATTCCAAGACCCTCGGTGGATGCCTGAGACTGGACAGTACCAAACCCTATGTGTACGGTGTTTTTTCCTGTACTAACTAGGCGGGTAGCATACACAGTACGGATACCTTGGACAAAGAGATGATTCACGTCCAGGGCGGGAGGGAGTGGACGGCATGGGATTTCATCATGCTGCTCAGAAAAACTTACAATTTAAAACTTATGAAATGTTTATTTCTGGAATTTTCCATGTAATATTTTTGAACTGTGGTTGACCACAAGTAACTGAACCTAAGAAAGTGAAACTGTGGATAAGGGGGCACTACTGTCCTTTACGTCTCTATATTGCAGAGAATACAGTATATTCTAATTTTTCATTCATATGCCCTCTTAGTGGCGTAACCAGTGTGCTAAGGGGATGACTTCCCTACCAGAATGGGGGGTTTGGGGGGCAAGGACTGTTTATTTTTGTATCCTCAGGGCCTGATACATAGGAGGTAACAAAGTCCAACTCATCAGGAGCTGATGGCAGGGAGTTTTGTTAGTTGCTTTAAAATTGATGGCCGGCCTGGCATCAGGCCTCCTGGCAGTGGGCAGTAGGCGTTGATGCAGGCTGGCAGCTGTTACACGCCTCGGGGGTGCTCTTGAGACCTATCTATAGAGACTGAGGTTCATAGATAAGACTTGAGTTTAAGAAATAGTGGACAGCTTGCTTTTGAGGACCAGGTGGTAAAAGAACAGCTTCATCTACTGAAACCATGGTTGGAGGAAATGGCCAACAATGCTCGTCAGGAAGAGTGCTGGAGGCCCAGATGCCAGGACCAGGTTCCTGGGTCAGAGCAGGACCACGAGCACTTTGACGTGGTTCAATTCCTCTGGATGGTTCTTTAGAGTTTTGTCACAAATCTGGCCCCTTGGTCTCTGAGTTGCAGATGGGGGACTGGTGTGCTCACTGGTAGGGAGCAGGTCGTAACAGATAGCCATTCAACCTGTTCTGAAGAGTCTTGTAATGGAGAGCTCCCCACTTCACAGGGTAGTTGATTTTACTGCAGGATAGCTGTGATTCTTTTTAAAAGTTATTTTTATTGAACTGAAATCTGCCATCCTTATAACTGGGCCCCACTCGTTCTAGTTCAGCCTTCAGTACCCTGTAAAAGCCCCAAATCTCTCATCCATGTACGTATGTTGAAGGAAGCAAACAAATGTCCCCACTAATTATTATGAAACTTATTGGCTCCTTCAATCATTCTTTCCGCTCCCCCACCTCCCCAATCATTCTTCATAGAATATATTTTTTAAGTCCTTTCACAATTCTGCTCACCCTTCTCTGGACTTGCTCTAGCTCATTAATATCCCTCTTAAATATGTTAACAGTGGTACCTAGCTGGGCACAGTGTGTGTAGTGAAATCATTACCTGGATATTCAATTCATGCAGCCTGAGGAGATTGTAGACAATAAAACCCTTGATCTCTTTGGGGTTTTTTTTTTCTCCCATTTTTCTGGAAATTTGAATGGCTATTAAGCCAGGTTCTCCATTTTACACTCAGTGCAGTTGATTTCTTTTAAGTGTAGGATTTACCAACTAGATGTAGTAAATTTCATCTTTTTAGATTAATGTCCTATCTGTTGAGACAGTTCTGAGTCTTAATTCAGTAAGGCAATATCAGCTCTACCTCTCTGTTTTGTGACATTAGCATATATCGAGGGACGATATGTCTTTGTTGCCTTAATTTAAAAAAATGTTGAGCGGGATGGAACCAAGAAGAGTACGACTGTGGTTAATCACACAGTGATGGTTCACCTGGTTTGCCCTGTCATCCTGTACACATATCTCTGCCTGGTTGGTGCAAATATTATGAGACACTTTGTCAAACACTTTCCTGGTCAAGGTATAAAATAAAATGTGTCTATTGTTTCCACCTGTTCTTAACCTTCTTCCCCCTATCGAAGTAGGAAATTTGATTAATATAGCGTGACTTGTTATCGGTGAACCTATGATGAGATAGTTTTATCTTGACAGTTATCCTAGATTAGGGGAGGATGACACGAAGCTATATATAAATATACGTATATATATAGATGCTAATATCCTTTGAGCAAGACAGTACTTACGCTTTTCTGATGCTGTGTTGAGCAAGCAATATTCTATTCTGGTCTCTTCGTTGAACTGCCTTTCCGAGGAGGACATGTCCTATGTAGAGAACGTGGGCTGGTACATTGCTTATTGCAAAGGAAGTAAGTAGCAGTTGAGCTTTAAAACCTGTTTCTTAGGAACTTGGCAAGTGTGAATCTGTTCATTGGAGCTTGACTTAGGAAATGATAAAATCAAGTCTGCAATATGTATTTTGCAAATCCTAGGGTGCAATGATTCCACCCAAGGGTGACTGCCCAGGGAAGTTTAGCCTAAAGCAGCCAATCAGAATTTAGATGAGAGAAAAAGCACTTGTAGGTTGTATGGTAGGGGTCAGGAACAGCTACCTGGAGGGTTGAGAAGAGAGAAGTCTGCTGTCCATTGGCGTACTTTAGTATTTATTCCTTTTCCCTCCTAGATTCCTAGGAAGGAATATAAAGGGAAGTCCCCCCATCTCCCCCAATCCTGGCATAGTTAATTCGTTAGCTTGCTCTACCATAAGTAGATGGCATATGAAAGCATTGAGGCATTTAGTCGAGATTATGACAGGTTTAAAAAGTCCAGCAAGAGTGTTTTCCCTCTAACTAGTTGCTTATGTCAGGTGGTAATAGGTTACATCCATGAGTTTACTTTTGAACTCCAACCACAGTCATTCTTTTTTTTTTTTTTTTTTTGCTGTACGCGGGCCTCTCACTGTTGTGGCCTCTTCCCTTGCAGAGCACAGGCCCCGGACGCGCAGGCTCAGCGGCCATGGCTCACGGGCCCAGCCGCTCCGCGGCATGTGGGATCCTCCCGGACCGGGGCGTGAACCCATGTCCCCTGCATCGGCAGGCGGACTCTCAACCACTGTGCCACCAGGGAAGCCCCTAACCACAGTCATTCTTGCAGTTCCCTGCTACTGAATGGTTTCAAGGTCACAGAGGGCCAAGGCATTGTGACTCAACAGTCGCAAGTCAGGACCAGTGTCTTTTCCTCCATTTCATGCTTGGGAAGGAAAGGGAATAAGATCTCTTGTTCCTTTCTTGGCTTTTGCCACTTTCCTAGGATCTTGCTAGGCAGCAGGGTCTGGTCCCTATTTGCTTGAGGGGACATTGGACTTTGCCCCCTTCTTAGACTTGGGAAATCTTCCTCCTCACTTCCTTGCTTCTCACAGGTACCCTCCTCCTCTACCTCCAGCATGTGACTGGATGGCTTTGGGCATTCCCCAACACCTATGAGTTCATTTTGCTTCAGCTTTCTGCCATGACAGTGTCTCTGAAGTGAGAATTTAAAAGCCTGAGGTTACCACGTTGAAATTTGAGGGAGAGGGAGAAATACAAAAAGCCACAACACAGATTAATATCTAAAAGAAATACGGGTGCAAGAATGTTTAAAATGTCACGGTTGTCCTCACGTCCTTCTACTTGTCTTCTCTGCTCTTCTTTCTGGTCCTTGATGTGTACTCCCTTAGCTCTACTCTCCCAGTTCTTGATTAGCGCTGTGTTGTCTTTCTGGCTAACAAATCCAACGTGGCTGCAATAGGGAAAATGTCGCCGACGAGCATCCACCTCCCTTGCTTGTTGTTGTTGAATGATTACCTCACTTCTACCATGGTGAGATGCTACTTTTATTTTTTAATTTTTAAATTTTTTTGGCCATTCAGATGGTAAATCTAAGTTCATTTATGAAGGAGGGGAATTTCACCAATTCTTTTGTTGTTGCATCTTTCCCTCGTTTGAGATGCTACTTTTTGATCCAGAGAAACTCATGACACGCTAGCCCGACATGTGTACGTAATCTAGTACAAGCTTTTTATGTAAGCTGCTTTGCCAGAGGCAGTGTTAGTGTGCAAAGTTGGGCTGTTTCTTTAGACCTTTAGGGTCCCCTGTATTGTGATGACTGGTGTGGCTTCTGCAGGAGCCCAGGGGCAGAGGATGAGGAGAGGTAGGATAAAGGGGATGGCTGAAGGGTGACGGTCTCTACATTATGTCAGAAGTATATCCAAAACCCATTTTGCAAATCCCACCCCACTCCATTTCTATTATTCAGAAAATTCAGTAATGACTACCTTGATCTATGCCCAGTGAACTTCAAGGATTGCTGCTTAGGGATTACCATGTGTCTGCAGAGCTGTTCATGTCATTATTCTAACAGGGTTTACCTTGTGCACTTGTATCGAGGGATAACAGGGGAACATTCAGGGTGATGGATCCCCTTCTCTCTGTACTCTCAACTTTCACACTGTTTCTCTGGGGACACTAAATGCTACCGGGCAGCTGACAGTCCCTTTCTTGCAAGCCTTACTTGCAAGACTTGAAGCCTCTTAGAAGTTGAATAGAGTACAAGTTCAATAACTGGTAGGTTGTGCCACAGCCTATGTTTAAAGATCTGCTGATCTGTACGTAAAAAAGAAGGACTCCAACTATTATTGTCTTGTAGCTTTAACTCTCTTTTCCACTTGGGATATGTCCTGCTTTTTTCTGGTTCGAATCAGAAGCTGTACCGCCAAGAGACAAAATTTAAATTTCCCATTCTCTGGGTGTCGCCCATAATTCCACTAGACTGTCAGTTCTTTGAGGGTAGGGCAGTGTCTTATTCATCACTGTGATCCCAGTGCCTGGCCCAGGACCAGCAACGATGGTGCTGAGAGTTGGATGGTCATTAAACATGGGTTCACGCCTCTTCCTCCTCAGCTGGGTTGACACTTCCCTCTTCTGGTTTTTTTTCTGCCTCACGAGTCCTTCTCAGTGGCCTCTGCAAGGCTAATTAAAAAAAAAAAATGTACCCCTCTAATCTCAGCCAGACCCATGATTTAAGATTACATGCCACTGATTCCCCAAATTAGATCTTTAGCTGCAGACCCCCCCATGAGGTTCGGATTGAACTGTTAACCCCTTGGGTGTCTAACAGTCATGTTATACATACACATCATGTCTTAAAACAGAACCCTTGATTTTCGGTCCCAATTCAGCCCTCAAATTGTTCCAAGTGCAGTCTCCCCCCATATTACTAATGGGATCTACATATGTTCAGAGCCCCCAAACTGGGTTCACACTTCATTTGTCTGCACTTTTTACATCTCTGCATCGAATTCATCATCAAGTCCTATTAATGCTACCTCTGAAATACATCCTTGGCTTGTCTACTTCTTTGTTAGCTCTATTGTTACCACTGTCAGCAAGGGCACCATCACCGCTAGCTTGCATGATTGATGGATCTGGAGAGCCTCCTGACCGCTTTTGCTGTAGCTTCCCTGGGTCTACCCTTTATACAATAGCTGAGTGATCTTTTAAAAATGTAAATCCAATTCTGCTTTGCTTAAAACCCTTCTCTGGCTGTCCTTTGGGCGTGAAATAAAATCCAAATTGAACACGGCCTAAAAGATGTGGTGTTAACTCGTCCCAGCCTATCTCTTTGGCTTCACCATTCTACCTGCATGCTCTGCTCACCAGCTCTAGCCCTCAAATACTCCAAGCATACTGTTCCCTCAGGATCTTTGCCTAGCTGTCTCTTCTGTCTGGAACGTTCTTTCCTCTGATCTTTGGCCTGGACCTTTCTCAGTGTTCACGTGTTGCCTCTTCAGAGAGGCTCTCCCCACGTCCTCTACCCAGTACCGCCTCTGCTGCAGTGCTCTGTGCCACGGTCTCCCATGTTGTCTTCAAAGCACACGTCACTATCTGAAATTATCTTATTTATTCTCTTGATTACTGTCCGTTTCCCCACTGACATGTAGGCTCTGTGAGAGCAGGAACATTGTCTTTCATATATTCCATTGTATCCCAGCATCTGGCACATAGTAAGTGCTCAGACAATAGCTGGTTGAATGCACTGAATATCTGAGCATGTTGGGTGAGTGTTGATTGCAATGGCGATGCACGTGCAAACAATCCCTTTGTAGCCGTCCTGTTGTCCACTCCCTTCACAACTCATGGTTACACCATATCCATATTTTCTCAGTAACAAAGTCTTAAGGTGACCACCATTGCTACTTCTCAGGTGGAATTAACTCACACTCATTAACTGAAGAGGCTAGCTAAGACCTGACCCCCACTGAACATGCAAAGTTGTGAATAGCCTCCCTGGAGTTTTACTTTTTGCTCTGATGCTTTTAACGGTATTTTCCTGTTAATCATATCAGAGCAGTCTAAGGATGCAGAAAAGTCAGAAATTAAGCATCGTTTAGAGTCTGTTTTGGGGTCTGGTTTGATAGGAGGCGAAGAATATAGGGGAAAAAGTTAAAAATCAATATCATCAGTGTTGCTGTAAAGATCATAGGGCTTAAGATGTCTTGGTAGCACAAATGAATGATACTGACTGGTGCTGCATGTTTACTGGGCAACATAACTTGTTCGTGGCTCTTTGGGGTGGCTCCTGACTTCACACATTAGATGAATAATCTCTACTGGAGATTACTCTCTACTGGAATAACCTCCTGTCTGCCTTACTTCAGAGCAAAACTTCTTTGAGAACCTATAATTTCACCTCAGCAATGGCGACTTCTTCACTTACACACGTCACTTTACCCATGTGTGTTCGTATGTGTAGCCTCACCTTCACAGGAAGCCCTCTACATTCAGACATCCCTGCACGTGCACAGATGGGAAAGAACTTAAATCGCCATGGAAAACTTTGTTTAAATTTTATTTTACGTGTTCTGTAGGAGGAAGGAAGGAGAGCAAGCATTTACCAAGTGTCCTTTATGTGTTAAACAATGTTTTCACATGTTATCTCACATAAGGGATCTAGAACCTTTAATAAAATCGTTCTAAAGAAATCTGTGTATCCCCTATGTCTGATGGCATCGTTGCTGGTAGTAACAGGCTATCAGAGAAGTAGACAGGTATTTCAAGCAAATAACGTCACCTCTAGTTCTAAATAAAGAAGTCGAAGAGCAGATAAAAAGGGGCTGGCTATTCTAGTCAGTGAGAAAAGCCTTCTTATCAGAAACCTCATCCTAGTCAATGGGGCAGCTGAGATCCTGGAGGATAAGCACTGATACAGAAGAAGCTGAGGGTAATGAATTATCCTAGGAAAATCCAACCTAGAGGCATTACTTGTGAAACACCTAGTTGCTGTGAACCCACTCTGAAGGAGGGGTTCTTCCAGCTGCTGGGGAGATCTGTGAATAAGACCCCAAATCCTTATCTTCATGGGGTTCACTCCCAGGGAAGGGCCCCTCTTAGGGGGATGCTCAGCCTTGAATATGGGAGATCTGAAAAAAAATGTAAGGCTGGTCCTTTTAAGACTGAACCTGCAGAGGGCTGTTGAAGTTCCTTCAGAGTAGATTTGGGTCCTGCCCTCAAGGAGCTTATAGTCTGAGAATAAAGAAAGACAAGTGCTGACTGCACTGCAAGGCAAAAGTGCTAAGAGCTTCTGTTACTGCACAGTCATTCAGAGGAAGAGAGGGTCTTCAGTGGGAAGATCCAGGAAAATGTTTTGGACATGGAGGTATTAAAGTCTGTCTTCCTGGGATAACATTTGAGTGCGTGGAGGTTAATTTGGGTCGGGGAGGCACTGCCTGGTATATCTCCATGACACAGGCAAATAGTGAGTCAGGAGAGGGATTCTCTCTAAATAGCCAAATAGAGGCAACTTGGCAGATGAGCCTTTGTGATTGGAGGGTCGTGTACAGACTGTTCTATACCCTTGTTGCTGTCTTCTGCTGTGTGAGGGGAAAGAATGCAGGCCCTCTGAAATTAGGGAGGTTTAAGGGCAAACTAAGGCTTTCCCTCTGATTGACTTGAGCAGCCTCAGCAGGGGGAACTAAACGGTTGGTGGCAGAGAGAGAGAGAGAGAGAGAGAGAGAGAGAGAATGACTGCCACTGAGAGGGAAGGAGTTTGGAGGACGAGGCATGTGGCTCTGTGAAGGTCAAAGTGAAGGCAGTGGCGCCTGGTTCTGTCTCCAGATGAAAATTCAGAGTGAGCTGATGAAAAGTCTAGGGGCCTTGAGAAAGGTACTGAATTTTGTAACTTAGGCGTTTTTCCTTTAAAAACACGTGCTTGTGTAGTTTTGAGAAAAAGCGTTATGTGATGTCTGCTTTTGCATTTAAGCATTTTGATAAGAATATGTCTTTTTAACAAATAAGAAGTGGGAAATTCATAGATAAAAGAGAAGGTCACCGAGTTGGTGGTGGCAGAGCTTGGATTTGAACCCAGGGCGAGTCTCTGAATCCATGCTCTCAACCCCAGCCGTTCAACCCTATCACCTTCTCACACTCTCGGAGAAGATTCACCCCATCCTGCTACCCCATCACAGGGTAGTGGAGACGTCACTACCAGTATTTGGAATAGCAGGCAAAAACCGTTACATTGGATCATATAGCCATGGAAGTTTTCTTTACCAAAGAAAGAAATGTCAGGATATCTAAATATCAAAACATACGTTGTTGTTGCTTTGTTTAAAAGTTAGAGAATCAAAAAGAAAAAATAAATTAGGCAATGCCTCAAATCTCAGGATCCTCATCTGTGAAAAGGTGAGATGGGGATAAAAGTTACTGCCCTGACAAGGATGGTGTGAGGATTAGATGAGATAATACCTATAACTATCCTTGTAGAGTGACCAGCATAAAGCTGGTTATTTCCCTTGCTTTCCTGTCTGCCTTTATGTACACAATCAGGAATACATCTACCCTCTGCTCTGACATTACCGCATGTTCCCTTTTACTATCCCTCTTTCTTCAGGCTTTCCTATCTGCTAAAACCGTGAGTCAATCCATACCAGCATTTTCCCTCTTCCTTCTTCGCTTTCTTTCATTGTCAAGTTCTGCCTTGAAACTCTCTTCCAGGGATCCCTAAAGCCAGTTCTCTGTTGAGGTTATCGCTGCTACTTCCTAGCTGTCCCGTTGGGATGGATGCCCCAGATCATGGTGACCGTCTCTTAGGATTACTGAAGCCAACTCTTCTCACGCTTCCAAAACTGGAAACCCAGGATTTCCAGTTTCCAGTTTTGGAAATGGCCAACCTTGCGTTTGTTGGGTATTTCGTCCTGGGCTGGAAAGGCGTGCTCAGTGGGCTCATGGAGCTTGCTGGTCTGGACACTACCAGATAGAAGCCTTTGGCTTGGGGCTTCCCTGGTGGCGCAGTGGTAAGATTCCTCCTGCCAGTGCAGCGGACACGGGCTCGAGCCCTGGTCCGGGAAGATCCCACATGCCGCGGGGCAACTAAGCCCGTGCACCACAACTACCGAGCCTGTGCTCTAGAGCCCGCGAGCCACAACTACTGAGCCCGCGTGACACAACTACTGAAGCCCGCGTGCCTAGAGCCCGTGCTGTGCGATAAGAGAAGCCACCGCAATGAGAAGCCCGTGCACTGCAATGCAGAGTAGCCCCCTCTTGCTGCAACTAGAGGAAGCCCGAGCGCAGCAACGAAGACCCAATGCAGCCCAAAATAAATAAATAAAATAAATTTTAAAAAAAAGAAAAGGAAAGAAGCCTTTGGCTTTTTGGGTCTGAGCATTAGCCTCCCGGCATCTGCCCTTCCTCTCTCCACCTGCTTTTCTGACCCTTCACCCCCACTCCCAGTATGAGAACCCCACAGATATCCCTTCTTTCCCAGTTAGAGCCTCATTACTCATTAGCATTCAAGTAGACATATAAATATTCTTGCTCCATTTCATGCTTAGTGAGCTCGTCAGGGCCCGCGGGCTGCCTGCTGCAAGGTGGACTGTGGATTCCTTATTATTAGCCGTTTAGTGGTGCCTCCTTACCCTTAGGGATGAGGCGGTAGCAAAGCGGGGATTATTATTATTAATAATACAAACAACTACCATTTATGCCAGGGGCTTTACATAAGTTATTTAACACAATCCTTACAAATTTGCAACAGCCCTATAACTTAGGTGTCTTATCCCCATTGTGCACACGAGGAAACAGAGGCTCAGAGAAGTCAAAAAGCTAAGTAGGCGGCCTAGCTAGGACTCTATGTCTTTCTGTCTTCAGAGCTCATGCTCCTTCAAGTCCTACTACTTATTCTTCTAGTCGTGTTGAGGAGTGGGTTAGCCTTGTTTGCATGTAACCCAACCATGCAATTTGGAACTCCACTTCCCCACACTGGCGCTTCTGCCCTAAGGTACAGCCAGTACCCTATGCATTTTCAGAATGAATACTACCTGGCCAGATTGGAGGGGCACCACGTGGCCTTGCTTGACCTCAAATATATCCCCTAATGATTTCTATATCCTACTGCTTTCTGCCTTCCCATCTTCCTCTCCCAATATCCAAAGGATGTTTGTATCCAAGATCTCACTGGATCCTCAGAATAATCCTGTAAAGTAGGCAGGGCTAAGCTTATTATTTTGAGTGTATGAATGAGGAATTCAAGGCTCACTTGACCCACATGAGCTGCTCCAATTTACACAGCAGCATTTTGGGGGTGGTGCCTCTTTCTGGCTGCCAAGCCAAGTCATTCGTTCTCCAAAGGAGCTGACTTGCTTGGGGTTTTTAGTTGGGAGCCAGCTTTCTTCAGGAAAGGTTGTTTTGTAGTCGGTTGGCTCAGCAGGTCCTGGGGAAGGGGTCTGGAGGATAGGGGTTTGGGGAGAATTCTGGACCAGTTAACCCTCTTGCCTTCTTTCTTTTGGTCACTCCCTTTATAAATTTCTCTCGTTCCTTTCTTTCGGGTTTGTGCATTTCTGATTTCAGTCTGACTCATGCCATTGGGTGATGGTCTTTCTCTCCATCGCCAGGGTAATAGAGTTAATTTGTAAGAGAGAATTACAGACAGGAGAACAAACCAGGATCTCTTGCAGGAATACCACTGTAAGAGGAGATCAGTGTCCGGCTGGGCTTCGCTGTGTAGCTCAGCTTGGGCCTGGAGCAGATGCCGCTGAGGGGGCCGATGCACTTTGTTCTTCGTGGCTGGAGGTGCAGTCGGAAGTGCGGGTGGGGAGGTGGTCCTCAGGGATGGCTCCAGGTTGGTCTGGTTGGAGGAACAGAGCGGATCTGAGAAAACAGACTTTCATGACTCTGGAGGAGAAGAAAGGAGGAGGAGGGATCTGGGTCCAAAATGGGCTGAACTCAGAGGTTGGACAGAGAAATTCACAATGAAACAAAGTGTACTGAATGGCTAGCTCAACATTTTGGCATGTGGTAGCTACTCAAAAAAGAGTTAATTTTCTTTTTGGTGGCCCGATTCCAGATTGACCATATAGTTTTCATCCAGAGTAGAATATGTGCTATCGTTGCTCCTTATGTTTCAACTAAGGTAGACAGGACCGGACAGAAGCATCTGGTGTCGATGTTGGCGTTAATGAGATCTGGGTTTGAGCCCTGAGTGCCACTGTGCGCTACTGGACAGAGTCATTTCACTTCTCTGAGCCTGCTTCTTCATTCGAAAAATGGGGATAATACTTAGCTTGATGGGTTAGAACTAGACATCTGATTTATTTCACCTTATTTCTGGTGAAATAAGGTCCCGGATGCTGAGTACTGGAGCTGTGAGTACATCAAGCTTCACTCAAATGGACTAAGTAGCTGCTGAGACTGGAGGAAGACTAGTTACGAGAGACCACAACTGACTCCAAGGCCTGTGCTGAAGGCTGGATGTCCTGGGGTGGGAATTCCATGGGGTCTCGGCATCAGGAATCCTTAGAGGCAGGGCTTGCATCCGATCCGAAGGGGAAGACGTCAGCAATGAGGAGGACCTCACAGTCCTGAGTCCCTGGGGCTATGATGGTCCTCCAAGCTGGGAGGAGGCTGCTTGGATCCGGAGAGATTGGTCAGGTAGGGCAGGCCTGACCTCTTCTGGCTTCCGAGACATTGGAGTCTCCCACAGCAGCTACTGCAACTAGATGTTATGCCTACAGGCTTGAGGGACATCTGCCCCGTCAAGCGTGAGTTTTCGGGCCCGCTGCTGTCTCCTAGGCGCCTCCCACACCTCCTTGTTTTCAGGATGCTGCTTCTCCATTTGAGTCCAGCTGCCTGAAGCTAGCCTGCTGGATGACGCTCCTACTTTAACCTCCTGTAATTAGGGTTAGAGACTTCGAGGCTGTGTTCTCCCCCAGAAGAATGCATTTGTGGAGGCCCTGGGGGGAGCAATTCTCCTGTTCGTACTTTCATGAGACAAAGCAGCAGGGGACGAGGAATCTGGACATCTGGGGGCTGATTGATCCGTTTTTGCGGGACTTGTCTGCTCATCCTTTCTTCAGATCCTTTCCCAAATCCTGTCCTCCCCAGAGATCATCCAGGCATCCTCTCCCTATTCGGGGCCAGGGATCCCCACTTGAGCCTCGTCACTTTTGACTCATCCGCCACCGGGTGTATTGCAATAGCTTCCTTGGTGATCTTCCTTCCTCTAGTCTCCATCTGCTGCAAACCATTCTCCACATTGCTGCCAGAATTTGTTTATTCAAGCAGTCACCACCTGATCATTAAATATCTGTCGAGTGATCCTGAGTCTGCCGCCTCTGCTCTCCTGGAATTCACAGTGTAATTACGACCCTCCAGCATTTCTGACTCTACTTTTCTTCTTGCCCTCCAGAGAAATATCCCCAACCATTGCTCCCTTGGAGAGAACCCTGGTGGGTGCCCTCAAGCCTCCAGGGAAGGGAGTGTAACAGGAGAAATCAGTGCTGTGCCGGCTGCCACTTCCGGCCTGGGTGTCTTAGCACACCCCTCCCCCCAAGACCATGCTCTTGGACTTGTCTTCATCTTTCCTGATCCCAAGACCTCTGCTACTGGGGCTCACCTCCTGAGGCTGGCCTGGAGTCTTACTCAGCTCAGGGCCTTACTTAACCTTCTTTTTCGTCCCCCTTGCCCCCCGTCCCCATACGTGTCCCTGGGGGATAACAGCCAACAGCCTTGTCTGCTCTGGCTCCCTGCTCAGCCCTCTCACTGCTTGTTCCCCTTTTTACACCATTTGCTCTTTGGCCATTTCTCTTGTATGCGGGAGCTGCTTCTGGAATGCCTTCTCCCCGGTTGTTACCTTGAACACTGCTGTCCGTCCTTCCAGGTCCGGCTCAAATGCTACATCCTCTGGAAGCCTTCCCTGACTCTGGAAGCACTTCCTCTCCTGGACTGCTGCTGTAGCTTCTGTTTATTCCCACCCCTGCAACAGCCTGAGAAGCGCGCTTCCCACCGGATTAGAAGCTCCCTGAGAACAGGAACTGTGGCGATCCTCGTCTTTCTACCACCTAATTCAAGCCTGGCACATAGGCGTTACCACACATGGATGGAAGGAAGGAAGTTGTGGCCGAGCTCTTCCTCTCCTCCACCTATGACCTGGCTGGAACTGGGTGATGCGGGAGGTGGGGCAGGGGAGCAGAGCAGGAAATGAAAACAGATAGCTAATTCCTCCTAATAATGCCTGATTTCCTATTCTGCACTAATTATAATTACTTGCTAGCAGATAGGGTATTAATCACGGTGTGTGGCACTTCTGCAGAATTGCAACACAGTGCCTGGCAGTGTGGCAGCTGCTATGCTCAGAAAACCCCAGTGAAGATGGAGCAAGGGTTGGTCAGAATTCCTGGGCAGTCCCTCTGGCCTATGCTAGGCCCCATGAGAGCACCAAGGTTGGTGAGAAATGGGCTTCTGCCCCCAGAGAGTTTACAGCCTCCCTGGGGCGCTGATGTGCAGGTATTCTGAATTACAATTGCTCCCTCCCCAGTGCACCCTGGACCTCAGATCTTGTGCAGAGAAGCAGGCTGGTTTCTGTGGGAGCCAGAGAAGGCCTGTGGTTGCTGTCTTTGCCCCAGGGTCTTGGGGGAGCAGGAATGGGGGTAGGGGTAGGAGCCGGGGGCTGGCCTGGAGGTGTCTTCCAGCTCTAACGTGTTCTGGTTTTATAGAAGGAGGCTGGAGAGAAAGGCGAAGTGTGCAGGCTCTGACGCTTCCGTTCCTACTTTCCAAAGACAGGAGCTGAATGGATACAGCGTGATAAGCGGCCAGGCCCCGAGGACTCTAGAAATTGAAACGGGACAATGGTGGAGGCCAGAATGGGCAGTAGGTGGTGCTGAAAGATAGCTGATCCACTAGACCTGGGCTGGCCCTCTGGGAACTAGAAGAAGGAGCTGGAAAGAGAGGGGTAGCTGGAAGCTGCCCCAGGGTAAGGAAAAAAAAAAAAGAAGAAAAGAAACCAGACCCTGGAGAAAAGGGGGAAAAAAAAGAGAGAAGGACCTGCAGGGGGAGACTTGGGAGGAGGAATATTCCAGTTATTCTGGGCAGCTGGGCCTGAGGCCAGGGATTGGGGGTGGAGGGGGACTAAGAATGAGCCGACAGGGCTGCGAGATGTGGGACGAGCGCGTGCGTGCGTGCGTGTGTGCGTGTGCGTGTGTGTGTGAAGAATCAGGGCTTCTTCTCAGGGACCTGCTCTGCTCAGATGGGAACTGGCTCCAGGAGACAGATGGCATTCTCACCCTAGTACGTGACAAAGAAGAGATGCTGGGGCACAAAGGCGGTGGCCCACAAAGTGGAGGCCCAAATCTCCCCCTGTTGCCCCTTCCTTCGCCTCCGCTCTAGACTTAGGACTAGGTCCTAGGCTGCCCTCTCCCTCCCGCTGTGATTCATCATGTCCCCTGCCCCCGAAGCAGCAGTCTAGTCCCCCATCTCAGGGGGGCCGTGAAGATGCCCTCGTTCTTCCTTATCATGGGTCCTCTGCTCGGCTTCCTTCTTCTCTTCCCATACTTTCCTTCTCCTCCCTACTTTTCTCCTTTGCTTCTTTTTTATATGATTCCCACATTTCAAAAGGAATATATGCTCATTATAGGAAACTCGGGAAACTGCACACAGAAAAATACACAAGGGAATAAACTCAGAGCCTCACTGCATGGAGATAACATAGCACTCTGGTCTGGTTTTTTTTTCCTGATCTGGTGCTTTACCCAGTTAAGCCTGTATATACTTCGTATATAGTGGTATGTCAAGCTTTCTCTCTTTACAGCATCTGCATTTCCCTATGCCATTAAAGACTCTTCAAACAGATTATCAATAATAATCTAGCCTAAGGCGTTGCCACTATTATTTGACCATGCGACTTTCATCAGACTGCTACTACATTTTTACAGTTTTTCATCAATGTAAATTGTACTGTAATGAGTTTCTCAGTGCATAATTCTTTGTCTGTGTTTTGGATAATTATTCCCTCCATTTGCTTCTGCCTGGGAAGTGTTTTCTACCTAACTGAGAGTAGGCGTTAATCCAGAGACCCACCTGCAAGGCTAGCTCTGGACAAAATTGCACTTCAGCTACCCTTTTTTATCTGAGGCATCTAGTGCTTTCCTGGGCCTGTCCTTCCTTTAGCAAGGAGCCAGGGAAAAACTTTTGAGAGGGGGTCTTTACGGCACCAACTATTTCTCCCCCCAAAACCCAAATGTATCCCAACCCAACAAGACCAAAAGCCAATATAGCGAGGAGGCCACCTGTCTGACTTTTGGGTGAGGTGTCTTTCTTTGGCCACATTCTGTTAAGTGCGGATTGGTTAATATGTTCTATCAATCAACCAGGATCCAGCCAGGTACAAAACTCTCGTCTCTGGGGCTTCCCTGGTGGCGCAGTGGTTGAGAGTCCGCCTGCCGATGCAGGGGACACGGGTTTGTGCCCCGGTCTGGGAAGATCCCACACACCGTGGAGCGGCTGGGCCCGTGAGCCATGGCCGCTGAGCCTGCGTGTCCGGAGCCTGTGCTCCGCAAGGGGAGAGGCCACAACAGTGAGAGGCCCGCGTAACGCGAAAAACAAAAAACAACACAAAAGCAAAAACCTCTTGTCTCTGGCTGAAAAGATGGACCACAGCTAGGCAAAGGGCACATTCTTCACCCCATCCCATGCTGTAATGGGAGGCTCTTTCCCAATCTTCCCAAGGAGCAAAGCCCCACACTTGCCTCTAGCAGATTCTGGTTACAAGTCAACAGGGAAGGGCCCGCTCTCCACTGGGGAGGGAGACACACATTTTTAGCAAGAGGCTTGTGGTCCTTATCTAAAAGGCACGATGGTAAGGTACTGCTCGGGTGACTGTGAAAGGGTCCGGGAGTCCTTGGTGCAGAGAAACACCCCAGGCCAAGTTCACCAGGGAAGTAAATCTTTGCTGTTTGCTATTTCTGTGTTGTCTGACGCAGCCTGTCAGTGTGCTTGTCCTTTTGTTCCTCCCCATTCATTTGTCAAGCGTGTATTGAGTGATTACTATGTGTCCAGATCCCAAACTGGATTATGAGCAGGTTTAGGACAAGTGCATGGCATGGTTTCTCTTAAAGAAGCAGAAAATCCAATAGGTCACAGGCACGCCCCCAGATTCCTAGGATAGAACCGTAAGATAATCATGGCGTGTACAGGAGCAGGTGGTTCTCTCCGACCTGGGGGGTTTCTTCCCATGAGACAGCAGCGGGGTTCCAGTAGAGCCTCAAAGGAGGAGCAGGGGTTTGAGTTGAAGAGATATGAGAACAGGCCTTCCAGGTGTGCGGACACAGGTAAGAGGTAGGACGCGCACGGTGCTGGCGGAGGGGAGGGTCCGTGGTTTTCTGGAGACTGTGTCCCAGGTTGTTGCTGGCAGCATATCTGAAGAGGTGCCTTCCCATAATACAGGCGTGTACTGGTGAGTTGGCATCACAAGGGCGAGGGAGGAAGGTGACAGAAAAACGTGGAGAATGATTTAGGCCTTAGTGAGGAATCCCGGCAGCTGGCAGCTGGCCCCTGGCCGCCCGAGGGCTGCCCACGAAGCTCCCTCGTGGGAGGCTGAGCCCCCTTTGACTTTGGGCACCAAGTCCCACCTCGGAGAGGAGGTTGCTTCATCCATGGTGTGAAGTGAGGCCATGCTTGCGTGAGCACCCCTGGCATGGCCCGGCACTCAATCATGTGCCTACCCCAGAGCTAGGTTCCATGCATTACCCTCCTGCCAGCCCAGCAAAGCCCCGCTTCACGAGTAGGGAAGCCTACTTCCTTGAAAGTGTGTGACAGAGACGCACAGGTGATCGCGGGTGGCTTTCTCCAGCCCACACGCCTGTCATTCGACTGTATTGCCTCTTGAGCCAAGAGGCTAGGAGATCTGAGGTCATAGTAGGTGACCGAATGGGGCTCAAACTCAGGTCTTTTGTCTCTGAAGTCCTGTGCTCTTCACTCCCAGTGCAGGTGGGCTGGGGATAGGGGTGGTAGTGCGGAGGTGAGAAGAGGGTCCCGGGAAGAAAGAGGGAGTGAAGAAAGGTGAGAACACCAAAGGGCTTTTTTCTGGACAATATTGCCAAGGGCTTAGGCCCTATGGTATCCATTGTCGAAATATGTCAACATTTGGTCTCATCAAAGGAAGGCCATCTGATTCTCGACCTCAAAGACATGACACTCGTGATGATGCCTCCCATGGAGGTGATGTCTCCACTACCCTGTGATGGGGTAGCAGGATGGGGTGAATCTTCTCCAAGAGTGTGAGAAGGTGACGGAGTTGAACGGCTGGGGTTGAGAGCATGGATTCAGAGACTCGCCCTGGGTTCAAATCCAAGCTCTGCCACCACCAACTCTGTGACCTTGTGCAAACTGTTTCCCCTACCTGTACCTCATCTGTAAAATGGGGATAATAATAGTGCCTACCTATTGGCTGTGTTGTGGAGATTAAATGAGTTAATGCATATAAAGTGCTCAGAATGCTGCCTGCCTCTGAGTAAAGGCTGCGTGAGCGTTTGCTATGATTTCCCCACTCTGGCCGAGTACTCGCTTCTTGTGGCAAATACCCTCAGGTTGTTCCAGCCCTATGGCCTCTCCCCGGGGTAGCAGCTGCTAAAATGTGAAGCTGAGACTTGATAGGCACCATCAAGAGGACTTCTCTGGGCTTTGGGGACCTTGCCCCTCACCCTGCAGCCCTCTGTCCAGGATTAATATGTCTTAGAGTATTAAAGTACTCTAGTCCTAGAGCCTTAGATCCAAAGGGTTCCCAGAGATGGTCTGGTCCAAATCCTTTGTTCTTCAGAGGCTAAGATGGGGGACGTGGCTTCCCCAGATGTGCCCAGTCAGCCCCAGTTCTTGTACTGGCCTGGGCCCTTGTGTCCCAGTCCTGTGATGGTGCCCGCACGACCACAGACACTTGGCATCAGAGGTATCATGGGGCCCTGCCGGTCTGAAGCCTCGCGACGGAGGGGAGGCCGCCTGGGTAACCAGCAGAGGTTTAATTAGGTATGATATAAAGCGCGCGGCTGGAAATGCTGCTCACGTTGGTTTTATAAAACCCATTAGCATGCTGGTGGGTAGGGCAAAGAGGAGGAAGAGAGTTACTCCTTTGTCTGGGGGGTGGGGTTGGAGAAGAAATTTAAATCCAGTGGAAGAAGAGATAGGAGGCCTTGGGGAGGAAGGGATAGGCTGGCTGAAGGCAAGTGCAGCCTCCAGCCCTGCTGGGCTGATGGGGAAGGAGGAGGGAGGCAAAAAGAGGAGAAACGCCAGGTGGTGGAGGGGAGCAGAATGGGGCAGGGAGGCGGTGCCTCTGTCTTCATGACTTGGATCGTGACCGTGGGAGACGGAGATGAGTTCTCAGTTAGCAGGCGCAGAATCACAGTCCCCACCCCTTTCACCCCATCTCCATCCCAGGCTGCTTCGGGGAGCACGTGTAACACCCTTCTTGCACAAGGGCCCCGCTGTAGAGTCTGCGGAGGGGGGCTCCCTGGGGTGAGCCTTCCCCAGAGGTTCTGATTGCATAGGTGTGGGGTGGAGCCTGGGACCATGCATCTTTAACGACAAGCTTGCTGGGTATTTCTGCTGTCAGTTGTCCATGGACCGCATTGGAGAAGCTTGACTCTGGAATCTGCAGTCAGACCTTTTCGGGGAGGGCAGCAGGGGGCTTCCTGGAAGGAATGAGGGGTATTTGTTCAACATCTCATTGACGACTTGACAGTTACTTACCGTGTTTCACGCCTTGTGCTGGGCCCTCTGGAAGCTACAGAGATTCTCTGCCCCCAGGGAGTTTGGAGATAAGCTGGGAGACAAACCAGAACCAAATAACTCGAATGAGACTCAGAATGGGACAAGTTCTGTAAGAGATGGACAGACAGCAACTGTGGGCTCAGGGCAGATAGCGGCAGGAGAGCAGCCTGGAGACGGTGGTGGCACCGGTTCTGGGAAGGCCTGGGCTGCCATGCTGCGGATTTTAGACTTTTTTCTACAGAAGGCCCAGAGAGGTTGAGCTAAGCCCCCGGGAGGTCCAGGGACTTGGCTAAGGTCACACAGCTAGTTAGCAGCAAGACCAGACTTCAAACCCACTCAGGAGAAATCACTCAAGGAATTTCAGTAGGGATATGATTAAAAGTGCTTTGGGGACCTTCATCTTGTACATAAGAAAGATCAAGTGTGAAGAGGTTTTTTCAATTTTTAAATTTTAAGTTTTTATTATTATCGTGGAGGATGGGCCATGCTGGGAGGGCTGAGGACAACTTTGGGAAATGATCTTAAATGCCCGTATACTAGTGTGTAGGGGATGTAGCTGGAATGGAGGAGGGGGGATTGAAGAGGTGTTGGACTTCTTTGAACCTCCCATAGCATCTGGTATAGCACGAGTGCCGCCAGGCCTTTGCTGAATGGCTTTATTAATAGAACTTGGAAAGAGATCTTGGCCGTCCTTTTTTATTGGTGGCAAAGAGAACAGGCAGCCCGGAACAGGTGAGGCTCCCATGGCTGCTTGTGCCTCTGAGGCAGAGAGCAGCTTTCGACTCTGCCTGGGACGTCAACCCCTCTGCCCCTCACCTGAATTTATCCTCAGTAACATGCTAGGAACTCTAGAAAATTCACAGCTCGTTATTCACCGCCCCCCCACCCCCACCACCCCCCTGGGAATCAACAGTCTGTGAGTGGCATATGCATCAGGGATGGAGAGTGAGAGCCCGTGAGAAACAGCCTGGGCGGATCGCTCCTTCCTTACCAGGGTCCTAGCCAGCCATGCGGGCACCTGGGGAGGGGGCCATGACATTCTTCTCTTTGTCCTGAGCCTCCTGTTCACCTTCCAGAAGAGCTCTGCTCTGTCAGTTAGGACTTCATGAGGACAGCAGGGGTCAAAGAAAACAAGCGCTCAGCTCCTACCATCCCTGGAGGCAGGTGAACTTGGTAGCGGTCACTGTGGCAACACGGGCAGGAGCCAGGGCATGGGGTACTCCCTGCAGCAAGCAGCGGAATCAGCTCTTCCTCCAGTCCCAGGTCGAGTACAGACAAAGAGCTCTCGTAGTCAGAAGACTGCGGTTTGAAGTCTGGTCTCGGCAGCTAACTAACTGTGTGACCTTGGGCAAGACATCTGACCTCTACGGGGCTTAGTTTCTTCAACGGAGAACATTTGAACAGAACGTAGTCCTAAGAGGGAAGCTTGGGCCCATTTCATTCTTCCCAAAGGGGATGGGGCCCCACGTATAAGCTTGGAGATGTGCTTTGGTCGTGAGGGGCTCTGGCTAATGGCTTGGGGGTTGGGGGAAAGGTGGGATGAAGTTTCTTCCAGGAACCTCATCTCCTAATCAGGGGCCTACAGAAGAAAAAGAAAAGAAAAGAAAGCACTTGCCGATTTTACTTCAGACATGCCAGCTTTGAGTGAGGACTGGTTCCCCGTCTTGGACCGGCTCTTGCTTGGAGCCTTGACAGGGAGACAAGCCGAGGAGATGATGGGAAGATGGAAGGTCAAGGTGGGGTGGGGCTGGGGTGGGGACTGGAGTGCCTGAGACTCCCTCGTAAGCGAAAAAAATGACTTTTTTCTTACCTGGGACATGGGTTGGCGCAATAACTAACCTTCCAGCCGCTGTCTGGATTTCCTCTTCAAATCTGTGGTGGACACCACTTCCAGATTAATCTCGAAGCACTGCTTTTATGATGAAGCCCCCACACCCTCGCCACATAAACCAAAACGCTTTCAATTCCCGACAAAAGCAAAACCAAAACAACCTGTTTGTTTTGGTTCACAGAGCCTGACCGTGAACTTCGAAAACACTGTCTGCCTCGTTGGTTCGGCACCTTTCTACTCTGTAATCTTTAACTGTCTCTTCACGTTTTCCAATTAAGTTGGCGGCCAATTGATTCATTTCTTATTCATTGCTTCAACAAACGTGTACGGAGTCTGTATTGAGTGCCAGGCAGAGTGCTCGGAGAAAAAACCGCTTCCTCGTGTTCAAGGAGTACGTCTCATCTAGAGACAGACACAGAGACTGAGAATGACAAAGTAGTGTGATTCCCGAATGTTCTGCTAGGGGTGCACCGGATGGATGGGAGTGGTGCAGGAGGCCATGGTGCTGTGGTGCTGATGGAAGTTTCACAGGGAGGGGATGTGAGGGCAGAGCCCATCTTGAAGAATGCAGGGGGGTTAATTAGGTGGAGTAGCAGGCTTGGGGATTCTTGTTGATTGAATGGAATACTCAGTGGCCTGAGAAAGGGGGAGGGGAGAGGGAGAGGAGCGGGGGAGAACGGGAATCAGAAAGAGAGCAGCAAATCCTGGAGCATGGCATCTAAGGGAGCACAGCAAACTGCGAGCCCAGAGAGGTGGGCAGAGGCCACACCCTTAAGGGTGTTAAGGGTGTGTCTTCCTTCCTGATAGCTCAGGTTCTGAAGACAGTGGGATCTCCTGAAGCTAGTTTCAACTGGGCGGTGGGATGTAGTCTAGGTGAGACGTGATGGGAGTTTGATTTGCCTGCAGCTGTATGAAGGGGGGCCGGGATGGACCTGAATGGCAGATGTCAATCTGATAGAAAGGATCTCCAGCCACTCTTCCTCTCTTGAGTGCCTCATCTCACCCCACTTAATCCATGTCATAATGTCATAGAGCTGGAGGAGAACCTAAAGATTGTGTGGTCCAACTCCTCTTTCATTACACAGAAGGGGAAAACTGAGGCTCAGTTAAAGGACCTGCCTCGGCCAAGGGTAAGAAGAGAAATGGCTGCTGGAAATACACAGGGCCCATAATTAAGGTTAAATCTATCTGCTGGTGATTTTGCATCTGAGGGCTGCCTCCTCTCTAGTTCCTGAAAAAGAGTGAGGTCCCATCCTACTAGGTGGATGTGAGTCCTAGTTCAGGCTGGGCACAGGAAGCAGGACTTAGAGAAGCCACTCACCTTGCAATGCTATGCAGGTGCCATCTTGATTCTACTACCAAGAATGAGTCCCAGACTCAATTTTAAAAGGTGACTTTAATAGAAAGTCCCTCTAACCCTTTAGCTCTGTCTAGTATTAGGAGTAGCAACAAAAATTATGAGTCTGAGCTTTTGAAACTACCATCTAGAAATGCGAACTGAGGTCTGTTAGATACTTCCTGACAAAATATCTGGGAGCTAAAGCATGATGGCTCCCCAGCTATCTACAACCAGAAGAGCCAAAAATTTCGAAGGGATACCTCAGCAACCTACCAGAGTCAGACTGAGCTTTGAAAAGTAAATTCTGAAAGTGAGGTGGTCAATGGCTATTAACCTGAAACAGTGCTGTGGCATGGAAAAAAAAAAAAAAAACCCGGGCCAGGGTGGACTTATTATGAGGATTGTAAATGCCTATAAGGCAGAAATGAACAGAACACTCAGACTCCCTGGAGAAGGGCTCTGGCCCACCCAATGGTTTAGTTTCTCGATTACTGTAATTATGTAACCATAACGCATGTTATAGGAAAGGAAAAAAGGCAACTGGGTCCTGGGCTATAATAATCGAGGACTGTGTCAGCTGCATGCAGCCTCTGACATGTTTCTTAATAGCAAAGGCCTTGGACCCTCTGTAGACTGATTACCTAGGCTTTAACCTACGTTTTACCCAGGGTGTTCCAACCTTGCTCTAACACGTCAAGGAGGGAAGCTTGTCCCAATCTAGGTGACGCAGATTTTAGAAACTGGAGTTGAGCTCGTGCTGTTGGAAAAAACAAACAAACAGACAAACAAGCAATGGATCCAGGGTTAAAGACCCTGAATTGGATTCTCAGTTATCACCCACTACGTCATATTGTGAGGCCCCCGTTTCCTCATTTGTAAAAGAAGAGCTCCTGCGTCAGTCATTTTATAATGAAATGCAAAAACCCTTTGGCGTGGTGTTGGTATTCGGTGTTTGGTAAGGTGAAGAGAAAGCTGGGAAGGAAGGTTAGCGGGGGACAGCTCAGCAGAAGAGTCTAATTAGGTGAAGGGCCCACGTGTCCTTGTGCGTTCAGTGAGTTGTTTGTCTCTTTGTGGAGAGGAGAGCTCTCGTCTGGTTGATTTTGATTCGCTCTCTTGACGTGGAGGGCATTATACCCCCCGCAAAATATGTTCAACGTTTTTTCACCATAAGGATGGTTTTTTTCTTTCTTTTCAGATGTGCTCTCTCCTCTGTGGTCCCGCATGCTTTTGGTGGTAAACTTGTTGCTGCTTTGCACACATGTAGCCCTCCAGCCTCCTTCCCAGATACTCCCTGTATGAGGTGGAGGTGGGATGGGGTGAGGCAAGGGGTGTCCTCCCTTTAGGCAGCAGCGAGGGGCAGAAAAGCAACTGAGACGGCAGAAGGGCTGCGAGTCCTTTGTAAAGATTAGCCAGCTGACAGGTACCAGGAGACTGGTCAGACCGGTGAGAAAGCGGGAGGCAGCCCTGCTTTTTAATGAGCTCTCTGAGTCCCTAGGTTCAACACAGTGTTTCTCACCTATGACCCAAGCCTTCCCCCGGGAGATCCCAGGCCTTGCTCTCTGCACAAACTCCTTCCAAGAACTGCGCTAGGCTCCCTCTCACTCTGTGGCCAGTAGAAGAATGTCAACATTGACAATGTCTTCCTCTTCCTCATATCTGGGTCCCTAATTATCTTGCTGATCAAGACATGTTTTTCTGGCTGTCTGGGTTGTGCTCATTTAGTTCAGTCTAGTCTACTTCTGGAAAAAAAAAAAAAAAAGACAAAAAAACCTCCTCCTGCCCCAACATATCCAGAAATGCTTACAAGATGCTATTTTCATGTACAGGACTCTCCATACTGATACAATTTCCCCTTTGAGCTGAGCTGCGTTTCATAGCATGTACCACCTTCTGTCTCTTGTCGAGTTGCTTATATATGTGCCAGAGCCCTCCAGCCAAAGGTCACCAGAAACACACCTCTAGCTGAACAAACTTGGTTTATTGGCTCATTGCAACAAAGGAGAAACACACCTCATGGGGAACATGGGCAGTTGCAGCGAGAGGGTGTTAGAAAAGACTTCTAGGATTTGGGCTTGTTTAAGTGATTTGGGGAGGAGGATTCAAGGAAGTAGGGCTTTGCTCTGGATCGGATGCTGTCAGGAAGAGGTGTTAATTCTATGACTGGTATCTTAATAAGTCTTTCCTAGAAGGCAGGAGGAATGGAGTGAGATTCAGGCCACAACTGGTAAAGAAGCAGCAGTCATTCATATGAGCCAGAACAGGAGGGTGTGTGGTCATTGTTGTGGCTTGGAGAACACCAAGGGCTAAGCGAGAAAGCCGAGTCAGGACCTGTCAGGGGCTGCTTCTGTCTTCACTGGTCCTCCCTTTTGGCCAAGGGCAAAGTCAGACAGCAAGGCATTCACCTGGGAATTTCAGGTCTTCACTATTGCCAACATTTTGTTGATTAGGAGGCTGTTTACAGAGTGTAGTCTGTAGTTGGATAAGAGCTAGTCTCCCCTGCTCCTTTGTGGTGCAGGGTAAGTTTCTTAATCTTCTGCTGTGAGAAGGGTCGCGTAGCAGCTTTGAAGACTCTGAGCCGAGTACACCAGGCAGCTGTCACAAGGCAGGGAGTGGCCAGAAACAAAACTTGTTGTTGGTCCTTGTAACTGATCCTGAAGACAAGGGCCAGAATGATCAAATCTAGGCAATGAAAATGTGTCCCAAATCCCACTGTTTTTTTTTCTAGAGATCCGGGTGACTTTTCCTTTTCGTCTACTTCTAGATTGTCCTACCCGAGCCTGTAGCGTTTATACAGGTGCCGCCAGAAGGGTTTGCTGTGGTGTAGATTCCCTTGGGTTATTTAAGAAGAAATTAAGGGCCACGTGATCATCCATGACAACTCTGGCTGATATATTTACACGAAAATGGTTGGTTTAGCTTCCAGAGCAGAAGCTGTGTAATTTATGACATCTACTAGGGTCAGGGGAAAGTTCTGGGCCGTCTTTGCCGGCTGACTTGTCCCTTCTGTGGGAACTGCAGCTTGCCTAGTAGGTGCAACGAGCAAGTCTGCTCTCTCCTCTGGCGGCCCTCTCAGGTCGTCTGTGTGTGCCTCTTTCTGGAAGTTTCTGGACATTCTTTTCAGGGAAACATGATCCACTGGAGGGGTGGTAATTTTAAACATCTGAAAATCTCTAAAGTTTGTCCTAAAAACAGAGGAAAAGTTAGAGTGTGGCAGGTGGCATAAACCTGACGTCCACATAAAAAGCAGTATCACAGTGGTGCACAGACCATGTTGGCAATGTCGTTTACCCCAGCAGGAGTGAGCCAGTTCTTTTTTTTTTTTTTTTTTGCTTTTTGCTTTTTTTGCTTTCAGGATTAGAAGATTTCCTGAATGGAGTTAACCAGTTTCTGCAAAACAGTGTGGAGTGTCTCTACAGAGAACAAACCATTGTAGCAAAAATATTTCCAATATTAGTTTCCATTTCTGATGGGCTAAGTTTTGCTGATAGGGTTATAATGACCTAAACAGAAGCATACTTTTGACATGGGGGTCAAGGTCCATTTTTCTCTTTTTTAAAATTAAATTTGAGATTAATTATATGAGGGAAACTTAAGTAAGGACTTTTAGAAGGAAATCTACCTTCTGAAGTATTTAAAGAAACAGTTATTAGGTGTTTGTCATCGATTGTTGGCAGTAATTGTGGGCTGAGAAAAATACACCAGAAAGTTTTGTTTTTTTCTTAAGGGGAGGAAGACCTCAGGGGGGTGAAAGGTCACGTGGAGAAATCTTTTAGTTGGTTAATAGAGAGTGTCAAAGTATAGTTGGTGACAAGATTCGTGGTGAAGGGAAAGGAAAATGATACTGCAGAATCAAAATTAATGTTGTTTTGTGGCCTCAGGTGGAGGTGATCCACTTCTGTAGGCAGCAGCTTATCTGTTGTCTCAGGCAGAAGCTCGCCTTTCCTGAAGTCAGCTTTTCTTTGAGGTTTTATAAGAATTCTCAGGTTGGATGTCCACGAGTTCGGTGCTGTCTATCGTTTCAGTGGGGAAACACGAACCTCATGATCAGCACAGCATTTTACTGCTGTGTTGGCGGCTAACAGTACTATAAGGTCTTTCAAGCCTCAAAGGTTGTTTTCATCTAGCTATTTCCGAGTACCAGGATGCTGAACCTCCAGGTTTGCAGGGCAGGCAGAGGCTGCTTGAGTGGAACCTCCCCTGGGTGGAGGCCCCGGGGTCTCAGATGTATGTCCTATGATGGAGTCCAGGGTCCCGGGCCAAGGTGGGGAGAGCTTTAGGCATATCTCCCTGGAACCTCCATGTCTGTTACTACCTTCTCCCCAAGGCATCTGTAGCTGAACAAAGTTGTGTTGATTGACTCATTGCAATGAAGGCGAACGCACATCATGGAGAACTGTGGGGCTCTTCGAGATGCTTCTTTTCTTTCTCATTTGTCTTCCTTGACTGAACTGGACACTTTGGGAGGACAGAGCCCCTGTGCGGTGTCCCTCACTATGTCTAGTGCCACACCAGGCGCAGAGCGAGCAGCTCAGCAGATGCCATTTACGTGATCATCTGGGTAAGGCCTGAAGGGATTAAC
Source organism: Phocoena phocoena (assembly GCF_963924675.1). Lineage (NCBI taxonomy): Eukaryota > Metazoa > Chordata > Mammalia > Artiodactyla > Phocoenidae > Phocoena > Phocoena phocoena. Next base: position 95,719,968 of record NC_089226.1, on the reverse strand, counting down.
CTTGTAAAGAGAGGTCTGTTACCTGGCAGAGTTGAGAAATTACAGACACTCCTCTTTCGCTAGAGGCCAAAAGGGTCAAAAAGAAGACCTAGACTCGTTTGGAGAGAAGTTGAAGACAGCACGACAGAGAGCAAGCCTTAAACTCAAGCCCTTCTTCCTGTTGCTTTTCAAGAAAGGGAAGTTGAACTTCTACTCCTGGGCTGAACTGGGACCATGGTTGCTGTGTGGGGTGGAGGCTCTCAAGGGAGAAGGGAAGGCCCTGAGAAGGAAGGGAACTCACAGAGAGCTGCCTTTCCTGAAGAACTGAAGCCATAATAAAGCAGGAGTAATTATGATCATTTCCTGCCTGTTTATCTTGGTTTCAGTTGCACCTGCTTTCCTTGTCCTCCTTTCCCTCTTCTGCTCTTGCAAATTCAACAATTCTGTAAACATTCGTGGTACTTATATGCCGGGCACTGGACTTGGCTTATAAAGATGAGTAAGGCATGATTCCCAAGGCAAACCCTCCAGTGACAGATGGAGTTGGCGAGGTGATGGCAGAGAAATGGTAACCAATCAGATTACAACTGCTTCCTGTTTTGGACCCTCCAGGCTCCAGATGACTTTTGGCTTCTTCTTTTGCTCTGTGCAAGTGCATAGAGAAAGAGGCATCTTTTGCTCCTTGAAAGCCAAGATGAGAGTCTCCTGATGTGGCTACTTGTGGCCATTTGGAGGGAGGGGAGGGCCTCACGTATTGGAGGCGTGGCCTTAGCCAGCAACGGCCCAGCGCTGAGGGGTCTGGAGGAACAGGATGGAGACAGGGAGCAGCAAGGAGCAGAGCGGTTAAGTGGCGAGTCAAGGGTGGCGAAGGTCAGAACGAGGGCTGGGAATGAAAAACGGGGCAGCGAGAGTGGTCTGGCAGTTGCTGGGAGAGGGTCCTGTCCAACAACCCGCTGGACACCTGAGCCTGTCCTGATTCTCCTTTCTGAGATCTGGAGAAGCAGGGACTGGGGGGCACTCCCCCTTGGATGCGATGACTACCCTCTCCATGCCCTGGAAGACCCTCATGAGGCCCGAGGGCTTCATTCTCTGCCAGGCAGTAGACTCCTCTCTGACTTCTCTCCCTCCAAATCCATCTTCATTAGTAACCATAAACGTCAGAGTCAGAGCGGTTAGAAGGCTGTTCCTAGATAAATAATGCTTTTCATATTTAATTTACGAGTAGTTCTGCAGCCTCTTTGGGATGTGCTGGGTTAATTAAGAGCTGAATTAGATGGAGCTGCATCTCCCTAAGGAGACTCAATTAAACTCTTTCTGGCGAAAAAGAATAAAAATGAAACGAGGGAAGGAAAGATGGTTGAAGAAAGGGGTCCATTGGAGGATACTGCCCCTTCACGCTGACCTCAACCTACGGCTGTGCGGAAGAGATTTCAGCTTTTCCTCTTACAGTTTGGAACCTCCCCCAGTCCCCGAGGTGCAGGGTATTGATCATGGTGGGCCAGGATAGCTTCTGTGGCTGGCATGGGGCTGATGCCCTGTAGCTGGGAAACTAGCCTGGAGCCCATAGGACGCTGCTAGGAGTTGGATGTGGTGCTGGGGAAGCTGAATCCAGCCTCGGCCAGGATTGTGGCTCTGAAATTCCAACCCCCATCCCTGGCCATTCTGCCCCCAAACTCAGACCTCTTTGCTGGGGCTGAGCAGGCCGGGGCTGTGTGTGCCCCAGTATTTCACGAGCAGTTGAAGAAGTCCCACAGAGCTCTGGCCTCTGGGACCCGGCTGCTGGGGGAGACTGCTGCAGGGGTGGGGGGATAAGGCCCCTCTCTAGTGGGGCTGCATCCCACCTCCCCCCGCCACTTCAGGGGATCAGACTGCAGAACTCAGACAATTTTGTCCACTCCTCCCATGTAAGGGGAAGTGATTCAGCCAAAGTCCTAGGGTGAGCTGGTACAGAGGTGGGCCTGGGATTAGGATCCCCGGCTGCTGCCACCAACCAGCTCACATGGGTTTGTGTGCATGCAGGCGCTCCCCCTTTTAGGGGCTCATGCTCTCGCACACCTCCCATCCAGCAGCCCTCGGATACTCAGAGGCCTGCAGGGACACGTGCCCCCCCCATCACAAGCAGACCCTCCAGTCCCTGGTTCCCAATCTCTGTGCAGACAAGGGCCTCCCCACACCCCTGGAGACCCCATCGCGTACTGTGTTGTCACTGAGTCTGCATACTTTCAGAGCAGCAGACACTGTCAGCGCCCCCATGTCCCCAGACATAGTCACCAAGCACCAGCCAGCCAGTCTCCTGACCTCACCGCCACACGTTCACCCTCCCGGTGTAAGCCTTGGGCTGGGGAACATCTCTCTGCCCATCACGCATGTGCACGAGTATGTACAGACGCAGACACATACACACACGCATGCCCCTCGGCACGGGGCTCAAGTCCAGACGGCTCTTAGCTATGCAAAAAGTTTGGAGCGCTCTGTATGACTGTCCCTCAGCCTCCCAAGCAGTTAGTTGTAGACTTTGCAGCAAGTGGAAAATGAACCTCCTTGTGAAGAATAGGAAAAGCCATGCACGAGTGGGGCTGAAGGGACCCCTCAGTGTGAGCATACAGACGTCCCCCTACCCTGCAGACTCCAGGAGCCATTAGCTCCCTCATCCATCAAGCCTGGCTTTGTGACATCTTGGACTCCGAGGACCTGTTTCCCTCAAAGGCTCCTACAGCAAACCAGGCTGAAATTTGGCCTCTGCCTGCCCAGTTACCTTTGGTGAGCTCTCCATCCCAGAGCGAGAAGTTAGAGCCTGAATAGATGAGCCTCTTAGACATGGGCAGGGGGACTGCTCTGACTCTGCATTTACTTGGTTCCTCATGTGTGGCTCCCCCTCCAGTTTCATGGCCAAGTTCATACTGGGGATAGATTCAGCTTCTCTGGCTAGCCCTGGGGGCTTCTCCTTGGGCACAATTTTGTCCTTTCCCTCGGTACCTTGCAGGTACCCACCTGGACAGATCCTCTGGGGAGATGGACTCCCCAAAGCAGTGTAAGAGGTTTCAGTTCTGATGTGAGGGCTGGGAGGGCCTCAGAGATCATCTCTCCCCACCCAACCTCATATACAGAGGAAGAGGAGGGACTTGACCATGGCCACACGGGGGCGGGGGTTGGGGGCGGTCAGGGGCAGACGGATCCAGACTCAGGGCTTCTGCCTCCTGCCAGCCTTCTTCTGCCCTGCCACCCTTCACTGCCCACACTGCAGCTCTTTCTCATCTTTGCTTTTCTTCCACTGTTTCATCTTTACCTTGCATAGGTGTATCTTGCTTTTCAACAGATACGTTCTTTTAAATGTTGCAAAGAACTTTTACACATCGAATCATATCGTAAAGTGTGTCTTCCCTCCCTAGGGGAGTTTGCTCTTTAGGTCCTTAAATTTACAGAACTGTACTTTAAAAGGGGCTTTACACATTTCCTTTGATCCCCCAAAGAGCCCCAGAGGACGGCAGGGCGGGCAGTGAAATGACCCCTGACAGAGAGTGGCAGAGCTAGACCTCTGCCTCGTGTCTGCCTTCCGGTGGGAAGCCTCTGTCTGTCCCACTCAATCCCTGAATTCCTTGTTAGATTAAATACTCGACTTGGAAACTGGATTGCTTAGATCTAGTTTTGTGTTTTCTAAAACATGTTCCATAGAACATTGGTCCTGAGAAATCTGCTGTGATAAAAGGGTTCCTTGGTGGTAAAAAAAAAAAAAAAAGTTTGGGAAATGCTGCATTCTCTCTCTCCCTCTCAGAAATTTGCCATACACGTTAGTGTATTAGGGACTCTGGGAAGTCCTGCTAGAAACACCTGCTTGACTCTGCTTTTCCAAAACTTATTTGACCAGAGAATTCTTTATTTCTGGTAAATACCTGCTCTTTGGAACACATGATAGGAAATGTTGGTCTAGTTTATTTTCTGTGTTGATTTGGGTTCGTCACCTCTCATGTTTATGTGAGGCCCCCTGCCACACTCCCCTCACTGGGCACCCTGGCTTCCCTGTTCTCGTCGGGGCACAAGAGGCTGGAGCTGTTTTCTCTGGCTCCTTAAGTAGAAGGGACAAGAGCAAGGAGGGCTCACGGCGGGGCTGGGCAGAGTGGCCTGGAAAAACTCAGGAGACTACATGGGACAGGAGGCCGGTGGAGGTGAGACCAAGCCGGAGCATAGATGAGGAAGCAGACCCTGTGCGTGAGGAGGGAGGCCCTGAGGGTCTGTCTGGGGTCTCTGGTCTCGGGCATTGTTCCACGCCCTGCACCTGACTGTGGCCTTCCTGCTACCTCCCCATCTGCTGAGCATTCTCCACCAGCATCCATCGTTCTCTCTGGAGCTGTTAGAGGTGACCTAGGGGTTGTCCTCTCCTCCTCTCCTTGTCTCCGTTACTCCAACCATAGCTTGGATTTCTTCCTTTCACCCCTTGACTGGCCCCCTGGGCTGAGGTGCTATGAGAAGTGGGCTTTCCAGCCACCTTCTTGCCTTTGATTACACTGTTGTCCTCTCCACCTGCAGTGGTCCACCCATTGCATCTTGTTCTTTGACGCTCAGCCCTGTGTTCACCTCTGCAGTGCCTGATGCGGAGCAGGGCCTCCCCAGGCACCTGGTGAATGATGGGGAGTGGTACTCACCTTGTCTGTGGCCCTCAGAAGTGATTCCAGCCCTGGCTATCCAGTCTACCACAGAGAGGACAGGATGGGTGTTCCATCTCTGCGAAGCAGCATGAATGCTACTTGAAAAGCAAGCAACCCTCTGCTCTAGCCCTTTAATGCCTTGTCAGCACTTACGTCAACCGGACACAAGGCTTCCTTATGGTACTGTCTGCCCGGCTCTTCCCCGGGCACCTGCAGTTGGCTTTTGGGCTGCAAGGGCAGGAGTCCCTTTCCCCTGATGACTTACGATGGTCAACGCACTTGTTCCTCCCCACCTGATGCCTCCACAACCTCAGCCTGGCCATTCATCGCAATGTGCGAGAGGGCAGCAAGGAGTCCTGGATGTGAAGCCAGGCAGTTTGGCTTTGGAGAAGCTACTTTGTGCCTCTCTGGGCCTCAGGTTATTAATTGCCCAAATAAGGGAGACTAGTGCTTTCCTCACAGGGATCTAGTGAGGGTGAAGCGTGGCGATAGATACAAAAAGTACTTTATAAACTTTAATAAAATAAAGATAGCTTGTCAATTCCCTCCCAGTGAGAATGGAGGAGGCTACCCGGCAGGGTTTCCAGGCAAATGGACTGATGGCACTTAGCCATCGTAGGTGCTGGTAAAGCGAACTTCTTTCTATCACTCTTACAAAATCTTCCTCTCACTTGCTGCCGGTCACCAGAAAAGCCTGCTCTCGGCCACGTCGGCCTCCGACCCCAGCCAGCCTCTGCCTCCTGTGTGTTCTTTGCCTGAAAGCACAGCAGGATCCTGCCCCAGCTTCCACCCTCCGGAAGCACGGCACGGCTACGTCTAGGGCAGCGCCTGCCCCCTTGGACAGTGACCTCCCCAGGGGTGGGATTGTGACACCACCCCCAGCTGGGTGCTTCCTGTGTGTTGAATGAGTGAGTGATGCATCTGGAAAAACCGGTGCCTACTTCCTGCCTGGACCCAGGTTCTTCTTTGTCACCCCTGGGACTCCCAGAGCCACAGCCCAGGCTCTTCTGAGGGAAGCAGCCTACGAGTGTGTGGGGTACAGCAGGATTTCCAGCCTCATCCCCACATCTTACTCTTGGGACCCCTCTTGTGGGAGCCCTGTCTTCCCTCCCTCCCTCCTCCTCTCCCTGTCTCCTTCCCTCCTCCGCTGGATTCTGTTTCTGGGCAAAGAATGTGACCTTAGGTCAGCACAGGGCAATTTGCCCCCCTCTGCAGGCAGGCCCAGCCCTGGGGGCTGGGGGTACCATGGCAGTGTGGGTGAGTGAGTGCTGTTTGGAGAACTGTAGCTTGAGTGGGTTTAGCTGGAGCCTCCGGGGGACAATCGCCCTAATGCTGGCATTTGGAGCTGTGTCTTTTCTGTCTCCCTGAGATGTAGGGGGTGGTGGTTGGCATGGTGAATAATCAGACGGGCGTGTTCGCAGTCCTGTGTGCAGGACAGGACGGTCCCTGGGACAGGACGGTCTCTCCCCATCCGAGTCTCAGGCTGGGGTTCCCTAAGCACCAAAGGATGGACAGATGCAGGATCTGCTGGTCCAGACGAGTGCCCTGCTTTGGGGTCAGTTGGAAGAACTCACTGAGTCATGTCAACCTCGCATTCTGAACGTCTGGGGTTCATTTGGCAGTTACTAGGTGGCTGCCTACTCTCAGCTTGGTCCTGATCTAGGTCCTGGGTTTACAGAGACGAGTAAGCCAGGGCTCTGACCTCAAGGTGCTCCCAGTCTAGCAGGAAAGGCCGATGCATAGACGTTTATACAGGTAAAATGGTAATGGATGGGGATGTGAAAAGTACGTTGGATTCCCCTTTCATGGGAAGGAGCTGGGAGCAAACGGCTTGGCAGGGGAGGTGACCTGAAGTGAGACATCAAGCCTGAGTAGCTGCTCTCCAGACAGATGAGGGCGAGGTAGGGAGGCTGGGCCTGAGCTGTCTCCTCTGTGAAGGGGAAGGTGTCAGGCCAGACCGTGGTGCTGGGGGTGGCACGAGGTGGGGGGGGCCTGGGGCAGGAGGTGGTGTGGAAGAGCAGGGGCCCAGCACAGACTCGCCCTGACTGAGGGATCGGAGACCAGCCCGATCCCTCAGAATCAGCCCAGGGTCGGAACAGGTGCCAAGGTCACCGCTGAAAGCCAGAGTGCTTCAAGGCAGTAGTTTAAAAAGGCAGGTGGAGGGTGAAGGCTTGCCAAGTTTTATGCAGATCTCTGGGCAGCTTAGCCTGTTAAAGGGGACTTTGGATTTGGCCCCCTGGGGAACTGTCAGCCCATCAACAGCCCCCGAGGTCACTGTGCTGTCCCGGAGCATGGGAACAGGGCAAACCAGACAGGAGGCAGCCTGCCCCACCCTGAAGGAGTGTGCCCTGAGAGCTGGCCCCTGTCTCTTGCCTCAGGGGGACCCGATGTGGAGGGGCCGCAAGGTTGCTGAGGGAGTGGTGAGAGCTGGGATTGGTTGAGAGGCCCCCAGAATGTCCTCCTGGGTTGGACTCTGGCCTGTCACCAGGCCCCCTAGTTCTCTGGCCCCATGCAGAGGGTGCTGACAATTCTCTCTGCGTGACCTTTACAATTTTCCCTCTTGTCAAGGTTCATTTATTTTCTTTTTTCCTCCCCATAAGACAGAGTTGATATAAGGACTCCAACTCGTGGTGCTGTAGGGTGCGTGCGCGTGCGTGCGTGCGTGCGTGCGTGTGTGTGTGTGTGTGTGTTTCCCGCCCCCAGGTTTGATCGGTCTTCTGATTTCCTTCCAGCCTCCCTCGCAGTCACCTGAGCCTGGCTCTCCTGCTCAGCTCCTGCTAGGCTGCCTCTGCCCTTATCTGCTGCTTGCAGCTGTCCCTGGGGACTCAGGCTCCCTCTTTCCCCCCTTTCCTCCACTCTCCACTTCTGGCTCCAAAGGCTTTGCGCATCTCCAAGCAAGGCTTGAAGTCCCATTCCAGAAGCCCAGATTTGTTTGTTTGTTTGTTTGTTTGTTTGCAAGCTCGAGCAGACATGACATTGATGGGGTGTGTGTGTGTGTGTGTCAATAATTGAGGGGAGGAGGAGGTGGTGAGGGGCTCAGGCAGTCTCAAAGCCATAATAATAATAATAGCTGACATGTACTGAGTGTCTACTCTGTGCTTGTTACTTTAAATCCTTTATTTAATACATTTATTTCCCTTACTCGTCTCAACAATCAATCCAAGCAAGTATGCACCATTCCTGTCCCCATTTAAAATGGGGACCCAGAGAAGGGGTGAGAGGCGCCAGCTGTTTCATTGCTTCCTTGGTGGGAGACCTCTCCCCCTCAGGAGAGCAACTCTCTAAAGGCCAACTGGGGAATCCCTCTGCTCCAGCCAGGACTGACCCAGAGAACCACGTCTGGTGAGGAGGACTCTGGGCCAGGCTGAGGGGTCTTGGGTAGAAGTTGCTTCTTGTTCAAGGTCCTAGTCAGAAAGTTGTTGCTCTGGCTGAACTGAAACCCTCTCTACCCACAATGCACCCCTGTGTTACAGGGAGTGTCCTCTAGAGTTGGGCAGTGCAAGGAAGTGGGGTCAGCATTTCCTCTGTTACCACCCCACCTCCTCAGTGGGTTGAAGCAGGTGTCTGGACCCCAGAAACCTTTCCCAGGGACCCTATTTCAATGTTCTTCCTTTGGGTCCCGCGATCCTAATGTTCTCCCTCTGCCCCCAGAGCTAGACCCTGGGCCTGGGGCTCTCCATCCCCCTCTCCCTGCTTTGTGACAGTCCTTACCGCTCTAAGGAGTGGGATAGGGAACTCGGTACCCTGGTATGTGTCTCTTTGCTGTTTTCACAGCCTGACTCAGCCGCAGCCTGGAAGATTTTGCCCTTTAAAGAGATGTCTCTCTTTTAGAGGCGGAGGAACTAATCATTAATGTAAAGAGACCCTTCTAGAACAGATGTATTTTGGGCCTGCCCGGAAAATAGTTGAGCAGCAGTGGTTGAACCACTTTGGAGGGGAGCAGAGATAACTCACCTCCAGGGGACGTTTTTCTGGAATGCCCAGAAAGCCAGATGGGCTGGTTGCCATAACTCTGGTGTCTCCCCACCTGCCTCTCAGGCTCGGGGGGGCGGGTGGGAGTGGTGGTTTAGGCCCAGTGAGAGCCTCCCACAGGCTAGGCAGTCAGCGATGCCTTGTGCGTCATTACAGGGGACTTTTGGAGACAGCATTTCTGGCATGGATTTGAGCAGGGTGAGTGGGTAAGGGGGAGAGGGGGCTGTTTTAGGGTCTGGGGAGACCCTCTCACTCCAGAGAAGGGACTGCCTGCAGCTCTCACTTGCCAAAGAATGATCTTGGGTGGCAGGAAGTTTCTTACCCACAAAGCCTGGCCAGGTGCAGCCAATGACCTGGGGAGGCGTCCTGGGTGGGGATGTACTGAGTGGTCACAATAGTGCCGGGGAACAGCAGCCCTGGGAGCCGGGGCTTTGGGTACCCATCCCAGCGCCACGCTGACTGCCCTCTTGGAGGCTTGGTGCTCACCTGTAAAACAGAGGTGTTTTGTCCCACCTTCCTGCTGCCTCTGAGGCTGTTCTGAGGGTGACATGAGCTACTGATGTGATGCTCAGAGCAGACTTGGGCCAAGAGACATAGGGCCTGCAGGGGAGCCCCTTTCCTGGCAGAATGAACTCCTTCCTCTGTGTTCCAGGGTGTTCCATTTCGCCTTCGTTCCACCATTATCACCATGTGGCCTGGTCCCTTACTTTCTGGCTTGTCTCCGCCCTGCCCCACGATGCTGGAATGTGAGCTCATTCAGGACCAGGCTGCTGTGTGTTTACTGTTATCTCTCCTAGGCCTGGCATAAGGCCTGAAAAGGAGGCCGTCCTTAATGTCCCCAAGTGAAGGCTGCAGATGTCACAGACTCTGCCTCCTACAGGGATTTGATCCTGGAGGGATGGAGGTGGAGCGCCGCTGCCCGTCAGTGTGTTAACAGGCTATAAAGAGCCCAGGCTGGGTCATCTGTATGATCCTTACAGATAGGGAAAATGGGGCTCAGAGGTTCAGTGACTTGCCCAGAGCAACACAGCTTCCAGGCCAGACTGGCCCAGGTCAGCCCCAGCCACAAGGGTCTAATGCCTGTGCAGTGTGTGTGTGTGTGTGTGTGTGTGTGTGTGTGCAGGCCCCGTCTGCTGGGGTTGCAAAGCTGGGGGGACCTGGTAAGATAAGGAAAGCCAGGTAGGTGATGCTGAGATGGTGCACTGACACCTGTCCCACCTGAAGCCCCACCATCTTCGTCTTGGTGTTCTTCCTTGTGCTAACTCTTGGAGACCTGGAGATGGGCCTGGGGCCATCCTTCCTGCCTCTCGGCCCTGAGACCTGAAAACCAGGTTTCCAAGCCCGCCAGCCTGGGCTCCTCCTCAGCTGTCAATACTCTGAACTGTTGTGATGACCCTGGCGCAGGGAGGGACCCGGAAGGGACCTGGAGCCCTGGCGGGGACGGGCCCTCTCCCTCGGTCACCCCCTTCTGCGAGGCGCTTTACGAACGTGCATAGAGCTCTGCTTAGATGCTGCTGCTTGGTGGGTGAGGCGTGGGTCCTGCCAAGACGCGCCTGCTCTGCTCCAGGCTCCGTGCTCTGGCTCCTCTGCATCTCGTCTCCCCTCACAATAATCCGGACAGGGACATGTCATTTTGTAGATGAAGAAACTGAGGCACAAAGAGATGAAGTTACTTGCCGGCAGTGTTATGGCCAGGAAGTGGCAGAGCTGGGATCCGGAGCCAGGACTCTAAACCAAGCTGGTCCTTTGCGAGCAGGACATGATGAGCGGCAGTGAGCTAAAGCCTCACGTTCCTCCGAGGAGGGCTGCCCCTCACTGCCCGCCTGCAGCCAGGTCGGGCAGGTGTTCTGGCCACACCTGTTGGCCTCCCTGGGTTTGCTTGGAGGCACCGGGGAAAGGAACGTACGAGAAAACAATAGTAGGGTGAGGAGCAGTGGGCAGGGCGGGGACCTGGGCAGACGCCCTCAGCTGGAGGGCGCGGCACCCACCCTCTTCAGGGGCTGGTAGGGGGCTGGGCTCTCTGAGGTCAGCAGCTTCTCCGCAGCTCCGGCCCTGGCCCAGCCTCCAGGCTCTCAGGCCACAGCGGGCCCTGGATGGTCCACGGTGGGTCCCAGCTGTGAACTTTTCCCAGCTGGGCAGTCACAGCCGGTTGCAGTGTGGCTGGTTTCGAGGAGGGGAGACAGGCTGGAGACAGGTGGGGAGAGTAGAGAGAGGCCGTTTGACTTTGGAATTAAATGCTCTGAAGCAATGGATATAATGGCTTGGGAACTGGCAACTCAGGCACTCTTTTATTGTTTGCTTTAATTTCACTTACTTTTTGAAGAAGTAATACACTCCTGTGGGTTAAGAAAGGGGTATATGGTGGAAAGTCTTCCTCCAGCCTGTGGCCAGCCATGGGGCTCCTCTTCCCAGAGGCAACCGTGGTGACTGTGTGTCTGTCCAGAGATAATCTAACGTAAGCATGCAAACAGATTTGTACAGACAGTATTTTAAAGCATGTGTTTGCGTATACCTGGAAACTAATGTTTTACACATCACCCTTTCTCACTTAACGGTGTATCTTGGCGATCTATTAATGTATTAGTATACAAAAAGCTTCCCTCTTCTTTCATTATGGCTGGGTAATATTCCATTCTATGGATGTACTGTCATTATTTTTACTTAAATATAATTTACATATAGCAATTTATATACAGCAAAACGCACAGATCTTCAGTGGACAGCACAATGAAAGTGTGTGTGTACACCCATGTGACCACCACCCAGAGAGAGAACTTTGCACTACCCTGGAAAGTTCCCTTATGCCCCTTCCCAGTTAATACCCCTGTCAGGGACTTACCATTATTCTGACTTCCATAACCCCACTTCAGGTTCCTTATCTTAAAATGGGGGGTCATGTTGGAACTGACTCACTTGGTTGTTGTGGGGATAACGAAGGTACCTAGGATAGTGCCTTGCACATAGCAATTGTCTGACAAAGGATGGATATCAGGATTGTTATAAATAAGTCCCTGGTCAGTGTTCTTTCTCCTGCCTCTGCCTGGGCTCTCCAGTTACCTCCAGATTCTCTCTCTCTCTCTCTCTCTCTCTCTCTCTCACACACACACACACACACACACTCTCTCTCTCTCTCACTCACACACTGTCTAGCCACCGAGATAGACCAAGAGGGTCATTGTGCAAAGCCCAGGCTGCGTGAATGGCTCCATTGTTTCTGGGCTGACTTCTCAGAGCCAGCCGGTGCAGCACTGACCAGGGCTGGGCTGTCCAGTGGGAGGTGCCCACGGGCCCCTGGCCAAGGGCTGACCGCACCTGGCAGAACACTCCCTTCCTCTCCTTCCCCAGAGGGAGGAGGGAAAGAGCAACGTTTTGGCCTGGGGCTGGGCAAGGGGAGTCCAGAGGACACCTCCCCTTCTCCGCTCGGCCTCCTGGCTCCCGAATGCCAGGGGCTGCGGTGCCTGCAGGTGGTGGACTCTGAGCTGCATTTCGGAGCCCAGAGTCTGGGGGCAGATGAGGCGTGGGGAACGGGTGAGAAAAGGGAAGTGGGCGCTGAGTGCTTACTTATCTCTTCTCCCCTCCTGGGGTCAATGGATGTGGACAGCCTGCGGGTCTGGAGGAAGTGGCCCATAGGGAACACCCAGAAGCAGCACCCCTCTCCAGGCAGCTCACACCCTGGGAACTGGCCCAGGAGGCAGGCCTCCTGGTTGCCTCTGGGCCGGACTCCCCAGGGTGGGACTTCATACTGGCGTGAAAGGTGAATCTTTACCCCTGCTGAGCTTCTCCAAGATTCCTCAGAGGTGAGGCCTACGGGCAGCCCTGGCATCTATCATCTCCTGACCCTTCACCCTCTAATGTCCACCTATGAGATCCAGTGCGGTGCCCACTCTCACCCTGCTTGTTACCATCTGCCAGCAGAGAACGTGCCAGAAGGGCTTCTACCTGCTCAGCACCAGCCAGGGCTGGGAAAGGGATTGTCTTGGGGACCAACATGAGGTGAGCGCCCATGAGCAAGAGGTAGTGAGGGGGTGTGAGGAGAGACAGGCAAGAGGCTGGCCTGGAGGCAAGTGAGGGGCTTGGGGGACCTGGCGAGTCGGGGACAAGGGTTTACCAGACAAGGATCCAGGCTTCCTGAGGGCTCTTCCTGCCTCAAGAGACCAGACTGGACTTTCCTGGCCGCTCTAGGCAGCCCGTGTCCCTAGAGTCTGGGCCAGGGCCTTGGTGGCCTCCCATAGTCCCAGGACATGCCATTATTTACTTTTTGGGCCCAGACACTGTCCCTTCTTCCCTCTCCCTGCCACTTGGGCACATGCCCCACAGCGCTTGGGCCTCTACCTGTACGTTGCCCGGTTCCGAGCTGGACCATACACCCTGGTCTGAACTGTCCTATCCAGGGGCTGAGGCTTCTGTAGGCAGGAGCACAGGAGGGAGCCCAGCCCTACCAGGAGCCTGTCTTACCTGGTCAGCCTCTCTTGCCATGGTAACAGCCCTGCTGAGGCCTGGGAATTACCCAGGTTGGGGGGTTTTAATTGCAGCCCACCATCCTGTTCTGTCCACTCCCAGCTCCCAACACCTCCCCAGCCCTAGGGCCTACTCACTGTACCCTATTTTTACATCAGACACAGGGAATGCGGCCCATCTTAGGCCTTGTCTGCCTTTGGTCAGTCTGTCCATCTCCTCCATGGTTCTGTGGCCGGCTGTCTCGAGGTCTGCCCTGGGTGGGGAGACTGAGGTGGAAGTCTTCTCCAGATGAGCACAGGCTATGGGCCTGCATCTCCACCCTGCCAGCAGGGAAGCTCTCGGAAGCACGTATGGAAACACTGGATCCCGAGAGTACCCCCTGATTTTCCTCAGCCTGGGCCTTTGTGGGTAAGCGTGGCAATGGCCGCAGAGTGGCTTAGGGAAGGTCAACTTCTGTGCTGGACTTCTTCCTCAGAGGACAGCCGGAGCAGACTCCTTCTTCAGAAGGAAGTGGCCATCTGGCCTCCTGTGATCTCTCTGTCCTCCCGGAAACTATGGGGGACTTGGATGAACCTCGCCTTGCCAAGATCTGGGCTGGACCATGTGAGGCCCGAGGAAGGAAGATGGAGCCTGGAGGATGGGATGGGGCCTGCGTCGATCAGTTGAGAATGAAGACAGACCCCTCCTGCCTCCCATCCAGCAGAAGCAGAAGGGCCAGAGCCCTGGGGTGACAGGGCTGGTCTGGGCAGCAGGTGTATTGTGGCTTGGTTACCTGCTAGAAGTAAACCGTTTCCTCCCATTTACCGAGATTTGCTGGCATCCTCTGATTTACTTGGAGCGTTTTGCTCTGTAACTGGAGAAGGAGAGGGACTGTCTGTTGGGAGTAGGTCCAAGAAGAGAAGGAGTAAGGAGGGAACAGGGCCCTCCTCCCTGGCCCCTTGGTCTGCCTTTGAGGCCAGGGATTAGAGGTTGTAGCCACCAGCAGGACCAGCTCTTTGTAGAGAGGTATTGGGAAACTAGGGTACAAGCAGTTATGCCTCAGGGCCCTGGGGACCTAAGACCCCTCTGTTGGGGAAGGTGCCGCTCCTCTGGCCTCTGGCAGCCCAAGGACTGGGGCTCTGGGGGCATCAGGAGTCACTGCTTGGCCTGGACATTAGATTCCCCACAAAGGCCAAAATCAGGGAGACCTGACGGGGGTGAGGGCACTCCTTCAAGTAGCCTCATGGCCTTTGGTAAGTTCTAGAGCAGGAGAAGACAAACATGACAGATGGCCAGTGGTGACTGCAGCTGACACCCTGGTCTGGGAGAAGCACAAATTCCCTTTGAGGGATTCACAGAGACCCTTTTAGGTGGGGCAGTAGGGTGACCTTTCAAGGGGCTTCGGCTGAGGACCTGACAGGGCAGAAAAGGACAAGAACAGGGGTCTGGGGGTTTTGGCCAAAATGATGTGGTATTCTGAATCCAGGAGCTGGCAAGGCCTGGTGACTCCTGGGCCTGGTGACCCACAGGGATCTTATGAGGAAGATATGGGATCACATATTCCTGAGGGAACAGTTCAATACCCGGTCCCAGGTAAGGTGTTCAAATATTTGTTTTATTATAACCACAGAGAAGTTTAGGTCCCTTGATTCATCCAGAAGAGGAATTTATCCAGAACAGGAATTCATCTAGAACAGGGCAGAATTGGGGGATAAGAGGTATGTATCAGACCTTCTCCTCAAAAAGCTGGAGACCCAGCTGAAGGCTCAACTCACTACGTGTGTGGCCTCGGGTAAGTCGTTTAACCTCTCTGGGCCTCAGTTTGCTCATCTATGAAATGAGGGAGTCGGTATAGCTTACCTCTGAGGGCTCCTCAGCAGCACCCCTTTCACAGCATCTGTGGGGAAACCGAGGCTCCAGAGGACGGGTCCACTGCGCCTTGCCACCTCTGCCCAGGCTTTTCAGGTTGGAACTTTCTCTACAGGTGCTGCAGGCTCTCAGGCCTGAAGTCTGGGAATAGTCAGGAGCCATTTTCCATGCACTCGCCGCCTTGGCAGCATCCCCGTGAGACAGGGGAAATTGAGGATCGCAGAGACAGATCTTAAATCGAAACCTGTACCATCAATCTCCTGGAACAGACTGAAGTAACTAGGTGGGTGGCACAGACTGCCACTGCACGGACAGCAAGAGATATTAAAAAGCTGAAATCTTGAGCCCCCAAACCCCTTAACCAATTTCCCCAAACCCCAGGGACCTGCATACCGAAGGGAGAGCTCATTTTAGAGTTCCCCAGGGGTGTCTGGGGGCTTTATTTGAGAAAACCCCTATGCCTGGGGGCTTCGGAAGGCCCTAACCCCTGCCATTGTCCTCCCCAGCCCACTCCACCTGCTGTTCTTCCCTGCGGGCACCCCCACCACCAGAGTCGGGCTGGCAGTGGTGGGGCAGCTAAGTGGTTAGTGGGTAGAGCCAGACTGCTCGCTCAAATCCTGGCTCCATTGCTCACCAGCTCTGCAAACCTTGGCAAGCCGCTTCACCTGATTGGCTCTCAGTTTCTCTCACCTATAAAATGAGAATGATAATAACTCCCTCATAGGGTTGCTTTGAGGATGAAACAGAATAACACACACAAAGCAAATAGTACAGCGCCTGGCACAGGGTAAGACCTCTAACATTAGCCATTAATGTTAATCTTCCTATATTATTCCACAAATGAGCTCCATCCAGCTAGCTGCTGCTGCTTCTCACAGGCTCTCCTGCTCTTTTGCCTTTTTACACCCTACCCATCCCTCAAGCCTCAGTTGAATTGCCTTTTCCTCCAGGAAGCCCTCCCTGAATGACCCGCCGAGGCTCCATCTTCCTCTGACTTCCAAGGCTACATATTTTGTGCCAGTCACATTTGCAGCAGCTGCTTTTCGCTGCTTCATTGGGATCCGAATTCCCTGAGCAAAGGCCGATATTCTCCTTCCTCTCTTCCCCTGTACCATTTGCCACAGTGCAGTGCACACAGTAGGTGCTCACGAAACACTCACGCTTGTCAACTGGGAGATTCCAGAAAATGAAACAGAATCCCGGTGTTCCTGAGCCCAGCTCTTTTGTCTATTTTTAGAGTTGAAATATGCTTCAAAAAAAAATCCAAATTTCACTCCGTCTTTACACTACAACCCCACCAATCTTTTCATGTCAGCCAGATGTACATTTCCCTCCTCTCCACCCGAAATACACTAGAATTTGAAAAATGAGGTGTTGGATCTGAGAGGGCAAGATAGAGAAGGCACTCTCTAAACCCTGGCTATTCTTGTCAGGCTGAAGACTAGGGGAGGGATTAGCTCTGGGTGAAAGAAGGTTCTGATGGCTCAGCTCTGGGCTATTAGAGGTTGGTTTTCTACAGAGGGACAAACGGGATTTTGAAACATGAAGCTCTTGCCTCTGGAAGGTCAGCTCTCTTGTTAGGCATCCCAGAGCACGGCCACGCCTCGGGGGCACGCTGGGAAACAGATCCGGTCACCTTGAGTTCGGGATTGAGGACTGGCGCTACCATCCCGGCTGTGGTGGGTGGAAGGCGGGCAGGGCTGAGGCCAGGCTGCTGCGGCTGCAGCAGGAAAACACACTGGTAGATGAGTTTGGATCACACTGGATCACACTGGCTTGATGGGCATCCATTGCCAGGCTTGTGGCCAGCGGTGGTGGGGGAGTTTCTAATTACGAATTTGCAGTTGTGACCAAGATAAATGACCGTTTGGTTTGGTGCGACCCTGGGGACAGGGGCTTTCATACCATGTGGTTCTGTGTGGAGAGAGAGTCTTAGTGATCCGAATCCTGAGTCCCCCAGAGAAGCATAGAGGCCACGTCCTCCTCTGGGTGAGTGAATGTTCATTCCTGGCTACCCTGAACACCAGCTAGTCAATAACAGTAACAGCACGGTGCAATTATCAAGCCCTTACCACGTGCCAGACACAGTGCTGAGGGCTCTGCATACATTTCACCATCTAGTGTTTTATAGCAGTCCCATGAGGTGAGGACCGGTATCTCCATCTTCTGGAGGAGGAAAGTGAGGCGCAAAGAGGCTGCATCATTCACGCAAATACATGGCAGGTTGTGACCCAAGAGCTCCTGTACCACACTCTGCAACGCTGTTTGAGGTTGGGTGGCGGCCTTCAGTCCTGGGCGAGGAGGCTTCCGCAGGGTGCTGGAAGTTCTCAAGTCATCCGTGGCTCTCTGGCCCCTGTCTGGCTATGACTGGAAATCAGAGATTCAGAGATGGGTGGAGATGGAAGCTGACTGCCTTTCCTGGCCTGAGAGGATGATTGCTTGGTCAGAGCTGAGGAGGGACAGGGGATCAGCCAGTGCAAGCACATCCCCTTCTCCAGGTGAGGCTTCGGTGGTGGCCAGCCCCAGCTCAGACGCAGTGGCAGAGCTGCGCGCTCCTGCTGTCCCCTCCAGCCCAGGGGCCACTAATCTCATGTGTTCTCTGCCTGTTTACCCTGCTTCTCCTACACTTCACTCTGAGAGGCCAGGGGTCCGTTTGTCTTGTCACCGAGTCCCTGGTGCCCATGCAGGCCTGGCCTGCGGGAGATGCTCAGTCAATATTTGTGCGAAGAATGAGAGGCTGAGGTGCTCAGCCTGCGGGCTGTGGGCAGGTCTCCCTACATAAGGGCAGCAGTGACTCCAGGTTTCCACCTAGGAGTGCCAAGGGCTGGTAGGAAGGGGCTGGGCGGGTGTGTGTGTGTGTGTGTGTGTGTGTGTGTGTGTGTGTGGCACTGGCCTGGAAGAGGTTCTGCCAGCAAATCCTCCTTAATGCCCCCCCCAACCACCCCCTTGACCCTGCCCAAGAGGTACAAATGGAACAGGGGCAAATGATTCATCTACACAGCTGAGAAGTAAAGGGGGTGGAGGGGGTGGGCTAAGGGTGCGTATTGAGGTATTGGCACTAAAAGATGGTTGGCTCCTGTTCTGGGTTTTGGAGTGTCCCACCCCCGCACCCGTTGCGCTGGCTGGGGAAGGGGTAGAGGACAGCCGGGCCGGGGTTAGGCTGGGGCTCCAGCCGAAATTCTGGAGGGGGAGGGGCACTCAGGCAGAAGGCCCTCGGAGAGCACCCCCGGGGGACGGGGCGGGGGGTGGGGAGAGGGTACGGAAAGAGGTGCCAATGGGTAGCCTGCGCCCTCGCTCCCCGGTCTCCCCAAACCCGGGGTGTAGGTGTGGCTCCCCCGGGTTTGGGTGGGTTGTCTGTCACAGGAACCGGCCTGTGGAGGGGGTGTCGCTAGCGCTGGTGGCTGGGGCAGAGCGGGGAGCGGGAGCCGGCAGGAGGCGCGGGGAGCCTGAGGGCGCGCGGTGGAGGGGTGGGGAAGAGCAGGGGGCGGGCGGCAGCCGAGGGGCGGGCGGCTTTGGGGGGTGGAGCCCGGACCGCAGCGCCTGCCGCTCGCTCGGCGCTGTAGCAGCAGCAGCCGCCGCCGCCGCCGACGCCGGCGCTGCTCAGGACTCGGGACCCAGGGCGGGCGGGCGCTCGGCGAGGCTCAGGCGCTTGCGGCTGCTGCTCTCCTCCGTCGCCCCGGGCTGCGGCGCTCCGGGTCCCGGCCCACGGCCCGGCGCCCCTGGGGCCCTCGCGTTCCCGTCCCCGGTCCCGCGCCCTGCTCCGGAGAACGCTCTCAGCTGGCCCGGGCTCGCGCCCCCGGGCCATGAAGAGGGGCCCGTGAGGGGCGCGCGGAGGCGGTGGAAGAGGAGGGAGGAGGGAGGCCGAGGAGGAGGGCGCGGGGGGCGGAGGATGCCGCCGCCGCCGCCGCCGCCACCGCCGCCCGCCGGCCCCCCGCGAACCTGACTCCAGACCCGAGGATGGAGCCGGCGCGGGGCGCTGCAGCGGCTCCCGGTGCGCCCCGGACCAGGTACCGGCCGGGCCCGGCGGGCCCCGGGGCGGGCGGGCGCGGACACTGACCGTAGCAGCCGGGAGGGGCGCGGGCGCGGTGGGAGACGCCCCTCCGCTCGGGGACGGTCGCTGAGGGCGGTGCGGGGCGGGGGGAGGACAGCAGCTTGTCGGGCGCAGGAAACGGCTTCCCGGGCTGGCGGTGGGTGAGCGCCGCGCTCACCCTAGCCCTCCCCGCCCCCATTTGGGGAGGCAGCAAACTTGAGACGCGCGGCGGCCCCGGGGCGCCCGCTCCCCTTCGCTGCGAAGCGCACTTGGGGGCTGCCCGAGGCTCATCGTCCCACAGCCTGCCCGGCTCCGGGCTGCTGAGAAGCCTGGAAACCCTGAGGTCCCCACGCCTGCACCAACTTTCCAAACCAGGGTTGCACGCGGAGACAGGGGCGGCCTCCTGCTTCCTGCCCCCCGCCCCTGCCCCGCACCGGCACCGACCACTCTGCGCTGAACTGGTCGGGGGGCAGGCGGGGCAGGGGCTGCTGGAAGGTGCAGAACCCCCGCGGAAGCCACCCTCCTGCTCTTCCCTGGGTAGGACCCGGAGAGCAGCGCCTCCCGGGCTCTGGGAACCCAGAGCGGCCTTGGCCGGGAAGCTAGGGGTTAAAAGGTAAGACCTAATGGTCGTCCTAGGGTGGCGCCTTGGCCTGAATTTTGATACCACAGGATACCTCCATCCCCATCCTGCGCCTGCCCCTTCCCAGGATTACGTTCCTCACCTCTGGTGCAGCTTTTCTCCAGATGGACTTGAACACTGCTCCTAAGCTGGAGGCTTCTAAGAAAGGCCACTGGGGAGTCCAAGTGCCAGAGGATGGGCTTAGACCTTTGATAGAGGGGTGGGGGCAGGAGATGGGGAGGTGGATGTCCAGTCAAGGACAGACATTGAGCCCAGCATCTTCCCGAGGGCCGATAGGGGCTGGAGGCAGAGGGGACCTGGGATTGGGGGCAGGAGGTAGGCACCCTCGCTGGGAGGCCAGAGGAGCTGTAGGTGTAAGAGGCAAGCAGGTGGGGGCCGAGGTACCGGGTACCTGCTTCACGGGTTCCTCAACCCCTTGAGGTGGGGCTGGCTGTCTCAGGCAGAGAGACCTTACCTGGGCAGGCAGTACCGGGGCTCCAGTCCTGGGGTGCTGGGGACACTTAACAGGCATCACCATGACCCTGTTTCTTTTTCTAAGTGCTCTCACCGTCATGACTCACACATCGGATTCACTGGGGAGGTATCAAGCCTCCAACCTATTCTCTTCCCCTCCCTCCTGGGTTTTCAGGGAGCTACTGGGGAAAGGAGGGGGTGGATTTGCCCTGGGGCCTTAGCCCCCTGAGAGAGGCTAGGAGCCTGGCATTGCAAACTTTCATTTCCCTGCTGCTGTTCTGATCAGGGCAGGTGAGCGGCCTAGGCCAGGCCAGGGTGGGAGGGCAAGTGAGAGGAAGTCTCTTCTAATGATCCCCCCAACCCCGCTGAGGCTTTGAAATCATAGCGCCGCCTCCCTCCTGGCACAAACAATGCCGACCTCCTCACCTCAAAGCAGAAACACATTTCCCCCCTAAAATCCAAATTTCCCTCTTTGCTGAGTATTGCAATGTTTTTGGCCAGAGGTTTGCTCTTCTACATCTGAAAGTCAAGCTCCTCTTGCAGACAAGCTTCCCTCTTCCCAGGCCCTGAAGTCCCCCCGCCCCCGCATTAGAAGGGATGTAGAGCCCCCTTACCTCCCTGTTCCCCGCCCACAGGGCCCTACTTCCAGAGGAGGAGTGGTGCCGATGGAGCTCATATAGGGGTATGTGTGTACCGGCTGCACACACACGGAGGAGGTGTACATCTGTGCTCCAGAGTCTGCAGGGGGTCCCAGATGCCATACTCTCACTGCGGGGGGGCAGGCTTGTGCCCCACCTCCAGTTCCCCTTGCCCACATTCCTGTTTCTCTCCCTTGCCCACTGTGGGTCTCTCTTTACTTTTCCAACTCACTCTGCATTGGTGCGGGGAGAGAGCATTTGATATTCATAATCTGGTTCAGAGAAGGTCCCGAAGCCCTGAGTCACTGTATGGTTTCTATGGAAACAGACTTGTTCAGAGGACTCGGTGTAGCGCGGCCAGCGCTGGTGGGGGAGAAGGGAAACATATAGTAAAATCAGGCTCCACAAGTGTGGCAGGAGTTGGACCAACTCCCTTCAAGGGGGGCAGGGAGAGGCTGGGCAAGGCTCTGGGGTCCTTACAGGAGGGGCTGCCTCTCCCCACCCACTGGGGTTATGCCCCTCCCGCCCCAGGAGCTGCTCGGCTCCCTCTGTGGCTCTTGGCAGGTTGCTGCTTCTCCCATGGGCTTTCTGACTAGGTGCCAAGGCTTATGGCTGCCACCGTACGCCTCAGCCTCCTCCTCCGTGAAATGGGGAAAATAAGAGCACTTTACCTACCTCATGGGGTTGTTGGGAAGGTCAAATGCATTAATATGAGGAAGACACTCAGAACGCAGCCATAGTAAGTGTTCAATAAGTGTCATTATTATTAATTCAGGTGTTGGAAGGAACGCCCCTGGCAGTGCATTCACCTGGATCCATCCTCTGCATTTGGCAGGTGGTCTTGACATCTGGCAGGGCTGGCCTCCTGCTTTGGAAGAGCCTCCCCAGCAGTGCCGGTGCACCCCCAGCTGGGAACCAGCCATCCATTTCTTCCTCCCACGGAGCACTTATTTAGGTTGCCGAGGGCTTGAGCACCACGCTAGGGAGTCCTGGCTCCCGTTCAGACCCCACCTGTCTAGGAGCTTTGTGGGAACAAATCCTCCAAGTCCAAATGGATGGGCAGCCTCCCGCCTCAGCCCCCTTGAAATTGGGCCAGAGGTAGAGGGGCAGGAGAGGTCCAGGCTTTGAGGACAGAGAGAGGGGACTGGAATGGGGCAACTTGCCCTGATCCTGGAGAGGCCGGTTCACCTGGCTGGAGAAGCATCTCCCGATGATCCACCAAACAGGGGTCAGGAACTCTCCAGAAAGATAACAGACGCTGGCCTCCTCAGCTCCGCAGGTTAGAACCTCTGTTGCTGAAGTGTTCCCAGCGTACCCTACAAGTCTGGACTGGCTCGGGGCTCCAGCCTGAGGCACCAGCTGGTGTGCTACTGCCCAGCCAGGCTGGGAGAGGGGCCTGCCCACGTCTGCTTAGCCCAGCAGCGCCTGCCTCGGCAGCATCTGTGCGTGGCTTGAGGGCATTCTGAGCTCCAGTGATGGCCCAGCCAGTCTCCCTCACCCGCCCTTCTTTCAGTTGCTGCCCTCCCCTCCCTGGCCTGCAGACAGCCCCTCCTCCTTTCCAGTTCCCCTCCTCCCCTCCCATAAGGTGGGCTTCAGCTCCAAGCTCCCTAAAGGCAATCCCTGTATCAGTACCAGCTCTCAGAGCTGCAAAGCATCCTCTTGTCCGTCCTATTTTATCTGCTTGTCCGTCCTATTTTACAGGTGGGAAAACTGAGATTCTTGGGGTTTGCCTGTTAAAGCCATCACCCAAGCTAGCCGTGGCTGCTCCCAGCTCCACCCCAGCCCTGGGGATGCCCATCCCTCTTCCCTGGCTCTCCAGGTAGCCCCAGATGCTGCCCAGAACCTTCCCTACCCTCCTCCATGCTGACAGTTTCCTGCCAAGGTTCTTCCCTCAGGCCTCTCTGGACCGCTTTGCCATCCTCACTGGTGTTCACAACACCTTCTAATTTAATATCCTCTGCAAATTTCATTAACAGACTGTTTACTCCCTCTCTCAGGATCATTAATGAAGATGTTAGATAAGATCTGACCCAGCGCTGGGTCTTGGCAGCCCTGCCCCCTCTCCCAGACTCTGTCCCTCAACCCCTTACCCCTGGCTTTGCCTCCTCCACCCAGGACCCTTAGGACCTGCCCCCTCTTGCTTTCAGCCCCATGACAAGTGCTTAGGGCCAAGTCTGTTTGAATTAGTTTTGTAAGATTGCTTGAGGCGCTGTATCAAATGCTTTGCTAAAAATCAAGATATATTACCCTGCCTGCATTTCCTTCATCTACCAGTCTTGTAGTTCTATCAAGAAAGCTATCAAGTTTGTCAGGCATGATTTGTTCTTTGTAAAGCCCCACTTTGCCGCGTGGGGCACAGAGTTCCTGCGTTTTCTAAATGTTTAGAGATTCCCTCTTTGTGTTTGCTCCTTGATTAGAGTTGCAAGGCTGTGGGCTGGGAATTGTCGGGAATGCTCATCTCTTCTTCCTCTGGGATGGGGAACAGAGCACAGCCCTCTCCTTCTCCCGGTCTCTGCTTGGGGGAGTGAGTAGTTTGGCACCCACTGAGTCCCTGCCGTGTTCTGGGGGCCCCAAGCTGTGCACTGGGGGTGGGGAGGTACAGGGGGCCTGGTGCCCTCCCTCAGGGATTCTGTAAGCAGATGAAGACGACAGACAAGTCTGATGCTGACATTCCGAAGGTATCACCGAGTGAGTACCTGGTACCATGCACTGGGAGCGTTACCATAACGCTAAGAGCATTGTTTGGGATCTCAGTTAAGCCCCTCACCTCCCCTGGGAGGTGGGCATGATCTCCCCTCCCCAGGGGCCTGCTAAGGTCTTGGGAGGGTAAGGCTGCCCTGGATCCAAGGTCTGTTTGTCACCCTCTGCTGTGTTCCTTCTAACCACTTAGGTGCACCTTACAGGGTGTACAGCGTCAGGAGAGTAACCAAGGATTTTAGCGGGTCAGGGAAGGAAGGGAAGCCTTTAGGGAACACCTTGGACAGGGGAGAGCTTCGCTGCATGTGCTCCTCACGCATCCAGTTCTCAGCTGTGTGAGCCTCGGTCCCTCACCTGTGAGGTGGGCCCTCCATGAGCAGCCGCCATTATGTCTTCTGGAGGTCCCTGTTGTCCCTGCAGGGATACTCATGTTACCAGTGAGGGGCTCCCCCTAACGCTTCTCATCCAGGAGACAGAGGACTGACAGATTGAACTGTCTGGCATCCTTGGGACCAGCTGCAGGCTGGTGGTAAGTCCTGGGCTTAGGGACCAGTGGGGACCTCTGGGCCTTGAGCCCAAACCCTTTGCCCCATTCCAGACCACTTCAGGCGAGGTGGTAATGAAGACATCTTTGGTGTCCTCTTGGCCGCCTAGGATTTGGGCATTCCTGGCCACGAAGCCACCCACTCCCCCCTCTACTTGCCTAGCCAGACCTGGAGCCCGGGAGGGAGCGGGGAGCAGAGTGTGTTTTGGTTACTGCCTATCATGTGGGACGCAGCACCAGGCTGGTCCACACCCATTATCTCTTCTAATCTTTGCGATGATCTCCCCTTTGTCATTCAGCTGGGAAGTGGTGAGAAGGTACCCAAGCTCACGCATGTGATGTGCTGGGAACCAGGCAGGAAGGGCCATAGGCAGCCCGCATCCCTCCAGCTGACACCGCAGGGGTCTGATCCTGGGAGACCCGTCACTAGGTTGGATGAGCCCACGTCTGGGTTTGGGTGAATGCCGAGGTCAGGGTTGGCAACAGTGTGTGTGGGGACCCTGGTGGCCACCTTGGCCCTGGCACTCCCTGCCCCTCCCCTCTAGTCTCCTGGTGCTGGGTGCCAATCTTGCTCTTGGGTGTGGCCTGAGGGCTTAAGCTTTGTGGTTGGGGCTGGGGCTTGGGGGTCCTCGGAGCTGAGCTTGAATCCTGGCCCTACCACGGACTAGCTACGCGCGCTTGGACGAGTTCCCTCACTTGCCCGAGCCTCGTGCTCCTCACCTGTGAAAGATGGCGGTGGTACCTGCGGTAAGAAGCCATTCGATGGGAGCCAGGACCCTGATCATATCTGGGTATCCACTCCCGCAGCCCCTCCATCCAGTGTTATAGCCCCCAGGCTCAGGTGAGCCTCCCCCTGCGCCCAGCCCTCCCTCCCTCATCCCCAGGGGCCAGCTGGGCCTTAGGCAGGTGGCCCGAGCCTGGAGACTCCAGGATCCAGGGACAGATGGCCCCCCGCCCAGCTCCCCTAGCAGCAGCTGCCTGTGCTTTAGCTCCTGTTGGCGGTTTCCCATCCTTGAATCTGGGAGGAGGGGCTGAAGCCCCGGTATCCAGGGGGCGGGGCCTGGGTACTCTCCGACTCAGGCTGTGGCTGCTGCGGAGGGGAGGGGGGACAGGAAACCGGGGCCTTTCCGCCCAGTGTCGGTGCAGAAGGGTCCCGCCTACCACAGGCCGTAGGCCGGGCTGTGGTAGGATCAGCCTGAGACAGGGAACCGGGCCCTTCTGACTCACTGCTCCCCGGTGGGGAGTCGGGCACGCTGGAGCCTTGTGCCAGGAGGTCGGGCCCTCTCCCCGCTGCTGGGGAAGACTTCCCTCAGGTCGGGCCGGACCCGCTGACCCGCTGGGCCCAGGGCAGGGCAGTAGGTAGTCTCTGCAGCCCGAACAACAAGGGTCTCCAACCCCACGGATGGTGGGAGCTTCATGGAGGAGGCTGTGGCACTGCTTTGATTCCTTGAACGTTTCCAGGCCACTGTCGCCTGTTTGTAGGTTAGAGAAGTCCCTAAAAATCATGCCCAGGGTTCTTACTTAATGAGTCCTGCTCTGTGCCCAGCCCTGTGCTAAGCTTCGTCAGCTTTCTGTCTCACAGCCCAAATACTCGAAAGATTCTGTGATCGTCTTTCCCATTTCATAGATAAAGGCAACTGAGACCTATTGAGGTTAGGTGCCCTGCACAAGGTCTCATAGCTGTAAGGCATCAGCAGTGGGAGTCAGGGTGCCCAACCAGCACCCAGCCTGCTGCCCTGCATGCCTGTGGGTAACTTCTCAGGGAGGCTTGAGACAACATGCATGTCCCCAGGGTCCTCACTTGTGGACGCTGGAGACACCAGAGCTCCTAAGAGGCAGTCAGGCAGCTCTGTTGATGGTGACAGGTTGGTGGATGGTCACCCTCTGGATGCTTGTCCTTGGAACCACGATTGTAAGAACTTGCCCTCATTGGAGGTGCCCGAAGGATGTTCTGGTTCTGTGGGGTCTGTGGATAAGCCACAGGGCCCGGGCGCTATAGCGGTTGTACACGAAATCCATGTTCGTGTTGGTGCAGATTCTGGGGAGAAGGACCATACATAGACCTCACAGTGTTTCAGGTTGAGGGGGCACGACTCCAAAGACAAAGAAGCACTGGGGCCTCCAGTAACCCCTTGGCTGACCCAGACCACAGAGGCTGAGTTTGGACCCCACCAGATTGCCTCCCCTGGAAGGTTGCACTGGCTGAACTCTATGTGGGCATACCGCTCGCCCTGAAGGTTGATTCAGGACACAGCCCTGCGAAGCTTCTCCTTGGACTTATTAGGTGTGAGGTCTACCTGCTCAGGGCTCTCTAGGAGACCCTTAAGAAGAAACCTTGTGCTGGATTCAGGATCAGTAATAGCTGGGCATCTCTTGAGCAGGTGCTTTAATCTTCATCTCACGGATACTATGAAACATGTAAGTGAAATATTTCCTTTTTCCCACTGGCAGCCAGGTAGCTCTGACCTGTCTGTGTCGCCCAGAAGTGTCTTGGCTGTTGTATACTACGTGGCTCCTAGTTCTTTCAGACTTTCGACCCCTGTTTTCCCCTTGCCTCATTTTCGTCACCCCATTTTCCTTAGGAAGAAAAAACCTTGCCGTTTTATGTGTTTTAGGCTTAACTAAACAAACATTTACGGTGAATCGATGCTGGCTACTGCAGACAAGGGATTAAGCATTTCCTTTCTGCAGTCTCCATCCCAGAGGCCTGTTTGCCAACTCCCCCCCACCGCCCCCGTCCAGTTCCCTCTGCCCCTTGTTCCAGTTCCTGGGACCCCAGAGCCTTGGGGCCTCTCCATACTGGCTCCTGAGTCTGGTGAGAAATACAATGTTCAGGTTTCTTCCTCTGCTTCTCCTGTCTCCCCAGGGCTTCACAAAAGGAGGAAAAAAGTGACAGGGAGAAAAAACGGGGAGGGGAGTCATTTCCCCAACTCAGGCCTTAGCTGCTCCCCAAAGCCCCAGGCCCCCTTTTGAGGTCTCGCCCTTTTTCAGCTGCTGCCTTGTCTCAGCAGCCCCAGGTGACTGCTGTCCCCCACCTGAGCAGACCAAGCCCAGTTCTGGCAGAAAGGTGGTGAATTCAACCCTGGTGCCTTGGAAATGTGGGAGGAGAGAGCTGGCCGGCAGTGCCCTGGGGACGGAATCGGGGACACATTGAGACGCCAGTGCTGAGTTTCAGTGCTCCACCCTGTCATCAGTTGCCCCTCCAGTTCTTGCGTGGGGTAGCTTCACTCTGTCCCCCAAGGTTAATAAACTCAAACTGAAACAACACACTCAGTATAAACTATGCCTTCCTCCCACCCGTCTCCTAGCTCCTCCCGCTGGGCAGCTACAGTTAACTGGTTCGGTGCAAGTTCTTGTGGTTGTTCATGCATAAATTCAAATACATAGATAGATATTCACACACAAACCCCTTTTGAAAAATGAGAAATGGTGGCACACTATTGCCCATGTCTTTTTTGGCCCTAGATTTTTTACTTAATATTTCGGGTGATGTTTCCACATCAGTGCTTACACATCTGTGGAGCCTTCTCGGATAGAATCAGTTGAAAAGAAAACCCTAGGGTCGAGGAGAATGCTAATAATGAAGGGGTTAAGCCTCTAGGGAAGAGAAGGGATGCCCACATGTGAGTTTTAGGACGTTTAAGAACCTTCTAATTGTGTGTATTAAATTGTGTGCACAAATGGGGCTTCCTGGGAAGAGGGATTGTGTCTCTCCAAGGGGGGTCCGTGGCCCAGTAAAGACAAAGATCCATAGCACTGTGTTGCATGGGATTTAATAGAGCAGGTGGCAGGGGCTAACTCTGCAGAGGGCAGAGCCCCTTGGTCCTTGGGCCTCACTGGGGCAGCCACGGATCAGACTGAGGCAGGGGCAGAGCTGCCAGCCCTGGTATATTCTTGGAAGGTGACTGGAGCCTTTCCACTTCCAAAGGAGGGTCCCCCAGCCTGCAGCGAGGGTGGCCCTGACTCTGAGGATGGAGTATGGGGTCTTCCTGGGATCAGAAAACTCTAGTGGCCAGATCTGGGAAGCCCTTAGAGTCATTGGATCTATGGAAAAACTGAGGCGCAAAGAGGCCAGGCGGGTGAGTCCAAGGTCACCCAGCCGGGGAAATGCCGAGCCTGTGGGCTGCCCCTGCCTGTGACATTCAGTTTAGGGTTCCTTCCCCCGCCAGAGCGGAATGAGACTAGGAAGCAGAGGCCCTCCAGATGATGTGAGGCTGCCTGTTGCTGCTTGCCTCTTGCTGTGTGGGTGAGGGAGAGGGGGTGGCGTGTCATCCTCACACCTCATGCCACCTGCCACATCACGTCCCGCTGCCTGCATCCTCACGTTAGGCTGCAGCCAACCAGCCAGGACTTCTGAACCCAGCAAAGACGCAGCGCTAAGAGGCTGCACTACAGGACGTGGCCACTAGAGGGAGATCGGAAAGCCACTGCGGTGGCTCCGCAGGAGAAAGCTCCCAGGCTGGGAGAGGAGCCGACGGAAGAAGGGGTTTTGGGCAGAGACCTGCCTGGCAGAGGTCTGGGCACAGCGGTTAGGGAGAGTAATGATGTGTTCTGAGGGGCTTCCCTGAGACAAAAAGCAAACAAGACATTTAATGATGATAATAGTAACATTTGTTGAGTGCCTGCTCCATGCCAGCCACTGTTGTCCTTACAACAGCCTTGTTAAGATTGTCCCTACTTCTCAGGTGAGAACACGAAGGTCCAGGGAGATTGAGAAATCTGGCCATCAACGGGGCTGGTGCCAGAGCCACTGTCCCAAGCACAAGGCTGTGCCCTATTGTATGCCTGTTCATATAACCACCGCTATGGTTGTACCTCCTTTACGGGTGGGGAGACGGAGGCTCAGAGACAACTGGTGAGTCACCCGGGTCCATGCACCTGCTAAGTGACAGATCCAGGTGGTTTCATGGCTTGAGCTCTTAGTTCTGAATTACAGTTCTCCCAGGAAGAGGTGTTTTCCACTCCCATCCTGTGCCCTGCTTTATCTGAGCTTTCTTTTGGGAGTGGGTGACTTCCAACAGAAGTTACAGGTTCTTGGCCCCTGTGTCTAAGGCTCGCCTGGATTTTGACTAACCAGAGGTGGAGGGAGGCCATGCCAGAGGCTGCTAGAAGCCCAGAGAGGGGCTCTGGGGCTCACAGTCTGGCTTAGAGGATGAGGGTCTTGAGGAGTCCTTTGCAGTGGCCAAAGCTCCCCTGGGAACAAAGGGCCTGGCCTCGGGGCCTCTGGTTTCCAGGGCAGATGCCTCCAGCATACCAAGGATGCTTGGCCGGCCGTGGCCCCGTCTCTGCCAGGCTGGCAGGAGAGCAGGGGCAGTTCTAGGAGGGCCAGATTTCCTCCATCTTCCCGTTCCCATGCCCTCGCTTTGCCCTCCTGGGGCGGGGGGAGGGGGATGGCTTGTGTCTGGGCCTTCAAACACATTCCCCTCCTGTGTGTCCAGGCTGCACCTAGTGAATCCGAGTCCTACTTTTTTAGGGATTTATAACTTTGCAACGATGCTTTAGTTACTTCTGATTTATTGACAAAGACAGCAGGTTCCAGGCCTGGCCTTACGTTTCTTTGGGTGGCGGTAGGGAGGGGAAGTGGGGGGAAGAAACTTAAATGGTCTCCTCCCTGAAAGGTGCTCCTCTTTAAAGATAACCTTGGGTGAATTGTTTTTGGAACTGGAATCCTAGAGTTAAGTGGAGTCCCTTTAAGCCTTCTGTTTCCTGTCTTGGTGGGGACCAAAGGGTGTTGGATGTAGTTGAAGAGGGAGTGGGTCAGGGAGGAGGGTTCGAGCATGGACTCTAGAGCATACCGCCCGAGCTGGTATCCCGGCTCTACCTCTTACTAAGGGTGTGAGCTTGGGGAAGTTATCTAACCTTGCAGAACCTCAGTCTGCTTATCTGTAGAATGGGACTATGACCTCACAAGGTTAGTGAGGGCTAGACGAACTGATGCCTGGGAACGGAGCATATGCCTGGGAGAAACATCTTGAATGCCCAGTAAGTGCTTGCTTTCCTTTGTGTTATTTTATCCGTAGTGCCCAGAACAGTGCCTGGCTCATACTAGGTAACTAACATGCTTGTGAATAAATACAAAGGAAATACAGCAGAACGAAACAGCATTGCAACTAAAGAATGGACCCCTAAATAACTTAAAAATATTACTTTGCATGAATATTGGTGGCTTTCCCTCCCTGTTCTCCAAAGGTGTTCACATTTGTCTTGGGGCACTTGGAAAAGGTGGGCCTGCACTTTGCAGGGGAGTCACATTTAATGCAGAGAAGCTGTTCTCTCTGGGTACCGATGGAGACGGCACCTTCTGCTCTGGTGGGGTGAGGCAGGGTGGGATGGGATGTGGTCAGGGCTGTGGTGTTTCTCTGGTCACACTGGGAGTTTCCCTAGAATTTAGACTGTGCTTTCCCCTATTTACTGCCACCTGGTGACATGGTACTGCGTCCTCTAGGTACCAAGTGGAGTTTCATACTTAAAACAGGACTCCTAGGCCCCAGAGCCTCAGCCGGCCCCCTGCCATCTCACTCCAGCTTCTGTGCCCCTCCTCAAGCTTCAGCATGTTTCTTCCCCACTGTGCTGGTGTGAAAGGGCCACAGCACTGGCCTAAGAGTCTGTCCCAGAGGGATTCGAGTCTCTGCTACTTCTTCCTTGCTTACCATGCCCATTTGCTTAGTCTTTGAATCTTAATTTCATCATCTGGACAATGGGAGTGAGGACGGTGACCTTCCAGAGGGGGCTGTAAGGAATAACACGATGTGGCGAGTTCGGTGAGTGAGCCGAGCCAGGCAGCACTGCAGGTTTGGGAAATGAGGACCTACTCGCCCTGCCCTCAAGGGAGTCGTTCCATACAGGGGATGTGGGAAGCAGATTCACAAGGCACAGGAGTTCACCCCATCAGCCACGAGCCAGTAGATCGACCAGACCAGACAGCAAAGGGAAGAAACGTGCTCTAAGTCTCAGAAACCGTCTGAAGTCCCCTTCTAATGTCCGGTCCCTCTCATGCTGATTCACAAACAAATGGGGGGGGGGGCATTAATTGCATGCATGTTCGAAGACCAAGTACAGGTAACCTGGAGGAACAGTAAATCAAATCTCCTTAGAAGGAAGGAGAGTGGGCTCTGGGGAACCTGCTAGATGGGGGTAAGCCAAGCATGTGAGTTCAGGTAGGTTTCTCCACCTCTCTGTTTCTCAGCTTTCTCTTCTGTGAAATGGAGCCAATACTTTCCATGTAAAGTTCTTGCGGGGAATTGATGAGCTAGGGCGGGGAAACCGCTAAGCACTTAGGAAATACTCAGTAGACACTAACAAAAATAACGTTGCCATCTTGGTGTTTTAACTTAGGATCTGTGAAGAGCACCCAGATCCCGGATGCTCCCTGGTCCACTTTTGCTTTGAGTTTCAGGTAGCCGTTCTCCTCTCTCCGGGTGGCTAGAAGAGGAACCTCACTTCCTGGCTGTCCCCTCCTCTTGGGCCTCAGCGTGTGGGTGGTCTCGGCTGAGCCGCCGCTTCCGCCTGGAGATCTGGGGTGAGCACCCCTGTCCTTGCTGACTTCCGCTAACCCCCCTCTTGGGGAATCACTGAACAAGTTGAATTGCAAAGGGTCAGGATGCCCTGCTGATTTTAACTGCAGCACCAGTCTGGACTGTGCCCCGGCCCCATCTGCTGGGACGACTTTGACTCTGACTGTCTCGTTCTTGGGCACTAGCCGCTGTATTTGGTTGGGTCAGTCTGGTCACCAGAGCTGAACTGAGCTCGCCAGGCCTGGGGGTGTTTGCGGCCGGTGGAGTTCTTCGCAGCTCCCTCTGGTGGTAGCTGGGAGGGGTGCCTCCACGGGGGGCTTGCCCAAGTGGGGCACCAATGCTCAGCCAGCTGGGCGGGCAGGCTTGTCAGCTCCCTGCCCACTGGGGCGTGGTGTGAGCACAGGGACCGAGACTTGCTAGGAGGATATGGGTAGGGGGTGGAAGAGGTGGGTGAAGGAGGTGGGATGCAGCCCAGGCCTCAGAGGGCTGGATCCAGGGGATGAGAGATGGCAATGGGTTATTTGGAGCTCTGAGTCAGTGATAAATCTGGGAGAGCAGGCAGGGCCTTTGCTGTGCAGCCCTGGAGAGCTGTCTGTGGGGCGCAGGACACAGGAGAGAAGGGGTGGGGAGGGAGGAGCTTGGAGCCCCCCCGTTCAGCACCCCTGCCTTCCCTCTCTCCTTGCAGTCTTGTGGCCACAGGGCTGCTGCACAGGCAGTGACTGCCGGCTAGGCCTGGAGACCTGGCGGCTGCGGACTGCCCAGCCCAGAACAGCCCCTCTTTGGTGAGTCGTGGAGTCCTCTCTGCCCCGCCTTCCCCAGGGCTGGTCACTGAGCTAGCCCATCTCGGGGGGGGGGGGGGGGGCGCCTTTCCGACGCCCAGCTTAGCTCCTCTTCCCTGCTCTCCCCATCCCCCATGCTTTCTCAGTTCCTTGAGATGCCCCTTCTGTACCACCCCTTCCTCTTCTCACTGCCCTGCCTGGGTTCTCTGGGGCCACTGTTGGATCACAGTGGGGTCCCTGCGCTTACCCTGTGGGCAGAAGGGGGCGAGGGCCTAAAGGTGGAGGCCCTTGAGGACTGGCTGGGGGAGGGGTGCTGGAGCAACCAGTTCACTCTGCTGACAGGAGGGTCATCTGCCCCATGGCCTGGACCCCTCCCTCAGTGGCCAGGAGGAAATCCTGGAGGGCGCTGGGGCCCAGGAAGGGATGCGTCTCAGCAGCCCCTGGACCCTGTCTCTGCTCTGGGCCTGCTGACTCTTAGGGACTCCGTGAGCCCCGGGAGTCCTCTTCTGGAATAAGCTGGTCACCTGCATCTGTAACTTTGGGGGGGCAGGGAGGAGGGCATGACACAGTTGTCCACCTTTCCCGGCCCAGTAGGCATGGGATGCCCGCAGCCCCCCAACTCACGGTGTGCAGGGGTTCTTTCTGCATGAGGACTTGGGTCAGGGGGAGGCATCTGACGTGGACTCTTCTTCCTCTTGGGGGTGGGCAGGGGATGGAGGAAAGATGACCACCTGGGGAACCGGGTGCCAGCTCGTGGGGGTGAAGGAGATGCAGGTGGGCCCAGGAGACGCCGGCAGGGGTGGCAGACAGTGAGAGGGGAATGGCTTGAGCTGGGAACTGGTCATTCCCAAGTGTGGGAGTTGGGAGTGTTGGGGTCTTGCCCAGTCAGGCCCCACTGAGGAACCCAGCTCATGATAGGAGACCCCACAGCCTTCTGTAGGGTAAACCCCAGGGTATGGGAACCAGTCCCTAAAGGCTCCCAGGAGTTCCCAGAGAATGGTAAAGTCTGGTGCAGGAGCCATGTAGGCCTCAGATGCATGTGTGAGCACTGACGCAGGGAGCTGGAGCCCTTCCCCAGGCGGGCTGGACACCAGCTTCCCCAAGGGAGCAAGCCAGTGCCGCTGGCCTTGGGAGGCACCCAAGCCTGGCTGCTCCCTGATGGCTGCCCGCCTTTGCCCACAGACCTCACATGGTGGAGAAGCAGCCCCATGAAGGTGCCCAGCCATGCAATGTTCCTGGAAGGCCGTCCTCCTCCTTGCCCTGGCCTCCATCGCCATCCAGTACACGGCCATTCGCACCTTCACCGCCAAGTCCTTCCACACCTGCCCGGGTCTGGCGGAGGCGGGGCTGGCCGAGCGGCTGTGCGAAGAGAGCCCCACCTTCGCCTATAACCTCTCCCGAAAGACCCACATCCTCATCCTGGCCACCACGCGCAGCGGCTCCTCCTTCGTGGGCCAGCTCTTCAACCAGCACCTGGACGTCTTCTACCTGTTTGAGCCCCTCTACCACGTCCAGAACACGCTCATCCCCCGCTTCACCCAGGGCAAGAGCCCCGCGGATCGGCGGGTCATGCTGGGAGCCAGTCGTGACCTCCTGAGGAGCCTCTACGACTGTGACCTCTACTTCCTGGAGAACTACATCAAGCCGCCGCCCGTCAACCACACCACCGACAGGATCTTCCGCCGTGGGGCCAGCAGGGTACTGTGCTCTCGCCCCGTGTGCGACCCTCCGGGCTCCGCGGACCTGGTGCTGGAGGAGGGGGACTGCGTGCGCAAGTGCGGCCTGCTAAACTTGACGGTGGCCGCCGAGGCCTGTCGGGAGCGCAGCCACGTGGCCATTAAGACGGTGCGGGTGCCCGAGGTTAACGACTTGCGGGCCCTGGTTGAAGACCCCCGGTTAAACCTCAAGGTCATCCAGCTGGTCCGAGACCCACGTGGCATTCTGGCTTCCCGCAGCGAGACCTTCCGCGACACGTACCGGCTCTGGCGGCTCTGGTACGGCACCGGGAGGAAGCCCTACAACCTGGACGTGACACAGCTGACCACGGTGTGCGAGGACTTCTCCAACTCCGTGTCCACCGGCCTCATGCGGCCCCCGTGGCTCAAGGGCAAGTACATGCTGGTGCGCTACGAGGACCTGGCCAGGAACCCCATGAAGAAGACCGAGGAGATCTACGGCTTCCTGGGCATCCCCTTGGACAGCCACGTGGCGCGCTGGATCCAGAACAACACGCGGGGAGACCCTACCCTGGGCAAGCACAAATACGGCACCGTGCGAAACTCGGCGGCCACGGCCGAGAAGTGGCGCTTCCGCCTCTCCTACGACATCGTGGCCTTTGCCCAGAACGCGTGTCAGCGGGTGCTGGCGCAGCTGGGCTACAAGATGGCCAAGTCGGAGGAGGAGCTCAAGAACCCCTCCATCAGCCTGGTGGAGGGGCGGGACTTCCGCCCTTTCTCGTGACCAGGGCTCTGTGGGTGGGGGAGAGGGGGACACGGTGTCGGCTTTGATAAAATGGACCGTTTTGAACTGTTGCCTTACTTACCCCTCCCTCTCCCACCCCGTCTTTGTGTCCTCCCTACCCCCTGTCCAGACCCCGCTTCCTCTGCCTCTCTTTGTCTCTGAAATTTGCACTAAGTCTTGGACAGGAATCTCTGGGGCAGAGGGGGCCAGAAGTGGGGTCCAGCCCCAGCCCCACCCCGTTCAGACACAAGGATGTGTGTCTCTGGTAGATGGTGACAATGTTTACAAGCACCGCACTTACACATTCACACATGCGCGCACACACACGGGCACCTGAGAGGAGAGACACCCCAAACCACACAACTTCTGAAGCTTCTCCAACGGACGAGTGGCGAGGGTATGGTAGTTTTTGCACTGTCTTACTTCTACGAGGTAAGAAGTTAAAAACAAAAAGGCCACCTCTCTCTAATTTATGAATGGCGTTTATCCCTCCCCATCCTGCTTCTGCCCCCCGATGCCCACTGCCCCTCCCTCCCTTGGAGCAGAGAAACTGCCCCCTCCTGCCTGCCCTTGCCTGTCAGGTGAGCAGGTTTTTACTGTGAGGTGAATGTGGACCTTGTTTATTTTTTCCAGTCTGTGGCAATGCTGTTCGTCTGTCTGAGTCCTGTGGCTGCCCCTGGACCAGTGATGGCTGATAAATGTTATGGTTTTCTGATTGATCTTGGGGTCCATCTGTGATATTTCTTTGTGCCAAAAAGAAGAAAAAAAAAGTGGTTCGGTTTGCTAAATGAACATTGAAATGCTTTATATGTGTTTTCTGTAAATAAAAGAGTGCAATAATGTCTGAATATGATTATGGGACATTCTGAACGGGCAAAGGCAGAAATCGGTGGGGTCTAGGTGTTTCTGGCTTTGTGGAGGAGAGAGAAGGAGATGGAGGTGGGGATTCAATGACCAGTTGCTGGCTTTCAGAATTCATGTCACCCTCATCACCCTCAACACTGAGTTCACGGTTTCATTTCCCTCCGGTCAGTTGAGACCAGGCACCTTATAGCCAGGGGTGATGTTCAAAATATTTAACAAGTGGTATGGCTTGTCGAATCACTGTCTGGACATCCTGATGAGGTCCTGGTGACCCTTTCCTGTGCCAGACGTTACCTCTATTAATTGCTGGGTCTGTGGAAAGGATAGCCAGGTGGGGGAGGGATATTCAAGGGATGTGTTGGCCCAGGCCAGTGGCTGCTTACCAGTGGTCTGGAAGTATTCCAGGATTTTAACAAGTAGTGCAGGTGTACTGGTGTCTACACTGGTGGAACATCAGCTGTGCTTACTTCCTTTCCCAACCTTGGCAATCTAACAGCTTCCCCAGCTCTATTCCCAAGAAAACAGCTGGTCCCTAGGGTGGAGTTCACAGCTTTGTTGTCCTGGGACAGAGAGAGTCTGTCTGGGATTAGGTAGCCCCAGTGGTCTTGGGCTTCTCAAGCTTGGAAGAGCCGTTTTACCAGGTCACCCAGGGCAGTTCGGCCTTCAAAGGATTTATTTATGATAACCAAGCCTGCACGACAGAGAATCAGAAACCAGAGTGCTGGCCTGCTTTTAGGGTACAGACCCAACTCTCAGTGCTCTTGGAGGCCCCGCATGTCCTGACTCCTGCCCAACTCTAGTTTCACCCTCACCATGCTCCCCTTCACATTCACTCTCTGGTCTTCCTGCTTTCTTTTAATTCCTTGAACCCACTGAGGTTAGAGTCCCCAGTTTGTTCCCCTCCCCCCATAACCACACCCTTGGCTAGTGCCCTCCCTCCCACACTGATTTGGGCTCAGCCATGTGCCTTGCTTTAGCCAATGGGACAATAGTCAGAGTGATGGGTACAGCAGCATGAAAAGTACCTGAGCTTTGGGGCTTGTCCCTTTTTGCTGCCTTTTGGAAGCCTTTAACTGCCTTATGGAGGAAACCCAGGGTAGCTTGCTGGAGAATGTCAGACCATGAGGTGAAGAACAAAAGAGCCCCAGCCAATGGCCAGCCAGTTCCTCACTGACTTGGCAACTAACACAGATGCATGAGTAAGCCCCAGCCAAGGTCAGTGCCACAGTCTGGCTTAGACTGTTGGAACTGCTTTGCTGAACCCAGCCAAATTTCTGACCTACAAAACTGTGGGTTAAAAAAAAGTGGCTGTTGTTTGAAGCAACTAAATTTTGGAGTGACTTGTTACACAGCAGAAGCTAGCCAATGCACATGGCACTCTGGCTCATTTCAGGGTCTTTGCCTAGATCATTCCTTATGCCTGGGTTACTCCTATTCCCCTCTTAATCTAATTAATGTCTGCTTATTCTTTGGATCTTAGCTTCATTATCAACACTTCCTTGGTTTTATCAGATTAGTTCAGTTATCCTGATCATAGGCCCCGATATATCCTGATTTTAGGCCCTTATGGCACCAAGTACATCTCTTTGATAGTGTTTACCACAGTTGTAATCACACTTTTAATTGCGGGACCTGGCACACAATAGTATCCAATAAACATTGGTTGCATGAATAAAAGGAAAGGTAAAACAGGTGCTTCCCACCTGAAGCACCTGTTTTATCCCTCCTTGTCCTGGGCCTTCACTAGGGGGTGGTCTCTTAGGGGTCTGAATGAGACCTGAGGCAGGTAATGCCCTTCCAGCCTGTTTCTCACAAGTGACGGGGCGTTGAGGTGGGTTTTGTTCCAAGAATCCACATCACTCCCCCCTGTAGTCTATAATTCTTTCTAACTCCACACACCAACGTTGGCTTTCCTATTTCTTCGCATCGGTGCCATCAGCCACTTTGCCACTTGTTACGATTTCCAAGGTTAATGCTCAGAAGGAGAATAACAGTGAACAAACACATGTACAGAATTTTACAGTTTACAGAGCACTCTTCCCCCTCCTATTAGTCACACGTTTCCAGAGGCTGTTTCCTGCTGACACAGAGGCACCTTTTTCTAGCCAGGAAATGGTGGTCAGAGCACCACGTAGGCAGGGCTGGCCCCGCCCCCGCCTCTTCTGTGTGTAGCGTCTTGATGCCTTAGATCCTAAGGGGTAACTTCCTGGTCTTGTCCCCACACTCAGGGCTCCTCTCACCCCATGGCTCTAAGGGCCACGTCCTGTCAATTCTTTTCATCACGGCCTTCCTCTGTTTGTGTGTTCCCACCTGCTCACCCTAGTTTCTTTCCTTGCCACAGCAGACACTCTGGCCTCCTGACCCCACTTCCCTGGGACCCTGCGGAGCTCGCTGGGTGCCGCTTCCCATCACTCCAAAAGGTATTGTCCAGAACAAACCTGCCATTCCCCACTCATCCCCTCCCTGGGGAAGAATTTCTCCCGGCTGGAATGCCTTTCCTCACTGGAAAGGAAAAGATGTAATGAAGCCCCTTCACAGACGCACTGAGAAAACACATAGGCTTCTGTTTCCTGAGGGCTGAAAAACAGGTTGGAATCAAGTCCTCGTGGGCAGATAGCCAAGGTTTGGATGCACCAGGGGGTGTAGCTGCAGCCATGGGCTGAGTGGTTATTGGGGTGGGCTTTGCGCGTGTGTGTGTGTGTGTGTGTGTGTGTACACACGCAGCTGGGAGACTAATGCCCAAACGGAGGATCTGGCTGGGCTGGGGGCCTGCAGCCTGCCTGCCCAGGGCACACATGGGACAATTACCCAGGCTTCACAGGGCCCCTAAACCTTCACCAAAACCTCCAATCTGCCTACCCTGGCTCTCTCGAGTTGCACTTTTTGCTTCTGGGAGTTGTCCCCTGCAGATGACTTGACTTAATTACACTAGGTCTTATTCATCTTGGGAACCATTGTGATAAAAGGCATAGTTCTAGGTTCCAGTTCCATCTTTGTCACTCCTTGATGTGTGACCTAGGGCCCATCACTTAATTTTTCTGAGCCTCCATGTTCTTTTCTGTACAGAGGTAATTATTATAATACCTGCCTCAGAGGGCTACTCTGAAGATTGCATGGGGTAATGCATTTAAGTGCAGAGCACCGTGCTTGGTGTGTAGGGAGTGCTCGGTAAATGCTAGCCATTGTCGTCGTCATCATCATTACCATCATCACCATCATCTTCATCATCACCATCATCATTTTACCCATGGTTCCCAGGAGGATGCCTGGAATACGCTCAGTGAATATTTATCGGATGAATACACTTTTTGTGAGCTCTTTTTTGTGAATTACTGCTGACGCACAAAGTTACACCTGAACAAAATGGCACAGCTGTCAATGAAGTACCCTTATCAGCCAGGGCCTAGAACCGAAGGCTAACTAGGGGGAGACGAGTAGGGGACAGCCAGAAATGCCCACAGAATGGCTGCTAAGCATAAGGACAAGCTGGCCTACCCACAGGACAGTACCTGTAGGCTTCCAGCACCCTTAGAGGACTAACCCTCAAGAGTAGAAGTTGGCTGAGTTGACCTACCCTCTTCTGGCCACATGCCCCAAATTGTCTAACTTCCTGGGAAAATTGCTTGCCTGGGGATGGCCCCAAGTCAGCTGCTCAGCTGCTACGTCTAGGTCAGATGGACTTGGCCTTTCTGCCCCCTTTAAGGCACCTGCGTTTATGCTCCTTTTCCATTCATAAAGGACCATTTTTAGCATGGGGGCCCAGATGTCTTCTTCCTCTTGAAGGTCCAGGAGAGCCCACTGTCTCCAGCAACGAAGGATGTAGAGTTTTCTTAAGCCTGAATCTTCCAGCTTCCTGGAGTGGGTCTGGGAACAGCCAGACAACCACACCCAACCGTCGGAGGTTTCCTCCTCTGGTAAATTCCAGCATCAAATTCCACAGCCTTTGACAACAATGCCTTCTTCCAGCATTGCTTCCTGCTTTCTTCCTTCCCTGGTAACACCTCAGCCTTCAGCAATGTCACTCTGGCCTTGGGCTGGCTTTTGGAAGCTGGATGTGGCTTTGGGACAAGGACCTTTGCACGGAGGGGAACAGGAGGATTTAGAGCCATCCAGGAAGAGTAGAAAATGAGCAGTTTAGGTGACAGGAGACTCATCTTGAGAACTTGTTCTACTGCGTCTTGCTGGACAAGCCAGAAATCTACCCTGAGCCTCAGTGTCTCAGCTATAGCCTGGGGACAATGTTGTAAAAGAATGTGTCTTCTGCAACAGTTGGATATAGTGAACTACATATGCCCATATAGTCAAGTTAAACATATTGGCCAAATATGTCTCCAGACTTTAAAAAAAAAATCTGTTTATTCTGATGATTAGTGAGAAAGGTGTGTTAAAGATTTCACACTGTGATTGTGGATAGATTGATTTATCTATTTCCGCACGTAGTTCTGTCATTTTTTGCTTTATGATTTTGCGATTGTGTTTTTAGGTGCCTACAAATCTAAAATTGTCATATATTTCTGGTGATTTGAACCTTTTCTCATTATGAAGTGTTCCTATTTGCCATAGTAATGCTTTTGCCTTTAAGTCCATTTTGTCTAATGTCAATATAGCAACACTAGCCTTCTTTGGGTAGAATTTGTGTAATTTGATATTCTATCTTTTAGTTCATATACATGCCTTATAATTACTGATATATTTGAATTTACAGCTACCATCTTATTTTGTGCTTCCTATTTGTCTCACCCATTATTTGCTTTTTTAACCTTATTTTTGATTCAGTATTTTTTTTTTGTATATTACATCTTTTTCCCATCACTGATTAGAAATTTACATACCTGTTTCTATTTCTTTAGTGGTAATTAGAAATGGCAAATTCCTTACTCAGTTAATCCAAGTCTAAAATCAGTCAATATCTTTACCCTTCTCTTGAAAAACACACTTAATACCTTAATACACTTTAATTCCATTTGCCTTCTTTTAAACTCTGTGATTGTTGTGATGCTTTTTTTTTTTTGCGCTACGTGGGCCTCTCACTGTTGTGGTCTCTCCCGTTGCGGAGCACAGGCTCCGGATGCGCAGGCTCAGCGGCCATGACTCACGGGCCCAGCCGTTCCCCGGCATGTGGGATCTTCCCGGACCGGGGCACGAACCCATGACCCCTGCATCGGCAGGTGGACTCTCAACCACTGCGCCACCAGGGAAGCCCTGTGATGCATTTTTAAAGCGTTATATGTGGTCCTTCATTGACTTTTTCTAAATGATCAACTTTATTAGGGTGTCATTTACACACAATAAACTTCACTCATTTTACGTATACTGTTTGATCAGTTTTGCATAGCAATACACCACCACAATCAAGACGTAGAAAAGTTCAACTCCCAAATTCCCTTGTGCCCTCTTGCAGTCAATCTTCTTCCCCAACCCCCAGAATTTGACAACCATTGAACTGCTTTCTGTCTCTATAGTTTTGACTTTTCTAGGATTTTGTATAAAAGGACTCATAAATATGTAGCCTTTTGTGTCTGGATTCTTTTACTTAGTTGACTATTGATAGTCATTCATGTATTAGTGGTCTCTTTCATTTTATTGTTGAGTGCTCACCATTCCTTTATATAGACCCAAATTTCCACCTGATATCCTTTTCCTTCTACCTGAAGAACTTCTTATTTAATACTTCTTGGAGTACAGGTCAGCTGATGATAAATTCTTCCAGATTTTCTCTAAAAGTCTATTTTGCCTTCAATTTTGAAAGGTATTTTGGTTGGCTTTAGAATTCCAACTTAGTAGTTATTTTCAGCAATTTAAAGATTTTGATTCACTGTCTTCTGCCTTGTATTGTTTCTGATGAGAAATCTGCCATAATTCTTATTTTTTTCCCTTTATATATAATATCTCTTTTTTCTAGCTGATTTTAAGATTTTCTCTTTATCCCTGGTTTTCATCAACTTTGATTATAATGTGCTTTGGTATGTTTTTCTTTATCATTATTCTTTTTGGGGTTCATTAAACTTCTTATATTTGTGGATTTATAGTTTTCATCAAATCTGGAAAAGTTTCAGCCATTTTTTTCTTCAAATATTTTTTTTCTGTCCCCCCACCCCCCCCCCCGCCTTTTCTGAGATTTTGATTACACGTATGCAAGGCACCTTGACATTGTCCTGCAGGTGACTAATACTTGTTTATTTTTTTCCAGCCTTTTTTCTCTCTGTGCCTAATTTGAATAATTTCTAATCCTGTGTTCTCAAGTTGTCTGATTGTTTCTTTTGCCATGTCTAATCTGCTATTAATCCCATCCAGCATATTTTTTTATTTCATATTTGTATTTTTCCTCTCTGTATGGCCCTTGGCCATGTCTTTTATTTTATACGTTCTATTTTTCCTCATTGTATTCATGTTCTCCTGTACATCTTTGAACATTTTTAGAAGACTTATGTCTCAAAGTTCTTGATGACTAATTCTATTATTGCTGGGTCTGTTTCTATTGATTAATTTCTTTTCCTCCTGGTTATGAGTCATATTTATCTGCTTCTTTTGCACGCCTAGTCATTTTAATTGGATGCTGAATGTATTGGTCAAGGGCCAGGCAAAGACAGAAACCACAGCAGTAATTTCAACAGGGACAATTTAATATAATTAATTATTAGCAAGTAAAATATGATTAATTACTAAAAGGGTTGTAAAGGAGGACTCTAAGGAATAGAAGAATAACACATTCAGGAAGTCCCACTTCCTCTGGGGCTGAAGGAGAGTAAAGAAGGAAGGAATTAAGAATTTGGAAGAGGCATCCCCCACGCCTCCTGCTTAGATCCAGACCTTGTTGGAGAAGATGTGGCTGCCACAGGAACACTCAGCCTGCCAGAGGAGAAGAAACTTTCCAGAGGGTGTGGACCAGAGAGTTCCATAATGGCAGTCCACCAGGTGGCTGAAAAACTCACTAGAGGGTGTGATGGGGAGGGGGAGTCATAGCTGATCTAAAGGATCTGCCTGTCAAGTGACCAGTAAGCTAGGGAACTGGTGGGTCAGCATAAGTCTGCAGTAAGTGGTCTATTGGGTTTCTGGAGAACTTGTTGGAGAATGAGTGCCACTAGGCTTCCTAAACACCACGGATATCTGTGGAGATAAAACACAGCAGAACCAGGAAGAGAAACTCCTTCCTCAACAATGGTCTTTTAGTGATACCTCCTCACCTGCTCCAGCACCCTTTAAAGACAAAAATCTCACATAACACCAAATGGCAAAGGAGATAGGTATTGAGGGCCCATCTCCAGTATCACGAAGCAGGACATAGAAGGGTGCATTTAGAGCCAAGAGGCAACAACTGGCATACGGACATTATACATTTTCTCTTGTTGAAAGCTGAATTTTGTTGGATTCCTTTATAGAGTATTGGAGTTTGTCTGGGACACAGTTTAGTTACTTGGGATCCTTTCAAGGCTTAATTTTAAGCCACTACTAAATTGTGACCCTTCTAAGGACTCTATCCAATGTCCCATGTGTTGTGAGGTGTCACCACACTATATGGTGGGAATATGAACTATTTCCCTCTCTGTGTGGACTCCTGGATTTTTTTAGTCTACTACTTTCCATTGATTCTTTCCTGCCCTTGTAGAGTTTCACCTCATGCATGTGTAGACCAG
Organism: Phocoena phocoena; assembly: GCF_963924675.1. Classification (NCBI taxonomy): domain Eukaryota; kingdom Metazoa; phylum Chordata; class Mammalia; order Artiodactyla; family Phocoenidae; genus Phocoena; species Phocoena phocoena. The sequence goes on along the minus strand of NC_089226.1, from coordinate 95,676,815 downwards.
AACTCAGACAAAAACTCAAAGGGACCCTCTGCAGCTCTCTGGATCTCTCTCTCTCTCCCTCTGCATGTCCCTTTTCTCTGGTAACCTGCCTCACAAATTTTAACCACATCAATTTCCCTAAACTCTGATGTCTGTGTATTTAATTCCGTGAAACCCCTGGGTCTCACTTTGGGCTCTCTTTGCATCTTCCCTCTCCGCACTGCAGTCTGGAAACTGTCTCCAGGTAGTTAGCTGGGACAGCCATGGGCCTCATCCCATTTGTTTCTCTTCTTTCAGGGAACAGTCCTGTGCTGTTTGTACAATATCTGAAAACAGGTTTTTCTGGGATACATTTTTCCACTTGTTTATGGTACTAGGGTAAATCCTGTAGCAGTTAATTCTTCATAAGCAGATGTGGAAGTCCCTTGTCATGCATTTATTTCTATCTTTAAGAAATCCTCTTGCTGTATTATTTTTTATGTAATTTGATGCATGTCAATACATGATTAGATTTCCCCATACAGTTCATTTCTTTTTCCACCTCAGACCTTCTTTCTAGAATTCCTTTTTATTTCCCTGTTGTATAAATTTAAGTGAGGGTCTGCTGGTGGCAAACTCTCAATTTTTGTATACCTGAAAATGTCTTTAATCCTTGATGTTTCAAGATATCTTTTATGGGTATGGAATTTTGGGTTCCAAGTTATTTATTTATTTTCACAGCATGTTAAAAATAACATTCCATCTTCTTCTGGTTTCCATGACTACTGATGAGAGTCAGCCATCATCCAGTGGTGCTCCTCTTAAGGATAATCAGTATTTTCTCTCTGGCTGCTTTAAAGATCTTCTCATTGACTTTGGAGTTCGAAGTTTTACTGTGATGTATCTGGGTATGGGCTTCCTTTTATTTAATCTGCTTGGATCCATTGGTCTTGCACCTGTGGGTTTTCATTTGCTCTGAAAAGTTCTCGGCTATTAGTTTTTAAAGTATTCCCTCTGTTTCATTTTCTTGCATTTTCCTTCTAAAATTTGAATTAGCCATATATTAGACCTACTTGCTCTATCCTTCATTCTTTTTTCCCCTTTATTTTTCTATCATTTTGTGTTTGTTTGTTTGTTTATTTATTTTTGGCTGCATTGGGTCTTCATTGCTGCGCGTGGGCTTTCTCTAGTTGTGGAGAGCAGAGGCTACTCTTTGTTGTGGAGTGTGGGCTTCTCGTTGCGGTGGCTCCTCTTGTTGCGGAGCGTGGGCTCTAGGCATGGGGGCTTCAGTAGTTGGGGTGCGTGGACTTCAGTAGCTGTGACACACGGATTTAGTTGCTTCACAGCACGTGGGATCTTCCTGGACCAGGGCTCAAACACAGGTCCCGTGCATTGACAGGTGGATTCTTAACCACTGCGCCACCAGGGAAGCCCCCATTTTGTGTTTAATTCTGGATAGTTTCTTTGCAATTATTTTTCAGTTCACCAATTACCTCTTATCAGTTTTCATTTTTTTGGTTTTTTTTTACATCGTTATTGGGGTATAATTGCTTTACAATGGTGTGTTAGTTTCTGCTTTTTAACAAAGTGAATCAGTTATACATATACATATGTTCCCATATCTCTTCCCTCATGCGTCTCCCTCCCTCCCCACCAATTACCTCTTTAGCTATGTCTAATCTGCATTTAACTATGCTCATCCAGTAATTAACTTCAGTTACAATATTTTTTCATTTCTAGACATTATCTTTCTTTTTCAAACATGCTTAGTTATTCTATACTGTTTCTTGTTCTCTGTACATATTTTCAAGTGTATTTTTTATTTCTTTAAATATAGCACACATAATTATTTTAGAAGTTGAATGGTAAGTTCAGTACCTGAAACCTTTGCAAGTCTGTCCTGTTACTAGTTATTTCTGTTGGTTCTCAGTCATAATGCATAGTTTCCTTGTGTATTTGTTTAGTTTTGTACTGTGGTTTGCTTGTTTTCCTTGGATTTTTATTTATGGAAATTTGTGAGACCTGGGCTTGCAGAGGGTTCTTCCAAAGAATATTTTTTATTTTTTGCCTCTGCCAGACCACTGGGGGCACTTCCTGGCAGCAACCACTGTAAATTAAATTCTTGGTTTGTGGAGTTTTGGGACAACGCAGGTGGTGTGAATTCAACTTTGTTGGTTACAAACTTGGGTAAGGGATGACTGATGGTTCCAAATTCTCGGTAGTTACTTTTTCCATTTTCCATTTAATGCCTAGTTTTAAGACATTCCATTTTTCTTGCAGTCCCCACGAAGGAGGAGTTATAGATATTTCTCCCTTGTCCTTAACCCAAAAGTGTATCCCCTTGAAGTCTCAGCTGTTTGAGGGGAGTAACTCCTATCAGACTCCCCACCGCGGGCAGACCCTGGGCTTTGTCAGCCGTTCCCTTACCCCTAGGACACAAAGAAAACCAAAGCTCTGTTTCACAGGGTTCAGTAAATGCCCTTGGGGTAAACACAGTTGCTACTCTCCATACTTTTCGGTTCCTGCCTGCATTCAATGCATTTTTTGCCCTGGACATTATTTACTTTCTTGCCAGCGTATATTACGTTTAAGGAGACTTTTTCTTATTTTGTCCAGATATTTTAGTTGTTTTTAATAGGAGGGTCGTCCCGGGTGTCTGACACTTTGTATTACCAAACTACAGTACGGGAGTCACACTCAGTATTCCTCTTCAGTACCTACAACTTCGTAGGTTCTACACTACTATTTGGCAAATAAATGAATGAACGAGGGAATGAATGAAGACGTAGACACATGGTTTGGCTGCATGAACTGTTAGCCAGCCTAGAAACACTATGAGGTCAGGGACCTGGCCTGATGAGTTCACTGCTGCCCAAAACTGTCTATAATGATCCATGCTAGGGTTCAGCTGATGTTAACTGATCTTGACTCAGAGTGGCCTAGAAGCCATGGGAAATCTGTCCTCAATAGTGATGCTTGCCCTGTGCAGAGAGCAACTGTCCAAATCTGTGGGCCTTTGGGGATGATTGGATTTCATATGATGGGGATGGATTTCAGTGACTCTTCTCTGCTCTTCTCTTGGCTCCTCTGGGCTTTTGGCTGCAAATCTCCTCTCACAGTGCTGGAGTCTTGTCTTTGGTTTCAGTGCTGTCATCCAAGCCCACACAGCCCAAAGGGTGGCCCACGCACCAGCAGTATCTACATCACCTGGGTGCCTGTTAGAAATATAGAATCTTGCCCGCTGCAAGACTACTGATTCAGAATGTTCACTTTTAATAAGATCCCCAGTTTATTCATATGTGCATGAATGTTTGAGAAACGCTGCTCTAACCCAGAGCATTCCACCGTGTGTGTGTGCAGCGAATGACTTACAGGTGTGCAGTGAGGAACGGGTTCTTACAGCCTTCAGGTGGCTACGTAGGGTGACCGACTCATTTCCGTTTGGCTGGGACTTTCCCAATTTTAGCATTGAAAGAACCACATCCCTGGAAACCTCTTAGCCCCAGGCAAACTGGGATGATTGGTTCCCTTGCCAGACAGGGCCCAGGTATCCCTATGGTTCCAGTAGATTTCACGAGGAGAAGCCACATCTGGAACCATCTTGGGCTGGGCACCGCTTAAGGAGGTGATTTGCCACCTGGACACCTGTGTCAGCAGCCAGCTGCAGAGCCCTGTGCTCCGTTGTGAACAAGGGGGGCCCTGGACTTTAAAAAGCCCCCATCAAGAATTGTGTATGGCCATTTCACACGGGAAGTCTGATATTAAAAAAAGTATGTTCATGGAAGAAAGCTCAAGTTTCTCTTTAAATTGTTTGAAAACATTTTATTGGGAGGATTTCTTTTTACATAGTCAATATTTAATAGTCTCCCTATTACTTTGTACTTATTTTTCTTATCAAAATTATACAATTAAAGGAAATGTAATAGAGTTTTTTCACCCAGTTCCATATAGGTGCTTCCTACTTACCTCCAGTTTACCCCCAATGTGCTGTGCAAATTTGATCGTTTCCTCTGTGTGCCGAGATGTGAAGTCCCTGGAAAATCTGACTATAACCCTCTGTGCTCCCCACTTCTCTGAAATGACTCGGGCCCCCTACATACTTGGGGAGAGGACACGGTGAGTCACCACACCCTCCAAGAATCTCTCTCCCATCTCTCCTCCTTGCTTTTTCTCTGTGAGGGACCCTTTCTTTAGTGAAAATCCCAGATGTCTCAAATAGTTGCTATGGTAACCCCCAAGCTGTGGAGGAGCAGGTCTGGCCTGACTTGGGGATGGGCTTCCATGGTTCAGCTGTCTCTCCTTTTTGGGGCACAATTATGATGGTGGGCAGGTGCGCTCAGGGCACTCGGGGGCTGACCCAACCTCCCAGAGGCACAGGACCTCAAGACTCAGAGCTGCAGGGAACATGTTCTCGCCTGGGGTCCCCCAGACACCTGGCTTCTACACTTCTCAGAAGGCCTCTGGGTCTCTCTAAAGGTTAATTCATTATAAGACCACACTCTGAACACAGTTTGTTTCAGCTGGCCTTTCTTCTAGGGTCCCAGGGGATACTTCTTGCCTCATCCCTTACACTTTGTCTTCCAGAGTTTTGCGGTAGACTCAGCTGGTACAGGTATTGTGGGCTGTGTGCCTGGGCTTTGGAGTCAGAAAGATGTGGATTCAAGTCTTGACTCTGTCACTTACTAGCTCTGGGATCTTGGGCAAATCACGGAACCACACTGAGCCTCAGTCTTGCATACAAAGGATGGGATTACTAACGGCCCATCTCATAAGGTTGCCATATGTGAGCTCATACTTTGTTAAGCTCTCAGCCCAGCTCCTGGCATGCAGTAGGTGCTCAATTAATGAGGATTGATGTTATTATTAGTTTTCCCTCACTTCCCTGAGTTGTTCCTTTCTTTTCTTTCCTTTTCTTCCTTTTTCTTTTTTCCAACAAATCCTGCCAGGCACCTGGGGTTCAGGTGGCTGTGACCTCTTTAGCTGTTAGTTTAAGCCTGACTCTCAAAGAAAACAGTCTCCCCAGGCAAAAAAAAAAAAAAAAATTATCCAAACTTTGTGCACATCAATCAATAATTCTGCACAAAGTGAGGGTAATTAATAAATGAAACCACTAGGAAATACCCAAGAGAACTTAATATAGAAAAGAACAGTAAAACTGTTCTCTAATGCTCAGAATTGCATACCCAGAGTTGTACTCACCTTGAGGTTTTGAAGCTGTGTTCCACTGGCCAGTGGTGTTTGATGACCGACTCTCCAGCTACTCTCATTGTATGATATGGCTGGAGGGGAATTTAGTCTTTCTGCTTTGAAGTTTCTTATTTTTTTGCAACAGACTAAAAATTAATAATTGACTGACAACAAATAGCATTGGTATTATTGTTTTAGCTGCTTTCTAAACAAATTTTAAAAGAATATTTATTTATTTTTATTTGGCTGCCCCGGGTCTTAGCTGCAGCACACAGGATCTTCGTTGCGGCATGCATACGTGATCTAGTTCGTTGTGGCATGCATGTAGGATCTAGTTCTCTGACCATGGATTAAACCCGGCCCCCTGCATTGGGAGCGTGGAGTCTTAACCACTGGACCACCAAGGAAATCTCTAAGCAAATTTTAATGTAGCAAATAGTGTTTCAGGTTGGCCTCTCCGGGAAGCAGGCTCTGAGACAAGTTGCATGCACAGGGTGTTTACTGGGCAGGGTGTGTGGGATGAACACCTGGAGGAGAGAGGGGAAGGAAGAAGGATTGGGCAGAGGGAGCAGTCAGGCCCAAGGATGGTCCAGGCTGACCCCAAGGCGGACTCTGCAGCTAACTTGGGTCCATCACAGTTGTCTGAATGGGCCATTGGCCAGGTCTTTTTCCCATCAGCCTCCTTGGTCAGTCACTGGCTGCGAGAAAGGCATGACCTCTGGGAAGGGCGTGACCTTCAATGGCGGCTCGCCAGAGCTGGTGGATGTGGAAGAGGCACTCCTGGCAGCAGGGGCACCGAGCCGTTCCTTGAAGGGGGATCTGGGCTGCAGATCTCTGTGTTCATCATAAAAGGTAAACTGAGGCTGGGGACCTGGAGCTTGGTCACTCTGGATGTTATAGTGGCTCCTCAGGCACATCCATGGCACCCCACAATTTAGCAATCCCCCAAATTAGCCTTCTTCTTTCATCGAGGAGCAAACTGAAGCTCAAATTGGGAAGGGACTTGCCAGAAGTCCCCCAGCAAGCTACAGACAGAGTCACTCAGCCAGCCAGTGCCCCTTTTCAAAAGGTCTCAACTCAGATATTGCTTCTTCCAGCAAGCCTTGCCGACCCCCAAGGCTGCATTAGATGCTCCTGTGTGTACACCCCACACCCAGACCTCTGAAGTCTGGTCACTTTCCTGGCTCCCCACCAGGCTGTGAGCTTTTTGAGGGCAGAGATGATGAACAAGACAGCTGCGAGATGGGGACTATCTTTAGGAAGGCATGAATGAATATACTTAGTTAAGGTCCTCGGCAGCTTGGTCCAGGGCATCGGGCTGGGACCCACCATCAGCAACTCATGGAGAGAAACATCCCTGACCCCTAAGGGACAGACCTCCAGGCTTTTTCAGGTTCAGGCTCAGGAAACTCAGAATTGCTTTAAGCCCACTTCTCAGTTCCTGCATCACTGGTCCATGCAAGGATATCTGGATGGATTTCTCTATTACTTCCCTGGATCACTTCTGGGCTCCTTGCTCTGCACCCGATGTGCTTGACATACTTGCTTTTTTAAAAAAAGATTTTATGAAAACTATATTATCTTATGTGCATGTATTTAACTTATGTAAATAGTATTGTGCTAAAACCCAATTCTATTTTTTTTTCCTCTCCCAGCATTATGCTTTTAAAGATCTGTCCAGGTTACCGTATGGACCTCTAGGCTGTTGCCGCTAATTGCTGTATCCACCACATTTATCCATCCCTAAGCAGTGGAGGGCTAGATTGCTTCTAAGCTTCCTTTTCCCCTTCAAACAACCCCCACAGTGGAGAGTCTCTCCCTCTCCTTCCAGATCTGCCTGACAATTTCTTTTGGATCTATATCCAGGAGAGAATTTCTAGTAAAGGTGTACATGCATACTTAATTTGATTAAATAGACTTCCACTTTCCATTTTTAAAGGATCCTCCTACATGCATCAAGCCTGGGGGCTCACTAGATAGTGAACTTTCCCAAATAGAAGATTCTAGAAGACAATTAAAAAAATTTTTTTGGAAGCACTTTGCCAGCCAAATAAAACACAGAGATGGATTCAGCCTGCTGGTCTCCAGCTTACAAGTTGGAGGTCCAGACCTGAACTAGCCTTCACACTGGCCTTTGCACACAGAGGTCAGGCATTCCTGACATCTCATGTGTGTCTCTTCAGGGCAGGGTCTGTGTCCACACTAACAAGCCTTGAGTGAAGCTTTGGCCCCTCCTCAAATAGCCCCTGTGTTGGAGCCCCGGACACAGGCCATGAGTGAGTTCTGTGTGTCGTGAGGAAGAACCTTAGCAGCCTCGCTGACCTTACCTCTCTCTCAACCCCTGTCTTTTGGGACCGTCACCGGTCAGAGGAGATGAGATTTATCTGGTGGGAGGTACTTCCTGCTGGCAGCCTGTCCCTGGAAGCTGAAGAGGGGTAGGAGAAGGCACGGAGAGGGGGTACTATCTTAGCTCGGGCTGCTATGACAAAATACCATAAACTAGGTGGCTTATACACTTGTTTCTCACAGTTCGCGGGGCTGGAAGTCCGAGATCAGGGTGCCAGCACGGTCGGGTTCTGACGAGACCCCTCTCCTGGGCTGCGGACTGCCCACTTTGTTGTGTCCTCACATGGAGGAAAGAGAGGGTGAGGGAGCCCTGTGGCCTCTTATAAAAGTACTAATCCCAAAGCCCCTCTCCCAAGTACCATCACACTGGGGATTAATTTTCAACCTATGCACTTTTGGGGGGACACATTCAGTCCATAACAGGAACCCAAGGTGCTTGCTCCAGCTTCTCCAGCAAAAACAAAAGTTGTTATTGCTCTGATTCTCACGAGTTTGAGGGAGCCCTAGACAGCGGGGAATGTCCAAACCATTGTGTGGTCTTAGACAATAGCCACAGGTGTTCAGAAATTCTAACATTTGCTTCCGAAAGAGAAAAGTATAACAGCTTTAAGTCTTGTTTTAAATGGGAGCTTCTGTGGCTCCCGCCCATTCAGTCGTTAATTCTCAAATCTCAGTAGGGCTTACCGGAGTTGGTTGTATTCCCCTGCTGGCATCTGGACTTCCGAAGGGCAGATGCCCATCTCCCAGGCCACCCTTTGTATAGCAGAGTGAAGGGGCTGGGATGTTTGGGTTCAAGTCCTGGGTACAAGCCTGACCCTGCTGCTACCAGGCTGTGACCTTGGACAAGCCGCTTCAAGTCTCCAAGCCTCAGTTTCCTCATCTGCAAGATTTGATGCAATTACCCACCTCACGAGGCGCTGTGAACGTTAGATGAGTTGATAGTTGTAAGCCTCGGACACATGAAAAGAATTCAAAGGATGGGAATTTCAAAAAGCAGCTCAGAGGATCCTGGGATGCAGGCGAGTTAGGAGAAGTAGAACAATCAATAGATATTTCCCTGAGCCACCACGTGCCAGGAACCGCAGTGCCTTGAGCTGCATCCTGCTTGCCTGGAGTTGCTGAGGGACCTGGCATCTAGCAAGGAGGCAGAGAGAGGAGGAAGGGCACGGACATGCCGTGCGATGGGGCTTCCTCTCCAGCCTCCAGTGTGAGAGGAGATTTTAAAATGTTTGTTTGCCAAATATTTACAGAGTTGCAAATATTAGAACCCACTGTGGCTCGTTTAAGCAGAAAAGAGATTTATGAAACACTATGAGCTAATGCACAGAGTCCTCGGAAGGGCAAGGGACAGACTCTAGGTAAGGCTTCCAGGAGACACTCAGAACCGCGCTGCAGAACCGGCTTTTGATGGGTGAGATTTTTGCTGCTGCAGCGGCTGCCACTGAGCTGGATGCCAGGAACTGACTTCACTGCAGCCTTGGTCTCTTCTGCCACCGGAAGTTGACCTTGTAACGGAGGCCACCCTGAAAGCTAGACCACAAAACAGAAGTCTGTGCCTGTTTCTGCCTGGGATTCAGTTCTGAATCAGGGACTTTCAGGGCAGACCCCAGGTCACATGCCTCCATCCTCGCTGCAAGGGAGCCTGGGAATTGTGTTCTGATATACACTTAGGAGGGCAGAGCTCGGGGCAATTTCCCCAAGTGAAAAGCTTTTCAAAGGACGGGTGATGGGTAGCCACAAATATGGCCAATGTCACTATGCTCCGACTCCAAGCAGGGAGTGTGGGGAGCGTAGGACAGGGGCTGGACCCAGCTCTTAGAGGTGCTCACCGTCTGGTGGGGTAGACAAATGTCCACACAAGTAACCCTGCCGGTGAACGGACCGACTTATAGGGACATGGACTATGCATCCATCCACTGCACACTTATACCTGACTCCAGTGGCTTTGTTGGTATGAGAGTGAGTGAATTTGTGACCTTTCCACTGGTGATGCTGAACAGTGGAAAGGAGAGGGTCAGCCAACCTGGGGTCAAGTCCCAGCTCTCCCACTGACCACACATATAAGCTTGGATTTCTTAATTTCTCTGAATCTCAGTTTCTTCTTATGCAAAATGGGCACAGTTCCACCTATCATATAAGGACTAGTGTTCACATTAAAGATAATGTATGTAAACTGCCCAGTATAATCGATGTCCAGTAGAAGGTGGTTATCTTGTATTTATTTGCATGAGCATGATGAGAGAGGGCTCCTTTGGTGGGGGGTCTGCATGCAAAATGCTTTCAAGAGCTAGAGGAGAGGTTGGGAAAGACAGGAGGGTCCAGGACCCGTCTGCCTTGGGGATTCTGGGAATTGTTCCCCTTTGCTGATTAAGGCACCCTTGGGACTAACAGAATAAACTTTCCTTTGTCAAACTTCAGCTTTGATTGTCATTGAATAAAAAATATCAAGACAGCCTGCTTCCCCCCAATAAGAGAACACTGCCCTTCCCTCAACGGGGCATCCTGGTGTTTTTCCCAGAGTCCCTATTTGAACAGAGAACAGTGAAGGGCAGGACTCTGGGTTCTGGGCCACCGGCTGGAAGGCGAGCTCCGTCCTGCAGCTGGGGATGCCTTGCCAGTGTTCAGCTCCCAGGGTGGGAACAGGAGATGAGGGAGTGACATCCATCCGGGGTGGGCAGTTTCTCACATGGTCAGGTCCGGGTTGTGGGGACAGTCAGGGGACAGGGTTAGGGCAGGCAGAGGCCACACTTGACCCCTCTTCTCTGGTCTCCCCTGTGCCCTGTAAGGTACCAGCCATAAGGCTTGGTGCCCTCTCAGTTTATACGATGCTGACAGCTGTCTGGTAGACTCCATGGTGGCAGGGCAGGATGACTTGGGCACATTCCCAGAGGTGTACAACTGGGGCATCTGGATCCCAAACTGTTTGCTTCTTCCTGGGGAAACTGAGTCAATCTCTCCCACCCTTTCCTCAAGCTCCCTCCTGCCCACATGGGCTGCTTCTCAGAACTTGACTCAGAGAGGTGCCCCAGAGTCCCTTCCTGAGGAAACAAGAGCCCCGAGCAGGGCAGTTTGGTGTAGTAGAAAGAATGGGAAGGCTTTGGAGTCAGGCAGACTTGCTTTTGATTTCTGGCTCCTTATACCTCTGGAGTGATCTTAGGCAAGTGACTTACTACCCTAACCTGTAAAATGGACACAAATATTTTCCCATGGGGTTATTGTAAGATAAAATGTGATAACATTTGTACCTGGTAGAATTTCCTGCCTCAGAGTAGGCTGGACGGCCATTTGTATTCTAACCTATTCTCTGTCCGTCCGTCTTTCTCAGAGAAACAGGGCAGCTGCAAAAGAGTCTACCCGAGTCAATCCACAGGTGAAAAGCACTGACTTAGAAAGGGAAAGATTTTAAAGTTCTAAAAAAAAGATGGGAATGATAGGCAAACGTGATGAATGATGCAAATTATTCATGGCACTAGGCTCTAGAGGGGAAGACTGCTCAAAAAAGGGTTGGGAAGTTCTAAAAAAATGCAATTTAGACCATTCACGTCTGAATAATTCTATGAGGATTGAAAGAATTGTGTCTAAAGACATCAGGCTTAAAAGGGCAGGTTCCAAGTGGTAAGAAAATACACAGGTAACGGAAAACTCCCTTCAAGATGGATTAAACTAAAAGGGATTTTATTGAAAAGTGTAGGGGTAGGTCAAGTTTTAGGTATGGTTTGATTCAGGAGCTCAAAAGATGTTATGGGACACAGCACAGGAGCCCATGCTGACTCTCTTCTCACATAGGAACTCCTCCCATGATAGCCAGGTGGCAGCAGCAATTCCAGACTTACGTGCTCCCAGGTTCAAGCCCAGCAGGAGATGGAAGCCAGCAGTCCTAGCGAATGTCTCATGGGCTATTTCTGAACTAATCATTGTAGTCAGGAAGCTTAACGCTTTCACTGACCAGGTTGGTATCGTATGCCCATCCGTGGGGGTGGAGACAGTGGGAAGTCAACACCAGCTCTCTGAGAGTGGGAAAGGGAGGCTTCCCAGAAGGAAATCAGGTACCATTACTATAGGAAGATAAAATGGATACTGGCTGGTCCAAAAATCAAATGCCCACTCTGGTAGGTGCAAGCAGACCGTTGCAGGAAACAGAAGGCCAATGAGCTAAGTCTTACTAACACATCAAGGATGACAGCGAGGGCTTTCTGTGAAACTTACAGCAAAAAGAAAATCATGAATAAAAGATCCACTACTTGGGCCGAAATGGTGTTTTAAACAAATTTCCAAAAGGTGACTTTTACAATTTATTTGTTTTTTAAATTTTCATTATTTGTTTCTAGTTTTAGAATGCTTGGTCAGAGAAAGTAACTTGTACACTTCCTGCTACTTGGAATTTACAGGAGTTTGATTTGTGACTTGGTAGATGATCAGTTTTGCAAATGTTACACAGAGACTTGACAAAAAGATACAGTTTCTGTTGGCAGGATATAAGTTCAATATCTATTAATTCAGCTATTAATGATACAGTTTGAATCTCTTATTGCTTTATTAAGCTTGCCTTCTTGATCTAACATGGATTGAGATGAGTATGCTAAAGTCTTCCACTATAATTGAGTTTCTGTCAATTTATACTCACATTTCTAAGAGTTAATGCTTAATATATTTCAATGGTATGTTCTTTGCTCCATTAAAGTTCATGGACTGAACTATGACTTCATTATTGATAATAACTTTTATCAATATCAAATGACTCTCTTTGCTCTATTTAATGCATTTTGCCTTGAATTTTACACTGTCCATTTTCTGTAGTGCCTTTCTCTTTCTTCTGGTTCCCATTTTCCTGATTTATTTATGCTGTAGGTCCAACAGAGCTTGGGGAAGATGGTGTAATGTCTTTTAGGGGTGGATGGAACAGAATTCTTCATCTCCTACTTTGTTCCTCTCCCTTCTCTTTGGCAATACAAACATGGAATGGAAGCATGAGATGGGTGAAAAAGTTACCTGCACTCACTTGGTTGCTCTAAATGAGTTCCATGCTCCAGACTGAACAGAATACTCATGGTCCTAGAACTCTTGCAGATGAGATCACTGAGCCACTGTCTCTGTCCTCGAGAAATCGCGGAATAGGAAGTATTAGTAAAGATAGATGAGGGGTGCATGCCCTTCCACTTCTCAAAAGGGGGAAGAATGTGGATTCTGAAACTACAGATCAGTGCACTTATCTCAATACATGAATTATTACATATGTGTTTTTTTATGGAAGCGAGCATCACTGGGACCCAACATGGGTTCACTACGAACAAATCTTATCAAATAACACAATTTCTCCCTTTGACTGCTCTACAGGACTTGAGCAAGTTTCTTTTCTTTTTGAACTTTAATTTTAAAAAACCCATATAAAATAGAAAGAGTAGCATAGTGAAACCAAGCTACCCAACCCTTAGCTTCAACAGTTTTCGACTCTTGGCCCATTTTGTTTCACTCCCAACCACAGCCTCTCCTTCTATTCCCACCCCCACCCCCCATCATTTTGACACAAATCCTGGACACTATATAAACATTTCACTGTGCCTCAGAAAACTGTAACCAGAATGCCATTATTATGCCTGTATTAGTTGTCTCTTGCTGCATAACAAATTACTATAAAACTTAGTGGCTTAAATTGATGAATAGATCTAGAGACTTGATCAGATTCAGATTCAATTTCTTTTTTATTTTCCCTTTTAATTTTGGCCAAGTCCTGTAGCATTGAGGGGTCCAGTAGGGAAAACAGAAACCACACTGGCCCTTTCAGCAGGGTTAGTAACTATAGGGTGCAGTCATCATCCCTAGGGATGCGGAACAAGGAGAAGAGATTGGGGTGAGAGAATCTAGAATTGCAGAGTTGAGACTCAGACTTCAGTGGCCACCATCCAGCTGCTGTTGCCAGGTTCTCTGAGGTGGACAGGATGAAAGGTCTCTGCTAGAGGAATGGTGTTAGAATCCAGTGAGTCAGCAGGAAGTAGTGAGTCCTTTCTCTCTTCTCCTACCTTCTAGTCTCCCCTTAGTGTCTTTATGGGCCGAGCTGAACGTGAGGTCAACCTGCAAAACAGGAGGGTGTTTTGCAGACAGCCAGTCCTAGCATCTCAGAGCAGAGAGGGGAGGGGCTTGGAGCTGAGAGACAATAGCTGAATAACTGGTGCCCCTCTGCACACGTAGTGTTACAGGTTCATCAAGAGGTACAGAACGCTTGGATAATTATCTTTTTATATGTTGTTATCAGCCATTAGTGATGATTACCTTAATCCATTAATTCATTTGGGATTATAAAATCAGCAAAAATTTGACAAGATATGTCATGATATCCACTTGACAAGATGGAGAGATAAGGAATACAAGGAAAGCTATCTGGGTGGAGTAGTATTTAGATGAACATATGGCAATGTTGATGAATAGCTCAATGTCTACCTAGAGGGAGGTTTCTGGTGGTTGGGTTTTTGTCCTAAAATGTTTAGAATTTTTATCAATGACTTGAATAAAGACAAAGGGTATGTAGCCATCATTCAAAGATATTTGTTGAGGACAGTGTTGCTGACTTTTTTTTCACGTCACGGCACTCATGGAAAGTGTTAATATTTGTACAGTTTATTGGGGAAGTCCTAAGAGTCTGCTCATAGCCTAAGGTGACTGGCCTGGAATCTGGCTGTCTCAGGCTCTACTTGGCTGCTCCAAAGACTGTGAGGGGATCAATACCTCAAGACCTGAGGGGATCAATATCTGGGGCACATCCAAAACTTATTCACAGCTCACTAGCTTGGAAGCTCTGGTCTAAAGTGGTGGGTATGGCCAGAATTCTGCCTCGCATCACAGCCAGCCCTCCCCACGAGGGTCCCAAGGGAGGAGAGCAAGTGGGAAGTCAAATTACCACTTTATTATTTGCTGTATTGATGTCTGAATACTAAGTGAAGAGCTCTCTGATAACCTGGGCTGAACTACATGGAGTAAGCTTAAGACTTAAGTGAAATGGGGAAGGAGCTTTCCCTCCTTCTAAGCCCCAAACTAGGCAGTTTCCTGAAACTAGAGTCAAACTGTGCTTGAGTTCTAAGACATATTTGGAGACTAAGCCCCCACCCATGCAAGAAAGGGTTATAACTTCTTGTTTCTGTAGTACAAGTAAGAGGAGAGAAGAGCCCTAAAGACAGAGCTAGAGGGTCTGGCTACTCCCATAGTGGAGTCAGGGTGGGGTAAGCAGCAAGGGAAGACCCTAGGCTGACTAGTTGATCAGATGATGTGGATTGAAAAGGAAGAGAAAAGAGTTAATCCCATGTGGGTAACATTTTATAATGCCCTGTGCTCCTGCCCACAGTACATGTGGCCCATTGTTGTCTTGGGACCTCCAACCTGATTATCAACTCCTCTTCCCTGGATATATGTGAGGGGGTGTGTTAGTTATCCATTGCTGTGTAACAAATTATCCCAAACTTAGCAGCTTAAAACAAAAAATGTTTATTTTCTTATGGTTTCTGAGGGTCAGGAATCTAGAAGTGGCCTGGCTGGGCAGTTTGATTATCTCATGAGACTACAATGAAGATGTCAGCTGATGCTGCTGTCAACTGAGGCTTAACTCGGGCTGGAAAATCCACTTCCATGGTCATCCACTTGACTGTTGGCAAAGGGCTTTGGTTTCTTGCCATGTGGGCCATTCCAGGCAGCTGCTCATGACATTGCTTCTTTCTCCAGAGTAATGAGAGAGAGAGAGAGAGAGAGAGAGAGAGAGAGAGAGAGAGATACTGAGAGAGAGAGAGAGAGAGAGAGAGAGAGAAAGAGAGAAAGATACCCTCAGACAGGACCTTGGAAGTGAAATATTGTCATTTCTGCTGTATTCTATTGGTCACCCAGACCAATCCTGATACAATGTGGGAGGGGACTCTACAAGGGTGTGGATACTAAGAGGCAGGGATCATTGGGGGCTATTTTGGAGATTGGCTACATCAGGTGGTCAGGAGGCCAATGGGGAGACAATTCCCATCCTCTAGAGCCCTAAAAGGATATGGCCAATCAAATTGGCAGAAGACAGAGTGCTGGGAGGGATATAAATTCCTTGCATGACAGAACCAGAATCTAAAAAGACCTTTATGGGGTTGAGTGATGGACAAAACGTAACCTAAGATGAAATGTAACAGGAATAATGAGGGGTCCTGTAACTGAACCCGCAAGGAAATGTCCACATCAGTACTAAATAGGAGGAGAGATAGATCATCAGTAACAAGTATAAAATAACCTAGGGTTTTAGCTGTCATAGGGTCATAATGCATCAGTAGTATGACGTGGCTGTCAAAACTGCTGCATGTTCTGGGCCTGGATTAATAGAAAAGTAGGGAGGAGAGAGTTATGTTTGTCTCCTGTCTGGTCTGCCACTCTGGGAATACTGGCTTCTACAGGGTGCCAGAAAAAAAGATAAAGTGGAACATATTCAAGGAAGCAGCCCTAGGGTAGCCAGGAACATTGTCTTAATGGAAAACATTGTCTTAAGGAATGAGAGTTGTGTGAGGTATGTATGTGGTTTGGAGAAGAGGTTATTGGTGATACTAAAACTGCTTCTGTTTTAAGAGGGCTTCAGCTTGTTCTTTCTGCCCATAAGCTCCAGAGATGGGAGACAGGAAGGTGGGGTAAAAGGAGGAATTGTTAAATAATTAAAGCAACTCTAGGATGGAAAATCTTGCCCAGGTAAGTCATGGGTGTCTAGTCACCGGGAGTGTGTGTGAGCTGAGGCTGGGAGGTAGTGCAGTGGATTCACGTAATGTGTGGGGAATTAGGACTCTTCTTCCCTCTGACCCTCAGATTCCATCATTTTAAGGCTCTTCCTGAGACCACAGAAGACCCAGCTTCACAACCCTGTAAGGGAGAACCTCTAGCTTTGGAAAGGTATCTTACAGGGAGGGAAAAGAATCTCAAGCTAGGAGGAGCATGGCCCAGGGAGAGAGGGAGAGACAGTCATCCTTGGGGCTCCTCCTATCCATACATGGTCCTCTCCCCTGGTCCAAAGTATGCTGTGTGCTCTGTCCTGTTGTGAGTGAAAGCTCCCCTCCCCCACCCACCACAGACAAGGAGCAACAAGCTTCCTTGGTCAATGTCACCAATGCTTGATGGATGCCCCTGACCTTTGTGGCCTCCAAATGCTGTTCTGAGGTCTGAGCCTACCCCATGAATGTCCCCCATGGGCTGGGCCATAAGACAAGGGCAGTGGGTGGGGTTTATTTGCCAAAACCTATCCTATAAAGAAGGGCTTTGTGCTGCCGCTGACAGAAGCCAGTCCTGTCCCTCCAGGTGGAAGGGTGATAAGGCCTAATGGGGGTACTTGGGCTCGGCCTTTAGTGGAAGGAGGGAGACCCCCCGCTCCTTGAGCTAGTCAGACTTGCCCTTTCTCTTGGCAGTGCAGGGACTCTAGCCATTCACAGCACCCATGCATGGTGTCTAGGTTGCTGTTGACTGCTCACTTGCTGATCTCACCACCCGTGCACTTGTCATGGGGCCGTGGTCACATCTGTCTTAGTTATAGGCATTGCCTGTACATCCAGGTAACAGTCCCCAAGAGCCCCCTATATGTTATGTGGTGATGCTGAAGAGTTCCCCTCCACTCTTTAGATCATTTCACCTGTTACTATTTGAAGTCCCTCCTTGAATCTGCCCGAGGGAAAAAGAAGAAGCAGGTGAGTAACTGGGAGGGTCCAATTACTTAAATGACATGAAATGTTGAGAAGACATCATCTATTCACGCATCCATTGCCAATCATCCACCCAACAAGTCATCAACCACAAATGTATCTACCTATGAATCCATCCATCCATCATCCATGAATCTATGAATCCACACATCTATCTATTATCCAGATACCCATTTGCCCAACCATCTGCTCATCCATCCATTTATCCACCCATCCATCCATTGATCCGTCCATTGATCCATCCATCCATCTATTATCCAGGTATCCATTCATCCAATCATGCATTCACATATCATCTACGAATCCATCCTCTATCCATCTAACTGTCCATCTACCCAACTATGCATTTATCCATCACTCATCATGTCCGTCTCTGAGGTACTGTGATGTGCCGTCCAGACTCCCCTTGCAATGAAGGATTTCTGGTCCCAACTGCTGGGAGGACTGGTGTCAAAGAGCCTTTAGAGGTCAGTTCCTTCAAAGATTATCTCAGTTACAGATAGCTGTCTTGCCCAAGACCATGCCTCTTTCCAGGGCAACCCACATCCAATGACTGATGGATGTGTGCGTATAAAGGTCTGACCATCTCGGTTCATGAGGACAACTCTGAAGTTCTGTCTTTGCTGCAGAGTTCTGTGCAGCGTTGGCAGAGGCTGCTGCTGTTGGACCTGCATTGCAGCTTGACTTCCCCTCTGCCAATCCTGCCTCCTTCCCCTTCCTTCCACAGGTTTTGACCCCAAGGACACTCTTCATAAACATCCTGTGCACTAGACTCCGACTCCCTGCTTCCCAGGGAATAAAATCTATGACTCTGACCCCATCCTTTCATCATAAACATATTCCTCCATCCATGTATCCTTTCATTCAATAGATAGTTACCTTAAACTTGCTTTCTGTACTAGAGTTGGGCATTATAAAAGATGAGTATACATGAATCAAACATGGGCCTTGCCCTCAAGAAGCTCATGGTATAATAGGAATGATTAGACCTGTTCACAAATAGGTCCACCAAGGAAGTCAGAATGGGGAGTGGTCTATTCAGGCTGAGGGGATCAGGGCCGGCTTCATGGGGGAGGTATCACCTGAGATAGGCCATGAAGGATGGGGGATGGGAAATTGAATTTGGTTATGTGGAACTGGGACAGAAGTGGCTTTTTATGTGATAAGAATAGCCTGTGCAGAGGCATGTAGAGTGTGAAATTAGAATTATCTACCCAAAGGGAAGAGGCAGGTGTGACAGCCGGGTGCAGCTGGACCTCGGATGACCGCATGACACCCACTTCCTCTGCTCCCCGCCGTGCCCCTCCCCCACAGAGGAGCCCTTCCTATGCTCCCAGCTCTTCCTCCCACCTGCCTCCCCTCTGTCCCTACAGGAAGCATGGCTTGGTCACCAGCCAAAGCTCTGTGGTCTGGCCATGGGGGAAGGGTCTGGAGGTCACAGTCAAGAGGAGGGCAGGATTCTTTCCTGACTGCAGGGAAAAGGAGGCATTAGCATGCTTGGCAGACTGTTTTATCCAAGGCTGCTTGCTCCCTAGAAGGCTGTTTCTTCCATCTCACTTTTGGATTAATAAGAAACCAGTTGGGCCCAGCTGGCTGGTGGGAGTCGTGTGCTAATGAGGTCGAGGTTGCAGCATGACCCCTGGAAGGGTCTGGAAGCTGTACATGCAGAAGAAAGTCTGTTCACAGCTCTCCGATCCGGGCACAGATGATAAATTTGACCTTGGCCAGGTACATAGTCCCTGGCCCCTGCCATTGACTGAGCCTTGATGCTGATCGCAAACTGAGCCCTGTGTCTGGCTGCGGCATGAGCCCCAAACACCAATCAATCAATTAATCAACCATCTGACAGCTCTATATGGAAGAACTTCTAGAGCTGCCGAGTGCTGTTCCAAGACAGCGGGGGATGGGGGCATCGCCTTGAGGGCTGCTGCTTGGCAGGCACAGCCGCCAGGCTCTGCAAAGTCCCAGGTGGCACATCTGGAGGCAAGTTCAGGGAAGCTGGTTTCTGTTCATGGTCAAGAAGGACCTTCTGTCTTTCCGCTCCCCTGCAATGCAAAGGGCTATTCTTTTCGATAGTGAGCTCCCTGTCTGAAGAAGTGTCTGGTAGGCAGCTGTTGAATAATCATCAGTGACACTTTTTTTTTTTTTTTTTTTTTGCGGTACGCGGGCCTCTCACTGTTGTGGCCTCTCCCGTTGCGGAGCACAGGCTCCGGACGCGCAGGCTCAGCGGCCATGGCTCACGGGCCCAGCCGCTCCGCGGCATGTGGGATCTTCCCGGACCGGGGCACGAACCCGTGTCCCCTGCATCGGCAGGCGGACTCTCAACCACTGCGCCACCAGGGAAGCGCCATCAGTGACTCTTAAACAAGATGCTTACACTGAGTGGGCCTTCCTTGGGTGCTCCATTTGCTGACTGCACGACCTGGGGTCATGACTTGCCTTCTCAGAGCCTTGATTTCTACTTCTGTTACAACCACGATAAGGAAGTATGTACCTCCTGGCCCGGCAGCGAGCGCTTGATGAGACTGTGTACGTGAAGCATTTGTACTATTGCTCTAGGACTATCCATAGAAGGAGGGCTGTCGAGATTTTTGTGTTTCAGGCATTTGACAAAGGTTCCAGTGAGTCCTGCCCCTCTTAGCAAATGGCCATGGGGGTCAGCCTGTGGCCTAGAGAAGGGGCAGGGCTGTGAACACAACAGCCCATCACACTTCTAATAACTTTGTGGCTCCTTATGTCCTGAAACTTGAAAGAGGCCAGGGACTTTCCATCCGTGGGGAGTACCAGAATACCCTCCCATCCTCTCACCCTCCACTCAGGCAGGATTAATGCCATTCTGCAGCCTCAGCGAGATCTCAGTGCCTCTAATGGTTACCAAGGCAACCGGGAGCTGGGAGAAGCTGGGCGGGCCTGACTTGGAGATGGGAAGCCTGAGTTTCCAAGGCAGCGCTGCCCTCCAGCTTGCTGCGCAGTTAGGATCCCCAGTAGGGTTGGGGCTGGGGGACCAGATGCTCTGGTCATCCCAGCCTCCCTAAGACCTGGGGTCTCTGCCCTCAAAGCTGCTGGGGATGTGTCCTGACTCAGGGTCCTCCAACTGCCTGGCTCTCGCTCTTTACAGTGTATCTCACCAGGAGCTTGGCTGTCACCTGTCCTTTACTCCGGATCCCTGCTCTCCTCTAAGACTCCACAATGATTTCCCTATGTCCCCTAGAGCATCTCTGACTCAGGCTGCACCCAAGGCTGTCCTGAACTGCCCTTGTGCCCAAGAGGCTGCCAAGGAAACAACATGAGAAGGCAGAATGAGTTCACTAAGATTCAAATTTGATCAGGTCTCTCCTCTATTTAAAAACCTTCAATGGCTCCCTAGTGCTCTCAGGATAATGGCCAAACCTTTATCACAGCTTACAGCTTCTGGCTCCTGCTCCCTTCTGTCTCCTGGTCTCGTTTCTTGCCATTTCCCATCTCATCCCCTGAGCACTGGCCACATGGGTAGTCTTTAATGCTTCTCTCTCTCACCCCTGGGTCTTGGCCTGTGCTGTTTTCCTCTTCCTGGACCCCTCTGTCTGCCCCTTCATACATTCTCTTTTTCTCAGCCTCGATGGCATGTCCCCCTGGGAAGCTCTCTGCAGGGTTAGGAGCCCCTCTGCTCCCAGAGCACTGTCCTCTCAGCAGAGCACAAATCCTCCTGGGTTAGAACTGCCCATTTACTTGCCGCACTCTTCCTCTGGGGTGCTGCACCCCCAGTGCGTGGCTTGGGTCTGTGTGTGCAGGAGGTGCTTGATAATAGTTGTGGAATGAATGAGTGAATGAAGGAGGCCCCCGCTTGACCCGGGCCAGCTCTCCTGGGGGAGGTGGTGATGTGGCAGAGCCTGGCACCCCCAGGGATTGGAGGGGAGGCTGGGAAGTTCCTGCTTTAAGGGTGTTAGCGCCCCAAGCTTCAGAGAAAAACACAAAACACAACCCTAGGCAGTGGGGTCACCTGCATCAGTGAAGAACGGGAAACCTTTTAAACAGCAGGCCTTTAGGAACTGAGTCAGCCAGTTGCGTTTGTCTTCTCCGTGGAGAATCACGCAATGATTAAAAGGACTTTTGTAAGAGAGAAAAAAGGATCCCAGAAGAGCTTAGCAAAGACTATGCTGAAACATGGCAAAATGTTTGGGGTAATGTGTTATATGTGAAAAAGCAGAATGCAAAATTCTGTGTGCTCCAGGATTACATGTATGTGACAGTGTGTGCCTGGGTGGGTAAGACGTGGGAGAGGGAGTAAATAGAATGTGAACATTCCACCCAAGTCAGAGGCTGACAGGACAAGGATCAGAGCTGCGGCAAGAGACACAGTGAGGGAAGAGCTTCCCAGCTCTTGGAGGAAAGGGATTCACTCCTAAGAGTCCTCGAGAGAGGGAATGCCTTGGTTTCCCATCTCTTCTACCTCTCCCCTATGATTGCCTTAGGGTCCTGCTGGCAAGGACACCCCACATTTCCTGCTGGTCACTTGGAGAAGGCATTGCAGACAGGCCTGGGAAATCCCGGACAGGGGCTGGGGGAGCCACACGGCAGCATGGACCAGATTCTTCTTCCCTGAATCCAGGCTGGTGCTGCCACCTGTCCCTGCTGCACCAGCTGCCCTGGTCCTGAGGAGGCAGTGCCAGGTGGCCTGTGCTTCTCCGTCCTCTTGTGCCCTCCTCGGAGTGGGCTGGCTCTGCCCTGGCTTCTCTCCTTCCTTCCCCAGGCCTGTCTGCACTCTGACTAGCCCCCTCTGTCTTCCCCAAATGCCCCTGCCCTCTACCGCTCGAAGGCCATCCTGAGGTTCTTTTTCTTTCAAGAGCTGTGCTTCCCCCTTGCATTCCTGCTGCCAGCCCCACTTGTCCTGATACTGTCACTAGACGTCCTCCCTTCCCCAAGGAGCTGGGAAGATCAATTTCACCCCATCCTAAGAAGGTCCTTGCTTCCCACACCTCTTCTCCCTCCCTGAGCCCCTTCTGTCTCCCTCGTGACCTTTCCCATTTCCCTTTGGATCCTTGTCTGAAGCAGGGGTTTGTCCTCAGAGGTCAAGGCCCTCCTCACAGGTCCCAGTGAGCTGTTCTTGGACTAGGCTGTGAGGCAACCTGTGTTTTGAGAGAGACCAAAAAAGGCTTCATGGTGGAGGAATGACCACTCAGGGAAAAGTGCTGTCGTGCGGCAGGCTGGTGGGGAGGTGTTTGGGGGCACAGGGCCAGCTCTGCACTCCTAATATCGTCCCACAGAGGGAGGTTTGGAGTGACTTTAACTTTCTTCTTTGTGTTTTTCTGTACTTTCCCAGTCATCTAAAATAAATCTGTTTACTTTTAGGATCAGAACAAAAGCTAACAAAATAGTCCTGCCCCCTCCACCTTGGGCCACTTCTACTTTGCCCCCACCCCCCGCCTTATAATCACCCCATAGGTCAGGCAAGGGACCAGCGTAGATGGCAAGTCTGAGAGCAGAGCCTTCACCCAGCCCTCCTCCCAAGATCCAGGTAATAGAGACCACGAGCTTTGGAGTCAGACACTTCTGGGTTTCAGTCCAGGTTTCATTGTTTACCTGCTCTGTGACCTTAGGAGAGTTACTGAACCTTTCTGAGCCCCAATTTCCTCATGTAGTTAATAACCCGTGTCAGGGTTCTTGTGAGAGTTAAATGTGTTAACTAGTTTTCTGTGCCTAGCGTGGTTTTAGCGCACCATAAATGGTGTCATTTTTTTTTTTACAAGGGAGGGAAAAAGGGAACAAAGTGTCAGAAGATGTAAAAATGTGGGTAAATATAAGGTTTTTTTTTCTCATTTAAGAATGTTATTTAAAGGCTGATTTGTATTGTGATATTTATAATATGAATAGAAGTAAGATGTTTGCAACAGTCCTATAAAGGATAGGAGGAAGAAATGGAAGTATAGTGATTTAAGCTTTCTTAAACAAATTAAAGCTGCATATTTTAAACCTTAGAACAACCACTAAAAATAAAAAAAAGAGGTACAGCTAATTAGAGAATGGAGATAAAATGGAATACTAAAAGAATACTCAAGTAATCCAAAAGAAGGCAGTTAAAAAAGAACAAAGGACAGATGAGACAAATGGAAAACAAATATCAAGGTGGAAAATTTAAACCAAATATATCAATGATTACAATTAAATGTAAATGGTCTAAACATTTCAGTTAAAAGGTAGAGGTTGTCAGACTGGATAAAAAAGCAAAACCAAACTATATACTGTCTACAGAAACCTCATTTTAAATATAAAGACACAGTTAGGTTAAAAGTAAAAAGATGGAGGGACTTGCCTGGTGGCTCAGTAGATAAGACTCTGTGCTCCCAGTGCAGGGAGCCTGGGTTCAATCTCTGGTCAGGGAACTAGATCCCACATGCATGCCGCAACTAAGAGTTCACATGGCACAACTAAGAAGCCTGCATGCCGCAAGTATGGAGCCCCCCTCCCATAACTAAAACCCGGTGCCGCCAAATAAATAAATATTTAAAAAAGTAAAACGATGGAAAAAGATATACTACGCACACACTAATTATAAGAATGTTGCAGTGGCTATGTTAATATCAAAGTAGATGTTTGTTCAAAATCAGAACAAAGAATATTACCAGGGATAAAAGAGGGACATTTTATAATGATAAAGATTTGATTTTCAGCTCTGCGACTGGATGATGCAGAGCCAGTCATTTAGCCTCTCTGAGCCTCAGTTTCCTCTTCTGTAAAATGAGTCTCAACATCAAGTGTAAAGCATCCAGCCCAGTGCATGGAACTGTGTGGCTGCCATGGCTCTTACTGTAATGAGTGAGCCCCAGGTGTGGTGTTCCTTCTCCCCAGGGCACAGTGCCTGTTTCTTTACGAGGCCTCTCACCATGGGCTGCTTGGCAATTATTTATGCCAGCAATTACCCTCTGGTCACATAAACAAAGGGCTGTTGACTTTATTATTGACTCTATAAAGATGCTCTTCCATAGCTATTGGGAACCCAGGCTTGTGAGTTATGATCAAGCCAATTCCTGGCAGTGCGGACCGGGCTTGTGAGGAGCTGGTCACAGGAAAAGTTTTGGGGATAAGTCGTTTGCTCCCTCTGAGGCCCTTCCAAGGGATATGGAATCTTCTTGATCTTTAAGAGCCATGGTTATCTCTGGATCCGGATTTTTAATTTTATTTTATTCAAACAAGAGTTTCTCATATAGCCCAGATATGCTTTAAGAAGCAAACTCCAAAATATTACATTTCAAAGACAAGTTCAGAGGACTTTTCCATTAAGGAATTATTTGTCTATAAGAATAATTTTTAAATATGGAAGGAAGCACATTGGTGTACAATGGAAAGATCTCTGGGCTTCAGAGTTGTGTAGACCTGGATTTAAAGCCCAGTTCTGCTACTGCCTTCATTTGTTCTATAAGAATTTACTGAGCGGGACTTCCCTGGTGGCACAGTGGTTAAGAATCCGCCTGCCAATGCAGGAGACACGGGTTTGAGCCTTTGTCCGGGAAGATCCCACATGCCATGGAGCAACTAAGCCTGTGTGCCACAACTACTGAAGCCTGCGCTCCTAGAGCCTGTGCTCTGCAACAAGAGAAGCCACCGCAATGAGAAGCCCACACACGGCAACGAAGAGCAGCCCCTGCTTGCCAGAACTAGAGAAAGCCTGCATGCAGCAAAGAATACATAAATAAATTTTTTAAATAAAAGAATTTACTGAGCGTCCCAGGTCCTGTAGAGATTGGAGATATCGTGGGAAACAACAGACATGTCCCTGTCTTCATGAAACTTATATTCTAGTGGGGGGACAATAAACAAATAAATGAACAAAATAAATAAATAATTTCATATAGTGACAAGTGTTATGAAGAGAACAAAATAAAGTAATATAATAGAAAGCATGTGGGTGGTTGGGAGGGTTATGATACCTGAATATCAGCCAGATAAGGTGAGCGAGAAGAGCATTCAGGCAGAAGGAACAGCAAGTGCAAAGGCCCTGGGGTGTCTGGTCTGAGGACTAGAAAGAAGGCCAGTGAGGTTGGAGGGACGTGAGTGAGGGGCCTGGTCATGCCGACCCTCACAGGTCATAATGAAGTGGGCATTGGAAGTCCCTGGGGGATTTGAAGCAGCCACTTACGAGCTGGGTGTCCCTGTGCCAGTTATTTAATCTGCCTGAACCTCACTTTATTCATTGGTAATGAGGAGGTGACACCCATCCCATTTTATGGAATTGTTGGAAAATTGGGCAGCATGGTACACGTAAAGAACTAAAATGGTACCTGAGACCTTGCAGGTGCTTGAAAAATGCTATTCTTCTTCCTTCTCTGGGCCTCAATTTCCCAGAAATTGAAAGGGTGGGACTTCGTGGCTTCTGTGGCATCATCTACCTGGAACATTCTTAGTGCTTAAAAAGGAAGGGGAGTTCTAAAGCTAAAGTGTTAGGAACATTACTTCAAAATGAAGATAAAGTATCTCAGAAAGTGTTGTAAATCATTGCTGAAATATGATTCCATTTATAAAAATTCAATTTGAGTGCAATTTTCTCAGGAATACACACTTACTGTACAGAGTAAGGTCAACCTGTGAGTAACATCCTCCCTTTCAGATTCTCCCCTGTATATCAGCGCAGGGGGAAGGGCAGTTTGGGGGGATTGTCCAGGGCATTGTCTGAGGCCCGTCTATTCAAGGGCTCATTAACCTCAGGCTCTGATTGGATGACCCCTAAGCCCTGGGTTAGGCAGAGTAGGGAGACAAAGCTGTAGGGAAGCGGGATGTCCTAGAATTCCAGAGAGTTCCCAAGAATCCCCAGATCAGGCTCTGCTGATTCCTATAGTATAAGAAGTGCCGTGTAGGGTCGTGCTACCAGATTGGACTCCTTGATATGGGGAACGGCACATCCACGTCACCTTCCCACTGAGCTCAAGTGTGCTTCAGTATCCTTTTCAGCGATCTCTCCAGTTGGTCTCTTCCAATGGACCATGGTTAACTGGTGAGTAAACCTCTTTGCTATCCCTGATCTAATCTTACTCTCTCAGATCATGCAAAATGAGGCCCAGGGAGTGAAGTGACTTGCTAAAGGCGCACAGCTAATAAGTGGCAGAGCCTAGTCTCCTGGCTTTCCACTGCCCCCTGCTGACCCCAGGGTGGGAGAGGCTGTGAGACGTGGTCTGCTTCCAGGAAGAGAAATATATCACCTCCGTATGACAGATATAGCTGTGGAGATGCAGGGACATTGGCCCAATAGAACTAACGGGAAATTTCTGACCTGGCTCTATTGTCGTTCCCTCTGGTGCCCTCTTACTACTTTATAACCAACAGTACCCTGATATTCTGATACAAGAGATTTGAGGAGACTCACTGACCCCCAAGCTTTAAGGGTGGGCCCCGATGGACTTCAGACAATCGGTGTATCCCCTCCCCATGGCCACAGTGATTTTCTGTGACAGACAGTCAGATCTGTCCAGGCCAAGGAGATGCCCTCCTGGGGAGAGTTCTGTCTCTAATCTGGGTTGGCTACCAACTTACCATGTGATCTTGGGCCCACTGTTTCAATACGAGCCCTTTATGTCCAAATTTTTTTTTTTGGTGGTACGCGGGCCTCTCACTGCTGTGGCCCCTCCTGTTGCAGAGCACAGGCTCCGGACGAGCAGGCTCAGCGGCCATGGCTCACTGGCCCAGCCGTTCCGCGGCACGCGGGATCCTCCCGGACTGGGGCACGAACCCGTGTCCCCTGCATCGGCAGGCAGACTCTCAACCACTGCGCCACCAGGGAAGCCCTATGTCCAAATTTTAAAAACTTGTGTGTTTGGGGGATAGGGTGAGGGGGGGCAAGATGATAGTTTTCACACTGCGGTCTGTGGACTCCAACCTCAAGGTGGTGTCTCAGGGCTTGGAGAACCCCTACCTCCCCCACCCCCGACTTTATCCAGCTCTACTCTCCCCTTCTCCAGGTTTCTGAGGAAGGTTTGGTTTGAAGAAAGGGCTTTGCAACAGAAAAAGCATGGTAGCTCTGGGGACAGGTGACCTCACAAGCTCCAGCCACCTGGTCCACTTCCAATACTCCAAAAACTCATGGGTCTGCATAGGAACTGAGAGTCTGGGGTCATCATGACCTTCTATTTTCAAAAAAAGATCAACAAATATTCTTTGAGTACCTACTGCGCTAGCTCACATTGGTCTATCTGAAGTAGTACTTTTTTTTTTTTTTTTTTTTTTTTGCCATACGCAGGCCTCTCACTGTTGTGGCCTCTCCCGTTGCGGAGCACAGGCTCCGGATGCGCAGGCTCAGCAGCCAGGGCTCACGGGCCCAACCGCTCCGCGGCATGTGGGATCTTCCCGGACCGGGGCATGAATCCGTGTCCCCTGCATCGGCAGGCGGACTCTCAACCACTGCGCCACCAGGGAAGCCCAGTACATTTGTTTAGAAAGAACACTGACACATGTTCAATGAAGACAACTTGGAAAACACTAAGAAAATCACTAAGAAATAAGTAAATTCAGAGGTAATCCCATTGGAGTCCAGCAATGATGGCCATGTCAGCAAGAGCCCTTCTTTTCTCTCTCTTCCCCTCTCTCAGTATTTCTGTCCATGAGCCCATTTTTTAATTTGGACCCTTGTCCTGTCTTTGGTCCTCTTCCCCTTTCAATTTTCAAAAGAGAGACCCAATTTACAGACGGGAAAACACTCTTGATTTCCTCTTCAGTTCTCATCACAGCCATTGCCAGTGCTTCAGAGCACGGGCAGGTAGAGCTTATACCTTCCTCTTTCCTCAGAGTCATGGGCCTGAAATCTCAGGCTAAGGGGGCAGCTCCCTCTAACACCACAATCCATCCCAGAAGGAGGAGTTGGTGGGACTAGAACAGGACATTCACACCGGTGAAGTAGGCAACTGCAGACATAAAATACCTTCAAAGGCACTTGAAAGATCCCACGGGAGGAAAAATCCAGTCCTCCCCAAAGGCTAATGTAGAGACAGCTACTCATCCTTGTAGGAAGTTACATATCCCAGAGGGTGTTAGTCTTTTACAGTTTAGTGTGAATGAGGTCTTAGAACAGATCTTCATGTGGTAGGATGAAGTCTTATACAGCAGAATATGCTATATTCCAGTGGGTAGTCCCCGCTTTGTACCACTCTCTTCTATTACTGCTTCTTTCACAGTGCATTCGGATTCGAGTGGCTGCCACCTTCATGAGACTGAGATGCTGAGTCTTGAATCCCCAGTGGCTGGGCCAGAGTGGGCATCAGTAAAACCTCCCTGAACTAGCTAACCCCACCTCACACTGTCCTGCATCATTGTTTTTCACTTCCTATCTCTCATAAGTTATGATCATGTATTTGCTTACTTGAGTGTTCATTTCTTGTTGCCTCTGCCACCAGACTGTAAGATCAATGTGTGTGCAGGCCGTCTTAGTTTGGGATTCCCCCCAGAACAGAGCCTGAGACAAGGACTTCGGTGCAAATATTTTACTTGGGGGGTGATCCCAGAATTTACTGTGAGGGATGGAGGAAGGTAAATGGGGAAAGAGGGAATTTAGAAAAGGATCTGCTAATCGGGGGGTTACTGCTGTGGGAGCTCGAACTCAGTCTTGTTGGGGAGCCTCTGAGAGTTTGTAGAACCCATCTTAGAATTGTCTCCCAAATGGCCAAGGAAGCTGGGATGTTGATTCATCAACTCTCATGCTTTGTTGGTTGAGGGTTACTCCTGGGGTGTTAAGGCTGGCCTGCCCATGGCTGGGGGGAATCTGCTCCCCCAGGGGGAAAATGCATTCCGGCAAAGTGATGCGGGAATAGTAGATATGAGTGGGAATGGCTAGAGGCAGTCTCTAGGGTGGGCTGAGGGTGTGTAGGTGGGGGACTCACAGCATCTGCGCTCCGTGCACCTCTATACTCAGCCCGTAGCCCGCTGTCTTGGATGGACATGGTCAGCAGTCCGTGAACGTTTGTGGCATGACTCCACGGGCAGGGGACTGTCTTCAGATGACAGTCGCTTCACAGAGCAGAAAACGCTGGAGCTGAGTGAGCCCTTGGAGAAACCTCACATCCAGCATTTCCCAAACTGTACCGTGCCCTTGGATAAAAGGACTCCGTGGACATTAGGTTTGGGACCTACTGTGGAAAAACACAATCCGTATCGACACAATGTTCTGAGAAATCTTGCAAGAAAGAAATCTGTTTAACTCAATATTTCCCAATCACTTTCGTTGCTAAAACTTGTTTCTTATTAAATTGAAACACCGCCCCGCCCCCAACCCTTTCGGGAGCCGTGGCTGATCCAAGGCCCTCACTGGTCAGTGGAAGGTGGAGGTCCTGAGAGGGGAGGGTACTTTCCCAGCACTGGGCACCCAGGTTTGTTGACTTCCACCCAGACCTTTGCTCTGTGATGGGACTATACTCCTCACCTCTCTCCACCCTGCTTCTTGATCTCCCAAGTTGCAGCCTCCGTAGCAACATTAGCAGCACCCCAAGTTCCAGGGTGGATCCTAGCAGACCATTGCTCGTCTGTCAGCTCACCACACCTGCAGGCCTGGATTTTCCCAAGTGGTTTGGGGGAAAATTCCCTTCGCTGTAGGGTGGGGCTAGGTTCAGGCCTGAGGTAGGGACTGGGAGAGCGGGAGAGGGCAGGAGGCTTGAAGCCGGCTGGGAAATTTCAGATATGTTTACCCTACACTTAGGCTGAGTCTCAATTTTTTTACATTGAACATTTTGGTAACTGTCTGCTCTTAAACTAAATGGAAAATTATCCTTCTCCCACTGCGATGGCAGCTCCCTCGGATGTTTTGAATAAAAAAATCTATCATTTTAATGCAGACAGCTCAGCTAATAAAAGTGATCTGTGCCATTAATAATTATCCTACAAATACAATGCAAACCAGCAGAGAGGCCTGCAGGGGCGCCCCCTGCTGCCTGGAGCGGTTCCTCCTTGGGCCCTGGCAGGGTGGGATGGCCCAGCATCTGTGGGAGAACAGGTGAGTGTTAAGGACCGAGGAACCCTGGAATTCATAAAGACCAGCACCAGGCAGACCGACAGAGGGTCTGGGCAGGCCTACAGCTTGGGTGTGCGGAGTGATAGAGCAGGAAGGGGCAACAGAGGTAATATATCCCACTGGGGGCTTATTGATATTAATGATAATTACTGGCCTTTCCCCAGCTTGTGCCACGAAACCTGCAAACCAGAAACTACAAACCACATCACCCAGTCCCTCTGCATGGCCCTGCAGGAAAGGCAGCTGGAGGGTCTCAACCAGGAGTTGTAGCCTCAAGTGACTTTGGAGGCCAGACATGTAATATATATGTATGGAGCTTCACAGGTATGGAAAAAACGGCACTGGAGGCCTTTGGTAAACTGGAAGATGCACTTCTCACCTAAAAACATTTGAATAAAAAAAAAGTTAAACACAGACTAGGCAAATTAAATATGTTGCAGGTTGGGTTTGGCTGTGGGCCATAGGTTTGAGAACCTGGTTTAATGAATGAATTCACCTCTCCCCCTGAATAGCACCCCCCATGGCCCTTCCCCCCACAGTGCTCAGCTTTGGTAGCCAGCAGAGGACTGGGTGGGTTCCACACTGTCCCAAGCTGTATATGTACAGAGGGATGTGCTGGGACCTCCCTCCCCAGAGCCTTGGGACGGTCTGCACCTCTGCATTCCAGCTGTGGACTGAGACGCCCGCCGATGGAGCTGACACCAGGCTGGCATGGGAGACAGATGATGAATGGCCTCAGAAACAGAGCCTGAGGTTCCCCAGATTCTGAGTCTTTCAAGGCAATTCGATCCTTGAGTTGGGTAGGTGGTAGAAGTGAGGAAGGAGGGAATGGGATGTCTGCTAGTTTCAAGTTCAAGTTGGGCAGAGGCCCCAGCCTCACGTGGCTGAATGGACTAGTTAAAACTCATTCAGTGGCAAGGGACAGAAACCCAATCGGCTTAAAGAGGAAAGGAATAACCAAACAGAAAATCCAGAAATCTTATTTTTGCCCATCTCCTGGCTCAGCGTTCCTCAGTGAGGGTTTCTTTCCCAGATGACACCCGCCTCCTGGGCACAAGCTGGCTGCCAGCAGCAACAGGCATATACCTGCCCCTCTCAGCAGCCTTAGCAGAAGGAGCAAGACCCTCCCCAGAGTACCAACCAAAGCCCTGAAGTTGAGTCTCTTTGCCTCTGATTGGCCCAGTCAGGGCACACGCCCATCTCTGAACCAATCAGTGTGGCCAGGTGATATCACACTCTGATTGGCCAGGCCTGGCTCACAGGCCCAATCCCGGGGGGTCAGGGTCAGCCCCACCCAGATCAGAGGGAATGAGAGCTGGGGAGGACCCATTCAGAGAAGAGGGGTGGATGGATGCTTGGAAGACTTCACCCCACAGAAGAAGAAAAGAAAAGAAGGAATTAGAGATGTGTTGAATGCCTCGTGTATGCCAGAGTGGTCTGCACACTGCACATGCAGTATCTTACCCCCACCATGTAGGTGTTCCACAGCCAGGTTACATATGGGGAAACGAGATCTGAGGGGTTTGTCACTCATGTAAGATCGCCCAGCTGGTGGAGAAAAGGCCATGCTTTGTAGCTGGCATTGAACAGAAGGGTCTCCGTGCAGTTTTGTGTCCCTCCGTGCTTGCTCTGATCCTGCAGACGGTCTGCTCATCGCCGTTATCCATTTTCCTGCTGGGGTCTGTGCCCTTTCTTTATTGACTAGTAAGGTAAAAAATACACGGCCATAGTCAGCGGTAGGGGGTCTGTCACGAGAAGTGCATGTGACTGAGCATCTGCCTTCCCCATCTGACTGTGAGCTCCTAGCAGGTCAGGGGTTATGTCTCGCTCACCTTTGGGTCCTCAGGTTCTATCTCAGCTTCCGATTGGAGGAGCGAAAGGGGTCAGGAGATCTGAATTCTTGGCCTGAGTCTGCACCTCAGCCTTCTTAACCTCCCTGCTCTCCCACGGGGCACCCGAGGCACCTCTCTTGACCCCTAGGGTTCCCCAGAACAAGGTTTTAGAACAACGGGTTGGGGGTAGGAGTGCTCACCAAGCGTCCTTTGGACTTTATGATTCTCTGGGCCATGCTGAGAGTTCTCCTGGTGTTAACTGTGCAATGATTGTGCATGCTGGTCTGCCTGTGAATTCCAGAACCTTCTGTGTTGGAAGCTGCTCTAGACAAGTCTTGGTTTCAGGAAAGAGTCTCAGAGAGATGCTGGTTTCCACCTGAGAAGTCCAGGAGTAGAAATGGGGGAGCCCAAGTTCCTTCTCAAACACTTCATCATGTGCCCCCCAAAACTGACATTGGACTGGCCTGCATGGATCTGGGGAGGGAAGTCTGGACCCTGAAATCAGGCTGAAGGCTCCTTTCTGGGGTCGTCGTGCTGGTCACTCTCCGTCTAGCTGTGACGGCCACGCAGACCTATCGCTTCCAGGCAGCTCTGGAGGGACAGGCACGGGACGGAGAGAAGAGAGGCTGCCCCCACCCCACCGGCCCCTCCCAGCTTCCCAATCACATCAGCATTTCTCTCGGCATTGTTTCCAGTCCCATTAATATTCATAAGCGACTTTTCTATTGTGTTTGCAATTTTCCAGCAGACAGACAGGCCTGCACTCCCCCGTGTTAATAGGATGCAAAGCTCACCAACTCAGATCTTATTAGCAAATCTCCATTAGATACCGAGGCCCTTCTGGGCTGCCTGATAGGTGAGTTTCCACCACGGGTGACAGCCAGAGCAGGTCTTAATCCAATATGACTTTGCAATCCCCACTGCAGAGACAATCCCGGGGAGGAGCCTGGGCCGGGAGCAGATCGGGCTGAGCCCTGTTAAGGGGTGGAAATGGAGTCGTCGGGGCGGCCAGAGCAGAGAGGCCAGTGTGGGTGGGCTGCCTCTCCTCCCACAAAGGGGCACTTCATCAATTCCATCTTTCAATCACTTGAGCTTTCATTTATTTGACAACGGGATCACCCAGAGTGCTTCCCATGTGCTTGGCACTGGATGGGGGCTGGGATGTGGGCGTGACCCTGACCTGCTTCCTCCCTCCGAGGCTTTCTGGGTTGGAGGCGTAGCTGCACTTATGGACAGTTGCCTGTCGCAGGTGCTGTGGAGAGAGAAGCCCAAGGTGCTTTGACCCCCAGAAAGTTGTATTTGGCCCCCTGGGAAGTTGTATTGTCCCTGGGTCTAAGGCTCCTGCGTTGGTCAAAGAGTGGTGGGGTGCCTTGGTGACCCCCCGATAAGGGAGCTGTGTCTCATATCCCAGACCCACTTTGGCAAAATGGCTGGACTCCCTTCCTTACAGAAAGGGGATCGCTGGCTGATGGGTGGCCGAGGTCATGTGCCAGTCTCTGCAGTCCAAAATGATCTGGAGCCATTCTCTGCTCATTTCAGAGTCCCAGATCTGCCCCTGACCCCCTCCCCGCCTTCTCCACAGTCTGTAACAGTGACACTGGAAGTTGTGAGCCATCTCCAAATGCCTGGGGATAAAGAATGAAACTAATAATATACCTGTGAGAAGTGAAAATTTCTCTCAACTCCCTCAGTTGGTTTCAAGGGTGAGGATTTTTCTCACCTACAAAGCTCTCTGTATTCTCGAAGGCAGCTGAAGCCTGGATGCTTTGCAGTCATGGGGCCTAGGAAGGGCAACTTTGGATGTCCCCCTGTAGCTAGGAGAGCTCACAGCTGAGGAGGCGGGGGTAACAGATGGTGGATGGGCAGTGCGACTTGATTGTTGGGGACATGACATTTCTGAGTCACAGACACCTGGGCTGGAACACTGAGTCAGCTGCTGGATAGCTGTGTGACCTCGAGCAAGCTGCAGAGTCTCTCTGAGCCACCCACGAGCTGGTTACGGGGACTAAGTGAGCTGACGCATGTAAAATGCTCAGCAATGAGCCTGCCATATAATAGGCCCTCAATAAAGGAGAGCTATAATTACTGTTACTGTTATTTTAAGGCTAGCCTCGTGGGGTCCTCAGCTGGTGGACAGCTGAGCTGTTCCATCTTTGGGAGAGTAGCTGGAGCATGGCTGCTCTGCCCTTTGACCTCAGGCTGGACAGATCCCAGGGGCGTTAGGGAGGAGATTTTGAAGCATTATTGAGCCTGGCAGCTGAGAAAGAGAAACACAGACTCCACGGAGAGGGGCATGAGACCGGCAGCTCCCAGCAGGCTTTGGGGCAGGTACACAGGGAATCTTTCAGTGGTCAGGGGTCATGCAGTCCTACCATGCAGAACAGAAGCATCAAAATGTCACAGCTGGCAGGAGCCTTGGGGCTGTCCAGGCCAACCTCATCAAAAATTTTAATACCATTTTTATTAGTTTTTTTTATTGCTGCTGTAACAAATTACCACAAACTTGATGTTTTAGACCAATACAAATTAATTTTCTCAGAGTTTTGAAGGCCAGAGATCCAAAATCAGTATGGTTGGCAGAAATCAAGGTGTTATCAGAGCAGTGTTTCCTCTGGGGACTCTAAGGGGAGAATCTGGTCTTGGCCTCTCCCAGCTTCTGGGGGCTGCCGTTTTCCTTGGCTCATGGCTGTATCACTACAGTCTCTGCCTCTGTGGTCACATGGGCTCCTTCTCTCCTGCCTGTGTCAAATCTCTCTCTGTCTCCACCTTATAAGGATACCTGTGATTGCATTGAAAGCCCACCTGGTATAATCTAGGATAATATCCCCAAGGCAAGATAATTAATCCCACCTACAAAGTCCTTTCTTGTTTTTTGGCATGTAAGGTGATATTCACAGGTTCTAGGGATTAGTTCACGGATATCGTTGGGGGGAACATGATTCAACCTGCCACATCATTAAGAAAAATTGTTTTGAGATAATTTTTTTTTTTTTTTTTGCGGTACGAGGGCCTCTCACTGTTGTGGCCTCTCCCGTTGTGGAGCACAGGCTCCGGACGCGCAGGCTCAGCGGCCATGGCTCACGGGCCCAGCCGCTCCGCGGCATGTGGGATCTTCCCGGACTGGGGCACGAACCCGCGTCCCCTGCATCGGCAGGCGGACTCTCAACCACTGCGCCACCAGGGAAGCCCTGTTTTGAGATAATTTTAGTCTTATGGAAGAGTTGTAAAACTAGTGTAAAGAGTTCCCATACACCCTTTACTCGGTTCTCCCTTATGATTATCTTAAGTAATCACAGAACGTTTATCAAAATGAAGAGATTCATCTTGTTACAATACTCTCAGCTAAATTTCAGAACTTATTTGGATTTGACCAGTTTTCCCACTAATGTCCTTTTTCCTGGGTCAGGATCTGGTCTCTGATACCACATTGCATTTAGCAATTATGACTCCTTAGTCTCGACCCATCTGTGACATTGCCTCAGTCTCTCATGGTTTTTTATGACTTTGACACTTTTGAAGGGTGCTGGTCAGTTTTTTTGTGGGATATCCTTCAGTTTGGCTTTGTCTGGTGTTTTCTCACGATTATGTTAAGGTTATGTGTTATCGGGATGTATTCCACAAAAGGAGGTGCTTCACCAGGGCATCATATGGGACTATGTGGTGTTGACGTGTTAGCAACACATGACTAGTGACGTGAACCTTAGCCTTGGTGCAGGTGGTGTCTACTAGGATTTTCCCCTATAAATTTACTATTTTTCCCATTATAATTACTTATTATTTGGGAGGAGATACTCTGAGATGATGCACATGTCCTATTTCTGCTTGAACTTCCGCCCACGAATTTTAGCATCCATGGATGGATCTTGTCTGTGACAATTATTACTGCGGTGTTCACTCATTCCTTCCACATTTATTACTTGGAATTCTTCTATAAGGAAGAGTTGTATCTTTCCCCCGATTTATTTACATTTGTACGGACTCGTGGATATGTATTTTATTCTTTGGGTTAGAATTCAATACTACTGTGATTTATCTTTTTTGTTCCACTTGTTCCAGCTTTGGTCGCGGGGAGCTTTTCAGGTGGACTCCTGTGCCTTTTTGAAATGTTCTTTCCTTCCTTTTTCTTTTCTTTCTTTCTTTCCTTCTAAGGGTTTGTGTCCCACTCTGAATATAATGTGTGGCCTCATACAGTCTTAGAAATCAGTCCTAGCCATTCTGAATATAGCCTGAAGGTTTCTGGTGGAGAAGGATTACATTTTACTTCAGAAGTGCCAGCACTTAGTTCTGGCCAAGGGCATAAGACACACAGGCACATCTCGGAGACGTTTCATGTCCAGGTCCAGACCATCGTACTACAGTGAATATTGCAGTATAGTGACTCATGAATTTTTTGGTTTCCCAGTGCATATAAAAGTTATGTTTGCACTATATTGTAGTCTATTAAGTGTGCAATAGCCTGATGTCTAAAGAAACGCACATACCTTAAAGTTAAAAAATACTTTATTGCTGAAAAATGCTAACCATCCTCTGAGCCTTCCTTGAATGGTAGTAACATCGAAGATCACCGACCACGGATCACCAAAACAAAGATAATAGTAATGAAAAAGCTTGAGATATTATGCGAATTACTAAAATGTGGCCCAGAGACACGAGGTGAGCAAAATGCTGTTGGAAAAATGGCGCCGAGAGCCTTGGTCAGTGCAGGGTTGGCACAGACCTTCAATTTGTAAAATACTCAATACCTGCAAAGTACAATAAGACGAGGTCTGCCTGTACTCAAAAATATGAATTTTCTCGGCTCCCTTTTTCCCTCAGTCCTCTTTCCTCCGCCATTCCTGGGTCACTGAAGGTCTGGCCTTGTCTGCCGGAGCAACTTCCTTGGGGACAGGGCGCTGTCACCTTAGGAATGAGAGCTTTGGAATCGCATCTCTGTTCAAATCCCGTCTCCAGTGCTTCCTGTCTCTGTGACCTGGGGCAGCTGACCTACCCTCTCTGAGCCCCTGTAAAGTGAGGAAGATGAACTCAACCTCAGAGGGCCAGTGTGAGGATTACAAGAGATAAGAGATGCTTGAGAAATACGGCTGTGACTGCCACAGTCTCCATAATTTGTTGGAGATGAAATACTAGACAAAGGTGGGGGGAGGCTGGGATCTATGCTGGTCAGTCCTGCTTCCAGGAAAGCCCCAATTTTATGTATTCATTTTAAATAGAGGGGTTTTGCTCCATCTGTAACTATAAGTGATTTAAAACAAATAAACCTGTGAGCCTTTACCTATAAATATATTTACAGGTAAGAATAAAACAGAGCCTCCATCAGCTCACATGTCTTCTTTTTTTTTGCAAGCGGGTTCCTGTGTTTTTCACGTTGTCATGCCCAGGATGCTCTGGGTCCTGGCATTCAGAGATTCCCCCCCACTGACACCCCTCCCCCACCTCGCTGAGTACTCCCCACCCCGCCACCTCCCCTCCCCGGCCCGCATCCCAGGGAAGGCGAGCAGAGGGCACACCAGAATAGCTTCCTTCCCAACGGGAAGAAAAAGCTGTTGTATTAATGACCACACTTAACATGCTTCCATTTTAATCCCTACTTTAAATTTGGCACAATTGTTTTTACAGTAAAGCCTGATTTTTTAAAAATAGGGTGCTGAGGGTATTCGCTTTCTATTCAAACACAAAGAGAGCCCACTTTACTTTGTAAAAGAAAGAAAGAAGGAAAAAAATCAGTCTTTGTCTACTAGAAATTCACAGATTCAAGTCAGTTGCCAGACTGTTCAATAACAGCCTCCCCTCCCTTCCTCCACCTCCCTGTCAGCCTCACTCTCATTCTACAAGCATTCCTGAGCTCCTACTGCATACACGCATTCCTGAGCGCCTACTGTATGCCAGGCATGAGATCAAGGATGAGTGAGGCACATGGTGGTCCCCCAACAGGGAAAATTGACCTCCTCAGGGGCTGCAGGCTGAAGATGAGTAAGCGAGACCCAGACCCTGCAAACCGATCTTTGGAACGAGCACTTCTCAAAGCATGGGTTCCCCCAGGTTTTTTCACGCGCTCACAGACTGGCATCAAGTCTCACTGAATTGTCTGGGTGAGAAAGTTACTTACTCTCTTGCAATCATTTTCAATCCTGATCCAGGCTGGAGAAAGTCTCTGGTGGGGGCTGGTGAATGGTTAATACCACTCTGGCCCTTGTTGCTTTCCCATTTTTTTTTTTTTTTTTTTTTTTGCGGTACACGGGCCTCTCACTGCTGTGGCCTCTCCCGTTGCGGAGCACAGGCTCCGGACGCGCAGGCTCAGCAGTCATGGCTCACGGGCCCAGCCGCTCTGCGGCATGTGGGATCTCCCCGGATCAGGGCACGAACCCGTGTCCCCTGCATCTGCAGGTGGACTCTCAACCACTGCGCCACCAGGAAAGCCCGTTGCTTTCCCATTTTAACAAAGAGAGCAGAGCTTAGGCTCATAGATGTCCCAGGCCATGGTGGCTTTAATGCCATTGCCTTGCCGTTACTGTGTTCATTTTTATGGTTATGTTGCATTTGTGGACATTGATGCTGGTTTTCCCATGCAGGAGAGGGAAAACCTTCCTTTTAGGCCAGCATTAAAGAAAGAGAGTCAATGTAAAGAAATATACTAAGTAAATAATTATGTGGTGTAGGCAGACACAACACAATTCTGAGGATGGTGGTGCCCAATGACGGAAGACTGGAAAGATGATCTGGGCTAACATTCTCTTTGTGTCTAGATCCCAGATGCCACTCCTCACCTCAGGTCTAAAAGTCCCAGCTCTTAGATGCCAGGGGCATTGGGAGGGGTATTTTTCTCTGATTGGGCCAAAGTGTTAAGAAACATGAGTATCCTTTGACATCGGGATGTTGATGGCAACAGTGGCCAGACAGAAGACTCAGAGGGAAGGTGCAATGTGGACACAGTCGGTCAGTAGTTATGGGCTGCCCCTGGGCTGGGGGCCCGTGAGCTCCCAGCCATCTCTGAGTAAGGCGGCTCCTGTGAGCCCAGGACAGTCCTTCAGAGAGGGCTGCAGCAGTGACCACCCACACCTCTGGGTGGGGCATCAGTGTCATCGGCTTCAGGCCCCTCTGCTTTGGGAAAATAATAACAATCTTCTCCCAGTGCCGTGGCTTCCAATCTTATGCACTGGTTTGACCTGGCGAAGGAACAGACCCAAGGAAGGGCTAAGGGCCTTTCCCTGAATCAGGGTGGCATCCAGCCACACAGTGGGCTGTGGGCAAAGAGTGGAAGATTGGCACTGGCACAGCCGGACAGGCGTGTGGCCAGCAGGATCCAGTGGGCCCAGGTCTTCAGTAGCCCATAAACCAGACAACTGAATATTTGATAGATATATAATTCCAGAGAATGAGGGCCCCTGCTGGCCCATGGTGAAATATAGTGGATGTCTGACCTCCTGGAGGAATAAATCTGCCCAGTTGACACTTTCCAGCCTGAGACGTGGAAGTCCTCTCCATGTAGCTTTTCCTAGAAGAGCTTAAACACTTAGCATGGGGATATTTGCTGTCTGGTGGAGCCCCGGGGTCCCAAGGTCATCTTGGCCGTGGCTCCTCACGCTGCCCCAGGCGTGCCTCTGTGCCATCCTGGTACCCTGGGGCTGCCCGCCACTGTGGAGTTGGAATGAGTAGAGGCTAGCACTGAGAGGGAGGGGAAGAAGCATCTACCTCCACCTCCTGAGCTTTGTTAAAGGAAAAGAGGCTGATAGTGTGACAGTTAGCAGATGGGGAGAGGCTGGGCAGACCTGGGTGAGAATCCTGAAACTGGGACTGCTAGCTGTGTGACCTCAGCCAAGTTACTTACCTTCTTTGGACTCATCTTCTTCACCCACAAAGTGGGGTTCATAATAGTGCTTACCTCATAGGGCTGTGGGATGATTAAGTGGGCAAATGTACCTGAAGTGCTTTGCAGGGTCCCGGGCACACGGTTAATGCTTAGTGAAGGTCAGCTCTCACGATAGCATAACAACAACTGACTCTAGGCCTCCCACTGGCTGCTGTGTGTCCTTGAGCAAATCATGTAAGCCCTCTGAGCCTCGGTTTACTCATCTGTAAAATGGGTCTAAGCATACCTACCTCATAGATGTAAAGATTGTAGAGGTAGAGTACAAGGCTCCTGGCCTATGTAAGTGCTCAATACATAATAATGGTGGTGCCGGTGATGATGATGATGAAGCCAGAGATAGATTTTAACAACGTGGGCTTAAGCCTCTCCTTTTGCAAGATGTGGGTTAACCTCCCTCCTGCCCCCTGGACCACCTTGGTGCCCAGAAGCCCTGGACAACGGGAGAGAGGTACAGCAGGAAGCTATTCTACCTACCTCTGCCCCCCAGCTAAGATTCCTGCTGAGACACAAGACTGGGCCGCAGATTCTGGTTTGCAGGTGTTAGCATGGCAGAGAGGCAGGAATTACGTGGGGTGGGGTGTCCTCCTTCATCCTTGCCATCTGCCTCGGCCAGTGGCTCATGCTGCCCTGTTTGCCTGGAGCACGCTCCCTCCAGTCTTCTTCTGGCTCACTCCTAACTCTCTCTCTCATATCACTCTCGGGTGCCCATGTCCCCCTGCTGTGTACTCCCTCAGTAACCAGGGCATCCTCCAGCACCTCCTATCACACTGTATTAACGAACGCTTACCATGTGCCCAGCACGGCGCTAAGTACTTCGCATGCTAACCACCTCCTCCCCTCCGTGAGGGCGGGGACTGTATCTGCCTCGGATTCCCTGCTCAGCCCATAGAAGGGTCTCAGAAATTATCTACTGAATGAATAGATGTGGCATTTGGGGTGTTTGGTCAGCAGTGGAGACTGACATCACCCTGGCTAACCGATTCCTTCAGGCTGGGAAACTGTGGATGGGAAAGGGAAAGAGACTGTGTCCTTTGCCCCAGGCGTGCTGAAACCCAAGTTCCTTCTACAGGGAATGGCTGCTTGAGGCTCTCCCGTCATACACCAGCCCCAGAACCACGTAGTTCCCCTGCCTTACCAAGGGCTTCCCCATCTCACCTGAGCCTCCTCAGGACACCAGGAGATGGGAAGGACAGTGGTATCATTCTACTTTTATAGATGAGGCTCAGAGGGGTCAAGGGTCTGTCCTAGGGTGACACAGCTTATGGTGACACAGCTGGGAACCAGGACTCCTGACTCTTTGCTGAGGGCTCTTTCTCCTCCACTCCACTTTACAACCCCCTGGGCCACGTAATCATGAAGTCCCAGAATGTCAGAGTTAGTTGGAATCTTAGAGATTGTATTACACAGATGGGAAAACTGAGGCCCAGAAAGGGGGAGGGGACGTAGCTGCCCAATTCCCCATAACTAGCAAGTGGTGAACATAACTAGCAGATATCTTGGCTTGAAGCCACGTCCTGGAGGGGGTGGGTTCACAGTTAGCAATTAGCCCTCTGTTGCGGCCAATCTGGGACTGAGCACAAAAAGATTCATTGTCATAGCCTGGAGGTAATTTTCACAGACAACTGTTATGATATGTTCTTGGCCTAAACACTTTTCCAAAAAATCCCGGCCAGCTGAGCAGACGGGCATCTGTCATTGGCTATAACGAGGAGGCTGTGGGACTCACTCATCAGTCAGGCATCCCACTTAGAAATGGCTCAGAACACCCTTGCAGAGAAAAACAAATGTGCTGGTGCTGGGGCAGAGCTCTCAAGTGAAGGAACAGGGAACCCCAGACATGGGCTGAACCAGACACCATTTCAGCACTTGGGACAGTTCCACGGAGGGCAACCCTTCATCCGTAGGAGCTTGGAATCTACAGAACTTTATAATCAGAAGCCTGGTCTCCAGGAGGTGGGCAGTGGTTTTTAAATGGAGAGCCACTGATTTTCTGAAAAAAGAATCCAAGTGTTCACAGAAGCATGATGTGATTTGATTTTGTAGAATTTTGCGGCCATCTGGGTTTTTAG
Organism: Phocoena phocoena; assembly: GCF_963924675.1. NCBI lineage: Eukaryota > Metazoa > Chordata > Mammalia > Artiodactyla > Phocoenidae > Phocoena > Phocoena phocoena. The sequence continues at coordinate 95,634,903 of NC_089226.1, read as the reverse complement.
AAACTGAAAAGTTTTAAGGTAAAGGAGAAGCATAATAACATTTGAAGAGATGAAATGATTTTTGGAATATGCCTGAGCAGTGATCACTCACCCCCCCACCCCCCTCCACATTATAGCCAGTAGGGAAATGAGAAAGAGAAGATGGAAGGAGGCAGGATGAGAATCAAAGGGGAAAAATAACAGATCTACAGAAAAGAAGAGAGAGAAGCACACAGAGGGAGAGGAAGTTGAAAGGTACAGAGAAAGTGAGATGAGAGCGTGGAACAAAGGGATGGAGGGAGGTTTCATGGGTTCTAGAGTATCATTACATTTCTTGTCCACTTCCTGACTTTTGCACTGACCCCAGGCTGCTTGGTGAGATTATGTCTTAAACGTCATGAGTAGATTAGCCACTTTTCAAAGTTCTTCAACTTCTCATAATGCTTAAAGCTTCAGAAACTCTACTCTGATTAGAACCTTTATAACAGCCTATTACAATGATGTTTTTCCCTGGTGCTTCCGACAGCAGAGATTTCAGTGGGGGCCCAAAAGATTTAGAGTGTGTGGTGGATTTAGCCTGAGTCTGTGATCCTTCATTTCTGATGATGAGAAGCTGACCCATGGAGGACTGATGTCTGGGAGCCACAGCTGAAGACGTCAGGATGAGAAGAAGGCTCCCTGTGCGCCATTCAGCATAGGGACAAACAGACCAAATGCCTCAATGGCCCTGGAGGTCAGCACCAAGCTCTGCTACTGTTCGTCACAGTCGTCCCAATGCACCGATCTTATGGTTTAAATGGTGTTTGTTGGTCTCCATTTAAGAAGGTGGGAAGGTATGAAGTATCCTCTAGAAACATTTCAATCAAAATAATTAAGTTAAAAGCTTGTAAGTTGTTTTCTGGAGGATTCACTAGTATGTAATACTTCACTGCCCACTTATGTTGGACAATAAGGTATGTACTTTTAGCCAAAAAGATTCATGCTGTTATAATGAATTAATCTGAGCTGTAAAATATAATAATGATGTAATGTGGTATGAAAGAGAATTAATATTCTGAGTTTCTATCACATGTCAGGCATAGTGCCAGGGGCTTTACATACTGTGATAGATTGGATTATTACTCAGCGGAATATTCATTCCCCTCTCCCTTGAGGGAGTGCCTCTCCCCCACCCCCGATGGTGGGTTTGGTCACGTGATTTGGTTTGGCCCGTGGATGGTGGGTGGAAGTAACAATGGTCTAGTTCTAAGCCAAGCCTTAAGAGGCATTGTGTATTTCCACGCGTCCCCTTGCAGTACAGCGGAGCCACCAGGAGAAAAGCAGGCCACTTCAGATTGGGCCCCAGCATGAGTAGCGCACACAGAGTGGACTCAACCCAGCCAAACCCAGTCTAGTTCACCCAGTCTTAGTCACCTTGCAGACCTGTGAGTCCAAGAATAAATGCTTGCTATTGTCAGCCACTGAATTTTGGGGCTGTTTGTTTTTCAGCACTGTTCTGAAAGAAATGCCTAATACAAAATTCACTGTCTTATTCAGTCTAGGTACCACACTCTTTAAAGTAGGTACCACAATTTTCCCCCATTTTACAGGAAACAGAGGCCTAAAGAGAAAAAAATGCCTCACTCAAAGCCACAGAGTGAGTTAACGAGTGATGGATCCACACTTAGCTCATCTTTATTTGATAAGGTGAGGAGACAGCTGCCTGGCCCTCCCCGGCTAGCCCTTGCTTGCCTCTCCCACTCATCACTCCTTCCCCTAGCTCAGAGCTCCAGGGTCAGGGTGGGGCGCTGGCGAAGCTGCAGGGAGAGCATCTGAAGCTCCTTTTAAAGAGCCAGTGGGGGTTCCCCCACCCGTGGCTACTGGAAAAGGTCACATTTGGAGATTCAGCCCACAGAACAATGACATTTCAAGGATCAAAGAAAAGGTTAAAATATTCCTATAAATCTATTCTTGGGACTTTTAAGCATTTCCGATGTAAAGGGAAAATGTCATTTCTTCTTCCCCCAAAAGTGGTGGAGGGTGGGTTGCTGGTAGCGGGTCTGCTCTTGTTTTCCTGGCGCAGATGAACAGGGAGGAAGAACGGATTCGCTCCACATCCCTCCATATACAAATGAAGGTGCAGTTAACCCCAAACCTCATTTATTTATGGAAACTGAATCCCAAATGGCCCCCAGACGAGCTTCTCCAAGCTGAGAGATGGACAGTGACAGATTCCAGCGCTCTCCTACTCCCTCTGTCCAGAGTGGCTGGTGGGCTACTGCTACAGAAAGGCCTCCAGGCTCTCAGGGTGGGATGTGGGTGAGGCCAGGCATAGGCATGGGGGTGGGGCGTGGCGTCTGACCTGGCAGATCACCCCCCTGGGCTTCAGATTCTTGTGTCAGCTGCCTTGTGCATCCAAACCCAGCGGAGCCCAGACTGACTCACCACCTTCTCCTGGATTCCACGTCTTGGTGGGTGGCCCCACTCTCTTTCACCCATTCGTTCAGCAAACATGTCTGGAGTGCCCTCTGAGTGCCAGGCGCTGTACCAGGCACCAGATGACAACAAGGTAGGGGCACTCCTGCCCTCAGGCAGTTTGTAGACTATTCAGGGAGACAAACCAAGACCCTGCAAGGGTGAAGGACTAACACTTTTGTGAACGGGGTGCTGATGAAACCCAGAGAGGGGAGTGACTAACTCTGCAGGGCAGTCAGGGAGGGCTTCTCAGAGGAGTTGTTATTGAACTGGGGCCCATCCAAATGCGACACTTCAGGCAGAGGGAGTGCACACAAAGGCCTGGGGTCCCAGAAGCCACAGCTGGTTGGAGACGTGGGAAATGCTGCGTACCACAGAGGAGCCGGCATCTTCCCAGCGGCTTCTAAAGCCACTTTCCATCAGGGGACTGGGCTGCCGGCATGGTGGGCTGCAACCCCACAGTCTGCGAGCAGCTGCTGTTATTCATAGCTCTCAAGCCATCGCTCGCCTCCCACGTCCCATCAGTCACCGAGCCCTGTTCTCATCTGCCTCCTGAACATCTCCCCTCTCTGTCCCTCTCTCTCCCTTCCCACCTTCACCCCCAGTCCTGGGGCCCCAGCCTCTCCATGGGATTGCCCACAGCCTCTGAGTGCTGACAGCCTCCGTGGGCAGTCTCCCTCCCACCCAGCCCACCGGGCTGCAGCCGGAACTGGCCTTGGGAAGCATCAGTCTTGGCATTTGACTCCCTTCCGAGGTCCGTTTGATGGCCCCCCGCTGCCAGCGGGATAAGGTTCTGCTCCTGAGTGTTGCATCCGAAGCCCTTCGAGGCCAGAATCCCCACCTCACCAGCCTCACTGGGGCCCTTGTGGATCATATGCCCGTTCTAGGCCCTTGAACCATCTGGGGGCAGGAACTCATCAAGCCCCTTCCTGCCCTTGCACATGTTGTTTCTTCCACCTGGAATTCTTTTCCCTGTGCTTATCTGCCTATTGAACTCCCATTCGTCTTTCAAGACCCAGATGAAGAAATAATACAATGGTAATGAAAGCAATAAGGACTACCACTTACTGACCGCCCACTCAAGTCCCTCCGTATCTCATTACACTGCTTCATTTTCAAAGTATTTGAAATACTACTACACTGTTGGTGGGGATGTAAGTTAGTACAGCCACTATGGAGAACAGTATGGAGGTTCCTTCAAAAACTAAAAATAGAGCTACCATATGACCCAGCAATCCCACTCCTAGGCATACACCCGGAGAAAACCATCATTCGAAAAGATACATGCACCTCCGTGTTCATGGCAGCACTATTTACAATAGCCAGGACATGGAAGCAACCTAAACGCCCATCAACAGAGGAATGGATAAAGAAGATGTGGTACATATGTACAATGGAATATTACTCAGCCGTAAAAAAGAACGAAACAATGCCATTTGCAGCAACATGGATGGACCTAGAGATTACCATACTGAGTAAAGTAAGTCAGACAGAGAAAGACAAATATATGATATCGCTTATATGTAGAATCTAAAAAAAGGGTACAAATGAACTTAGTTACAAAACAGTAGAGTCACAGATGTAGAAAACAAACTTATGGTTACCAGGGGGTAAGGGGAGGGGAAGGGATAAATTGGGAGATTGGGATTGACCTATACACACTACTATATATAAAATAGATAACTAATAAGGACCTACTGTGTAGCACAGGGAACTCTACTCAATACTCTGTAATGGCCTATATGAGAAAAGAATCTTAAGAAAAGAGTGGATATATGTATATGTATAACTGATTCACTTTGCCCTACACCTGAAACTAACACGACATTACAGATCAACTATACTCCAATAAAAATTTTAAAAAACCCACAACGGTCACTTCATATTCTTAGGATGGATATTATTAAAAAAAGAAATGGTGTTAAAAGTTGGAGAATATGTGGAGAAATTGGAACCCTTGTACACTGTGAGTTGGTATGTTAATTGGTGCAGCCACCATGGAAAACAGTATGGAGGTTCTTAAAAAATTAAAATTAGGACTACCGTATTATCCGTCAATCCCCTTCTGTGTATATATTCAACAAAATTGAGATCCAGGTTTAAGAGAGATATCTGCACTCCTGTGTTCATTGCAGCATTATTCATAATAGCCAAACATGGAGGGAATGTAAATGTCCATCAGTGGATGAATGAAAAAAGAAGATGTGGTATATACATACAGTGGAATATTGTTTAGCCATAAAAAGAAAGAAATCCTTCCATCGGCGACAACGTGGATGATTCTATACTAAGTGAAATAAGCCATTCACAAAAGGGCAAAAACTTCACGGTACCACTTATGTGAGGAGTCCAAAGTAGTCAACCTCACAGAATTAGAGAGTAGAATTACATTTGCCAGAGGCTGGGGGGAAGGAAGAAATGTTGAGGATAAAGTGTACAAATGTTAAGTTATATAAGATAAATAAATCTTAGAGATCTACTGTATAGCAAAAAACAAAAAAGAAAAGAAAAGAAAAGAAAAAGAAAAGAAAAAAGGACTACCATTTACTGACCACCCCTTCCAGTCCCTCTGTATCTCATTACATTGCTTCATTTTCATAGCATCCAAAACAGTGTTTTTTAATTTATGGCTTTACTGTCTGTTGTCTGTCTTTCGCATCAGAGTGAAGGCTCCATGAGGAAAGGGCTTGGCTTTCCTGTGTCCTCGGTACCTAGAGCCATGGCTGGCACTGAGTAGGAGAGCAAAAGAGTTTGTGGGATAAATTAAGAAATGACCCCTTATAACAACACTATTAGGTGTTGAGAGTTCTTATCCCCATTCTACAGAAGGGGAAACTGAGTCTTTGGCAACAAGGGCTTTGGTAGCTACCTCAGTGCTCCGTTTCCAGGCTGTTTCCTGGGAGACACTCAAGGGCAGGGTCCATGTTGAATTCCCATCCAGAACCCCTGGGTTCCTAGGAGAGGTTATGGAAGTGGGTGGTGGATGTTTCCTGTCAGTGGCAGGGGGCTCAGTGGTGGGGCAGCTTGGGTGGAGGCACCTCAACTAGTTGAAGCTTGGCTTCCCAGAGCCTGTTTCTAGGTTGGGAATTAAATGTACTGATGGTTCTCCTTCATCCCTAATTGGCACCAAATTATATGGAGTGGGCTGGCTGTGCTGCCCAGCTAGGCTCAGCAGGGGCTGAGGCAGGAGCTGGTGTCAATAAAAACGTTTTCGTCAGGGGTGGTGGGAAGTCAGGCTTATCAAAGCTGCAGGGGGTTGCAGTGGGAGCCCTGGGCTGGGAGACCTTAGTCATTCATTTGGTGCAGAGCGGGAGCCCAGGCTTTGGGGTTAGGGACAGCCCAGCTGTGTGGCCGTTCATCTTTCTGAGCCTCCGTTGCCTCGTCTCTGAAATGAGGATGGTCATCACCCCTACCTCCTGGTGGTGTCGGGAGGTGAAGACTTCTGCTTTTCTGTGGGCACCATGCCTGGCCCCTCTGCTGCAACTCCGGAGAGGGGATCAGGGTGGTCAGGGGGTAGTCCTTCAGACCTGAAGGGGAAGGCGGGCAGGGCCAGCGCCTTCCTGGGTTTACCTCATCTGCCCCTGGGGGGCTCCAAGCTTGAGAGCACATTCTTTGCTGAGACCTTTGAGCCCTGGGTCCTCTAGCAAGAGGGAGGGTCTGAGTGTCAGGCAAACAGATCCCTCCTCCCAGGTGACCACGTGGCCAGTCCTAAGAGGGAGCGTGGCAAGGGCTGGGGAGTACAGCTGTGGTCGGAGTCACAGAGCCTAGTGCATATTCTCTAACCCATGTGTGATCATGGGTCACCCGCTGCTCTCGGTCTCAATTTCCCTGAGCGTGAAATGAAGGGGCTGGACTGGCTGATCTCTATGGGCTCATCCAACTCTGACGGAAGTGAATTCTTTATTTCCTTCCATATTAAACTTCCAGTTCCTGCAAGTAGGCCTCTGGGAGGGATAGAGATAGGACAATGGGATTCTTATGAAGTGTTTGACTGATAGCTTCTTTCAGCGGCGTTTGTTTTGTTTTATTTAAGAAAGGGGATTTCTTAACCCAAGCGCTAATAGTGGGACTTTAGGCAATGGATGAAGTGAAGAATTTCAGGCGTAGGGAGCAGAGAGAATGGAGAGAGGGGAAGCAAGGCCACGCAGGCAGAACACTGACACGAGGAGACTGACAGAAGATGATGGGGATGAGCGTGGTTTCTGCAGAAGTTGCTGGAAGGTGCACAAAGTACCACCGTCCAGGCAAAAACCTGGGATCAAAGCCCGAGAGCGGGGCTGGGTTCCAGGAGCCAATGCTCTCTGACTAGTCAGGGGTTGCTTAGCTCTTAAAGGGGCAGAGCCTGGGGTTTAGAGTCTCACAGCCATGGGTTCTGCTCCCAGCTCTGCCACTGACTGTGTGACTTTGGGCAAGTTACTTAACGTCTCTGAACCTCAATGTCTTTGGGGTGTAATGGGGATATCCAACCCCTTTCACAGGGTTGCCATAAGGAGTCAATGAAATAACCAGTGTGAAATGTCTGGCACTGGCCCTAACCATTGTGAGCCCGGCAGTCAGTGGTGGCAGGTACTGTCTGTGTAATTCTATTGAGGGAGGCACAGCCTTATCGTGGAGGCTGTTTCTGGGGCTCTGAGGGGACAGCAGCTACAGCCCTGTGTCTTCAAGGCCCCTCAGGGTCTCGCACCCTGGAGCAGGGAGACCTTACATGTTCCAGTGTGAGGAGGGCTGCCCTGCCTGCCTGATGGGATGTGATAGTGCCGCATAGGGGGGAAGGGCACAGGCTCTGCAGCCAGCCTGCTCGGTTCAAATCCCAGTCCTGCCACTGACCTGCTGTGTGACCTCAGGCCGGTCACCTCGCCTCTCTGAGTCTCACCTGTTTCATGTTTAAAATGGGAATGACGATAATAATAATTACAGCCACCACATAGGATGTTAACAAAGATGAAATAAATGAATATACATAAAGCATCTAGACCTGCACTAAAGGGGCAAGCACTTGGTACCTGTGGTTACTGAGCACTTGAAATGTGGCTAAACTAAATTGAGATGTGCCGTAAGAGGAAAACAACCGCTAGATTTAGAAGGCTTAGTGCAAAAAAATAGTAAAACATCTCTCTAATAATTTTTTACATTGATTACGTGTTGAAATGATAATATTTTGGATATACTGGGTTATATTAAACATATTATTAAAATTAATTGCACCTGTTTCTTTTTCTTTTTCTTTTCTTTAAAGTGAAAGTGGCTACTAGCAAATGGAAGTTACATATGTGGCTTGCATTGGATTTCCCTCGGTCAGCGCTGATCTAGAAAAACGCTAGGCATTTGGTAGGCAGGAGGTCTACTTCTGCTATTATTATTATTAGTTGTTGGGTTCGAGTACTGAGTTTACAGCTTCCTGTATGATCTTGTGAAGGTTATTTAACTTCTTTAAACCTCAGTTTTCCTCTCTGTAAAATGGGACAAATGGGATTAAATGAAATCCTGCCTGTAAAATGCTTGGCTGAGCTCCTGGCATGTAGGAAACAGTCAGTGTTAGCTGTTACATTGTTGGCCTATGGGATCAAAGGTGAGGGTTCCGGGCTTCCCTGGTGGCGCAGTGGTTGAGAGTCCGTCTGCCGATGCAGGGGACGCGGGTTCGTGCCCCAGTCCGGGAAGATCCCACATGCCGCGGAGCGGCTGGGCCCGTGAGCCATGGCCGCTGAGCCTGCACGTCCGGAGTCTGTGCTCCGCAATGGGAGAGGCAACAACAGTGAGAGGCCCTCGTACGGCAAAAAAACAAAACAAAACAAAGGTGAGGGTTCCCACCCTCGCTGATGGGAGACGGGCTCATCTGGTACCCTCCAGGCAGTGCAGGAGGGGCTGAGCCAATGGAGCTCCCCGCGAATGGGACATGAGTTCTGAGTAAACTCTGCATTGATCTGGAGGTTGAGCTGTTTGGCCAGTTATGTTAAGGGAAAGGTCAATAACACATTAATGGGATCAGTGGCCTCATTAATCTTCCTCTAATGAACAGCTATTCAAGCCAAACTGTCTTCCCCAGATCCTGGAAGACATTTTGTATTGGCAGGAAACTTGCTGGGTAGAAACAACCTCTAATCTTATAAAAGTGATTTAGTGCCTTTGCTTGGAAAGGCATGCTGGGGACTGGATGCAGGACAGGAGAACCGAAACAGCAATGTCACAGTAGATCTCTCCCTTGGGGCTCCAGATAGAAAAGCCAGAGGCAGCTGGGAGGGGATTTTGGTGAACGTCAGGGGTGAAGGCAAAGTTAAGCTCACTATGTCTGGCTGAACATTCTCACCTCTGAATCAACAAATTGTTGGCGATGCAAGAATTGGGATGGCCTTGAGGACCTGGAGGGATGGTGATGGGCGGTGGAGAAAACCGAGATGGGCACCAGCAGTCCCGAGTCTGGTGGGCTCACCAGTGGTGTCGAGCTCTGTGACTGCAGGGATCTTGTAAATGGTGTCAGAGCAGAGGGGCCTTGCAGGAGGTGAAGAGGCAGTGGGACCTGAGAAGGTGCTGAGCTGGGGTGGGGATGCGAGAGGAGGAAGCTGGGGGAGGCTGGTCCCAGGTCCCTGGGATCGGCTGACTTTCGATAGAGCCAGGCCACAGGGATGGAATCTTCCACCCCTCCCATTCTCCTCCCCCACTGCCCTCCCCCCAACCCCCAGGACTTAGAGTTCCTCCCCCTGACCCCTCCGCACCCCCAGCAGGTGGTTGAGTGACTCACAAACTACAGGAGCGCCTCCAAGAAGAGGCTGCGGAAGGGGTGGTGGTGATTAGGGGTTAAATTAGAGAATGGGCAATTTGCACATTCATCAGGACCTGTACCAGTGTGTGTGCACACCTTCATGTGCCTGTGTTTGACTGACTGACAGGTTACGGAGAGAATTTTTTGATAGGGAAAGTGGCAGGCGTCAAACCTGGACACTCTCTGCTAGGTTTATTCTGATGGGAACAGGAAGAGGCAATCCCCTTCCCTCTTTCAAAACTCATACTTCTGTTGATGCAACCTAAGGACACATAGGCTTTTTGGTACCTGCACAATCTCGTTGACCCAATTCATGCTTAATGTAGACTAGAACCCCTAGGATGTTCCTTGGCCCTGAGCCACATTTTCGCCCACTCCAGCTCTCCTTCTATCAATCATACCCTGTTGCTGTTGTCAAATCTGCTAGCCCAGACCGGATGGACAGCATAGCCCTGTGGCTCACCACGTAGGACCTCTCTTGAGTCAAGCTCACAGTCATCCCACCAGGAGCTTTTGTCACCACATCGCTCTCCCTCTCGCCCAGCCCCGCCCCATCCGTCCTCCCTCACTGGGCCACCCTGAAGGAAGTCCCACTACTTCGAGGACCCAACCTCCTCTTCTTCCCACTGTCATCCACCTGGGCCTGAGCACAGGCACCACAAAGCAGAGGCAGGAGGTGAGACTGGGAACACTGCTATTTTCACTCTGACATTTTCAGTTTATGAAAAATCTCACTTGATGCCCATTCTGCTGTTTGCCGTCTTTTGAAGGGGAAGGGCCGAGTCCCTTCCACCCTGGGCCAGATTCCTGATGAAATTCCCCATTTTTTCCCACACTAGCCCCTTCTTCATAAACTCCAGGACAGGGGCAATTGTGGAAAACCATAAATAAAAACCCAGAATTAGTCTTAGATTAGACCCATCTGGAAGAGTGAGGCCAGGACACGGGAAAGTGATCCTGCAGGGTCCACATGGAGATCAAACTGGACCCAGGGTGGATGGGTCCTCTTGGAATCTTCTCCTCTGCAGGGCCCTCAGAGTGCAAGGCTTAATGTGGAGGCGTCTCATGCTTCCCAGCCCCAACCAGGGAAAGAGGCTGCTACGAGATGGGAGGCTTGGCCAGGAGACCTCAGCCTTGGAGAGTTTAATTAGGGTGTTAGCATCTTATTGGAAGGTTAGAGTGATTTCCGCTCCTGGAGACATTAGGATTCCCAACAAATTCTGTCCGTGCTTTATAGTTTGGAAATACAATATATATTTTATTGTGGGCTTTGGTGTCTTCCTTTAAATAACTGCACAGCCTGATAAACCAGAGACGATAGTAAAGCAGAACTGCAGAGGCACCAGCTAGGTCTTTATATATTGACATGGGGCTCTCGAGGAAGGTGTGGCCTCCTTTCCTGATGGGGAAAAACCAGATGCTTGGTTAACCTGTTGGACCACACAGGTAACAGAGTGTGTTTCCAAGAAATTCTTCCAGATCTGGGACCTCAGGGGGTGTCTGGGAGAGTCCCTTCCCTTTTGAGGGTTTATTTATTTTAATTTTTTTTCTTTTTTACGGTACGCGGGCCTCTCACTGTCGTGGCCTCTCCCGTTGTGGAGCACAGGCTCCGGACGCGCAGGCTCAGCGGTCATGGCTCACGGGCCCAGCCGCTCCGCGGCATGTGGGATCTTCCCGGACCGGGGCACAAACTCGTGTCCCCTGCATCGGCAGGTGGACTTTCAACCACTGCGCCACCAGGGAAGCCCGAGGGTTTATTTTGATTTACTTCAGCAGTTGTCTGTTGGGTTATCTAAATCTGCTAGCCTGGACAGAGTGGACATTTCCTATGTGCCAGGCCTGCAGGGGCCATTGAGATGAATAAGGCTCCATCCTTGTCCTCGCATGGCTCACAGTCTGGAGGACGGAGGCGAGCTGTGGAGCAATGAATGATAATGTCAGACAAGACAGAGGGCAAAGAAAGTCACAAGGGGGTGGTGGCAGTGTAGATGAAAGAGGAATGGATTCTGCCAGGAGAGCATCTGGGAGGGTACCACAGAGAACATGACGTATGAGCAAGGCCTTGAAGTATGAAAAAGTTTTAACTGATATCCCCCTGGGGCTGCACACTTGCATCACCTTCCATCTTCCTCAGCTGAACTCAGTGTCTCTGCCGCCTGGGGTGTTTAGGCCAGAAACCCTAGAGACTCATCACCCACATCCCACCTGTCACCAAGTCCTATCGATCCTACTATCAAAATATATGTCAAATCTGTCCCCTTCTCTCCACTGCCACTGCCACTGCTCTCTTGCCTGGACACTGCAGTATCTTCTCAGTAGATAATGGTCGTGTAGGGCTACCCAGTCTATTTTCATTGTATTTTCCATAACAGATCCTGGTTCTCATCTGGGGGATGTACCTCTTCACCTTCTAGGCATGTAATTCCAAGGAAGTTAGCCCCATCCCTAGCTCTAGGGGTAGAGCATGTGACCAAGGCCAGACCAATGGCTCCTTCCATTCCTCTGGCCAGCGATTGGTTCAGGGATGAGCACAAGACTGAGGTCAGACCATTCGGAGACAATGAGACTCAATTCCAGAACTTGATTGTCTTATTAGTGAAGCAGACTCAACTCTTTCCTGGCTGTGCCTGGATAAGAGCAGGTGTGGGACTGGAGCTATGCCAGCCATCTTGCCCCCATCCAGCATGGTCTTGGGGGAAAATGGAGCCACCTAGGGGTAGATGAGACAAGAGATGGAAAGAAAGAAACTGGGTCATGGCAACATTGTTTGAACCTTGATCAAGCCTTACCTGAATCCCTTCTCTATATCTGGGCTTTCAGCTACACTTATTATCAAATTCTGTTTTTCCATGAGCCACTTTGGGTTGGGTTTTCTGACATTTGCAAAGGAATGATATAGTTTCTTAGAATCTCCCCACACTCTCTCCTCCTTCTCCAACCCCCCTCCAAAGTTTTTCACACTGTAGACTGTAAAACCCTTTAGTGACTGTCCAATGGCCTAAGGATAAAACCGCCAAATCCTTAATGTGACCCATGAGGCCCAGCATGATTTGGATCCAGCCTCTTTCTCAGTCTCATTAGTTATCGTCCAACCATGCTAAAGTCTTCAGTTTTTCAAATATGCCAGCTTTTTTTTTTCCTCCAGTTCAGAGCCTTCCCATACACCATAACCTCTGCCTGGAACACTCACTGTCTTAGCTCTCTCCCTGATGGGTTTTGACTCATCCTCCATATCTCAGCTCAAAGAGGCCTGCACTAAATGCCATTAGTCCCCGTTACATTTTCTCATAGCATCTGCTTTCATTCTTCACAGCGCTAACCCAGTTTGCAGTTAGGTATGTACACGTGTGTGTAGATGAATGTTTGTACACTCCATGAGGCCTGAAGCCATGCCTGTCTTGTTCATCATGCAATCTCTTAGGCCTGGAAGAGTTCCTGGTACATTCTAGAGGCTCAACAAATATTGTCTGACTGACGAGTGAAGAATAGGTGAAGATTGGGTTGGGTTGGGTGATCCTGCCTGAAATTATAACAGGAGCAGTAGAGTTCAGGGTCTGAACAGGCAGTGTGTAGTTGAGGAAATGTAAGAACCCTGGAGCAGGGGCCAGATTAGAAAAAGTAGGCTAGGGCCAGACCACGAGGCCCTTAGTTACCTGAGATATTTGCTATTTAATCTGTAAGCCAGTAATTTCCAAAGTCCTGCAAAATGCTCTGCAAAGGAAAAGACCAAGTGGAGCAGAAGTTACAGAAGCCTGAAAGCAGATGGATGCTCTAGGACCCTCTGGGAGAGGCACAATACACATGATCGTTCCAAGGCTCCGACAAGTCCTGCGGTGGCAGAATCATAGGTTAACTAAGTGTCGACCTCGAAAATCCATCTTTTCCTCCCACAGCAGTTATAATTGTAAGATGAAATTTCCATATTTCTGAGATAGGGGATTGTCTTACAGTTGATACGCACATGTAACATAGGGTTCCTTTAAAGTCCAGGAAAGTGGGTTATTTAATAGAGTTTTATTAATAGAGCTTCTTACAATTGACAATATCCTAGAATAGAGGCCGTATGGGCCATGACTTGCAGAAGTAATGATCTATAGAAGCCACTTTTGAAGAAGTGAGGGACAAATTGTAACCTGTGTTTTGGGGCAGGCATTCCTGCAGCAGTATGAGTGGGTTGGGGGTGCCGAGCAGGGGTTAGAAGCCTGGAATCTGGAGCTCCCGCTGACAGGGCTGTGAAGTGAGGTGCTGACTCTTGGTGGGTGCAAATAGGAGAATTTAATTAGGACCCTGGGGTATTGTTGAAAGGTTGAATCAATTCCCCCCCATGGAGGCCTCCCATCTTCTCCTGTGAAAAGACAATCTAGAAGGTACTATTGCTCTTTGTACAGCTGTCCAGAGATGTCTCTTGAGGGTGCCTGGGGACTGACACTGGGCTCAGAGCCTTGGGGTGGGACCATGGCTCTTCTCCACCTTCAGAACAGATCCAGGGCTGAGGCTGAGGCACGGCGGCTCTTCCCCTGGATAATTGCAAAGTCCTCCTAATTGATCTCCCTGCTCTGCCCTTGTCTCCCTGCAGTCTATTCTCAACCCCATAGCCCAAGAGATTTTTTAAAACATGTAGGTCAAATCACGTCATTACTCTGCTCAAAATCCTAGGATGACCTCCCATTTCACTCTGGAAAACCTAGGTCCTCACCAGGGCCAAAAAGGCACTGCCTGACCTCATCCCCTGTGACTCTTGCTGCTCCAACAAGCTGCCTCAGGGCCTTTGCACTTACTGTTCCTCAACCTGCTGCCCACTCCCCAGAGGGCCATGTGGCTATAACTCCTGCACTTTTAAGTCTTTGCTCCAATGCCGCTTCTCAGTGGTGCTTTCTCTACCACCTACTGAAAATTACACCCCCATCACTCTGTGTCCCCCTTTCCTGCTCAATTTCTCTTCGTACCACCCTTGCACCTTCTAACACACTGTAGTGGGCAGAGTTCCAGAATGCCCGCAGACTCTGGCCCCCTGGCGTACACACACCTTTTCCCAGTTATTCAATCAAATGTGGATCTAGATGTAGCTGTGAAGGGATTTTGCAGATGGAATTAAGGTCTCAAATCATTAGCTGACTTCCAAAGGGAGATCATCCTCCAGGGGCCTAACCTGATTAGGTGAACCCTTCAAAGGGACTGGGTTCCCCTGGCGAGAGAGATTCAAAGCTTGAGGGGGTCTATTTTACATGTGTGAGTTCTCCATTGCTGGCTTTGAAGATGGAGGAGCCACACGGCTAGGACCCGAGAGTGACCTCTAAGAGCTAAGAGTAACCACTACCGGCAGCCCGGGAAGAGCTCAACGCCTCCAACATCCACACGCCCTTGAAAGAGTACCTTGAGCTCCAGCTCCTGCGGGGAAAGCAGCCCGGCTAGCACCTTGATTTCAGCCACGCGAGACTCTGGGCAGAGGACCCAGCTGACCTGTACCTGGACTCCCAGCCCACGGAAACTGTGAGGTCATTTGTGCACATTGTTTGAAGCCACCAAGTGTGTGGTCATTTGTTATACATCAATAGAAAACTAATACAATGAGATCCTACTATATAGCACAGGGAACTCTACTCGATGTTCTGTGGTGACCTAAATGGGAAGGAAATCCAAAAAAGAGGGGATATATGTATACATATAGCTGACTCACTTTGCTGTACAGTAGAAACTAACACAGCATTGTAAAGCAACTATTCTCCAATAAAAATTAATTTAAAAAAAGAGATTTATAGTTTGGAGGTGAAACTCAAAAATTAAAATAAAATAAAATTGCATGTTTCCTCAAAAATACTAAAAAAGAAAAAGAAAAAGAAAATACAACAAGCTACGTATTTCTTTTGTTTATTATCTGTCTCCCTTGATGGAATGGAAGCTCCAGAAGGTCAGGAATTTTGATCTGTTTTGTTTGCTGCTCTATCCTCAGTGCCCGGCACAGTGCCTGCCATATAGTAAATAGGTGCTCAGTAAATACTGGTTGAATGAATGAATAGGAGTGGGCCCTGGCATAAGGACAGCCTTGCCTTCCAGGAGGTCCCTATTCATAGGAGGAGATACTCCCCATCAGTAAATAACAAGGTGGAAAATGCAAACGGAGCAGGAGAGGTGAGTTTAGCTTTCTGCTATAAATCCCGCCTGGCTGCCCAGCAACAAGGATCTGTGTTTTCACAGCCCCGACAAAGCCCTCTCCTCTGAGAAGAGCATCATTGAGATATTAGTGCACACCTCGGATAATTAAAGCCAGCTTGGTGCCCTCCAACCCTCCTGCACTCTCTGGGAGGTTGCCTGGGGAAGACTGGTCACCACGTAGTCGCCCTGTGCTGAGAAGGAAGCCTCTCGAACACCTACCTGTCTAAGTAATTAACCTATTAAAATGAAAGTGATAAATCCTGGTGCCAAGGTGAGGCATGGGGCGGGGGGATGGGGGGCAGGGTATCTCTGCTGTGTTTCTTTCATTTCGATTTCAAAGCCCATGTCATCATTGCTTCAGAGCCACAAGGATAATGAGTCTGGGTGCTGTCTGGCTCCCAGGGATCAGCCACAGTGTTGAGGTTTGTGATGAGGCTGCTGTTCCCCCAAACCAGCAGCCCTGGTTTGGGACTAGCCGATGTTGCCCTCTGGTTGAAGTGGGTCAGGGTCTGGAGGGTTTTGGGGAGGAGATTCTGGACCCCTCCTCTCAAATTCTGTGTCTCCCCCCAGCTTCCCACTCTAGCTAGGAAGAGGTTGGAGCCTGAAGCCCAGGATCTTAGAATTCTAGAACAGGATAAAAAGACCATAGCGATTCCTCATGATACAACTGGAGCCCTGAGGCCCAGAGAGGGCGAAAAATTTGCTTGAGGTCACACAGCAAGTCAAAGGCAGAACCAGTACTGGAACCCAGGCTCCTCCCACCATGACCGCTCTCTGTCTCTGTGATAACCTCACTCCACAGAGGGAAACAAAATCTCCATTTCTAGCCCTCCAAGGGTCTGTTTACAGTGTCCGAGCCCAGGCCGGGCGTGGAGGATGCAGTGAGAATCTCAATCCCGGGAGGGGGCTTAGATAGCATGAGCCCCACAGACTCCAATTTACAGTTGAGGAAACTGAGGCCAAGGCCTTCTAGTGAGTCAGTGGTGAGAAGCCAGGATTTCCAGCTCCTGGGCAGGGCTCCCTCTCCTCACTCCCTCCAAATCATCTCTTCCTGTTAGGAAGGAGGTGGCCTTGCATCAGGAGGCTTTGAAGGAGCTGGTGGTGAGGGAACACCTGGTGAAGGGACAGCTTGAATTAGCAGTGGAGGTGTGAACGGGCAGGTGTGTGCAGGAAGAAGGCAGAGGTTCAGCCGGGTGGAGTGCAGGGCTCAGGAAGTGGGGGTGAGAGAGACCACAGGGC
Organism: Phocoena phocoena; assembly: GCF_963924675.1. NCBI lineage: Eukaryota > Metazoa > Chordata > Mammalia > Artiodactyla > Phocoenidae > Phocoena > Phocoena phocoena. Next base: position 95,618,321 of record NC_089226.1, on the reverse strand, counting down.
GGAGGCCTGGCGGGGGCACAGTCAGTATGTGTTAGAGGGGGGTGAGAAGGAGATGTCGTTCCATGCTGATCTGCTCCTGGCTGGCAGGAAAAAGTTCCTGTGGAGTTGGGCGGGGGGTGAGTGAGGCCACAGCCACAGCTCTGCCCAGCAACTCCCTTCCCTCTCCTGCCCCATGGGTGCGTTCCTCACACAAGGTACGTGCCTAGTGTTTGGGGGGGATGAGACGTGGGGCCCCCTCTGGCCTCTTCCTTCTAGTGCCAGGTTGTATTTCTCTCTCCTTTGCTGCTGACCACATGCCTGATATCAAGTTTGCATTCCCTGTGGGATTACTTTCCTTTTTTTCTCTCCTGGGAATGCTCACAATAGCCAGATGCTATTATTCCCATTTTAAAGAAGAGAAAACTGAGGTCCAGGGCTTCTTCTTTGCTCGGAATGCACTGAACAATTTCTGGGAATCCAAACGGTGTTGAGTAATAGATGAATAAGCCCTGACTCCCTGGGTTTCATCCTGGCTTCCCTAGTCATCAGCTCTGTGACCTGCGGAATGTTACCAAGCTCTCTGGGCCTCAGTTTCCTTATCTTCATCATGGGGTACTAATATATCTACTTGTAGGGTTGTGTGAAGATCAAATGAGTGAATACATGTAAGTGTTTGAGAAATGTCAGCTACTGTCAACACCACTGTCATGACAGAGAGGGATCCCCAGGCAGAGTCCTGCCAGCGAGGGGGGCCCAGCCAAGCCACTGGAGGTGCCCCCCCCCCGCCCCGCCCAGCCCCTTCTACTTTGGCCCAATTGAATCTGAAAACAATGAACCAGTAAGTGTTTTTAGTCCTGACAATCAGGGGAGGGGAAAAAAAAGGAAAAAGAAAAGAAAAGAGAGTGAGAGTGAATTATTTTCTTCGGGGAGAAGGAAATCTCATTTGGAGGCAAACTCTGTGCGGGGAAACGGCGGTGCGGGATGTAATACATGATCTGTCCATCTCCATGCGGCTCCGGAATTGCTGCTGGCATTTCTAGTATGAAGCCGCCACGGGCCCCGCTTCCGATAATATCCTAATTAAAGGGCTGTTATTCATATGGGAGGTGCTGTGGTCCAGTGACAGTCTGGTGGCTGACAGTGTCCCGGGCCCCGGAGAGCAGAGGTTGGAGGCTGGGAGGGACTGGCAGCCAGCTCCCCGCTGTGTGCTTCTCTGTTCGCTGTCCACGTTCCCTGCCCATCACTGACATCATCCACTGCCCGCTGCCTCCTGCCCACCTCCAGGCCTGAGCTGTGGCATTGGGGAGTGTCAGTCCCCTGGGATGGGCATGGGGGCCTCTGTTACTGTGAGGCAGGAGGTGGGGTGGGGACCCTGGAGAAGGGCTTCCAGGAGCTCCACAGGGTGGAGAGACAGGGAAGGAGCGGGACAGACTGCAGAGAGGAAGGAAGGAAAGGGACAGGAGCTGAGACCCCCCTGACCCAGGTGCCAGACCAGGACTCCTTCTGTCCATCATCCCACAGACCCACATGTCAATCTGTTGAGGCAGGTACCATGATGAATCTTTTCCCCGTGCCTCAGTTTCGCCACCTGCAAAGAGAGAGTGGGCTGAGCAGGTTCTGAGGGCCTGAATGAGATGAAAGAGGGAGGGAAAGTGCACAGGAACGAGGGTGGACGGAGAGGAAAAGCGGGGAGGAGAGGTTGGGGGTGGAGGGGAGAGCGACAGCAGCTGGAGTGCCATCCTTGCGGGAGTGGGGGCTTCAGCTGACACAGACAGACTTCTGGGGAAGCCAGGGAGTTCTGAGCACTCTTCCCACAGCCAGGAATCAGGGGAGGAGGGCTGCTGCCCCCATTTTACAGATGTGGAGATTGAGGCTCCGAGGGGTCATAAAACATGCTCAGGGTCACACAGTTGACTAGTGGCAGAGCCAGAATTCAACCCCATCCAGTATTGCCTGACTCTAGTTCTAATTTTTTTCTTACACCCATTCCCGGGGAAGATGCCAACACCTCCCAAGGGGCTCTTCCCAGCCCTCGCTCTCTGCCCCCAGACTCCCTTCCATCCCTAGACCCAGAGGTTGTAAGGGAACAGGTTTGGGACTTCATTCTACTGGGAAAAGACACCAGAGCAGAGACACGATGGGCCCTGTGTGAGGGTCTGTAGGGGAGGATGGGGAGGAGTAAGTGAGGAGTGACTCTGAGTCATTATCCCCAAGGGCCACCCCCGGGGGGGCCTCCGAATTAGAGGTCTCACCCCATTAGTCTCTATTCATTCCCAGAACAGAAGTGGAGAGATGAAAGAGGTGGCCCTGAGGGGAAAGCTGGGGGTCAAGACCCAGGGGTGTCTCTCCTTCACCCCTGCAGAAATACAGAAGGACTCCTGAGGTCAGCCCCTCCTTGGCCCCCCGGCTCAGCCCTTGGGTCTGAGGAGGCGGCCTACAGTATGGTTAAGGGTTGAAGGGGAGACTGGGGTATGATCCTGGCTCTTGTCTACCTTCAACTTCTGGGCCTCAGTTTTCTCATCTGCAAATGGGCCTTATAGGCTCTGCTCTTATGATCTCAAAGACTGGCTGTGAGGACCCCAGGAAGTGATGGTTAGAAGGAGGATCAGTGATGTATTTTGCAGGACCCAGTGCACAATGAAAATGTAAGCCCCTTGGGAAGAAATTATCAAAGAATTTCAAGACAGCAACAGCAGAGCATTAAACCAAGCCTGGGTCCTGCTGACTACACGGGTCTCCTGAGCATGAAGCTGGCTCGGGCTAGAGGAAGTGAGGAACGGCAGGAGGCCCCTGCTCCCACCTGATGCCTGGGCTCTGGGCTGGCTTCACATGGAAGCCAGACATTCAGCGGTAGATTCTGGGTAGGGCTGGTGGATGGTGGGAACAATGGGTAATCTGGGGGTGCAGAGCTGAGGAGGGCTGAGGAAGGAGGCGATGGTGCAGGTGTGAGCACAAACCCATCGTCCCCACACTCTCCTGGAGAGGTTCCATCCTTTTGTCTGCCCCAGGCCTGCCTCTGAGCGAGCAGGGCCAGGGTCTCCCTTGAGAAGTCTGCAGCCAGCTGATGTGCCTCAATTATGGCCATGAGAGACAGAGACCCTGAGCCGGAGACTCAGGTAAGCCATGCCTGGGCTCCTGGACCATAACAACTGTGAGCTGTGTTGTTTTTAGCTGCTAACTTTTAGGGTAATTACTAATACATCCCATAATAGTAATAACAACAGGGCTCACTCATTCATTCATCCATTCATGACCTTAGACCTTACACATCCATCCATCCACTCATTCATTCATTCACTCGCTGAACCAACAACCGTCATTTAAGCACCCACCATATATCAGGCACTAGGGTCATGTTACCATGAACGCTTTACAGTTTATGCTATTTCCTCTCAGAGCTCAGCAGAAGTGGCTCGTGAGGCCCTCGGGACCCACCCCTCTGACCTAGGCCAAGGCCAGCTCATTGCTTTGTCTTCCTCCACAGCGGCTGAAGATGCCAAGCTCAGCCTGCAATACTCACTCCCGGCCTGTTTGGACCCCACGCACCAGGGCAGGGTCAGTTCAAGCCCAGCACGACCAGGAAGGTTGGAGTTGTTGTTTTCTGAGCCTCAAGTCCCCCAAAATTCAAGGGTGAGAATCAGAACCTTCTAGGCCACTGGACAGAAGAGGCAGCTATAGCTCCTCTCCTACACATGGGAACGTCTTTCCTGGACTCTCATTCCTGGGTCCAGGGCCTTGGAGAGTTGTGGTGGTGCGAAGGGGGGTCTTCCCATCTGTCTGAAGCCCTTAGATGTAGAGGAGAGGGCCCTGGTCTGGTCTAGTCCTATTCCTGACCCACTCTGACCTGGACAGGAGAGGAGGTCAGGTCAAGAGGCTGTCAGGTAAGATGCTTTAGTCAGCAGGCAGTGGAAGACCCAACTACTACAGGCATAAACAATAAACAAAATGTATTATCTCATGAGATAAGATGTGTCCAGAGGCGGGTTGCTTAATTCTGGGACTCAATAATATCACCCACCTATGGCCATGATTCTTTTCCTGTCCTTGCTCTGCCATCCTCAGAATGGGCCATTCCGTCATGGTCACAGGGTGGTTGTGACTGCTCCAAGCATCACAGCCTCACACAGCTGCAACCAGAGGCAGAAAGTGACCTGCTTCCTGATGCTCATTACTTTTTAAGAGTAAGGGAACCTTTCCCAGAATTCCCCGGCAGAATTCCTTTCTTGTTTTTCTGACCAGAATTGCACCACACGCCCTCTTGTTCCCCAAAAAAGCACGGTCACTGGGGTTACTGGGACTGGCTTAGACCAATTGTGATTCTCTCCCTGGGACTGGGACAGGCCCAGTCTTTTCTGGCCTCTAAACAACACTGAGCTCTGTTAGCAAGGAAAGTCCACGCTGCCCCTCCCATTCCCACGCTGGGCTTCAGCTGTCAGGAACCCTCTCCTAACTCCATGCCCGGGCGCCTCCCCTCCGGGCAACCAAGGACAGGCAAGTATCAGCGTTCCCCTGAGACAGAGGGCCCAGTGTGGGCCAGAGTCCTGGGCTGATGCAGAACTGTGTCGCTGTCCAGCCCCCAAGTCCCTGGGCGGCTGAGGTCAGAGCTCCCCCAGCCCCAACCTGAACTCACTCCTGCTAAGACTTACATCACATTTACCAGCTCTGTCCTAAAATCTTTACGTAGGTTAGTGATCCTTACAGCAACTGTAGAAGCAGTGCTATTGTCACCCTCCTTTATCAGAGCAGTGAGTGGAGACATGAAGGTAGACCGCTCAGCTAGAACTTGGTGGAGCTGGGATATGAACCCAGGCAGTCTGACTGCAGAATCTACCCTTTTAATGGCAGCCTTACTGCCTCCTAGCCCTGGCTCTGTCCCCTCAGTGCAGGTCCTGTAACCGCAGACCTTCTGGGCTGGATGGGGCCTTAGAGGCTGATGAGGTGGTGGGGCAGGTGAGGAACCCCGGGTAGAGGGCCCGGCTGCTCATCTCCTGGTGGCCTTGGGAAAGTCACATGGCCTCTCTGAACCTCTGTTTCTCAGATTTGAAAGGGAAATTACAGATACATCAAAGGGATGTTGTGAGAAATAGACATAATATATGTAGGTAGTAGTAGATACTCAACTAGTCTATGCTCGGTAAATAATAGCTATTGTTATATGAGGCCAGATAGAACTGGGATTAAATTCCAGGTCCAAGATTTATGAGCTATGTGTCCTTAGGCTAATCACTTTACATCTCTGATCCTTTAGTGTCTTTATCTGTAAACTGGCGATAATAATGTTGACATTATAAGGCTGCTGTTGGGTTAGTAATGAGATAATGCCAATGAAAGCACTTTGTAAACTGTAAAGCACTTCTCAAACGTGCAGTGTTATCATGATCTCCTGCTGACCGGTCACCTCTTTTCCGCTTGGGTCCCTTCAGGATCACTTTCTCTCAAGGCAGGCAGCCACTTGCCTCTCTGTCCTTGCTGCTCCCTGCAGGTGTTTGCCAAGGGTCCCGGTGGATGTCATCTGTCCATGCAACCATCCACGATTCTTTCAGTAAACACACGTACCTGGTGATGGAGTTCTGATAGAGCAAATGTCGAGACTCTGGTCTTGAAGTTTGCCATCTAGTGGGAGAGACAGTTGTTAACCCCATCACTATACAAATAAATATATTATTACAAACTGTGAAAAGTGCATGAAGATGTACAGCGAGCTAGAGAAACTCACAACAAGGGTGCAGTTAGGCAGGAAGATCACGGCAGGCCTCCCTGAGGAGGTGACATACACCATTCATGCGGTAGACTTGCTGTAATGAGTGTGGGGGATGCAGGCTGGATCCAAGACTCCCTCTTGTCCCTGTAGACTAAGGGCTGTGTTCCTGCCATACCTGGGCACCATGGACCTTCCAGTAATGGCCAGAGAGGCAAGGCTCCAAACCTTTTCACCTTGCAACCCCAAGTCTGGGATGGGTCCTTGAGCTCTCCTGGGCCTTGCCCGGGAAAGCCAGAATCTCAGCCAGTGACTTGGAAGCAAAATTTCCTCTTGCTCTGGGAGGAAGTCTCCCCCTTCACATGAATGTATGCATGGGCTGAGCCTCAGTTTTCCCTCCTGTCAAATGGGGTAAGAATTCCTGTCCCATACACCTCTCAGGTGAGAACAAGGAACCTAGTGCTGGAGGTGCTTTGCAAAGCCTAAGAAGTGTCTGCTCACATCAGAATCTTCTTTACCCCCCTCCTTTTCACTGTGCACCCACTCCCTCATCCCTTCTTTCCTTCACTTCCCTAACTCCCTTGTTTTACAGAACAGAGAATGTGGGCATGGGGGATTAAGCCCTTGGTCCTGCAGCTGGTTGGGAAGTTGGGGCTGTCTGGCCCCAGAGCCCAGGTTCCCATTCTGGGCCTTTCCCAGAGCTGGGGCTTGGGGCTTGTTCTCAAGAGAATGGGAGGGTGGAAAAGGGGTGAAGGATGGACAAACAGTGGAGACAGTGGGGGCTGCCCCCTCTGCCTGGAACCCTCTTCCCCAGACAGGTACATGCCTTGCTCTCCACTTCCTACAGATCTCTGCCCAGATGTCACCTGCCCAGCAGGTCTTTCCTGACCACTGATAGGAAACGGAACGCCCACCCTGTGCTACCTCTCCCCGTGACCTAGTCCATGAATAAAGGACTCTCATCACCGCCTGACCTGTATTTAACGTGGTTATTGTCTGTCTCCCATGATTGGAACGTAAACTCCAGGAGAGCTGGGCTTGTTATCTGTTTTGTTCGTTGCTGTATCTCTAGTGCCTGGAATGTTATCCGGCACATAGTAGGTGCTCAACATATAATGGTTGGATAAATGGGTGAATGAAGGGATGGATGGGGAGAAGATGGAAAGATCCACGCAGGGATTTGAACTCTGGTCTTGCTGAGGGAAGGAGGAGGCCAAGTCCAGGGAATCCTGCAGCCACCATTACTGGTAAATCCATGGGTGGGGAAGGAACTCAGACTTGACCTTCGCTCTTGCCAGTCCCCTTCCTGGGCACAGAGTCTTGTCCCAAGCATATGCTCAAACCTCTCCTCATAGATGGTTCATGGGAACTTTAAACTTCAGGAGCAACAGGTTAAGAGCCAGACAGACCCGGGTCAAATCCCACCTCTGTGGCTTCCTTGCTATATGACTTTGGGTAAAGTGACTTGGCTCTCTGAGACTCCAGTTTCTCATCTGTAAAATGGGTACAATCTCAAGTCTGAGTGGAGGGCGTTGTTGTGAGGACTAAGTGTGATAGTCCACTTAGAGTGGTTAACCTGGCTTGTGAGAAAGGCTTAATAAAACATTTTAAAACAAACAAACAATTTACTAAGTGTTTACCCTGGGCTGTGTATGGTGCTAAGTGCTTTATGTGCACTTAATTCTCATACCCACTCTCTGGGGTAGGTACTAACACTATTCCCATTTTAAAGATGAGAAAATTGAGGCACTGAGATGTTGCGTTATTCACTCAAGAGCACAGAGCCAGTGAATGGCAGAGCGGGGACTGAAACATCTAAAGCAAAACAAAACGGAGGCAGCAGAGAACAGATGTGATTATGGAACCATGAAAAGCATGCTGGGCTGGGGTCAGGAGAGTGGACACCGGGTCCCTAACTTTTTGGGTGACCTGGACTACTCACATGGCCAGGTGCTGAGGAAGCCCAGGGGAAGACAGCTTCTCACCGAAGGGGTCTGGGGAGCAGGGCCTTGAGATGAGAGAAGTTCTGTGCTGTTCTGTTTCTAGGAGCTTTTTGGGGTTGGGGGAGGAAGCTTCTGGTTTTGAAATCAACACTTGCCCATTTTAGAAAACGTGGAAATGACTTAAAAGTATAAAGAAGTAACTAAAAATGATCTGAAATTTCGCTACCCTGAATATCCATTGTTAGCAGTTCAGTGCATTTAATTTATTTGTTCAACAGTGTTTATTGAGCGCCTCCCGTCAGCCAGACCCTTCTGGGCTCTGGGATCAGTGTGAGAACAAGACAGTCCCTGCCCTCTTGGATCTGACACTTCGCGGCAAAGCTGACCTGGGGCAGCCTTTATGGTTGAGGTGCTGTCAGGGGAAGGACAGGGAGAGAGTGGGGTTAGATGTAGACATACAAAATCAGGACTTTACTAATTAAAAGATTTTCTATTCTGCGTTCTCCACTAACTATTAAGTGTGCCTGTTTTTAATCGAGAAAATTGTAAAATGCAGCCGTGGGTGGAGTGGGGACACAGGCAGAGGGGCCAGCAGGAGCAAAGGCATGGCAACCCTTTGCCTTTGGGCCAGGCCCCGGGACAGGTGCCTGATTCCCCCACAGGAACTCTCTGCCCTAGTTTCTTGTTCCTTCTGGGTGTTTGTGTCCATCAGGGCCTGGACTCAGCCTCACCCCACCCCTTGTGGCCCAAATCCTGAGGCAGTGTGAGTCATCCAGGGGCACATCTAAAAGTCAGCCTTCCTAGTCACCCCGGCCTCCTGCCTTACTCAGCTCAGAGGGGGCAGGGGCTCTACTGAGGTTGCACAGCAAGGGAAGGCCATGGCCATGGCCAAGTTTAGAGGCCAGGCTTCTTCTTTTTGTTTTTCTTTTTTTTGCAGTACGCGGGCCTCTCACCGCTATGGCCTATCCCGTTGCGGAGCACTGGCTCCGGACGCGCAGGCCCAGCGGCCATGTCTCATGAGCCCAGCCGCTCCGCGGCATGTGTGATCCTCCCAGACCGGGGCACGAACCTGCGTCCCCTGCATCAGCAGGCGGACTCCCAACCACTGCGCCATCAGGGAAGCCTGGCCAGACTTCTTATATCCTGTGTTTTCTTTCTGCTGCCACCCGGGTCTGTCCTAAGCCAGGGTCTGGAGACAGGCTAGGTCCAGCTGGCTGGGGGTATTCTGGCCTGTCCCCTGATCCCTCCCTTTCCTTCCCCTCCATGATCAAGCTTGCTAGAGGAGCGGCGTCTTTACCAACGGCCCCTCCTGATACCTCCTAGTTGCCACGGTGATGTCCGAGTACACAAGAGAGGACAATGTCTCTGCCCTTGCCCTCATTTTCTTCAAGAGCCCAGGAGGGCAACATGGTGACTGTTTATCTCTCAGGCCTGCCCCTCAGCCCAAGAAACATGGAGGAGTCACCTCGGCTGACCCCGGTTGCTGGCTCCAAGATGGGACAATGTCCCGGCTGGAGGTCACCTGGTACCTAGTGTCCCCTCCCCCACCGGTGAGCTGGTCCAGGCACGGAGTGGGGCTAGGAGAGAAGCTTCTCCTTCTTTCTGGCCAGGTCAGGGGAGGATACCAACCCCCTCTGGATAAGGCATATACACACGTTGCCATGTGCATGTGCATTAGGACAGCACATGTACACACCCACTTATGTGCACAGACCATGCCCTGCACGGAGGGAGGCGAGGGCTGTGCTTTGTTCTCTGCTTTGTTCCCACTGCTAGAACAGTGCCTGGTGCATAGAAGGTGCTGGCTAAGCGTCTGTCGGATCATGACTAAGTGGATGGTTAAATGAATGGATTTACTTGTGGGCACCGGTGATATGTACATGAAGGTGTGTAAGGAAGCACCAGCGTCCATCCCAAAGCATACATTAGGCTCCTACTTGTACCCATGGACACCGGCACGTAAACGGGTGTGCAAAGATGGGGGAACTCAGGTATTTGCCAGTTGCCCGGGTTGATGTGCACATCTGTGTGTGCATTTGAACCCATGGGTACGTGGGCTCGTACCAGCACACACAGGGAGACGCACGTACGCACAGCCACACCTCTGGTGCATACGTGCGTACATGCACATTTGTAAAATTCAAGAATATTTAACAAGATTCAGCATGCTTCTGTTCAGATTCCTGTGCTAAGTGCTGGCAGGACTCAGGGATGGAGAGTTTGGAGGTGGACCAGCTTGGGCTCTGCCCTCAAGATGCTCAGAATCCATGGATGATGACAGGCACTGTTTAAACAAACAGTACCAGGGAGTGAAGGAAACCATGCTTGTGGATGGATGTGCTTGTATGTGTGTGTGCGCGAATTTGAGAAATCCTAGAGTCATCAGAACGGAGAGGTGGGTTCCCAGATGTATCTCTAGGGGAGTCCAGGGGCACTGACTGACTGGAGTGGAGGCCCAGGAGCAGGGACGAGATGGATGGGCTATTTTTAAATCCATCTGTGGCCTGTACTCCTCTGCCCGTGTGCACACCGTGGACACATGTACCCAGGTGCGCACAGACGCCCGTGCCCACAGACACATGGAACACCCCCGCGGGTGCTCACACAGCTGGTCATGCACCTGGACCCCACAGGTTCTGATAAGGCTTGCAGACACCTCTGACTCCCCTTGAGTCAGGGGAGGATGTGTACTGGGAGACCCTATAAGAGAGTGGGAGCTCTTCTGAGGAGTCTACCACATCACCCAGCTATTCCATTTCGGATGTGGGTTATTGATGTGGGCTGCATCCCGGGGGTAGGAAGAGGTTTGAAACGTGGCTGAGTCTTAGAAGTGACCCTCAAGGAGAGAGCTTGTTTCAGGCAGCCCTGGACCTTGCTCCTGTCCCTTCAACCACACCAGCCTCCCCATCCGGTTTGGAGAAGCCTGGAGTGGCAGAACCCTGAGGTCAGGATGGAGGGCTGACTATGGTTGTGAAGAAGCCACCCACGAATGCCAAGACTGACTGAGCCAGTCCAAGTTCTGTTACACAGGGGAAACTGAGGCTCAGAGAAGGCAAAGATCTTTCCCAGGGTTACAGAGGGAGGCACCAGTGAATTTGAGATGAGAACCCAGATCTCTAGAGCACTTACTATATGCAGCACTGGGATGCCTCAGGTAGAGGCAGTAGGGTCACTCAGCAGACCCTCCTTCCCTCCCAAAACAGAAATCAAGCTTCCCCCCTCCCCGAGACCTTCCCACGAGGCGATGGCCTCTAACTCCACTCTGTCTGCTCCAGTGCCTTTACCTGTAGCATTTCATGCAGAAGCAGGGGTTTGGACTTAATGACCCCCTGATACCCCATCAGCTCATCGGACAGCACCGCTAGGGATGTGGAGCCTATATCTCAGACCAAGAGTTTTGTAATTTAGGCCGATGTGGGGAGGGAGAGATCCTAAACCTGGTGTCAGGGGCTTTGGTTTCAGCCTCTGGACAGCACCTTCTAGCTGTGTGACTTTAAGTATGTCATTTAACCTTTCTGTGGCTCAGTTTTCTCATCTGTACAACTGGGATAACATTCTTTCCTTCACAGCTTGGTTTGTAGGTTAAATGAGCTAATACATTGAAAGTTCTTACCTTTGCCAGGGAGGTAGTAAGTGCCCACTCTAAAGATGGTAGCAATGATTCTTTTGGTTAAAGTAGCAATTATTAGATTTGTCTGTATGGCCTACAGCCTGACACAGGCCTTGCGAATAGTAAGTTCTCTAAATCACAGCTGGCTATTGCCCAATGAGCTGGGATTTTATAGCCTTGAGGGCAATGGCTGAGAACCTGGCTCTCTTTTACCCTTAAGTGGGAATTTGGGAATGGTTCTGTTCCAGTGCATGCACAGTGTCTGAACGAGGGTGCACAGCTGACAAATGCCCAATGCACAAAGCAACTTTGCCCAAATCAGGCTACCCATCCAGCCAGTGCATCGGCTTGAGAAACGAGTTTCGATTTCTATCTGCCTGTGATAAATGGGTGCGCTCGCTCGGGGGCTGCGGGCTGGGAGCTCCTAGGCCTGATGTTCAGGGTTTCAGTGCTGCCGGCCCAGCGGGGCACCACGCCTCACCCAAGGGAGGCTCAGGGAGAGATGGTTGGAGCGTAATCCCAGCGATTTCCTAGTGATGGCTGAGCACCGGGAGGCCTTGGGAGATGGGATGTCACTGCTGAGAGCAGCTGGGGACACCTCAGCTCCTTCATCCTTCTGGGACTCAGAGGTCTGGGGAGCTGGGCTCCTCCTGGAGACTGGAAAAGCTGATCCTGGCTGGGGCAGATCCTCCCCTGTGCTTGGGTGGCCAGATTCATCAAATAAAAATATAGAATGCCCAGTTCAATTTGCATTTGAGATAAAGAACAAATACTTAAAAAATATAAATAGATCCCGAATATTGAATGAGACATCCTATAAAAACTCTTTGTTTATCTGAAATTAAAATTCAACTGGGCATCCTCTATCTTATCCGGCAGCCTTATCGAGGCCCCACTAGCACCGGATATGTGACCTTGGACAGAATGCCTTTCCTCTCTGATCTGCGTTCTCTCCAGTACAGCGGGGATCAGCCGCTGCCCTCGCGGAGCTGTCGTGGGGATTGACAAGATTGTGTAGACAGGTGCTAGACGGTGGTGGCTCAGGCAGCGAGCTCTAGAGCCAGACTGCCTGTGTTTCAATCCTGACTCTGCCGCGTCTAAGCTCTGTAACCCTGGATGTGTGCCTCGGTTTCCTTATCTGTAAAAAAACAAAAAAACCCCACGTAACTTCCTCAAAGAGTTATGAGCAGCATTAAGTCACATAACATACACATAAGTGCTTATTATGGTTCCTGGCACAAAGTAAGTGATATGTTTTAAGGATTAGGTACTGTTATTATTATTTTTTTTTTAAGGAAGGAGAAGGAAGGAAGGAAGGAAGGAAGGAAGGAAGGAAGGAAGGAAGGAAGGAAGGAAGGAGATGGCCTCAGAGACAGATGTAGAGGAGCCAGATCCTTTTTGGTCGCTGTTTTAGGTCTTCATTGATGCACATGGGCTTTCTCTAGTCGCGGTGAGCAGGTGCTACTCTTCGTTGCGGTGCGCGGGCTTCTCACTGCAGTGGTTTCTTTTGTTGCGGAGCACGGGCTCTAGGCACGTGGGCTTCAGTAGATGTGGCACACGGGCTTCTTTGCTCCGTGGCATGTGGGATCTTCCCGGCCCAGGTCTTGAACCCGTGTCCCCTGCATTGGCAGGCGGATTCTTAACCACTGTGCCACCAGGGAAGTCCCTAGGTACTGTTATTATTGTTTTATTATTATAGGTATTATTATCATTGTTATTGATTGTCCCCTCTTACTTATTGATCTCTTAAGGCTGTTCCCTTCTTATCAGCCATTTTCACTTTAGTATGAATTATGGGACAAAATAATTTCCAATAGATTAGTCATGAGTGCAGGTTTGGGAAGGGATGATGGAGAGAGAGAATGAGAGCATGGAAGGAAAGGGCACTGAAGACCATTGACCCCCATCTCGCACCTGGCTGTTTGGAGAAGCCAGCTGGGGAAGAAGAGGGGGAACATTAAACCAGGAGTCAGAGAATCTGATCCTGCTGTGTGATCCCTGGCTCTCTTGAGACCCAACACCCTGAAGGCTTTGGGAAGTGAGCAGAGATAGAAGTGGCTGACCTGGCTCCTGAGCTCGGAGGCGAGGGTTCTAGGGACCCCTAACAGGCATCTCAAGCCTGACATGTTCAGAAACAAACTCCTGATTATCCCTGCACTCCAAACCTGCTTTGTCTGTAGCAGTCCCCATCTTGTGATGGCAAGTCTACTCTTTCGATTATTCAAGTCAAAAACCTGGGTCTCCCCTTGGCTCTGCTCTTCCTTCCACACTCCACATCCAATCCATCAGGAAATCTTTGTGGCTTTACACAGATCCCGCCTCTGACCACTTCTCCCCACCTCCATTGATGGGAAGCCACCTGGATTATTGCAGAGACCTCCTCACAGGTCCTCTCTAACCCTAAGATTTGGCTTCTCACCTCCTCCTGGAAGTCTTACCTGATCATCAAGCACCGGGGTGGGCAGAGTGATACTCAGAAAGTGCATGTGAAATGAAGCGTGGGGGAGATTGGGGGGTTTGGGGGTGGGGGGCAGGAGGCTGGCTCCGGTTGGACCTGGGCTCTGCGAGGCAGTGAGTGGAGACAAGCCATCAGGTCCTCTGAGTAGCTTCTCCATGAAGAAACCATTTTGGCCAAGCGCGTTAATCCGGGGCCCAGGTCTCCATCTTAATTTATCAGCATCTGCAGGGCAGGGGCCTTCTCAGAGAGAAGCGGACAGGGCTCTGGGCAGTCTCAGGGGTCTGCCTCTTTGGGAAGGCTGGGCAGCAGGCTCCCCTGTCCCCATGTGTCTTTTCCAGTTCACACCCACTGCACCCACATGTGGGCTAGAGTCTTGGTGAGAAAGTCTGGGGTTGATTTTAATATAAATGAATCTCTCCTTCCTGCTCTCCAGCAGCCTGAACTGCTCTAAAAGGATAATTAATTGGAATGAAAACACCAGCTCTGGCTCCAAACTGCTTCTCTTGGAGAATTCACAATTCTCTTCCTCTAGGCCCCCCACCCCTTCAGGCTCCCCGTGAACGATTTCAGCATTTCAGCTGCAGAAGGACATCCCTGGCCCTGTCCACCTTTGGGAGAGGCCATGGCGTTGAAGGCTTCTTGTGGGGTGGCCAGAGGCAGGTCAAGGTCAGGAGAGGAGGCCAGCGATGGTGGAGGTAGGGGTGCAGTTGGCCTGAACCACTCTGCAGGGGCAAGTGGTATGGGTACTCGGTGGTCCTTCTCAACAGAGACAGGGGCACCTCTCCTGGCCCAGCTTATCTTTTCCCCTCCCCTCCCCTCTGCTTCTCCCTCTCAACCCCCCTTCTTCTTCCAAAGCTGATGGTAAAATTGGGACATCAGTCCTAACAACCACCATCACAACTAACCCTTATTGAGTGCCTGAGACCAGGCGTTTTCTAAGAACTCTGCATGAATATTGAATCTTCACAAGAACCTAGTAAGCTGGCTACTATTATAATTCCATTTTACAGAGGAGGCGACCAAGGCACAGAGAGGTTATGTCACTCACTCAAAGTCACACAGCTAGTGAGAGCTAGAACCAGGATTCAAGCCAGAACATATAACTCTGGACCCCTTCCCTGTGCCTGGGGCCCTGGTTAGGAGGTAGCAGAAAATCTGAACTTACAGGCCAAGTTCTGATCCATCAACCAGTACTTTTCTCCCAATAGTTACCCCCCTGTAGCCCTTTCCACTGCTATCTCGTGCACAGCCATACCCCTCCTCTCCTGCTCTCTCTTCCCCCACAAATGGCCCTAATCACGGCTGATCAGCTCAGCCGTCTCGCGAGGATACAAAGGGGACCTGCGTTCTCAAGTGAAATTAGACATAATAAAGAACAAGAGTGCTCAGCCTCAAAAGCCCTTGAGAAATCCCAGAAACCCCCTTCAGAATCGCCGGCACGGGCTCCATTTACCTCCTTGGCCTCCACTCACACAATCTGCTTTCCAGCGCGTAAGTCTGCACCCACTCACTTCCTGCTGTTTTCCTGTCGGGATTAGTTTTGAGCCAGTATTTCACCCTATATTCTCTGGGGCAGAAGGAGAGAATCAGAGTTCTGTGACTGACTGAACAGGCTTTTGTGGGCTAGCCTGGGGACCAGTTTGCCTTTACAAATTTTGTTTCTATGGAAAGTGCATGATGGGTCCCAGCAACCTGGCTTACTCACTGACAGAGGTGGACGTGGCTTATCAAGTTGGCTTCTGGTAACCTCAAAATGTCTTTGGCGTCAGCCCAGATTTGAGAAAGAAAAAAAAGGCCCTTTCTGCCCTCAGTCTTCCTGACTTCAGCTCTAAAAATAATGACACCCCACCCCCCCAAACTCTTCACCCATAATGCACTTTTGAATGCTAGTAAATAACCCAGGGGGAGGAGGGGTGGGAAAGGAGGAAGGAGACAGCCAGGTAGGTTAGAGAGAAGAAAATGAGATGGCCATTGTAGCCATTTGCTGAGGCTGCCTTAACAAATACTACAGACTGGGTGGCTTAAACAGCAGAAATTTATTTTCTGGAGGCTAAAAGTCTAAGGTCAAGGTGGGTTCCTCCTGAGGCCTCTCTCCTTGGCTTGCAGATGGCCGCCTTCTTGCTATGTCCTCACATGGCCTTCCCTCTGTGTGTGTCTGTGTCCAGACACACACTCTTATAAGGACACCAGTCATATGAGACTAGGGTCTACTCTAATGACCTTATTTTAACTTAGTTACTACTTTAAAGACCCTATCTCCAAACACAATCACACTGTGAGGTCCTGGGGATTAGGACTTCAACATATGAATTTAGGGGGCATAATTCAGCCCTAACTGTAGCCATTTACCCATGTGGAATTTCAAGCACCCTGTGTGGCCTGGTGGGGCATGTTTGAGCTCAATGGGAGGTGGTCCCCACACAACATGAAGCATGATGGAAGGTGCAATGACCTTCCACAGCTCCTGCACTTTGGTAACTGATTATTTGGGATCCAGAAGCAATGAAGTGTAGATAGAGACTGATTGAGCTCATGGCATCTGTAGAAACTTGATTGACACCAAGATGCTGCTGGCATCTTGGGATCAGACCAGGGGTGTTTCACACCTAAGGCAGGGGAATTTCTTAAGAATCTAAAGTTTAGATTTAAGCTTTTGTGAGTCAAAAAACCCCTCTCCCGGGCTTCCCTGGTGGCGCAGTTGTTGACGGTCCGCCTGCCGATGCAGGGGACGTGGGTTTGTGCCCCGGTCCGGGAAGATCCCACATGACGCGGAGCGGCTGGGCCTGTGAGCCATGGCCGCTGAGCCTGCTCGTCCAGAGCCTGTGCTCCGCAACGGGAGAGGCCCACAGCAGTGAGAGGCCCGTGTACCGCAAAAAAAAAAAAAACAAAACAAGAAAAAAACCCTCTCCCACTGCAATGTTTCTCAACGCTCCATCCCCACAATGGCCAGGACAAGTGGAGAGTGCTTTATAAACAGGAGGGGGAGCGAGGCCTCCAGTGCCACTCACATCCCTAACGTGAAGATGTTTGCCCTTTGGGTCTCGCCTAAGAATTTCATCTCCCTCTGGTGACTGGCCCATGTGTCCTGAGACATTTTTGGGTGTATCTGGGGTTGACTTGACATCTTGAAAGTAACGATATTGATTGGGTCATTTTATACCAGTAGATTATCAGAAACTCAAAATGGCAGAAAGTATACCTGTCACCTATGGGAAAGATGGAACTTCTAAGCCAACAGAGAGGAGATTAGGCCCAGGAGGCTTCTTTTATTCAGTTAGACAATGCAGGGCAACTGAGTACTGGATCCCAGGGAATAAGTCAGGAAGAGTAGGGAACAAAGTGGATTTGACTTCAGACTTTTGCTGTAGAGGAGCCCACTAAAGCCCCCTTCAATGGAAAGAACCCAAGATTTGGGGTCTAGAAAATGTGGGTCCATATCCTGGCTGTGTGACCCTGGGTAAGTCACTTAATCCCTCTGGACCTCAGTTTTTGCAGCTGTAAAATGGGGATACCCAAGTGACATCATCTGTAAAAGTGACGAGCCCAGCGCCTAGCACATCATAGGTGTTTAGTACACTCCAGTTCCGTTTTCCCTGTTCTCCCTTCCCTTAATCTGTGTCTCTGGGTCTTCCCACACTCACCTTGCCCAGGCAGGATGACTGTCACACCTTTTCTTGTCCCTTCTCTGTAGGGACAAAAGAGGCCTGATACACGCAGCATAATTTGAGAGTTCTTGGGTTTTCCCACCTGTAAGCGAGTGGGTTGGATATGGCGATATCTGAGTTGCTTCCCATCACGAATGCTATACTCCATTGAGATTGTGGGACCTTGATCTTGGAAATTCAATTTGGAGCCAGCTGGGACCCAGCTCATCCTGATGGTGAAAGGCTGGCCTGGATCCCTGGGGGGACAGCTGCAGGCCACACATACATCTCCCCACCCCTTACCATGAGAGCAGGGTGGGTGAGGTTGGCACTGGGGACAGAGCTAGAGGGTGTTACTCTAATTAAAATACCAAGTCTTACATCCATTCCATGCTGACACTTTTCTACAGAGTCAGAGTGACATCCGTGACTTATAAGAATGCTTTGTCAAAGTAATTTTTTCATTTAAAAAAAGAAAAATTCTCGCCAAAGCATCAGAGTCATATCGTCCAGGGCTCTCTGAGGGAGACCTGGCTAGGAACAAGCTCCAAGCAGGTAAATCTGCCTGTTGGACTTAGAGAACTGGGGCTGGGGTGGGCCTGAGCTCTGAGGGGTTCCTGGCTCCAAGTCTGGCTCTCTAGGGTCAAGGTTCCACACTCCTCTAAGAGAGGTAAGTAAAAATGCTTGGAGCTTGGTGCTCCAGTTCAACCCAGAGTGGGAAAGGGAGCCTAAGGTCTCGCTGCCTTCTGGGAGGGCAGGGCTGGAGCATCTTATCCATGAGCCAGGCACTGTGGAGTGGGCACAGTGGTGCTCGTCTCTTAGACCCCGTTTTCTATTTTGAAAAGTAGGGATAATAATGCCTAAACTAGGCATTTGTAAGGGGATGAGATGGTTTATGGAAAAGTGCATGGCTCAGTGAAGGAGTGGGTGCGATTTTTAAAAATTGAAGTGTAGTTGATTTACAGTGTTTTATTAGTCTCAGGTGTACAGCAAAGTGATTCATAATATCTATATATATATTATGAATATATATATATGTACACTCTTTTTCAGATTCTTTTCAATTATAGGTTATTACAAGATAGTGAATATATTCCCTCTGCTATACAGTAGGTCCTTGTTTATCTATTTTATATATAATAGTGTTTATCTGTTAATCCCAAACTCGTAATTTATCCCTCCCCCTCCTTTCCCCTTTGGTAACCAGAAGTTTGTTTTCTCTGTCTGTGAGTCTATTTTTGCTCTGTAAATAAGTTCATTAGTATGGGTTTTTTTTAGAGTCCGCATATACAGGATCCCATATGGCATGCGTCTTCCTCTGATTTCACTAGTATGATAACTTCTAGGTCCATCCATGTTGCTGTAAATGGCATTATTTCATTCCATTGTGTGTGTGTGTATGTGTGTATATATATATATGCCACATCTTCTTTAGTAGATATCATTTTTGAGAGTATTCTCTGGAAGGGTGGAGAACTTGGATTCAGGAGGCCCGGGTTCTGGGTCTGGCTCTGTCCCTGGCGCACCGCGTGACCTTGGGCCAGTCATTTTTGTTCTCTGGGCCTCAGTTTCCTTATCTGTGTGATGAGGATGATGGTGGCTTCCATGCCTTTCTCCCAGGGCTTTGTAAAGATGGTTGAAGAGCCTCCCTTCTGAACAATATGATACTCTACATCACCGGACAGGAGTAACATAAGAATTGGGGTTTGCACAGTGCTTGTTATGAGGTCAACAATATTATTTCCATCTTATAGATGAGACAACAGAGACACGAAAAGGTTGAATGGCTTGTCTGTGATGGAGTAGCCCAGGCAGCCTGGTTCTAATCTCTGTACTCTTGACTACCCAGCTACACTGTCTCTCTAGAAAGATCATGAGCCATTATTATAATAAAGACTCAGTTCTATAAGGATGTCCTACTCACAAAGAAGATGTCAGGACCTGTGAGTCACTGACGGTGTTGTCCCCCATCCCTCCCCAGTCCTGGGGAGATGTCTGGGTGGAGGAGCCATGCTCTGGGCTCTGGGCTGGTGGATTTCTCCCTCCTCATGTACTGACCTTTTTGTCTAACTACCTGTGAAACAGCTGTGCTCTCCTGGGCCCTGGGGGAATCCGGCTGGAAGTCTGAATGGTGGCCCTCCATGGTCCAGGTGGAGCCAATGGAGCAATGCTGGACCCCTTCTTCTGGGAAGTCTCCAAGACCCTGGTATTTGGGCTACACAGCCCCAGAGGCTCCTGGATCATCTCCCCAATGCCCTGTGGGAGGGCTCTGGGGGCAGCCTGGGTACATGGGGTGGGGGATAGTGGTGACAGCTCAGACGGAATTCAGGATGAGTCCAGGTAAGGGCCTAACAGGCTGCAGGTTGGGCTGGGGGCAGAGAGCAGAGAGTGATGTCCTGAGTCTCCATTGCAGCCACAGTACAAGCCTAAGGGGGAGGCATGTAGACTCCTAGCAAGCCTAGAGGGCATTGGCTCCAAGCCCCTCATTTTTCAGAGATAGAAACTACAGTCCAGAGAGGGCAAGGGAGTTGGCCAAAGTCACACAGCAAGTTGGCTGCAAAGTCGGGACTAAAGTACATCTTTATAGGGAATTCCCTGGTGGTCCAGTGGTCAAGACTCCGTGCTTCCACTGTAGGGGGCACGGGTTTGATCCCTGATCCCTGGTTTGGGAACTAAGATCCCACATGCCACGCAGCGCGGCCAGAAAACAATGATGACAGCAACAACACTAAATCTTTATAAACCCTGCGGGCAGCACACCATCCCCCCACCTCCACCCCAACCTCCCAGATCAACAGGGAGAGGTGAGGAGGATAGAGGCCTGGAGCTGGAGGAAAGGGGATTGTCCTTATCTCTGGGTTCTAGCTTCCCTCCCATGACCTTGCCCTGCCTGAGCAGCCAGTTCCAGGCTTGGGAGCTCAGAGAGGCTTTCATCAGCAAGCAGATTTATGGGCACATAGGAGGCAGTTCCCTTTAAAAACAGTGTATGGCTAAATGGCGCCTGGCCTCCTGCCCACTGTCTTTCCTGTGCTAAGAGACCAAGCCAGAGATATTCCAGCTGGAGGTGTTTCTTAAAGCAATAGAGACCATAATTCAGAAAGGGAGTGACTGAGGAACTGGCTTTCGTTGGGTACTTCTGATGGGACAGTCGTGTATTGAAGGCTTTACATACATTTTGTCATTTAAATGTCATGTGGGCAGTGTGGGGCAGGTATTATTTAACTCTCATATTACAGAGGAAAAAACTGAAGCCAAGAGGAATTTATTTGCTCTAGGACACAGAGCTAGAAGGAACCAGAGCCAGAATTCACACTCAAAGTTGTTTGACTCCAGGATCCAAACATTCATCACATCAAGTTGCTCTTTTAGGGGAACCATGAATGTAGGGGAATTCCCCCTAGTGGGGCAAGAACTTGGATGTCATACCCCAAGTCCTGAAGTCCTGAGCCTTTGAGGAGGAGAGACATGAGGACCTCAGGGATCCAGTCATCCCCATCTCACCGGTTCTCTGGATTTCACTTGTGACATCGGGCAGTGCTCATTTCAGTGAGCCCATGGAGCTTAATGCACAGAAGGGGACACTGCGGCTCAGAGAAACCCAGATACCACGTCAAGGTAGCACTATGTTTGAGGCAGAGTTAGAACTTGAACCCAGGTCTCCAGCAACTCAGAGTTCTGGTGGTTTCTCAGGCTCAAGGGAGCTGTCCATGGTACCAACCCCAGACCCACACTCTCTACCTTGACCTGGCTTCTTATCTGGCTTCGGTTCCGGCCTCAAAGGACCCTTAAGAACCTCTTTCGATAGAGAGAGAGACAAAGCCCTGAGAGGTCAAGGCCACATAGCAGATCTCTGTGCCACTGGAGTTACCACACCCTCTATTGCCTGGGGACTTTGCATTTCTAGATTGACATTTGAACTTTTCTTGTCTCTTTGGTTCACTGTACATACTGTTTGAGACTAGGCTTTAAGCTCGTCTTGGACATTGACTCTGTCAGACTAATAGAAAGAAATATCTTATTACAAGCATGTTGTACTTGCTAATTTTCAACGTGATTTTACTTTTACTTTTTAAAGTAACCCTTTGAACAAGATAGAAAGAATAGCAAGTAGAGATGAAATAGAAGAGATTCAGAGAGGTTGAGTGACTTTCTTTGGATCACCCAGCTACTGAGTGGTAAAATCAGGATGTGAATCTGGTTCTTTGGTCTCTTTACCCTGATACACCTTGTATGATCCCCATGAAATTCTTTGGGCCAAGCTTGGCCCTGGAAGATATCATGTGGGTTCAGACCTCTTCTTGAGTGGACATGTCTCCGTCTGAGCCTGTGCCCCACCTCATGTCTCAGTCTGCTTCTTAGCACTTGTTGGGGGTCCTGGCTCACTTGGCCTTGGGCGGATGCCCTCTCCAAAGCCATGTCAGGAGGAGAAAGGAGGTAGACCATTCCCTGCCCATTCCCCACCCCCCCTTATCCTGGATGGTGTCAGCCTCAGGGACATTGGCCAGGAATTCATACACAAGCTGTATGGGGGCCCACTGTCTGGACCAAATTTCCCTTCAGGACTGGAGAATGAGCATGAAGGAACTTAGCTGGGGGCTGAGAGAAAGAAGGCTGTGGAGGCAAATAGGAATCAGAATGATGTTCACTGTCATCAGATGGCGTCATGTCCACAACACTCTTCCTCAGTGCGTGTGGACCCTCTTTCAGGCTGGTAGATTATAAAGATGTCTGCAAGGTGGTTGTAACTTATAGATTGACTCTCAGTCATGGGTCCCAACGAGGCTCTGCAGATATCTTTGCTTCTAAATCTGCTCTTCTCCATTAATATCACTTCCCAAAGTGGGATTAGTGGAAATTTCCTGTAACCACTGTGTTTATGAGTGTGTGCGTGCCTACGATTGGGTATATATCAGCCCACCCTTTCTGTCTTTCCTTTATCTCTTCCTTTCTTTTCTGTTTCTTTCTTTCTCTTTTTTTAAAATTTTATTTATTTATTTATTTTTGGCTGCGTTGGGTCTGTTGCTGCGTGCGGGCTTTCTCTAGTTGCAGTGAGCGGTGGCTACTCTTCGTTGCAGTGCACGGGCTTCTCATTGCGGTCGCTTCTCTTGTTCCAGAGCATGGGCTCTAGGCACGCGG
The DNA here is from genome assembly GCF_963924675.1 of Phocoena phocoena. Lineage (NCBI taxonomy): Eukaryota > Metazoa > Chordata > Mammalia > Artiodactyla > Phocoenidae > Phocoena > Phocoena phocoena. The sequence goes on along the minus strand of NC_089226.1, from coordinate 95,595,853 downwards.
GCTCAGTAGTTGTGGCGCACGGGCTTAGTCGCTCCGTGGCATGTGGGATCTTCCCGGACCAGGGCTCGGACCCGTGTCCTCTGCATTGGCAGGCAGATTCTTAACCACTGCGCCACCAGGGGAGTCCTTCTTTTCTGTTTCTTATCTTACCCTCACCCATCCCATCTTTCCATCCAAGCAGAAGCGGGTGAGGACTAAGTGACCTTGGACCCCAGGGGATGACGGTGGGGGCTGGGGGGAAGCTGGGAATGAGGAATTTCAGCATGACTGCCTCATCCAATCAGGTGACGAAGGAAAGCTACTTCTCCCCTCCTTACCCCTCACTCCATGCTTTATCCGTAATAAGCTCCCTTTTCCCAGATTGCCACGGAGGAGGAGAAGGTAGAAAATTATTCCTGTTCTGCTCCTAGAAAACTTTAAAATGCTATCACCATGGAAACTGCTCTTGTGCAGTCGTGGAGCATGCTTGTGGGAGAGGGCAAGGCAAGGGGAGGGAAGGGGAGGGGAGGATGAGCAACATGTTGGTGTGAGATGCTCACAGGGGTCTCCCCACCACCTCAGCTCTGTTAGTTCTTTCGGTGTAGTTGATGTATGATAGAACCAGGCTATCTGGGCTGAGAAGTCTCCCTCGGAGGTAAGTGGGCACAGAGCCATCCCTGGCCTGGAGGCCCTGTGTATGTGTGATTGTCAGGGATAGGTATAGAGATAAAATAAGACCTCTGCCCTCAAAGGAATTTGTAAACTAGACAGGGAGAAAGAACTGACACTTTTCCAAAAATTACTACATGCTATACACTTTATTATATATTCTTTTTTTTTTTTATCCTGACAAAAGAGGCATTTAATCCCCGTTTTACAGAGGAGGAACCCAAGTCTCCGGGAAGCCAGGGACTTTTCCAAGGACACACTGCCAGTCAATGACAGAGCTGGAATTTGAGAACTGCCCAGTCTGTCTCCAAATGATAATGATGTTACTGTTTATTCAGTGTCTATTCATGTCAGGCACTGCACTAGACACTTAATGTATTTATAACTCGTATAGCCATGTGAACAAGGGACTTTTACCTCCATTTCACAGAGGAGGAAACTGAGGCTCAATGAGGTTAAAGAATTTTCCCAAGGTCACATGGCTAAGAAGTGACCGAACCAGGATGAAAAGGTAAGAGACAGAGCTGGGATTTGAATCCAGGTATGTCTGAGGCTGAAACCAGTGTCTTTTTACTACACTTTTCAGCCAGATAATATACAGGAGAGTGAAGGGGGTGGGGAGATGCCAAGCATGGGCTGAGGCTAGGGTGCCTCACCTCAAGGGTCCATTGTGAAGACCAGAGCCACATGGGCACCTCTCAGATCTTGTCTCTAAGGCATTGTTGACCCTGGAAAGTTTGATCCAGAAGTGGGGGGTGAGGAAAAGGCTCTATGATGAGCCCAGGGAACAGGAGCATGGACGATTGGTGGAAGATCCTACCTGAACCAGGAGGCAGGGGAGTGGGCTGAGTAGAAGGGAATGGTTGAACAGGAGGGAAACTGTGACAGATAAAGCCCCTCACAGCTTAATTGGGATGTACTTCCTTTCCCAGAGGGAAAAGGGAAGGAAATATATCAGTCAGAATGGGCTAGGTTGTGCTGCAGTAACAAACATCCCCAAAGATGAGTGGCTTAGTACTCTAAGGCTTATTTCTTATGCATTTATTTCTCATTATATCAGTTAGCCTTGGTTGAGTAGCAAACCACACATTTAATATTTCCCCCAGTTCTGTGGGTAGGCTGGGTGGTTCCGGACTGTGCCAATGGGGCTAGATGGTTTAGGGTGGGCTTAATCATGTGTTCGGAGCTTCATCTGGGACAGATGGGACCTTTCTCTACGTGGTCTCTCTTCTTCCAGGAGTCGAGCCCAGGCTCATTCACATGGTGGCAGAAGAGTTTACAGCCCAAAAGAGGGCAAACTCCAATGTGCAAGGGCTTTACAAGTCTTTGCTTGCATAGCATTTTCTAATATCCCATTGGCCAAAGCAAGTCACGTGGCCGAGCAGGTTCAAGGGGTGTAGGAAGTAGCAAAGTAATGTTACCAAGGGGAATACATACAGGGATGGGAAGAATATTGCAGCCATATTTACAATTTACCACATATTCCTCCATCGTAGGTCATTGGTGTTGGGGGTGCATGGGAAATCTGGACCATGTCTTCCTCATTCCAGGGCCCAAGCTGGTCGTGGCTCTATGTTATTGCTGTCATGATTACTGAAGTAGCAAAAAGGGAGTGTGATAAATTGCATGTGGGCTCTGAAAGCCTCCATTAAGGAGTGATGCACCGCTTCTGGTCTCACAAAATAACTCGTGTGGCCACACCCAATTTCAAGGAAGGGGGAGTAGGAGCCTACCGCGGGCTTGGAAAGAGAGCCATGGGCATTTGGAGAGCAGCACTAATGACTACCACAGCAATCATTTACTGAGCGCCTACTATATGCAGTTTAAGAATGTCATCTCAGAGTATTCTGGCACCTTTCTGAAGGAGGGGCTATTATCTATTTTCCAGCTAATGAAGCAGAGTGGTTGCGGAACCCACTTAAGGTCACACATCTGAGAAGAGGCAGAGCCAGGACTCAGGTAGTCTGACCCCAGAGAGGTGATGTGCTTTCCAGCGTGTCATGCTCATCTCCTACTTCCACAGAGAGAGGACAGACGGAATTCTCCGCAGGTGACTCCGGCTTCCTGCCAGGAGGTAGGTAAGGTGGCCTTGACATCATTTATTCACTTAGTCGTCTATTCATTTGATCCGTAATTATTTAAATGCCACCGTGGACAAGAGGAGAGTGAACAAGAGAGACCTGGTCTCTGCCTCCATGGAACTTATGGTTTGAAATACCCACCTCTGATCCCAAAGGTCAAGAATTCCATAATCTCCTGGCTTTAGGAAGTAGGGAGTTTCTAAGATTGAGGAGGTGCACAGGGTTCTCGTTCTAGCAGGGCTTCCCCAAGGATCAGCGGAGCTGGGGAAGGGGGCGCTGTCGCCGAATCTGGGCTTCATGGAAAGCCTGAGGAGCGGCAGCCTCATTGCAGCATCTTGTAGGAGCAAACAGCTACTGAGTAATGCATTCCAGGCTCTGGGCAGAGCCTCTCCTGGCTGCCTCTTGCATCCAGAGAAGTCGGTGGGCTCAGACAGGAGTGGGAGGGCTCCTGGAGCCCATACAGGTGAGCTTCTTGGCAAGTGAGAAATGGGAAGGGAGGCCATGGTCTTGCTAAGCCACCAGAGTCCTGAGAGCTCCCAGTCTCTGTCACCCCAGAGGCAGACTGGGACCCAAAGAACTTTGCAGTCACCCGGCCCAGCCTTCTCCCTCTGCCTTCACCGAGCTTCAGAGCTCAAAGCTTGGCTGTTGCCTGTTCGTCACATAGTCACCTAGCTCCCCCCAGAACCCCTCCAGAGATGAGGCGCTCACTACCTCCAGGATCAGGCTGTTCCAAAGTCCTTTCTGATTTTACTTGGCTACTTTGCCCAAGAGCCCACACAATACACATGCCACCAGCCACGTGGAGCCAGCACATGCCAGGATGCCACGTGTCCTGGGTGCAATGACACCCTTGTGGCAGGCAGGCTGCTCCTGGGGAGGGGGTGTTATGTGAGCACGCATAGTCCCAGGCAGATGGCCCTGGCTCTGCTGGGCTGTCAGTCAAAGATGCGAAAGCCTCAACTCACTCTGGCTCCAACAAGTACAACTATTTATAAAAGATGAGGCCTGCCAGGGAACAGGGAGAGGCTGAGACATCTGCTCCCTCTGCCGGGGTGGCCAGCACTTACCATACACCTTCCGGTCTCATCGCCCTGGCTGGAGGAAGCCCAAAGGTCCCATCAGCGCTCAGTGAGCCCCACCAGCCCCACCTCTCGGCCCTGCCCCTGCCCCCAGTGGACCAGCTCAGGGCTGTAGCTGCAGGCGGGGGATGATACTCTGCTCACGGTGGCAGCTCCCTTGTCCTGCCCCCTTCCACACCCAGCTTCTGGAGGGGAGAGGGCAGCTCCCCTCAGAGGGGTGAAGCTGGCTGCTCTCTCTGAACATGCTGTAGTATCTGCTTGCCTCTTACAGAGCTGGGTCCTGGCCACCTGGGCTTATTTCCCCTCTGAGACTGGAAGCGTCTTGAGGGCAAGGACCACGAATGGTTCTTCGGTGCCACCCCTGAAGTATGGCCCTCAGGGTCCTGCTGGAGCAGGTGCTTACAGCGGGAATTGCCACACTGTGAATATGGAGCTGGCTTTGGAGCCTTTTGGAGCAGGAGACACCTGGGTTTGAATCCCAGCTCTGTCATCTTCTCTGCACCCCAATTTTCTCATTGATCAAGTAGAGATGAAAGTGATGGCTACCTCTCATGGTTGTAATAAAATTGCATATTACCTATTACGATATTTTTCACTGTTCAGTGAATGACTGAGCTCTGACTTGAGGCCAGGGGTAATAGGGAGCCACTGTAGGTGTTTGAGCAGCAGCATGGCACAATGGAAGGCAATGCTGACGGATACTTGGCAGCTGGGGGTAAGACTAATAATTAAATAACAATACCAAAAAAAAACACCCCATAATAATAAGAATGAAAGATTCAGGAGTATCTTGGCTGCCTTGGCATCCTTCTTTCTTAATCAGACAGGGCACCTGGAAGTCATTATGGAACAAAGCCATGTCCAGGATGGAGAGAGTCAGGGAAGGGATAAAATGTAAGGGGAGCAGGGAGACAGGGGACTGATGGGTTCTGGTGGCTCAGGGCACAGAGAAGACGGAAAGATGGACTTTAAGGGAGATCTTGGGGGCTTTTTCTACTAACACCCAGGCAAAGCCAGAAAGGCAGCCGTGTCAGCCTAGGGTTAAGTGTGTGGCTTAGCTCTAGCTAGCTGTGTGATCATGGAAAAAGTACTTGACTTCTCTGAGCCTATTTCCTCATCTTTAATATCCAGAGAATACATTGTCCTCCCCCTCCACAAAAAAAAAAAAAAAAAAAAAAATTCTGTTCCATTCCTCTTCCCCCTGGCCCAGGGCTACCCCTTGGAGGGCAACTGCACAGAAAACATCTCAGTCCCTCTGGCCCCTTTCTGTAGAGGGTGGGGTAGCTTTCCTTTGAAGGAGACATTTGAACTGGCCTTGAAAGCAGGGACGCAACAGCTGGAAAATGGCAGGGAAAAGGCATTCCTGGCAGAGGGCACAGCAGGAGGAAAGGCATAGAGACAAGGATGGGTCTAGCTCCTGACTTGGCCACTGTCTCATATCTTGTGCCTCTAGCGGGTCTGTTACTGTACATTCTCCAGGCAGCTGGTGGACTCCAGTACTTAGAGAGCACTTGCAGGTGGGGTTTGCACCCATTTCTTTGTTGGGATAAGTTGAGGCAGAAAGAACATCACTGCTAGAAAGTGAGAACAGAATTCGGAGGCCCTGTTGGTGCTGTGGGTGGTAATGAGGCTGTCAGGGAGCAGGCTGGAAGGGAGGGTTTGACTGCAGTCACGTTATTTTTGCTCCCAAATTGAAATTAAAGATCATTTCTACTTCAGATGCTGGAAATGCCTGGGTTCATTACTTCCCAGGATTTTGTCCATGCTCTCATTCTAGATTCAATTAGAGCAATTTAAAGTAATTAATTAAATTTGCTATTTGATTAATAAAGATAGAAATTCAGCCAAGTTGCTGGGAAGGAGGAAGCCATATTGGGATTTGCTAGCAGAGAGGTTTGGGGAGATTCCTGCTCTGCTACCCCTGCATCCCCCAACTTACCCACCGTATCGTCCATGGAGCCCCTCCCACTCCAGTTTCAGCCAGGGAGCCAGAGATTTAAAGTCAGGGCCCCGTGTGTGGTTGTATTCTAGAAGGAGCAAGGAGGCTGGGGTGACTGGATAAATGCGGTCCACGGGGGAGAGGTAAGGAATGAGGAAGGAGCCAGTAAGGCATTGCTTCCCCTGGAGGAGGTGGGGTGTTGAGTAGGGACCAGAGGGATTGCAGCAGGCTGGGAAGAAGCTGGACAGGCACAGAAGCTGGGGGCTGGGGAGGTGGCAGGAAGCCAAGGGCCAAACTACAGAGGTAGAGGGTAGGGAGGAGGGGAAGAGGATGTCTAGCCAAAGACAGGTGGGGCTGCCCAGCAGAGGCTGGATACAGGTATTAGGTGCTAGCACTGACAGTTGGTCAAACCAGGAAGGAAAGTTCAGGCCAGACACCAACATGGGGAGTCAGTGTGGGCCAAGGTTTAAAATCAGAGGGTTTCTAAGCATGATACAAACCTTAGAAATTCCACAACATCCAGATCAGTAAATTTGATGACATTAAAAAAACTCATCATGGAAATAAACACTGTAAGAATAGTCAAAAGACAAAGGAAAATCTGGGAAAGTGCTTGAAGCTGTTATCACAGAGGCTAAATTCTTTAATATATAAAGAGCTCCCACAAATCAATAAGAAAAAGAAAAACCTAAGAAATGTGGAAAAAGTTTAGGCATGGACAGTTTGCAGGAAAGAAACTACAAATGGCTCTTAGGCATATGCAAAGTTGCTCATTCTCTCCTATAATAAGAACAATGCAAATTAAAAATAGGTAGAGATACCACTTTCATCCATCAGATTGAGCAAGGTTAAAAAATATAGTAATATACTGAGTAGAAATTGGTGTGGAGAAACAGGTACACCCAAACAATGCTGGTACTACGTCTATGAAGGGCAATTTGTTATCTATCAAAATTATAAACATACATATTCCTTGACCTAGAGATTCAGCCTCTTGGAATTTATCCTACAGATAACAGGATTATTTATTGCAGCACTATGATAGCTTTATGGGAAACAGCAGAAGAGCACACGAATAGGAGACTGGCAAATAAATAATGTTATATCCAGGTAATGGAATACTATGCAGTCACGAAAAAGAAAGAAGCAGCTCTCCATGTCCTGATGAGGGAAGATCACCAAGAAAGGCTGTTGGGTGAAAAAAAAAGCAAGGTCCAGAACAATGTGTACGGAATGCTACAATTTATGTAATATAGAAAAGACTGTATAAATACATGTGAACTTTTGCTTATAAAGGTGTAGTCTATCCCTGGATCACTCAGTCACTTGAGTCTGGGAGCAGTGGCTGTCCTCTGAGGAGGAAAACCAGATGACTGGGAGAAAGGAAAGGGAGGGACTTACTTTCCCCTATATTTACCCTGTTACACCTTTTGAATTTTGTACCAAGTATATGTGCTTCCTATTTAAAAGAATAAATCAAATAACAATTTAAAAAACAAAGCTAGGGCTTCCCTGGTGGTGCAGTGGTTGAGAGTCCGCCTGCCGATGCAGGGAACACGGGTTTGTGCCCCGGTCCGGGAAGATCCCACATGCCGCGGAGCGGCTGGGCCCGTGAGCCATGGCCGCTGAGCCTGCGCGTCCGGAGCCTGTGCTCCGCAACGGGAGAGGCCACAACAGTGAGAGGCCCGCGTACCACAAAAAAAAAAAAAAAAAACAAAAAACAAAGCTAAGCAGGCACTGACAGGGTCAGAGATGCAGGGAGAGGTCAGGTGATCATCAGAGCCAAGGGAGGTAGGGCGGGACCTCATCAAGCCCACCTCTGGTAAGGTGAGGACCGTAACCCCTCTGGGAGCCATTTTCAGCAAGGCATCTATTCCGTCCACTACATCTTTCTATCCTGGAGCAGCTCTGAGAGGAAGATATAATCAACCCCACTTTATAGAAGACCAGCTGAGGCTCAAGGTGAGGCTCAGAAGCAGGTATGGAGTGCTGCACCCTTACCTGACTGCCCTCACAGGCCGGCCCTGAGGATGAGGCTAAGATGGAATGCCGGGCCTGGCTGGCTGCCCTGTCCCATCGGCAGCTTGGAGTTTGTGTGTTCCGCTGAGCATCTGGGGGTTGCACCTGGGCTCTGGGACCCTGGGAAAGATGAGGTGAGGGAGGAGCTTGGTTCTTCCTTTGGGGAGAGGGTGGCAGATGCCTCCAGGGATGGGAATATCCAAGGACAACTCCAAGAGGGGCTCTGAGTCAGACTGACCCCTCAGCTCTTCCCCACTGGGAGCAGATGGCGAGTAGGCTCTGGGAGGACGGGTGCTAAGACTGGAGGGGCTGAGAAGGCGTGGGACAGCCCACAGGAGGGAAGTGCACTTCTGAGCGGTGTGAGAGTCACAAGGCAGCAAGAAGATGGACGTTAGATTCTGTCTGGCATGTGACAGAATGTACTATTCCTCTGATGGCGGGGTGGGCGTGAGGGAGTCCCCTTCAGGCTGTGGCAGCTGCTGATGTGATTGGAAAGACCCACGGGTTTTTGAATCTCAGAGGTCTCCCATAGGGGCCATGCCCAGGACTTTAGATTCCTCTTCACACAGATGCTATCCAGGCACCGTCTTGGGAGGCCCGGCCTCCTAATGTGATGCGGAAGTATTATTTCACTTAGAAGGAGGAACGGGTTAGCCAATAAGGAGCAGGGAGCAGTTCACCTGACTCACCTCCACCCAGGCTCAGGCCAGAGAGGATGGGGTGCAGGAGGGGTGAGCTTTGACTGCATGCACGATGGAGTAGAAAGAACCCGAGTTAGGAGACGCAGTTCCAGGCAAAGCCCTCCTCTCTGGGCCCTCAGTTTGCCAACGGTAAAATCAGGCCATTTGGGCCAGATGGTTTCTATGGGCCCTTAGAGCTCTGGGGAGTGGCACTTATGGGGTTTCCACCAGGACTTGGAGGAGGAGCAGTGAGGCTGGGGGAGCCAGAAGGACAGGCGGGCCGTGGTGTCCCCCCATCATCTTCCCTACATGGCATTTGTGGTTTATGAGAAGCTCTCACAACACTTTCTCACTTAGGGCAACCCATGAGATACGTGAAGATTACCCCCATTTTCCGGATGAGAAACTGAGGCTCAGAGAGATAAAGAAAGCTGCCCCAATTCACACACCTAGAAGGTAGGGGATGTGGGATTCAGACCTAGTTCGAATGACTCAAGGCATCTTCTTCCCTCATACCGCAGCTGCCTCCTCCTTGCTTTTTTGTTTTGTTTGTTTGTTTTGTTTTCATAAATTTATTTATTTATTTTTGGCTGTGCTGGTTCTTCGTTGCTGCACGTGGGCTTCCTCTAGTTGCGGCGAGCGGGGGCTACTCCTCGTTGTGGTGTGTGGGCTTCTCATCGCGGTGGTTTCTCTTGTTGCGGAGCACGGGCTCTAGGGTGTGTGGGCTTCAGTAGTTGTGGCTCGCGGGCTCTAGAGCGCAGGTTCAGTAGTTGTGGCACATGGGCTTAGTTGCTCTGCAGCATGTGGGATCTTCCCAGACCAGGGCTCGAACCCGTGTCTCCTGCACTGGCAGGCAGATTCTTAACCATTGCACCACCAGGGAAGCCCCTCCTTGACTGTTGATTTTATTTTATGGTGGAGTAGAGAGGGGCCTCATCTGCCCCACCTCTGGGAAGCAGACCTATCTCTACATCCTTGCTCTGTAGATGCTCATTCAGGGCAGGGCCTCAGTGGAACCCTCCAGTGGCCATTTCCACCCCCTGGTCCTCCAGATGGTTCTATGACACTCCCTCCCCTCAGCCTTATAATTAGATCTGGAGACCTTGGGCAGTTGACTTGCTTTCCCCCTACTCCAGGTCCATCCTTCTTCCTCCTGGGGATCTTACAGAGACCTCAGATCTCCTACACTGGCTAGGGCATAGTCGGGCCAGCTATGGCCTCCTCTCTCACTCCACACTGGGTGAAAGGGCATGAGTCTGTTTGGGAAGCCATTTCTCCCTGTCCACAGCCTTCCCAGTTCCTGCTGTGACCTCAGCTGCCATCCTTTCTCATCACCTGCTGTATCCAAGACAGCCGACAGCTCCTACAGGGTAGTGAGAAGAGGAGGGGTGACAGGCAGGGTCAGTTCAACAGTCACAGCTCTCCGGCTGAGGGAGCCACCTGTTCTGTCTGAGGATCTCATGGTGGGAGGGAAAAGACTGGGCCTTTCATGAAATTCAAGGAGGCGTGTGAGGGACTTTACAGGCACTGGAAAAGAAGCTGATTTATAAACCAGTGCCCCAGGCTCTGGCTGATCCAGCCTTCATGGAGAGATGGGAGCAGCATGAGTGTGGAATCAGAACTGGGTTGGAAGCCCTCCTCAAGGACTGACTAGCTGTGTGACCTTGGGTAGGTTTCTTGACATCTCTGAGCTTCTGTTATGATTGGTTCGTGGACTCATTAGGGGCCTGCAATGAAGCTAAATATAATTTGCAAGCACTAAAACTTTAGTGGCTAAGAGCATGTGCTCTATGACCAGAAAGGTTGGGTTTGGATCCCCGTCCTGCTATGTGACCTTGGCCAAATGACTTCATCTCTGTGTCAAGTGCTTTGGCAGTGCAACGAACACCCCACAACTCAGTGGCTCAATGCAACAGCCACTTATTTAGCTCATGGTTTTGGGGGTCAGCAGTTTCGTCTGGGACCAGCTAAGCAGTCCTTCGGGTCTGGGCAGGGCTCAGCTGATCTTGGCTGGGCTCACTCATGTGTCTGCTGTCATTTGGTGGGTCCCCTGGGACTGGCTGCTCAACTGGCCTCATTTGGGATGAATGGAACTCCTGGACTTATCTCCACGTGGTCTCTCAGCCTCCATCGTGCTAGTTTGGGCGTATTCACAGCCCCGAACCTTGTGTTATAAGGCTTTGAAGGCAGCCAGAGAGCAAGCCTCAACGTGCAAACACACCTCAGGTCTCTGCTGGCAACATGCTTGTTTCTGTCTCATTGGCCAAAGCAAGTCACGTGGCAAAGCCCTGCACCAGGGTGGGAGGGCACACACAAAAGCATCGCACGAGCAGATTGGGGACCACCACTGCAGCAATCTATCACTGCCTCTCTGGGCCTCAGTTTCCTCTGTAGAATGAGTATAACCTTGTACCTTCCTTAAGGGATTCGTGGGAGGCCCGAGATGAAATGAGCAAATGTATGTAAAATGCACACATTTCTTCAGCGCTGAGAGCGAGTGAGCAATCCACAAGGTGAGCTGTTAGTCTTTTTATTAGCAGGGGCCCTGAGAGACAGTAAACATCCCACGTGGCAGGCTCTGGGGTAGCAACCGGGGCACAGGCTCCAGGAGGACAGCTGTGGGCCTGCTTTTCCTCTCGGAGGAAATGGATGGTGCCAGGGAAAGTTGCCCTGTGGCAGCGGTGGGGCGGTTATGGGGTGGTGGGAAGAATCTTCCCTTAATTCCCTGGCTGCAGGGAAAGGGGTGCCCATTGCAGCTCCTGCTGGGGATTTGGTCCTGGGGCTCCTCCCCAGGATGCCAGGGATGGCTTTGCTCCCCCTACTTCCCTTCTCTCCCTCGTCCCGGGCTCGGGCACTTCTGGATCTGGAAGAAAGCTGTCAGGGCTCACGCTCACCTGCAGTGCTTGGCTCTGGGAGGGACTTTAAGGGGCTGTTAAGCTGGGATCCTAAACTTCTCCCCATCAAAGCTCATGTGGGTCATCAGGTAACCCTACGTGTCGTGCTCTCTGCGATACCGCCTCTGCCACAGCCCGCGTTTGCAGGGTGGTGCGTGACCTTCACACATCCATTGAGTACAATGTAGTGATTGTCAGTAGCGGGCATGTGATCTGGAATTGGGGTTGGTGTCTGTGATGTCACTAAGCGCCAACCGGAGACCCTGGGCCGTTGTTACCACCCTGGGAAAAATCCAAGAGTCTGCCATCTTGGTGAGCTACTGCAAGCCGCCTGCAGGGAGGGGAGGAGGACTGACTTTATTAGACTTTTGAAAATCTTGAAAATGAAATTCACGTAACTGCCTTCACAGACCCCAGCTTGGCAACCACAGATCTGGCTCAGCCCCCTCGTTTCTTTGGTTCTAGGAGTCCTTTCTGAGCTCACCCAGGCAGCTCCAGGAAGGTGGATGGCCATCCTTCGTTCATTGAGTCTTCATCCCCCCTCATGTATCAGGTCCCATCGCAGACACTGGAGCTAGGACAGTGAGCCACATCAGGTGCAGGTCGTGCCCTCACGGGATTTACGGTCTAAGGGAGACAGAGTAATTGATCACAAGAATAAATGCAAGATTATATGGCCAGATGGTTTTCTTTTTGAAATATTAATCTTCCTTCCTTCCCTGGCATTTCCTCTTCCTTTATAGGACATTTGGACTCAAAACGTTCACTGCCGCAGGGGACAGACGATCCAGTGGAAGTTAGAAGTCAGTTCTTGTCTTCTGAGTGTCAAAAACTGAAGCCTGGTTGTGTGGGGATTTGGAAAGAACCGAAAATTTGGAAGATACAGGATGCTTCAAGTCCCCAGACCAGACGATGCTCCCTGGGCTGGGGGAAGATGGTGTGATGGGAGGAGCGTAAGCGTGTGTGTCGGAGATGGGCCACACGCTTGCCCTGACCTCCCTTTTTCCTACTGAAATAGGTTTGGAGGACCTGGGAACAGAGAGGACTTGCTTCCCCATCCCCAGGGTAAAGTTTGGAGAGGCGGAAAGACCCCAGCCTATTGCCCAAGCCAGTGTAGCACTGAGTGCCGGGCAACTCAGAGCCTAAAGTCTTAAGGCAGCCTGAGTCTCCTGGGGCTGGGCCAACTACTCTCCCCGCTAGCTAAGGCTCTCAAGGGTAACAGGTCCTCCTACTGCCCCCTACTGCTGGGTCCACACCTGGACTACCAGGTGGGACGTGCACCTTTTGTTTTGGGGAGGAAATTGTTCCTCTGAGTTTCACTTCTGGTTTTTTGTTTTTTGTTTTTTTTGACACAGCATACTAGTCACTCGGGCTCCTTGAGCCCAGCAGCACCTGGCATTGTTTTCTGACAGCCTGGCATACCGTGGGCTGCTGCCCCCCTCCTCTTACCTGCCGATGCCCACGCTCTGAAAGGTGAGTCAAGTATGGGGAGGGGGTAGAGGAACCACTGGCTCAACTCTCAGCCACAGGGTCTCTACTGTCCCCAGAGCCACTGTGGGCTGGTTTACCCACCGTGGCCGGCCTTCCAGAGGCAGAGCGCCCTGGAGTGGGAGTGGGAGGCGGGGATAAGCCTGGCCATGCCCCTGAGCTGGCCATGTGACACGACGCAAGTCCTGTTCTCTCTCTGAGCCTGTTTCCTCATTGGTAAGACAGGGACAAGACCAAGATTGGTGTGGTTGATGGGATAAAGTCTGTGAAAGACCAAGTCTCATCATCACAATTACACGAACAGATTACTGAGCACGTCCTGTGCTATAAGGCAGGCACCATGTTAACAGCCGGCCTGGATCATCTGGTTTATTCCTCTCACATCCCCATGAGGTGGCCATTACTCTTATCCCCATTGTATGGGTGAGGAAACTGAGGCACAGAGAGACAAGGAAGTTGTCAAAGGTCACAAAGTTACAGTTTGGCAAAGCTGGGATTCCAGCCCAGGCTATCAGACCCTCTTCTATACTACAGGCCGCTGACAGAGCTTTGCTCAGAGGCAGGATTGCAAAGGGCCTTGAGATCATCTTGTTCACTCCTTGTACAGAGAAGGAGATGGACGCTCAGAGAGAAGAACGGACTTGCTTAAGCTCTCACAGCAGCCTAGACACCACACTATGTGTAAAACGTCAGGCCCTACATGTAGCTTTTGGGCAGATGTATTTGAATCCACAAAAAGGGCTTTCTGAGGATGTCAAAACTTCCCCCGGTGGGATACCCTAAGTCTGAAAAGTGCAGGTTCTGGGGAGGCCTGTGGAGAGGAGAGGGGAACATTCTAGTGCCTTTGAGGACCCCCTCAAATCTGCCTGGAGCGAAAGGAACGAAATGGGCCACCACTTCCTTCGCCTGCCTGGACTTCTATCCAGGAGCTTTGTCTGGAGAGGGACATGGTCCCGAGGACACAGTCGGAGTGAACGCTGGGATGTATGACTCAGGGTGCTCACTGCGTCACGGTTTCCAAGAATAAACGACCTGAAGCAACAACCTAAGAGTCCAACGATAAGGGGCTGGTTAAGTGGCATCATAGAAACGATGGTGCTTGCTTCCTGACACAGAGCTCTGAAGTCCCTTGTAATTTCCTCAGTGATACTGTTATATGGGCATCTTTAGCTCTAATGAGGCAACTCCTGGCAGGTCCCTAGATAACTTCAGGATGGAGGCTGGTCACCAGAAAGACCAAACCTTGATGAGAAGCCTGGAATTTTCAGCCCCGGCCCCAACCTCCAGGGAGGGCAGAGGGACTGGAGATTGAGTTCATCACTAAGGGCCGATGATTAATCCATCATGCATGTATAATGAAACCTCCATAAAAACCTCTAAATGGGGACTTCCCTGGTGGTCCAGTGGTTAAGACTTTGCCTTCCAGCGCAGGGGGGTGCAGGTTCAGTCCCTGGTGGGGGACCTAAGATCCCACGTGCCTTGCGGCCAAAAAACCAAAACATAAACAAAACAAGCAAACAAAAACCAGAAGTGATACTGTAGCAAATTCCATGAAGACTTTAAAAATGGTCCACATCAATAAATCAATAAATAAATAATCACATTGGCAAAGACCCTTGCAAAAAAAATGAAAACAAAAATGAAAACCTCTAAATGATGAAGTTTGGAGAGTTTCCTGGTTGGTGAGCGCATTCAGGGGATGGGAGGATGGCGGTCCTTGGAAGGGCATGGAAGCTCTGTACCTCCTGCCCAAACCTTGTCTGATTCGTCTCTTCCATACAGCTATTCCTGAGTTGTAGCCTTTATAATAAACCAGTACATGTAAGTGTTCTCCTGAATTTTGTAAAAGTCTTTCTAGCAAATTACCAAACCTGAGGAGGGGGTCCTGGGAACCTCCAATTTATAACCAGTCGGTCAGAAGTATGGGTGGCCCAGGGCTGGCAACTGGTATCTGAAGCGAGGGCAGTCTTGTAGGACTAAGCCCTTTAACCTGTGAGATCTGACACTGAATCCAGATAGACGGAGTCAGAATCCAACTGAATCCTTGAACACCCAGTTGGTGTCAGAGACTTAGAGAGGTGACGTTGGAAAAGACACCGTGTGTTTGGTTAGTGTCAGGGAGGAAAAAAACCTAACAGCGAAATACACTAGTGTGGTTTGGCTTGATTCCATAATACAAGACAATCAGAACTATTAAAAATGGTGTTATAGAAGAAAATGTATAATGGCCTGGGAATATGTTCCCAATACAATGTATAATGTTAGGAATAAAGTCAGTTACAACACAGGATGTGCCATCTGATCTCAATTTTGTAAACAAAACAAAACAAAACCCAGAGCAGTATGTACATAGATTAGGATTTATTTCCTCTTTCTTTGTGCTTTCTTGCAGTTCCCAATTTTTCTAAGAACATCTATGTTTCTTATAACCAGATCTCCCACACATTCTGCCATTATTTCTATTTCTATAAATCAGAGAGGGGGCATCTCCATAGGGAGAGGGTCTCTGTCCCTGCAGAGCTCAGAAAGCCTGGCTGGCCACCTGCCAGGGAAGCAGGGAGGCTACTCAAGCAGCAGATGGAGGCAAGGTGGTGTCCACTGCCCTTCCAGTGGCCTCTGAACCATTAGCCAGTCTTGGGAAAGTTTTCCCAGATTGGGGACTGAGCCCCAGCCCTGGCATGGCCCCTCTGCTGTGTACCAGGGTAGGGCAGGAAGCAGACTACTATGTCCCCTGGGGAACTTGTCATCTTCCAGTGCCCACCGAAAGTGATGAGTCTGGCTTTTTCATTCATTCATGCAACAAAAATTTACTGAGCACCTACTATGTCCTTGGCACCATTCTAGGTGCTAGGAATACGGTGTTCAACAAAATAGCATCACTGTTGTCCTCATGAACCTTCTTTTTATTGCATAAACAATGGGCAATTGAATAAACATATAGTATAATGTCAACTGGTGAAAAGAGCCATGAGGTAAAAAGTCAATATAGAAAAGATAGAGAGATTGGGGGTGCTCTTTGGAGTGGGCTGGTCAGGGAAGGTGGTAGAGAGGAGGAGGTGGTATTGAGCAGCCAGCTAAATACTAAGAAAGTACCAGCCACAGGGATACCAGGAGCAGAGACTTCTAGGCAGAGGGAACAGAAAGAGCAAAGGTCCTGGGGCAGGAATGTTAGAGATACTTCAGGATGAGGAAGGAGGTATAGTAAGGCTAGAAATAGATGGTAGGGGGTGTGAGGGGCAAGATCACATCAGTCTTGTGGGCTGAAGCACTGGCTTTTGTTCTGAGTGAGAAGCGAGCCTCCAGTGGGCTTTCAGCAGAGGACTGACAAGACCTAACTGATGTTAACAGGATGGACCTGGCTGGGCAGAGCAGGGAGGTGGCTGCTGCAATAATCCAGGGGAGACATGATGGCAGCTGGGCCCCAAGGGTGGGGATGGAGGTGGGAATGGTAAGAAAAGGTCAGATTCTGGATGTATTCTGAGTTAGAGTAGAGCACTCGGGACCCTCCCTCCACGCTGGCCTGCCTCCTGGGTCCCACCCCTCGAGTCGTCTCCCAGCTCTTCATCCCCCCACAGGGATGGGCCTGTGCTCACCCTCTCTGGGGGTGGAAGGGGCTGAGGGGGAACGAGTTTTGCTCCTGGCTGGTGCCTGGCGTGGCCAGGGCAGGGCTGCATCAGCTGCCAAAAGAAAGTCCCTCCCCAGAGGGAGGGCAGGGGATGTGAGGGAGGGATGCCAGGCACACAGACTGCTTCATTTATTTGACAAATATTTATTGAGCATTTACTACACGGTAACAGCTGTGAACAAAACAGACAAAGCTCCTGACCGCACGGAGCATCCATTTTTGTGGAGGGAGAGAGACACTAAGCAGATAAGCGAGGGATGATATAGTTAAGCAGAGGACGGTGAATGCTATGGAGAAAAACAAGGCAGGGGGGTGGGATTGGAGATACCCCTCCCCCAAACTCCCAGCTCCTTTACCTGCTCAACTTTCTTTGTCTTTGATAGCACGGATGTTCTTCTAATATTTTATATGGATTTTATCCTTATTAAGCTTAACGTAAGCTTCCTTCACCCCCGCTCTGGCCTCCTACTGGAAAGCAAGCCCCATGAGGGCAGGGCTCTTTATGAGTTTGGTTTATGAGCCTAGAACATGAATGAGTGGGACAGGGAGGGGCGGGTGGGAAGGAGTATCCCCCTCACAGAGCCCTCCTACCCTTAGACCAGCAGCTCCAGTCCAGCAAAGGGACAAGGGGGCTCCTCTTCACTCCCCACCCAGGCTGGGCGGTGGCAGGCGGGTGGGATGGTGCAGCCTGGGTTGTGCTGTGCAAGCCGGCCATGGAGCCCCCCAGGAGTCCTCTTGCAGTGCCTGGGCAGGGAGGACAGAGCTCTCTGCCCCCCCCCCCTCCCCGCAGGATCAAGGACAAGGCTTTTAATTCAGCACCAAGTGCCCGCCAGCCTCACAGGCCTGGGATTTTCGAGGCCAACATCACTCACGCTGCTCCACGAGGAGTGAGAGGGGGAGGTCTTCTGGCACCCACTCCCCCATATTTCCCCCCACTTGATGTAAGTGCTTCATCCATATTGAAAACTTGTGATGGGGAGGCTTGGGCTGACAGGCCCACCGAGACCCTAATGTTTCCCCAAGCTTCCTCCGCGCGCTGCAGAGATGCTGGAAAAATGGGTCAGCCTGGCTTCAGGGCCAAAAATGTAGGAGGGCTGTGGGGAGTTGGGACAAGGGATCAGCAGGCGGGTCTGGAACAGGAAGGTCTGGAAACTTCGTCACAACTGCCTGGTGGTCTAGACGCAGCTTCCTAAAAATGGAGAGAGAGAGGCATTTCGCGAGAAAACGCTTAAACAAAATTAAAATGACTTACTTGTGGGAGTTCTCAGGACCTTTATATGTTAACGAGAATTGTGACGCTGAGGAACCAATGCAGCATTTCTCAAACTCCTGTCCATGGTACCCCTTTTTCCATGGAGGATCTTGAGGGATTAGGGTTCCTATGAACACTCTTTGAGAAATGTTGGCCTATGTCACTAGCCATCTAAGAGATGAGGCTTCTGCTTCCCCCCCTTCCTGCCGCCTCCTCCGTTCCCCTCATCTTTTCCCTCTGATAATCCAGCTTGCATAATGCTACCACCCCATTAAATCAAAGAAGAGCACTTGACTCTCTTCTGTGGGTGTTATGGAGCTATTGAGCTATGCAGATACAGGGAAATCAGACTTCTCCACCTGGCTTTCAAGGCTCCAGTCTGGCTTTCAATTTAGCACCTGCAGCTCCCCTCCCCTGCTCTAGCCAGGCCCCTGTCCTTACAGTCCTAGGACAGCTCTGAACACCTCTGTCTCTGAGACTTTGCTTTGGCTAGAATATCCCTCTTTCCTCCTCTTAGGCCACCTCCTCCAGGTAGCCTTCCCTGATTATCCCAGCCTTGCCTCTGAAGTCCCTGGGGGTGGTATTAGAAAGAGACAGAAGGTGGGAACCCCTAAATATTCATTAAAAATGACTATAAAATCATCCCCCCCTATATTATCCTGGGGAGTATAATTATGGGCACCCAAAGGAACAAATTTATTAAGGACTCAAAGGGAGGCCCAATGGCCTCAGGAAGATTGACCACTGAACCCCCTGGCTTTCTCAAAAGGACCCCTATAGCATTACATGCAGTCTCAGGATTCCCGATACAGGCTTGTCCTTGGAAAAATTCAAACATATACAGAAGTAGAGACTATTATAATGATAGCCCTTACATCTGTCACCTGGCTTCAACAGTGATCAATCATGCTTCATGTCTACATCTACCCACTCCCCTGTATCATTTTGAAGCAAACCCCAGACACCATATATTCTATCCATATTTATCCCAGTATGCTTTTCTATGTTTTTTTACATAACTGTAATATAATTATTCCACTAAAAATTAAGAATAAATCCTTGATATCATCAAATATCCAGTGACTATTCACATTTCCCGTTGCCTTTCACATCTTAGTTCTATTTATTTTATAGTTTGAATCAGGATCCTAAGGAGGTTGGTTGATGTATCTAAGTCTCTTTTAATCTATAATCCCTCTCCATCCCTCTCTCTCATATTTTAAAATAGACTTTGTTTTTTAGAGCAGTTTTTGGTTCAAAATTGAGAGGAAAGTACAGAGAGTTCCTATACATCCCCTGCTTTCAGACCTGCACAGTCGGCCCGTTATCAACATCCCCACCAGAGTGGTACATTTGTTACAATCAATGAACCTGCACTGACACATCATAATCACCCAGAGTCCATAGTTTACATCAGGGTTTATCCTTGTTGTTGTATATTCTATGGGTTTGGACGAATGTTTAATGACATGTATCCATCATTATAGTATCATACAGAGTATTTTCACTGCCCCCCAAATTCTCTGTGCTCTGCCGATTCATGCCTCCCATAAGCCCTGGCAACCACTGATCTTTTTACTGTCTCCATAGTTTTGCCTTTTCCAGAATGTCATATAGTTGGAAGCAAACAGAATGTATCATTTTCAGATTGGCTTCTCTCACTTACCAAAATGCATTTAAGTTTCCTCCAAGTCTTTTCATGGCTTCACAGTTCATTTTTTTTTAGCACTGAATACTCCATTGTCTAAAGGTACCACAGTTTCTCCATTCACCTACTGAAGGACATTTTGGTTGCTTCCAAGTTCTGGCAATTATGAATAAAGCTACTATAAACATCCGTGTGTATTTTTTGGTGTGGAAATAAGTTTTCAGCTACTTCTGGGTAAATACCAAAGAGCGCAATTGCTGGATCGTATGGTAAGAGTATGTTTAGTTCTGTAAGAAACTGACGAAGTGTCTTCTAAAGTGACTGTACCTCTCTCTTTCTAAATTATCTTTTTTTTAAAGAAACCAGACGCTTGTCCTATGTTTCCCCAGTGTGGACTTTACTGGTTTCATCCCCATGGTGTCTTCTAACTCATCCCTCTGTCTTCTGTATTTCCAGTAAATTGACAATTAGTTTTTGAAGCTTGAGCAGATTCAAGTTTGGCGTTTTTAGCAAGACGATCTCACGGTGCTTCGTGTTTCCATCAGGAGACACACAATGCCCGCCGTCTCCAGTTTGGGGATGTTAGCAGCTGTGGATGTCCAGGATCTAGATCCATTAGGGGTTGCAAAATGGTGAGATTCTTATTTTATCAACCCTTCTTCATTTACCAGCTGGAATCCTTCTAAAAAGAGAAATGTCCCTCATCTATAATTTGGGTACCCAGTGACACAGTATGCATGGCAAAGGCAAGATAAATGCTTGATTCTTTCCCTTTATTTACCAACTAATTACCTTTTAATGGAGTGATGCTAACAGCTAACACTTGTAGAACACTTACAGATCACCAAATGTTTTTATCAACACTATCTCATTTCATTATCACAACCACCCCGTGAGGTAGACAGGACAGATGGTGCTATATTTTTATCTTTTATTTATTTTTTTGCAGATGAGAGAACTAAGGTCCAGAGTAGTTAAGTGACTTGCCCAAGCTCAGAGAGCTACTAGAATAATCATCACCAACGTACAGGGAACCCTAACTCTGTGCCAGACACTGCTGTCTAGAAGTGAATGAACACATTTCCTTCTCAAAACAACTCTAAGAGCCAGGGAGGGGGGCAGTGATTATCCCCAAGCCCAAGGCCCAGACAGGTTAGCTAACTTGCTCAAGGTCAAATGGTAATAATAGTGGTTATTTATTGAGCACTTACTGTGTGGCCGGATGCCTTGCTAAGTGTTCAAAACGACATAACACACAACATCTGTTGTGGCGGCGGTCCCCGACCTTTTTGGCACCAGGGATGGGTCTCATGGAAGACAATTTTTCCACTGACGGGCGGGGTGGGATTGGCGTGGTGGGGGGGATGGTTCAGGCGGTAACGCGAGCGATGCGGAGCGATGGGGTGCAGCAGATGTAGCTTTGCTCACTGCCTTGCGGCTCACCTCCTGCTGTGCAGCCTGGTTCCTAACAGGCCGCGGACAGGTGACGGCGGTGCCGGCGCCGGTCCGCGGCCTGGGGGCCGGGGACCCCTGTGTTGTGGGATGAGTTCATGCCACGTGCCAGGTACACTGACTCTTCATAGCAACCTCATGTCAACCCTGTGTTACAAAGAGGAAACGGAGGTTCGGAGTGGCTGGGTCACGCGCCCCGGGTCGTAGGGCTTGTCTGTGACTGAGCTGGGTTCCGGTCTAGCTCTGCTTTGCATCACGCTGACCTTTGTACCTATGTCTGCCTCCGCCTCCTCCCCTCTCCAGCACCCATAGAAGGTCTGACCGGAAGACAGAACTCTTCCCATGGGGCTGTAGCTGCCTGCCACCTTCTCTACCCCCCAGAGAGAAGCTGCCATGTTTGGCATTAATTGACAAGGGGAGAGAGAGGCAACAAAAAAGGGAAGAAACCTGGCAAAAGAATGGGTGGTTTTAGTGCCTCCACGACGTCCTCCATTGTAGCTGGCTCGGCTTCTAATTGTTGTTTTCCACCACTTTTCTTCCAGAATCGGGATATAAAGCCCACTCAGCCACACAACAGATTGAAAGGACAGGGGGCCTTCTGGACTAGCAGGGAGAGATAGAGGGCCGGGCCTGCCTGGATCAAGAAGCCCACCTCTGTCGCAAGCCACCCTGGGTTCCCATCAGACATCACAAGGCCCTAAATCATGATGGCCTCAATATTACTTGTGCGTCTGGGCTAATGCTGCTGCCGCAGGCTGGCGAGAACAGTCATAAACGAGTTTCCTTAGAGGGATGCCCTATCATAATGAGATGCTGTAGGCTGCTTCCTGCACGCAGAGAGGCCCTTTGGAAGGCAAAGGCCATGGGGGAGAAGACAGGAGGAGGAAAAACAAAAGCCAATTAAACCCTCAATTCGAGCAGAGTAAATGAATTTGACTTTAGGTGATCAAGAGGGAGAAAACTTCTAATTAGACACACGGCAATCCTGGAGCTGAGCACACTTGTGACCGCCCTCACGCCTGCCCCCGTCACTTTTTAAATAAATGTTAAGGATTAGAATGCTATGTAATTAAAATCCGTCAATTCCATACAGTTGCTGCTGGTGGGGTTTGATGGCTGCTCATCTACTTTCTCCTTTGCCAGGAGCTCCCTCCCCTCCCCCCCACCCTGCCACCACCCCCCCCCCCCGTTTCTGTGTTCTGATTGGCTCTTGTCACAGCCAATCGCTTTTGAGCAGGAGGAAGGCTCAGGCAGGAGGGCCAGCCCTCTGGTAGGTTTTTCCTCAAAGACCAGGAGAGGGTTGGGAGAGCAGGCATCACGAGGACACTGCAAGTTGGCAAGGGGTTGCAGACTGGAGGCCCTTGGGCAAAGTCTGTACCACACGTGAGTTTAAAGAATTTCAGAAGTATTTCTGGCACTGCAAAATCTGGATATTGCACATCAGTATTTTTTGTTTGTTTGTTTTTGGGGGGAGTTTCTTTGGAAACATCGAAGATGGCAATACTGAACCTGTATTCCCACGTAGTGACAATTGACCCAAGCTGAAGAGCAGCCACCAGCTAGACAGGGTGCTGCTACCCCAGCTCATGACATTGCCTGTCGCTGGATTCACTGACCCCTGTGGTCATTCCGCCCCTCGGGCATTTGAGTGTTCAATCTTCTAACCTCGGTTTTCAATCTCCAAGCTATGGGAGATGCCTGAGGGTCCACCCTGAATTTCCCTGCCACTCATGCTGAGCCCTCTGCCTCGAAAGCCCTTCCTCAGCCTCCATTCAAATGCTACTTCATCCAGGAAGAATTTCCCATCTCCCCAGTGGGAATTTGTCACTTTCTGCTCTGGCTCTCGGAGCCCTGGTGTCTACCCCAAGATCGCACCTCTCTGGTGTGTGATGGTGAATCCACTTGCCCCAATGGGCTGTGAGCTCCCTAAGAGCAGGGTCAGGTATGATTTGCCCTGTCTCCCTCTAAGTGCCCAGCACAGGGCCTGGCCCAGGCTAGACACCCAGTGAATGTGAATTGAATGAAATTGAAGGACCAGCCCAGGCAAACATCTTTGCCTCTTTCCCAGGCCCTCATTACACCTTGCTGGTGATTTTCTCCTCCTTTTGCAGGCTCCAGGCTCGATGGCTGGAGATCATTTACAGAAAGGTCTTGTGGGAATTAACACATCCCCATGGCCAGGGAATTCACCTTGCAATTGAGAATGAAGAGGTGCAATGCTTAACACAATGGAAGATGTGCTAACGGTGGACTTGCTGGTATAGGACAGTGGATGGGTCCACGGGGGAGATCCTTTTCGAAAGCAGCTTCTACCAAGTGACATATAGAGCCTATGATTTTCGTCAATCTCCTTCCCTCACTGGGCTATGACCTGGTGTCACAGGGCAATTCACTTGACCTCTCTGAACTTCAGTATCCTTCTAGGAAAAATGACGGTATCACCTCTGTAGTGTAAGTGCCTGACAGTTAGGTTTTTTTGGATTGTAATGTAAGTGCTTGACATTAAGCTTTCGGTGGCAGAGACATCCATTTCAAAGACCTCGACTCGAATAAGCACATTGCCAGCTACACAGCTAGATAGATACAGAGCCAGGCTGCCCACCAATGAAGTTCTCCTTTGGAAAATCCCCGGGTGACCCAGATGATTGATTGCTGAAGTGACCCTGCTTTTGCCCTTCCCATGTTAATTCCTGTTCTTATGTTTTCAAGTCACCAATAAAGAGTGAACCTGCAAAACCCATCCTCAACCCCGACTCCTCTTTCTCTCTCTCTCCCTCCCTGTCTCTCTCATTCTTCCTGTGACCTCGCTGAGTGGCCCCGGGTGTGCCGTGTATCCCGCAGGGTGTGCCGTGTATCCCGCAGGGCTTGTGGGTAATAAACCTTGGGGGTTTTTGAAGTTCCCTGATGGTGGTTTCTGAGCTGAGCTGCATCTTACAATCATAATAAGAACCACAAGGACCCATCCAGCCACAGCACTGGCTCCAGTTGGGGCAATGTCTGTGGGGCTCCCTACAAGTAGTCCGGGCCCAGGTGAGGGCCCTCAGGCATTTCTAGCCGATAGCATCACTTCATGATGGGTCAAGACTGTGCACACTTCTTAAAAAGTGAAACTTTCCATATGACCCAGCAATTGCATTCCATCCAAGAGAAATGAAAACGTAGGTCACACAAAGATCTGTACATGAGCGTTCTTGGCAGCATTATTCATTATTCATAAGAGCCAAAAATACACGTCTATCAATTCGTGGATGGATAAACAAAATGTGGCCTACCCATACGATGGAATACGATTCAGCCTTAGAAAGAAACAAACTACTGATATGTGCGAGAACAGAGATGAACCTCAAAACCATTATGCTATTTGAAAGAAACCAAACATGAGAGACCACATATTGTGTGATTCTATTTATAAAGAATGTCTAGGAAAAGCCAATCTATAGAGGCAGAAAGTAGGCCTCGGGCAGGGAGGGGGTAGAACAGGGATTAACATAAAATGGGTTCGAGGGATTTTGGGGGGTGATGAAAATGTTCTAAAACTTTGGTAAGTTTACTAAAAATCATAGCATTGGAAACTTGAATTGGGCAGATTTTAGAATGTGTAAAATATTCCTCCATAAAGTTGTGAAAAATCACCTTCTGCACCCAGTGGGGGTGAAACTCACATGCGATGAAGCAGGAGGGTGTCCAGGCCGTCCTAGGCCCATCCCAGGGGCTTCGTAAATGTCAATTCTGCATTTTTCTTTCTTTATAGCTGTGGTTGACTCAGGACATTTTCAATGACTGGGGCAGGACACCTTGTGATTTCTGGTTTCCATCCAAGCCATTACCTTAAGGACACTCGGCCTCACGCCTCCAGGCTCTGCTGGCCTCTCGGCCCCTCAGTCCTTCCCCTTTGATGTCCTTAGCCCTGCTCTTCCTACCTCCTTCCTTGCCCATTGTGACAGCCTCCGGCCAGGCCTCCCTCTTGCCACAGGGTTCTCATTAGTCTGATGCAAGCCGCCAGGCCGCTCTTCAAGAGCCCTGTGCTCACAGACCTTCACTGGCTCCCTAGTGCCTGAAGCAGAAATCCGAAGCCATCGGTCCGCAGTTGGTTTCCTCCCACTCTCTGATTTCACTTCTTCTGCGGCACCTTCAAACGACTTTCTTCCTGGCCTGGAACTGGCTCCCTGTGTTACCCCTCTGCTCCTTCTCCTGGGCCATTCCTCCTGCCTTCCCGCTGCCCAGGTCCCGACGACCACACCCCCCCCCTCCCCTGAGCACTGGACACCAGCCACACTCAACTGGGAGGAGGAAGAAGGTTTGGAGCCAGGCAGACCCAGCTGATTCTAGACCTGGCTCTGCTACCCGGCAGCCAAGATGCCTAAATGTCCTGAACCTCCACTCCCTCATCTTGTGAAATGGGTCTGGTGTTAATATACAACATATAGAGCTGGTTAGTGTCTTTCTTGTCACGAGATTGTGATGTTGGAGAGGGCAGGGATCATGAACTACACAATTTTCTGTCCCTATCCAGAGTGTAGGCTCCTGCGGACCTAGAAAAGTGCCTCGCACAGGGCTGTGTTCAGTGGCTTGTCTGTGAATGAGTGAATATCTTGGCTGATTTTTTTTAGCACCTGGTACGTGTTTGGTAAGTGCCCTTCCCTCCTCCTTGCCTGCCATTCTCCCAACAAGCATTTCACAGGTGTCCACCATGTGCTGGGTATTGGGTGTGGGGTTCATGCTACAGGAGAGGGGCTGTGATGTGGTGTCATTCTACCTTCCTCCGCTCTGTCCTCGCCTTGCCCTGACCTCCTGGCTCTGCTCCCCTCCAGGCCCGCCTCTGGCCCTTGGGACTTGGTCTCCTTGGTGTTAGACTCCTGGCTTTCAAGTGTAGGGACAGATGCATGTAGTAATTCGTTCGTTCATTCATTCATTCAGCTTATATCTCCCAGGGTCCCACTTTGTGTCAGGAAATGCTCCAGGCTGGAGACACAGCAGAGATCAGGACAAATGAACATCCCCGCCTTGATGAACTGTTTTCAGAAACAGACATTGTCATAACTCACAGAATAAGCAAACCATCTTTTGGAGTGTTTGCTGGCAATGAACGCTTCAGAGAAGGCGGTGGTGGTGACAATTTTGAAGAGGGTGTCAGGACAGACCTCACAGAGAAGATGACACTGGAGTAGATGCTTGAAGGAGGAGCCATGCTAATACCTGGAGACAGAGTGTTCCAGGCAGAGGGAAGAACCAGAGCAAAGGCCCTGGGGCAGGAGACTGCCAGGTCAGGGGTGGGGGGAGAGAGGCCAAGGAGGTGACAGAGGTCAGTCAGAGGCCATGTTTAGGACTTGAGCCTTTGTTCTGGGTGGAGGAGAAGCCATCAGGTGTCGTAAACAGTGCAGTGAAGTGATCAGACTTGTCTTTTCAAAGGATTCCCCAGGCTGTCGTGCTGTGGTAATAACAACAGCTAACATTTATCAGGAACTTGCCTTGTTATCAAGGCACAACTCTGAGTCCTTTACCCATTTCAACTCATGTAATCTTCACAACACAACAAGGTGGGTACTATTATCCCCATTTTCAAAGGGGGGCTAAGTGAGGCTCAGAAAAGCAAGTTGCCCAAGTTCACACAGCCTGTAAGTGGCAGAGCTGGGCTGGAACCCAGACCACAGTCCAGCCTTGGCGCTCATGGGCTCACCACTGCTATGCACTGCCTCTTGGGCGTGTAAAGGCATTTAATAGCTGTGCGGCCATGCAAGTTACTTAACCTCTCTGTGTCCTAGAATCCTCATCCATATACCAGCCTTAGAGGTTGGAAAGATAAGGCAAGGTCATGCCGGTAAAATTCTTTGTGCTGTGGGGTAGGATTTCCTGATGAGCCCAGGGCTTCGCTGCCCAGCTTGATCACCACTTCCTCCCTCCCCCTGCTGCCCCCAACTCGCCCTCCTCTTCCCAGCAAGGGGTGAGATGACCCTTGAAGATGGTGTCTTACAGTGGGAACTTAGCCCACTCTTGCCCTTTCCCTGGGCCTCCGGAAAGAGGAGGGGCCTATGTGGTACGGGCCTCCATCTCTCCCGTCTCTGCAGTATCGTGATGGCCCTTGGTAACCTTGGCCTACCCTCCCCACCCACCTGCCCGCATCCCTGCAGCTCTGCCCCAGGACCCCAAGAAAGTAGAGTGCCCAGGAAATAAAGACCTGACCAAGCCCTTAGTCTCCACTCAAGTCCCTGCAGCTGGGGAGGCAGCCAGGCCTACTTATGGTCAGAGATGTTTAAACCCTTTGCACATTGGGGCTCCATTGAGAGAGCTGCCTGTAGCGTCGGGTCTATCCTGGCCCGCCCAAGTCCCCCAAGGGCCCGAAGCAGATGGCTCCTCTCAGATTCTAATTATCCACCCGCCCAGAGCCTCAGACAGGCCCTCACTGCGACAGTCATGGTCTGTCTGCCTTACCCTGGAGAGGGAGCAGGGGAAGGAAGGAGGGCGGCCAGCAAGCCCACCCACCCGTGGGCTGGGGGATGTTCCGGAACCCACCCCAAGGAATGTGCTTGTGTTTGGGAAAAGGGGCCCAGCAGCTCTGGAGTTGGTGCTGTTCTAGTCCTGACTCTGCTGATTCCCAAAGAGGTTGTTCTTTGGGTCTCTGTTTGGCTGTCTATGAAATGGGTGTCATATTAATCTATTCCTCTCGGGAGGAAGGAGTCGTTCTGAGAGAAAGGCCTGGGGTGGGGTTGATGGGAAAGAGCATCGCCTGCTGAGCACATCTTTGCATCCCGGCATTGGCCATGCTGGCTTATGACTGCGATTTCCATGTCTGTTTGTTAGTAGCCTGGGGGTTGGAGCTGTGTCTGATTCATCCAGTGTCCCCACTGCCCTGCACACAGCGTAGTATGTAGTCAGTACTCCAGAGCTGGTTGCTGAAATGAATAAATGATGGCAAGAGTTCACCACCGAGTATTTATTTTTCTTTCCTTTTTTTCTGCTGTCAAGGCTATTCTTTGGCAAAATTGAGATTAATGAAGTTTGCCTTAGAGCCCTGCCCATTTTATTCTCATGTCCTTCTTTCTCCTCATTTGGTATCTTCTATCCTCTTCTATCATTAGTCAGCTGTCATGGAGAAAATGATCAGTGTATCTAATTTATACTAAAGTGAAAATGACTGATAGGACTATTTATCATTCTTTAGACTTCTATAACAGACAATCCCTAATCCAAAGGGATGAGACTTAATGGCCAATGACAGGCAGTCCAGTACTCCTTTTCAGCCTCATCTCCTGGTACTCATTTTTGGGCTACTCTCTTTCTCCCCATCTTGTGCATTTCTGGTTCCACCACACGAGCTAGCTCAGTGGCTCACTGGGACTTCAGAGATGATCCTGGCTATCCAATGCAGGGTAGGACAGATGGTCTTCCAGCTTCTGCTTGAAATACCCCAAAACAGAAAGCACAAGTGACAGAGAGCTCACTACCTTTAAGGCAACCCATTCCATTGCTCTGACTAATGCTGAAACTCTTCTTCATTACTTCGTTTTGCCCTTGTCTGGCCTCCGGAGCAAGAGTCAAATGGAATAAGGTTAAGGTTATCTCCTTTTATATAATAGTCTTTCCCTTAAATAAAGACCTCTAGACTTGCTGCTTCCTGAACACGCTCTGAATGCACTTTCCTCCCGCCTGACTTTGCTCTTTTTCTCTCTCTGGGCCCTCTGCCTTCTGAGGTCACTTCCCAATCTGAGGTCATCCCTTGTTCTTGGTCTGTTTCTAGGGCAAATATGATGGACAGCACCTGAGCCCAATGGCCTTGTGATTCTTTTCCAGTGTGAGTTTTCAGAAGTCCTTTGAGGAATGGGTCTGGAAAGTTCTGTCAGCGCTAGTGAAATAACAGTTAATGTTTATTGAATGCTCACTGTATACCAAGTGCTACCAGGAGGAGCTTTTCAAGTATTGCCTAATAACCATGCTAATGCCTTGAAATAGGCGCTATCATTATCCCTACCTATCGGGAAAAACTGAGGCACAGGGATATTTTGTAATGTCCCCAAGGTCAAATAAGTGTAAGTAATGGAGGCAGGATTTGAGCCCAGGTTGTCTGATTTCGTAGACCACTCTCCGACCACTGAGATCTGCTAAACATCTGACACGGCTGTCATGCGGGTCTGCACACGTGTGCACGTATACACACACCACACAGCCACCACCTCATACACATACACATACCACACGTACACACACTCCACACACACCATGCCACACATGTACACACACACACACACCACACCACATACCACATACCCTCCATCACACACACACCACACCACACCACACACACACATATAACCACACACCACATACCTGTGCTTACCTCAAGCTTATCTTTCAGTTCCAGATGTTCAAATGTTCTTCCCACCTTTACTGACCTGGTCTCATCCTTCAAGACTCGGCTCAGATGTCACCTCTTCCAGAACGCCCTCCTCCGTGTGCTGCCCCAGAGTCCGCAGAGCAACCACGCTCATGGCACCCACCACCTTAACCCAAAATTAGTTCCTCAAGGGTGGGGAGCCCTGTCTGGTTCTTTTTTATTCCCGAAGACCTATGACAGGGGCTGACGCATCGTGGGTCCTCGATAACTGTTTGTTGAATTTAACTGAACCCACTAGCCATGGAGTGTGGGAAACAGCACTGATCTTCCAAGCCTTTGTTTTCTGGTCTGTAAATCAGGACTAATAATAGCTGCCCTATTCTGCCCTGGGAGGGTCTGGTGATGCTCCTACGTGGGACTGGATGTGGAGGTCTGTTGTAAATCATACAGCCCACGTACGCGTAACAAGTCATGGGGTTGACGGGGATTCTTTATAGCAGGTATGTCACCAAGCACAAGTGCCCTTAGCTCTCCGAGCCTCAGTTTCCTCATCTGTAGCTCTGCCAGCTGCACAAGGGGTTGAGGATCAGAGGGGACGTTATATGGTTGTGAGCCCGCTGATGGAAGAAGGGGCTGTTTTCCATTTACAAATGACTGGAAGGTAACCTGCTGCAGCTTGGACGGAAAAGCTAGCCCCAAGCAGAGGCATTTTGCTCCTTCTTTTTTGAGCTGGCGAAAAACAAAGGATAAAACAGAAAGCGAGACAGAGAAAGAATCCATCCTTTAGTGGTCCCAGCATCCACAAGCAAAGGTGCACGTGCGTGCGCGCACACACACACACACACACACACACACACACACACGCGCGCGACAAAGGCTGGGAAATTCTGGAGGATCAAGGAGTTTGCTCCAGGCAGAGAGGTCTCAATGGGGACCTCGTGGCCAGATAGGAGGAACGATGAAGACTTCCGATCTCAAAATTGCCTGGAGTCACAGAACTGAAGTGTCCTGGTCTGTCTGAGCTGGAAGAGACACCCCTGCCCTCAAACGTAGAGAGGCCGGCGAGCTGCTCCCACTGCTACCCGACACATCATCACCACCCTCCTCGGAGCAGTTCCCGGTATTTATTGGGTAGAACAGAATTTCATTTTATATATAGCAAAAGGAATAAGGCACTCTTCTAAGTGCTTTATAAATGTCAGCTCATTTAATTCTTATAACAATCCAGTGAACCCCTGTTATTTTCATCCTCATTTTACAGATGAGGAAACTGAGGCCCAGGGGGGTTGCAGAACTGGTGAGTGACTAAGCTGGGATTCTAACTGAGGTTCCAGAAAAAAGGGTGGCCGGCCGCTCCAAGCACTGAAGGAATGGATGGTCAGGCTGCCAACCCTGCGCGCCGGAGGGAGGGCAGCTGTGCCTTGGAAGCCCTCACCAGGCACGGGGTAGGTTCAGGGCTCAGCGTAGACCCTGTGTAGACATTGCTTCCCAGGCTAGAATGGGGGACCCCATCATGTTATGATTCTGGGACCAGCCAGAGCAATGAAGAGGTTAAAGGTCCTCATGTGAGGTGTCTGTTGCCCAAAACAACTGGACGTCTGGACAAGATCAAACAGGCTTGAGGCCCCGAGCTCCTCTCACCACGCTGCCTCCCAAACGCCCAGGGCCCTGACGCACTTGGTTTCCTCCACCAGGATTGGTCTTTCTCCCCCAGTACCTCTACACCTCACCCCTCTGCTCCCTGGACTATTTCCGACACATCATTCCCATCTCAACCTAAACCTTGCTCTGCCCGGAGTGCTTCTCAACCCCCAGACAAAGGTGGCTCTTTGTGTCATAAATTCTGAGTGTTCGGGTTGCCTCTCTTGTAGCTCTTTATTTCACCTGTAATTAAGTGATTCATCGTGCAGCTGTAATTTTTAAAACCGCTTTATTGGCCTGCACATGTTTCAAGTGTAAGACTTGTTACTTTTAGCATATATTTCCGCTTGTTAAACCATCACTGAAATTAAGATAATGAACCTACCTGTCTTCCCTAAAACGTTAGCACATGACCCCCTAAGATTCCTCCCTCCCAACCCTTCCCCCATCTCATCAACAATCGATCTGCTTTCTGGTTTGTATTTTCTAGAATTTTCTAGAATAACTGGACGATCCTAGAGTATAGACACATCTTATGCTATAGTGTGTACACTTTCACTCAGCACAATGATTTTGAGATTCATCGGCACTGTCGTGTCTATCAGTGATTCCATTGTATTGCAGTGCAGTATTTCATTTCCGGACATATCACCATTGGTATATGGTGACCATTTGATGGTTACCTGGGTGATTCCAGGTTTTGGCTGTTACAAATAAAACTTCAGTTAAAATTCATGTACAGGTCTTTGTACGAACGTATGTCTTCATTCCTCTTGAGTAAATATCTAGGAGTGGGCTGGCTGGATTATATAGTAGGTGCAAGTTTCACTTCTTAACTAACTGCCAAGCAGTTTGCCGAGGTGGCTGTACCATCTTACACTCCTGCCAGTGCAAATGAGTCCTAGTTCAGCCACTTCCTCGCCAGGAGTCGGGATGGGCAGTCTTTTTGGTTGTAGCCATTCAAACGGGTGTGTGGTGGTATCCCGCTGTGGTTTTAATTTACATTTCCCTAATGATTACTGATGTTGAGCATCTTTTCATTTTAGTTGCCTCTATGCCATGCATATATCCTTGGTGAAGCGTCTGCTCAAAAGTTTTACCCATTATTATTTTCTAAATTGGGTTGTTTTAGTTGTGATTTTAAGGTCTTTCCCTATCATGCGGGTTGAAGGTCTATGGGGGTGGGGGCCATGTCTGCTCTGATCAAGGCTATAGATGAGGCTCCAGGGCCCAGCACAGTGCCAGGGTTACAGTCAGCACTCAATAAATGTTCGATAAATTTTGAGTGAATTTAAATAAAATAGTGAGTGAATGAATGAAAGAAGGGTATTTCTGTGCATGGCTGGGGTGGACCAGATATGCTTGGAGCAAGGTCAGGAACCAGTGAGAGCCTGGGGAGAGGGGACAGGTACGGTTGGCAGAGAAGGGCAGAAGCAGAAGATGAAAGGACAAGATGAGCCAGCAGAGACTGAGTCTGGGTCACTGTGAGGCCCCCTCCACGCCTGGCCCTGGACCCTCCAGGGTGGCCAGAAGCTGTTACACTGAGCTAATTCTACCTAAAGTGTCAGGGACTTTCAGGGCCCATTGCAGGTCTCGGCCTCTCCCTCTCCATCACCTCCCTCTCCCAGAAGCCAGAGCCTTGTCCCAAAGGAGTGACGGACTTGCTAATGGAGGAAATTGCAGGCCTGGTGAGAGACTCGTTGGGAGATTTCAGGGCTGCTTCAGTCCCAGCTGTGTGCCCTGCCCAGACTGAACAGTCCCAGCCTTTAAACATGAAATAGTGTTACCTCAAGGGCTGAATTGACCCCATAACCACGAGATTGAAGCCACAGCCAGCTTCCTGCAAGACGAGGCTGGAGCTCACAGGGGGAGCTTTCCAAGAAGTCTCAACACGGAGGTCCCTTTCCTGCCTCTTCACTCCCCCCCCGTCAGGGGCGGTCTCACACATGTGAAGGCATCATGTCTAGACTTTTAGAGTTATTTCCCAATGAGGTTATACATCAGTCATGGGCTGCGGGTAGGTGGCAAGAGCATTAATGAGTTAAATGCAAGCATTTAAAATAAGCCATGAGGGCTTCCCTGGTGGCGCGGTGGTTGAGAGTCCGCCTGCCGATGCAGGGGACACGGGTTCGTGCTCCGGTCCGGGAAGATCCCACATGCTGGGGAGCGGCTGGGCCCTGGGGCTTAGGGCTGGAGCATGAGGTCTTCACTATCTCCTGGCCCCCGCCAGGCACCCCACTGTCCCCTCCCCAAGCCCCAGCTCTGCAGAGGACCCAGGAGGCTTTAGAATAGCAGATTTGTGCTCAGGGACCCTGGGAGAGCTCAGCCCTCTAGCAGCCTGTGTGGCCTCAGTGATCACCCCAACTTCCAGTTACGTACAAGGTGGAAGCAGTGAATCCCATCTTGCTATTGAAGAAATCAAGAGGGAGCTGAATAATTGTGGTGGTCCTTAGCGCTATTTGCCAAATATTTCTGACTCTCCTTTTTCTGAGCACATGTTAGGATTGTACTTCCTGGACTCCTGGACCTCAGAGACCCCCGCAGGTCTCTGAGCTTGAGGAAATAACAAACTAGAGATTTTGCTTTTCAGCAGAATTATAAAATGGACTGTGGGATGGCAGCCAGACAGGAGGCCAGGAGGGATGAGGGGAGACGATACTACCCACTGAGAAGGAAATAAAGAGGGAGAGCACATCAGAGTCAGGGGAGGAGCGCGGGTGACCTGCGGTGGGCAGGAGACCCCTGGTTTCTCTTTGTAGCTGGGGGACCGCAGCCCACTAGATGAGGCAGACAGTGAAAGGAGCAGGCAGCAAGGAGGTCTGGTGGCAAGAGGAAGAAAGAGGGTACCTGGGTACGAAAACCAGGGGATCTTGCCGCGGGGCCTGCAGGGGTGGAGGATGCAAGGCCGTGTAACCCTCCTCCCCTGCTTCATGTTCCACAGAGGGGGAAGAAGGAGCATCGAAGGTCAGCTCTGCAGATACAAACCCCAGAGAAAGGTTTTCAGGTCTGACAAATACAGTCATAGATAAACATGGCAAATCCTTCTTGATCCACAAATGGATCGGAACTGGGAACAGGTGAGCATGAGGATATAGAAATAGCACTAGCTCGAGTCTCCGTTCTGCCTCTTATGAGCGCAGGACCTATCAATTAGCATCTCTGGGTCTCAGTTTTCTCACTTGCAAAATAGGGACGGTAATGCCCACCTCACAGGGCTGCTGGGAGGCATGATGGTTAATTATATGTGTCTATTTGGTTAGGTTGTGGTATTGATATTTGGTCAAACACCAGTCTAGACATTGCTGTGAAGGTATTTTTTAAAGATGAGGTTAACATTTAAATCAGCGGACTTTGAGTAAAGCAGGTTCCCTCCATAATGTGGGTGGGCCTCATCAAATCAGTTGAAAGCCTTAATAGAAAAAGGCCGACCTCCCCCAAGGAAGAGGGAATTCTGTCAGCAGACTGCTTTTGGACTTGAGCTGCAACAGCAGCTCTTCCCTAGATCCCTGGGTCTCTAGCTTACCATTCTATGCTTCAGATTTGGGGCTTACCAGCCTCCACAATCATGTGAGCCAATTCCTTGAAATTGATTCTCTCCCCCGCCACAACCCCACACACATTCTATTGGTTCTGTTTCTCTGAAGAACCCTAATACAGGAGGATTAAATGATGAAAATATAATGGCTGATGCCAGACACAAAGAGTGTATACTGTGATTCCTTTTATATAAAATTATAGAAAAGGCAAATCTAATCTATAATGACTGAAAGTAGATCTGTGATAACCCAGGGCTGGGGTTGGGAAAATAGACTGCAAATGGGCACAGGCAAATCTGGGGGATGATGGAATGAGATGTGAGTATATATATTTGTTAAAACTCATTGAATCGTATTATGAAAAATGGGTGTAATTGGTCCTGGGACAACTGGATACCCACATGCAAAAGAATAAAGTTGGATCTTTCCCTCATGTTATACACAAAAATTAGCTCAAAATGAATCGTAAGCCTAAATATAATAGCTAAAACTGTAAAACTCATGGAAGAAAATAGAGGAGTGTATCTTTGTGACCTTGGGGTGGGCAAAGCCTTATTAGGTGTGAAAACTGCAGCACAAATGACAAAAGAAAAAATAATAGGACATTTTCAAAATTAAAAACTCAGAAGAATGCTATCAAGAAAGTGAAAGGACAACCAACAGAATGGGAGAAAGTGTTTGCAAACCATATATCTGATAAGGGACTTGTACCTCGACTATGTAAAGAACTACTACAAATTAATAATGAAAAGACAAGTAATCCAATTAAAAATGGGCAAAGGATCTCAACAGACATTTTCCCAAAGATAGACAAATGGCCAATAAGCACATGGAAAGATACCTAACATCATTAACCATGGGATTAGGGAAATGAAAATCAAAAACACAATCAGATACCACTTCATATTCTCTAGGATGAGTATAATTTAAAAGACTCATAGTAATAAATGTTGGTGAGGATGTGGAGTAATTGGAGCCTTCATCCATTTCTGTTGGGACTGTGAAGTGGTTCAGCTGTTTTGGAAAATAGTCTGGCAGTTCCTCAAAAGGTTAAACATATGGGGTTAACATGTGACTCAGCAACTCTACCTCTAGGTATACACCCAAGAGAAATGAACACATATGTCCATACAAAAACATGTACACGAAGTTTTTTGTTTTGTTTTGTTTTGTTTTGTTTTGGTACGCGGGCCTCTCACTGTTGTGGCCTCTCCCGTTGCGGAGCACAGGCTCCGGACGCGCAGGCTCAGCGGCCATGGCTCACGGGCCCAGCCGCTCCGCGGCACGTGGGATCTTCCCGGACCGGGGCACGAACCCATGACCCCTGCGTCGGCAGGCGGACTCTCAACCACTGAGCCACCAGGGAAGCCCTACACGAAGTTTTTAACAGCATTATTCATAATAACCAAAACGCGGAAACAAAGAATGAATGGATAAATGAAATGTGGTACATCTATACAATGGAATACTATTTGTCAGTAAAAAGGAATGAAGTACCAATATACACCACAACACAGGTGGATCTTAAAAAAATATTATGCCAGGTGAAAGAAGACAGACACAAAAGGTCACATATTATATGATTCCACGTTTATGAAATATTCAGAATAGGCAAACCTATGGAGGCAAAAGTAGGTTAGTGGTTGTATGAGGGGAGGGGGTTGGAAGAAATGGGGAGTGACTGCTAATACAGATGGGTTTTTGGGGGGAAGGAGGTGATGAAATGTTCTAAAGTTGATTGTGGTGATGGTTGTACAACTATGTGAATACACTAAAAAACATTGAATTGTGCATTTTAAATGGGTGAATTGTATAGTGTATGCAAATTATATCTCAATAAAGCTGTTTAAAAATGAGTGCATTTTCTCTGCTGATTGGTGATGTTGAACACCTTTTCAGGTACCTGTTGGCTATTTGTAGGTCTTCTTTGAAAAAACATGATCAGTTCCTCTGTCCATTTTTAAATTGGATTGTTATTTTTTTGCTATTGATTTGTATGTGTTCCTTATATATATTGGATATTAAGCCCTTATCAGCATCTGCAAATATTTTCTCCCATTCCATAGATTGCCTTTTTATTTTGTCGATGGTTTCTGTTGCTGTGCAGAAGCTTTTTGGCTTGATATAGTCCCACTTCATTTATTTTTGCATTTGTTGCCTTTGCATTTGGTGTCAAATCCAAAAAATTTATTGCCAATACTAATGTCAAGGAACTTATCACCTATGTTTTCTTCTGGGAGTTTTATGGTGTCATTGTGTGTGATGTAAGATAAGATTTCAGTTTCATTCTTTTACATGTGGACCTCCAGTTTTCCCAGCGCCATGATATACTCTTGGCTCCTCTGTCATAAATTGTCCACCACATATGCATGGGTTTATTTCTGGTCTCTCTATTCTGTTCCATTGATTTACATGCTTGTTTTTATGCCAATACCATACTGTTTTGATTACTATAGCTTCATAATATAGTTTGAAATCAACAAGTGTGATGCATCCAGCTTTGTTCTTCTTTTTCAAATTTACTTTGGTTATTTGGGGTCTTTTGTGATTCCACACAAATTTTAGGATTGTCTTTTCTGTTTCTGTGAAAAATGCCATTTGAATTTTGATAAGGATTGCATTTAATCTGTAGACTGCTTCCACTAACTATCAAGGAAATGCAAATCAAAACCACAGTATCACCTCACACCTGTTAGAATGGCTATCACCAAAAAGACAAGAGATAGCAAGTGCTGCTGAAGATGTGGAGGAAAGGGAACTTTTGTGCACTGTTGGTGAGAATAGAAATTGCTCTAGCCATTGTGGAAAACAGTATGGAGGTTCATCAAAAAATTAAAAATAGAATTACCATACGATCCAGCAATCCCACTTCCGGGTATATGTCCAAAGGAAATGAAAATAGGATATCGAAGAGATATCTGTACTCCTGTGTTGATTGCAGCATTATTCACAATAGCCATGATTTGGAAATAACCTGTCTGTCGACAGATGAATGGATAAAGAAAGTGTGGTATATATATACAATGGAATATTATTCAGCCATGAGGAAGAAGGAAACCCTGCAATTTGCAACAATATGAATGCATTTTGAAGGCATTATGCTAAGTGAATTCAGCCAGACAAAGATAAATACTACATGGTATCACTTATATGTGGAATCCAAAAAAAAAGTCAAACTCACAGAAACAGAGCAGAATGGTGGTTGTCAGGGGCTGGGCGGGGGGAAATAGGGAGGGGTTGGTAAAAGGGTACACACTTTTAGTTATAAGATGAATAAGGTCTGAGGCGCTAATGTATACCATGGTGAATATGGTTGATAACCCTGTATTATATAATTAAAATTTGTTAAAAGAGTAGAACTTAATGTTCTATGCTCTCACCAAAAAGAAAAAACGACAAAAATATGAGGCGATGGCTGTGGTAATTAACTAGGTGAGGAGAATCTTTTCACAATGTATACATATATCAAGACACCACGATGTACAATTTAAACATCTTAATTTTATTTGTCAGTTATACCTTAACAAAGGTGAGAAAAAGAAGAGGAAAAATGAGTGAATTCCGTTGTATACAAATCATACCTCAATAAAGTCGAATGAAGATTCTAACATATGTGTGTGTGTGTTTGTGTGTGTGTGTGTATGTGATGTGTGTGTATAGTAGGTACTGTTGCCACCATCATTTTCAGATGTGGAAGCTGTGGCACAGAGAGGTTCAGTGTCCAGTGACCTGTCCAAGGGATTCAGGTCCCTGCTCAGTCTTGTACAAATGGAAAGCATCCAAGTCGGTCAGCTTTGGAAGCAGTGGCAACAGGGTGCTGGCCCATGAGTGATGGCAGCAACCCAGGACACAAAGCTGCTGGGGTTAGGAGAGACCTAGGAACTAGTTGGAAAGGAAACGGCTGCAGAACTCTCTGTGAGCTGCAGAGTTTCCATATGAGTGCTGGCCCCTGTGGGGATGTAATACTTGTGAGGGGAGGGTGTGTATTTACACTATTATAGAGGTTGTATATGTGCCTGGACCCAGCAATCCGCCTTTAATAACTCATCAAGGTCTGTACTCGCAGCCAACCGAAGAAGTGGGTACACTGCTCCCCCATATCACAGGGGAGGTGAGGGTCAAGAGACTTGGCCAGGCTCAGTAGCTATACCGCCAGCCCATCATGCCCATGGCAAGAGCCAGGGCCCTAGATGATCCTTTGTCTCCTGGTGCCCAGAAGGCCTCCCACCCCTTGGCCTTCAATCTGCATGGGACCACACCTATCAGATCTCACACGGCGTTTCCCAGGCCTGCGGGAGGCATTTCCATCCTAGATTTGTTGTATAAAGGCTGTTCTCCTAGAGTCTCCAGGGCACCTAGGACCTGGGTCTTTTCCCTTTCACAGGATGGCCAGTGTCTTGGCCTGGTGTAATGACAGCCCCATAGACCATGAACCCCATGCTCAGACCTGGGTTCGAGTCTTGA
Organism: Phocoena phocoena; assembly: GCF_963924675.1. NCBI lineage: Eukaryota > Metazoa > Chordata > Mammalia > Artiodactyla > Phocoenidae > Phocoena > Phocoena phocoena. Next base: position 95,557,078 of record NC_089226.1, on the reverse strand, counting down.
CCCCATTTCTGAGTTGCTGTGTGACCCATTCATTGGTCTTCACTCCCCCTCTCTCAGCCTTGGATTCTCATTTATAAAACAAGGAGTCAGACAGTATGATGGAAGGCTCCTGCAGCATCTCATGCTGTGTGGGTACCAAGCATGGTCAGTACAGGAGAAGGGAGACAGGGAGGGAAAGTCAGCGCCTACAGCCCATCTGGGGGGCAAGTCTCAGGCGAGGCAGTGTGTGCTGATTAACTGAGCCTGGGTTTGTTAGCCCACCCTGACCTTGGTGACAACACAGCATTTGACTTTATAAGCTTGAGTTTTCCTTGGCTGAGCCCCTGTGGGCTCAGCCTCTGAGGCCATCCAGGTGGAGGCCTTGGCTCCCATCAGTCCAGGGAACGCTCAGCCTCGGAGAGACTTCCCGCCATGGCAGCTATTTTGAAAGAGCTTCTCTCTCCCCGAGAGTCTTTCAGTTTTCGGATGTCAGCTCTTTCCTCCTGCTGTCTGGACAAAGCAGGTGGGATTTCAGAGAATTAAGAGGAGATGTGATGGTGTGACCCTTCATTAATGCAATTGCTGCACAGCACGGGGCTCAGAGGCTGCACTGGGATTTGTTCCTATGTTTAATTCATGTTCCAGCGGTTTGAGTTCAATGACACATTCGTCTCCAGAATGAGGGAAGAGACTTGAGGCAGAGATATCCACAAGGCCCGAGAGTGGCGGGGGTGGGGGGAGAGGGAGAGAGAGAGAAAGAGAAAGAGAAAGAGAAAGAGAGAGACACACACAGAGAGAGACAGAGACAGAGAGGCTTTCTGAGAGGTCTCTAAACTCTGAGGCACCTGGACAAGAGATTTAGAGAGGAGACAGAGAGACCGATACCTGTGAGGTTGGGCAGGTCAGGGGAGGCTGAGGCAGATCCACAACCAGGTGTGAATAATTTTATTTATTTATTTGTTTGTTCATTTATTTATTTTTGGCTGTGTTGGGTCTTCGTTGCTGCGTGCGGGCTTTCTCTGGTTACGGCGAGTGGGGGCTACTCTTCCTTGCGGTGCACAGGCTTCTCGTTGCGGTGGCTTCTTTTGTTGCTGAGCACGGGCTCTAGGCGTGTGGGCTTCAGTAGGTGTGGCACATGGGCTCAGTAGTTGTGGCTCGCGGGCTCTAGAGCGCAGGCTCAGTAGCTGTGGCGCATGGGCCTGGTTGCTCCGCGGCATGTGGGATCTTCCCAGACCAGGACTCTAACCCGTGTCCCCTGCATAGGCAGGCGGACTCCCAACCACTGCGCCATCAGGGAAGCCCCCATGTGTGAATCTTGGCTTTACCTTTTCTAGTTGCCTTGCATAGAACTAAATCACTGGGTTTTTGTGAGGATTAAAATTTAAGGTATGTAATTTCCATAACAGTGCCTGGCATATAGTCGGCACTTAATAAATGTTCCTCCCAGGCACACTTTACCATGGTTTCTCTCTCTTGAGGACTGCTTGCTCCTTGGGGTCTGGGACATGGCACCCGGCCCAGAGACTGCCTTATAAATGGCAACCACTGAAGGGGCTCAGTAGTGGGCAAGGTCCTCCTAGGAGCGCCAGCCTGTGGATGCTTAAGGCAGCTCCCCAGGGTGCAAAGCTGAATGAGGATCTGCGGCTAGTGGAGAGACTGTTGTATCGTTACCCCCATATCCCGTTCCTTCCTGTGGCCCAGGCCTCTGCTTGTCCCCAGATGTGCACTGCGGAGGGAGCCTCTGCCTATCTGACTCCCTAAGCTGGCAGTCAGTTGCCATGGAAACCAGTGGTTTCACATAGGACAAAGCACAGGGAAACTCAGCTTTGGACAGAAACTTGCAAACACATTATGTAGCATAAAAGAAGAGAGTCCGGGAGACTGAGTGCAATAAAGATTTCATTGCCACTTGTTTAGGAGAAAAAAAAAAACCTCCACAAGTCCCGGATGGAAAGGGGTTTCATTACCATATTTATATTTTTTCTTTTAATCTCTTTTTCTTTTCTTATTGATGGCTTCCCCCCCACCCCCTTAGAGACATGTCCTAGCAAACCACAGTCCAGGAGTGTTGCTGAATATATTGCCAGTCTTGCAGTCCTGGTGTCCTTCTTACATGTCCTGTCATTCAAGCATCTTCTCGCTCAGGTCCTTCTTACATGTCCTGTCATTCAAGCATCTTCTCGCTGAGTCCCTGAAACTTCCTGGGCATCCCTAATTGTACAGGTGTCATCAACCCTGTTTCGCTTCCTAATGTCAGGGCAAGGTAGGGCCAGAGAGAAGCGGTATCCTCTTCACCTCTCCAAGAACTGTAGTTCTTGTGCTGATGGCAGCCCCTCTTAGGTTTATTTGGTTTCTAATTTTTAAATCCTCGGATGGTGGGAGACTTCCACTTCTTGCCAAGAGAGAGTAAGAGATCCAGAATTGCCCTCAGGTTGAAAGCATTAAAAAAAAAAAAAACTGGACAAAATATATGAAACAACTGTCTTTCAAACTTTGGACAGCAGGCGATGCAGGACCGTGAACACTGAGAGAAGGGAAACAAATGAGGTGAGCCCTATGATTGCCCAGCAAAATGCCTGGAGACAGTTTCCAGGCAGCAGAGCAGGGATAGGGACTCTGAACAGAGCCCAGCTGTTCTTGGGGAGGAGACAGATTGAAGTTTGTGGAGGCTGAGGCCATTAGAACTTGCAGGACATAACACAGAGAGCAAAAATTTGGAGGGAAGGAGGGAGGGAGGGAAGAAGGGAGGGAAAGAGAGAGAGAGAGAGGGAGTTGTAGCTATCTACAGAGGGATGGTCTCAAATATTTGGCAGAATACTGGTTTGAGAATGTGTGGGGTGAAAGTCCATGAGATTGGGATAAGTACCCCTATAAAGCAGTAGGCAGAGAAATTCCGAGAGCTCACAGAAGGCTGGGAATAGTTTATATCCCCACTATCCAGAGTGGCTAGACCTCAAAATACATAGGGCATCAGACAGAGTCCTCAGAAATCCTTAATAATAGAGCTAAATTAGCCTTAGACTAAAGGCTTCCTTGGACTCACCCAAACGAAGCTTTAAAAGTAAGACTCAGAAGGATCAAACTGATCTCAAATGACTTAACTGCATGCCTCAATATTCTTTAAAGAAATACAACAAAATCCAGCACCCCAAAACATAAAATTAACTACGTTTAACATTCAACATGATCCATTGCACAAGAGAAAAGCGAATCAATTGAAACAGATCTGAAAACGACAAAGATAATGGAATTAGCAGGTGGTGGTGTTAAAACAGGTCTGAAAAATATGTTCTATATATTCCAAAAGATAGAGGAAAACATGAATATAGGAAGAGAAATGAAAAATACAAAAAGACACAAATGAAACTTCTAAAGATGAAAAACACGGTGTATGGATTGAAAAATACACTGGATGGAATTAAGGGCAGGTTGGTAACTGCAGAAGAAGAGACTAGTGACATTGAAG